>NC_088685.1:100762737-102012737 GCF_028017835.1 Emys orbicularis
GTCTTATAACAATGTATTTCGTGTTTAGACTCTATGAAATGCTTGTAAGCTGCTGCATGCATTAATCTCACTTATAATTTCTGTATTCCATGCTATAAGATAATATGTACGTTTTGCTTTATAACTTTGAAAATGTTTGCTCTGAACTTGTGAACCCAGGCACAGAAATCATCCCCTCCCCATTCGGCCCCTGCTCATCTAGAAGAACTGTCAAAACCAGATGAGCCATCAAAGAACATCACAATACAAGGATTGGCTAATGGCCCTATGGCACCCACGGAGGAGTCATGCAGAAGGCCTCATCCCATCGCTTTGAATGCTGGAAAAGGGAAATAAAAGTAGTTGATGTGAAGATTTTTCAACTCTCTTTGCTGTTTGAACTCTCACAGGGCTGGAGTCACCAAACTGAAGCCAGAGATCCCCAAGGGCTGCTTCCTAGGTCGGCCCTGAAAAACACTTTGAATTGACAGCTCACTATAACTCTGTCACTCTTAGGATTTAGATGGTAACTCATTTGTGCATATTTTTTGCTTGCTTTAACCTTTAAATAACTCTTATTTCTCTTTCCTAGTTAATAAACCTTTAGATAGCTTATTACAGAATTGGCTGCAGGCGTTGTCTTTGGTGTAAGATCTAGGGTACCAGTTGATCTGGGGTAAGTGACTTTTGGGAGTGGAAGCACCTGAACATTGTGTTAGTGACCATTTACCACTAAGTCCAGTTTGTCTGGGTTGCAAGATAGACTGGAGAGCCTAAGGGGGCTGTCTGTGACTCCATGGTAAGACTGTTATAGTGATCCAGGAGTTCATGTTTGTTACTGGCTTGGTAAAATCTAGTTATAGAACATGATACAACCCATTTGAGGTATCTGTCCTTTTTTTGACAAGTCTGCCCTGAGGTAGGCAGTCATGGTCATGAGCCATTCCACACAGTGTAACGTGGGCAAGGGAGAAATAGAAGGTGAAATTCTGGACCCACTGGAGTCAATGTCATAACTCCCATTGACTTGGGGCCAAGGTTCACAGACTTCTAATTCTGTTCTGCTCCCTCGGGATATTATTATTATTATTATTTTTTAAAGGATTTAAATAAGGGGCATATGCTAAGAATTTCTGAGACAAAGGTTCTCTAATGCTCTGAGTTGAGCTCTGTGCATGAAAGCCTGTAAGGGAACTGATTACTGCTTTCTGATTTTTAAAGGCGAAGGGCCTGGGACAAGGTCTACTTTACTATCACAACATTCTTCTTGTGATATAACACAAAAATAAATATTGCCTGTTTTAATCAGAAGTATGCAAAAGTGTGCTTGTTAAATTTGTTGCATACCTTGGTTTTTAGACAGTTCAACATTATATTAAAACTTTTAGAGCCTTCTGGGGAATTTTGCAAGGATAGAAAATGGTCACTGACAGCTATTCTTTTGCTTGCTGGAAATTAATATCAAGCACTTTTACAGTATGGAGCTTAGGCAGGAAATTGCTATGCTGTTCTGTAGAAAATTGATTGTGTAGCTCATTACATTCCCTTTGAAAATTTGTATCCTATGACTCTGATAAAGGTAAGATCTACAGTCTTTTTGTGACTAGGTGAATCATCTTAGTATGGATGTTTCCCACACATTTTCTCTGGACAGTGGTTCTTTTATATGGTTGAGCACATGAAAACACATTAAACCTATCTGAATCTCGTCTCTAGAGTGTTCAAGATAAGCATCATACAAAGAACTTTACCCAGTTTCTTCTGCAACTCACAATCCATGGCTTTTATCCATTTGCTTGAAATGTTTGTTCTACTCTCCTATCAGAATGCTATATGCAGCATCTGAAGCTCCCCAAGGTATTTTGTTTCCATTAACTTTCTATTGATTTTCATTTATGTGTATAGATTGCAGCATATACATTAACTGTAGCTCAGAAAAGTTCTGACTTACAAGAGTTTATCTTAATGACAGTGCCTTTGCATCTGAATATTAATCAAAAGAATCTGACTCCTTAACATTTAGGGCCGGACAGTGACATATAGGTGAATCCAAATACCAGTCACATGGACTCAATCTACAGAAAGTAAATGAATCAGAGTGAGGAATGTAGCATTTTATATGAAAGTATGGGCAGAAAGAATTCAGAGGGCAAGAAGACATGGACAGAATGGCAAATGAGCTGAGGCTGAGTAACATGGCAAAAAGGTAAACTATGAATAAATCAGTCTAAAAAGTAGTGAGGGAAAGAAGAAAAACACAGATGAAAAGGTAAATGAGGTTGGAAATGGGACACAGTCAAGTGTTTCTTCTCCAAATTTCATTTTTTAAAAATATATTGTTTTAGAAAACCTAATTTGAGTAGAAAGCTGTTTTAAAAACAAATTAGTGAAAAACAGTTTTTAAATAGTGAATAAATGAAAACCTCTCTGATTTTGTAATCCCAAACAAAAAACATTGAACTGGCCTAATGATTCAGAACCAGAAAATGAAACTGACTAGAAACGTGGCATGAAATGAACCAGTCTTGTTTCATTGTCCAAGCTAAGTGAAGCGTGAAAAGCAAACATATAGCATAAATGACAGAAAGGAATTTATATTTTGTAGTGACTGAGGTTGGAAAAATACATCTTGACTGTGTGCTAATATATTTCCCCCAGTAAAGTCCTACCTTGTTCAGCTGGTATTTAGGCCAATTATTTAGGTTTTTCCTTGTCATAGTCTCTCAGTTAATGGGTGCACACTTAAACATGAAGTAAGTATCCAAGTCTGGTGGCTTAAAAATACTTTAAATATGATAAACTTAAACAACACTGTTATTGAATAATGAGGATGATTGTTAGTCACTTAGAAGACCTATAGGAGTTATTTTTTCATATAGATGTTAAAATATTAATGAAGCCTAGACTGTACAATCCTTACTCACACTAGTGAGCAATTATCTCACACTAATATTACTATTATAGTTGTAACCTTTTTGCCAGGTGTTGTCGGTGGCCACAAGGGCAGGGTTCACACAGCTAGGTGTTCCTCTTAAAATTAACAAAACACCACTGGCTCAAGCTCAGATCACTAAATACCGTCCCTGGGCTCCCTTAGTAGACAATACCTCCCCACTTGCAAGCACTGAGTCTGTGTATGAAGCAAAGAATTTTATTAGGGGCTGTTAGAGTTTAACCCCCACGTCACAGGGCCGCACGGCCTAGTGGCCGGGATCCACAGAGTTAGCCCTCGTTCCAGGGCAGCACGGCCTAGTGGCCAGAGTCCAGGGAATTAGCCCTCATCACAGGGCAGTATGGCCTAGTGGCCAGAGTCCAGGGAATTAGCCCTCGTCACAGGGCAGTACGGCCTAGTGGCCAGAGTCCAGGGAATTAGCCCTCGTCACAGGGCAGTATGGCCTAGTGGCCAGAGTCCAGGGGAATTAGCCCTTGTTCCAGGGCAGCACGGCCTAGTGGCCAAAGTCCAGGGAATTAGCCCTCGTCACAGGGCAGTATGGCCTTGTTACTGACTCAGCGGGGGGGTCCTACCGAAACACGCTGAGGCTTACCAGGGCCGAGATATTAGTCCGTCACTCCCCCCGGGTCGTTTCCTACCAGCTCAGCCGTTGGGGTCTCCCACGGGTCTCCTGGTTCTCCGCTAGTCTTGGGGTCTGTTGCCTCCTCTGGTTCCTTGCGCAGTGGGGCTTCGCACCGGCCTGGAGAGGCCTCGGTTCCCGGTAGCTTCAAGAGTGTGGGCTGGTCCTCGGCCGGAGCTCTCCCTATAGGTGCTTCTCCTGTGGCCGCCAGCCCAGACTGAGCTGAGTTCCCTCTTTATACTCCCTGAGCATTTGGAGCATGCCCAGTATGAGCGGGGCGGGACTTCCACCGACAGAGCTACTTGTCTGGTGCTGCCGAGGCTAGTGCGGGGCGGGGCTGCCCCGTCACGGGGCAAAGAGAATACACTATCAACATAGGGAAGCACAGTTACAGTAAACCTATATGAATGGTTAAGTAAAATACTCCCCTATGTTAACTTTGGCAATAGTCTATTAAGTTGGTTCCCCACCCACCAGTGTGAATGTCCTGGAGGGAAATATCTCTTTTTCACATCCCTTCCCCATCTGCAAAACCCCACTCATAGTTTGGTGTCTATGGGTAACTTATTCCCGAGGTGCTTGCAGGCAAGCCTGGCTCCAGTCCCTTGGGAAGTGCTGCCGGTCCTGTACTGGGGCGCCACCATTTAATCCTTTCAGCTTTATTTAGTGGGATTTCAGCTTTATTTAGTGGCTGAATAGGAGGGGGCTCAACAGAGTTCACTCAGCTCTGGTGCTGTCCTGTGCCGCTTCAGCAAAGAACCTTCTCTGTGTTGCACCTGCTCTTGTCATCTCTGTCTCTCTTTCAGCTCCTATCACAAAGCCCTCAGTCTGCATCCTCTCTCTGTGCAAAGTCCTTTCAACAGTGCAGGATCTTCAGTGGAGGGGAACCAGTAGCATCTAGAGCCCTGGAGCAGAGTCCTTGCCACAAAGTAGGAATTGTTGTCTCCTGTCGCCATTCAGTTCCAGTACCCAAGCAGTCCTGAGTTTGTGTAGCTCCCAAAGTGACACTAGAAACATGTTGTGTAGAAAGTTTATGCAAATAAAGTTCTCTGTAGCCACGTAGTTCACCCTATTCACCACTAGATAGGGACAGAGAGCATCCTCCTCTCTAGAGCTTTTGTCCATCTGGAATTCTGGGTAAATTGCTTATGAAGATGAAGCAGCTCTGTGGGCCTTCTTAATCCTGCTCACAAACCAAAGGGAGCAGAAAGATCCTTTCCCTCTAGAACTTCAGGCCACAGGATTTACATATTCAATGGGATTACTTATCTGAGTATTGCTCACCAGCATGTATGAGTCTGCACAATCTAGCCCCTACTTATCAGGAAAAAGTTTAGATAGGAAAATAGTAATATGTTCATTGTCACTGGAGTCCTCCTAACTTTAAGACAGGAAAAAGAATGAGATTTTAGTCAGGCTAAATTGTGCCTTTAGGTGATTCAGAAGCTGTACTAGGCCAGGAATAGCCCTGGGAGGCATTGTGCTTCAGTGACACCCCTCTTGCTCTCAATTCTCTCTATGCAGCAAATTATGACATCAACCCCTCCCCACCCCATGACATTAATTGCCAGCTCAAATGTGGGAGGAGGGCACTTGCTGACTCCTATATGTGTGAATACTCTACACAGGAGTAAATGGGGATGGGGGATTTTTACTGGTTCATATGTCTTGTGTAGGACTGGGTGAAAAGTCCAAGTCACACTCTACCCATCAGTTACCATTATGTATAAAGGTGGCCAGATGCTGGGATAGGGGGCAGAGGAACTTATGCATGTTCTGAATACTGGACCTCAAGGATTCATGCTATTTCATTAGACCCTGGTTAAGTCTACATCAATTTGAACAAGTGTTTTCTTGAAACAGTAATACATCACAGTTTTTGTATTGATCACAATCCTACCCCAGTTGGAGTACGAGGTTCTGCATGACAATCAAATATCACAAAATGTAATGAATAAAATCAGAGTTAAACCCAAATGCAGAGAATTCTTCAAGCAACTAACACCTGAAAGATGAGAAAAAAATCCCAGATCATTCTTGTGTTTGGATGTAAATGTGTTTCAACGTGCACCAAACTACAGATAAATCATCAATCTTCCCCAAGGTCTAATATCTATATCCCTGTGTCATATCAGGAAAGAAATATGACAATAGAGTGCTGTCATTGAGTCGGAGCTGAAATGTTGATTTAGCAAAAGGCCTTCATGTGGCATGTGTTTGGATGTTTCCCACAGATGGATCCCTGTGCAAGTGAGGAAAAATAAAAACCTCTTTGTCACTTGTTTGTACTTTCACTTCTGATGAGTATTTGACTCTCATGACAACCATTGCGTTCAAAGTAAAAATCCATGTAAGCCATTAACATCTGGTGGCTTTTTTGGGAGCCTGCATGAAACGAGTTAGTTGTCTTATTTCAGTTCCTAATGGGCAATTAACATTCAAACAAACTAGCACAGTTAGCATCAGTTGACATCTTTGTTGGCAGTGTCAAACAGTGATTGGCCCCTGCAAGAATGGGTCCGGTGCACATGAACCTATTAGGAACTGCCCAATTAGGCCTAAGGGAAGGCCTCCGGGCTTTATAACTTGCAGACCATGCACGGAATAAGGAGGCTCCTGTGGGGCCTTGAGTCAGCGGGGGACGGTACCAGCTGAGAGAGCCTGTGGAGAAGGCCAAACTCCAGGCAAGAGGTGCTGAGAGAGCAGAAAGATAGACCGTCAGGGAGGACTGGCTGTGCGCAGGTTGGGACTGGGATGAAGACTTCTGAAGATATGAATTTTCTTTTAAAAGTCTTTGTGCTGGACATCATAAACTGGACCTCAGCAGGGGGAATGTTTTGAATGTTTGGTCTGTGTGGACTCTTTAATGGGAGCCTGCATTAAGGAAAAGCTCAGGCAGGCCTCAGCAATGCTACTTGTGGTCAGAGGGGGGTGCTACAGGGCAGGTGTGACCTTTGATAGGCAATCTCAATGAAAGTGTTATGGATTGAATGGTCTAAGGTCTGAACTCTCCCATTCTCCCTAGAGGTAGTCCCTCTGGAAAAGGTTAAGTCTAGAGTTTGGAGACAGTGTGTTCTGATGCATGGATGCCTATAGTTGTATTTTAGACACTTGTATAATAAGTGGCTAGTGCACTGGACTGGAAGTCAGCAGATTTCTATTCCTAGTTCTTCAATTTATCTGCCCTGTGACCACGGGCAAGTCACTTCACCACCCCCTTGCCTGTTTCCTTTCTCACCTTTTCTCTGTCTTGTGTATTTAGACTGTCAACTGTCTGGGGGCAAGGACTGTCTCTTAGGCCTTGGCTACACTTGCAAGTTACAGCGCTGTAAAGCCTCCCCCAGCGCTGTAACTCACTCCCCGTCCACACTGGCAGGGCACTTGCAGCGCTGTATCTCCCTGGGTACATCGCTGCAGGTACTCCACATCTCCGAGAGGAATAACAGCTGCAGTGGAGTGGCTACGACTCACAGGTGTGAGTGTAAACGTTTGCAGCGCTGTACTAATCACCTTGTCAAGTGGCCAATCCTCTCCATTGTTGTGACCGGCTGCAGGAATGCGGAAGTGCCGGTTTCAAAGCTCGTACCACAGAGAAAAGCAATCAATTTGCAGCTTGCTTTGAGTGAGTAAATGAATGAGCAGGGGGTAGGGAGTTCGGAACTTGCAAAATAGAGAGATGACATGCTCCAAAAAGCACTCTCTCTCCCCCCACACTCCCTGTCACAATCCACCCCACCACCCCGTTTTGAAAAGCATGTTGCAGCCACATGTATGCTGGGATAGCTGCCCATAATGCACTGCTCCCAACACAGCTGCAAATGTTACAAGTGTGGCCACACCACTGCGCTGGCAGCTGTCAGTGTGGACAGACTGCAGCGCTTTCCCTACTCAGCTGTACGAAGACAGGTTTACCTCACAACGCTGTACAGCTGCAAGTGTAGCCAAGGCCTTACAGTCTGATGGTACAGTGTTTGTATAGCACAACTGGTTTCTGATATCAGGTGAGGTCTATAGGCACTACTGTACAGTAATACAAATAAAGAAAGTGGGTCCTCAAAGTTCAGAGAGATTCAGATTTGAGGGGTTGATTTGGTTCATTACTGAGAGAGGGGCTAGTTGCAAAGTTTGGAACTGGAAAGTTTGAGGGTGTCTGAATCCAGGGTTTAGGCTTAAGTCCGTCTCTAGGTAAATTGCACAGATGAGGTAGTGTGGAAAAAGCTTGCGTAACCATTGGCTGCACTGTACCTCTTCTGGACCCCTAATCCTGCTATCCTTAAAGGCATATCACTCTCATTGTAGTCAGTAGGCAGCGTTCACTCCTAGGTCTGTGCTGGCTTCCGTCAGCACAGACCATGGTGGAATCACCAGCAGTGAAAAGTCCATGAGGAAAGCTATAGATGGCCAGTGAAGCCCAAACAGTGGAGGCTATTGGCCAGGCAGTCTGTAGATGAGCTGATTCAGTACAACCCCTGAGCAGCCCCTATTGACGAGGCTCCTGTTAAGCTCTGACCACAACTTAAGCATTCCTCCTACCCAGCATATACCCAAAAGGGAGGGTAGAAAGGGGCAAAACGACCTACCTTTCTTCAGGGTGATTTTTTTTTTTTTTAATGATTCAGAGGGATAAACTGGTGAATATAATTTTTCTCCTCCCTCTGCCAGCTAATGCCTATGTAATAAGAACAGTAGATCTGGGCCCTAACCCAAGAGTACTTCATTTTGCACTGGCAATGTTAGTCTGACACACTTCATAACCACTGGTTTTTAAAATTAATTTTGAAATAAGAAGCAAAAAGCTATGATGGATACACAGTACCAGCAACAAGCTAATAGGGAACAGCCTTTTACAACCTAAAGTGGATGAGCCCTCATTTGCCAATCTCACACTCATTCCCCTGTTGGCATGATTGGATTATTTCCCAGATGGGCATTAATGTGTTTGTAGGGCACATTCAGTTAAAGGGTCAATGTTTATTGAAGCTGCAGATATTGCATTTGCTCCGAGCATATAATTAGAACAGCAGATTGCTCTGTGTTTTGCCTTTCATATAGTAGGTTTTATTATAAAACAGCTCTGGATAATTTCACCACCTGCTTTTGTCAAGAGCTTTAAACTAGCATATAATATAAGACCCCTTATTTGAAATGAAATTGTATTTTTCCATAAAGCTCATTTCTGAAGATTAAGATTTATATGGTAGACTGTGAGGTGAAACATCATATTCCCTCAGACCTCCACAACTTTGGGTTCTGACTTTGTTGGACTTTCTTCTCCTCAGAGCTCACTGTTCTAGTGTGTGGTATTTCATTTGGTGAGATCTTCAATGACATAAACATGTGATCATGGCGAATCCATAGGTTTTTCTAACCAGGTGGCATTGGACATACACGGTCACATAAAAGCAAGGTCTTGATTGTTTGTGAATAGTCAAAATCTTACCACACTTTTTGTAAGAACAGGGTTGGTAACTCTTGTGTCCTGGCTAAATTCAAATTTGGGCACATCCATGCTGTCTTCCTAAATGATCCTTTCAGTGTCGATTGGATACAATATTCTTTGTCATTTGCTATGCTGACCTGTTTTGTTGCATGGCTGCATGTTCTATGATCACTGCTATGTTCCGTTCCAAGGGGACTACATTGCAGTGGTGAATGAAGTGATTAGAAATTCACCCCTGAGAGGCAGCCATCTTTTTAACTGTAACTGTTTAACAGCATAAAGCAATACAATGCAATGACCCTGGACAGAAAAATATTGTATCCATTAGTTCAATTCAGCCTTCCTACTCATCCAGGCAAAGTCAACACATATAGACTCTGCCTCCACGGAGTCGCCAAAGGTGAAGTCTTAGAGCTAGATCCTCAGCTGCAGCCAAGGAGCCCTCAGTTAGGACAAATAACTGATTTTTTTTTTTTTTTTGGTTCAGTGATCAAACAAAAAAAATTGTTTGAATTATTTTGTATACCAAATAAGTAAAAAATTGTTTTGGGTTGAACAAAACACTTCATTTGAACCAAAACAAAATATTGTATAGTATTTGGGGGTTTTACTAACCTTATTTAAAAAAAAAATCCATGTACAATTTGAAACAAAAAGGCATTACAAATTTTAAAAATGAAACATTTTGTTTAGTAAAATGTCAAAATTGAGCATTTCTACTTTTCCAGATTTTTTTTTCCAGCTGAAACATTTTGCAGAATTCTAAATTGACCCAAATCTGTGTTTTCTTAGGTGGGGTGGGGTGAGTTTCAGTTGAGAAATTTCACCCAGTTCTACACTCCGCACAGATGAGGAGGTGAGTGTAAAGGCCAACTTTGTGGCCTCTTGATCCTGGTGCTGTCAGGCTGCCAGGTCTCTGGCACAAGTGAGAGCATTGTGAAGTCTTTAATTTGTGCTGGATGGCAATAACTGCAAGGAGTCATTCAAGCAACAAGGGATCACCAAGGAATAAAGAAGCCCTAGTCATTCTCCATTCCCCCAGGCAACCCCCCTGCAAGAGCTGGAATGGGGACTGTTGAAGAGCTGCTGTGGCATTTCTGTACTATAGAAGGTTCCCCCGACACAACATCTGGGGGCTCCTCCTGGGGCTGCATTTGCTAGCTTTAGTGCTACATTGTGCTGCCAGAAGCGCACAAAGCAGCTGAGATGCATCAGAGGAGCAATGTCATAGATAATATCAACTTACCTGGATGGGCAGAGAGGTTGGGCATGCAAGCAGTTACCCTGAAGTGGCATTTGGGGTTTTCTGGTATACAGGGTGGGGATATATGAGCAGAATTTTGGGATGTGCTGTTTGACCCTTTACTTTTGTGCATTTATTTAGGAGATGTACTTCTGAGCTGCTTACACTATCCCTGGAGTGTTAGGATTCTGCAGGATCTCTGGTTTGTGCCCTGCCCCTTATTGACCTATGGTGCTTAGAAGCCCTACAGAGTCCCTGGCTTTGCTTGCCCTGTGCAGCTTAAGAGTGGTCATCGTGAGGTTAACTGGGTGATGAAGAGCATTAGGGGATGGAACCATGCTCTACATTTCCCTTACTTCCTGTTTCATTAGGAGGAGTTTTTGCCCCATGCTCAGTTTGTTGTGATACAGTTGAATAAAGCAGGAAGTTTTGCAGCCTCCAGTCCTGTGAGTTGTGTTGTTTTTATTCCACTGAGCAGACCTCTTACAAAGGAACACCATAGTTTGCTTGGTTATTCCTCTGGCTCCACCCTGGAACAACCATTAGACACTCATCAAAGGTTCAAATTCAGTAGCATTATGTTGACTGGTGAAAGTGACTGTGGATTTTTCCATTTGGGTCAAATGAGAAAGTTCAGGAAAGCATAAGAAAATGACATTTCTGGGATCCCAATTTACACTCAAGGGGTGTAATCTGCTTCATGGTGCTGAGCAGTGGGGAAATATGTAAACTAAGTAGTATCAAATCAATAGGCTAGTAAAGTTCACACAGTGCAGACTATCAGGTGTGTAGGCAGCACTGCCGGGAAATGCACAGCTGCTGTGCAGGTAACCTACAGGAATACAGATGAGGGTCATACCTACCTGCAAAGTGTGGATATCTGCAGGATGCCAGTCTGTATGGTGCATAACTTTTAACAATGCATGCACAAAGTAAAGCCCCATTCTGCTTCAAAGAGCATGTTAAAGTAGCAGCAGACAAGGGAGCATGCCCAGTGTGGAAAATGCTTTTTCTCTTATATAGATTAGTGTACATGGTTACAATGTAGGACTGGGCTCAGGGATCCACTGGTTGCTGTCATGCTATGCTGCAGTTAAGTCATTGCCTGTGAATTGTTTTTTGTTACCTTGATGCTATAGGTTGGGCATATAGGTCCCGTTGCATGGTGAAAGAAGTGGTTACTGAATGACTGGAGATGATATAAGGAGTCAGCTATTTTTTATTGAAATGATCATTCATAATAAATCCTCCTCCCACATTGTAGTTGACAAGTGTGCAGAGGTGGGTTTAGTGTTTACTAAACAACTGATGACTTGTTGTATGCTCTGTGCTCCCATTTGATTCCCTAATGGGCCACACAATCCCATCTGTGGCATTGTGTGACCTGCTGTGACTAGTTACCAGCAGATTACACCACTAGCAACTGCTTTAGGGTGCTCATGTTGATGTGTGGCTCTCTAGATCTGTTGGGCTAGGTGGATAACCATACTACCCCACTGACAGGTGCTGTGGTAGATATTTTCTGCTGATGGAAGTTGTGTCTCCTTGTGCACCTGGATAGCTCACTCTGAGTGTTATGTACAAAGATCCCAGTCACAGATGGTAATGGGGGTGCAGCTGTCCAAGTGGGGCTTAGTATCCCTGAGGCAGCTGCAATGAGAATTTGGTGCTTGTAGTGTGGCCTGTGTGTTTTAAGTGTGCTCCTCTAATCCTGCTGCCTTCATCTTATCTCTTATTACGTTATTATTTATTATACAAAATGATTATTTGCTAAGCACCAAAAATGAGTGGCAACCCGCGGACATGGACACTAGCCCATGTGTTCCGTGGGTTCCTGGCCTGCTGCAGCCTTTTGTTCAATGTTGATTACCAGTTAGTAATGCTGCTTCTCTCTGTGTTCTTATTTCAACCAGGAGTGGAAAACTATTTTATGACTAGAGCAGATGTGTCAAGCTCATTCTAAGTGTAACCCTTCTGCCCATCTAAGTTGGCAGCAACAAGGGCTGGGTTCTGTATCTAGGGGTTCCGTTTCAATAACGCAAAGCAAAACCGGCTTGAGCCCCCACCCAGTGATCTGGGACAATTACATACCACCCCCTGGGTGCCTCTAAGAGGCAATACTTCCCCTCTCGCAAGCACGGAGTCTGAGTGTAGCAGAAAATGTTTAATAACATGAGGTAAACGACATCAGCATTAAATTGGAAAAACACCACAAACAGGATTCATAACACAAACCATGAGCAAAAGACCCACCCCAGCAAATTGGGCTGTGTCCTTTCCCTTTGGTTCTTGAATCCAGCAACCCAAAAATCACCCAGAGTCCCAAAAGTCCAACAACCCCCAAAGTCTCTGTCCCTGGTCAGTGCAGCCCCAGAGTAAAAGGGGGGCACACAGGGTGTTAAGGGGCACTTTACATGATCTGAGGCCGGCCGGCCATCTCTCCGTGGGGTTATAAATATACCTATCTCATAGAACTGGAAGGGACCCTGAAAGGTCATTGAGTCCAGCCCCCTGCCTTCACCAGCAGGACCAAGTAGTGATTTGTGCCCCAGATCCCTAAGTGGCCCCCTCAAGGACTGAACTCACAACCCTGGGTTTAGCAGGCCAGTGCTCAAACCACTGAGCTATCCCTCCCCCCCTTCCGCTGCAGCCTTCACCATGAGCCAGTCCACTTCCTGCCGTCCCACGAACTGCTCTGCTCTACGAGCTGCTCCGCTCACCGACCTGTGAGCCGCTCCAGCTGTCCCCGCAAACAGCTCCGCTCGCCGTTCCTTGGGCCACTCCAACTGTCCCCGCAAGGCTCCACGCCACTCCTCCTCCAGTCATCCCCGCAAATTGCTCCGCCAGCTGCTTAGCAATATAGCTTCAGGCTCCCCCACTTGTTACCACAGCCCTCAGTGAGCTCAGCTCTTAATAACGTTAGCTCTTTTGTGATTTCAGCTCATAGTAGGGGAGCCCCAGTGCTGGTGCACCATTGGCCCAAAGTGAATTCAGCTCAGCAGACTGTAACTAGACTCCTAATGGAATCAAAGTTAGCTCTGACATTCAACAGTGGAGAGAGGAGGTGGTGCAATTGGTATTTCAAGCCCTCAAAGGGGGGGGGGGGCATACCATCATGTACAAATACCTGTCCCCATCCTCTCTCAATTCACTTGGTTTTGTAACCCATGCCCCTTGTCAAGCAAGTGCTACTTAGGTAATGGTGAGTCCTTCTGTCATACAACAGTTCCACTGGCCTTGATTCACAGAATCAGGGTAACAAAACTTTATTCTTCCTGTCCCAATAACAGAGAAACTGGGGATCCCACACCAGCCAAAGTAACGACTTTCAGTTGCTGTTGTTTCATGCCAGGCGGGTGGGTGTACCTATGCAAACAAGATCAGCCCCTGGAATTCTTTTCCACACTCGCCATAATTCACCACCAGATGTCAGGGTAGAGCTCAGCCTGACTCTGCTTACATCGGGAGAGAGAGAATTCCATTTTTAATACTGGGCCATGGGGCAGGGCATAAATTTACATTTAAGTACTTCCTTCAGTCCACAGTGGATCTCCCAAAGAAGTCAATGAGAGTTTTGTACAAAGACCAAGGGTAAGATACTGCCTTTATGTAGCAATTAAATGTCAGTTATTTTTAGGTAAATCACATTCAGTTTCACACTGTAGGAAATTAGAACTACCACCCCTTCTTCTTTTGCTTCATCTACTTCCTTATCCTCCTTTCTCTCTTTCCCCCTCCCTTTCTTTTCTTTGTCTCTCCTCTTTTCTTCCACCTGCATTTCTTTTCCTGGAGCAACTCCCTAATTCCCGCCCCCGTAAGATTCATTTCCACCCCATTTCTCATTCCATTTGATCACCTCATCATAAACTATTAATCTCTGATCGTTTGAGTTGTCACCCTTATGCTTTAGAGTCAATTTCTCAGCGTGACTGATAGGAATGAGGAAGTTCACACCTCCCGGAGCCATCGTTTCAGGCTGTTTGCAGATTTAGGAAGGCAACATTACATCTGGAAGGATAACTTTGCAACCATGAGGACTAGAAACTTGCTTTTTAAAAAAAATCATATTTTGCAACATCTGAACCTGTCATGTGGGCCATATAAATATATATCAGCTAGTCTGGATTCAGCCTGGGGGCTGCGTGCTTGGCATTTTTGACCTAGACACCCCACTGTACTTATGGTAGGGCTGTGCACATTGAAGCTTACACCAGTTTCTGAGGAACATTCTTATGTGACCATCTCTAGGTACATTTGAATTAATGCACCACTTTATATAATTGGACTCCTGTGTGTATATTATCTGCTCTACGTAGGGAATTAGGCCCTGCCCTCACAGCTTTTTGCAGCCTTGATTCTGAGGCTTCTAGGGACTAGTTCAGTACTTGGTTCATGTTAGGACAACCCTAGGGGCTGCTCTAATTTGTTCCCTGGCTTCCATGGCCCTTACAGATGTTGTGCCATCTGAGAAATAGGACCACCACATTCACACCCAACATGCACCTGGCCTGGCCAGAACACTCTCTGAGTCCAGGGATTTCAGGGGGGTGCAGTGCTGGCTCTGCACCCAGCTAAGAGAGGTTCCCTGCACCAGTTGCCTCACTGCAAGGGGCTTTATTCCTGCTTTATGGTCCTTTTGTGCTGTCTATGGTGCATCAGGAAAACAATGAATTGGGCCCAGTGGGTATTTGTGAACTTATAATAGTGGAGAGGAGAGGGAAGAGCACTCGGAGGAAGGGATATAGAATAGACTGAAGAGAAATATAGATTTTTAGAACATTTTTATTTAGCAGTTTGTCAAAGCCTTTGGAAAACAGAAAGCATTAAACATAGAGATAAACTCAAAGAGCTAGCAAGGATTTTATTTTAAAAGTCCCAAGCTTGCGAGTGCTTTGGGGGACTGAACAAATGGAGAACTGCTCACATACAGGAAATAGCTTGCATCTGGCAGCAAAGCTTGAATTACTACTAGCAGGTACCTGTGACAAATTTCTTAGGGTGGTGGGATTCTAACATTGAAGGCAGCCCCCCTTCTTCCTTACCTTCTTCTTCTCTCTCATCTCTTTTGACATTTTTCTCTTCCCTTCCTTTCCCCTTTCTGCCCTTCTGTTTCCCTCCTTGTTCCCACTGTCTGTCCTCCCCTTCCTTTCACTTCTTGGTTCCTCCTTTTCTCCCATTCATCATCTTTATTCTACCATTTCCCTGTCTCTGTGTTCTAATCCATCTCCTTTTTTCCTTTATTTCCTCTAGCTTCCATTTCCTCTCCATCTTTCTTTCTGCTCCTCCTTTCTTCTTTCCCTCTCTTCCCTATTTCCCTTTAAAATACCCTTCCTGCCCCCTCCTCTTGTATTCATTTCTTCAAGAAAAGAAAAGATTGAGTAGGAAGGGCAACATTAGCATAAGTGGTGTGGACTAACCTCCTATATAGTCCACCATATTATATACCATAATCTCAGGAGGACATAAATTGGCAGAGGAGAAGGAGGAAGGAAGGGGAGCTGCCTCTGATGTTAGAACCCCACCACCGGAAGAAAGGATAGTCTATTGGTTAGTGCATTAGAAACCCACGGAACCTGGGATGTTGAATTTCTTGCTCCACCACAGAGTATTGGCAAGTCATAGAATCTCTCAGTGTTTTGCACCCTCATCTGTAAAATGGGGATAATAATCCCTACTTCACAGAGGTATTGTGAGGATAAATACATTATTTTTACGATTCTGTCAAAAGACTGTGAGGTGCTCAGGCACTACAGCAATGTGGGCCATATACATACCCTAGATGGATAGCTCACAAGTAGTTACAGATAGCTAAACAGTGGACAACAATACTTAAAAGTTTTCAAATGGTGTGTTTTCAAATACATGACAAACTACTACAGAACACAGTCAATTTCCTAACATTTTATTTCCCATGTGAGCTCCTAGGACTGTAAATCTTGAAATACCATCAGAATATTTTTTTGAGCTTCATTTCCTTTTCAACTGGAATTTGGAAGATTAAACATTTTCTAGCAGCGATAGATCATCCAGTTATTAATAATAATGCAGAAGAACAGGGTAAATGATTTTCAGCAATCAGTCACCAGTTTTTAAAGTTTTATAGTTCATGAATGGGAGTACTGAATATTGAAATTTGATTTAGTAGCAGACTAGTCTTTAAAGCACAGACAACATACCTTATTTCCTCCTACTCCACACACTTTTTTTGCACTTTTTCAGAGTAACTGATTAGTGTAGAATGAATTTTGTATGTGTGATTCAGAATTCACTTCAGAGAATGAAAAGCGAAATGCATTATCAGGGGTGAACAGATAATAAAGTGGTTCTGGCCTCAACAACTGTCTTTTAATACCCTTTCCTGATCTATCGCTGATGTTCTGTTATCACTAGCAGCAGCAGGGAACACATATCTCATTGCTGAAAGAGGAGAAAGAAATATAGTGGTGGGGAAAACAATTCCCAGTTAGGAAGTGAAGTGATTTAAAATGGACTGCAAAGTTTTTGTTACAGAACATCATTAACAAATTGTAGTTGTGATCCTGGCTCCACTGAAGTCAATGAGAAACCTCTCATTGACTTCAATGGGTCCTGGCTTTCACCCTATGTGTAAATTTAAACATTAAAATACACTTACAGAGTCAAAGAAAATGTTTGGAAGCTGTTCCTATTTATAGCTCCAGTTCTGGAAGGTACTTAAACAAATGCCTAACTTTAAGCATGTGAGTAGTCCCAGTGGCTTGAGTGTGCTTAAGTATCCTAGCAGTGAGCAGCGGCCCCCAGGAGCCGGCCAACAGGGCTGCTAACAGGGGAGTTTAAGTGGGAGTTTACAGGGGGAGGTGGAAGGGGAGGCAGGTGGGCGCGGTGGTCGGTGTGCTTTGTTCCCTCAGAGGCTGCAGGCAGAGACCACAGCAGCCATGAGCCAGGCAGCAGGGGACACAATGCAGATGAAAGCATGTAGCAGCTGCGGTATGTATATAGTCCTAGCAGGTGCACCTGAGCAGAGGTATGTCTGTATGAAATGCCGCCTACTTGCCCTGTTAGAGGAAAAGGTTCGGGGGTTGGAGATGCAGGTAGAGACCCTTGTAGAGTTTAGAAGGGGGTTTGAGCAGCTAATGGAGCAAAGGCAAGGGGTGGCTGAAGGGGCATGCTCAGGGGTGCAGATGGAAGCGGGGGCTATGGTCTGTGAGGGGGGAATGTCGGTGGGAGAACAAGAGCAGTGGAAGCATGTGACCGTGAGAAGCAGGCCAAGGAAAAGGAGGGCTAGTGAGGGGGAAATAGAACTCAGGAACAGGTTTGGGTGTTTGGCTAACGAGGAGGGGACGCAGCAGGTGGTACCTGATGGTGGGAGGCAGAGGAAGAAAAGAAGGGCAGCTAGTCCAATACACAGGGGGGAGGAGTTGATGGAAGTAGCATCAACACTTGGCCCCGGGAGGATACAGGATGGCAATAGGGGGACTATAAGGGAAAATAGAGACAGACAGGAGTTACGGCCACAGGGAACAGGGGATAGATTGGTAGATTGCGCTGCCCCCAGGCAAAGGCAGGTTTATGTGATTGGGGACTCCTTACTGAGGAGGTTAGACAGGCCTGTGACCAGGGCGGACCCGGAAAACAGAAGGGTGTGCTGTCTGCCGGGCGCTAAGATACGGGATGTGGACCTGCGGTTGAAAAGGATCCTAAAAGGAGCGGGTAAGAACCCCTTGATCATCCTTCATGTAGGAACGAATGACACGGCTAGGTTCTCGCTAGAGAGAATCAAGGGAGATTATGCCAGGCTGGGGAAGACTCTTAAGGAAGTCGAGGCTCAGATTATCTTCAGTGGGATTCTGCCTGTTCCTAGAGAAGGACAGCAAAGGGCAGACAGGATTGTGAGGATAAATAGCTGGCTAAGGGAGTGGTGCTATAAGGAGGGCTTTGGGATGTATGGCCACTGGGAGGCTTTCGGGGACAGACAGCTGTTCTCGCGGGATGGACTTCACCTGAGTAGGGAAGGAAATAGACTTCTGGGAGGGAGGCTGGCTCATCTCATCAAAAGGGCTTTAAACTAGGAACTTGGGGGAGACGGTTGGGAGATGTCCAGTTGATCTCCACGCCAGATTCCAACACTGAAAAAGAGGGCGAGGAGAAAAGCACAGATATAGGTAGGGGTAGGGAATTGGACATAAGAAGGAGGAGGCAGATGGACACTACAGGGTCCGTACCAAAGTGCATAACTAATGGGAGAAAGGATAGACAGCATACGGTAAGATGTTTATACACCAATGCGAGAAGCCTAGGTAACAAAATGGAGGAATTGGAGCTCCTGGTCCAAGAACTGAAACCTGATATCGTAGGAATAACCGAAACGTGGTGGAATGGTAGTCATGACTGGAGTACAGGTATGGAAGGGTATGTGCTGTTTAGGAATGACCGGAAAAAAGGTAAAGGTGGGGGTGTGGCATTGTATGTCAATAATGAGCTAAAATGTAAAGAAATAATAAGTGATGGAATGGATAAGACGGAGTCTGTCTGGGCAACAATTACACTGGGTAAAAGAACTACTAGAGCCTCCCCTGAGATACTGCTTGGGGTGTGCTATAGACCGCCGGGATCTAGCCTGGATGCGGACAGAGAACTATTTAATGTTTTTAAGGAAGTAAAAACTAATAAGAGCTGTGTGATCATGGGGGACTTTAACTTCCCAGACATAGATTGGGGAACAAATGCTAGTAACAATAATAGGGCTCAGATGTTTCTAGACGTGCTAGCAGATGAATTCCTTCATCAAGTAGTAGCTGAACCGACGAGGGGGGATGCCATTTTAGATTTGGTGCTGGTGAGTAGTGAGGACCTCGTTGAGGAAATGGTTGTAGGGGACAACCTTGGCTCGAGTGACCATGAGCTAATTTGGTTTAAACTAAATGGAAGGGTTAACAGAAATAAAACTATGACTGTGACTAAGGTTTACGATTTCAAAAAGGCCAACTTTAATAAATTAAGGCAACTACTTAGGGAAGTGGATTGGGCTAACATACTTAGAGAGCTAAAGGCAGATGAGGCCTGGGATTATTTCAAGCTGAAGTTGCACGAGCTGTCCGAGGCCTGTATCCCGAGAAAGGGGAAACGGTCAGTAGGCAGGGGAATTAGACCCAGCTGGATGAGCGGGCGTCTCAAAGGGGCGATTAAGAAAAAACAGAAAGCGTACAAAGAATGGAAGAGAGGAGAGATCGGCAAAGAAACCTACCTTATTGAGGTCAGAGCATGTAGGGATGCGGTGAGAAAGGCCAAAAGCCGTGTAGAGTTGGACCTCGCGAGGGGAATTAAATCCAATAGTAAGAGGTTTTATAGCCATATAAATAGGAAGAAAACAAAGAAAGAGGAAGTGGGGCCACTGAAGCTTGCAGATGGAGTGGAGATTAAGGACAATCTAAGCATGGCACAATATCTAAATGAATATTTTGCATCGGTGTTTAATAAGGCTAATGAAGGGCTTAGGAAAAGAGGGAGCGGGACAGAGGGGAATAAAGGAGGGGCAATTGACATTAAAGTATCAGAGGTGGAAGCCAAACTTGACCAGCTAAATGGGACTAAATCGGGTGGACCGGATGATCTTCATCCTAGAATATTGAAGGAGCTGGCGCGAGAAATTGCAAGCCCCTTGGCGATAATTTTTAATAAATCTGTAAACTCGGGGGAGGTACCGATGGACTGGAAAATAGCTAATGTGGTTCCTATTTTCAAGAAGGGGATAAAAAGTGACCCGGGTAACTACAGGCCTGTTAGTTTAACTTCTGTAGTATGCAAGGTCTTGGAAAAATTTTTGAAGGAAAAAGTAGTTAAGGACCTTGAGGTGAATGGCAATTGGGACAAATTACAACATGGGTTTACGAAAGGAAGATCGTGCCAAACCAACTTGATCTCCTTTTTTGAGAAAGTAACAGACCTTCTAGATAAAGGAAATGCGGTGGATCTAATTTACCTAGATTTTAGTAAAGCGTTTGATACTGTGCCGCACGAGGAATTACTGGTTAAATTAGAAAAGATGGGGATCAATATTAAAATCCAGAGGTGGATAAAGAACTGGTTAAAGGGGAGACTGCAGCGGGTAGTACTGAAAGGGGAACTGTCGGGTTGGAGGGAGGTCACCAGTGGGGTTCCTCAAGGTTCGGTTTTAGGTCCGATTTTATTTAATCTATTCGTTACTGACCTCGGAACCGAATGTAGGAGTGGGCTGATAAAGTTTGCGGATGACACAAAGTTGGGAGGTATTGCCAATTCGGAGAAGGATCGGGATATTTTGCAGGGAGACTTGGATGACCTTGTAAATTGGAGTAACAATAATAGGATGAGATTTAATAGTGGGAAGTGTAAGGTGATGCATTTAGGGATGACTAACAAGAATTTTAGTTATAAGTTAGGGACGCATAGGTTGGAAGTGACGGAGGAGGAGAAGGACCTCGGAGTCCTGGTTGATCGCAGGATGACTATGAGTCGGCAATGTGACGTGGCTGTGAAAAAAGCTAATGCGATCTTGGGATGCGTTAGGCGAGGTATTTCTAGTAGGGACAGGGAGGTGCTGCTTCCGTTATACAAGGCGCTGGTGAGACCTCATTTGGAGTACTGTGTGCAGTTCTGGTCTCCTATGTTTAAAAAGGATGAACTCAAACTGGAACGGGTACAGAGAAGGGCCACTAGGATGATCCGAGGAATGGAAAACCTTTCCTATGAAAGGAGACTCGAGGAGCTCGGTTTGTTTAGCCTAACCAAAAGAAGGCTGAGGGGGGATATGATTGCTCTCTTTAAATATATCAAAGGGATTAATACCAAGGAGGGAGAGGAATTATTTCAGCTTAGTAGTAATGTGGATACGAGAACGAATGGATATAAACTGGCCGTGGGGAAGTTTAGGCTTGAAATTAGACGAAGGTTTCTAACCGTCAGAGGGGTAAAATTTTGGAACAGCCTTCCGAGGGAAACGGTGGGGGCGAAGGACCTCTCTGGCTTCAAGATTAGGCTTGATAAGTTTATGGAGGGAATGGTTTGATGGGATAATGTGATTTTAGTCAAACAGGCATTAACGGGCCATCGCGGGTAAAATGAGGGTCCGGCTGTAGAATCTTGCCTGTATGCTCGGGGTTCTGCTGATCGCCATATTTGGGGTCGGGAAGGAATTTTCCTCCAGGGTAGATTGGCAGAGGCCCTGGAGGTTTTTCGCCTTCCTCCGCAGCATAGGGCAGGGGTCGCAGGCTGGAAGATTCTGTTGTGGGTGAGTCAGCTTTTGTGGCCTGCATCATGCGGGAGGTCAGACTAGATGACCATATTGGTCCCTTCTGACCTTAAAGTCTATGAGTCTATGAGTCTATGAGTATCTTCCCCAACTAGGATATATATGTGCCAAGTGCAGAGTTCAGGGCTCTGTGTTTCCCTTAAACTCGCTGATGATGCCACAACCACCTCAAAATTAACAGGGAGAGACTGTTTTAGGTGATACTAATGATATCATCACTGAAGGGGGAACTTGGAATCTTGCTACCAGACAGATGCTGCGAAGTGCAGTTAGTAAAGGAGGAAAAGGGTTGGTAGATATTTCCTTTCAAGACTGTATTTATTTGCAATTTGATTCTCCTCACTTACTGTGATGGATGTTCCAGTTAATGCTGATCGTTGGCTCTTAAAACAAGTTTTAATAGGGTAGTGGACTGGAACACCAAGTAAGTCTGTCTGTTTGTTTATTTATTTTCTCTAGCTGCAGTGATTTTAGTTATTAGTATTATTTATTCAGTGCCCAAAGGTATGTTAGTCATTTCACAGACATATATAGAGTATCCATATCCCTCAAATGTCCCAAATAGCTATATGGTGATAGACCCTGTAAGTACCAAAATAACTTTTTCTTTTTGAAATTGAAAAGTTTTTGTGTATTGGTTTTTCAGGGTGGTTTTTTTTCTCTTCTTTTTTTTCTACACATTTTCAGTGGCAACATAAGAGTGAGGGAGGGGACACAAACAGCGACTGAAAAACCAAAACACTGAAAACCATAATATTTCCATTTTCAGTTTAGAAAAAAAACAAAACCAAAATCATTTTGGGGGGCATTTTGTCCAAAAACTAAAAACATTTCTAAGTGTTTGCAAAACCTTTTGAGAAAAACTGAGGGTTTGTTTTGTAAATTTTTTTTTTAATCTTACTACTTTCCAACCAGTTAAAATATTCAAATTCATTTGAAGACTTCCCAGTGGTACATTCATTGAGGCAACTCTAAGAAATCTCTGAAGAATACAAGACAGAAAGCAATAAAAGAAAATGGGATAGAAAAAAAAAAAGCCTGTGCAATTTGGTTTGGAGATTTGTTGAATAAACTAAGCTCAAGAATTCTTATGCAACACTTCAAACTACTTTCTTACGTCCTCAGACACATAAAGGATAAAATATAACTAATACCGTTCTTGCATGTTTACTTATTTGAGAATGTTCTCCACATAAAAAAGTAATGATACCCTTTCATTGACATCATCCAAGGGATAATATCCTTTTGTCTATGTCATTGGGGGTAATAATAACCTTTCAACTACTTCAGTGAGCAGCACTTTTTTTTGGTCATTCTACATAAAAATAAAAAGACTATACTTTTTAAAAGTAGATAGGGACAAATATGCTCCTATTTACACCTCCATCAATACAGAATAACTCAACTGAAGTCGATGGAATTAAATTGGTGTAAATGTGGAGCAAATGAGAGCAGAATTTGACCCATAGTTTTTAAGAGAGTACACAAATGCTAGAAGACTCTAGTTGCTTTCTTGTTTGTGCTGTGGGTTTTGTTAATATATAGCAATTTTGTTTTCATAATTCATTAGTGTCCTATATTTAATGCCCAAAACTTGACAAATGTACGTTATTCCATTAATTACCAGAAAGAATACAAAGAAACAGACTGACATACTTGGTCTTATCAATAGTGTTGATCACTTAAGTTTAATTGTGCATCGTTTATCATTGAACAGGTTAGCCTTGAGAAGCCACTGTCGCTCCTGCAGGCCAGTAGCATTGCTGCTAAGATATTATAAAGAAAAATATTGCAGTTAAACAGTTACTATTGAGGTTTCCACTTTGTGCATGCCAACATATGGTTGGATCAGATTCTCCTTCATATGACTCAGTAAAGGGTTGCATGAAGCTGTTCATAATGAAAATTTTAATTTTCTTCTTTCAAATAATTACTTTAATTTCTAACTTAGCATAGCTTTAGTATAATAAGATATGTATTCATTAAAGTACCCTGACTAGATTTCTTCCTATCATGGTGACTTTTCACTAAAGTGAAATACATTGCGATGCTGATCTCTTTATTAAGCTAATATCTTTTAAAATTAAAGACGACGGCAAGTTATACAGGATGTTAACTGTGTGTCTGTTTGTTGAACTTGATTTACTTCATTTCAGCTTTTAATTTAGTCAGATAAAATAAAAAGATCAAAGAAATTTTCTGCCTAATACAGAAAGTGAACTGCAGATTAACTTTTTCATTCTAATAGTAAGACATCTTGTAATCAAACCAATAGGATAATTGCATTGCAGGAGAATGAATCTTAGAAACTGGCTACCAGGAAAACTGCACTGATTAGTTATAGTTCCTTTAAGAACAGATATACTCACAAATAACTGTGAATTAAAAGTGGGAATGGTCTATTAAAAGTGCTTCTGTTTTTCTTGTTATAGCACCGTTAATGTTGAACGTGAGAGCAAATGAAACTCCCATTTCAATTCAATGACAAAATATTTTAATTGTAAACCAAGTTGTTTTTCTTTCTTTACTCATTTTAAAAACAAGTAATAGTTCTTATATTAAAACAAACTTGAAAGTCTCTGCTGTATCATATATTAATTTTGGAATTGCATTCACAGTGGTAATACTCAAGAGTATATTATCAGATTTTCAAGATGGCCTTTCTACATTCCTCCAACTGCTTCAATCAGCCCTTTCATTGAGCAGACTATACCCGCTAAGCTGCAAAGGAAACCCACAATAAAAAGAGAAATGGCTGCACATTTCTCCAAGAACACTAACTTTCCCCATTTAAGTTTTAAGTGGAAAAGAGAAGGAAGAAGAAAAGTCATAGCAGCACCTGTTACACTGCCTGTTAAACCCATCAGCAGAGCAAAATGTGGTATGAACATGGCCATCAGCAGAGTAAACAAGAGGGCCAAGCCTCTTAAAACTACAATAAACAGAGGGGCTCTGTAATCAGAATGATTACTGCTAGATATGCAAGTATGCAGTATTTCTGTGACTGCAAAAAAGGGCAATGGGTAAGACAGAAGAGCCTTGGCTAAGAAGCACAAATTCACCAGGGTTTTCAGGGATGCTGGCAGGTTGTCAGTAATAACTTCCTTTGTCTCTTCACCCCAGGTCAGGAATGCAGTCAGTGCAAAGGCTGTCTTGAAGAGACAAGCAAAAAAGTGAGTCCAGTTCAACATACAGCTAAATTCCTTTGGGTTTTTCATGTTCCCTTCAAGAGTAGGAAGAAATATTTGTGAAGTGTAACTGAAAATGATCACCCCCACTGAGACCAGGAAATCCTCAAACTCAATGGAGAGTCTAAATCTTGTCCAAGACCACTGATGTATTTGTGTCAGACAGTAACTCATCACTATGAAGATGATAATGAAATGGACTAAGGAGCAAAGCAGGCTGAGTTTGGAAACAATGCTGAGAGTTTTGATAAACACACAAGGCAGCAATGTTACAAACGCAATTACAGACCAAGTTTTCTCCGTCACTGGTAAATATGGAAAACTATGTGACAGCAAGTTCCCACTAACAACCAGATACAAAATGCATGTCATGAACAGTTCCATCACCTGGGTCACATTGACAACTATGCCACCTAGTTTGGGAAATCGCTTTTTACAGCAGGCATTAGCAATGTCTTCATATGTGTCTCTCACTCTTATGAGGTGCCCATCTTCATTTTCTTCGTACAAGCAAGCGATTAGAATTTTGCCAGTATAGCAACAGAACATTGCAGCCAGGATAATAAGAAACAGCCCACTGTATCCACTGTGGAGAAGAGCATATGGCAATCCTAGAACAAAAATTCCCTAGAGAGAGAGAGAGAAAGAAAAGATAGGACAAAAAACCTTGAGGCAAAATGTTTACTAGAAGCAACACTTTCAAACCTGCATCTGTTGAGTATCACCTTTTCCATGGTGGGAGAATTCTAAGTAAATAACAATAGCAAAAAAAGTGTTTATTTAGGATAAATGAAGTTATCAGAAAAAATAACTGCTCGCCCAGACACACATGTACAGATAAGCTAAGAAAGAGAGAATGCAAGCAAATGGTAGAGACGAGTTCCTGTTTAATATTTAATGCTGATGTGATTAGAAGCATATTTTAAAAGGCTCATAGGCAGTTATTCAGTCAACATGCATATTAATGGAGTAAGTTCAATAATAAAATCAAACAGCTGTAGCAGCTGCTGTATAAGTTTCATCCAAATATTAAAATAGTATCTTAGGCAAATCCAATAATGACACATGGCTTTGGTTTAAAGATTATACGGGGTCATAGTTAACAGTCATCTGGAAATAAAATGCCATTAGTGTTTGAATGGGTTACTTCTGCAGCAGTCTGAAACCTTATGGGTTCTTTGCTGTTGAATTCATTCCTGAAGTGAACACTCTAGTAGCTGAGTGGCTAGAAAGTTTGGCCTCATTAATATGTCTAAAAATGTATGGTGGGTATACACATACTTTTCTCCGAACATTTTCTCAGAGGAATTGGATTATATTAGTTTTATCCAATTCACAGTCCCACACTTCAGTTTCATGAAACACCATGTTCATTGTCTTTTGCAAATGTGTTTTTGTTGCTTTTTAATTCAGATCCATACAAAACTATCAAATTCTTTAACCCAATAGGCATGCATAGAAAAGATTCAATTTAAGCTAAACGGCTTCCCTGACATTTCTCTTTTTTCCCAGGTGGCAAAGTTGAAGGTATACAATGTACATTTGTCACACTCTCATCAGTGTTTTGTGTTCTTGGTGATTAAAATAAAATGGAAGGGAAGCAAAATAAAGCTAAATTGATTACATTATTTTATATTATGTCTTACAGCATTATAGGTGAGAGTAAAATGTAAGTATTAACACATTTAACCAGGCATGGTGGCCCAAATCATGAGATCCTTGCTGAGAGTCATGTGCCATCAATGGGGCTACATGCAAAGTAATCAGATTAAATCTTTTGGTTTGCAAATGCTTAAACATGTGCTTAACGTTACTCACATGCGTAGTCTCATTGTGTACAATTAATCATACATATACGTGTTTATATGATCAGGGTCTTCATTTGTGCTCAGCATGAGTAAAAGTGGCAGAATGTGCCACATTATTTACATAGGGCCTAATTCTGTCACTCTTATTCAGTTTGTGTGGTAGTTTACTTAGTGATTACTTTGAGAGTAAGATATTACTCAAAATGAGTAAGGGTAGTGTAATTGGGCCTTTGCACCCAGATTCTCAAAGGTGTTTAGGAGCCAACTCCCTTTGGAATCAATGGGAGTTAAGCATCTAAATATCTTTTGAAGATCAGGGCCTTAGTCCTTACTCAGGTCAACTCCTGTGGATTTCAATGGGAATTTTAAAGACCTCAGGATTAGGTCCCTCATGTTTAGGTGGGATGAGCACAACTTGTATGTTATTTGTAAGGGAAAAAGGTAGAAAAGAGAAGGTAAGATCTAGATAAGAGGTTCGGGGGTGGGGGAGAAGAGAAACTAATGGTAAACTATTGAAAGTAATACAAAGTGATCTCCTTTCTTGTCTCCCAGCCATAAACTAACATACATTGTAAGTCAATGACTACGGGGGACAGTCAACAAAGGAGAAAGATGGGCAGCCAACAAATTACAATGGCATCTTTACACTAAGTTACTAAGCAAGTTAGATCACTGATCTTGTGCACCAGTGGTATTTGTTTTACTTGA
This sequence comes from Emys orbicularis, assembly GCF_028017835.1. Classification (NCBI taxonomy): domain Eukaryota; kingdom Metazoa; phylum Chordata; order Testudines; family Emydidae; genus Emys; species Emys orbicularis. Next base: position 100,789,942 of record NC_088685.1, read on the forward strand.
CTTTACTGTAGGTACAGATACCTCTAACGTACAGTTGGATTAAGACTGCAGGATTACTCTTAAAACATGGGTACAATTAAGGATGTATTTAAGTGTGTATGCATTACATCTCTTACTATTGCTCAGACTGTTGATTACACTTTACTTTACTTGCAGTGGGGTGGAGTGTTTTTAAGTCTTTGGGAAAGCCATTTTATTGAGGTATTGTAATGTTTGATCACCTGTTCATCCCACTCTTCACAGTCACCAGGACTTTCCAAAGCCAGACAGACAGTGACTGCAGTCAGTGTCTTAATTCAGTTCTATTCAGGTTCTTATACAGTCCTCATTACCATAGTACCTGAGCAACTTCCGGAAACACATTAAGCAACGCGATTAGAATCCCTTATGTATATTTAACACACATTCTTTGGAAGTGTCCAAAGCTTCCCCCATTTCTGGTCACTACTCGTCTTTATTGAAAAGACTACAAATCTGGCTATCCACAGAATGCAAAAGGTGCATGTGCAACGCATCTTTTGAGAGCATGCACCTTTCTGGTCCACGCTTCTTATTGAGTGCTGCAGGTCAGGCACTTCCCCAAAGAACAATTTTTCTTGACTATGAAAACAATTTACAGGGATTGCCCCAATACCAGAATGGGTCTTATAGCATCTTAAAGAAACCATGTTCATAAGAAAATCAGTAGAAGAATCTAGACATGGAGGCATTTTTTTGTTTCAGCATGTGGACAATGCTGTTTCCTTAGTTCATTACAGTGTGGAGTAAGTTTATCTCTTTTCTTCTACATTCATAGTATTTTTTTTTTAAATTATGGAATCCCAAGGTGCAGTTGGGAGTTTCAAGAGTATCTACTGACCCAAAAAACTGACAATATAATTAAGCCACAGGTAGGTGTCAGAACAGGCCTTCGCCACACAATAGCGTCTCCCCTGCTGAATTTAGTCCATTAACATTTATATAACTCTCCTCATCCCAGACTAAAGCATAAGTCTTTCAGACAACATTATCTCATCCCACAGCCACTGACAGCTCTCCCCATAGTAATCTGTTTTCTCTTATTTAACTGTTACTTTAATCAGAGCATGGCATAACTGACTTCTAAAATCCCCTTGCTATTTACTTATAGCCGATGATTTTTCTTTGGTTGCTAACTCAGGACACAGTTGTGACCAAGGCCACATTTTTCTGTCTTCTGAACTCAGGCCTAATTACTCTTTGGAAAAACTGGCAGAACAGTTACACAGAAGTAATCTCAGGATTTGGATAATCTGTCTACTCTTTCTTAAAATAATTCACAAAAGGTTGCCAATTTCAGTGTACCTGGAAGCTTGATTTGAGTTGATAAATGGAAGTTTAGACTGAACATTTCCACAGTAAGCCAAATTGATAGTGTCTGAAATCCCTCTTTTGCTTTTATTTTTTAAATGTATGATTATGGAGGATGATGCTCAGAGACTCAGGGTCTTACTGTTTCTGCTTCCTTCAGCATCCTCTTGATAACTGAGAACAGCAAGCCTCTAGCCTCCTGGCCGTAACTGGTCAGTAACCAGAAATGAGCATTTGGGACACTTCCATAATGTATGTGTTAAAATAAAAAGTGGCACTGCCTCCATTGTCTCTCCAGAATCTGTTTTATTACTGACATTCCTTTTTAAAAACATTTTCACCAGTGTCCTTTGGCAGCAGATTGTCAGTTTTGTACTATACGTCCAAAAAAGTTAATGATGAAAAGTGAGAGTCCAAATAAAGCAGGATCTCAGCCTCAATCTCCTGTTCCTAACTCACTACAAGTGATAATTACTGCAAGGACACTTTCTACATGTCATCATGTTTAAAAATAGGAGTTTCAAAGGAAAAGATACCTCTAGTAAGCACTTTTTCAATGACAATGTCATATAACTGCAGAGATAGCGGGTCAGATTCTCTGATTTGTTAAGGCTGTTTCATTGTAAAGCAACCTGAAAAAGCTTAACTTGTCCACGGAAGATTCCTCCCACATAAATAAAACCTCACATGGTGTAAGGGTGCTGTAACAGCTCCTATGCTACTTTACTTCCCAGACACCCATATAGGGGTTGAATCTAATGGAAGGGAGTGGGGTTATCGAAACCCTGGTGATCATTGGCTGCTGTAATGGGGCCATAGGCAGATAGGCATAAAGTGGAATACACACTGGGGTCTAGACTGGCGATTAGACAGCCTTTGCAACAAAGACCAGCAAAAGTTGATTAAAGCAAGGGAGCATGGGGCAAGCCACATCCAGAACTCAGCCCCCAGCTAGGTTCTATCAGCTCAGCCAGAGCATCCCCATCAGGAAGCAGACAGATCTCCCAGTCACCCCCAGAGGCACCAACCCAGTCACAGTTCCCTGCCAAGGCCAAGTAGTAGCCAGGGTCAGAGTTACCTGGATGCCAGTCCAAAGAGATGACAGAGTCAGGCAGGAGCATGACAATCCTACAGCTTATTCAATGCTGCAAACTTGTCAGGCCTTAGTTCTGCTCACTAGTTCGCCCTTGTCAGTTATGTAAATAAGGTGATACATATTCACCAAATATACAAATTAGTGTGTTATGTCATTTAAAGAAACTCTCCAGATTTCTGAATTTCCAGCCTTAACAGGGCTTTGTCATGCATGTCATACCGACTACTTAATTTTACAAGCCATTTCAGCCTATAATGTACCACACCCCTGTAAAAACAAAGCAGTATCCCTCACAGGGAAGGTAACCTGGCAGAAAGAGAAGAGGCCAAATCATGCTAGGAAGAGAATGAAGTGAGAAAGGAACAAAAAGAACCATGTAAAAAATTGGTTCAACCTTAGGGCTAAATTAAATGAAAAAATAAAGTAGGAAGTGAAGTAAGTACAAATAAATGGATAAATTAGTTAGTAACAGGTGCCCAGAATATCAGCTGTATTGCCTTACTATCAGAATAGATGGCAAAAAGGCCAGAATGCTATGAAGGTGCTAGGTTAACTCTAATAAATCTTCCATTTTATTTGCCATTTGCAAATATTATACAGAAGTAGTATAATAGGCTAATCCTAATATTTCTGCAACCATATACTTGGGTGTCTATGTGAATCTGGGTTAGGCATCTCCTTGGAAGGGCAGGGGGATGAACGTATGAACCCCCCCCCCCCAAAATATACTGTCATACAATGCTAGATTAAGTTGTTTAGGGATATCACCTCAGATATGTTATTTTTCCTGTATTTACACAAACATACACTTCCACACTATTTATATAAAAATATAGATAAGCGATTATTTGAACCAGAGCTAGGTTTTGAAATACAGCAAATCCCTTAATCTTGTACAATTAGAACAGAGCCATTTGCAATAGTACCTGGGTTTGTTTTGTTTTCTTAGCCTCTTCAACAACCTACTCGGACGTATCAGTGGCTTTTGCATTATCATTGTAGAGGGACTTGTGGTTGTTTTCTATTTTATTTTTAATTTTGAAACAGTAACTTCAACAGCATCAGATAGCACAACTTGAATTTAGCCTTCCTGTTCTTTAGTTTATTTTAAATAGGGATGAAGGCTGCCCTGCAACTCTGTGTCTCCAAAATGATGTCTGAGAAAAGAAACTCAGGGCCCTAGTAATTTTAAATTTAGTTCTGTAAAGAAAAATATAACTACACATTTTCTATGCTGGTATTTCAAGAATTTAACTCTTGTCTTAGCTTGCATTATTTGTGACTCAGAATCCTGTCTGAGTGAAAACTATGCCCACTGGAAATAATAGCAGAAAGAGAATTTTTATGTAGTTCTCTCTCAAGCTTCCAGAGATTCATTTCCCTCCCATAGCTTTTAAGGCCAGAAGGACCCATTAGATCATTTAGTCCAGTCAGGGCCGGCTCTGGCTTTTTTGCCGCCCCAGGCAAAAAAGCCTCCGGCCGCCCTCCCCCCCCTGCGGGGGGGCGGAGGGCGGCCGGAGCCCCGGGGGGAGGGCGGCGAGCCCCAGCCGGGGCTCCGCTCTCCCCCCGGCGGCCGGGGGGAGGGCACCGGGGGGGAGGGCGGCCAGAGCGCCGGGGGGAGGGCAGCGAGCCCTCCCCCCGGCCGGAGCGCCGCGCCGCCCCCCTCCAGGTGCCGCCCCAAGCACAAGTTTGGTGGGCTGGTGCCTGGAGCCGGCCCTGAGTCCAGTGGTTTTCAACCTTTTTTCATTTACAGACCCCTAAAAATTTCAAATGGAGGTGCAGACCCCTTTGTAAATCTTAGACATAGTGTGCGGACCCCACAAGGGTCAGCGGACCACAAGTTGAAAACCACTGATCTAGTCTGGCTCCTCTGTAAAAAAGGCTATAGAACCTAGTTACTCCTGTAGTGAGCCCAATAACTTGTATTGACTAAAGTATACTCCCAGAAAGGAATCCATGCTTGATGGGAGGATAGCCAGAGATGGAGAATCCACCACTTCCTTAGTAGTTTGTCCCAATGGTTAATCACTCTCACTATTAAAAATGTCTGCCTTATTTCCATCATGATTTTTTCTGGCTTTAACTTGTAGCCATTAGTTCTTGCTAAATTATGGAGCCCGTTAGTGTCTGCTGTTTTCTCCCCATAAAGATACTATACACCATAATCAAGTCACCTCTCCATTTTCTTTCTGATAAACACAGGACTGGCTCTACGCACTAGCAAACCAAGCACGTGCTTGGGGCAGCACAATTTCAGGGGCGGCATTCCGGGAGGCTTTTTTTTTTGCTTCGGCAGTTGCACTCTCTGAGGTTGTTTTTTTTTGCTTGGGGCGGCAAAAAACATAGAGCCGGCCCTGGCTAAACAGATTGAGTTTTTTTACTCTTCTCTCCAGCCCTCATATCATTACTGTGTCTATTCTCTTCACCTTCTCCAATTTTTCAACATCCTTTTTGAAATGTGGACACCAGAACTACAGACAGTATTCTAGTATCAGTCTTACCAATGGCCATATATAGAAGTAAAATCACCTCTGTAGTCTTCTCTTTATACATCCATGCTTTGCATTAGCTCTTTTTGCCACAGCATCACAATGGGAGCTCATATTTAGTTGTTTGTCCACTATGACACCTAAATCCTTTTTAAAATCACTGAATCACAGGATACAATCCCCCATTCTGTAGTGTGGCCTGCATTCTTGGTTCCTAGATGCATAACTTTGCATATGACTGTATCAAAACACATTTTGTCTGAAGGGGCCCAGTTTACCAAGAAATCCAGATCGTTCTGTATTGCCCTATATCATTATTACCACTCTGCTAATCTTTGTCAGCAGGTCATTTTATATTTACCTCTAGGCCACTGGTAAAATATTGAATGGCATTGGGCCTGGTACTGATCCTTGCATAACCCCACTAGAAACACCCCCATTCAATGATGAATCCCCATTGACAACTACTTTTAGAGATCTGTCAGTTAGCCAGTTCTTAATCCATTGATCGTGTGCTTTATTGGTATTGTACAGTGCTAATCTTTAAATCAGAATGTTGTGCATTACCAAGTCAAAAGCCTTACAAAAGTCAAAGTATATTACATCTACACAGTTATCTTTATCAGCCAAACTTGTCATCGCATCAAAAAATGAAAGCAGGTTTGTTTGATGAGCTGTTTTCCATGTTTCTATCCTTTAATTCTCTATTGATTGAACACTATAGCAGCTTTTCCATTATTTTGCCTAGAATCGTTCCATCCCATTTACCCTTTTTGAATACAGGCAGGACATTAGCAGTCTTCCAGCTTTTTGAAATTTCCCCAGTATGTCAAGATTTATTACATTTATTATTGTTTTTTATTTATTTATATTACCGTTGTGCCTAGGGTCTCTATCGTGAACCAGGAATGTGCTAGGGGTTCTACAAACACAGGACAAAGCAATGACCCCATCCCCAAGGAGTATACAATCTTTACTCATCAGCAGACCACAGGTTTCCTCAGCCAATTGCCCCTTCATTTTCTTGCTGAACAAGGATGGACTTTTAGTTATTTTCTTGTGTGGGGAATTGTGGCTTTCTAGCCATCTAATAAAGTCTTCTTAAACAATTCTCACTTTTAATTCACATTTTTCTGTTGACATTTTTCTTCCCAATCATTTTTGCTATTCATTTTCATCAGCTTTGGGGAATTAGCCCTTTGGAAGCACCAGGAATATATATTTGATTGTTTGAGATTATCCTCTGTTTGCCCATAATGAATGTAATCGGAGCCAATGATCAATTCATCTTCATGTAGCATAATGAGGTCCAAAATTGAATTATCTCACACTGGGTGCTACACCCTTTGTGTTAGAAAATTACCAAATGTAATTTTTAGAAACTCTAATGCTGTTCTACTACTGGTTGCATGAGATATCTGGAATATGTCCCTCAAACTGAAGTCCCTCATAACAGCACAGGTTTCTTTAAACACTTTACAGAAAAGCTCTTAAGAAGCAACTCATCCTGTTCTCTGGTTTGATTCAGTGGTCTATAACAGCCCCCACCAGTATCCTTTCTGGGTTTAGTTACTGGGAATATTGATCCATAAGCATTATTCTGATTTATCAATAACTCTGAAACAGATAATGGTGTCTTTAATGTAGAGTGTCATCCCTCCACATAAACACACACACACACACACCACTTCTTTTACCCACTCTATCCTTCCTAAACTGGCTGTAATCAGTGATTTTAACATTCCAATCATGTGACTCAGTAATGCCAATTATATCAAATTTCTTCTCATCAATGAGAATTTCCAGTTGCTCTTGCTTGTTACCATACTCCTAGCACTGGTATTTAAACAGTTGAAAAACATGTTGTCACATTCTTTGCCACCTCAATTCAATTTGTCCATGACACACTGAGTTTGAGTTTGAAAACACAAGGAGCAGTTCTCCACAACCTCAGCTTGTTCCTGGCTGGTATAATCTTATGGATGGATCCAGCTCCTTTTAATAATAATTGAAAGACTTCAGTGGGAGTTTAATTAGGCCCTTAATTCCTAGCAATATCCCTTTTTTCCTGGTATTTCTGCTCTCAGTCAGTACAAGCCTGCTTCCAGCTTCAGGGAGGAAAGTGACACAGGTGTTTATTCTGTGATTAATGCCTGCAATTACTTCATGTACTGAGAGAACTTTGTTCGGAACTGTTGGTCTGTCAATCCTTCAGCTCATGTAAACAGGTACGGATTGTGATGAGGCAGATAGACTGCTTGGGATGGTATTGGAGGATATTGAGGAAAATAAGCTGCTTGGTCTGCATTCATTGTAAAATGTGTACGTCCATTTGGTTGATACAATAATCACTGAGTTCGCTCTTACTTCCATGAATAGCCAGAATTATTTGTGAGAGTCTCCACTAAGATTAAAAGGGTGAGGGGGAGAAAGGAAATGTCTCAACAAGAAGTGATTGCTGCTGTTAAATGCGAGAACTTCCCTCCACCAAAAAAGTATGCTGGTTTTAAATATTTGTTCTAAAATTGAAATAATATGCTTGTGGCTTAATGCTGCATGATTTCATGGAAAACGCTAGTGTTGCAAAAGTTCCCAGTTTTCTGTCAGAATATACTGAATCCCACAAAATATAACCTGCAAGCAAATTACTTGTTAAGGAGAATACATTGTTTCCCTTAGTCCCAGAGGAGAAGGCAGGCACAGTAGATACTGTAGCTAAAGGAATTTGAGAAATGGTATTATGCATTGCATATGGAAGCAGGGAAAAGAGAATAAAGAGGAAGGTAAGTTACATCCATAACAGCCATCACATTTGAAAGTGAGTTGTACCTAGCAAGCTGGAATCACTGTCCACTCATCTGATTCAAATTCATCAGTTCATAATATACTTATATAATAATTAATAGGAACACTATAACATTACAGTTATATGCCTTTCATCCAGAAGGTTCCAAAAGTACTTTATAGACTGAACCAAATCCTCTCTATCCACTGCTGTGAGGAGGAAGATGGATGTTGCCAGGTATATCCTCCACTCTAGGTACCATGCTGGCCTGGACAGGAATCAGCATGGGCTATTGAGTGCATCATAAAGGTTAGCTGGCTGGATATAGTGCATAGCTACAGTCTATGCTGCTCCATTTCCCAGCATAGCCCCCCCCCACTAAAGGCACCCCTCAGTAGAAACCTGTCCTGGCCAGCATGATCCCTAGAGCAGAGGATATACTGGCAGCATCCCTCTTCCTCCTCACAGCATCAGCTAGAGAGAGTTTGGTCCAGTCTGTAAAGTACTTTGGGAATCGTCTGTATGAAAAGCATATAGCTGTAAAGTTATTTTGTTCCCATTAATTATTATAAAAGTGTTTTGTGAATTGATAAGTCAGTATGCACTACCATGGTTGCTACATCTATTCTGGAATGCTAGGGAAAGATCCGGCTGTGCAATTTGAATAGGGAAGGGCAGAAGCTCTCTATACCCTCTTCTCCTTCTCCCCCCTCAGACATCAAAGGGCAGGAGCTCACCCACCACTAAATACAGCCACCTCTGAAATAAAACACAGCAGCTGTTCTTACTCTACACAGTTTAGGATAAGAAATTATGGAGTGAGAGCAGCTGCTCTAAATTGAGTTTGCAAATGAGTTATAGGCCCAATGTTGGGCCTCTTCCTTCAACAAGCAACAAAAAAGTCATATTGGCATCAAAATTGGTAGGTTATATCTGGGGCCAACATTGAATATTTTAACAAAATGAACATCCTAAAATAAAGAGGGGGGAAATAATCAGAAAACAGGAAAGAAATACAACTTAGTTTAATGGACTCCCTAGCTGAGATCTATCACTCAGTGCCAAAGTAGAGGGTTGTTTTTTTTTCTTTTAATTTTTTTTAAACTAATTTCAGGGGACAACAAATGATCAAACAGGAATGGGAATGAGGGTTACAGGGCCATAAGCAGGGATACTGGGTTGTTGAGCATCTACTTTATAAAAGTTATTACCTTTTGAATTTGGAATGTTATGTACTGCCAGCTCTGGCATATGGTACATCAAATGTCTGCTGAAGACTTAGGCTTGCTTCAAAAAATAAAAAAGTCTCAAGTCAAAGTACACTTAGAATGTAGGTCTTTCAGGCAGGAATTGTCTTTTCATCTTTGGTGTAGAGCGCCAGGGATAACATGGTCTTGATCGCTGGTTGGGGTCTGTAGGTAATACTGTAATACAAATCCTACTACTTCTAAAACAATCACTGTGGAGGCTTGTCAATTAAAAAAGAGAACATAAGAACATAAGAATGGCCATACTCAGTCAGAGCAATGGTCCATCCAGTCCAGTATCCTGTCTTCTGACAGTGGCTAGTGCCAGATGTTTCGGAGGAACTGAACAGAACAGGGCAATGTATTGACTGATCCATCCCCTATCATCCAATCCCAGCTTCTAGAGCAGTGGCTCTCACCTTTCCAGACTACAGTACCCTTTTCAGGAGTCTGATTTGTCTTGAGTACCCCTAAGTTTCACCTCACTTAAAAACTACTTGCTTACAAAATCATACATAAAAATACAAAAGTGTCACAGCACACTATTATTGAAAAATTGCTTATTTTCTCATTTTTACCATATAATTATAAAATAAATCAATTGGAATATAAATATTGTACTTACATTTTAGTGTTTATATATAGAGCAGTATAAACAAGTAATTGTCTATATGAAATTTTAGTTTGTACTGACTTCGCTAGTGCTTTTTAGATAGCCTGTTGTAAAACTATGCAAATATCTAGATGAGTTGATGTACCGTCTGGAAGACCTCCGCATATCCCTGATTGAGAACCACTGTTCTAGAAGATTAGGGACACCCAGAGGATGGAGTTGCATCCCTGACCATCTTGGCTATTAGCCATTGATGGACTATCCTCCATAAATTTATCTAATTCTTTTTTGCACCCAGTTATACCTTTGGTCTTCACAACATCCCCTGGCAATGAGTTCCACAGGTTGACTGTGCACTGTGTGAAGAAGTACTTCTTTTTAAAACTTTCTGATTATTAATTTCATTGGGTGACTCCTGGTTCTTGTATTAAGTGAAGGGGTAAATAAAAATTCCTTATTCATTTTCTCCACACCATTCATGATTTTATAGACCTCCATCATATTGCCCCTTACTCATCTCTTTTCTAAGCTGAACAGCCCCAGCCTTTTTAAGCTCTCCTCATATGGAAGCTGTTCCATATACCTTATCATTTTTGTTGCCCTTCTCTGTACTTTTTCCAATTCCAATATATCTTTTTTGCGATGGGTTGACCAGAACTACATGCAGTGTTTAATGTGTGGGTGTACCATGGATTTATGTAGTGGCATTATGATATTTTCTGTCATATTATCTATCCTTTTCCTAATGGTTCCTAACTTTCTATTACATTTTTTTGATTGCCACTGAACATTGAGCAGATGTTTTCAGAGAACTATCCACAATGATTCCAAGATCTCTTTCTTGAGTGATAACAGTTAATTTAGACCCCATCATTTTATGTGTAGAGTTGGGATTGTTTTCTAGTGTGTATTACTTTGCATTAATCAACATTGAATTTCATCTGCCATGTTGTCCAGTCACCCAGTTTTGTGAGATCCTTTTGTAACTCTTCATAGTCAGCTTTGGACTTAACTATCTTGGGTAACTTTGTATCATCTGCAATCTTTGCTACCTCACTGTTTACCCCTTTTCCCAGATCATTTATGAATATGTTGAAAAGCACTAGTCCTGGTACAAATCCTTGGGGGACCCCGCTATTTACCTCTCACCCTTGTCCCCATTGTTGTTGCCCCTTCAAACAATTCTAATAGATTGGTGAGGCATGATTTCCCTTTACAAAAGCTGTGTTGACTCTTCCCTAACATATTGTGTTGCTCTATGTGTCTGGTAATTCTTACTATAGTTTCAACCAATTTGCTTGGTACTGAAGTTAGGCTTACTGACCAGTAATTACAAGGATCGCCTCTGGAGCCTTTAAAAAAATTGGCATTAATGTAGCTATTCTCCAGTCATCTGATGCAGAGGCTGATTTAAGTGAGAGGTTACATACCACAGTTAGTAGTTCTTCAGTTTCATACTGGAGTTCCTTCAGATCTCTTGGGTGAACACTATCTGGTCCTGGTGACTTATTACTGTTTAATTTATCAATTTGTTCCAAAACCTCCTCTACTGACACCTCAGTCTGGGACAGTTCCTCAGATTTTTCACCTAAAAAGAATGGCTCAGATGTGGGGATCTCCCTCATAATCTCTGCAGTGAAGGCTGATGTAAAGAATTCATTTAGCTTCTCTGCAATGGCCTTGTGTTCCTTGAGAGCTCCTGTACCACCTTGATTGTCCAGTGGCCCCACTGATTGTTTAGCAGACTTCCTGAATCTGATAGTATTTGTATCTTTTGCTAGTTGCTCTTCAAATTCTTTTTTGCCCTGCCTAATAATACTTTTACACTTGACTTTCCAGAGTTTATGTTCCTTGCAATTCACCTCAGTAGGATTTGACTTCCAAATTTTGAAAAAGATGCCTTTTTTTGGTCTTTAGCTGTCTTTTGTACTCTATTTAGCCGTGATGGTATTTTTTTTTTATCCTCTTGCTGTTTTTAAAAAATCTGGGGTATACTTACAGTTTGAGCCTCTATTCTGGTGTTTTAACCTTTTTTAATGCAGCTTGCAGGCATTTCACTCTTGTGACTATTCCTTTTAATTTCTATTTAACTAGCCTCCTCTTTTTTGTGTACTTCCACTTTTTCAAGTTAAATGCTACTGTGGGGGGTTTCACTGGTATTTTCCCCCTGTGATGGGGTGTCCACCCCACACAAGGCCTGAAGGGGTTAAGATGGCCAGGGGGGCCTAATAACCATCTAGGCTTCCCCGGAGGAAGAGACAGGGAGTAATGAGGGAGTTCAGCTGGATAGGAACAGGATGGCCTGTATAAAGTTCAGTAGCTGAGAGCAGAAGAAGGCTGCAGAAAGAGAGACGCTCTGTCACTGTCAGGGTGAGACGGGAAAGTAGAAAGTAGCCCAGGGATACAGTAGTAAGGGATAGGATTGTGCTGATCTTGACTGCTATTTGTAGGGTCCCTGAGCTGGAACCCAGTGGCATGGTTAAGGTTGCAATGAAAGAGAAGACTTAGATGCATGTGATATCCCTGGAGGGCCAAGCCACAAAGTGGGAGCAGTTGAATCCTGAGAGAGTGAGACTGAGAGAGTGATGGGGTGCAACTGCAGGAAGGGGTGTTGACCTAGCAGAGCTAATCCCCAGACGCAGCCAGAAGGAGGTGCTCCAGTAATGCATGAAATGCCCAGTGACATCCCCCCCTACAAGGATAGTAAATTTAATTACATTATGGTCACTATTATGAGCTATTCAGCCATGTTCACCTCTTGGACTAGATTCTGTGTGCCTGTGACGGGGTGTACCAACCCCGCACTGGTCAGGCAGGGGTTAACCAATTACTTTGGGCCCAAGTGCATGCTCCCAGTGGAGGGAGCATATAAAAGGAAGCAGCTCAGTTTGGCTCAGTCTGGTCTGGCTGAGGAGGAGAGCGGATGTGTGCTGCAGGCTCCTACAAGACTCCAGATGACTGAGGCCGAGGACCCTGTCTATGCTGCAGGGACAGAAGGGGATACCGAGCTACTGCCAGCTGAGGAGATGCCCGAGGTGGGCTTAAGGGTAAGAAGCAACCCAAGGGATGTGTCAGGAGACCTGCAGACCTGAACCTTCCTTTGGGGTGATTGGTTTCATAGAGCCCTGGGTAAGAACCCAGTGGAGTAGGGTGGGCCTGGGTTCCCCTACCCTCCCTGCACTTGACATTGGGCACTGCTGTCTAGGAGTATTGGTACTAGAGGCTAATGCCTTGGATTATTGATACTGGGCATTGCTTCCCTGAGAGAAAGAGCAGCCGTGGGGACCTTTACCACTAGATGTCACAACCACCACAGAGGGGGTGGTCCCCTGTGGACCTTCATGGCACCCCCTGGACAGTGCCACTTAGGATTAAATCAAGCATCGCCTCTCCTCTTGTGGGTTCCAGGACTAGCTGCTCCAAGAAGCAATTATTAATGGTGTCTAGAAATTTTATGTCTGCACCCATTCTGAGGTAGTTGAAATCCCCCATTGTTACTGAGTTTTCTGCTTTTGTAGCCTCTCTAACCACAACTACAACTGCCCCCACCACCAATGTGACCTACTAGGTCATTTCTATATATTTATTACCCTGATATCTCTGTGTCCCATTGATTATCATCATTCCACCAAATTTCTGTGATGCCTATTATATCAATATCCTCATTTAATGCAAGGCTTTCAAATTCACCCATCTTAATATTTAGACTTCTTGCATTTGTGCACTAGGGCTTATAAAAATTGCCAGTATTTAGTTGTCTGCCTTCAAGTGACATAATTGAATGGGGCTCTTTTTTGTTTGATTGCTTCTCTTCGGTATCTACTTCTCTACGATATCAACTTCTATCCTGTCCTCTTTACTGGGATATAGAGTCCTCCCCAAGGGATGCGTCTGAACTGTGTGCTCCTCCACACCTGTCAGCTTTCTCCCAGCCCTTAGTTTAAAAACTCCTCTATGACCTTTTTAATTTTACATGTTAGCAGCCTGGTTCCATTTTGGTTTAGGTGGAGCCCATTCTTCTTGTATAGCCTCCTCCTTTCCCAAAAGGTTCCCCAGATCCTAATAAACCTCAGTCCTCCCTCTAAACATCATTGTCTCATTAACCCATTTCATTCACCCATTGAGACCCTGCAATTCTGCCTGTATTACTGGCCCTGCACATGGAACTGGAAGCATTTCAGACTACCATGAAGGTCCTCAACTTTAATCTCTCACCTAACAGTCTAGATTTTGCCTCCAGGACCTCTCTCCTACCTTTTCATATGTCACTGGCAACTACATGTACCATGACCAGCAGCTCCTCCCCAGCACTGCATATAAGTCTGCCTAGATGTCTCAAGAGGTCCACAAACTTTGCACGTCGCAGGCAATTCACCACATGGTTTTCCTGGCCATCACAAATCCAACTATCATTCTAATTTTTCTAGCAAAGGTTTGCAAGTGGATGCAGATGAATCCTCTAAGTCTTGCTGGGAGATCTGCCCCTTTGCAGAGCTCAGTGTGGCCAGCTCTCATGATTTTATTGCCAGTCTTGCAATGTTTAGGCTTTTTAGGGGTTCACATTAGTGTCTAATGTCTGCTTTGAATCTTGTGAAGTTTCGCCTTTCTCCAGAATGGCTGTCATCTCCCATTATTGTCTTTGGGACTGAATCCTCAGCATGCTGGCTCCTATGTCTCTTTAATGTTTGTAGGTGGGGGTGAGACTGCCCCCAGCAAAGTTGGCTTCCCTCTCCCATTGTTTCCAAAGGGGCTGAAGCCAGGCTGGACTCAGGAAAGATGGTAGCCTGGTAGTCAGCATTATGAGATCCAGACATGGGATAAGAGACTTTGAAAGTGCCAGGCAACAGATTGTGGGGAGTGGTGTAGCTGGGAGTGGAGAGGCACAGGACAGGAAATTATGAGGAATCAAGGGAAAGTGGATGGAGCAGAAGGAAGAGAGAGGTGAGTGGAGGGGGATATGGGTGGTAGTTGGGAAACTGATAGATGCAGGGGAATGTGAGGGTAAGAGGCAGACTGGGGGAGCAGGGGAATGTGGCATAGCAGAAATGGAGAACGTGATGGGTAGGAAACTGAGGGAAATATGGGAAGTAAGTGAATGTAGGGATAGATGGGAGACAGGAGGCTGTGTGGGGCCATGGAGAGAAAATACAAATAGTGCAACAGCTTATCCTGCCTAGTTAGTGTGTGCGTGTGAAAGGGGGGGGGAGCTCCCCACAGCCAGGGGATAGTAGAGGGGAGGTAAAATCCTCCCCGAGCAGCAAAGAGTGATGCCTGCATTTTGTGCACATATTTTAGGTTGAATTTTAAATCTGAGATGATCACCAACAAATTGGGGGTGGGTGGCTGCCCATTAAAGGTGGAAAAATCAGAAGGCAGCAAAAACAAGAAGAATGGGAATGGAGACCCCTAATGAGACACCCCATGAAAAGTAATTTTTCAGGCTTTAGACTCGGGATCCCAATTAAACTCTTAAGTCTCATAAGAAGAGCACCGAGCTGTGGAAGGTCATGAAGAGATATTGAGGAGATTTTAAAACAAATTGAGAGGGAATACCCGCTCAGTGCCAAAACCCAAATGTGGGGCAAAGACTGAAAATGAGAGGCATGATGACTATTAGTAAAAGTTAAAAGGATGTTGGAGTCATCCTTTGTTTTATCCATACACATTATTTTCTCATTTCAGTTGAATTATTCATGATTTCTGAGATCCATATATGTAGATTACAGTAATCTAAGGGAGAACAGCTGGTCCATGTGGAACACAGGTACATTTGGGTATCAAAATAAGGGATGTTCTTCATATGAGGGACTGTTGAGTGGTATGGGAGGGTGGACCCAGCTTGAACAAAACATGTTTCTGGAGGGGAAAACAGAATGATAAAAGAAGTGTTTGTCACAAAGGGCAGCTCTCTTGTAAAAGAAAGGGCTGCAGCTCTTGTAGCAGTTGGCACTATACAGCAACCAAAATGCTAGCTGAGGGGGCTGACAAAAACATCTATTTGTACTATAATTTGTCTCAACAGAGGAAATAGCCTGAAAGAAAATGAATGTACAGAAAATGTGGATATGAGCTAATGTGTTGTTTCATCCACTTGGATTCATATATTTATATTTTTGTGAAGTGCATATTAGATTCAGAGATGATGTTTAGTTGGCTGTTTGGTAAAAGCTATATTTTCCATATGGCAAAACTGGTGCTACTGGCCAAGCAGACAGGGATATGTTTCTGCCAAGTAAGAAACATTGTCGGGAAAAAAAGGTTTGTCTTCTTCCATTTAGCTTTAGGTGCATTTCATACAGCTCACTATTGCTGAGGCTAGGGTACAATTTGTCATCCTCAATAAAGTGTGTAATCAGTGTTTGGGGCTTTTTCTTATTTTCTTGAATAGCTCCATTTGCTCATTGAGGCAGAGCTTGTGCCTTTTCTAGTGAATCTGCTGCTGCTAGAGTTACACACCCGGGGTGAATTGTAAATTAACCATGTGTGCATGGTGGGGAAGAAGTTTTGCCATTTGGAAATTCTTTTAATAATAGCACTAATACTAATTCTACTAAGAATATATAATGTAGTAATTTAGGTGCATGTCACTTACAGAATTGAATTCTTCAACTTCAACTTCTGTAGTGGGGAAGATTGTTGGTTTGAATCAATCTTTATTTCTAGACAAACACTAGGGGTCACCCTTCTTTATTTTAAGACCTTGTTCACTGCCCAGTTCCTACAGACAATTTGTTAATTGTAGGGGAGAGTGTTACTATAGAGTAGGAAAAGATTCTTGGCTGTAGAAGTGCTAGCCTTTCTGCTGTCTATCACTGTGTTCTGGCATCTACATTCTTTAGCTTTACTCTCTTAAGAGGAATGAATTGTGTGTCTAAAAGTTGTTCATTAAAACAGATTAGTTCTCTGAGATTTCAGATAGGATAAAGTTCAGAGAGTAAGAAGATTTATGGCTTCAATCAAATGTAGTTGTGTACCAATGTGGTTTTTGTCCTGCAGAAGTGCATGTGTGCACACATACATATCTGAGGTGTTTTTATAGCATAGCTGGAGGACTGTGTATGAGGAACAAGTAATTGTAATTTGTAATTTTGGCTTTCATCTGAAAGAAAACTAGATACGCAACAACATTCTTAATAACAGAGGAGTTTCTTGAATATCACAACTGTAAAAGTAAGCAGGTAAAATAAGTATCAGGTACAGAAATCCAAACTTGCCTGTTATAGTACTATAAAAAGCCTGGAGCCAACTGTGAATAAGAGGGAGAAAAAGTGCCAATTCATTTTTATGCAACTTCCTACAAAGGTTACAAGAGACTGATCAGCCAGAAATGTAGGCATTAAAGTGACTTTTGTTTTTCTGCAGAGGAAATGTGGATCAGCTTTTTCCTTGGGTTGAGGGAGTGAAGGATCTCTTTTCTGCACCCAAGTCCTAGTGTTTCCAATGTTGGGAAAACCCTTTGTAATGAAGTGAGGGTCTCTTTAAAGTTTGGGGCTTTGACAGAGTGATCTATTCAATCCAAGCTTACTCTGTCTATAGGATACAGCTTTCATTTGGATGCACATTTATTGTCTGTGCAAAACCCTAGTCATGGTACGTGAGCACTAGTTTGTCCTGTTTATGATTTTTACAATTTTAAATGGTGTAATGCCTATAGAATAAAATGCCTATTACTGCAATATTTTGCACCCATTTGATGAAATTCTATTTTTAGCCATTACTTATCTTAACTATTTTTGGGCTAAATCTGCTACCCTCTTCTCATGTTGACTATGTGGTCATATAAAAAGGGAATCCCCATCCTGGCAGCAAGATATTCTAAAGATTGTTCGATCAGTAGCATGCTCTTTACATAAGTTCCTTTCATTCCTCCTCACAACAAGCTATGAACTGCAATGGGTCACAGTAGCAATAAGAATCTACCCTGTGTAGCAAAAAGGGAGAGAAACCACTGAGGATCAAATGGCAGGACTGATTTGTCCCTGGGACTCATTTAAACAATTGTCTTTGCTCTGTGAAGAGCCTTTGTAAAAACAAACAGAAAATGCCTTGAGACCGAGATTATTATTATTTATTTGTTGTATCATGGTAGAGCCTAGAAGCACCAGTCATGGACTGGGATTCCTTGTGAGAGCTGCAGTACAAACACAGAACATAAAGACAGTCACTGCCCCAAAGATCTTACAATTGAAGTGTAAGACAAGAGACAACAGATGGATATTGACAGGCCAAAGGGGGAGCACAAGGAAACAATGAGACAATATTGGTACTGTTATCAAGTGTGTTGTAAGCATCATAGCAAAGGAGTGTTTTGAAGAGGGATTTGAAGGAGGACAATGAAGCTGCTTTATGGATGTTGGGAGCTCCTCCCATGCATGAGGGGCAGTATTGGAAAAAGTATGAAGGTGCTTTATTAAAAAATGGGCAATGAAGGCTGGCATTGTTTGCAGAGTCGAGATGGGAGTCAACATCTAGATAGTGTATGCAAGATGGTAGATACCAGGGGGATAGGCTGCGAAGGGCCTTGAAAGTAAAGACAAGTAGCTTATGCTTGATGCAATGAAAAAAGGGGAACCAGTGGGGGGATGCATGTTCTAGGGTGCAATCCAGAGGAGTGAGGAATTGTCATTTCCTGCCCTGTAACTCTGGGTGCCTTAAATGCTCTGCTGCTGTGGCTCACAGTCCTGACACCAACAGCCAGCAGGCAAATATACACGGGGTGTCTGTGTGTTAAGCAGCTCTGGCTCAGCACTCTGGCTCAGCAGCCTGCTTGTTATACCCCAGCCACACTCTGGTATACACCAGCTTTGGTTACACCTGACAAGGTGACCCCAACATTTCCCAGTCCTGAATTTTCCCACAATTGTTCTGCAATGCCCAGCCCTCTCCTGGACCATTCATAGGAATAATAAGGGTTGGTTGCTCCTCTGAAGAGACAAACTGCGCAGCTTATCACTTGAACTGGAGTTAACAATCACTTCAGTCAAACACAGCACTGGGTTGGTTAAGATTAAAAGTAAACAAGTTTATAAATAAAAGGAGAGAGGATTTTAAGTGAGTTTAATATAAGGGATAGAGCTAGAAATGCTACAAGCAAATAAAAGTGAAAAACACTTTCTAGAGACGAAGAATTAACAAAATTACAATCTTATTCAAGGTAAGGTTCTTACCACACCACCTTCTAGCAAGATGACTGACCACCCATCTGGTCAGGATCTCCCACAAAGTTTGTAGTGCTTGGTTCCTTTGTCTTCTTAGGTGAAAAATAATTCCTGGGTCTTTGCCCCTCTCTTTTATACTCCAGTGCACCTTTGAAAGGTATTCTTCTGAAGGTTACCTCTCAAAATAAAGTTCATTCAAGCTGTGAGGAAGGGGACATGGAATCTGGTGGTGAAGGAAGTTCCATGCTGGTTCTTCCTCTGTGGGTGTTTGCTATAATGCAGATTGATCTATTCCTGCCCTCTCTGATGCAAATGAATGGCCACTTGCCATGCAATTACCAATCAACTCTGATCATACCTGCCTGGAGGCATCTGTCCTCTGTCTGGAGAAATCCGTTTACCTACACCCCAGGCTTGTCTGGTAAACACATTTTAGTCCCACATTTCCTTCATATTTGTAGGGTCCCTTGGGCATTTACTGTACACACTTGAAGCAAGAATATTAATGATCAGTGTGTTGTTAGTTTTCCAATGATACCTTACATGACACATACCAGATACAGGTTATGACATTAATGAATTGGGGACACTGAACTGGTCAGGCCAGCTGAAAGTCACCACTAGAGACCAATGAGCCCCTTATCCTCTTGCATTGGGATGCTGTTAGGGTCACACATAGGAAAAGCAATGAGGTTGGAAAATGATCCTTACAGCAGTATTTTGAATGGTTATAAGCAGGGCAAGTTTGCATTTGTCAAGGCCAGAGATAAGGATGTTGCAGTAGTTGAGATGGGAGATGATGAAAGCTGGGACAACAGTCTTAGTTGTGTGGATGGATAGGAAAGACTATAACTTAGAGATGCTGTGCAGAAAGGATCAGCAAGATTTAGACAGCCTGGGTATGAGGACCTAAAGAGAGGTCCTAATTAAAGATGATGCCTGACTATGAGCCTAAGTGCCAGGGAGGATGGTGGTGTCATCCTCAGTGATCAGGAAAGGACATATGGGAGATGACTTGAGGGCGGGGGTAAGATTAGAAACTGTTTTATCTATGTTGAGCTTAAATTGATGGCTGGACATCCATGAGGAGATCTCAGCGAGATTGGCCAGAAAGAGACAGAGCTGAACCGGGAAATTAATTTGAACTCTACTGCACTAAGAAAAGGCAGTGTTGCCAAGACTTGCAATGTTATTGTGAATGTCATAATTTCAGACTTAATTTTGGCAGTGCTTATGATCTCATGAACCATCACAGGCAGCTCAAGACTGAGTGAGCCACTTGCAGTTCCCCTTTAGCTGCTAGTGTCTGCTTGTCCTGCAGGTGGGTGCTGTAGGGAGGGAGTCAGGGAGCTGGGCCCCACATTTTGTATGCACACTTATGTATAGATGTATATCATAGAGAAGCTGGTAATAACCCCTATATTTAGGTTGCCTAAAACTTTCCATTATATAAGATTCTTGTGACCATTCTTTTAAAGAAGCTTTAAGACCTCCATTGGGCCTTTGAAATATGGCAAATTTGAAGCCTTCAGGCTAGAGATGTGTCTTTCATTTGTCCCATGAAATTGCATTCAAGTTTGCCTGAGACATAAATTCCCAATTTCCCTGCTCTGGCTTCTGGTGATGGAATAATTTTGGTATCGTGCAAAAATAACCACAGATTCTATTTAAAGACCAGGCTCATGCAGCCGGAGACAGTACACTGGGAGCAGCTTTAGTGGGATGGGGAGCTAGCCTCCCCACAAATGATCCCTGTGCCAAGCACGAGGCCCCATCAACCCATTTCCCATTCTAGGGCACCATGTGGAGAAGGAGCATCCACCACCTTCTGAGGAAGAGGGGAAGGGCATGAGCGAGCCAGGCTGAGTTCCCACTAATGAGCACTCCCCCAGCACATGGCCCCAACAGCCCACCGCTTAGCCCACCTTGTCCCCAGAATAACAGTCGTCTTCTGCTGTGTGCTACTATAATCAGAATGGTAGCGGAAGCAATAGCAATCTGTGCTGCAGTGCTGAAAGTTCAAGGTTCAGTCCCTGCTTAGGGTGCTGTAGTTGCATAATAACTTTTACCCCTTTCCTTTAAAAAACCTAGGAAATTTAACTTAAATATACTACATTAAAAGAACATTTATTTCAGTGGCAAAGTCAAGCACTTGAAAGTTCAAAAATCTGGCATTGCCTGTTGTCCATGAAACCTTGATTAGGCCTGTTTGTACTGTAAATGACTTTACTGAGTGCAAGGCAGTTGGGATTAGGTCCACTATCTTCAAGAACGCCTCCTGGGATGGTCTCCTCCTTCCCATCCTCAAGCACAGGTCTCGTCTACATGAAAGATACATGTGTAGCTACATGCTGCAGTCCCTTTTGTCCCTGTCAGAATCTTTCACTGCAGCAGGGAAAGGCTCCGGCAGTGGGACACTATGCTGTAGAAATTAGCAGTGTAGATGGGTAGGGAGGAACTGCATTGGCATGTAGAGAGCTGTGTAGTGTCCATATCTTAAGATATGTCTTTTCTGTACTCCCCTTAGCAGTGCCTTGCTGTCTACACTGCTGTTTATACCCGTGCTGAGGGGTCATGCAATGCATGTACTCTACATGCCACCTTAAGTGTAGACACACCACAGGGTGAGCCATGGCAGAAGAACTGCAGTTCAGCATTGAGATGTAGCAGTTAATATAAAATGTCTCAGTGAGATTAATGAGATTTCATACAATATGCTTATTTACCGATTCTGCGGTATAGTCTCCTCTTGGAGCACACACACAGCTCTCATTAGCACAATTTATGTATGTATATTGAGAAGAGATTGCACCTTGGCAGTCATTAGAAAGAAATGTTTAAAAAAAAACAAACCCATCACCAGGTATTGTGTACAGTAGTAGATTTTCAAAGTTAAATTATTCAGCGATTAAATAAAAAGTAAAGAAACAACAAAAGGTCTCTGCTTACAGGGAACACAAGGCACTTGCAAAATGTCTATTGAAAATCAAGCTTTTTTTTTTAGCTGTAGCGTGACAAAAAACATCAAAAACTGCAAAGAGATTTTTGATGCCATGGAACTATATACTGCGATGTTTTAGCTACTGTTACTAAGAATAATTACATGAAGGCTAGTAACCAGTACTCTGAGTTTAAGCCCACATCATAAGCTTGCTTTTCAGGAGTACTGAGTAGCAGATGCTTCAGGTGAAGTTGATGGGAACTGTGGGTATTCAATACCTCTAAAACTCAGATCCTTAATTTTAAAGATAATGTGGGGGGCGTGGATCAGCATTCACATTGCATTCCCTGTCCATACCCAGCCCGGGCCGGGAAAGCTAATGATCCAACCAGTGGATCAAATTTGGTGATGAATCCTGGGCACATGCTGCCTGAGGCACATTGCACATACACTAAGAAGAAAGATGATGTTATAAAGATGGTATTTCTCATGGAAACACCAACAGGCCCCTCATCATAACACTGCTTCCAGCTACTGCTATCAAAAAGATGTAACATGAGATAGTTTTATTCACATAAAAATACATTAAAAATAAAGGATCTGTCTTAAATCAACAATAAAGATATACAAATTTAAAACTGAGCCTGCATTTTAAATTCAATGTACTTATATTCAATATTTCTCAGACCTCTGATAACTGACTTAAACTACATAGCCAACACAATTTGAGTTACCAATGGAATGGTTAGGTTTAAGCCAAACCCTGAACATAATTGAGGAGGGGTTATGTAACTTTCCTATTTGCCTTTTAGAATATAGTGGAGTTGGCCTATGGTACAGGGTAGCACAATCCTGAGGACTGCATAGTGGCTTTTATGGGTGATTCTAGTGGCTGGAAATAGCCAGAGCATTGGAATACCCTGGCAAAACTCCTTCCCCTGACAATACTCATGCCCCCTGAACTGGTGGCATCTGTGGGGTGGCATAGAGCTGTCTAAACCCACTATATCTACCAGGGACTGCCTCTATGTTGGGGGAATTATTTGTGGAATCCTTACAGCTACTTTACAATGCCTTTATATTGGCAAAACTGATAGGAGCTACAGAGCCCTGATGTGTCACATCCTAAAAGTTCCGTACTTCTAACAGTTACACCAGTATGTGCTAATACAATTCTTTCTTGCTTTCTTTCTCTGCCTCAGTCATCCAGATCCCTTATGTGATGGACATCTGAAAAATAGTCACACAATCTTCCACATAGGGTATGTCTACACAGCAATGCAGTGCACAGCCCTGCAGGTCTGAGCCCAGGCTCAAGCCAAACTCCCCTTGCGTCCACACTGCAAATGTGCCAATCTAGGGCTCAGACCCAAGGTCCCAGGATCCTGCAGGGCTCGAGTGTATGAGCTCGTGTTAAACTGGGACCTTGGGTCTGAGCCCTATTGGTTTCCTGTGTGCATGTGGCCCCGGCTTGACTCTGGTCCCAGAAGTCCTCCGGCTGTATCCCAGAGTTCCTGGTGGCAGAGAAGCAGTGCTGCAGGTAGGGTGACCAGATGCCCCAATTTTATAGGGACAGTCCCGATTTTGGGGACTTTTTCTTATATAGGCTCCTATTACCCTCCACCCCCGTCCCGATTTTTTACACTTGCTGCCTGGTCACCCTAGCTGCAGGCAGCCAGCACCATGGCCAGAAGTGCCATTACTGTCTGGCCACATGCCCTCCCTTTGCCTGCGCCTCTCGCAGTGGTGGCTTCGACTCTCCTTTGCTGATGCATGGAGCTTGCCCAGAGCAGGGAGCAAAGTTGCCAGGTGGGCGGTTGCATGCACTCGCCACCCTCACAGTGCATGCAGCCTGGGCATCCCTGCACAGGCAGCCCCAAGGAGAGCAAGTGGGGCTTGGGAGCAAGGGACAGAGTGGAGCAGGACCAAGCAGTGGCCCTGCAGGAAGGGGCAGGGGCAGAGCTCCCAGCTCAGCACGGCCGGGGCTCTCTGGGTGGCTCTTACTACTGCCTGGCTCTGGCTTCTGGCCTGGCCAGGGACAGGCTCGGGGGGAAGAAGAGGAGAAAGGGGTGGGGCCTCGTGGTGAGGCTGGCTAAGGCCCATCTCAGCTCCTCCCAACGGGAAGAGGCTGGTGCTGCCCCTGAGCCTTGGACAGGTGTGGAGCAGCGCTATAGGGAATCTGGGACAAATGCTGTCCCAGAGTCATTCAGTCCAGGACAAGGACTTGAAATGTACATTTCAGGACTGTTCCACCCTATTAGGGATGGTTGGTCACCCTCGGGGGGAGGTAGGCATTTTGGGATATATTTACTTTGACTTGGATCTGCACACTGCAATGTGGATGCCAGAGCCCTAGGTTCGAGCATGGGTCAGAAAATTCTTAACCGAGGATTAAAATACATTGTAGACATTCAAGCCCAGGGTTCCCTGCCACAGATCAGCTGACTTGAGTCCCACTAACTCTCGGCTTACATTACTGTGTAGACATAGCCATAGAAACTTAATACCCATTAGAACAATCTAATCTAGTTAGTCATTTTCCAGAAGTGATCAGCAACTTTAAATGTGTCATCTTTCAATCTTTAGCAGCCCTGACTTCATAATATTTTTAATGGTTGCAGCTGACAAAGTATAAAGTATAAACAGAATTTGTCCCCAGGTGTCAAGCTTTATAGGAGTGGCTATTCGACAGTCCCTAAAATAGGGATGCTGCACATTTCTGAACAGTAAACACAATTCCATAGCTGCAGGAGCAAAGTGCTCTTGACTGTGCTAGGGAAAAAAGGCACTGAGTAGTGAGAATATATATCCTGGCTCCAGCCCCTTTTTGCTGCATTCCTGGGCAGGCTTAGTGGTCAGGCCCAAAAAAGTTACACCAGGGTCTAACCTGAAATAAAATGCTCCATGAAGCGATGTCCAGAATCCTTGCCCTAATAGAAGGTATGTAATGGTGGGCTTGCCCCTTTAAAGCGTGGAGGCCTGGAACTGACCATCCCTGTACAATTAGCCCTGCCTGGCACACCTAATGGAGTGTGACATTTATTTAGCAGTATGAGCTGGGTATGGAAGAGCTGATTCTCTCTCCTGTAAAGAGCTGCAGGAAGTTGCAAAGAGAGAGACTGCAGAGTCTGCTAAGAGTCAGAGACAGTGGCAGAGGCCTGCTAAGGCAGGGAATGTTGGCTGGGAGCAAGTAGACTCCAGCAGGGGATCCTGAGTTTTCAGGGAAAAGGCTCCAGGAAAGGAAGGCCTGGGAGACCCACAGCAAGAAGACTGGGAGCATGGACTTGATGAGGATTTGAGAACTTTTATTTTTAATATTTTGTTATCTTAATAAATCAAGCCCCAGGGATGGGTGGTGTTGAACTTAAGAGTCTGTTTTGGTAATTTGACTGAGAGAGCCCTGGCCTTGGGAGGTGGCTTGTTCACAAGGGGAAAGAGAGAACCAGAGGCACAGCCCGCAGTCATTGTTCCCTCATCCCTGAAGTGATGTTATGTTATGTTGACAATGTATTACATAATGGTGACATTCAATCAGAGATTGTAATACAACTCTGATTTGAGAAAGGTGCTCTCTGGGCCCCAAACTTTGTTAGGATCGCTGATCATAGATGTACTCTGAGTGCAAACCTGTAAAGCGTGGAGGGGCCAATGCTGCCAGATCTGGTTGAGGTAGATTCAGATTGATTGGCATCTGTACATTGCATGCACATTACTGTGGGTTTGGGCTTTGCTTTATGCAGGCCATCTTTGGGAACTTAAATGTTTGTTGATTGGCTGCTTCTGGATCAGACTCTAGGAAAGCTGGTTGTTTCTATCAGCAGCAGGCCTCTCCATTTGAATTCTCAAAACCAGCCCGTGATGGGAAATGCTGTTGTATCTTTGTTGCTCAGGCTTCTATAAGTTCTTTCAAAGTATGACTTACTCTAATTTCAGTGTGTAGCCCAAACGCTGCAGTCGCTTTACTTACTGCTCTGGTCAGAAATACTGGAGTGGGCCCTTGTTCTTGAACTTTGAATATGGAAAATGAATAATTTGGGCCAAGCTCTACAGTGGAGTTCTAAGGGGTATAAATTAAGCCCAGGTGTGTAAACTACTTGAATTTAAGGATGAAAATCCATGTTGGGATTCTGAGGTGCAATTAAGAACCTGGGGACAGATTTAAAAGGCAGTTAAAAATGCAGATAGGCACCCTGTGGGCTTTAGGGTTGCCAACTTTCTAATCTAAGAAAATTGAACACCCTTGCCCTGACCCTTCCTGGAGGCCCCACCCCTTCCCCATCTCTTCTCCAAGGCCCCGCCCTTCACTCACTCCATCCCCCATCCCTCTGTCTCTTGCTCTTCCCCACCCTCACTCACTTGCTCATTTTCACTGGGCTGGGGCAGGGGATTGGGTTGTGTGAGGGGGTGAGGGCTCTGGTTTGGGCTGGGGCTAGGGATGAGGGGTTTGGAGTGTGGGAGGGGGCTCTGGGTTGAGGAAAGGGGTTGGGGTGTGGGAGGGGGTACAGGCTCTGGGTTGGGGGTGCAGGCTCCTGGTGGGGTCAGAAATGCAGGGTTCAGGGTGGGAGAGGGGGCTCAGGGCTGGGGCAGGGGGTGGGTAATGGGGGAGTAAGGGCTCTGGGGTCGGGGTGCAGGCTCTGTGGTGGGTCTAGGAATGAGGGGTTTGGGACGCAGGAGGGGGCTCAGGGATGGGGTAGGGGGTTGAAGTGCGGAAGCAGGTGAGCATCGCAGGCTCTGAGCGGCGCTTACTGGGCATGGTTCCTGGCCAATAGGAGCTGTGGAGCCGGTGCTTGGGGCGGGGGCAGCACGTAGAGCCACCTATGCCTACGAGCCAGAGGGACATGACTGCTGCTTCCCAGGAGCCACGCAGAGCCAGGTAGGGAGCCTGCCAGCCCCGCGCCAACTGGACTTTTAATGCCCTGGTCAGCAGTACTGACCGGAGCTGCCCGGGTCACTTTTTGACCAGGTGTTCCAGTTGAAAACTGGACAGCTGGCAAGCCCTAGTGGGCCTGAATGTCTGTGCAAACCTGATCCCTGGTCCTTGGAGGTGCAGGTCCTCTGCACATTCCATTTGTGGTGTTCAGTGTCTCTAAGGATTTAACCTTATCGCTAGTGTGATGAAGGCAGCTGAAACCATGGAAGAAAGAGAAATATCAACTATCACATCTACTCAGGTGAACACCATAAAAGGTCACAGATAAAAATTTATCATCATATACCCCTATATGGAAACTATATTCTCATCAATTAGAACATTAAATATTAAAATTGGATCAATGAATTCCTTTTGTTATATATACAAGATAGTATGCCATATATGTTGTAACTGTATGAATCATTTATAGCAGCGGTTCTCAAACTATTGTACTCATGACTCCTTTCAGACAGCAAGCGCCTGAGTGCGACTCCCCCCCCCCATTATAAATTAAAAAAAACTTTTTTATATTTAACATTACTATAAAGGCAGGAGGCGAAGCGGGGTTTGGGGTGGAGGCTGACAGCTCACAATCCCCCATGTAATAACCTCACGACCCCCTGAGGGGTCATGACCCCCAGTTTGAAAACCCCTGATTTATAGCCACAAGTTCAAATGCATATGTAAACCAGATATAAAAATATAAAATTGATACTCTGACTATGGTATCATTATCCACAAATGTAATAAAATTTAATACTGGGTCTATTGGAATGTATTGTTATATGATACAGGTATATAATATCAATACATTTTACAAAACATATAGAATAAGGTCTTCAGCTGCTGTCAATCAGCAGAGATCCATTGAACTCAATGAAGTTCTGCTACTTTACACGAGGTAAGGTTCTGGCTATGAATACAGGATTAATATAGTTTCAGTAATTGAACATTTATACGTTACAGTATTGTGACACACAGGTGCCCCAATATTCACCACTCTCATGTAATTAGGATATGTTTTGTACAAAGTATGCCTTGTGAGATATCATTCAAAGTAGGGGCATTGCCAGCAGATCGAGGGACGTGATCGTTCCCCTTTATTCGACATTGGTGAGGCCTCATCTGGAGTACTGTGTCCAGTTTTGGGCCCCACACTACAAGAAGGATGTGGAAAAATTGGAAAGAGTCCAGCGGAGGGCAACAAAAATGATTAGGGGTCTGGAGCGCATGACTTATGAGGAGAGGCTGAGGGAACTGGGATTGTTTAGTCTCCAGAAGAGAAGAATGAGGGGGGATTTGATAGCAGCCTTCAACTACCTGAAGGGGGGTTCCAAAGAGGATGGAACTCGGCTGTTCTCAGTGGTGGCAGATGACAGAACAAGGAGGAATGGTCTCAAGTTGCAGTGGGGGAGGTCTCGGTTGGATATTAGGTCCCTTCCAACCCTGATATTCTATGATTCTATGATTCTAAAAGTATTGATCTGCTAGACATTAATATCTTGTTGGACTGTATGTGCTATCGTTGTATGTGAAGTTATGAAGTTATGGCTATGTATGTGTTACTGAAATATGTTGTGAGGTTGAAAACACTCACAAGCAGCCTTTCAGGTACAACAGTAAAAAAACCAAACAATGTTAATGGCTTACTGAGGAAATGCACGCAAGCACAAGTATTACCCCAGGAACTGTGTACAATAGAAATCTCTCAGAGATAGCACTACACAATGGGAGCTGTTTGACCCAGGTCACAGCAAAAGAGCTTTCCAGCAAGTGGGAAAAAAATATAAAAGGGGGAAAAGGACAGCATAAGGGGAACTCGCTCTCCCTACAACAACACACCTGGAAACACCTGAGGAATAAAGACTGAACGGGGGGAAGTGATGTTCCCAGGCTAAAGGGATTTCTAGTCTCTGTATGAAAACCTGGGAAACCCAAGCTGCAAAGCCAAGGCAGCTTGTGCCTTAAGAATCTGCCAGTCTGTTTATCACTCAGGGTGAGGATTTGCTAATTCATATCCTACCTATCTAGTATATTAAGCTCAGTTTGTGGTTTTGTTTATTTACTAGGTAATCTGCTTTGATCTGTTTGCTATCACTTATAATCACTTAAAATCTATCAGTTTCTAGTTAATAAACTTATTTTATATTTTAATCCAAACCACACTGCATTTGACTAAGGTGTCTAGGAAAAATCTCAGCTTGGTTACCACTAGTGTGTATGGTCCTCTTCACATTGAGGGAGAGGCGGACTGGGTTTAAACCCATATACTGGCCAGATTTGACCAAGGAAGGATGGTACTGCTCTGGGGTCCTAGGCTAAGTTCCCTCTGAGCTGCGTGGCCATGCAGTTGACTATAAAGTGCCATGCAGGCAGTCAGGGCTGCGGCGGGGAGAGATGCCTGTAGTGCCCCTCCCCCGCCCCTGACCCAGCCCAGCCCCAGACCTGCCACGACTGGGTATAGGCACCCCTCCTCTGGCCCCGACCCAGCCTGACCCCGAACCTGCTGTGGCTGGGGGACAGGCATCCTTCCCCTGGTCCTGACCCAGCCCGGCCCTGAACCTGCCAGGGGACAGGTGCCCCTCCCCCCCAGCCAGGTGCTGCTGCAGGGAGAGAGGGCTGGGGGGAGTCCTCTCTCCCCACCATAGCCCTGGGGAGCCCAACTGTACCCCAAACTCCTCAGCCCCACCCTAGGGCCCACACCTCCAGATGGCACCTTCACCTCCCCAAACCCCAACCCTCTCTGCCCCAGCCTTGAGCCCCTCATCCCTGGACCCACCCCAGAGCCCACATCCCCAGCCAGAGCTCACCTCCCCTGAACTCCAACCCTCTTCCGCAGCCATGAGACCCTCATCCCCCAGCCCCACCCCAGAGCCCGCACCCCCTGCACCCTAACACTCTGCCCCCAGCCCTGAGCCCCCTCCAACACGCCGAACCCCTCGGCCCCAACCCGCTATATGAATTTTGTTATGCTCACATCACACATCACCTCCATATTGGTGAACATAACAAAATTCATTCCACACATCGGTGGGAAAAATTAGAGGGAACACTGGTCTGAGGCTGGTGCTTAGAGATCTACAAGTGACTGCATCTGGGTGTGTCCCTATCGTGTGAATGTGGGTGAAAGTGCAAGCTTGGAGGGCTTTGCAACT
Organism: Emys orbicularis; assembly: GCF_028017835.1. Taxonomy (NCBI): domain Eukaryota; kingdom Metazoa; phylum Chordata; order Testudines; family Emydidae; genus Emys; species Emys orbicularis. The sequence continues at coordinate 100,819,667 of NC_088685.1, forward strand.
TGTCATGGCAACACCGTGTGAGAGGGAGCCCCGGCTGGTGGGTCAGAGGGCTCAGTGATACCCCAGTTCCAGGTGGAACCCATCCCAACTATATTTTAAATGTAAAAAGGAGTGAGTTTCACACTATTGAAAGCACTTTGAAACTCTTTGGTAGGACAGATGAGTTTTCTGCAGCCCTGAGCTTTGTGTGTGCTGCTGAGAGTTTTGGGGAAGTCCATCTCAATTGGGTTATAAATTAAAGTAGTGATGGGATACTTTATTTTACATCTTCCTAATAGCTGTTTTCTGGCCGCTTGCACTACTTCAGGACACAGTAGGCTTAGTGGGACTTTTATTTTGACATTCTTTTTCTTTGGCGCACCATGTCATCTCTTCTGAATACACTCCTCTTCCATGTTGTTGGTATGTAAAGACTACTTTGGTACTACCATATTGTTAGAATCTAGACTACTGTGAAAACCAGTGTAAAAGTTTGCTATTTTATTGCTAGCTAGAAGTATAACTTGAATCTCTCTGTCAGAGTATACTTTTCTTCATCCTTTTATCTTATAATTTTGGGTTATGTCTTTTCTTAAAGGTAGTTTTAACTGCACAGGTTTTCATTTGCATGTACAGTGGAAGAATATTAAACATGTTTCCTTGGAAACTTTAAATGTCTGAAACAATCATTTACATAAACAATGCTGTCATCAAAATTTCACATTCTTCAGTTGAAGGAAAAAACGTAAACATTTCCAATGCAAATAAGTACTATTTAATAGGCAGACAATCTAAAAAAGCCTCCTTTATTGAATTTCATAATGACCAAAAAGTTACTTATCCTTAAAATAATTCCAGATTATAATATAATTTCATTTGTGGATTAACTGTGTGCACTGAAATAACTGCTTAGAGTGTTTTCAAATTCAACTTAAACATTTATCTCTAATTGCCATGCAAAACACTATTGCCCTTTCCTCTGGGTAAGGCAAAAACAACTGTCATTCCCATTTTAACAGAGCTTGTTTCCACCTGTCAAGAGCATTCTGATTGCTTTAATCAATCTGTTCATAACTCCTGATTTTTCTCTTGTAAGGTTTGCATAGAAATTCCCTCAAATTCTTATATGTTCAGTGATCTGTGCTAACTCAATTTTTTTCTGCCTTAGATACCTATTTTATAGTATTCCCCTAACCAGACATAAAGGGTTTTTTCCATACTTCAGAGAAGTAAAAGAAAACACAAAATGTATTGCACACCTGCTCTGTTGCACTTACCCACATACAATATATCCATTAGAAAACTCCAACCGTATTAGTAAATAAATAATTATTCCCCACTTTGCCACCTTCATGCTCCCCCATAAACAAAACACAGAAAAACTGTAGCTTGCCCCCTGTTGCTGTTGTGTTCTGTTTTAAAATACTGGACCAAGCAAGACTAAGTAGCAGGGTTCAAAGCTGCAGACACTAAGGGTATATCTATACTGCAACAAAACACCCACAGCTCATCTGGGTCAGCTGACTCGGACTTGCAGAGCGTGGGCTGTGGGGTTATAAAATTGCAATATAGATGTTCAGACTTCTGCTGGAACCTAGATGTGGGACTCTCTTGCTTCGTGGGGTCTCAGAGCTGGGCACCAGCCCAAGCCCAAATGTCTACACTGCAATTTTATTGCCTTACAGCCCGAACAGCCCTCTTACCCCGGCCCGCCATCCACAAGCCTGAGTGAGCTGACTTGGGCCAGCCACAGGTATTTACTGAAGTGTAGCTAGACCCTGAATGAAGCCCTTCTTTCTGAACTGATTAGCTACTTTGTCCTTTTAAAAAAATATTTTAATAAACTGCCATATGTAAGTAGTATTGCTACCGTATTGCTAAATATCTAGTTCTATACTGGAATCTATAATAATTAATAATATGTAATATAATATTGTATTTAAATAGATCCAGGAGTCTTAAACCACTTTGAGCGACTAGTATTATTACCTACATTTTTCAGATGTGGAAACAATGGCAAAGAGAAGTTAAGTGACTTGCCAAAGGTCACACAACAAGGCATTGATAAAACTGGGTCTAGAAACAAAGTCCCTTGATTTTGAAAGTGAAATGGTTTCATTAAAGTCAGTGACAAAACTCCCATTGACTGTGCTGGGGCCAGGATTTCACCCCCAGCCCATTGTGCTGATTGACAGACCATGCTGAGAGTCTGCAAGAACTGACTTGTCACCAAAATGTATTTCCATTGTTGTATTAGGATTGCAAGTCTATGTTCATAGTTAAACACATTTAGAATACGATATGTTACTTTGACTTAAATTGTATTGTATTTGTATTCATTTTAAATTAGATATAGCATGGAAACTTCATTGAGACATAGCCAATGTTTTGGGGTTCCCCCCCAAAAGATTGGGGGGTTAGAAGAGGATGAACAAGAAAATGTCCATTAAAGTTATCAAAGTCTCAAACAGTGGAAGACCTTTTTTTTTCTTTTCATATTTAAGGTGTCATGAAAATTTGCAAGTGAGCTACTGATTAGTGTATAAACAATGCTAAATGTGAAATATGTCTGTAGACATTTGTTTCTTCCTACTGTATGATGTCGCAAATGAAAAGGAGGTGGGAGAGAAAAAGCAGTTTTAAAAACAATGTTAAGCTAAATTTATGGATATGAAAAAAACACTTTTTCCATCAAGAAAATTATGGAACCAAGTTTAAATTTGATGTCAAATAAAAAGTTATTTTATTATTATTATTATTCTCTTTGGTCCAAATTCATAGTCATCAGTTAAGTTAGACCTGGGATGAAACTACATTGTCTCTTGTTTTGTGAGATATTTACATATTGTATCTCCGATTTATCTCCACCTTCTTTAACTTGGTGATTTTCTCTGAATACAAATGTACACATGGAAAGGCAATTCCAAACCTACAGAAGCAGTTAGCATCTCTTTATTTTCACTTAGTTTAATTATTTTCAGAATCTTTCTCTCTTTTGATAATGTCCCTACTTCCCCCAGGACTCCCTTTTGACCTTTGTTCCCTGTTTTTAAAGTGTGAGTTTCATGTAAAAAAAGTTTAAATATGTCAGTAATAAATTAATCCACCATCTGAGATGAAATCAAAAATGTTCTGAGTGTTGTGATATGATGATATAGTTAAAGCAAAACAAAACAGACTAAGTGTTTAAAATTATGATTAATGTAAATAGGTAAGCATTTTACCTGAATGGCATTGGTAACATTCCATCCAGCTTCCCAAGTGGTGATCAGTTTGATCTGGGCACCTTGCATGTGAGCCTTGGATTGATATCCTGGATCCTGGTGGGAGACATTAAACTCAAGGGTCATGGTAGCATCTTGTTCCTCTTTTTCCTCGCTGTGGGTCTGGTTAAGCTCATCCCTTCTGGCAAAATTCACGTTTTCTTCATCAGCATCTAGGCAACCTTCCCATTTCACCAGCCTGAAAAATAGGGACTGTGTACCCCTAAAGCAATGGGGAAGAGATGAAAGAGTCTGCTTCAGGTAAGCCATCCTGAATATCAGCTATTAAAATAAAATCTTTTCCTGGCTGTCTTTATTTTTTGCAGTAGTTGTGTGTTATTAGTCCCTTTGTTAGATTGGCATTGACACTGTAGCTATGATTTATGAGGTCTGCTGGCCTTCAGTCTTTTATTTGTGTCAGTTTCAAATGCCAAACTAAAGGAACATCCCCAGGGTCTTCAAGGTGCTGCTAGAGTCAATGAGGTTTAGTAGCCTGCAAGCTGAAATTTACAATTCAAATCCTTTTACTTACGGTAAGTACATAGATCAGTCACTCGTGAAGAAGCTACAAGTGGTTGCAAGAATCTGTTCCTGGAAATTATGCAAGCATGTTTTTCAATACAAGTAAATATTCCTCCAAAAAAAAAAATTACTGCATTAAAAAGCAGCACTGACTGACTGATAAAAACAAAATGACTAATATAAATATAGAAGTTAATAGAGCAGGCTATTGCTGGGTTAAATTAAGGTTTATTACATTGTCCACGAGCTAAGTAGTCCCATCATATTTAGACCAAATTATATCATTCATGTGTAGAGTTATAACATCACAACAACTTTAAAAAGAATAATTTATTCAAAATTAAATAGAGAACAGGGGGAAAATACATATAAATAACTATCTACTTCTCCAGATGTGAGAATTTTGTGCTCTTATTTAGTGTCTACAGAGGTCAGTAGAACTTTAAAAATGTTTTTAAAACATAAGCTCAAAGTTTAAAAACTTCTAGCATATTTATAACCATTTCTATTTCATAGTATTTTTCTGAGGAGAGAGTAGAATTTTTTTAATGCTGTTTAGCTCTGTCTGTTCATTCCAGAGCTATAAATATACATTAGTCTTTACACTAACTTTACACACCATAAGACCATAAAAAACTATATCTATTTGTTTCCCTTACTTTCATGGAGAGGCACCTGGGGTTTGTGCAAGGAAGGAAAAGAGAGGGAGTGTAGTTGCAGGATTCACTGGTTTTTAGTGTCATCTCTGCCCATTTTCGGCACAGAAAAGCAATCTTCTCCTGTGAGTCTGGTGTTAAGGAAATCTGCCAGTATCCCTTTGTTAAATCCAGAGTGGTGCTATCCTGGGCTTCTCCCAGCCAGTCTAAGTTCGTCCACCCAAGGCATGGGGTAAACATCAAATTCTGAAACTGTTCACCTTTCTGAAGTCTATACAGAAATGTAGTGAGTCATCTGACTTTGGAACCAGCACAATAGGACTTCTCCAGTCACTTTGGGATAGCCCAAGTTCTGACATGACCTTGAGCTCTTTCTTGATAGCCCTCCTCAATTTTGGGGGGATTGGTTGCAGCTTTTCTGTATTACTGTACTGGGTTCCATATTAATGTGATTGTGGCCCATGGATATCTTCCCAGGGTGGGCTGAGAATATCTTTGTAAAAGTGGCCACCAATTGGAGTGCCTGGTTTTTTTGCTTCTGGTTTAGGTTCTCTCGGAGGGGCACTGAGCTTTCTTTCAGGCAATCTCTAATTTGGGGTCCCAGTTCCTCAGCATATGGCATGATGAAGTGGCTTTCCCTGGCTTCAGCAAATTTACATGGTCAATTTGTCATTCCTTCCCCCCATTCTCCCCTTTTGTCTGATTAAATAGTTTGCAGTTCCTACCTCCTTTACCATCTCATAAGGGCCTTGCCACTTGGCCATCAGCTTTGATTCAGAGATTGGAAGAAGCAATAGAACTCTGTTCCTGGACTGGAAGGCACATAGTCATGCCCCTTTATTATAATGTGACTGTTTTTGTACGTGTGTTCCTTCCTCTAGCATATGGCCCCGTAGCTTCCTGTCTGTCATGTAACTTTAAGACATATTGTACAAGGTTTTTGGTTCTTGGAGCCTGGCTTTCCCATGTCTCTCACACCAGATCTAGTATACCTCTTGGCGGTTGCCCATATAGCACTTGCAGTGGTGAAAATGCAGTCAAAACTTGTGATACTTCCTTAATGGAGAAGAGTAGAGTCAGGAGTAGTTGGTCCCAATGTTATGAGTCTTGGATAATGAATTTCTTGAGCTTTCTCTTTACCATCTGATTAAGTCTTTCCACTAGGCCCTCTGTCTATGGATGGTACACAGATGTGTAGGGGCCCTACCAAATTCACGGCCATGAAAAATGCGTCACGGACCGTGAAATCTGGTCTCCCCCTGTGAAATCTGGTCTTTTGTGTGCTTTTACCCTATACTATACAGATTTCATGGGGGAGACCAGCGTTTCTCATATTGGGGGTCCTGACCCAAAAGGGAATTGCAGAGGGTCACAAGGCTATTTTTGGGAGGTTGTAGTATTGCCACCCTTACTTCTGCGCTGACTTCAGAGCTGGGCGGCCAGAGAGCCGTGGCTGTTGGCCGGACACCCAGTTCTGAAGGCAGTGCCCCAATAGCAGCAGCACAGAAGTAAGGGTGGCAATGCCATACCATGTCATCCTTACTTCTTCCCTGCTGCCTTCACAGCTGGGTGGCCGGAGAGTGGCAGCTGCTGACTGAGGTCCCAGCTCTGCAGGCAGCAGCACTGAAGAATGGCAATACCATACCATGCCATCCTTACTTCTGCGCTGCTGCTCGCAGTGGCTCTGCCTTCAGAGCTGGGCTCCCGGCCAGCAGCTGTTGCTCCCCAGCTGCCCAGCTCTGAAGGCGGCGCTGCCGCCGCCAGCAGCAGCGCAGAAGTAAGGATACCAGTACTGCAATCCCCCCTACAAGAACCTTGCGACCTCCCCCCACAACTCCTTTTTGGGTCAGGACCCCTACAATTACAACACCATGACATTTCAGATTTAAATAGCTGAAATCATGAAATTTGTGATTTTTAAAACCCTACGACTGTGAAATTGGTAGGACCCTACAGATGTGTATAATGCTTTGACTTTTAGTAGGCCACAGAACTCTCTTATCAGCCAGATTGTAAAACCTGTTCCCTGGTCCATCAGGTTCTCTTTGGGAATCCCTACCCAGGCAAAGACCTTCAGCAGCTCATTAGTGATAGTCTTGTCATTCGTTGTCTGGAATGATATAACTTCCGGCTATTGGGTGACCAAGTCCACGATAACAAGGATATGCTGGTGTCCAGAGGTACTCTTCTCTAGGGGGCATATAAGAATGATTATTGTTCATGCAAAGAAGATCTCCATCAAGGGAAAGGGTACTAGTAGAGTCCATGGGACTCCTTTGGTGACCACTAGTTGTCATTTGGGGCATGACGCACATAAATTCTCAACTTCTTTAAGGACCCTGGGCAAAAGTATTGGGTCAGGATCCTAGACTTTGTCTTATCCTTCCCAAGGTCTCCTGCACAAAGGATTGTGTGCACTAAATGTAGGAGCTCAAGATGATATAACCAGGGCACAAGTAATTGCATCCATATCTCATGCCTCTGCTTGTCCTGGTCTAGATGTAGAGTTCTGCATTTTCAGTTTTTATTTGTAAAAACATTCTGGGAATTTGTCAGTGTTTATTTTCCAAACATTAAAACCAGGATGAAATCAGGTTAAAACAAGAATTAAAACATTCGGGGCGGGGGGGGGAGGGAGGGAGGAGAGATGGGGACTTTTCGTAATATACACATTTTACTACAGTATAATTGAAACCTTTTTTTAATGTACAAAGGTATTTTTTCTCTCTGAGCTAGTAGTATTTCCAGAAATCCTGGTTTGTATATGATTGCATAATTTTCTTCAAAGTATCCTCACTCATACAGAGCCTCTTGCTGTCTTGGAGGTAGTCCAACTTTGAAAATAAGTGCTCCTCATCAATAGATTCAGGGGGTACACCCAAAGCTCACCTTGCCAATTTGCTGGAGATAGGAAGTGTGTTTTGATGACTGGTCCAAAAAGCCAGCACATCTAGCTTCATATTATCAGGGTTAGGCATGTTCAGATTTGAGATTTCATCTTTAGTGGCAAATAGTTGAAACATTCTGGAATAACAGTCATAGTCTGCTGCAAAATTCACCTTGAGGAAGGGGTGCAACACCTGGATGACAGTCCAAAAATAATCTTTGGCACCCAACATTTTGGGGATCAGTTAATGGGCTACAGTCATCTCCCATTTCTTGTGAGCATTGGTTTTGAATGCTTTTTTGGTTTTCTTGTGTTCTCGGGTCATAAGGATTTCCAAAAACAGCTGGGTTTTCTCACAGTATGTTTCTCTTGAAGCTTTTGTGCTCATTTCAGCTGATATTTTGGTTGTCAGGATCCGGAAAACATCTGAATTGGCAAACATTTTGGCAGTAATCAGAGAAAACCCCAATGTTTTCTGTGTGTCACATGGTGATTCCAAGTTTTCAACAATGAATGTTACCTTGGTGCACAGAATCTGGTGGTCATTTTGGTTATTTGCAAGTCTCGTCAGAGTTTCTGCTTTAGAACCAACAAACTCAGGATGCTCCAGGAGACATATTAGCGCAGTCCATGCATTATTTACAAGACAGGCAGTGAAGTACAAGCTCATTCACCTATGTGGTACACCACAGAGGTAGTCGGCAGTCGGCTTTGCACTCATCTCACACTGTGTAAAACAAAGCCTTAAACTTGTTTGCATGCTTGAAAATGGCTCCAAATCCAATGATGCAAGATTTCACGTCTTTCATTTCTTCTGTACCAGTAGCTACTGACAGTGCAACACTAATTAGGTGAGCAGGGCAGGTAGTACAAAGCAGCTCCAGTTTCTGATTGAGTTTAATCTCCTGTGCAAATTTAGCCATGTAGGAAGCAGAATCTGTTAGTTGTAGCCAGATTTTCCCAAGTTAGTTGGTACATATCAAACATGTCAGTTATTGCTGCATTGATAAAATGGCTATCAGCAGAGAGGATGAATGTCACATCAGCACAAAACAAGTTTTATTTTGGGTTTATTCACTTTGAAATCAAAAACAAAAGGCCAAGAATTGGACAATCCAAAACATCAGGAGACTCGTCAAAAATCAGACTAGATACCACATTTCCATCAGTTTGTTCCATCAGTCTAGATACTAAAATATCATCATTTTATTTCAGATACTTACTTGTGAGCTTCTCTGCATTTGGAAGGGTTTTTGCTGCTGCACAGTATTATCTCACAAAGTCACCAATAGGCCCCTCTACAATTAACAGCGATTGTCTGGCAAAACAAAGAGCATGCACAAATTCATTGACACAATCATGCTGTGTCTTCTCTCTTTCATTAAAGCCACGGTGACTGTTTATCCCAAAGTTCACTTTCTTCTTTAAGCTTCCTTTTGACATGCTCCTTTATTCTGTCAGCACGAGCACTGACCTCAATGCTGCAGTACTTGCAGCGCAATGCATCCTTTTCACTCCAGTCTACTTTTCTTGAAATTTTCTAAGCACTGATTTTCTTGTTGGTATTCAGGCATAGATTTGCATTTTCACCCCATCTTTACCTTTTTACCTTATCTTTATCTGCAGAGGATTGATTGTTTAAATTCAGCACCACACTAAATGGACTCAAAGAAATAGGTGGGCAGCATCTCCTTGTGAGCCAATCATAGTGTGATATTAACATTGTTTGATTTTTCCAACCTCCACCGTGTGTGTTCTATGTTTTACACTGTAGAACTGCTTCAATCTCAGAGCTCCAGGACATAACAATCGCATAAAGCATTAGTGTTTTTTTTTTTTTAAAGTACCCCCAAAAATATTGAGTGGATTGATAAACTGGTGTAAAGCAGTAAAAACCAAACTCCTTTAATAAAAAACCTCATAATTTATCGGTGAAAATTGGTGAAAACTGAAAATGCAAAACACTATCTACATGATATAACAAGTCTGTCTTAATGACAAAAATGAGGGTATGGCCATGCCCTCAGGAGGTCCACTTCCCCATCATCTATCACTGCTACTTGTTCAATGACCCGGCTCAAAGTATCATAATTTCTTTGCTCCATGCAGAAATCCAAGAAGCCTGTTAGCCTCTCTGGGTCCAGTTGCAGAGGGGCGGTCTAATTTTGGCCTATGGAATGCTGTTCTGCGGCATCTTTTGGATTGACTATAGAGTCTGTTGTCTTCATTATGCCTATGAAAGGGGTTGCCTTTATCACCTCTCTCTCTGGGACTTCTTCCTTCTAGGCCGGGAGGTAATTAGGTTAGAGTCCTTGTCAGTGCATGTTGAAGCTTCTAAATGATCACTTGTAGCTCTTCTTTATGATCAACTGGACTACTTCACAAAATGCTAAATGTATACCCAGACACTGATATGTTGTTCTTCTCTACAGTAGAGTGGGAAATAGGGCAGAAAAATGTCCTGACTTAAAATCTGTTGCATCTGCTTCAAAATTGTATGCATACATGGACAGTAACTCTTGCTCTAAAGCAGAACCAGGTTTGTTTGTTTACACCAAGAGTAGCCACCTCTATCAATGGTGCCTCCCTGTTTGCCATGAGAGAGAAAGAGAGAGAGAGTAAGCCATTAAAAAGTGGAGGCAAGGAGGATAAAAAAAAAAGTAAGCAAAATTCACTGAGAAAACGTTACTATTTATAGCCTTGCTTTCTCTAGAGGTTTGGTGAAAGTCTAGAAGTTCTTGAGTTTTGTTCTTTCCCCAAACCCCCATTTCATAGAATCATAGAACTGGAAGGGACCTCGAGAGGTCATCTAGTCCAGTCCCTGCACTCAAGGCAGGACTAAGTATTATCTAAACCATCCCTGACAGGTGTTTCTCTAACCTGCTCTTAAAAATCCCCAATGATGGAGATTCCACAACCTCCCTAGGCAATTTATTCCAGTGCTTAACCACTCTGACAGGAAGTTTTTCCTAATGTCCAGCCTAAACCTCCCTTGCTGCAATTTAAGCCCATTGCTTCTTGTCCTATCCTCAGAAGTTAAGAAGAACAAATTTTCTCCCTCCTCTTTGTAACAACCTTTTATGTACTTGAAAATTGTTATCATGTCCCCTCTCAGTATTCTCTTTTCCAGACTAAACAAACCCATTTTTTTCAATCTTCCCTCATAGGTCATGTTTTCTAGACCTTTAATCATTTTTGTTGCTCTTCTCTGGACTCTCTCCAATTTGTCTACATATTTTCTGAAATGTGGCACCCAGAACTGGACACAATACTGCACTTGAGGCCTAATCAGCACGGAGTAGAGCGGAAGAATTACTTCTCGTGTCTTGTTTACAATACTCCTGCTAATACATCCCAGAATGATGTTTGCTTTTTTTTTGCAACAGTGTTACACTGTTGACTTATATTTAGCTTGTGATCCACTATGATCCCCAGATCCCTTTCCTCAGTACTCCTTCCTAGGCAGTCACTTCCCATTTTGTATGTGTGCAACTGATTGTTCCTTCCTAAGTGGAGTACTTTGCATTTGTTCTTATTGAATGTCATCCTATTTACTTCAGACCATTTCTCCAGTTTGTCCAGATCATTTTGAATTTTAATCCTATCCTCCAAAGCACTTGCAACCCCACCCAGGTTGGTATCGTCCACAAACTTTATAAGTGTAAAATGGTAGACTTCACCTATTAACAGTCCTGGGCTACTGCATCTTCAAGTCCCTAGGATGCTGCTTGGGTTTCTCCAGTGAGTAGTGGAGCAAGCCAGATTGCCCACTGGGCTGGGGGCCATTGAGAGGTCATGGTCACTCTTGCAAAAGGTGCCAAGAATGAGTGGTTCCCTGAAGTGTAGGGGACTCACTCCCCATAGTGGTGGGACCCTGAGGAGTTGCAGCTGGTACCAGGTCCACCATCCATTGTAACAACTGTTGCTGGTGCAATGCCATCTGTTTGAACAGTTGTTGCTGCCTCTGTTGTTGCTGTGCTTGAGTCAGACAGCCATTGCAGAAGCTGATTGACCTCCAGAGCTTCCCTTTTCTGCTGAGACAATTAAACTCAACCCCACTTCTGGCACCACATTGTCAAGTGCTCTAGAGGCAGTCTCTTTAGAGGTCCCAGTTTTCTCCTAACTGTTTTTCCTCTATTCTTCTCAAATTAGCCCTATCCATCAACTTAACCTGACATGAGTCAATCAGCCTGTGACGGGGTGGACTAGGTCCAGAGGGCCCCTGATGGAGGCTGCATGGCCTACCTCACCCAGCCCCAGAAAAGAGAAGAGAAGTCCTCCAGGCAGCCAATCAGGGGCCTTAAGCACAATATAAAGGAAGCAGCAGTGACTAAGCTGTCAGTTACTGTCTGGAGCTTAAAGAGGGAGAACTAGGTACCCAGAAGAGCAACAGGACCATAGATAGCTCACTGGAGGCAGGACTGAGCCCAGGGAAGGCTGCCAAAGACTGGGTGCCTAGCTGGCTGGAAGAGCAGCAGGACCATAGACAGGTCAGTGTGGGCAGACTGAGCCCAGGACCTAGCCAGACCGGGTGAGGGTACCGTGATTGGCCCTACCGGTCTGGTTGAAGACTGAGCTCAGGGAGGACTGTCAAAAGGATATGAACTGCAGGTACTGAGATGGCCCCTTTTGGGCTATTAAAGAAGGCAGTGCCACTGGAGAGGATACCTTGGTGCTATGGCCCAATACCAGGGCCATGTGAAAGAACTAGAGACTATACACCCCAGAAGGGGGGGGGGGGACGACAGTGTGTGTGACTCAGCCAGAGGACTGAGTCATTGAAGACCTGTTGTACAACTATTGGTCAGGGGGGTGCTTGTGAGAGGTGGGTGCCACCCTGTTGTAAGAACTGAATGAAAATCTGGCTCACACCCGATCAGAAAGAGGGTGCCTTTAAGAGGTGGGTGCTGATGCCATTACACAGCCCTTAAACTCCAGGGCTGGCAGTCTTCCTTTATCTCCTAGACTGTTTCATAGAGGCAGTCTGGCATGGGAGCTGTTGCCTTCTGCTATCCCTCAGGCCTTTCCACCTCCCCAGTGCTCTCTCAATCTGTTCTCTTTCCTTTATAGCAGGGCTTGGTTTCCATATTGGTCCCAGCTGTGAGTGCATGCCTCCAGGATTGGCAGTACTGGCAGCTGTGCTGGGGTGTGCCCAGCCTGGTTGCCTGTAAGCAGGGAAGACTCTCCTCTCCCTTCTGTCTGTGCTCAGTATGGGGTATGTAAATCCCAGTAGTGTCCTATATCTTCCCTGCCTGCAGGATTTCCAGCAGCAGACCTGGATTTTAACAGCTACTCTGTATGTATGGAGCCAGATTAAGGTCTTGTTTAAGTGAGTGCAACTGCTGATTTCACTAAGGAGTTTACCTACCTATACTAGCTCTGAATTTAACTTCATGAGGTCACATTTTACCCTTATTTGTACCAATGAAACCAAACTGGTCTCCCAGTTAGCTGTAAAATCTGTCCTATCCTGTACTGAACACAGAGGTCGTTTGTATTATCTCCCTGGCAGTTGTCTTTGACCTGAGTGTTCCTCAGGACCTGCCAGCTTTCCCAATTCCTAGCTTAAATACATCCCTCCCCCCCCAAATGTGATCCATTTTCGGTGCCAGTCATGCGTTTCCATTTATGTTAATATGGCGCCCATCTCTTCTGAATAGGCTCTTCCTTCTCCGAAAAGCATTCATCAGGCTAATAAATTGAAATGGCTCATGTTTACATCATCTTCTTATCATTTCATTGAAACTCTGAAGAACCTCCCCACCCCATTTGGTTGGCCTTGTGCATGAAACTGGAAGCATTTTTTAAAAAAAGGTACCATAGAGGAATTGGACCTAAGTCTTTTCCCTAGCAATCTAGATTTAACTTCCAGGACTTCTCTCCTACACCTCCCTATGTCAGTGGTATAAGCCTGAAGGGTGTGGGTATGTTTCCAAGTACATACCCTACACAGCTCTCTAATCATACAAGATGTGCCTCCCCAATTACACTGATATTTTTATCCATGTAATGTCTGGCTGCCTCACAGCTGCTGCAGCCGTTCCCCAGAAATACTCCAGCAGCAGGGAAATGCTCTGGTTGCAGGGAGGCAATGGAGAAAGGCTCTGGCAGCTTCCCACTGCTGGAGCCTTCCCCCACCACAGGAAAAGACTCTGGCAGCAGGGAAAAAGCTCTGGCAGGAGGAAGCTGCTGAAGCCTTTCACTGCTGCCTCTCCATGCCAGAACCTTTCACTGGCATGTGAAACTACACACTGTGGTGTGTAGCTACATATGCGTAGCTAAAAGGGGTGCATAGTGTAGATGTTGTCTAGATGTCTGGTGAAATTCATCAGTTTTGCACCTGGTTGGCAAACAGTTCTCATGATCACAATATATTAATCTATTGATATTTCTAATGACTAAGGCCCATATTGCCATAGCCTGTCTGCGTCTCTCAACCATATCAGCATCTCCTGGAGTAATCTCAGGGGTGCATGAAAAATAGAAATAAAAAGTTGATCATCTATCAACTAAGGGAATTCCCTCCCATCATGACACCACCTCCTCAAATGAAGGCTCAAGGCTGCCACTTTTGAAGTGAGTTACTCTATAGTGTCCCTCTATGTTTATGTTCAACAACTCTGGTCTCAAGATCTGAGAAGTGGAGATAATGCTTATCTTCCTTAGTGGGGTGAATACACTAATGTATGTAGAATGCTTTGAGATACTTAAATGGAAGGTACTATAGAAGTACAAAGTTATTCTGTACCATTCAATATATTCTTTTTAGCTAAGCATTGTTGATGTAGACATTTACATTTCTGGGCAGAAAACATTTGGTTGATTCATTGACTAAGCCTTATGTGGAAGGTATAATCTGGTGAAACATGTGATTAGCATTTTAAAAGCCTTTTTTATTAGATTAAATATAGATAAGAACTACTTTACCACCCTTCACTGAGAATCTGAATTACATCAAATGCAGCACTCTTATTGTTCATTTTACATTTGATATATTACATGAAAAATTGTAGTTTGCCTGCTGCTTGTAGATGGATTATTTTTGCTTTTTTCAAAAGAAGTCATAAAGATACCAATCAGAGTGCTGTTTTGGTCACCTCCTCCTCCCCCTTTGCAATAGGTTCAATATTTAGTGTGGTTATCTTAATTGGGGAAAGGGCAAATGGGATCAGGAATGGTCAGATACTTCAGAACACAGAGCTACTGTATTTGCCTATCTGTGGTTAGGCCAGGTGTCTAGGGCCTAACTCAATCCACTGAAGTCAATGAAAAAGAGTCCCATTAACATCATCGGGTTTTGGATTGGGCACCTTGATTACTTGCTAGCCAGTTACATACTACTAGGTCTGGTAAGGCAGAATACTTTAACGACTATTTAAAAATGTGTTTTCACTTTGTCATGAAAACATTTAAAACCTATTTTAATAGAGACATTCTGGTGGCTTTATGTAAATTATGTGAAACACTTTTGCAAAGGCTCCTGCCTTCTGGCTACCATATAGATTGAAGGACAGAATAGAAGGGTACATGCTTAAACCTCTCATAATGTATTTATTTCAGAACTTCTGGGATTGTTGGACTAATCTCTTATTGAACTAACTTCATTAATCTGTCAGAGTGAAGAGCACATCCCAGTATAGCACAGGACAATACAGCCCAGCATAGTTCAGTGATTTATATTATTTATATTACAGAACTGCCCAGAGGCCCCAGCTGAAATCAGGACTCCTTTATGTTAGGTGCCTTAAAATCAAATAGTAGTAGACAATTCCTGCCCTAAAGTGTTTACAATCTAAATAGACAAGATAGAGGCTTGTCCTTATTCTTTGACTACTGGACATGGATTTTTCATTTTATACATCATTCACAACTTTGGTTTCATAATCAGTGGTCCAAATTCTGCTCCCAGTTACACCAGTGCAACTCCACTGGCTGTTTCATTGACCCAAATAATGGGGGAAGGAAGAAAGGCCAAACCTTGTTGTTGTGTTTTGAAAGTCCTGTGTCGGTAATCTTGGGCAAATTTCATATTTATTATGCTACATTTACATAAAATCTTATATTCTTAAACAAAGAAATAGTAAATTCATATAATTCCTGAATTGGGGCCAATCACTCCTAGAGATGGCCCCAGCCTAGCCCCCTTTTGAGAGGAGGTAGGCAATCAGCATGTGGAATTCACTGCTTCAAGAGGTCATCAAGACAAATACTTTGGCTGTAAAACTGGACAATTTTATAACCATCGACATCTGGAGCTACACAAACAAAGATTATGTGACTAATTAAACCTCATGCTTTGTCTTGGCACAAGTTTCTTGATCTATGGGAGCCAGTAAATACAGCTGTTATCATCCTCTTTGGCTACAACTAATCCACCTCTGCCCTTGTCTATTTTACCACCTACATTCTTCCCAAGATTTAAATCTGAGCTAGTTACAAGTCAGGTTGCCTTCCTCGAATGGTCTGCTAGCCCCTTTACTAACAAGCCAGTCAGTTGAGTTGTCTTCTGTCTCCTCCCCCTTTAAATCCTGGCCTTGTTTCTTCTTTCTCTATTCCATTTGCTCAATTATCCTTATTCTATCTCCATGTATATTCTTACACTTTTCTAACCCTTTCTACAGCTCTTTTCTCCCCTCCTCTCTTCTCTTCTTCTCTCCAGTTTCCTCCACCTTTTCTCCTGTCCCACCACCACAGAAGCGCCACTTCTTATCCCCTTTTACAGTGGAACCAAAGAGACACTCCCATATCCTTTCTCAGCTCTTGGTGAACAGAGTACCTTCCCAGAAAGAGCTGAGCTGAATTGAATCATCCAGCGTAGTCTCAGTTAGAGAAGCATAGCTGAAGTCTCTTCCACAGGACTGTGCTTTATCCTCTTACTCCCAGCTACCTTAATCGTGGGGTGGCTGGGCATAAACTCATCCCCCAATGAAACTGTCTGACAGTGTTCAGTTTGGCACAGTCAGTTGGCTTCAGTGTTTCTTTGGGTCACTCACTCCATCTGTCACTGTGCTGGGGAGATCCCCAACACACACAATGGGATTTCTAAGTCTTCCTCAAGTCACATCTTCAATATATGGCAGGAAGAGAAGAGGAGCACAGAGCCGTGGATTTCAATTTGGGAGGGGTGAGGTTTGATGGCTGCAGAGGAGGTAGGTGGCCACTGCTAAATTGGGGAGAAGACCCTCGCCTCTGTACATGCTTTGGAGACCCTGAGGGCACATTGGTCAAAATCTGGCCCATACTGAATAGTGTAATGTTTAATAATGTACTATGAAGTCATGTTTATCAGGAGCTAAGGTGAAGAATTTACCAGCTTTATCAGTACTCACATCAGACTGAATATTCTAGAAACATCTCATTCATATTGAGTATCTTCATAGGCTTAGCACAACCAGTACCATAACTACAACATGAGTAAAATAACACCTCCTACAAATAGTGCTAATTAAATCTATTAAAATACACTAAATAGTTTGGTATTAAAACATGTTACATGGCCTCCCCAAGTCTGGCTACCCGTGTGTCTAAGGCTTATGCCCTGTAATGTTCATTTGCTTTTTTTTTTGAGTGCTTGAGTTCTTTTATTAACAGCACTATTACAAATTCTCCTACTGCCTTTAGTCATTTCAAATGAAATAAATACATGTAGCATTTCTGCCCACCCCATCATGTGTTCTAGAAGCTGTTATTGAAGGAGTGGTGCAGCAGGAGTCCTGGAAGGACTCACCACAAGCTGATGCAGATGTTTCTCTTCAGGTGGGTGGATACAGCTACTTCCATAAAGGCTCAGTGCCAGACTGCTGCAGCTGCTTTTCTGTGAGGGTGAGGCAGGCAGGCAGCTGCCGCTGTGATTCCATAAGTTGGTGCAAAAGCAGATTCTCTCCAACTGCTATATGACAGAGCAACCACATTGTGAACAGCACAATTGGGCCTACATTTTTGAAAGTGTCCACTTTTTTTTTTTTTTTACCCAACATGAGACACCAATGGCCTGACATTCAGAGCCACAGAGCACCCATAATTCCAAATGAATGCAGTAGGATGTGTCTTTCTCCTCTATTGTATTGATTAGCTCTGCCAGTTTCATGTGAACCGCAGACCTTGCTGAATATTCCATCTTCCACATCACTGCGATTAGAGTACACTGTGAAAAATATTGGGCTAAACACAGGGTCTATGGCATTATACTTGCCATCTCTCATTTATCTGATCTATAACCACTGTTCTTTGGTTTTTGTTACTAAATTTTAAAAAACATATTTTATACTCTCCCATGTAAATCACATATTGTACCAAAAACTGTCTTGATGTTCAAGAAAAGTATCTCCCCTTCTTCACAACTTTCTCAGAACTTCATAAAGTGATATTTCTTTACTTTTTATTAAGCAGTTGTGTGACTATTAATATGGTAATAAAATAACAAACAACCTGGTTACTGTCTTGTTACATGGCACAAAAGAACAAAGTTCAGTCTTCTGTTCTAGATTTAGAAACATACCACTTGAGTTGAGACGCTATTTGAAGAAGAACTTATATCATTTCAATTATTTTTCATAAACTTGTTTCAAATGACTTTGAGTAAATGCATTATCTTTTGATTAACTCCCTTTTCTTGCTCCCTCATTCCCCATCCACTATTATGTTGCCCCTTCTAGGAGTCTTTTCTAAAAGTAGATTTCAAACTCTTTGGGGGCACAGACCACTGGTAAAATTTTCAAAAGCACCCAAGGCCCAGATTTCTAAAGGTAATTAGGTATTGCTGTGCACAACATTGTAACACCTACTTGATTTAGGAGCCTAAATCTCATCTTCAAAAGGATTTAGGAGCCAAAATCCAATGACAGTTGATGGGATTTTGACTCCTAAATCAACTGTCATTGGGATTTTGTTTCCTACATGCCAAACCCTTTTTGAAAATGAGATTTAGGCTCCTAAATCAATTGGGTATTGTCACACTGAGCACAGCAACCCCTCGTGTCTTTCAAAATCTGGGCCTAAATGTCTTAAGAGTCTAAGTCCCATTTTCAAAAATGACTTGGATGTTGTCAAGGCTGAATCCCCACTCTGGCACTTCGAGTACATAAGGTGGGGGCCCGCAAGGATTTTAAAAATTAATACGGGCCACTCCAGGTTTGTATTAAACTCCCAAGGTTACATCTTTTCTCTGACCTTGGCTTGGTAAATGCTGCCACCAACCAAATGCAAAACCCCCCCTTGAACCCAGGAAGGAGCACTTGGGAATTCCTCCCTCTGGGGTACCCTCAGGGCCGGTGCAAGGATGTTTCGCGCCCTAGGCGAAACTTCCACCTTGCGCCCTCCCCCCTCCCCGAGCCCTGCGGCAGCTCCCTGCCCCCCCTGCGGCAGCTCCCCATCCCCCTCCGCCCAGAGGCACCCCACCCTGCAGCAGCTCCCCACCCCCCCTCTGCCCTGAGGCGCCCCCCCCCCCGTGGCAGCTCCCCACCCCGGCCCAGGGAGTCGTGCAGCAGCTCCTCACCCCAGCTCACCTCTGCTCTGCCCCCTCCCCGAGCCCTGCGGCAGCTCCCCCCCCCCCCGCCCTGAGGCACCTCCCCCGTGGCAGCTCCCCTCCCCGCCTGGGGAGCCATGCGGCAGCTCCCCACCCCAGCTCACCTCTGCTCTGCCCCCTCCCTGAGCCCTGCAGCAGCTCCCCACGCCCCCTCCGCCCTGAGGCACCCCCCCCCGTGGCAGCTCCCCCCCCCGCCCGGGGAGCCATGCGGCAGCTCCCCACTCCAGCTCACCTCCGCTCCGCCTCCTCCCCGAGCACGCCGTCGCTGCTCCACTTCTCCTGCCTCCCAGGCTTGCGGCGCCAATCAGCTGTTTGGCGCCGCAAGCCTGGGAGGGAGAGAAGCAGAGCGGGTCGGCATGCTGAGGGGAGGAGGTGGAGCAGAGGTGAGCTGGGGCGGGGAGTTCCCCTGCGTGCCGCCGCCCCCCCTCTTACTTGCTGCAGGCGGCCCTCCCCGCACCCTCCTCCCGCAGCTCCCTCCGCCTAAATGCCGACGATGACCGGCGCGGCCAAAGATCTGGCCGCTGCGGTCGCCGCCGAAGAAGATGCTGCCCCCCAAATGCTAGCGCCCTAGGTGACCGCCTAGGTCACCTAATAGGTTGCACCGGCCCTGGATACCCCACCCCCTTCCAGGAAAGAGCTGAGAAAGAAAACAAAGGAAATCAGCTGTTGCTATCAGCTAATCAAACATGCACAAACCTCTTAAGACACCAAAAATCCAATCCTGTTCTTAAAGGTATTTTTTTTATTAAATTTACATCTGGAACTTACGCTTTTGCTAGATTTTTAAAAGAGCAATTCCAAAATAAGCAACCCAAATAGCTTTCTTGGGGGTTAGCTTAAAGGTTACAAGGAAACAAAAGCATCTGGGGTTAGCACAGAGGAGTCCACAAGCCTTAAAAAAATAAAGAGAAATAAACCTAATCGCATCTTCCTAAACATTTCTAATTTACTTACATATTTGGGTTGTTAAAAGTAGTTGTAGATATGATCTGATGGTTTTCATATCTGGTTCAAACAACTCCTGCTGCCCATCTCTTCAGCCCAGAGAGAACAACAGACAAAGGGAAAGTTTCTTTCCCAATTTTAAAAAGTTCTATCTTCCCATTGGCTCTTTTGGTCAGGTGCCCACTTCCTTTTCTTTACCTGGGGGACTTTTAACCCTTTACAGGTAAAGCAAGTAGAGAACAGCTACCAAGAGGAATTTTACAGCTAACTGGCTGGCTGGGTGTCCATCAAAGGGAGCTCTCCCCATCCCCGCACTTCATTTATCACAGATGTTTTGGCTCGAAGTCTCATTAAAAGTAATTTGTTCTTAGACTCTTAAGTCACTTCTGAAAATGGGACTTAAGCTCCTAAGTCACTTAAGCACTTTTGAAATTTTTTATCTCTTGTCTAGTTTTTCTATCTAATGAACACAACTTTGGCACCATAAATATATTAAATGTTCTGAAAAAAGGACAAATCTCTGTAAAGTGAGACATTTGCCATCTAAAGACTTGTGCATGTTACTTGACAGGTCTTCAGGGAGAAGCCTATGGCAAACACACTCATGCTAGTTCTTAATCAAAATATATTACTACTTTTTCTTATTGGTCCTGCTCTGCAACAGGACAACAGAGCCTCTTTCAAATGAGGGATGAGTGAATAGTTGACAATTCATGATTTATCTAATAAATTTAGCTTTTTCTATTCATGCAGTATCCTCAAGTTATTACAATATCACTGAATTTGTGCATTATTCAATTAAACCTCTGAATCGATTGATTTCAGTCACAACGTTAGACTGTAAGTTTCTTGGAGCAGGGACAGTCTTTTTGTTCTGTTCATGCAGTCTCTAGCACAAAGGAGTACGGTCCTTGGCTGGGGCTCCTAGCTGCTATGGTAATACAGATAACAGCAGCAACCTGGGCCTGTCCTAGTCTTAGGCACATCTGTTGTGACTAGATCCAACCATTGAATCCCACATGTGCTTAAGTGCCCTGGGTAATGATTGGTCACTGTTTCTGGCTCTGGGGGGTCTCAAGTATAACTCCAGTTCTGACACCCTTCTTGGGCAGTGGGATCCTACTGTCCAGTCACCTAGATCCTAGAACAGGGGTCGGCAACGTTTGGTACGTGGCTCACCAGGGTAAGCACCCTAGCGGGCCAGGCCAGTTTATTTACCTGCTGACGCAGCAGGTTCGGCCGATCGCGGCCCCCACTGGCCGCGGTTCGCCGTCCCAGACCAATGGGGGC
The DNA here is from genome assembly GCF_028017835.1 of Emys orbicularis. Classification (NCBI taxonomy): domain Eukaryota; kingdom Metazoa; phylum Chordata; order Testudines; family Emydidae; genus Emys; species Emys orbicularis. The sequence continues at coordinate 100,840,733 of NC_088685.1, forward strand.
GGCGGGAAGCGGCGTGGGCGAGGGATGTGCTGGGCCAGTTTATTTACCTGCTGACGCGGCAGGTTCGGCTGATTGCGGCCCCCACTGGCCGCGTTTCGCCGTCCCGGGCCAATGGGGGCGGCGGGAAGCGGCGCGGGCGAGGGATGTGCTGGCCGTGGCTTCCCGCCGCCCCCATTGGCCCGGGATGGCGAACCGCGGCCAGTGGGGGCCGCGATCGGCCGAACCTGCCGCGTCAGCAGGTAAATAAACTGGCCCGGCCCGCTAGGGTGCTTACCCTGGCGAGCCGCGTGCCGAAAGTTGCCGACCCCTGTCCTAGAACCTGGGCCTTAGCCCTCTCATCCAGTTCCTTAGATTTGTTCCCTTCCCCTAAATTCAGCTGGCTGAGAGTTCCAGTTAAGGCTTTCATGGACATTGTGGTAGCCAAACAAGCAAACAGACTTAGCAAAGGAATTTCTTAACCACAAACATTAACTTTTAAACAGCACGGGAGTTACAGATATTAGGAAACAAACATCTCCTAAATGCAATCCCTCTCAGTCTGACCTCACTGACCTTGTGAGTCCTAAGTTTGGGCTGAGTCCTAGGGACAGACAGCTCTTTTGCCTGTTGTTCTGCATGTGTCAGTGGAATAATCTCCTGTGAGGGGGTACTCTGCTCCTTAAGGAGCTCCTTACTGGTCAGTCCTCCCTGTCATGTGACATGGCCTTTTAAGAGTTTGTGGGGGTCTGATACACACCACCTGAGCAGATATGGGAAAAGTGGAAAGAGGTCCTAGGAAGAATTAGCAATTAGAAGGAATCACCCAGCCAATAAGAAATGAACTGGAAGGGGCCAGTATAAATGCTGCCTCCTTCATACCAGTGCAGCTATCTGTAAAGTGCTACAGGGAGTGAGAAGGTTTCTGCAGGGCCCTCTGTTAGCAGAGATAAGATAGTAGTAGAGGAAAGTCTGCCTCCTGAATCCTCCTAACCTGAGGGTGGAAGGGCTGGCTGGGAAAAGGGCCAGCTGAAGGAGAAGTTACCTGAGGCTCTATAGCTGGCCTAAAATACAACTCCAGCTCTAAGGAGTAAAGCTTAGAGACTCCTATATTAAGAAAAGGGAGAAAGAGATTGTCTGAAGTACAGCCCCGCCCTGGGAGAAGGCCTGGGACCTGCAGAATAGGGGAAGAAACTGTCCAGGAGTCTTTCACGGATCCAAAGTGGATGTGAATTTGAGTGGCTAAATAAGTGACTTCTCCTCTGCAGACTGAGTGACTAAACCATTCCCCATGAAGAGGGGTTTAACTTATCTGGTCTGGGTAACTGTCTGAAAAGACCCACAGGGTGTGGAGTGATTGTATGGTTGGGGAAAGGTTGTTGCAGCATTTGGTAAGCTCCATTTTTAGGCTTTCAGGAGTGCTGCCTATAACTTGCTTCCAATGTGAGTATTTGTCTACCAGCTCTTAAAGCAGTTCTTCCAAAATTATTCTGCTTGTATTTTTAGAAGACTGTAAATGTACATGGCACTTCAGAAGTACATAAAAGATGAGGTCCCTGCCCTTAGGTGCTTAAAGTTTAATTCAGTCAGACAACAATTAAGGGGATAATTTAATACAAGATGGTAGGGATGGATGTCAGTGAACAGTTCAGTACTGGAAGGCTTCTTGAAAGAAGTGGATTTTAAGGGAGGATTTGAATAGAATGGCTCTTGTCAGATGAGAAGTGGGAAGCTGTTCAAAGCCTAAGGGACAGTGTGAAAGAAGAAGTGAGAGTGGGAGAGACAAAGAAAACAGTAAGGGAAGAGGATTGGAAGAAGCATACATATGGAGAGGGTGAGTAGGAAGAAATGACAGCAGAAGCATACAAGCAGAGGAGAAATTACACAGAGTCCAGGCTGAGAACAGGATGTACTAACAGTCAGGAAACCAGTGAGATAATTATAAACCTGACAGCAATTGTTAATATTCCACACACAATGCTGTAATAATAAAAGTCACCATATTAAACAGATTACTGAATATTCTTTCCAATGACTGAGTCCTACAGTCTCTTGAATGCAAATATTAGCTCTGTCTCTACTATTGCATCCGGAGGAAGCAGAATCTATTCTGGGAATTGTCATAGAAGAGATGACATAGAAGAGAGGAGGGACTTCAGTGGAGGAGGGATGACTTCACTGTGGCTCAAGGAGAATATTGGGTGTCCATCCCATCACTCCCCCCTTTCCCCCCGGAGAGAGATTTCTATCTCTGTGTTGAATGTTAAGGCTGCAAAGTCAAGCACACCAAAGGTAGGAAAGTGCACAGACTGCTTGGGGAATGAATCACGGTTATGTAGTGAATGAATCTGGGGATTGCAGGATGAGAAAGAATGGTCTCATGGTTAAGCCACCTGAATACTTACCTGGAGAATTGGATTCTATCCCTGCCTCTGCCACAGAGCTCCTGTTTGATGCTGGATAAAACAGTTTTCACAAACGGCCACTATGGGTATATCCAGGCTGCAACTGGGACCGTGCTTCTAGCTAGACATGGACTAGCTCCGCTTGAGCTAGTGCGCTAAAAATAGTATAGCTGGGGTAGGATGGACAGCATCCTGGGCTAACCACCTGAGTACAAAACTGCTGAGTCCCCCTGGGTATGTACTCAGAGACTAGCCTGAGCTGCTGCCCATGCTACACTGGGAAGCTCACTCCCAGCTGCAATGTAGACATGCCCTTTGTGTTCCTCATTTTCTGGGTACCCAATTTGGTACCTAATTTAAGAAGCCAGGGTTTGACTTGCAGAAGTGCCAAGCACTTGCAGCTGAAAATGCAGTCAATGAACTGTGCTTTGAATGTATAAATGCTAAGAGCTCTGACAAAAAATCATATCATAGACATCTCAAATTGGGCACCCAAAATTAGTTGATATTTTTGACACTCTTGACTTTAATCTGTGCCTCGGTTGTAAAACGGGGATAATAATGCCACCTCACCTGATAGGCATGTTGTGATAATAAATTCAATAATGTTTGTAAAGAACTCATACCTCTATGAAAGCACCATAGAAAAGCCCATAAGGAAATTAATAACTCTATATTCAGTGCAGGGTTGAATAGTGTGTAGTAAATTATCCATGAGGCCACACACTGAACAATGAGGATAAAAAGAAAATACTGAATAGCTGCCCATTCACTGAGCACTGTCCATCTTGTACAGTCAGTGATGCAGGGGTCCTGTGAAAAAAGTGTAATTAAAGACGGCATCATAATGCATACACAGATGGGGGACAAATTCAGGTTGCACAAGCATTCTTAATTCTGGACCTTCCTAACTTTTGAGCACCTGACTTTCCAAATGTAACTTCAATGTAGGGTTTTTTAATATTATACACACATTTGAGGGGAAGAGGAAAATGGTTCCAGCTTGCAATGTAGCAAAGATCTGTTATGACACTCTTGCAAAAATTTTACTTGACACCTCTCAGGGTGAGTAATTCTTTTAATGGATGGGTAAAATACCATTCATTTGTTCAGTAACACCCGTCGTAATGGTAAAGGGCAGGCAAGTCACTTTTGTACCTGGAACTGGTTAACTTTAATGACTGTTTTGCAAGGATCAATTAAATGTATGCATATATGTAATAAAATTTGATAATGTAGGGAAGGGGAGAGAGAGCAAGCCTGAAATATTGTGCTTTAGCTCAACATACACAGACTAGTATACTGCTCATTGCCAGTCTGAGAAATTGTAGTGAGGGTAACAGTATCACAGGTCCACTGTCTCTTCACCTACCTCCTCTTCTTCCTCCATGAAATGAACTCTGAAAAGAACAAGACAGTGTTTGCTAATTCATAGTGTCTAATTACAGCCCAAGCAATCTGCCACCACTGCAGAGGGATAAGAATGTAAAGGGGTATAAAATCAGGCAAAAAAAGTGAAGATGATGTCTATGATTCAAGTATTGAGCCTGTTATGAAGATGATACTGTAACACTGCTCAACAGCCAAAATGCTTCTGAAATAAATGTAGTCAAACTTTACTAATTCTGGGTCACTGAGAACAAAAATGATGCTTAAAATTGTTGATTGGCTCTAGTTTTCAAGATAGGCTATTGGGTCAGTATATACGACCCTTGACTTGGGAATGGCGGAGGATAAGTGAGTTATAAAGGGAAGGGATCTCAATTTAAACCAGAAATGACTAAAATACATCTTTGACTGGATCTATGAATAAATCTATGACTGGGTTTGGACAGTACTTGCTTTTTAGGCAAAACAATGAATGATGCAATCTGAAGCTGGTATTGCGTCATACATGATATGAATTGCATCATGTTATTCCTAGAAGTCATGGATGATGGAATCATAACGAAGCTTACATCACTCTGCCGAACAAATTGCCCTATATGAGCTCTAGAAATCATACAGTGTCGTGCTCTCTTATTTGTCAGTGTTTGATTTTGCAAAGGGACCCATTTCTGTTTAGCCAAAGTGAGCAGAGATGCCTCGTACTTGTGTGAACAGTGCAGATAACTTCTGCTATGTTTGTGGTGAAGTGACTTTTGCATCACAAAAGCACAGTATAACCACTCTGGTTAAGAAAGCCTATCACCTTTATTTTGGCTGCAAAATTGGAGATCAGGACAAGAGGTGGGCCCCACACATATGCTGCAACACTTGTGCAACAAATCTTCGCCAGTGGTTGAACAGGAAAAGGAAATCTATGCCTTTTGCAGTGCCAATGATTTGGAGAGAGCCAACAGATCATACCAGCAATTGTTACTTCTGCATGGTGCCTCCAGTTGGGAAAGGTGTGTCAAAGAAGAAAAAGTGGACTGTGCATTATCCAAACATTCCATCAGCTATACGCCCAGTACCCCACGGAGAACGACTGCCGGTTCCTGATGCACCAGAATCATTCTCACTTGAGCCAGACGAGGAAGAGGAAGAGGATGAAACTTCTGGTCCTGAACCATCAATGTCACAGGACCCACATTTTCTCCCATCCTCCTCCTCTGAACCACACTTCATAACACAAGGTGAACTGAATGACCTTGTCAGGGATTTGGAACTACCCAAGAGTAAGGCAGAGCTGTTGGGCTCCAGACTACAGCAGTGGAATCTCCTGGCAGGTGATGTTAGGGTTTCCATGTTCCGTGACCGTCAAAAGGATCTTGTCCCATTCTTCTTCATGGAAGGTGATCTTGTAGCCTGCAACAACATCGATGGTGTGATGGCAGCCCTCAACATCGTTCACGATCCAGATGAGTGGAGACTGTTCATTGATTCATCAAAGACGAGTCTTAAAGCTGTTTTACTGCATAATGGCAATGTTTTGCCATCAATTCCAGTTGGTCATGCAGTCCATATGAAGGAAACCTATGACAACATGAAACAACTTTTGAGGTGCATAAACTATGACCAACATCAGTGGCAGCTTTGTGGCGATTTGAAGGTTGTTGCTCTCTTGCTTGGTCTGCAGACTGGATACACAAAGTACTGCTGTTTTCTCTGCGAATGGGATATTCGTGCAAGAGATTCCCACTACATCAAGAAAGATTGGCCACTCCGACAGTCATTGGAGCCTGGGAGGAAAAGTGTTCAGCATCCACCACTTGTTGAATCAAGGAAGATTTTGTTACCACCCTTACACATCAAGCTGGGTCTGATGAAGAACTTTGTCAAGGCCATTGACAAAACACAAGCAGCTTTCAAGTACCTCTGTGGAAAATTTCCAAGGTTAAGTGAAGCTAAGATAAAGGAAGGTGTCTTTGTTGGTCCTCAGATTCGTGAACTTCTTCAAGATGATGCATTTGACCATGCACTGCGTGGCAAGGAAAAGACGGCATGGAAAGCCTTCCAGTTAGTGGCAATAAATTTTCTCGGAAACAACAAGGCAGACAACTACAGGTTGTTGGTGGAAAACCTCCTCAAGGCATACAAAAGCCTTGGTTGCAACATGTCACTAAAGATACATTTTTTGCACGCTCATCTAGATTTTTTTCCACCCAACTGCGGAGCAGTGAGCGACGAGCACGGCGAGCGATTTCACCAGGACATTGCAACAATGGAGAAACGCTATCAGGGCAAATGGAGCCCATCAATGCTTGCAGACTATTGCTGGACAGTGACAAGAGATGCTCCATTTAATGAATACAAGAGACAAGCCAAGAAGCGCCGAGTAGACACTGAATAGGACTAAACTATGTACATAATAGTTTTTTGCCTTTTGTTTCATAATAAATTTTATTTGTATAACCCTTTTGCTGATTTTTAAAGTGTTACATAAACAGGACAGGTGAAATATTATCATTTAAAGCAACCATAAACACATGAAAAGACCTAGGTTTACAATTTATGATTAAAACTCTACTATCTACATAATATACATAGACATAAAATGTAAAAACTTAAATATCTTAGAAACAGTAGCCAATCAGTTGTTTTAATTGTCATATTTGAATTCAGCACATCAAAATACATAATAAATAGCACATTTTATCTCTGAAGCAAACGACTTCTCAAAAATTGTAGACCAGTGTAATTACTGACAGTGGGCATGAGCAACTCTTTTGTAGTATATGCCAAGGTATTTCTTGCTCCTTATAAAGAGCTGGCATATACCACCTGAAATGCATGTTAGATTGCTGTGTGTACATGTGATCTGCAGCATCCATCACATACTAGATTCTTTACTTTGACTTAGTTGGAATGGGGACCTTCATGAGAGAGAGATGGCCCCAGCAGGCATGCTGCTTTCTGGGGGCACCTGGATTGGTACATTCTCCAGTAGCTTTGCTTCTTCCAACAAGTTCTGTCCTCCCAGTTCTGGCAGCATCTAAGCTCCCCTACTCAACAAAGCAAATCTCCATCTGCATTGCAAGCTTCTCTTCACTTGAGGTTTTGTATGGGATCCCTTCAATGTAGTGTCCAAAAGAAATATGCAAGTGGGTTCAGAGAGGGTTTTACACCAATAGTATTGTTCTGTCTGTGTCATAACTATAAAGGGAAGGGTGACAGCTCTCCTGTGTACAGTGCTATGGAATCCCTCCTAGCCAGAGACTCCAAATCCTTTTACCTGTAAAGGGTTAAGAAGCTCGGGTAACCTGGCTGACACCTGACCCCAAGGACCAATAAGGGGACAAGATACTTTCAAATCTTGGGGGGGGGGGGGGGAAAGGCTTTTGTGTGTGTCCTTTGTTTAAGGGATTGTTCGCTCTTGGGACTGAGAGGGACCAGACATCAATCCAGGTTCTCCCCATCTTTCTAAACAAGTCTCTCTTATTTCAAAATTGTAAGTAAAAGCCAGGCAAGGCGTCTTAGATTTACTTTGTTTTCTCAACTTGTAAATGTACCTTTTACTAGAGTGCTTATCTTTGTTTGCTACACTCTGAACCTAAGACAGAGGGGAGTCCTCTAAGCTCTTTAAGTTTGATTACCCTGTAAAGTTATTTTCCATACTGATTTTACAGAGATGATTTTTACCTTTTTCTTTAATTAAAAGCCTTCTTTTTAAGAACCTGATTGATTTCTCCTTGTTTTAAGATCCAAAGGGGGTTTGGATCTGTATTCACCAGGAGTTGGTGAAAGGAAGGAGGGGGGAAGGGTCAATTTCTCCTTATTTAAGATCCAAGGAGTTTGGATCTGTATTCACCAGGGAATTGGTGAAGGTCTCTCAAGGCTACCCAGGAAAGGGAATTAGCTTTGGGATGGTGGCAGCGGACCAGAACTAAGCTGGTAGTTAAGCTTAGAAGTCTTCATGCAGGCCCCTACATTTGTACCCTAAAGTTCAAAGTAGGGATACAGCCTTGACATGGTGGCAGCGGTGGGAAGGACCATTCACGGTCCAGGAGCGCCTAGGAGCTGTTAACTATCTCATAGCCTCCCCCACCTCCAACATAAAGCCTAAGGTATACCATGTTAATTCTCTTAAGCCCTTTTATTCTAGAGAATTAAACGTTTGCCAGTTTACAGCCCAGGAAACAGATGACGCGGAGTGGCCTGCAGGTGTCTACTACGAAGGAAAAAGGAATGGTGGCGTGGAAGAGGTGAACCTCTCCACGACCCTGGGACGTCTGCAGCGACAGCAGATCAAGGAGCTGTGCACAAGCTTTGCACCGATTTTCTCAGCCACTCCAGGACGGACCGAACGGGCATACCACTCCATTGACACAGGTAATGCTCACCCAATTAGAACCCCACCCTACCGGGAGTCACCTCATGCCCAAGCTGCTATACAAAGGGAGATCCAGGACATGCTACAGATGGGTATAATCCGCCCCTCTACCAGTGCATGGGCATCTCCAGTGGTTCTAGTTCCCAAACCAGATGGGGAAATACGCTTTTGCGTGGACTACCGTAAGCTAAATGCTGTAACTCGTCCTGACAACTATCCAATGCCACGCACAGATGAGCTATTGGAAAAATTGGGACATGCCCAATTCATCTCTACTTTAGACTTAACCAAAGGGTACTGGCAAGTACCACTAGATGAACCCGCTAAGGAAAGGTCAGCCTTCGTCACCCAGGCAGGGGTGTATGAATTCAATGTACTTCCTTTCGGGTTGCGAAATGCACCCGCCACCTTCCAAAGACTTGTAGATGGTCTCTTGGCGGGATTGGGAGAATCTGCAGTTGCCTATCTCGATGATGTGGCCATTTTTTCTGATTCATGGACAGAACACTTGGAGCACCTGAAAAAAGTCTTCGAGCGCATCCGGCAGGCAGGACTAACTGTTAAGGCTAAAAAGTGTCAAATAGGCCAAAACAGAGTGACATACCTGGGGCACCAGGTGGGTCAAGGAACTATAAATCCCCTACAGGCCAAAGTGGATGCTATCCAAAAGTGGCCGGTTCCAAAGTCAAAGAAACAGGTCCAATCCTTCTTAGGCTTGGCCGGATATTATAGGCAATTTGTACCACACTACAGCCAAATCGCCGCCCCGCTGACAGACCTAACTAGAAAGAAACAGCCAAATGCAGTTCAGTGGACTGATAAGTGTCAAAAGGCCTTTAACCAGCTTAAGGCAACACTCATGTCTGACCCTGTGCTAAGGGCCCCAGACTTTGACAAACCGTTCCTAGTAACCACAGATGCTTCCGAGCGAGGCGTGGGAGCAGTTTTAATGCAGGAAGGACCGGATCAAGAATTCCATCCTGTCGTGTTTCTCAGCAAGAAACTGTCTGAGAGGGAAAGCCACTGGTCAATCAGCGAAAAGGAATGCTACGCCATTGTGTACGCGCTGGAAAAGCTACGCCCATATGTTTGGGGACGGCGCTTCCAACTACAAACAGACCATGCTGCGCTACAGTGGCTTCATACCGCCAAGGGAAATAACAAAAAACTTCTTCGGTGGAGTTTAGCTCTCCAAGATTTTGATTTTGAAATACAACACATTTCGGGAGCTTCTAACAAAGTGGCTGATGCACTCTCCCGGGAAAGTTTCCCAAAGTTAACTGGTTAACAATTGTTCTTAAAATAAAACATATTGTTAGTTTTTATATAATCAGTAGTATGTCTAAAGGTACATGTGTTTTATTAACTCTGTTTTCTCCTAGAGCTCCAGGAAGAAATCACAGCCAGTGTGGAACCGGACGTCCAACACTATCTGTGATTTGGGGGGCGTGTCAAAACTATAAAGGGAAGGGTGACAGCTCTCCTGTGTACAGTGCTATGGAATCCCTCCTAGCCAGAGACTCCAAATCCTTTTACCTGTAAAGGGTTAAGAAGCTCGGGTAACCTGGCTGACACCTGACCCCAAGGACCAATAAGGGGACAAGATACTTTCAAATCTTGGGGGGGGAAAGGCTTTTGTGTGTGTCCTTTGTTTAAGGGGTTGTTCGCTCTTGGGACTGAGAGGGACCAGACATCAATCCAGGTTCTCCCCATCTTTCTAAACAAGTCTCTCTTATTTCAAAATTGTAAGTAAAAGCCAGGCAAGGCGTCTTAGATTTACTTTGTTTTCTCAACTTGTAAATGTACCTTTTACTAGAGTGCTTATCTTTGTTTGCTACACTCTGAACCTAAGACAGAGGGGAGTCCTCTAAGCTCTTTAAGTTTGATTACCCTGTAAAGTTATTTTCCATTCTGATTTTACAGAGATGATTTTTACCTTTTTCTTTAATTAAAAGCCTTCTTTTTAAGAACCTGATTGATTTCTCCTTGTTTTAAGATCCAAAGGGGGTTTGGATCTGTATTCACCAGGAGTTGGTGAAAGGAAGGAGGGGGGAAGGGTCAATTTCTCCTTATTTAAGATCCAAGGAGTTTGGATCTGTATTCACCAGGGAATTGGTGAAGGTCTCTCAAGGCTACCCAGGAAAGGGAATTAGCTTTGGGATGGTGGCAGCGGACCAGAACTAAGCTGGTAGTTAAGCTTAGAAGTCTTCATGCAGGCCCCTACATTTGTACCCTAAAGTTCAAAGTAGGGATACAGCCTTGACAGTCTGTGTGCTTCATTTGGTGCAGTTTGTCAGTGAACCACGATGACCTTTATAGTTGGGGAAGGCAGCATGTGCCAATGTGGCATCTCCTGCTGGCTGTCCAAGGAACTAGCGTAGTTTGCCCATGCACCCTCATCTGGTGACATCTCACCACTGTCACTTCTGCCCCAGGAAGTGAATTGTTCCAACAAACACCATGTCCTCTTCAGGACACAGCCCTCCAGCTGTGTCACCCTCAGTTCTCCCCCTTCCAGGGAAACCATAGTCCACTGTCCAGCCACTTCCTCAATGGCAAGAAGGGGTGGGGGGACCCCAAGCTCACCCATTACTCCAGGTCCCAGCCCACAGACCCTGTAGATGGCAGCCACATGCTGTGTTCCATCAAACCCTGCAGTCTACTTCCCTGGGCCACAGCACCTTCTCCACCCTTGTCTCAGGGCCCCAGCAGTCAGCCAGGAGCTGACTCTCACTCCCCTGATCCTGCCCAGCACTGCCCTGTCAAAGGTGCTGGCTGCCCTCTGCCTGCAAGGCAGCCACTCCTCCCCTCTCCCCAAGCTCCAGGGAGTGACTGAACTGCTTTGCCCTGTGGCTCTTCTTATATGGGCCAGCCTGGCCCTGATTGGTTGCTCCTCATAGCCCTCTCCAATTGGCTGTATCCTGCACAGTCTCCCTAGGGTCCTCCCCAATTGGCTGCCTGTTGCGCAGCCTCCCTAGGATTCTATTAACCCTTTATGGGCTAGTGTGGGGCAGATGCCCCATCACAAGGTGATTTATAATGTTCTACCAGCTCATTGGAATCTTGGCTTTGCAGTTAGGAAGTTTACCTAGCTAGACCATGCTGAAAATTTAGATGATTCAAAAAAAAAAAATTCTGCCAAGGTTTTGCTGCTGATTCTTTTCCCTGGTAGGAGAGAGAGAAGGGTACAATCTTTGCCTAGATGAAACAGTGGTTAGAACAGGAGAGTGGAACACTTGTGATGTCCCTAATGTCAACTCCTAGGATGAAGATCAGGCCTAGCTTGCATCCACCTGAGTATAAACAAGAGGAATATGACAGATATGGTGTCCTTAGTGTTGGCTGAGTGGACAGGGCCAGCCCTAGGCATTTTGCTGCCAAAGGAAGAAAACTTTTTTGGAGCCCCCATAAACTGACTGGCTGCTCAGCTCTTTTTTTTTTTTTTTTAAACCCTCAGTGTAGTGCTCCCACTTGCCCCCACCCCCTCCCAGATGCTGATTTGGTGGATCTGGAAGTTGTTGTCCAGGGCAACTGCCCTGATTGACTGCCTCTAAGACTGGCCCTGTGTGTGTGGGTTACAGTTGCCACGGTCAGAGTATCTTAGTAACTCCAACACTGTAAGGGACAGCAAGTTTATTACTTCATCCACAAAATCAGCAGACTCTAGCAAAAGTTTGAGGTAGGGGGTGATTTCAACACTGCAGATGAGTATGTTAACAAATACTTTATCAGATGATGGTACTAATTCAGGCCCAAATCCTGAGATCTTTCCTTATTTTTCCCCCATACTCTTACTCAAGCAAACTCTCACACTTTGGACAGTAAAGGGATGTGACACTCTTTACAATAACTTTCTTTTTTGCCCAATTCTTAAAGTTGATCAGGAACCTAATTCTAGACATAAAAAGTGGAATATTGATTATATGAAAGGCAGGACCAGATATAAACATAGTGTTAGACAAAGGTCATTGGAAGGATATTCTGATAAAGAAAGAACTGCAAACCATATTGTTGTCCTTTGTTTCCACTATGAACAGATGCGCCCAGGTGCTGAGCTTGGTCACACTTTCCCAGCAGAGGCTGAATAGCTGCACTGCTCCTGAACTAAAAGAAACTGCCTTACTATTTCACTAGAATAGCAGAAACATTATGCAAAGATTAAATGAAAGAAAGTTAAGGTTAAAAGAAATTAAATCAGAAATAAGGAGTGATAATAAATAAAGCAAAGATGATTGCAAAATGGAAGATCAGAAGGGCCTTCCTCTGCTTGCACTTACTTTTATTCCATACCCTCCTGTCCTCTGCTCTCTACATTAAAAATGCATCAAGGCTTAGAAGTTCCATCACTTTATTTTTTCCCTTTGAATGGTGATTTTTTCCCCTTATCAAGAGCTCAATTAAGAAACAATATCTTTTTATTTCTTCTGATCTGTACATCTCTTGATGAGTTTCTTTAATCCAGTGCTCCTTTGGTAAATGGAATGAGGCAATGCTTAGTCCAATGCCAAGCAGTGCTTTCTGATTATTTGCACTGCTGCTAAACATGTGACCCACTCTTGTCTGAGTACTGGGCATATTAGGTTGCTGCATTATCTTCAAGTGTTTGTGGGACAGTATCTGCAAGTACTTTGGCAGAATCACAACTGCTGTCTTTCAAAAGAGGAGGAAAAAAACATGAGAAAAAACAAGTTAGTATTACTTTTATGTCCCTAGCATGCTTAGTTTACAAGAGGAAATATTTTCTCCAGGCTTCTTTCTTAGCTTACAACGTCACCACAAGGGTACATGAGATGCCCAGCTAAATGAATGTCTTAGTCTGATTAGAAATTTACTAAAGCTAATTATTGTAAAAGGGTTCTGCTGGTTCCATTTTACTAGGGTGCACAAACATTCTGCAGTTTTTTTGCATTGTCTTGAAGTCATTGTGCACAGCTTTGATGGCACTGTTGAGAAACTTCTCTCCCACACTAAAAAAACAACCAAATAAGATGTTTTCCATTAAACAGACCATTAATAATTGTTTTCAGAAATATTTCTGAAGATTGATTCATGCATAAAAATGCATTTAGTCAAGGATTTCTTGTTTCAGCAGGGTTTTTTAGCCTCAGAATTTTCCTCTTGAAGAAATATCTTTAATGACATTGGGCAATAGACTGGGATTTATGCATATATTGTAATTATGTACTAGTAAAACTGGAAAGCTCTTTGTTAAGAGAAAAATCAGACACATGACAGCACTTCACTACTGAGATTGGAAGAGGAATTGTGTGGTGGTTTATTATCAGCATTACATAAATAAAATGTCACTCTGCATATTGCATTTGTTGACATAGCGTTTTAGGAAAGAGTAGGCTGGCTTTTATCATTCAGAGGAGAGAGCAAATAACCTCCAACAATAAAGCCAATGCAATTAATTCCACATATTAATAATATACCACCTATGCTACTTATAGCATGTAAATGGTAAACATTTTCCTTACAAGCCAGTGATTTTTTTAAAATTGTTGAACCTGTGTGTGTGTGTATTATATATATATATAATATATATATTAATATATATATTAAAAAAGGACATAAACTAGGAGATCTGTTCATCCCCAGCCCCTTGAGCATGAGATCTAAGTCACCACCAATGTGCACATGAAACTCCTATTATTGTTAATAGAATTATACACTCATAACATGGGGAGAATATATACCATGGTATCTGTTTAAATGCAAGACTTTGTAATGAAGGGTTTTTCTAATGTTGTAAACAACATGAACAGCTGGAGCACAGGCTGTGTTACAATACATTGTAATGATAATACAATAGACATATTGTTGGTTGTAAAGATTATGCATAAAGAAGTTATTTAGTTTTAAAGCATGGAGTTGCAGAGGGCTCCTTGCCAGAACTGCAAACTGGTGCACAACTCCCTCTGAGTTTGCAACCTCACTGCTTTTCACTTCTTAGACTCAATCGTCACTGTAAAATGACAAAATAGGTTAGGCTCATGAAGCTGTTGGGCACACAATGGAGTCTGGCAGCTGACTCCAAACTTCTAGGAGGCAACAGAGGAGCAGGTTAAATATGTCCCAAATTTAAGTGGCATGCCAAAATGCACTGCATACGAGAGAGACAATCTGTACATACTAGTCCAAATTCTAAAGTCCTTACCAAGGTGGCATTCCCACTTGGCCAAATCCTGAGGTTCTCTCTCATTGTCTGAAGACCATGTTATAGGCCACTTATATCAGATGGAATAAAAAAATATGGTGTGATGAAGATCTAATGTCTTGGGCCTTCCCACCTTGACCAGCATGGCACTTCCTAAACTATTTATTGTGGGCTAGATTGAGAGTCAGAATAGTACCTTGATTTCATAGGGACTGCTTGTGGAGTAAGGTACAACTCGCTGTAAATATCAAAATGTGGCCCTGTTTGCAAGAAAATATCAAGTCATGCTTAGCTTGAGTATCACTGAGGGATGAATACAAAAATCAAGCATTTGCTCATCATTGACATGTCCCATCTCTAGTACTGGTGATAGATGACTGCAAAGATAGGTACTTCCAGCTTTTCTTAGACTGGCTTCAAAAATCTTACTGTCTCAATAGATTTTTGCTGCCATAATTGTTTACCTTTTAAAATTATCTATTGGCTTTAATTAACCTCTCCTGGCTCACAGACTGGCAACCTTTTAAACTTTTTCCATAATCATATGGATGTATGGCATACACACAAGAACAGACATACCTCAAGCATTCATTTTCTCCATATTAAGGATGTTTAGTGCCAAATTTCCCCCCTGCTATGACTCCACTGACATCAGTGGAGTCATAGCAGGGTTGAATTTCTCCATTTTTGTGTGCACACGTGCATGCCTGCCTTAGAGGCAACATTTTGACAGAGAGACATGTCAGCTTGAATGAGAAGTGCTGTGGTGGCAATCCTGGGAAAGAAAAGTTAAAAATGATCATTGTGTTTCAGCAGTTCATGCTATAGAACACAGGTTCCCAAACATTTTAGTAAGGCAGCCCACCACTTGCATTTTGTCTTTTTTGGGAGAACCTACCATTTACCCTACTGCCCCTTCTCCAGCCCCCTACTTGCCCTTGTTTGCCCAGCCTGGCCCCTGAGCCCCCTGCTTGGCTCCCCAAAGCCCCTTGCTCTCACTGTCCCAACCGGCTTCTCTCCCTGTGGCTGAACCACAATCATTACCAGGCTGCTGACTGTCTGCTCACTGCCTCCGGCTGTGTCCTCCACACTATGGCCACCCAGATCCTGCTCCCCACGCTGCTGCCTGATGTCCAGGGAAAGTGAGAACATGGGTGCAGGGGAGGAGAGCGTCTCCAGGGCATGCACAACCCACATAGACCATTCCTGAAACCCACTGGTGGGTCAGGACCCACAACTTTGGAAACGTTGATCTAGGAGATCTCCAAAGGCCTTTGTCACTCTTCCCAGCTAGAAGTTGCTGGCTGAAACCAGGAAAATGGAGGGTTAAAGAGGCACAAAAACCTAGCAGCATCTTGGGGATCTGGATGAGATGCATAAAATTGATAGATACATCTAGAACAGAAAATTAAAACCATGTATTACAATTACTACACCAATATGTATATGAACACATACTTTATATTTATTAAAAAGTAATACATGGTATTATTCATTTAGTATTTGTCTTAATTTCTATTGCATCAGATACACTGAACACTGCAAAACTAACAGTTTAATTATGTCATATACCTTATTACCCATATATATAGAATCAAATATATTATAAACTCAGTAAGTGGATGAGAGCATGAAAAATAGAAGTTTCAAAAGTGGCTCTAAATTGAAAGCTCTGCAGTACTTTAGCAAAAATCTGTAAAAGGAAAAGTAATTTATGAAAGAGTGCCTCTTTTTTCATAAGACCATCCACAACTTATAAGGGAAAGGATCATGTTATCTGAATAACAGCCAACAGGCCATATGCACGTGAACTGGTTAGCCCAAGACCAAAAAGTAACTTTCCAGCTGTCACAGTTGCAGAGAAATCCTAACAAAATCTACAGCCATTGCATCTGCCTAATACAGATCCTCATTGGCTACAGCTGTTTCTTTGCAGTTCAGACATAGGGCTAGCCAATCTATAGTCCATGTAGAGAATTACTACTGAACAGAAAAAAAAATTCCAGAAATTAGGACAAGCACAAAGAAGAAAAGGATTTGGCACAAGTCCTTTAAACATGGGGGGAGAGGGAAGAACAATTGTGATAGCACTGTCTCTCTAGGGCAACAATACACTTGAAAATAAAACAATAATTGATGTAAAAAACCACAGAAGAACTCAGTCTAGAAACTAAACATACTCTGCTCAATCCACCACCTTTTACAAACTCCAAGTGAACAGATAAGCCTTGCAGCATGTCCTGAAGGTCAACAAACTTGGGTTCTGCTGGGCCAAGTATGAGAAGCAAATTGCAGACCTGACATCCCTCTGAGAATGTCCCGTCACCAGCACTATGTATATAAATCTAGGATGTTGCTTGGGTATCCCAGTTGTCAAACTAAGGCACAAAGAAATGATTTGTAATATACCTAATGCCCTAATCATAAAGGGCCACAAAGATAGCACATGACGTGCTAGCCAGCTGTTCCACCAGCAGAATTTCCTCCATATGATTCAGTTTTTTCAACATTTTCATTGACTTGGAGTTCCAGAAGACGTAAGGAATGCCTTTGTATCTGATCCACAGCTACATCTGTGGATAAAGCCTTGTGTTTGCCACAATATAAGCTAAATATTTTGAACAAATTTGATTTTCATCAAATCCATTGTAGGATAAATACCAGACATAACAGGTTCTTAGTTCCCTTAAACTGAAGACATTATTTTAATCTGGTCATTTTAAAAGTCTAGTCCCAGAAATCTGACACATTGCTAAAATAGTGGCAATATATTAATGATTGGCATTCCTTTCATCGGAGAATCTCATAGCGTGTTGTAGCAGGATGGTCACCCCGCTCGGGCTTGGAAAGGGTTAAAAGCCAGCCCTTGGAGAGGGTTGGGGCTGAAAGCAGCTGAGGGAGGCTGATTGGGTAGGCAGCCACAGGTGTGGCCACACCCAATTAGGGTCCAGCTGACCCTGATAAAAGGGCTGGGAGCTAGATAGGGGGAGTCTCACTCCACTGGTGGAGTGGGAAGGACTTGGCTAGAGATGGGTATCTCAAACAGCACAGTTCTGGGGAACTCTGGCCAGATGAGTGCCTAGGCTGAGTGTGTGCTAAAAGGGCCTGTGGTGGTACTGAGGCTGAAGCAGTGCAGCTAGGCCAGGAAAAGGCAGCAGACCCAGATCCAAACCCCCTTGCCAATGATGAGCGGCCATTTCAGGCTACAGTTTGCCCCTGTGAAAAAGTGCTAGATGAAGACTAGCAGTTGGTCACTGAGGCAAGGTGGTTCCCCAGGGAGGATCCCTTAAGTGTGGGGGCACTGCTGTGGGGCAGTACCCCAGAGAAGGGGCACCACGGACCAGGAGGAACATGGGGCCTGAACTAAAGGGGTATCTGAAGAAAGGGAGAAGTAGATGGCAGCAAGTGAGACACTGGCCAGGAGGAGTTGCTCTGAAGTTGAAAGAGCTAATTCCTGGACCAACCATCAGGAGGCGCTGTGCCGGTGAGTGGTACGCTGTACGACACATGTTAAATTCATTCATTTAACTTCATGATTCCCTGCAAGATAAGCAATATTATACACAGCTTCTAAATGAGTAAAATGACCTGCAGAGAGTGTGGCCTGTCACAGAGTAAATCCTGGGTCATAGACCCATTTTCTAACCAGCAAACAACATTACATCCTGTCAGAGAGATTATTGCCCTCAGAATTCTTTCCTTTGCATGTCTTTCCCCCCTCGACAATTCAGTAGTACTGTTCCACAATCATTTCTAACTTCCAAGTCAAGTGGAGTAAGAATGCAAGAAGAACTAAAGCTCACTGGCTCAGGAGCTTCTGCTACTGTAGGGATATATACAAGCCTAGTATTGAGGTTGCTGATAGAATTCTGTATGAGACAGACCTAGAGGCTGCTTTGTTGGTGCAACATTATGATGGTGTGACAGGAACTAACTAAATCCAGTTGTGTTCTTTAGTCACAATGAATAATTATGCAGTTGGGCAACAATAAGGCCTTTCCTTCTCTTGACTTTATTCTCCAGGATTTCCCAACACACAATCATATGAAGTGTGCAGTCTTACATGAAAGCTGCTCCAAAACAGGTGAGAATGACTTTAATGTCTGTCGTTTCGGAGTATAATGACTTCAAATGTCCTTTTAAAATGCTCTGTTTCCTGGCACCATAGCTGTCTGGTAGAGATGCTTGGGACTGAATTTACTAAGTCCGTTGACAAACTCACCAATAGTTTAAAGAATTCATTATTTCTCTCTCTTTTTTTTTTTTTTTTACATTATTATTATTTATTATTATTCCTAGGCACTTTGCTGAGCCACAAGCTTCGTCATGCTGGCTTGTCAAACTAGCAAATGTACAAAGAACAACCAAAAACAAACGTGAAAGAACGATATACAAGTTTAACCATAATTTCTTATAATGTAGTTTGTATCTCTTTTAGCTGGTCACTAGATAGAAATAATGTACATAGTGTTGGATTACACAGCACTTTCTTTTCCACTGATCAAATGTCTCAGCTTTGCATCTGCGTTTAATCGAACACAAGCGCCACTTATTGCTTTGTATATTGGAATGCCATGGACATTATCCTTTGTATAACTGCATTATTAAATCTATGTGAAATGCTTATTGGGAATGTAATTTAAAAGATTGCTGTGTGATTTTTACAAATCACAGTATGGTGACATAATGTAGGTACAATAGAATGAATTAAAGACAGAGGGCCAAATTCTGCTCTCAATTATATCATAATCAGCAACTCATCAATTTTGTTTGAATGTTCAATTCTCTTTCTTCTGTAGCTGTAAATCTCACTAATACAAAAATAACTAGTTTAGTGTGTGTGTGTGTGTATATATATATATATATATATATATATTACAACACCACAAACTGTACTAACATTTTTGGATTAAAGTACTAACATTAAAATACTGGAAATGATTTGGATCTTCTTACTCACAATTGATTTCCTCAAATTAAAATATTTTTCTGGGTAAAAAGTGCACCATAAAATTAAGGGATTTATGCAGTGTTACATTTCTTTCAAGATGTAAAAGTTTTCATAGATTACGTAACCTTTCTATACAGAGTTTCCTGTTTGTATGTAGTCCTGGAGCATGAGTCTGATTCCATACTCTAAATGTCCTATAGATTCTAGTGAGAGTATGCCAGGCAGTAAAGGACTCAATCCTGAAAGAGGCAATGTACTATGGCCCAATTCGGTAAAATACTTAAGCATGTGCCTAAATTTAAGGGTGTGAATAGTCCCATTGATTTCAGTGAGCCACAGTCCCATTGACTACTCACATACTTAAAGTTAGGCACATAAGTGCTTTGCTAGACTAAGGCATACAGCCTGATCCGAAGTCACTGAAGTCAATGGAAAGAGTCCCTTTGATTTCAGTGGGCTCTGAATCAGGCCTTATAAGACTATCCTGTTATAAAGCCCCTGTTAAATGCCTTTGCCAATTTACTATGTGTGAAGTTTTTGCTTCATAAGAGACATCTTTAGAGAACATCAGAACTTTAGAACTTTGTTCAAAAATGTGCCTGCCACTAAATCTAACTAATACAAATGTATAGAGAGAATGACTAGAAATTAAAATGCAAGCACTGGAGTATCATCCACACCTGTAAGAGGTGTTTGGAAGCCCAACACACTGTTGGTATTCAAAGCATAATGTTTTAACTGAACCTATGCATACATTGTTTGTTACAGTTATGCTGCAGTGTCTTTCCCATGTTCTTCTTTGGTTTCTCTATTTTACTGTCTTATTTTATTTTTTCTGAAAAATAAATTTAAAAACAAACACAAAGCATATATAAAGTTTATCGAGTAGAATCTCTTTGTAATAAAAGGAGCCCATCATATGAATGCTAAAGACTTTGATCTCCAAAAATATGAACTTGAAATTTAGCATCTTGTGAATTGAACCCCACTCTCACCTCACTGCACCTGCTCATGGACAGAGTACTGCTGCTATTTGGGTGCGTCATCATTGCAAAGAAGAATATCACCAAAATAACCTTTAGGACACCAGCAATACTTTGAAGTTGAAATGTGGAGAGGGAAACAGATGGGCAATATCTGGAATTTTATTTGTCAGATATTACCCATCTGCTTCTCTCCCTGCATGTATTCTTTGCAGTAATATCAATTTTCAGGAAGGCAAGTCAATATAATCCTATAGAACTGATTTAATTCCTCCCCCCAAAACTCATCAGCTCCTGGCAAGGAAATATAAAACCTAGACTTGATGACTAAGCCAAACAATCCCCATGTCCATTCCAGGAGAGGCAAAAATATAGATCAGGGTAAAATTAGTAGACAGAAAATCCCCTTATTAATCATTTCTAGCAATTTTGGCAGTTTCTCATGCAACAGACTTACCAGTTGGAGCCTATTTTTAAATATACTTTTAAATTGAAAGTATCATGGATCACTCAGAGTGGGTTATAGTTTTCCTTGGTGAATAAGTCTATGAAAATCAGTACTTGTTCTTTGGCAGTTATCTGATCATCTAAAAACCTACTCATTGAGATCTCTGCAACAAGTGAATATTTGTTTAGGGTGAGTAGATGTTTTGGTTGTAGTAATTAAATGTGTGTTAAGTAATCCTATCTGCTCTCTTTTCTACATTGACCTAAGATTTGCCAGCTGTTTACTAGGTATCTTTTCCTCTTTCAGTTGGCCCAAAAGGGCAGCAAGTAGATTGAAAAGGGGCCCATTAAGAAGCCATGAGTATGGCTTTTGCCCTTTTGGAAGCACAGTCTGAGATCAGGCAGGCCCACCACTTCTCTCCCCTACTTATCTGCATCTACAGTGTAAGAATCAACATTGTTTAAGTACCATGTTTCATACATGCTGGTGTACATGGTAGGAGAGTAGTGGCCCATGGTGAGGGGATAGTCCTAATGAACAGTGGGGCTGCAGTGGGTCATGGGGTGAGTTGGGATATGTTTAGAGAGCAACGGAAAATATAGTGCTTGAGCTGAGAGGGGCCTGGAAGAGAGAAGATCTGCACTTTGAGCCATCTGAACTTTGTCAGACCACAGCAGTTCTGAGTTTCACTTCTCCTCCTCTTTCCATGCTCTCCTTCACTCAACCTGTCACTCCCACACATTCCTATTCACCTCACTTGACCCCAATCCCAAAACATACTCAGTTCTTTCTCTCTTCTCCTTCTTTCCTCCCATCTATTTCCTCTTTCCTTTCTCCTCCTGAGATCATAACCTTTCCTTGTCTCCCACCCATCTTGAAGCAGGCTTCCTCTTGTGCCTCTCTGCACCAGCACATGCCAGAGTGCAACTCTGGTGGGATTAGGGAAAAGTGGTGATGTTGGCCCTGGCTGGGTTCTTAACTACTGCATATGACAATGGTGCAACGATAGGCTCAGTGGAGTTTAATGTACACATGAGGGAGGGCTGGCTTGAGGACTCATGTAGGGAGAGGTCAGGTAAGCAACATATGATGGCAAGAGTGGGGACAAGCTTGAAAGTGCTGATCTACACAGCCATCCTGCTGTTAGTTTCAATTTAGCTGGCATATGGCCACTTTAGAGATTTGGAAAACCTGGCACTCTACAATTTTTGTAGAACTGACATGGATACTGGGTCAAGCCCTGAAAAGGCAACATTCTCAGTTTTCAAGGTCATGTAGTCATCTAGGAGCCAGCAACCTGGGAAGTTGCACGAGTAAGGAAGTGGCCACGTACACTGTGGCGAGGCTGGGCTACAGGAAGCTCAGAGCTGGCAGCAAGAGAGCAGCAGGCTGCTTACAACAGTGAATTTGTCCCCATATCTTTGGATTTTAATAAGAGGTTGATGGCTTCTGAGTGTCCTTGAAAGTAATACTATAACACAGTTTGGCTTTTTGACCCCTATAGAGGTTAGATCACATCTGAGCCTGCTACTGCCTGTTAATAGACCTTCCTTTAGCTCAAACAGCAGAGGCTCATGCTTTAAGGTGCCAGTTTCAATCTCCAGTGACAATCCATCCAGGGTGACCAGATAGCAAGTGTGAAAATCAGGACAGGAGGTTGGGGAAGGGAGTAATAGGGGCTTATATAAGAAAAAGTCCCAAATATCGGCACTGTACCTATAAAATCAGGACATCTGGTCACCCTAAATCCATCCAGCATTGTGACAAACTGTAGCTAGTACAGGGATTTGCACTGCTGTGGACTCTGTTTGGGTTGAACGTTCCCAGCCGGAGGGAGTATGCAATCCATGCTATGGTGTGGCTCTTACAGCAGCTTAATGAATGCAGCTGCAACTGCCTCTGACTTAACAGGCCTGGTACTTTAGCTCATGTAGTTGAGACTCATTCTTTTATGAAAAACAAGGAGTCCTTATGGCACTTTAGAGACTAACAAATTTATTTGGGCATAAGCTTTTGTGGGTTTTGGACCACAAAAGCTTATGCCCAAATAAATTTGTTAGTCTCTAAGGTACCACAAGGACTCCTTGTTTATGCTGATACAGACTAACACGGCTACCACTCTGATTCTTTTATGAGTGATGCGAGTAGTTTTCAGATGCCCTGATTACAAAATGTGAACTGATCCATTTTGGAACTCCAGGGAATATATTTGGAGTGAACAGCTTTGAGCTTTATTTACCTTGCATTTCAACAGTGTACTTTCATCCCCATGCTACTTAGCAGCCAAAGTTGTGGTGTTTTTTTGTTTTTTCTTTTGTTTTTTGTTCCGTTCCCTGAAAGGGATCAACAAGAGATACTACTTCCCATAAAGCTTAGACTAAAATGTGACAGTGAGAATATGCTAGATTGGTCTGACTAATTTCCTCCCAACATGCCACTTATTACATACACTATTGCTACAAAGCAATTAACTTTCAACGGCAGAACTATCAATGCTAGTCTTGAATTTGGGGTTTCCAGTAAGATCTGCAGAATGCTGCTACCTCATCACTGGGAAAGTGGAGGGTAGAGTTTTCTATTTACTTAAGAGTGACAAATGGCTGACAGTTGAAGGAACTTAACTGTTGTCATTTTACTGGGAGAAAATGCATAGAATGTATTAGAAGTAATGGGAGTTTTCAAAACAGTGCAAATACTCGAGCCATGTTATTTTCGATAAAACCTCAAAATGAGCAGTTTTTGCAAGGACAAGAAACAGCTCTACTAAATGTGGAGTAATAGTGAAAGAAACACATGGGTTGCATTGTTGGATATAACAGAGTACAATCTATTATCAGCAAAATACAGTGTTCTCTTGAGTGTGAACCTGAAATGGCTGAAAAAAATTATCAACAAAAAAGTTCGTGATTTTGAAAGCTGAAGTAGGCATACCAGATTTGTGGGACTACGGCAAACTTTCCATGTCTGACATTGCTTGACGAATTCATTACCCAAACTCCATTTAAACAGGAACTGTCATAGGAAGTTCAGATAATGATTATGGACTTCAGTGCATAAACATTTATGAGGGTGTATTTATGCCTGACTTGAGCACATACATATAATTGTTTAATCTGAAATATGAAGATTAATTAAAAAAACTGTTAAGAAAACTTTATGGATGCATGGGTAAGCATTCAAATCAGGAAGTAGTTGAAAGTGCAATCTTAACTACTCAGTTTTGTGTGGATGAATCATAATGCGGTCTCTAGTTGCATTATTAAATTCCATTTTTCTAATACAATCTATTATACATTTTTCTACCTCATATACACATTTGTAGTAACTTTTATATATACACTTTTTTTATTTTCATTGTCAGAATGGCTTAACCTGTCTTTGACATTCAGGTCTACAAAATTGACTTGAAGTTCTTCCCCCCCTTTTAAGGGATATAGTTTAATAACTTTAGTCCAATCTCACAACCTTCCTTTTGTGCACTTCAGGAGATAAGGCAGTTAGCTATAGAGGGAACTAGTTGTAAACTGATTGATTTTACAATGCCAGCAAATTTTGAAAGTTACTCAGTTGTAATTAATTTGTAATGCTGTGTAAGTATTGTTAGGTAGATCTCCATTTATTATTAAATCATAGAACTGGAAGGGACCCTGAAAGGTCATCAAGTCCAGCTCCCCTGCCTTCACTAGCAGGACCAAGTACTGATTTTTGCCCCAGATGCCTAAGTGGCTCCCTCAAGGATTGAACTCTCAACCTTGGATTTAGCAGGCTAATGCTCAAACCACTGAGCTATCATTCCCCCCTTTTTTAGTTTGTAATTTTCATATAAATGTTTTTCATGGCTCTCTCTGGCATACCTATAATAGTACACACAGATGTGTGTCTAAGATAGCAGGAAAATTATACATGGTATACTTGCATTTCCTGACTTTTGATTGCTTGACCAGGTAACTTTCTCTTAATGTAGCTTTTTGGTATAGGATTTTCCAATGATTTTTTAAAAAGGAAAATTAGAAGAAAACACTTGAAGAGGAGAAGCTCCTCTCTCCAGCTCTTAGATGCTCTGCTGGCTTGCCAAAGATTCTTGTGCTATTAAGCCATCACTGGAATACCCTAGTGAAGGTTGGTGGAGAAGGGGGTGGACCTGCACAGGATTAAAAGTCAAATGCAAAGCCTGTGTACTCAGCCTTTGTATGGGGTGAAGCAGCATTTCATAGAAGATTATGGTTGGAAGAGACCACAGGAGGTCATCTAGTCCAACCCCCTACTCAAAGCAGGACCAACACCAACTAAATCATTTGACCTTTAACCCTGTATGTGCCCAGTTCAAGCATATGCAGTGCTCCAAGTACCTTAGGAAACAAGCCACAATTGGCAGGGAGATGGATTTGATCACATGATAGGTCTCTCCTCCTTAATTTCCATGATTCTAAGACATGACTGGAGATGGGCTTGGCACCATATTCTAATGGTAAATGGTCCAGCACAGCCCAAACCTAGTAGGGGAAGCAAATTCCGGAGTTGAGGGCCCTTCATCGAGAACTTTTCCCCCATCAGCCACAGACAAACATAAGAGCTGTCAGGTCATGCCCTGAGTTAGTCACGCCTGCTGTGGGGGCTCAAGGAGAAAGTAGTCTCTTAGCCTGGACTCGTGATTAGGCAACCCCTTGGTTTTCACCTGGCAGCGCGGCAGTTCCAGGAGAAGGAGGGTAGCACTCCGCTGTAGCTAGCACCGCTCCACAGCACGTTCTGCACCAGCTGAAGCGGAGACAAGGGGAGCCCCATGCAGAGCCCGTTGGAATCCCATCTAGCGGTCCCCAAAGCCCGCCTGTGATGTGCGTGGCAAGTGGCAGACAGTGTGAGAGCCCGGGCCGTCAGCGTTTGCCTCTCAGTGGTCCCTCACTCCTGGGGCTCGCCTTGCTTTTGGAGCCATCCATCCTGGCCGGACCCGCAGGAACCTAGCTAGAAAGCTCCCCTGGAGGCTGGCTGTCCCGTGCCCCTTGCGCGCCGGAGGGCGCCCGTCGGCGTGGGGCAGCTGGAGCAGGGCGCTCAGCAGGACAGACCAGGGAGGGGAGGACAGGGGTGTGTCTTCCCCCCCTCCCCCCCGCCCCGAGGCTGTAAGGTCTCTTCCTCCTCCCTCTGCTCTCCCAGGCGGCGGCTCACTCGCCTCGCTGACCGGGGGGAAGAGGCAGCGGCGCAGCGGCTCAGGAGCAATGGCTCGGGGAAGTTTGTGTCTCCTGCTCCTCAGCGCGCTGGCCAGCCGGTGCAGCAGCCAAGCTGAGCAGCAGCAGCAGCCGCCGCCGCCGGAGCGAAGAGGTACCGTAGCGTTGGGGGCTGGCGAGTTGCCGCCGAGCTCTGAGCCCGCAGTTCAGCACCCCCCGATTCCGGGGGAGGCGGGGACTCGGTGTGACAGTCCCGAGGGGACCCCAGGGCGGGCTGGGTGGTTTAGCCAGGGGTAGCACTGTTGGCATCGCCAGTGGGCCGAGGAGAGACTTTGTGGTCAGGCTCCAAGTTTCCCCGTTAAGCTGGGAGGCAGCCCGCTAGGGTCCGACCCCGCTCAAGCCAAGTGGGAGTCGGCTGCTTGTCCGTGTCTCTCCCAACCTGCACTGATCTGAGAAGATTTGGTTCGGATTCCCAGCCCTCCATCCCCATCTGCGGTGCTGACTGACACTCCAACTTTTCAGGCACACCGTGCAGAACAGGCTCTTTCACGTGCCAACTGAGAACAAATCTGATTCCTGACTAATTTCCCCCCTCCCCACACAGGGCCGCCCAGAGAGGCGGGGCAAGTGGGGTAATTTGCCCTGGGCCCCACAGGGGCCCCCATGAGAATATAGTATTGCAACTTTTTTTTATGGAAGGGGCCCCCAAAATTGATTTGCCCCAGGCCCCCTGAATCCTCTGGGCGGCCCTGTCCCCACAACATGCACACAAGTCCCTGTTTCAGGAAAAAGCCAAATGCCAAGCATTTCTCCCTTTTCCCATTTCAAAATATAGGGGAGAGACAGCTCCCAACATTGAGAGTGACCATTTCAGACACAATACCAAATGGGATTATTGCAGCTTGAGAAATACAGATCCGGGAGGTGTAGGCAGTGTAACTCACTAACCCCCTCTTTTTGTCCAGTGACTGCAGAGGTATTAATGCAACTCTGTCTTGAAAGGTCCCTTACAGTATGTGATAACTACTTATGCTAAACAATCCATTCCACCTTGCATGTCCCTGTGATGCTGGGAGTATCTGTCCCAAACCTGAGGAAGAGCTGTGTGTGGGTCCAATAAAAGATATTACCCGACCCACCGGTGATATTTTCTGTTATGCTCACATAGTATATATGAGTACACAGGGGGAGGGATAGCTCAGTGGTTTGAGCATTGGCCTGCTAAACCCAGAGTTGTAAGTTCAATCCTTGAGGGGGCCACTAGGGATCTGAGGCAAAATCAGTACTTGGTCCTGCTAATGAAGGCAGGGGGCTGAACTTGATGACCTTTCAAGGTCCCTTCCAGATCTAGGAGACAGGATATCTCCATTAGTTTTCTATTGGATTTGGTAGGGATGGACTTGAATATGACTTCAGTTCTCCTGTCTTCTGTCCAGCCCATTCCCCACCTAACATATATCTACGGGCATCTCTGTGATTATAATGAAATACATATTGAGAGCTATGTAAATGCATGCAGTCTTTATATGGCATTCCAATTTTAAGCAAGATCATAGGCTGATGCGGTAGTTTCATGATAGTTTAGAAGACATGGTGGTGTTATTCAAACTCATAGTAATTTTTAAAATAGAGTATATCACCGCAGTGGAAGTGGGCTCATGCCCTTCCCAGGTACCCAAAATGCTGTGTCTATAGTAATAATAATTTTTTCAGCTATATAGTGCTTAATTAGTAACTTTAAAATGAAAGGACAATCTTTTTATTTTTGTTTTTTGTTGCTAAGTCTGTATTACTGTAGGTGGAAATAAGATATGAAAGCAATTTTAATAAAAAGACATATAAAAGAAATAAGCTGAACAAAACTTTTAAAAGTCTGTTTTCTAGTACACACAGTATCACTTTTAGAGCCTGTTCTTCCTACCCTAACATTTTTAGCTCTGCTATTTAAAAAAAAAAAAAAAAAAAAGGAATTCAGTAAGGAGATACCATGGGTGTGTGATAATAAATCTCTGATTAAAATAGCTAAAATAACAATGAGCTCCTAAATGACCTTGATATCATGTTATAACCTGAGAATAACACACAGCTTCAGATTCATCTAGGGTTTTTTCCTCCATTCAGGTTTTGGGTACAGGGATTTGACACCTACTTTATAAAATAAGATATATTGTCTCAAGCAGCTGACTCCTTAATGCTAATTTTAACTCTGTGAAGATAGATGACAGTTGACTAAACTTCTTCATAGAACTTAAATAGTTGTAGTAAACCAAGAAAATCTCACCCAGCCATATTGACTACATCTGGAAATTGACTCACTGTAAATACTGAAGAGTAAGGAAGATCTTAAGATAGAGTAAAGATACAGCACTACATGCATTTGCCATACTTGTCATTTACTTTTGTGCCAAAGAATTTAATTCTCAGCCAAAGAAACACTCATTTTGGCAGGGTTTCATCCTCCCCCCCCCCCCAACCATCTCTTATTGCTGGGGAATGTGCTTTTCTTTAATCAATGTTTTGGTTTTTGACCTCCATGATGAAGAAACTTGCTTATTACTTTCCTCTGAGGAAGGAAATGGGAGTCTTTGGTTTTAATCTACTTCAGCTGTTCTCAGATTTCATTGTACCCGACCCCCTTCTGACAACAAAAATGACTACTCCACCACAGGAGTGGGGGGCCGAAGCCTGAGTCTGCCTGAACCGAAGCCTGAGTCTGCCTGAGCCCCACCGCCCCAAGTTGGGAGGCCTGGAACCTGAGCCATGCTGCCCACGGCTGAAGCCCTCGGGCTTTGGCTATGGCCCCAGGCAGTGGGGCTCAGGCTTTGGATTTGGCCCCGAGCGGTGGGGCTTGGGTTTCGGCCCTAGCAAATCTAATACCAGCCCTGGTGACCTCATTAAAATGGGGTCATGACCCACTTTGGGGTCCTGACCCACAGTTTGAGAACTGCTGATCTACTTCTTTATTTTAGGCTGCCACCCTGTTAGTTTTATGCTGTATGAGTCCCGTTAATTCAAAGAGGAACTCCATTACTTCTTGTAATGGAATGTTAAACTAAGTGTAAATGGGACCTTTTAGACCCCACTGCTGAATTCCAGTACTGGACTGACAGTTTTCCACTTTATTTATACTTGTCCCTAATCTCTTTTTAAGCTGTGCTACAGCTGCTAGGAGGTTCTAACACACTATAGAGAGATCCCTCTACTGCTGAAGAATGATACAGTCAACTGTACTGTGATTTTAAGGTCCAATGTCTGATCTCAGTGAAATCCAGTGAAAATTTTAACACTGACTTCAGTCGGACCAGAACTGGCCTTAAGTTTGTAAGTTTATGTTCAGTTTGTTTTTCAGTTAATTCTTTATTTAATGAATAATACTGTATGGCTAATGCTACTGTGTGACTTTGGCAGCAATCTGAGATTTTGGAGGGGAGGAGGAAGCTATGCAACATGTCTTAAGTGCTATTTTCCAAATTGTTCAAGACATCACATGGAATTTCCATATTGCCCTTTAAAAATGTAAAGTTCAAAAACATCTTGTACCTCAAACATGAACAGTCTGTAATTCTACATTTTAAACTGCTTGGAGATTTACTGTGGTCAGAAACCTGGAGTTAATTTTGTATTTTGTTCTCTGCTACAGATGTTGTTGGTTGTTCTGTAGACTGAACAGTAAGTATTTTTGTAGAATTCCTCATAAACTGACAGTATCGTGTCTGGCTCACAATAAGGTCTGGTCTACACTACAGAATTAGGTCAATGTAAGCTGCCTTATGTTGACCTAACTCTGTGTCTACACTAAAATGTAACTCCATCGATTATAACTCTCCCACAACACTGACTTAACTCCACCTCCGTGAGAGGTGTAGTGCTTAAGTTGATGTAGTTGCTTAAACTGACAATTGCTGTCTTTCAGAAGCCATCCAATAATGCTCCACACTGACAACTAAATTGGTGCAATCGCTCCTGGTGAGGACACGCACTGCCGACACAAGGAGCATAGTGTGGATGTGTAAAACTGATTCAATTACTGCAATGGCTCTAAGTTGACATAACTTAGGTCAACTTAATTTTGTAATTTAGACTTGCACCAAGTGTATTTTACAATGCTATTTCTTGTAGCTTTGGGTATTTTATAGTTTAAGCAAAAATGCCAGGGAGATAGACTTTTTAACGCCCAACTGGGCTTCATCCTCCTTCCAGAATATTAGAAATAGACAAATTGGTGGGAATTCAGAAAGGAGCAACAAATATCCCTATGAGCTTGGAGAGAGTGAATTTAAAAAGTAGAGATTGAAAAACTAAGTGACTTACTGGGGAATGAACATAATCCTGCAATAGTTGAAAGGTGTAAGCACGAAAGACCAGAACCTGATACTTATGCTGAGGCGCACCGTAGTCCTTACTTGTGGAGTAAGGTGTCCCTGAACATGACGAATGGCATCAGAATCTGAGTCCAAATTACCTACAATGCCACCGATATGAAATAGGAAGAAATAAATGAAAGAGAAATGTAGATTAAGTATCAGGAAAAACATCCTGAGGCCACTCTGTTAGGAATAGAACCGTGATACTTGGTCAGTGGTTCTAGAATTGTATGCAGTTCTTTTGGGCACCACATAGGGCTTTCCTGGAGTCTGATGGAAGCTCTTCTGCATACTGGCCTGGTCTCATGTCATTGCTGATGCCTGGAGTCACTACAATTCCTTCCCACTACTGTCAACAGGAAAGAGGACAGGTAAGAGATAGCAGGCTTGACCCCACCCCACCTCAGTTCCAGTAGACAGGAGAATGCATCAACTGGATTGCAAAGAGCCATAAAGTATCTTGTCATTTCATTGTGATGCTGTCAGTGCTTAATGATGCAGAGTAACAGTGATCCCCACAATTATTTTGTCACTATCTGCAGCTCCATTTAGTGGCATTTCTGAGACTCTACTTCATGTATTATCTCTTTGCCTTCTCTTATCTACGGGAATGGTGTATGGAAGGGGACAAGCCTGCTATCTCTAACTTGTCCTCCTTCCTGACTGCTGACAATTAGCGGGGAAAACAACTTTCCCTAGTCTCTGGATCTCTATAAAGATCCAGAATCAGATGGCTGCCCACTTGTTTTTATTGTTGCTAAGGTTCTGTGGTTGTCTCGTCCTGTTCAGAAAAGTTGTTCTATTTATATAGAATGACTGCCACACAGCCTGTTCATGGGTCCAATTCTGCAAGCTCACTCTGTGCAGACCTCCCATGAGCACTCAGATACCAATGCAGTGGGCACAGTAAAAGAACACAGATATTAGGATCTGGCCCCAAAGCATAGAAACTTCAGGGAGATGGATTAATAAGGATACAGATATATCTGTTAATATGAAGGTCCCATTACAAATATTAAATCTTCAGAGTATTATGTGGATTTAGGCTCTGAAGCATCTGGTATCGATTGGTGTTTGAGACAGAATACTAAACTAGATGCACTATTGCTCTGACCTAGTAGGGCAATCCTTATATTCTGATATAGAATACTCTCTGGAGGATTTTGTTCTGTCAAAGAATGTTAGAATCTTGTAACAGATCTAATCCTGCTCTGATATGTTTCAGGGTACTTAACCCCTTTGGTGCTGCTTCTTGGTGCAACATTACTTGGAAGTGTTGGGTTTCAAAATGACTACTTTGGTATGTGAAGAAGTACTTTAGATGTTTTTAACTCTATGTACTAGGCATCAGTGAGAAACTGTATATATTTTCCTCACACTGGCATACTGAAATTTAAGACAATCACTTCACACCTTGGATCTTACAGAGGAGCAAACTCATTTGGCACAATCTTTTGAAAATTATTACTTCTAGGATGAGCAAAATACAGAATTCTTTGTGAAGTTTCTTCATTCCATGTGGAAACCTGGTCCAGCTTCTTCTTGAAGCAGTAGATAGATGGATTTGACTTACCTCCGTCAAGGGGACAAAAACAAGTCAGTCAATCTCCCAGCTTCCTTCTTGCCCTGTGGCATGGTTGGATTTGGCAAACACTAACTCCCACGCGCCCCCCCTCCCCCTGCACTTGATGCCCTTCCCTTACTATTCCACTAGCTGTAAGAGACCAGAACACCAGTGAAGGAAGATAAAATAAAGCACTAAACTAGAGTTCAAGTCAAGTTCCTTTCCTCAGGTCTGGCTTCATTAACAACCACAGAAGCTGTTTCAGCACACGATCCGCCCAGACCCTGTTGCTGCCATCTCAATAGTCACCATTGTGGTAGCTTTTATAGCCCCATCCATGTGCTAGTCAGGGAACTTGCATTCTACATGTAACTCCTTTCACACTGGAACCTATGTAGCACCTTTATACCTTGTCACACTCCCGTTTATACTCCTGCATCAATGAACCCCAGGCCGTAAGAGGAGATGATGCTGTGGGAGCCAGATGAGAAACAAGCTAGTTTACTGCTGCCACATCATTGCAGTTGTTATTGGTGGTTGTTTTGCTTAGTGAAGAAAGCAAGCTTGAGGCTGAATCTTGTGGGATAAATGATGGTGCTCTCTTTATTAATGTCCATCAGTGGCTATTAGCCAGGTAGGCAGGAATGGTATCCCTAGCCTCTGTTTGCCAGAACCTGGGAATGGGCTACAGGGGATGGATCACTTGATAATTACCTGTTCTGTTCATTCCCTCTGGGGCACCTGGCATTGGCCACTGTTGGAAGACAGGATACTGGGCTAGATGGACCTTTGGTCTAACCCAGTATGGCCATTCTTATGTTCTTATTAGAGGGATTCCAGCAGTCTGCTCCAAGCACTAATTGCTCATGCACCAGAACTAAGATTCCAGATTATAGTTTGGTGGCCTTAAAGGGAACATATCATAACTGCTTCCCTCTGGTTGCTGAGTTGTTGATTAAGGCTCCATGCCTCCTCCCCTGAAGGGAAGCTGCTTCATCTCTAGGGAATATAGGGGAAGGAGGGAAAGAGTAACACAAAGAGTGGAAAGGCTGATGGAGAAGCCCACTATTGGTGATATGAAGCAAAGGTGGTTCCTGGGTTGACTACCACTGCCTCCAAAGTTACAATGTCCATCTGCACCTCCAGCTATAGGAAATCAGCCTCTGGCTACAGAGAGATGGATTGGGTCTGTGTCTTTAGATGAGCAGCAAGAGCTCCCAGTCATCCTCAGCCTGTCTTCCACTGCCTGGTCATGCTAAGTGTGTTTCCAAAGTTAGAGGAAACTATCATTTGGTCTACTGTCTTCACTTTTGCACTGGAAAGCTCTGGCCACAGATACCTTTCTTGTAGTTTAGCTTAGTGCCTCTGCTTAACTTTCCTTCCTGGTCACAGCATGGGTAGAAGGATTCAGGGGTACAGGAGCTGGAACAGATCCCTTTGCCACTTTTGAAGATGGCACTGGAGTGTGTTTGTATTTTCCCCCCACCAGACCTGGTATGTGTATCATAGGCAATGTAAATGTATGTTTTAGATTGGTGATTTATGTTAATACTCCCGGTTTTACCTTTTGTAGTATTGGCTTGTGGAGATGACTGTCATGATGCTTCTGAGGAAAATCTGAAGACTTTAAAATTTGAAAGCTCAATTTTTGGACTAGAAATGGGTTTTGCCAAATTTTTTGCCCCTCAAATTGATATTTTTGAGATTTACACATAGCACAAAACAAATCAGTGTGAATTTTCTTATTTTTCACCAGTTTTGCTTTGTCCTATTTGTAATCATGTTCTTAAGGCAACTATATATCTTTCTTTACTACATACTGAACACTGGGAGATTAACACATTTTAAACTTTTGGAAGCAGTTGACAACTCTCTGAATAGATTGGTTTCTTTGAGGTTGTTGATACCAGAAGCAATAGTTCTTTAGTGTACAGAACTTCAGAAAGATTTTTTGGTGTCACCTTTCCTTTTTATATCCTTCAGGCACAGCAGGTCCTGGTCATCTAATTCAGAGAAAACAAAAGACACTTGATTTCTTGTTAACCTCTGAGGCTAGGACAAGCAGCAATAGGCTTAAATTGCAGCAAGGGAGGTGTCACTGGGCCACAGTGGGTCACAGCTGATAATACCAGATTGAGGACAAACTGCTGAGAAATAGGGCAGACTAACCACCAGTCTGGGGAGACTCTGCCATTAGACAGAATCTCCAAGGCAGTAACAAAAGTAAACTTCTGTCTCACCACACTGGTTATCCAGAAGTCAAAAATGCAGTCTCCTTAGGCATTCAAGCACTTGTTTCACCACCCAGGTTTTATGATGAGTGATTATTGAAAACCAGTTTTATCAAACAAAGGCTTCTTCTGATCTCAAGAGATCAGCCACAGAACCAGGCCAATATATAACTCAGCTCTTACCCAATAATCATGCTGTTGCCAATCCTTTACTAACTAAAATCTAAAGGGCTAATTTTAAGAGAAAAGAAATAGAGAGTTAACATGGTTAAGGAAATCCTATCCATACAAGTGATTGCAAAGTTCTTATATCAAGTTTGAAGCAGTGATTGAAGAAACTGTAGGTTTGCAAAAGTCTCTCTGGAAATTATCCAAACAGCTTGGGGGTCACCAGTCCTTGTTCAGAGCTTCCTTGTTAAAAATCCAGTCCAGAGAAATGAAAAGGGAAATGATGACAAAATGGAGATGTTTCTAGAGTCTTTTATACCCTTTCCCGTGTGGATGGAATTTTACTGTCCCAAACCAAGCTCACAATGTAAGCGTGTGGAAAATTACAGGCATAAGCTGGAGTCCAGAGTCACATGCCCTTACATGGCTTTGACTCACAGGAGCAGCCATTGCCCAGGTGGAGGCTAAGGCAGCCACAGGAAGATTTAATGGGAGGGACGAGTTTCTTCTGTGGCCCATGGAGAGAGCCAATTGCCTTTGATGGGCCATCAACAGAAAGCTGTCTGGCTTCAATGTTGGTTTTTGGCTGGTAGGTGTTACCCCAGGAACAAACACATTTGGGATACAGATCTATACCCAGTATTCGTAACTTCAGATATAAAAATACATTCATACAAACAGGATAATCATACTTAGCTAATCATGACTTTTCCATTGACACCTTACATGATATACTTTATACAAGTTTTGCTGCAATTGTCTAACAGTGGTAGCAACAAAAATATACAGTAACTCCTCACTTAACGTTGTAGTTATGATCCTGAAAAATGCTACTTTAAGCAAAACAATGTTAAGCAAATCCAATTTCCACATAAGAATTAATGTAAATGGGGTGGGGTTTAGATTCCAGGGAAATATTTTTTGCCAGACAAAAGACGTGTATATATAAACACACAGTATAAGTTTTAAACAAACAATTTAATACTGTACACAGCAATGATTGTGACGCTTGGGTGAGGGTGGGGGTGGAGTCAGAGGGTGGGATATTTCCCAGGGGATGCCTTGCTGCTAAATGATGAACTAGCACTTGGCTGAGCCCTCAAGGGTTAACACATTGTTGTCAATGTAGCCTCACACTCTACAAGGCAGCACAAATGGAGGGAGGAGACACAATATACCATGGCAGTGGCTGCAAACATTCCCTGCGGAAACTGAATGTGATGATGAACCCATGCTAGCCCACTGGAACGCCCCACGCCCTCCACTTTCCAAAGTGGTGGTGGGTGCATGTGTGTGAGAGAGAGACACACATTGCCCCTTTAAGTATGCTTGCCCCACTCTAAGTACACTGCCTTTTTAAGTAGATCAGCAAGTTGAGACAGCAGCTGCTGCCAGCAAGCGCTCTCAGTCCTGAGCCCTGTCATGTCCCCTGATGCTCTGTGGAGATGGGGTACAGGAGTGGGGGGCAGGAGCATGGGGAGGGGGACACCCTGACATCAGCACTCCTCTTCCCCCTGACCTGCTGCACAGCAAGCAGGAGGCTCCTGGGAACAGCTCCAAGGCAGAGGGCAGGAGCAGCACACAGCAGTGGCACGCGGGACACCTGAATTGCCTGGCAATTTATAGCCTGCTGGGCAGCTGCTGCATAGGGAATTTAGGGGGGCTGCCAGTCCACTCTGGTTCCAAGCCCCCACCAGCTAGCTCCAATGGGCTGCTCTTCCTGCAAGCAGTGGAGAAAGCAGACAGCTGCCAAACAAAGTTATAAGGGAGCATTGCACAACTTTAAATGAGCATGTTCTCTAATAGATCAGCGATGTAACAACGTTAACGGGATAAGTGAGGAGTTACTGTATGTGGTCACATTTCAATCCTAGAGCATCACAGACAGTTTAGGTTGATCATTAGGAAAAACTTCCTAACTGTCAGGGTAGTTAATCTCTGCCATTGGAGGTTTTTAAGATTAGGTTAGACAAACACCTGTCAGGGATGGTCTAGATAATATTTAGTCCTGCCGTGAGGGCAGGGGACTGGACTAGATGATCTCTTCAGGTCCCTTCCAGTCCTTCAATTTTTTTGATTCTCCTTCCTGAGATTTACACTGCAGTTTCAGACAATTTGTCCCTTTGGTTAATAAGTGTCCAATTACAACCTCCGCTAATTGCTTTTAATTAATTCAGAATGAAGGAAGGAACTCCACCCCCACAAATGCCTTTACAGTCAATCTGGCTACTTGGACTGACAGTACTTGGAGAAGATCATAAT
The DNA here is from genome assembly GCF_028017835.1 of Emys orbicularis. Classification (NCBI taxonomy): domain Eukaryota; kingdom Metazoa; phylum Chordata; order Testudines; family Emydidae; genus Emys; species Emys orbicularis. The sequence goes on from NC_088685.1 coordinate 100,877,159, forward strand.
TCTGAATAGAGAAAGCAGGACTTTCTCCTAAGTTCCAAATGCAAGGGTGATAATGCTAATGAGCCTCAAATATATGTATAATAAAATGTATATATTTTGTTGCCTCCATCTCTCCCACCCTTATGTTACTTGTCTTTTTAGACTGTAAGCTCTTTGCAGCAGGGGCTTTGCCTTTCTTTGTGAGGGTGAATCATGCCAAGCATATTTGTGATAACACCCACATACTACTACTAATTGAGGTTGCTGTCAAGGCTGAAACAGAACACTCCTCCATTGTAAAATAAACAGACAGTACTGACTGTAATCTGTATATTAAATGTCTTTGAGGCAGCAATGGGACTCCTTTACTGTTGCCACTAAACTAGTTCATAGTAGGCATCCTACTAGGGGCTGCATATCATTGTCCCGCCAAACCAGCTTCTGTAACCAATCATAGATGCTTGGTTCCTGCTTCACTGATGGCAGCTTGGATGCCCTTGTCAATCAAGAAGAGCAGATAGTAATTGATGAGGTGCCCAAAAAGAATTTGATAACTCTTAGAATATTGTTGCACTGTGTGTGAGATAAAGAGTGAAACTGTGGCTAGCTTGAACATAATTGCTATTACACCAGTGTTCTTACTCAAGCCTTTTTCATTGACAGGATTTCCAAGAAAAGTAATGTAAATTAATGGGGTGGTTTTTTTTGTCCTGTCACGTAATAAGATAACTTCTCAGGATTAATATATAAAAGTCATCTGTCATTGCAATCAATTATTTTAGCATAGATTACTCATCATCATCACCAATAAGACTTTGACAAGGACTGAACTCACTGCCAGATTCCTCCAGCAGAAAATCTGACTCAGTGTAATGTCATTACAAGGTCTGCAACAGCTGGAGCAGCGATATGCCAGTGAACACTTGTGAAACTTTATAATGAATAATAAACATACTTTTAGAGGATCCTATCCAAATGCTACTAGTACGCCTTGTCCTACTCCTAACTGCCAATAGTACATGCATGTATTTGGTTGACTTGGGTTCATGGGTTTGAGTCATAATCATGTTAAAAAAAAAATCAAGCAAAGTTGAGGTTTGACTTCATGCCCATAACATAAGATCCTGTCATTCTCCACTGCTTCAGGAACAGGCACAGTTACTTTGGTGGCAATTAAAAGTGGAGCCACCAGAGCAGTGTGGAAAACTGCTCTGAAGGTGGTAAAAAGAACCACCACTATGGGAAAGGAGAGAGAAGAAGGAAGAAGTCATCCAAGGGAAGCTGGGAGTGACAGGTTGAGAAGGAAATCAGAAGGACCTCTCTTTGGGAGGTTTGGGAATGGGAACCTTAATGATCTGAGGGCAGGGATCCATGTATGATAGAAAAATAAATTGGAAATGTGCTTTGAGATCCACACATGAAAATCACAATATTAAGAGTGGGCTTGGAAAGATTAGATTTTTATCAGTAAATGTTGGTAGACTTCAATTTCATCACATACACAAATTGAAAATATATTTCCATGGATAATAAAAATTTAAGAGACAAAGTAAGAAAAATGCTGTTTGAGAACTTAAAGTCGGAATCCAGTGATTTAGACATCTGAATTAGGCTTGTTACAAATGGATTAGCAAATGTGTTTAAAAAAAAACAAACAATAACAAAAAAACCACACACTTCAGGCTATTTACTTTGTATGTTTTGACATGAGATGTTGAAAGTTTGTGTTTTAATGGTAAAGCTTTAACTTTTTGAATCCCAGCCTCTGTCATTAAATAATTCTTGCCTGACCCCTCATAATTTCCTGCAACTGTGAAAATTTGATTTTTAAAAAATGCTTAAAAAGCCAAACATTGATATCTGATTCAATTATAAATTTTGATTTTGCCAAGCCTAATTAAGAGCTAGATATTTTTTACTAATTACTAGCGCTGTCAAGCAATTAAAAATTAAATTAATCACTATTTGTGTGATAAATTGTGCTGTTTAATAGAATCATTTAAATATTTTTGGATGTTTTCTACATTTTCAAATATATTGATGTGCTAAAGATTCATATGTCCCTTCATTCTTCAGTCACCATTCCAGAGGACATGCATCCATGCTGTGATGGGCTCTGCGCTATAACAATCCAAAGCAGTGCAGACCCACACATGTTTATTTTCATCACCTGAGTCAGCTGCTACCAGAAGAAGGTTGACTTTCTTTTTTGGTGGTTTCGAGTTCTGTAATTTCCGCATTGGAGTGTTGCTCTTTAGATTTCTGAAAACATAAGAATGGCCATACTGGGTCAGACCAAACATCCATCCAGTCCAGTATCCTGTCTACTGACAGTGGCCAATACCAGGTGCCCCAGAGGGAGTGAACCTAACAGGTAATGGATCTCTCTCCTGCCGTCCATCACCACCCTCTGACAAACAGAGGCTAGGGACCCATTCCTTCCCCATTCTGGCTAATAGCCATTAATGGACTTAACCTCCATGAATTTATCCAGTTCACTTTTAAACCCTGTTATAGTCCTAGCCTTCACAACCTCCTCAGGCAAGGAGTTCCACAAGTTGACTATGCACGGTGTGAAGAAGAGCTTCCTTTTATTTGTTTTAAACCTGCTGCCCATTAATTTCATTTGGTGGCCCCTAGTTCTTTGGGAACAAGTAAATAACTTTTCCTGATTCACTTTCTCCACATCACTGATTATTGCATATACCTATATCATATCCCCCTTAGTCTCCTCTTCTCCAAGCTGAAAAGTCCTAGCCTCTTTAATCTCTCCTCATATGGGACCCGTTCCAAACCCCTAATCTTTTTAGTTGCCCTTCTCTGAACCTTTTCTAATGCCAGGATATCTTTTTTGAGATGAGGACACCATATCTGTATGCTAAATTCAAGATGCGGGTGTACCATGGATTTATATAAGGGCAATAAGCTATTCTCCATCTTATTCTCTATCCCCTTTTTAATGATTCCTAACATCCTGTTTGCTTTTTTGACCGCCGCTGCACACTGCGTGGACGTCTTCAGAGAACTATCCACAATGACTCCAAGATCTTTTTCCTGATTAGTTGTAGCTAAATTAGCCCCATCATATTGTATGTATAGTTGGGGTTATTTTTCCCCAATGTGCATTACTTTACATTTATTCACATTAAAGGTCATTTGTCATTTTGTTCCCCAATCACTTAGTTTTGTGAGATCTTTTTGAAGTTCTTCAGTCTGCTTTGGTCTTAACTATCTTGAGCAGTTCAGTATCATCTGCAAACTTTGCCACCTCAATTTTTATCCCTTTCTCCAGATCATTTATGAATAAGTTGAATAGGATTGGACCTAGGACTGACCCTTAGGGAACACCACTAGTTACCCCTCTCCATTCTGAAAATTTACCATTTATTCCTACCCTTTGTTCCCTATCTCTTAACCAGTTCTCAATCCATGAAAGAATCTTCCCTCTTATCCCATGACAACTTAATTTACATAAGAGCCTTTGGTGAGGGACCTTGTCAAAGGCTTTCTGGAAATCTAAGTACACCAGGGGAAGGCAACCTATGGCACGCATGCCGAAGGCGGCACGCGAGCTGATTTTCAGTGGCACTCACACTGCCCGGCTCCTGGCCACCGGTCCGGGGGGCTCTGTATTTTAATTTAATTTTAAATGAAGCTTCTTAAACATTTAAAAAACCTTATTTACTTTACATACAACAATAGTTTAGTTATATATTACAGACTTATAGAAAGAGACCTTCTAAAAACGTTAAAATGTATTACTGGCACGCAAAACCTTAAATTAGAGTGAATAAATGAAGACTTGGCACACCACTTCTGAAAGGTTGCCGACCCCTGAAGTACACTATGTCCACTGGATCCCCCTTGTCCACATGTTTGTTGACCCCTTCAAAGAACTCTAATAGATTAGTAAGACACAATTTCCCTTTACAGAAACCATGTTGACTTTTGCCCAACAATTTATGTTCTTCTGTGTGTCTGACAATTTTATTCTTTACTATCGTTTCAACTAATTTGCTCAGTACCGATGTTAGACTTACCGGTCTGTAATTGCCGGGATCACCTCTAGAGTCCTTTTTAATATTGGCGTTACATTAGCTATCTTCCAGTCATTGGGTACAGAAGCCGATTTAAAGGACAGGTTACAAACCATAGTTAGTAGTTCCGCAATTTCACATTTGAGTTCTTTCAGAACTCTTGGGTGAATGCCATCTGGTCCCAGTAACTTGTTACTGTTAAGTTTATCAATTAATTCCAAAACCTCCTCTAGTGACACTTCAATCTGTGACAATTCCTCAGATTTGTCATCTACAAAAGCCAGCTCAGGTTTGGGAATCTCCCTAACTCAGCCGTAAAGACTCCACACCTCATCCCTCTCAGATTTTGGAAGGCACTTCAGCTTCTTAAACTTTGGGTCGAGTGCTGTAGCCGTCTTTTGAAATCTCACATTGGTACCTTCTTTGCGTTTGATCAGATCTGCAGGGAAAGTGTTCTTAAAACCAAGAATATGTGCTGGGTCATCATCCGAGACTATTATTATCCCGGACCAGATAAGCATGCAGGCTGTCAGAAATGGAGCTTTGAAAGAGGATATTCACATACCTGCAGCCGAGTTCAAAACAATGACAAGAGTGGCCACTTAACTTCAGGGGATTATGGGGTGTTTCCAAAGGCCAATCATGGCACAGTAATTCAACACGTCATCCACACTGACACCCGGGCATTTCAGCTGGGGCGCAGCAATCTTTATGCTTCTCATGGAGGTGCTCCAGCTGCAGAGTCCAGGTGCTCTACGTGCCTTGCCAGTGTGGACACCTCTGGAGTTAGGGTGCCTGGGGCTGAGTTAATGTGCAAGTGTAGCCAAGCCCTGGGAGACAAAGGGTTCCTGCCATACACAAGAGCTATAGAAGGCAGGGGAGTGACAAATCGAGGTTCTCCTCTGCCACCCCGCCCAAGAGACACTGAAAAACACCTGGAAGCAAGAACTGAACTTGTGGGGAGTAGGGTTGAGCCCAGGTTGGGAGGGCATCCAGTCTGAGTGGAAATAGTCTTGAAAGGCAGCTGCACTGCCCTGCAGCTGGAGATTTCATGTTTCTGTAATCTACCTGTGACAATATTTAAGGTGAGCAATTATACTTAAATGGGTTACAAAATGTATTAAGCTTAGCTTGCATATTTCATTTTATTTGCTCAATCTGCTTTGTTCTGTCTTATTTTATATTCACTTAAAATTCACCTTTTGTAGTTAAACTTATTTCTTGTTTATTATATAACCCCAGTTGTACTATTCACAATTGGAGGGGAGGGTAAGAGGTTGTGCTTTCCTCCACATTGAGGGAGGAGGCGGATTTCATAATATATCTTTGGGTCTGCCCCCCAAGGGAAGTGGACACCTGAGTGCTGGGGCAAGTCCCTTAAGCTGAGCCTTCACAGACCTGATCTCACTCAGTGCCTGTTTCGTTCTGCAGTTTGGTGTGGCCCTGCCTGTGTGGGTGCTGGAGGAGGCTTAATAGAATAGCTGGGCTCAGCAACACAGGTTAAAAGGGTACCCAGGCTGGCATAATAGACAGGCTCAGTAGTATCTCAGCACATAAGGTCGCATTCTAAGGGGAGCAAACCATCACAAATATATTTGAAAATGTAGAAAAACATTCAAAAATATTTAATACATGTCAGTTGCAATTCTTTTGTTTAACAGTGAAATTAAAACTGATTAATCATGATTAATTTTGAGTTAATCGCATGTTATCCACGATTAATCAAGAGCCCTATTACTAAAGTTTTAATAAAACTTGCAATTACAGGACTATATATTTGAGTGTTTCTGATGATGCAGTTAATCATAAAAGGGATCTTGAATGGTTTGTGTAGTCATCAGAATCCAGGGATTCTATTCTATTCAGTATAGGTTCTTATACTGTGCTCATCACTATAGTATCTGGAATCCAAATCCCACCCAAAATTTGCCTGTACATTTGTTCTAATAAATGGAACTAGTTCGTTGGTCTGCTCCTAGGGTTATGTCTTCACTGCAGAGTTTACTTGGGTTCTTACTTGGGTGTTGCTCCTACCTCCCCTCTCCTCCAGTTTACTAAGCAATATAGATAGTTCTGAATCAGTGACCTGTCCTTTTAATTATTTGTCACTCTCTCAACTTGTCATCTGCAAACCTTTTCAGTGATGATTGTGTTTTCTTCCAGGTCATTAATTAAAATGTTAAATTGTGTAGTGCCAAGAACCTATCCATGTGGGACCCCCCTGGAAACACACCTACTGGATGATGGTTCCCGTTTAAAATTACATTTTGAGACTTAGCAGTTGGCCAGTTTTTAATCCATGTAATGTATGGCAAGTTAATATTATATTTTTCTAGTTTTTTAGTCAAAATGTTATGCAGTAACCAAGTCAAACACCTATATTACATTAACACTTTTACTGTTCTCTACCAAACATGTAATCTCATGGAAAAAAATACCAAGTTAGTTTGACAGCATCTACTTTTCATAAACCTATGTTGATTTGCATTAATTATATTACCTGCCTTCAATTCTTGATTAATTGATTCCGAGATCAGCCAGTCAATTATCTTTCCTGGGATCAATGTTATGCTGACAGCCCTTTAATGACCTAGATCAGGGATTGGCAACCTACGGCATGCGTGCCAAAGGCGGCACGCGAGCCGATTTTTACTGGCACGCTTCTGCCAGCCGGGGTCCCGGCCACCGGCCCCGCTCAGCCCTCTGCCTGCCTGGGTGAACGGAATCCTAGGCCGGCAGCAGGCTGAGTGGGGCCAACGGCCAGGATCCTGGCTGGCAGGAGCTGGGGGCCGGAACTCCAGACCGTCAGCTGGATGAGCCGCTCAGCCCGCCGCTGGTCTGGGGTTCCGTCCACCGGCCCCACTCAGCCAACTGCCGGTGTAGGGTCCTGGCCGCCGGCCCCTTGCCAGCCGGGGTCCCGGCCCCGCTCAGCCCGCTGCTGGCGTGAATGGATGGAACCCCCAGCCAGCAGCGGGCTGAGTGGGGCTGGCAGTCAGGACCCTGGCTGGCAGGGGCCGGTGGACGGAACCCCAGACCGGCAGCAGGCTGAGCGGCTCAGCGTGCTACCGGTCTGGGGTTCTGCCGGCCCGGGATCCTGGCCGCCAGCCCTACTCATTCCGCTGCCGGCCTGTGTGAACGGAACCCCAGGACGGCAGCGGGCTGAGCGGGGCCGACGGCCAGGAGCCCAGCTGGCAGGAGCTGGTGGACAGAACTCCAGACCTGCGGCGGGCTGAGCCGCTCAACCCGCCATTGGTCTGGGGTTCTGGCCGCCGGCCCCGCTCAGCTTGCTGCCGGTCTGGGGTTCCGGCTACCGGCCCCTTGCCAGCCGGGGTCTCGGCCCCATTCAGCCCGCTGCTGGCCTGGATGGACGGACCCGGGCCGGCAGCAGACTGAGCGGGGCCGGCGGACAGAACCCCAGACCGGCGGCAGGCTGAGCCGCTCAGCCCGCCGCCGGTCTGGGCTTTCGTCTGCTGCCTGCGCTGATGGTCTGGGGTCCCAGCCGCCGGCCCCGCTCATCCCGCTGCCGGCCTGGATAGACGGAACCCCGGGCTGGCTGCGGGCTGAGCGGAGCCGGCGGCCGGGATCCCGGCTGGCAGGGGCCAGTGGACAGAACCCCAGACCAGCAGCGTGGGTGGCAGATGGAATCCCAGACCAGCAGCGCGCTGAGCCGCTCAGCCCGCTGCGGGTCTGGGGTTCCGTCCGCTGGCCCCTGCCAGCCGGGGTCCCTGCTGCCGCCCCGCTCAGCCCGCTGCCGGTCTCGGGTTCTATCAGGGGGCCCCTGTAAATGTAAAATTTATTACTGGCACACGAAACCTTAAATTACTGAAGACTTGGCACGCCACTTCTCAAAGGTTGCCGACCCCTGACCTAGATCATCCCATTTACCCTTTATAGAAATTGGCACAACATTCGCTTTCTTCCAGTCTTGTGGAACTTACCCAGTGCTTCAAGACTTGTTGAAAATCAACATTAATGATCTAGCATGCTCCTTAGCTAGCTCTTGTAAAACTCTTGGATTCAGGTTATCTGGATCTGCTGCTTTAAAAATGTCTAACTTTAGTAGTTTCTGTTTGACATCCCATAGAGATACTAGTGGAATGTAAAGAGTGTTATCAACACCATATGATAACTGTCATTTGCTTTGCCCCAAATACAGAACAGAAATATTTATTGAACATGTCTGCCTTTTCTGCATTATTAGTAATAATTCTACCATTTCCATCTAGTAATGGACCAATACCATTGGCAGGATTATTTTTGTTCCTAATATATTTTATAAACTCCTTCTTATTGTCCTTAACTCTGCTGACCATAGAGTTCTCCTTGTGTGCCTTGGCTTCCCTTATTAATTTTCTACTATTCCTGATTTTATATTCATTACTATCAACTTCCCCTTTCTTCCATTTGTTTTATATATTTAATTTATAAATATCTGCCTTCACTTTCTCTCTAAACCAGGTTGATATTTTTAACCAGCATAGCCTATTTCCTCAGTTGTGGGATTATGGCTTCTTAATAAGGCGGTGTTAAATGATTCCTAATTATTATTCACATTTCTGATGAAAGTCTTCTTCCCAGCTGATTTGGCTTGTAATTGTTTTCAGCTTTGTGAAATTGGCCCTTATAAAGCACCAAGTATATATATTACTGGTCTGAACTCTATTCTGCTTGCAAATTATAAATGTGATCAACTCTTGATCACTTGTATCCAAGTTACCATTAATTTTTAGTTCTGTGATCAGTTCCTCTTTATCTGCTAGGACAAGGTCTAATATAGAATTCCTCCATGTTGGCTACAACACTTTTTTTGAGCTAGGAAATTGTCATATATAATGTTTAAAAATTCCAAGGATGTTTTAGTACTGACAGCATGAGATCTCAAGCATATGCCACTCTAATTGAAGTCCCCCATGATAACAGATTTCTCCCCCTCTACACATTAAAGATAGGTGTGCAAGGAGCTGGTCATCCTGTTCCTGAGTGTGATTTGGTGGTCTGTAGTGGACACCAGCTAATATCCCAACTAATACCCTAACTAATACACTAACATGACCCAGATTCAAGCCTCTGCTTTGCCCCACACTTCATGGGATGGAAAAGGGAGTTACATACCTAGGTTATTTTAAAAATTCTGCTAGGCTTCTGCATCTTGCATCTGCATCTTGACATGCTTATATACCTTTGAAAATCTGGCCTTTGGTTGCTAGTTACCTCAGTTCCCATCTGTAAAATAGTGGGGTTTATAGCACTTTGCTATCTCACAGGGGTATTGGGAGTAAATCAGCATGACTAACTGATTATTTTGGTTCATTGGCTAAACTGAGAAATTGGGGGGAAATCATTTTGTGTTGACTGGAAATGAATTATTTTTGACAAACCAAAAGAGTTTAATTTTTGTTTTGGGTATTCAACCCAAAATGAAATGTTTCTAGGTTTTTTCCTTTGCGCTTTTTAAAATTAAAATGTAAATAAATTTGAAAGTAAAATTTGAAATAAAGTCCTTTATAATAATAAAATCAAAACTGTTCATTTCTATAATATTGAAATAAAATGTTGTGTTTTCTCAATTTTTTTTCTGGATGAAACAATCCAGCAAATTTGATACAAATTTGCAACATATTTCAGTCAACCTGAATCTGCATTTTTTGGCGAAAAATGGTTTGACAATTTTTTTGCCCAGCTGTACTTCAGAGGATATATACATTAAAAACTGTGAGGCACTCATACTATGCTGTGACAAGGCATGACTCACCAGTGCAGCGCCTCCTGCTGGCTGTCCTGGGAATTAGCTCAGGATTGCCAGTGCGCCCCACTCCAGGTGGGGTCTCGTCATTACTCCTGTCTCCACATCCAGAACCCACGTCACTCCCCAGACTACATCATCCTCTTCTGGACACAGCCCTTCAGCTGTGCCCTACTCAGTTCTTTCCCCCCTACCAGGAGACCGACAGTGCTCAGTGGCAATCTGCAATCCAGGTTCTACCCACTCATCTCAGTGGCAGACTGCAGTCCATGCAGCAGTCACTCCCCTCAGTGGCCAGTGGGGGCAAGCCCAGGCCTGCTCGCTACTCCGGGCCCCGACCCAAGGACCCTATACCCAGCAGCCACATACTGCCCTTCCTCCAACTCTGCTGTCTTCTTCCCCGGGCCACTTCCCCCACAGCGCCAGTACTGACCCTGCCCAGCACTGCTCTGTCCATGGTGCTCCAGCTCCCTAAGCAGCCAGTCCTTCTCCCTCAAACTCCAGGGAGTGACTGCCTTGTTCTGCTCAGCAGCCCCTTCTTATATGGGCCAGCCTGGCCCGGATTGGTTCCCCCCAATAAACGTTTCCCTAATTGGCTGTTATCACAAGCCTTTTCCTTATTGGCTGCCTCCTGCACAGCCTCCCCAGGGTTGCTTTAATCCCTTACATACCAGTGAGGGGCAGTCGCCTCATCACATATGCTAATAGGGTAGCATATAAGTACCTAAGATAGATCTCATTTTTGTTACTGAGGACTGGTCTACACTAGAAAGTTAGGTTGTCATGGCTATACTGCTGAACGGTGTAAAAAGCTCACCTCCCCCTAAGACATAGTTAAGCTGACCTAAGCCCCAGAGTAGACAGTGCTAGTTCAAGGGAAGAATTCTTCCATTGACCTAGCTACAGCCTCCTGGAGACAGGGCCGGCTCTAACTTTTTTGCCGTCCCAAGCAAAAAGAAGAGTGCCACCCTCCATAGCGCCACCATAACACACCCCCTCAGCACTGCGCTGCCACCCCCCCCCGCGCGGAGCGCTGCACCGCCGAACCCCCCCCAGCACCGTGCCGCCAACCCCCCCCAGACCCCCGCGGAGCGCCGCGCCACCGAACATGCCAGCCCCCCGCGGATCGCCGCTGAACCCCCCCCGCTGAACCCCTCAGCCTCCCGCGGATCGCCGCTGAACCCCCCCCGCTGAACCCCCCAGCCCCCTGCAGAGCGCCGCGCCGCCAACTCCCCCAGCCCCCCGCAGAGCGCCGTGCCGCCGAACACGCCAGCCCCCCGTGGAGTGCTGCCGAACCCCCCTGCCGAATCCCCCAGCCCCTCGCGGAGCGCCGCCGAACACCCCCCCCCCCATGGAGTGCCGCGCCGCCGAACCCTCCCACCGCCACACACACCTCCTGCGGAGCGCCGCCGAACCCCCCAGCCCGCCGCCGAGCGCCGCTGAACACCCCCCCCCACCGCGGAGCGCCGCGCCGCCGAACCCTCCCGCCGCCACACACACCTCCCGCCAAGCGCCACTAAACACCCCCACCGCCGAGCCGCGCTGCCGAACACCCCCCCCCGTGGAGCGCCCCGCTGCGCCGCCACCCCCCCCCGGAGCGCCGCTGCCGAATCCCCCCCAGCTGCCAAAACAAAAACAACCCACCCCACCCCACCCCCAGCGCAGCCCGACCGAACGCCCCCCCCAAAACCAAAAAACCCTGAGTGCCCCCCGCCACCCCAAGATTGGCCGCCCCTTACCAGGTGCCGCCCCAAGCACGTGCTTGGTCGGCTGGTGCCTGGAGCCGGTCCTGCCTGGAGAAATGGATTTAGTACAGCAACAGAAGAACCTCTTCCATCACTGTAGTATGCGTCTACACTACAATGACACAGCTGCAGTGCTTCAGCTGTGCCGCTGTAGTGTTTCTAGTATAGACATAACCTAAGACCATCTCTCCCTGGGTCACTACTCTCACAATGCTCCCATTACTTCCCTGTTGTCGTTGCTATCTTCCTTCAGTTTCACTGCCAATTAACACTGCAATCCATGTGTCCTATTTTAAATATATTTTCCAGTTTTCCTTAGATGACACAAATTAAATTTCACACTGTTGGCACTTGGCCCAGAGCATGTTGCTTAGTGAGGCACTTTCCCGCACGTATACTAGTAGTTCTAGTGGAGGGCAGTCAGCATTAGCACCCTGGTCATCTGTGCTAGCTGCTGAATGGTCTGTATCCTGTTGCAAAGCAATATGTTATGGCATCCTGTAATACTGGCTGCATATATACGTGGCATGCATACATGCATGTAAGGAAACATATCACATAATAACCTATTTAGGACCTTCCCCTGTGCTGCAGGCATCTCTGGTGGATGCAAAACTATTGCTATAAATTTGTTCTTGAATATTTTTCAGATGTGGAAAAATAAATATACGGCAATTTTTTCTTTTATTATTTATATATGTGTATGCAAAAATACTCATTACAGCAGCATCTATTATACATGTATTTTCTAAATCTCATATGCTAATGAATGGTTGTATAGGAGCATGGAATTCCTCTGGAGAGAGAGGGTGACATGGAATAAATTGTAAACCTTGCCTTTTAAATAAATGTACTGTAGTATGAACTAAATCATTTTGAGTTTGATTTAAAAAAAACCATTAGGCATGCAATTCTTGTGCCTATGTTGTGTGAGCAAATCCCAATACTGTTCATGCAAATGACCAGTGCTAGTGATTTATGTGTGAAGTCATTGCAATAGCGTATGTGAATTCAGGGTGCAATTGTCCGCATATTTTGTTGAGAATCCTCATAAGAATATAAGAACGGCCATACTAGGTCAGACCAAAGGTCCAGCTAGCCCAGTATCCTGTCTACCGACAGTGGCCAATGCCAGGTGCCCCAGAGGGAGTGAACCTAACAGGCAATGATCAAGTGATCTCTCTCCTGCCATCCATCTCCATCCTCTGACAAACAGAGGCTAGGGACACCATTCCTTACCCATCCTGGCTAATAGCCATTAATGGACTTAACTACCATGAATTTATCCAGTTCTCTTTTAAACGCTGTTATAGTCCTAGCCTTCACAACCTCCTCAGGTAAGGAGTTCCACAAGTTGACTGTGCGCTGCATGAAGAAGAACTTCCTTTTATTTGTTTTAAGCCTGCTGCCTATTAATTTCATTTGGTGACCCCTAGTTCTTGTATTATAGGAATAAGTAAATAACTTTTCCTTATCCACTTTCTCCACATCACTCATGATTTTATATACCTCATAAGGTGGTGTAACTGACAGAGCTGCATTAGAGGTGTGTTTTGCCTCTCAAGCCATGCAGTGGTTATAATTACTTTTTTTTTTCTTTGTGCCATTTTCAGGCCCTAGGATGATATCTAGCCCCCACTATAACAATTAAAAAAAAATAACTGAAAAAAGTTAAAAATGCCAGATACAATATGCAGCAACAAAATAAGCCATTCATTAGCAGTACAGAGTTGTTTTCTCTTAATGATGTAGTACAGTATAACTGATCTATGATGCCACCACTTGTATTAACCCCTCTCAATATGTGTTTTAATTGAAAATGCATATTTAATTGGCAGTGTATTTTCAAAATATCTAAAGCTTGGAGGATTTCTCTTTTGAGCAAGTTGAGCTTTCTGCAGCTCGGCAGAAAGCCTTCTGAATTAGTACCATTGTATTAGGCTTATATGTTGTGTGGGTTTTGGATCTGCTTAAATGTGCTTCTCCCTCCCAGTCATTTCTTTATGGATGTACAGTAAATATGGCAAATATTTGCTACATTCAGAGTGGGCGGGCAGCTTTTACATGCATACCCTATCATTATTGATTATGCATGGGGCTACAGTTTTCCACTTCCCCAGCTGCAGATTGGATGCAGAGTGAGACACTAGTTTTCCAGCAAAGCATATGAATATTTTGTGCCACTTTTATAGCTTGGCAAACAGAGGGGAAAACTCACTCAACTTGTTTGCCTTATTGTAGGCTATGGAGTCATTTAAAAACTTTGTAGTGTCTTTGGAACTCATGGATTAATTGGAAAAAGAGCTTTTGTGTGTGTGTTTTTTAAAAGCAATAATAATCCAGGCCCAGGGCATTTTCTGGGGGATTAATGGCTGTCCAGGAGAGATCATGACACAAAGTAAGGCTGAAGCTGTTGTATCCAGTTATTCATTAATTCCCCTGGGAAATGTCCTGCATCATAGTCTTGCCACCAGGTCATCATCATTATGTTCCCTCCCCACCATCATCATTTCTCTTCCTACAGTATAACTTAGGAAATACAGTGTTTTGAACAATTAGTGGATCCAACTGTCCTTTGTCAGCCTGAGAAGGTCTAGTGCAGAGAAACAGATGGTGTAAAATCTTCAGAACAGGGACCAATTTCTACATCTGTTTGTAGAGCACCAACAGCAATGGAACCTGTATCCTATCTGGAGCCTCTGAGCATTGCAATAATATACATATTTAATAATTTGTCTGATCAAAGGTGATTATGGATTCTTATTGCAACTCTCATTGTACCCCCTCTGTGTGGCATCCACTTGTTGTCTCTCATTTTACATGAGTCCCATGGGACTAGTCATGGAAGTAAAGTTAAGCATGTGCATACTTGTTTGTAGGATCAGAGCCTTTGATTATCTTTTTGGTATATGATTGTACTGTGCTTTTCACTATGGATTCCTGTCCTTTAGTTGCTACCAGAACAACAACAACATCTTTATTTTTAAAAGAGAGGGAAGATATCCTTTGAAAAGTTGTTAATGGCTTTTCTTTTTAATCCCAATAACATACTTGGTTGATGTATATAGTCTGTCACTGCTTATTCCTAGAAGTGTTATTGTGGGGACAGGCAGTGCTGTTTATTGGCTATCTGTGGGGGAAGAACTGGAGAAGAACCATTATCCTTGCATTTTTTGCCAATAGTATGTCTCTAGGAATGAAGATCAAAAAGAGTTAGAGGTTCTCTGAACAATAAAGACTGCTAACAAACCAAGCTGTATGTGGCATTTTTCTTGCCACTTTAGGTTTGTAATAAATAATTATAAATGGAATTGAATGCTGAGACAGTTCAAGCAATCTGACTGGATAATAGAGGGCATTAATTCTCTAGAAATGCCCTGTACAGCACATAGCAAATTAAAGTGATTCACCTATGTACAACAAAACCCACTCATAGCCTTTTTTTCTTTTTAATCTTACAATAGCAATAGCTACCTTGGTGCAGAGCAATTTATTGAGAATTAATGATGGCCCACTCTGGTTAATGGCCTGAGACACAGCCAAGGGCCATCTACTCTCCCAGCTGGTCATTAATCCCTAGGAAATGCCCTATACCTTGACTGTAATTGCTTAATTATATTCTAACAATCTAGAAGTAGAATGTTTCATTTTCATACTATCAATCCACATTTATTCTGAATACTGGGCAAGTCTTTCTTCTTTTACAAACAGTGCTTTTTGTGCATAACTTGAAAGAAATAAAACCCTTTCATTTAATAAAATATTGGGTTGTGTAAATGATTAGAGTGAAACAAAAGATTTATGAAATTAGTTTCAACATCTCCTGGTTGGTGAGGAGTATTGCCACTGTGTCTTTGGGGGCTGCAGAATTGATTTCTCATTCTAAAGACAGGCTATACATTGCTCTTGATCATTTCCAAGCTGCTAAAGCATCATCCAATGATATATAGCACAAGATTCCAAGTATGAAATTTAGAACAGATTTTAGGATGAGGCTCTAACTGGCTATAAGAAAATGATGTCTGGGATATTTCTCTGTTTGGCTGATTAAACTAATCTACTCACAGTCAGGTGAAGTCAATTGGGGTGCTGGAAAAATTTGTATAGTGGGAGTGTTGAGAGCCATTGAACCAAACTGTAAACCCTGTATATGATGGGAACCACTTCAAGCCAGGGGTACAGCAACACCCCCAGCACTCTTAGTTCCAGCACCTATAAAGTCAATAAAATGAGGTGTACATTTAAGAAAAATGAAGCTCCTTCTTTTAAATAAAGGAAAACCTTATATAATCCTTTTTTAAAAATCATGTAGTGGGTTGCATGTCAGTCATCCTTTTTCTGTCTCTTTGTTATTGTATCTGTGGAGACCGTAAAAGTTGCAGAGCAAAGTGGGTAGGTACTAACTACATACCCTGTATGAGTTGTGAAAGATGATTTAATCTTTACTAGAGAGATTAGGAGATTTTGGTAGCATTTTAAGCATGTATTTTTTAAAGGCTTTCTCATTAGAGTTATTAGATTTATCATCCCAATAATCAGGAAAGAATTTTATACAATGCCAACTAATGTTGATTGCTTCAGGAAGGAATCTTTGCTGATATTGGGTCTATTTTAGTCGTTTCCTCTCTAACTAGTATCGATTCTGGAATGTAATACAGTACTACCCAGCACATGTGGGATAGCTCAGGTAAATGCAGGGGGAAAATTGGGATAGTGAGCAACAATAAATTACATATATTTAATTGATGACTGTGCTTGACACTGTAGAGAACATAGTAAGTTCTTACCACAAGCAGCTCAGTCTAAGGGCTTGTCTGTATGAACACTTCATTTGCGGCAAGCTAGGGTGTAAATCTACCCCACACTAGGCATGCCATATACTAAGTGTCTGTGTGGAGCCAGCTGCCGTGCACTAAAAATTCTCCAGGTGCACTTTGATCTACTGTGTTTTGAAACAGAAGTAGATTAAAGAGCGCTAGGGAACTTTTAGACCACAGCAGCAGAGTACACATGGACAATTAGAATGTAGCTGGCTAATGTGGGGTAGATTTACACCCCATCTTGCTGCAGACTAAATGTTGGTATAGACAAGCCCTAAGAGACAGACACAGGACAGAAATGCTCACTCCAATAAAGTTGTAAAATATAGGATTTGGCATAGTAAATTTGTGACGCAGGTTAGGATTAGAATAGGTTCATCCCCCCATGGTAGGGTTATGGTGTAGTGCCATTTGATGGTCTCAAAATCCATACCCAACACCTATTCCATTCTAAGTTTGGGCTAAGGTTAAAGTTACTGTAAATTTACAGGCTTTGACTAGCATAAGGGCTGTGGGCAGTTCAAGGACTTTGACTAGGAATAGGTTTGCCTGGGATTGGGTGAAATTTAGAGCTGATTGGTGGAGCTGGACTAGGGTAAGTGTTGCGAACTGTTCACTGTCCAATGGTAGGGTTAGCACTGGGGCTGTCTGCAGTAGAGCTGGATGAATAACTGATTTTTAGTTTGCTGGCAGATCATGGAAAAAAAATTCAGTTTGGGTTGACCATAGGTCACTCTTGTTTACATGCAGCACTCCCACTGATGTCAGTGGTAGTTTTGGGCAGAGATTCATAGAGTCTAGGACTGGAAGGGACCTCGAGACGTCATCGAGTCCAGTCCCCTACCCTCATGGCAGGACCAAATACTGTCTAGACCATCCCTGATAGACATTTATCTAACCTACTCTTAAATATCTCCAGAGATGGAGATTCCACAACCTCCCTAGGCAGTTTATTCCAATGTTTAACCACCCTGACAGTTAGGAATTTTTTCCTAATGTCCAACCTAGACCTCCCTTGCTGCAGTTTAAGCCCATTGCTTCTTGTTCTATCCTTAGAGGCTAAGATGAACAAGTTTTCTCCACCCTCCTTATGACACCCTTTTAGATACCTGAATACTGCTATCATGTCCCCTCTCAGTCTTCTCTTTTCCAAACTAAACAAACCCAATTTTTTCAGCCTTCCTTCATAGGTCATGTTCTCTAGACCTTTAATCATTCTTGTTGCTATTCTCTGGACTCTCTCCAATTTCTCCACATCTTTCTTGAAATGCGGTGCCCAGAACTGGACACAGTACTTCAGCTGAGGCCTAACCAGCGCAGAGTAGAGCGGAAGAATGACTTCTCGTGTCTTGCTCACAACACACCTGTTAATGCATCCCAGAATCATGTTTGCTTTTTTTTGCAACAGCATCACACTGTTGACTCATATTTAGCTTATGGTCCACTATAACCCCTAGATCCATTCCACTCCTTCCTATACAGTCTCTTCCCATTCTGTATGTGTGAAACTGATTGTTCCTTCCTAAGTGGAGCACTTTGCCTTTGTCTTTATTAAACTTCATCCTGTTTACCTCAGACCATTTCTCCAATTTGTCCAGATCATTTTGAATTTTGACCCTATCCTCCAAAGCAGTTGCAATCCCTCCCAGTTTGGTATCATCTGCAAACTTAATAAGCGTACTTTCTATTCCAATATCTAAGTTGTTGATGAAGATATTGAACAGAGCCAGTCCCAAAACAGACCCCTGCGGAACCCCACTCGTTATACCTTTCCAGCAGGATTGGGAACCATTAATAACAACTCTCTGAGTACGGTTATCCAGCCAGTTATGCACCCACCTTATAGTAGCCCCATCTAAGTTGTATTTGCCTAGTTTATCGATAAGAATATCATGCAAGACCGTATCAAATGCCTTACTAAAGTCTAGGTATACCACATCCACCACTTCTCCCTTATCCACAAGACTTGTTATCCTATCAAAGAAAGCTATCAGATTAGTTTGACATGATTTGTTCTTTACAAATCCATGCTGGCTCTTCCCTATCACCTTACCACCTTCCAAGTGTTTGCAGATGATTTCCTTAATTACTTGCTCCATTATCTTCCCTGGCATGGAAGTTAAAGTAACTGGTCTGTAATTTCCTGGGTTGTTTTTATTTCCCTTTTTGTAGATGGGCACTATGTTTGCCCTTTTCCAGTCTTCTGGAATCTCTCCTGTCTCCCATGATTTTCCAAAGATAATAGCTAGAGGCTCAGATACCTCCTCTGTTAGCTCCTTGAGTATTCTAGGATGCATTTAATCAGGCCCTGGTGACTTGCAGGCATCTAACTTTTCTAAGAGATTTTTAACTTGTTCTTTTTTTATTTTCTCTTCTAAACCTACCCCCTTCCCATTAGCATTCACTATGTTAGGCATTCCTTCAGACTTCTCGGTGAAGACCGAAACAAAGAAGTCATTAAGCATCTCTGCCATTTCCAAGTTTCCTGTTACTGTTTCTCCCTCCTCACTGAGCAGTGGGCCTACCCTGTCTTTGGTCTTCCTCTTGCTTCTAATGTATTGATTAAAAAGTCTTCTTGTTTCCCTTTATTCCTGTAGCTAGTTTGAGCTCATTTTGTGCCTTTGGCTTTCTAATTTTGCCCCTGCATTCCTGTGCTGTTTGCCTATATTCATCCTTTGTAATTTGTCCTAGTTTCCATTTTTTATATGACTCCTTTTTATTTTTTAGATCATGCAAGATCTCGTGGTTAAGCCAAGGTGGTCTTTTGCCACATTTTCTATCTTTCCTACCCAGCGGAATAGCTTGCTTTTGGGCCCTTAATAGTGTCCCTTTGAAAAACTGCCAACTCTCCTCAGTTGTTTTTCCCCTCAGTCTTGATTCCCATGGGACCTTACCTATCAGCTCTCTGAGCTTACCAAAATCCGCCTTCCTGAAATCCATTGTCTCTATTTTGCTGTACTCCCTTCTACCCTTCCTTAGAATTGCAAACTCTATGATTTCATGATCACTTTCACCCAAGCTACCTTCCACTTTCAGGGTGGAATGGCTACCCTAGCAGTTTATAGATCTAGGCCTATATCCAGCAGGTGGATGTGTGCATACAGACCCCTGTGCCGCATTTGGAGGTCCTTTGGGCTCAGTTCAGGCACACTGCTGTGTCTGCATGCAATGAATTGCAGAATCTGGGTCCTAAATTCTTATGAGAATGACTGAGTTTATTATCACGATTCTGTGTCTCTCAGTGTTAAGAGTTATGGGAATTGTGGTCATATAATGAGAAAATAAATTTCTAACTCATTACTGTATGAATTGTTACTAATGCCTCACTTGAACAACATTTTTTGTTTTTTGTCAAGTGACTCACAGTACAATTATTAGACTCATAGAATAATAGAAAATTGCATTGTTCGAGCTTGTGTGTTGCAATTGCAAATAATTATTAAATCACACATTTACATGCCAATATACTTCCCAGAGCAGAGATGGTTTTGACTTATTTTGAAATTGCAGTTTAAAAATATTAGCACCGTCTGCCTTTTCAAATAAATAAATAATTTTATACTACTAGTGAAGAGGAACTTGTTATTTCCTCATCATAGACGTCTACTAGACAGTGTCCATAAGGCATCAAGTGAAAAGCAGTATTAAAGAGAAGAAATTCATTTCATTTATGATTATTATAATCTGGAATTTTTACTGTGATACTTCTCTTAATGTATATTAACTCTCATACGAGTTAATATATCAGGTAGGTGCTATCAACACATCAAGGTGAATCCTGGCCTTGCTGTAGTCAGTGGCAAAACTCCTATTGACTGCAACTGAGCCAGGATTTATTCCCCAGTCTTTATGAACTCAGCCATATAGTCCAGAACACTAATTCTGTTATATCCCAATTATCCATTGAATATGTGTGAATAGCTACAGTTATTTATTTCTACAATAATCAAATGAACTAGAGAATTCAAACTGGAAGGTCCTGTAGCTATCAGCAAGAACAATGTAACATGGCGGATCAGTTGTAGTTGAAGGCTATAGAAGAGTAAATCTCTACAAACAGCTATTAACAAGGATTTAAAGTCATTTCCTATGTAAGTGACAGATTTAGCTATTTTCTCTCTCCAAATTGTATTAGCACTGTAAATATTATACTTAGTGGTACCAAAAGGACAATAAAAAACCAATATGTTTTTAAGAAATAAACTTAGCGTGGAAATGGCATATGAGGGGAATGCTTTAAAGAAGACATATATCAGGTTTAATAGTAATCAGTTTCCAGGAATTAAACCACTTTTGAGTCTGAGTTGAAATCTGTTCCTAAAATATCAGCTGGGCCTAATGAACATCTGGCTCCAAAGCTCTAAGGAACAAAAATATTGATCAGTATGTCCTCCGACAGTACTACTGGCATCCCACTGATTTGTTTCAAGGACATAATTCATATACATTTAATTTAAAATGCAACCAGCAACAATTTGAAATATGCACTCTGTTGTTGTTTTAATACAATTTTCCCCCTCACTCCTTTGATAAAGACATTTGTAGTTTCCAGTAGTGCAGTAGTGAATTATTTGCCAAATTCTTCTCTTCAGAGACCACCTGTGACGTTCTGCTCAGGACACCCAGAACCATAAGACACTGTGTTACCCTACTGGTAATATGGGGAATGTGATTATACCACTGTGTAAATTAAATTTCACTCTATCCAAATTAAATACAATTGGGTGTTGATAACATTTGGAATAACAGATGTTAGTAACCGTAAACTATTATACTCTATTAAAATGTTGTCTACATTTATTTTCCAGGAATTTCAGTTTTAGGGAAATGCCACTGAGAGAGGGGTATATATGTGTATATATATATATTAAGCTGAAGGAAATTGTGAATAATAGAGTTTCACTGTATTTTTACTTTTAATTTTATAATTAAAACTCAGGGTGAGAGACAGAGAAAACTTTCCATCCTTAACAGCAACCACTTGTTTTCTTTATTTATCCCATTATTACATCTTCCAACTTTATTCTCCATGCGTTTCCCATGCATAACTTCCATGAATGGGAAATACTTGTACGCATCAAGAATAGATGCATTCTTGGAGGGTTGACTCAATTGTTGTTTTCAAACTGGAGGGATGAGACAGCGATTGTGCTATTTGGGTAGGTACATAGCACTTCCAAAAGGTTAAATATGTAATGTGATATTGAATGAATTTGCAACAGGACCTCCATGAACATTAATAGTAGATGCATAGTTTATACCCACATATTGACTCCCATCCATGAGCTACACTTGGTTCAAGATCTGATGAGGTGGTTAGAGGAGGATGTATGCCATCCTTCCCCAATTATCTAGGCCAGCCTGGAGGCTGAGGCTAACTATTAGACTAACTTGTAAAATGTTGCCTTAGGGGGCCATTACATCAGCCAGGCATTTCTGGACACAACAAGCTTTGGCTATTGCCACCTCCCTCCCTGATATGTACCTAGTATACCCATAGGGTAGGGTCCAGGTGTGGGTGACGTAATGCTGTCTTCACACCAGCTATATATTGTTTAGTTGTTCATTTAGTGCAGTGTGGGCCAGAATTTCATCCACTGTGTTCAAGATTTTAATGTCTTCGCCTCTCTAATATGGTCATGTTCTTTTGGCCCAGGGATTTTAACTTGGCCAGCTACAGTATCACTTTAGAACATTGTTTTTCTTTCTCCCACCAGTGGCCAAAGTGTCCCTTTTGGTTATGGGAGAAGAGGGGTCTTAACACAGATGATGGTCTCATTGGCTAAGCAGAAAGTTTAAGTACTGTTTCTGTGCTATTGTACTCCACAAAGACTTGTAATTGGAGTTGGTGCTTTCTAGGCTTGGAGTACAAGGCAGGGGGAAAAGAGAATGAGCAGCTCTCCAGATGCTGCTTTCTGCTCAGCCCAGGGTTTCTCCATGTTGAAATGTAGGAGGTAATTAATCTTGTTTGAAGCAGCATTATCTCCTGAGAACTTCTTTTTCTTGCTGGCACAGAACTAGGTGAAGTGAGGAATGACAGTGCTGCTGCTCCTGGAACTGTACTGCTGTGGGGAAGAGGAAATAGGGGTACCCTTCCCAAAATGTTTTCCACAGGAAAAGGGAATCTGATCCACATTATACTTTTTAAAATGTCATGTTTCCGATAAGACAAACAACTTTGCATTAGAATATAGACTTTTGTCCAGCTTCTGATTTGGCAAAACTTTTCAGTCTTGACTTTTTACACTTCCAATCTCTTTCATAGTAGCAATATCTGTCCCTGGAACTTCAGCTGAAATGATGGAGTGCCCATTTCCAAACCTGAAGTTTCATGGATCAGGCAGTAGGTACTGCTGAAGAGTGAGATGGTTGGCTGCCTTTCTTTCCCCATTTGGTTTCCACTCCTCCCCTCTGATTCCAAGTGGTTCACATAAAAGATATGCCCCAGTTTCATCACAAGTTATCAGGCTTTATGCAGGAATCGCTGAGTTAAGTTCTGCAGGTTGTGTTCTGCAGGAGGTTAGACTTTATGATCATAATAGTTCGTCTGGCCTTAGAATCTATGTATCTATAATTGGTGTGTTTGGACCCTGTTGATCCAAGAAAAGAGAGTTTGGAGTTCCATTTTCTCTTCAAGTCTCAGTGCTTTGACCACATTAGGAAACTCACCTGATTAAAGCTATTAAGAAGTGCATGATCTAGTGTTGTGCTATTTCAGAACCTCTGCTGGTAGTTCAACTATAGTAGACCTTAATTACCCTAGAGATCGCATCTCCATACAGATAAAGTTACCAGCAGAATACCATCATGACAAGTTATGTAGGTTTAAAATGAAGTAATACTTATATTATGGTAATACTCAAAGGCCTTAAACATAAGTGTTTCCAGGATCAGGACCTAAAAAGACTAGTAATACATGAAGGGTGGGGGAGAGTCATAGCCTTCTAGGTCAGGTCAGGGTGTATCTTTTTGTTAATAAACAACTGTAAATTTTGAGTTTGAACAACATACACAGGAAGTTATAAATTTAAATAATGGTTACAAAAATAAAGTAATAGATTTACATCTGGATTTTGTTACTAGCCTCAAGATACTACCCAGAGCAATTGTAATATAACATACTGGAAATCTGATTATGTTTTATAAGTCAACATCATGCACTCTAATTTGGAGCATAGTTTCCTGCAGTATTGCTGATATGCCAGATAAAACAAACACGTGTCCAAAATCAACCTCCATTATAACTGAGCATTCTTCGTAGTCCCTGTCTGTGCTGTAATTTGTTATTAACTGTTCGCTGTCATAAAAGTGCAGCAAGAATGTTTTTGCCTGCAGTTTTGTGTGTAGTCTGAGCTCACTTCTGGATGAAAAAAACAACTGTGGTTTACATGATAGTTTGGTAAAGATAATAGACATAGTATTGCTTTTCTGCGATGGTTAGGTATACAAATACTTTGATTCAACAAAAGTGTCACAGTAACTGTTAACTTTCATGAAACTGTCATGTTTTTTCATCATCCTGACATAAATATTACTGTGACCAAGGTTCTGCAAAATAATAAGCATGGTTATTTCTCATTCAGTTAAAATGAAAAGTAAGGCAATCTATGTTATCTTTAGAATTTAACTGTCATGTTTTGCATAAGCAGACAAAAATTATTTGTTTTGCTGTTTGTTTTTTTCTCTGAAAAAGTTGAGTAGAAGCTGTGACTAAACACTGAAGATACCAAACCTTTTTCCTTCTAACCTTAGACAGAGTTTTTTCATCAGAAGCTTTGCAGTTTACAGTGGCGTTTGTGAAATGCCAAAAGTGACATTTTGTAATTAAAGAACTAAGAGTATGTCTACACTGTGATCAGGGTGTGTGACTGCAGCATGTGTTCGCATACTTGAGCTGCTCGAGTTCCAATAACAGTGAAGCCATGACAACACAAGCTTCAACATAGGCTGTACTAGATTAAAGCTTGCGCATGTATGTCTACACATGCTGCAATTGCAGTGTGGTCATACCCGAAAAGAAGAGATGTGCAGTGTTTGCCTGCAGCAAAACTGTGTGGTTATACTACAGGCCTATTGGTCACATTTAAAGTTTCTTCCATTTTGAAAGGTTCAAAGTGTATGAGAGAGATTCACTGTATTTAAAAATAGGAGACTACTGCTGTAACTGGTAGTGTATCTCAAACATGGAAATCTTTTGAAGTGCGATCACTGTATTGCAGTATTTCACTGTGTTACACTAATAGCCAAAATGGTATGGAAAATATCCTCCTCCTTCTCTCTTCCCCCCACATTCCCCAACCCCCACCACTACATATGGCGCTATTTGACATCCAGCTATTCTCAGCAGAGCAGACAAGTAATGGAGACTGAACTAACATGATTAAGTAAAGGAGACTGAATTATCATGCTGCCTTTAGTGGTCCCTCCAAGCTAAGGGTGAGCTACATAGGTGCGACAGTAGGAAAAAGTTTGCAATGAGAAAGTGGCAGTGTGAGAGAGCTTGTTTGGACTGTACCTGTTACATGGAAAAAGTAGGGCTAGTTTTTAGGTCCTTTATGAATGCTAAAACCCTGTCTGGCAATGAGATGCATACAGGTGGACTCCTGCATCCATATGGAGCCCCATTGAGTTCACTGAAGCTGCAAGCACAGGTGTTTGCCTGCGCACATCTCATTGCAGAATTGTGGCATGAAATAGGCTAGTAATAATTTTCACTTCAGCACCTTCATCCAAAGATCTTGAAATATACTCCTGGGGGCATTCTGTGCCAAAAAATTAAAAATTCTGCGCATAATATTTTAAAATTCTGAAAAATTCTGCAAATTTTATTTGTCAAAATAACACTACATAATCACACCAGTTTCAAATATTTTGGTCATTTATTTCAAAATACCTGTCAGCAAGTATGGCTGTAACAATAGAGAGAGACACAAAAATTCCCCCAGGAGAAGAGAGTTCAAGAAACCCCTATCACAACCCTGTTCCTGTTTCTCTGCCCCTCCTCCGAGCCCAGACTGGGGGGTGGGCAGACACCGAAACCTCCTCCCCACCCCCCCCGAGCCTACTAGCCCAGATACCCGCACTCCATCCACCCCAGAGCCCAGCCACTGGGTCCCTCCAGCCCAGATACCCGCACCCTCTGCCCCAAAGAGCCCAGCCGTGCCCCCCCCCGGTCAGATACCCACTCTCCTCTCCCCTTAAGCCCAGGGATCCAGAATGAGAAACAGCCTGATGCTGGGTCCCAGGCTTGCATGGAGTTTCCTGCGCGCAGCCCTCTCCTTCCCTCAGGGCATGCTGGGAACTGCAGATGCCAGGAACCCTCTAACTCCCTCTCCCTCCACCCAGCGGTGACTTCTATGTGCGAGATGTGCTCTGCTGGGTCCAGTGGCCCCTATGGCAGCTAGCAGCACTGCAGCCCATTTCTGCATGGGAAAGGAAATTCTGCATGCACAACGTTCATTTCTGCAAAAGTCTGCATTGCGCAGTGGCACAGAATTCCCCCAGGAGTAGAAACACTAAATAAATACTAACCCTCAAAACACCTATGGAGGTGCTAGAGTTGCTGACTTTAGGTGCACGTTTTTTTTTCTTTTTCTTTCTTTCTTAAAACAGCTGCTCATGAACAGCTGTGATTCTCTTGTGAATTTCTGCCCTTATAAAACATGGATGTTATCTTAGCTTTTTTATCTTGGGACTGAAGACAGGATGCCCTCATTGAAGACAATTGCTCCCTGACCCTTACAATTTGTAATCTGAGCTGAAAGGAAGCTGTGGGGTCAGGGGAATGTGGGATGCAAGAGGGAAATGGATGGGGCATGCAATGGAATGTGGGACCAAGGAAAGGAATAAGTATCTGGTAGCTGGGAGATGGGATAGGGCAGTGGGACAGAGGAATAAAGAGAATAGGAGGGGTATTAGGCCCATGAGAAAATGAGGTAAAATGTGGTGGGCAGTTGTGGTACTGGAGACTGTTGGGGAGAAAAAGAAACTGGGACAGTGGAAAGGATAGTGAGGGTGGCAGGAGGGAGACTGATAGGGAAGTGGAGTGATGGCTACTGAGGAGGCTTTCATTTTCATTTTTCCAGTGCATATGTGTGCTTAAAGTTCCTGAAATGAAGAGAAATCAAAGCTTGTTGCTTATCCCAGAGGCTGGAAAAATCACAAGGCAGACCAAAAATGTAATTTATTGTTCTTTGATTAAAATCTCAGATGTTTGAGCTCTTACCCATGATTTTTGAGCACTTGGGCATGGCAATACTGTGTACACATCTTACTGCTGGATAAACAGAGGCACAGGAAGGTTAAATGACTTAACCAAGGTCCTACTGAAAGTTAGTGGCAAAACTGGGAATAGAAACCAGGAGGCCCAACTACCATTCTGTTGTACTGCTACTAAACATTTTTGCCAAAAAATGCCAATTAATCAAAACTGAAACTTTGCAAAATAGGTTCAGATTTGAAGAATCTCCTAACTTAAAAAATAAAAAGTTTGAAAAAGTTTTTTCATTTTGAAAAAAAAGCTAGTTTTCCAATTTGAAATGCCTTTACAGTTCAAAACTTGAGCTAATTAGACACACAGGTTTAAAAAAAGGGGGGAAATAGTCAAAATTGAAACAAAACATTTCAAATTGATTGAAAGAAAGCATTTCAATTGACGTGAACTGATTTTTTTTCAGTTTGTGACTATTTAGCAGATTTTGACATTTTGTTCTGATTTGAGACAGGAAAAATTTGTGAACATTTGAAAATATTTGAGGACTGAGAAAACCATTTTTGTCACAAAAATAGAGGGAAGGGCAGCATAAAATCCCTCCTTGGCAGCTGTACTGAATCGCCTTACCTGTAAGGGGTTAAGTAGTTCAAATAACCTAGTTGGCACCTGACCAGAAGGACCAATGAGAAAAGAAGATACTTTCAAATCTGGGTGGGGGGAAGCGTTTGTTTGTGCTCTCTCTTTGTTGTTCCCTCTCCGGATGGAGGGAGAGACCAAGCAGGTACAACATCTCCTGAAAATATACCTGGAATAATAGATCTAAAACCACAGAAATTGTAAGTAGGGTAAGGAAATGCATTAGGTTATCTTTTGTTTTAGCTTTTGAATGTATCCCATGCTACAGAGGTAGTTTTATTCCTGTTTTTATAACTGTGAAGCTGAGCCCGGGGGGGAAGGGAATCCTCTGCGTTTTAAATCTTTTTATTACCCTGTAAAGTTACCTTCCATCCTGATTTTGCAGGTGTAATTCTTTTACCTTTTCTTTATTTATAAAGTTCTTCTTTTAAGAACCTGATTGATTTCAGTGTCCTGAAGACAAAGGGTCTGGTCTGTGCTTACAGTGCTAAGGCAATTGGTTGGTATATTATTCTCAAGCCTGCCCAGGAAAGGGGGTGAAGGGACTTGGGGGGATATGGAGTCCAAGTGACCCGTCCCTGAATTTTTATGTAAATCACTTGGTGGTGGCAGCAATACTATCCAAGGACAAGGAAAGGAATTTGTGCCTTGGGGAAGTTTTAACCTAAGCTGGTAGAATATAAGTTTAAGGGGTCTTTCATGCAGGTCCCCACATCTGTACCCCAGAGTTCAGAGTCGGGGGAGAACCTTGACAATTTCACCTCTCAATATAAACCAGTTTACTAGAACATGAGCCACCATGGGGCAGCCTGCCGCCAGTTACTTCCTCCCCCAAACATTCCTTTAGCTCTCTTATGGAATAACTGATGAACTGATACTCACTGTGCTCCTATGGATGCCTCGCTCTCCTAGGTTCAAGAGAGGCAGGTGACCACTTCCTCATCTTGTCCCTTTGGGGAGGGTACCAATTTTTGCTGTTACTTTCCCAAATCTCCAAGGGATATGGCCTGAAATCCTGTAAACCATATTTTAATGTATCAGAATTAGTATTCAACAGATAGTGTAAACTGAATTAGTGTATAACTGGAGTATGTGGACAGGAAGAATAAAAATTCTTTTTCATTTGGCAGTCTGACAATGCCTGAATCTTGTTTGGAAATGTAGCTGCAGCAGCAGCTGTAGTCTTGGGTACCTTCTGAGAGTAGGTGTGGTTCACACCCACCAAACCCAGCAAGACTGTTTAGATTTATTTGAAAGGAACTTGGCTTTCTTGCAAATGAGCTTGAATAAACAAAGGGGGTGGGGAGGGGAAAAAAGGAAAAAGTACAAATTTTCCTGTGAGATTTTCTTGTTCTTTCTTCTTAGAGCAATGAGCCAAAAAAAGGATCTTCTGCCTTAATGGTGATAGACATGAAAAACAACCCTTGTGGGGAAGTTCTGTTGTTCCTCTTCAGAATATTGGAACTATACATATTCCTGAGGTCAGTGTTCAGGGCACCACTGCTATAACGGATCCTCAAACACAGGTGGCCAAGTAATCTGTGGTGCACAGTGCTTAATTTGTGCCTGGGCTTGCCAGGGCTGAGCTCCGGCACTTCTAGGCTTGGCAGTTCATAGCCCGGGCACCTAATTGCTTGAGCTCCAACACCTCTTTCATTACACATGAAGCACTGGTGGTACAATACCGTTTAATTCAGTAAAGTTCAGAGGTGTTGAAATGCTGTTTAGGACCAACTGCTGTCATAATGGAGAGGGAATGGGAATTCTCTACATCTTAATGCTCCAGTCCTGCACACGCTACTTCAGGTGGACTACCCAAGCGTTTAACATGAAACCACCAATAAGCACTTGCAGACTTGAGTCTTGAATCTGAATTTGTTTGGCTATAGTGAATACCCCCACTGCCTCAAAGAAAAGAAACCAAAAAACAAACCAAAAAAGGGGGAAAATAGTAATTAACATATCTAAGCAAAAAGTTGATGCTTATCTGAATGATATGAATAACTCAGTCCTTTTGTTATTAACATAATATATTAACTGTGCCATGCTGCCACAGCTGAGATCCACAGAGGCGCTCAAGCTGGAGCACCATTGGTATAAACAAGGGCATTCTGTGTGAGTGCCCCACAGTTTTGGAATTTGTTCTCCCACTTGGCTGAAGTAGCCTGAGTCCAATGCCCTTTGGGGCATGTTGCAAAGCTCATTTTTCACCCAGGGATCTGAAAATGAGCTGAGGAATTGTGGGAAGGCCTGGATGTTTTCTGATGGGTTATCTTAAATTGCTGCCCTTGTATTTTTAAGTTATGCCAAAGGCCCCATTGTCTTTTTTGATCAGTTTTATAAATGCAAAAATAATCATTGTATTGAATGTTTTAAAGAAACACTATCAGTGTTGGCAGGCCTAAGATGTAATCTCTCCCATTATTTACTCATTTTTATTGGCCCACCAATACAAAGGTGAACATATCAGCCAAATAAGAGGCTACAACCTTGTTAAAATCCCAGATCATAGGCTGAGCAGCCCACTACTAATTGATAAATCTGGGACATTGGGTTGACTGCAACTTGTGATTGAGTGCACTGATTCTTTGGACATTATGGGCCTCTAAAGGAAGGTCATGCAGAGTCAGGATCTAGAACTAGGTTTCTGTATCTGATTTTCTGCTGTGGAGTGTCCCCGCGTGCCGAAAGTTATTGGAGGAAGCCCTAGGCTGCAGGCGAGCCTAGTTAGGCTCAGAGCCTTAGAAAAAAGCTGGGATCCTTTTCAGGGAATAAGCAGATGGGGATGTTATCTTAGAAGCTAGGACAAGGAGTTCTGGAGAGCTGCTCTGTTAATATTGTTTTGGAGTTTAGCTGCAAGAAGGGAATGTGGCCAAGGATTTAGCTAGTCTGTTTTTTTAATTTTAGTTGTACCAGAAAAATGTATAAACTGGAAACCCTAGAGAGGGCAGTTTTTATGCTTAACCTCTGGTTTTTGCTTTCATTTCTGACAAGTTGTGCAAACTCTGGCCTTCCAACATAGTTATTCATGCTCAAGCATATAAAATAAATGATGGATCATTCTTTGATATTGCTGTAACTTTTACCTGTGTTTTCCCTATGTACTCCCCCCACGCCCAGCTTCCACTGCTGCCACTCATGTCTAAACATATAGCAGGGAGTAAAGCCATGTTATTTATTCACATGTGGGGAATTCTTTTGCCCCATCAATACCCCCAAGGTGTGAGGAGCTACGCTCTTCATGCTTGTTGTAACAGTTTAGAGATTCCTGCCCCCCTCTGATATTTCTCCTTTTATCTCCCTTCCTCCACCTAATACTCATGGGACTGGCTTCAAGGGACAGCTTCCTGTTCTATCAGATGCAGACTACAGCATATTGCCTGCTGCCATTTCCATCCCCATTCCAGATCCCATCTGCAAGGGGGGAAAAGGACGTTTGAAGTTCTAGATTGTTTTATCTTAGACCCAGGCTCCACTTCAGAGCATCTTTCTGAAGACATCTTTGATGCTGAGCAATTTCTTTCCCACTACAAATCTGTCCAGATACCTGCTTCACTGGTCCTTGATACAGGGACCAGTTGTGGTGGGGTGGATGCTGTATTGACATGAGTACCGTGAGGTGTGCATTTTTCTTCTCAGGGAAGGCCTCTGAATCTATGGCATCTTAACCTTCCTCTCCAAGATTAGGATCATCCTTGTCCCATTCCTCCTGGCAATCCTAACACCTGGAGGAAACTTTTGTGCAATTTCTCATGAACGCAAAGCTCATTCCCATTCATAAGGTGAAAGATACCAAACTTGAGAAGCCGGCTGAGTAATGAGTGATCCAGTGGAAGGTGGTCAATTCTTGGGGCCAGCAGTGTAGAGGTTTAAAAAACAGAAGAGGGTAAATGAACCTAAACTCCATATTTCCCAAGTGAGAAATGGATAAACTCAGTTTATCCAAATTTACTCTCAACTATACCACCGTGTGGGGTCCTTTCTAATGATGTTGGTCTATTTGGAGACTGACTACAAGTCTGAAAGTTGAGGTTGCCTATCAGAGGCCTGGCTGAAAGGAAAGATTTTCTCCTTTGCATATAGTGCAAAATATGTCATCCCAATAGCAGGGCAGATGCCCTGTGTCATTACTGGGAATGAGAGGACGGCAATCTGCTGCTGGAATATTGCCCCTTCAAGTCCATCAGAAGGGATGTTGGAAGTCTCAGTTCCAGGCCCTGAAGTGATCATTCTTGGCAAGTAGCCATGCCTCCTCCTGTGGCGAAGACACCTCTATCTCTGGCAGAGGTAAGAAATGTTCAAATATTTGTCCCCTGGTCAAAAGGGTTAAACCTCTGAAAGCAATCTGGAGGGAGTCCCTCTAGTGTTTACAGAAGATGCTTCTGCCAGATCTATCCCTAGCAACCATAGGTGGGCTCTCACAGTGTGTCCAAGTCTGGACAAAATATTATATCTGGTCAGTGCTTAGATATTATGGTGATGGGTGCTATAGAAAAATAAGATTAGACCCCACCCCCACAGCAGCAAAAAAGTGGATTACATGGGATTTAGAAGATACCCCTGCCTCCAGTCCTTCCACCCAAGGCAGCAAGGAATTATTTAATGCTGAAAGTCCACTTGGTACTGTACAAGATCAGACAGACACTTCTTACCCTGGGGTATTCTCCCAAAGATACCAGCCCCAGGACACAGAGGAAATACCACAAGATGATAATTATGCAGGCTACACAAGCTGTATATTACAAGTTCTAGACTTAGTGTAAATTTGAAATTCTGAACCAGTTCATACTGCCCAGCCATTTAAAATGTCTTCACAGCCTAGAACGTTCTAGGATGTCACCTTGTAGTTATTTATCAGAGTAATGAAAAAATTCTCCCACTCTTTAGCACATGGATTTTATGATCTTTTTCTCCTCACCTTATAGGAAGTGGGATGTCTCACAAAGCATGGAACAGATACAGAAATAAGTGAGGTCTTTCCTATTTCTCTTGACTTTCCAGATGTTTCCTTTTGAAGATTTAGTTAGTTCAAATTAACCACTAGTTAGAATTCCAAACAAGTTAAGTCTATGTCATCTATGGGCTTGTCCACATTACTGCTTAAATCTACGTAAGTTCCATTGCCCAGGGGTGTGAGAGAGCCCCCCGAGCGACATAAGTTACATCAACTTAAAGCGGTGTCTACACCATGCTATGTCAGTGGGAGACGCTCTTCTGCTGATATAGCTTCTACCTCTCATTGTGGTACAGTAATTAAGTCAAGGGGAGAGCAATTTCCCATCGACATAGCATGTCTTCACCTGACCTGCTACATCGACACAGATGCATCAGTGCAGCTGCGCCAATGTAGTGTGGTATGAAGACAAGCCCTGTTTCATCTTCATATTCAGAGGAATTTTTGTTACTGTTGTATCTTTCAAAAGTTTTAGCAATTTGTTTTTACCCCTGTTATGAACAGAGGTATCTGTTGTTTGTAACATGTTTATCTGCAATATGCAATCTTCTGGGTATTTAAGTTGTGTGTGTATATGTATGTGTGTATGTATATTTATTTATTCTGGGTGCTATTGATATCTATGTCATCCTATGCAGCCTTCTCTTTTGTGTCCATTTAAAGGAATTTCCCTTTACTCTTTACTCTTACTTTGGATGTAAAGACCTTAATTCCAAACACCTGATGGATTTAACAGTCAACACCCATAAGTAAAAAAATATCTATAGTTTGTGCATATGAAGAGATGTGCTTATTCATAAAATCAAAAATATTCAGGCTATTAAGGGAGACATAATAATATAGACTAAATTGGTTAGATTTTGTCAGGGGAGATGTTCCACCACCTTTACAGTTACATAAACTACCTTTCCAGGAGAATAGCTACAATTACAGCCAATCATGCATTGAACATTATAGCAGAACTATACTGAAGTTAAATTGCATTTTGACAATGTCAACAAGTCAATATAATATCGTTGGCTCTTTCCTTTCCCTCTGCATTTGAATAGTGGTAAGTGAAGACATGCTGTGAAAATGCTGTTAAAGTGTGTTTCTCTGCAGGTAAGCTCAGCAGTACTCCCATATGACAGGTACCTAGTCTCTGGTTCTAATATATGGCAGTTTTTACTTAAACCGCATGTGTATGTGGAACACATTGCTTTAGGTACCTACATAGAAACATAATGTACAGTGCAACATGATGTATATACAAGGAGGTTTTCTAACAGTAGATTGATAGTGTGTTTAATGGACCTCAAGATTAAAATCTAAAATTTAATACCACATTAGAACACAACACAACATTTCTACTTCTAATGTGACATATTTAGGCACTTACATGGCCACTTGCTGTACTATCTGAGCTATTTGGATATGATGTATCCATTACTCCTGGGGGAATTCTGCGCCACTGTGCATGCACAGAATTTATGTCCCCTGCAGATTTATTTGCTTCCCTGCAGAAAAATGACTTTCTGACGGGGAAGCAAAGGGAAGCCACAAGAGCGGTCATGTAACCCTTCCCAGCAGTATATTTCGGGGCCCCAGGGAAGCCAGTAGAGAGGTAAATCACTGTGAGGCAGGAGGCGGGACTGGGGAAGACCTGGCAGGTGGCTCCTACCCTGTGCCGGGCTCATCTGCTGGTCCCAACTGAGCTGGGGAGGACAGGACTTCCTCTTCCCCTGCACAGCATCCAGGGCCAGGTCAGACCCACCCTCAGATTTCTCTCCCTCCTGCAGGAAGCTCTGCAAAGTCTCACCCACCTGCTTCCTGCACCCATTGCTCCTCAGCTGCAGGGGGAGGGATCCCTGTACAGGGAGCTGCTCCCCTATCCACCCAGCCCCCATGCATCTAGACCCTGTCATAACCAGACCCTCCCGCCGAGGCTCACCTCCCTGATGAGCCATCCCCACCCAGATCCCCACCCCACAGAGCCCCAACCAGCTGCACCTGGATCCCTACCCCACTGAGCCCAACTCCCCCAGCATCTGGACCCCCCACTGAGACCCCACACCCAGACCTCTTGCCAAGCTCTATCCCTCCCCAATGCCCAGACCCCCCCGCTGAGCCCCAACCACCTTCACGTAGACCCCTCTGCAGAGTCCCATTACTGTTGCACCCAGAATCCCCCAACAAGCCCCAGTGCATCCAGATCCCCACCACACCCGGATCCCCCACTGAGATGCCCGCACCCAGATTTCCCCACACAGAACCCTCTCAATCTACACCTGGATCCCCACCACTAAGCCCCTCCACACTTGGATTCTGCCTTGCTGAGCCTGCCTGCCCACACCTGGTTCACCTGGCACAGATGGGATGCTTCTAGGGTAGGACCGGTCCTTGTGCTGTGTCAGGGTTGGGTGCAGCCTCACCGCTGAGTCTGTGTCCCAGAGGGAGCTGCACAGTGATTTCCCACCTCTGTGCAGCCAGTGACCTATGCTGGAGCCACCTAATTTATTTGACAAGCAGAATTTTGCAGAATTTTAAAATATTGTGTGCAGAATTTTTATTTTTTTGGCACAGAATGCCCTCAGGAGTAATCTATTAATGACTATACTCAAGATGGTGAGCTTTTTAAAAAGAACCAACTTTGAAATAGACAAAATCTGTCAGTGTAAATTAACAGCTTTTTCTGCACTATTGTTAGTGTCAAGTAACTGGTTTCAATTTCAGCATTGGTTGGTGGTTTACATATTCTACTTGGAGTTATTCTAAATCAGTGGTTCTCAAACTGTGGGTCAGGACCCCAAAGTCGCCAGTGCTGGCTTAGACTTGCTGGGGCTCGGGGCTGAAGCCCAAGCCTCACTGTCCAGGGCCAAAGCTAAAGCCCGAGAGCTTCAGCCCTGGGCAGTGGGACTCAGGTTACAGGCCCCCTGCCTGGGGCTGAAGCCCTTGAGCTTCAGCTTTGGCCCCCCTGCCCGGAGCGGTGGGGCTTGGGTTTTGGCCCTCCCACCCGGGGCAGCAGGGCTCTGGTGGGCTCAGGCTTCACTGCCCTCTCCTGGGGTTGTGAAGTAATTTTTTTGTCAGAAGGGGGTCGCAGTGCAATGAAGTTTGAGAACCCCTGTTCTAAATAATACTGATGTTGTTATATAGTAACAAATGACTATTGCTTACAGGTCCTATACAGTGGAATCAGGGTAAAGGTTAAAAATGAAACTGCTGTATGCTGCTGCGTGTAGTTAGTGGCCTTGATTTTGGACCCTGCTTGTAGGGACTGATTCATTGCTTGACACTAGTTACATAGTGGCCTCCTACAATATATGCTCCTGATAAATTAACCCTTATTAATCATGCTTAAAACTTCTCCTGTCTCTTTGCTATATTTACAACTGGGTTTGGAATAGCAGCTACTGTGTTCAGACTTACACCTCACCAAAAGACTCGTCTTGTTGCTTTGCAGTATCACAAAGAACAGAAGGCTAAAACCAAATAAACCCTGCAGATTTAAAAAGTTTTCATGTTGCTTTTTTTACTGCTGCGCCCTACTGACAATATCTCACTTATTCGTCATTTAATTACTTGGCAACTTAGCAGCATTTCCTTGCACACCCTAAGTTTACCAAAGTTGTATCCAGCCAGGCCAGTGAAATTTGACCTGATAAATAGTATGCTGTTGTCTAAAAGACAGTGGAATCAGGCTTTTCTGTAGCGTGAATGCATGTGTTGCTGCAGCACCAGCCCAGCACTCAGTCACATGTGGAACAGAACCCAGATGCTGTGTGGATCAGATTATGGTTAACACTCTTTGCCAGTTAATGGAGAACACGTAGGAAGGTGGGAAGAGGATAGCATATGTAAACGTACCTGTAATCCCAGAAAAGGGAGGCCACATTTATCTCACGATTGGCAGAGATAATGCTGTAAAGTTGTTGCCTCTTGGGTATTAGGAAAAGGACAAAGGAAAAGAAACAGAGAAACATTACAATTTTGGCTTACATGGGCACATACACAAATATGCACATGTTCTGTGTCTGGCAGTTGGGAGTGGTCTTTCTGCTACTGCTGGTACTTATCATAGCAGGGGTGCATAAAAGCAAGAAAAGAATAGGGACTATGCCTGCAGTGCACAAACTCTTCAAAATGTCTCACAGCAACAACATAATGTTCAATAAGTGTGGGAAGTAATTGCATTTCAATTTCAGGGTCTTTCCTCGGCTGGGTCACTATGTATGTGAGTGCTTATTTTTTAGTTTTGGAATGTTTTTAATCTTAATATAGAATGTCCTTAGTGAAAGGTTTTAACTTCCAAATCTGTGGCTGAATTCCTATTCTGTTTGCGCACAGCACATGCTGCAGCAGAAGCACATGCCACACACTTTGATGTCCTCTTCATGTCCCCTAATATTAATGTCCTAACATTATGGACGTGTGTCTGACATTTGTCTGAAGCTCACAACCAGTGACATTCTTTGCATTACTGTTTATATGTGTGGGGCTAGGTTGTGCATTTAGGAACAGCCCTGAGGAGCGAGTGGTGGTATAAGCTGTGCCACCCTGAGAGTAGCCTCAGGAGGCACTCAGAATCACAGTTCCCTGCATGCATCCCCCTCACTCTGGGAGTGTGTAGGCCAGCAGGAGATTACAACATCCCATGCTGGCTAAGCTGTGCTGACTAGCATAAATGGCAGTGGTGGCCAAACTTTTCCAGTATCACCCCACTTACCAGTAATGGAATCTATCTGCGCTGCCCCCCACCCCCATTATTGCACAGCCAGGGCTTCCTCAACAGCAGAGCTTGGGCTGAAGATGGAGCTGGGAGCAGAACTGGGGATGTGGGAGGAGCTAGGGCTAGAGATGGAGCTGTGGCTGGGAGCGGATTGGAGCTGCGGCTGGGGTCGGAGCTGGTCTGGGGGCAGACCAAGGCTGGGTGTCCTGGGCTCCGCTGGGTGCCCCCTAAACATTCCTCTGCGCCGCCCTGTGGGTGTGTGCCCCAAAGTTTGGGGAACCACTGATACATGGGGATGCAGGGCCAAAGCTCTGTCCTTCCTCCATCCCTCCCTGGGAAGATGTAAAGGAAGAGGGCACATGCACCTGAACCCTCAGTCTGGGTAGTTCTTACTGATCTTTAAGTGGAGGGCTCTTACCTTCCTGGGCAGGTGAATAGTCCAAACCACAAGTTATCCTACAGTCTATTCTCTGCCTTTCATATGAAAAAATGAATTCTATAGCCTCATTTTAGTATTGACTGTTATAAGTAATAGGATTTTTTCATATATTTCTACATGAATTACAGTGTCATTCCTTTTTGGTTTTAATATAGAAGCTTAATGAATTTTTAAATAAAACAGCGTATTCTGTTGCGGGAGGGAGAAGGTATTTTCTTTTAGCAGCTGTCAAGTATTCAGCAAAGTGGGTTGGAAAGATGTCTTTCTGTTACTGCAATGCACAGTTTGTCACACTTCTTGCAAATGATGTAACATGACATTATGCTTGAATTTGCAAGTGAAAAGATTGGAAACATTGCACAAAGCAAGTCCAACCTTTGACAAAAGAATCCACTTTCTGTACTTCAGTAAGTGTTTTCACTCCTTTCCAATGCTCTGCCCTCACTTTAACCCAACATGTGCCCAATATACAAAAGGGGTGGGGGCGGCTGAGACTGTTCCTTATATGCTCACATTCCATTGAAACCACTCGAAGCTTTTGAGTGAGTGAAGGATGCAGCATTGAGCCCTGGTTGTACAGATGAGATTTTAAAAATTGCCCCTACTAAGGCAGCATAAATTACAAAACCAAGTAAAATATCTAAAATTGTATCTTCTTAGCAAATACATCATGTTCTAATATCTAAGTACATATCTTCAGAATCAGAGGTAGCCTAAGTAACTTGTTTTCTAAGCACTTCGCACCCATCTCAAAAGATATCTAGGTGGCATTTACATGTCATATCCAGTGGCCTAGCTGAGAGAGAACCCTCAACTCTGAAATGTGTGGAAATGTTAATTGTATTATTTTGTATAAATACTTAATGATCTGTTGGTTGTTTGAAATTTTCTGTTGAGGAATGGGTTATTATACATGAGATGAAGCATTAAAGAGAGGGGGAGGAAAAAGATTACTAAAACTGGGAAACAAATGCATTCTAATTTTCATGATGAAGTATAGTATGCATTTTTTCCATTGGTGAATGGGCTGCTAATACTGCATTTTAATCTCTGCAGTTTACACAAACTACCAATGCTGTGCTCAGCGAGTAAAAGATACAATAGCTTTATGTAACTGGGTCACTTTATCACTGAAACTCATAGATTCATAGATTCTAGGACTGGAAGGGACCTCGAGAGGTCATCGAGTCCAGTCCCCTGCCCGCATGGCAGGACCAAATACTGTTTAGACCATCCCTGATAGACATTTATCTAACCTACTCTTAAATATCTCCAGAGATGGAGATTCCACAACCTCCCTAGGCAATTTATTCCAGTGTTTAACCACCCTGACAGTTAGGAACTTTTTCCTAATGTCCAACCTAGACCTCCCTTGCTGCAGTTTAAGCCCATTGCTTCTTGTTCTATCCTTAGAGGCTAAGGTGAACAAGTTTTCTCCCTCCTCCTTATGACACCCTTTTAGATACCTGAAAACTGCTATCATGTCCCCTCTCAGTCTTCTCTTTTCCAAACTAAACAAACCCAATTCTTTCAGCCTTCCTTCATAGGTCATGTTCTCAACCATTCTTGTTGCTCTTCTGTGGACCCTTTCCAATTTCTCCACATCTTTCTTGAAATGCGGCGCCCAAAACTGGACACAATACTCCAGCTGAGGCCTAACCAGAGCAGAGTAGAGCGGAAGAATGACTTCTCGTGTCTTGCTCACAACACACCTGTTAATACATCCCAGAATCGTGTTTGCTTTTTTTGCAACAGCATCACACTGTTGACTCATATTTAGCTTGTGGTCCACTATAACCCCTAGATCCCTTTCTGCCGTACTCCTTCCTAGACAGTCTCTTCCCATTCTGTATGTGTGAATCTGATTTTTTCTTCCTAAGTGGGGCACTTTGCATTTGTCTTTGTTAAACTTCATCCTGTTTAACTCAGACCATTTCTCCAATTTGTCCAGATCATTTTGAATTATGACCCTGTCCTCCAAAGCAGTTGCGATCCCTCCCAGTTTGGTATCATCCGCAAACTTAATAAGCGTACTTTCTATGCCAATATCTAAGTCGTTAATGAAGATATTGAACAGAGCCGGTCCCAAAACAGACCCCTGTGGAACCCCACTCGTTATGCCTTTCCAGCAGGATTGGGAACCATTAATAACAACTCTCTGAGTACGGTTATCCAGCCAGTTATGCACCCACCTGATAGTAGCCCCATCTAAATTGTATTTGCCTAGTTTATCGATAAGAATATCATGCGAGACCGTATCAAATGCCTTACTAAAGTCTAGGTATACCACATCCACCACTTCTCCCTTATCCACAAGACTCGTTATCCTATCGAAGAAAGCTATCAGATTGGTTTGACATGATTTGTTCTTTACAAATCCATGCTGGCTGTTCCCTATCACCTTACCACCTTCCAAGTGTTTGCAGATGATTTCCTTAATTACTTGCTCCATTATCTTCCCTGGCACAGAAGTTAAACTAACTGGTCTGTAGTTTCCTGGGTTGTTTTTATTTCCCTTTTTATAGATGGGCACTATATTTGCCCTTTTCCAGTCTTCTGGAATCTCTCCCGTCTCCCATGATTTTCCAAAGATAATAGCTAGAGGCTCAGATACCTCCTCTATTAGCTCCTTGAGTATTCTAGGATGCATTTCATCAGGCCCTGGTGACTTGCAGGCATCTAACTTTTCTAAGTGATTTTTAACTTGTTCTTTTTTTATTTTATCTGCTAAACCTACCCCCTTCCCATTAGCATTCACTATGTTAGGCATTCCTTCAGACTTCTCGGTGAAGACCGAAACAAAGAAGTCATTAAGCATCTCTGCCATTTCCAAGTTTCCTGTTACTGTTTCTCCCTCTTCACTAAGCAGTGGGCCTACCCTGTCTTTGGTCTTCCTCTTGCTTCTAATGTATTGATAAAAAGTCTTCTTGTTTCCCTTTATTCCCGTAGCTAGTTTGAGCTCATTTTGTGCCTTTGCCTTTCTAATCTTGCCCCTGCATTCCTGTGTTGTTTGCCTATATTCATCCTTTGTAATCTGTCCTAGTTTCCATTTTTTATATGACTCCTTTTTATTTTTTAGATCATGCAAGATCTCGTGGTTAAGCCAAGGTGGTCTTTTGCCACAATTTCTATCTTTCCTAACCAGCGGAATAGCTTGCTTTTGGGCCCTTAATAGTGTCCCTTTGAAAAACTGCCAACTCTCCTCAGTTGTTTTTCCCCTCAGTCTTGATTCCCATGGGACCTTACCTATCAGCTCTCTGAGCTTACCAAAATCCGCCTTCCTGAAATCCATTGTCTCTATTTTGCTGTTCTCCCTTCTACCCTTCCTTAGAATTGCAAACTCTATGATTTCATGATCACTTTCTCCCAAGCTGCCTTCTACTTTCAAATTCTCAACGAGTTCCTCCCTATTTGTTAAAATCAAGTCTAGAACAGCTTCCCCCCTAGTAGCTTTTTCAACCTTCTGAAATAAAAAGTTGTCTGCAATGCAGTCCAAGAATTTGTTGGATAGTCTGTGCCCCGCTGTGTTATTTTCCCAACATATATCCGGATAGTTGAAGTCCCCCATCACCACCAAATCTTGGGCTTTGGATGATAACTATACAAGGAATCACCTTAAATGCTTAAGCAATTGTATCCCCAAAGGGATTAATAACTTAAATGTGCTGTTGTGCTAACTTAGCTGCAAGAGAGGTAAAATAAAGAATTCATCACTGAGGGAGAGGTCTTCAAAATAAATTAAATGTCTCCAAGTCAGAGAAGTGCAGGATTGTGGGGAAGGGAGCACAGAAAGAAAACTGGAAATTGTGGTGGGAAGAGACCTGAATAAGATGAAAGGGTGCAGTGTTATTCTTATACCTATCCTCGATTGTCTGGAACACTACTGCACTAAGAGCTTTGCTTCTTATGCAGTGCCCTGACGTGGACGGTCAGGCAGAGACTAGAATGTTACATGAAGGACACGTGTCCTCCCCTCTCTGTCTAATCATCAGGAATGCTCCTGTGGTGTTCCACTCCCACTGCTTTGTCCATATGTTTCAGGCCGAGTGGGATGCCAGTCAAGGCGTTTCAACTGTGATCCTGCAAGGAGACTCCTAATTTTGATTTTCCTCACAGGGACTTGAGTATGTCTCTATTTTGCCTGCTACAGGTGGGTTTATAGTTTAGTGCAGAAATGGTACATAAACCCAGCAATTTAAGGGTATGATCCTGCTCCCATTGAAGGCAACAGCAAAGCTGCCACTGATATCTATGAGAGCCTGATTAGAGCCTGCTAGAGGACTCTATTAAATATACTGATTAAGGGATAAAAATATGAGGGCAAACCTGGAGAAGAAAGAGCAGGTGTGTCGTAGGCTGCTGACTTGAAACTGCCATATGGTTTTGACTGGATTTATCCCGAGTTTGAATGTCTATTGCTGGGTAAAATAAAAGATGATAGAGAAAGCTGGAAGGACCAATTAAAGGCAGATGTAATCCATATCTATACAAAAGGCCATATTATGTTTTCTTGTGTACAGGATGAATGGAGTGGAAATCTTGCTGCTTTGGTCCAAAAATTTTTGTGTTTTTTCTGTTAAGAAACCATGTTGTTGCAGACTGAACATAGAGAAGCAAATTATATTTCCATTTTCCAGCTAATTTGTTTTCTGTGGTTCTGTTGAAACAGCACAGATTTCCACCCGATCTAGATTTTTAAACCCAGGCTAGGAAAAAAGATCTGTCATTTTAGCTAGGGGTGAAGAGCAGCCTAACAAATTTTATACCGATCATAAGGAATCAAATTGAAGAAGTAGAAAAGGGAGAATTAGTTGATGGGAAACTTCTGGATGGTAATTGGTCATTTGTCCTGTCAGAGCAAGCAGTGAGGAATAACCCAACATCTTCACTGTCTTGTACGAAACACAAAATAGCTGGTAATTGGCAATATAATTAATTTTCATTGAAGAAAACAGATAGTAATGCTACTTTGAGCAGTGGTAACTTACTTTTGGCAAAAACAACACATTAGCTTGGCAAAATAATATTTCAATGAATGTTGACGCATACGAGGATTGTTGGCAAAGGATTGCAAGAGGCTTGGAAAAGTTTGCTTATTATCATACGTCTTTACTTCTTACTACAGATTATTATTGTTATTATTATTATTTATTATTTATTTGTATTATTGTCGTGCTAGGAGAAGAAAACCTGGGATCAAGGTATCATGCTGCTAGGTGCTCTACAAACACAGGGTAGGAGATTCTGCCATTTGAGTAAAGCATTGCATTTTAGCATGGATCACACAGAGGGAAAAATTGTCAAAACTAAGAGGTCACATGGCTAGAAACACACAATGAAGATTATAGCCTCTATTGACCCAATTCAGACCAGGTTTAGTGGGCTCATCTCAATTGACTAAACTTACACCTGATCTGAATTTAGCCAGTTTTATCTATAACGTTCTATGTGTTTCTAGTCATGATATTTCCCCCCTCATGACTGGATGGTGTGATCCATGTTAACTTACAGTTCAGCTGTGTAATATATCTTTGAGGATCTCGGCCCTTTACTTCAAAGGGTTAATTTTTTCTTTGGAACTAAGTTTCATCTGAGTTCCTGCTAATGAATGTAATTTCTCGGGGTACAACATTTGGCTACTGTCTTCACAGTTGTTACAGATCTTGACAATAGCCAAATCTATCAAGTAAGGATCTCCATGATTTTATTAGAACTCATTTTTTCACTATAAAATTAATATTAGGTAGATATCTGCGTTGAGAGAATTCATTTGCCTGGAGAATTGTATTGTATGAGATGCATAAAAACTGTGCATTGACGGCCCTTTCAGCTGGTGATAGTGGAAGATTTAATCTTATTCATATTAGCGACTTGGAAAGCGTACACAGTCCATGAAGTAACTATTTTGCCTTATAAAGGACGAATTGTGGCTTCTATTTAGCTAGGCCTGTTTTGTGTGAGAGCTGAGCAAATAATCAATAAAAATATTTTCCTTTGTTGTGATTTCCTTAAATGTATTTGCTTGAAAGTCCTTCCTTCCTTCCTCCCTTCCTTCCTTTAAATGTTTTTAACTCCATGGACTGACTATGACCAGTTCTCTACAATATTTTGCTATTTGAATAGTGTTGGTTGGCTTCTTCAACTTCTTTGAAGCCTGTTGTTGATGGCTGGATG
This sequence comes from Emys orbicularis, assembly GCF_028017835.1. Taxonomy (NCBI): domain Eukaryota; kingdom Metazoa; phylum Chordata; order Testudines; family Emydidae; genus Emys; species Emys orbicularis. Next base: position 100,920,604 of record NC_088685.1, read on the forward strand.
AATAATATGTTGTTGTTTCTGATGCCTGACTGGATGAGGAAGCAAGCAATAGTGGCATGAATTTAAAATTGAGTTCTATTAATAGTTGCACATTCAACTTTGAAGTCTGTTTTCTGTTGACATTTATGTGAGTAAAACACGATCACTTAAATATTTGTCTGAAGGGAACATAAAAAGAGTGTGAGCATGGCCAAATTTTTAAATTAAACATTCACACAGTGTTAGGCTTTTCAAAGACACAGAGGGTAATTAGGAACCTAGTTGCCATTTGTGTCTTTGAAAAATTTATTCCAAATGTTTTTTTGTAGTATTTTTCCAGGACTGGCTATTTCAGATAATTTAAAATGTGCCAAATTTCAGTTTTGGTAAAATATTCACCTTGAATTGGGGAGACACAGACAAAGACCCTTCAGCTGTTTGGTGTTAAAATAATCACTGTGGCTGTGGGCAATAAGAGCTGGCAGAGAGGTTTAGTACTTAGAATGACTGTACTTTGAGTATTTTAATGAGGTTGGTAAACATATGAAAACAGTGAATTTCTTTGCTTCAAGGGGATGCTGTTAAAGAGGCTACTTCTAATTTGTTATGAGATGTTTGTAACAATTTTCCAGTGAATATATCATGAGAAGAATACATCCATATTTATTTCCATTGTTATATACAGTGCTGCTGTAAAACACTTGTCCCAGTACGAGGTGTGACCCACGATCTTTTGAGCACTACTTTCCTGTATGTTAGTTTCTTCAGGTTATGCCATTTTGTGGGGTGAGCAACAAAGGAAAACCACGTGTCTGTGGATTTGAAGAGAGTTAAAAAAATCTATAAATGACAGCAACAGCATATTATAAAGAATGGAACAATCGTACCTTTATTGTAGCACTGGGAGGACACTCTTTAAGTAGGGGGTTCAAGAATAAATTCAGATAGGAGAAAGAATTAAACACTCACCCTCCACTAGATATTCCCACCAGCCTACTGCCTATGCTGCCTCAAATATTTGGAAAGTACAAAAGATACAACCTTGTTGGTGGAGGCGAGGGGGATGTATTCTGTTCATAGTATTTCTTTGCTAGGGAAATACTAATATTAGGGTCTCTCAGTAACTGCCAAACCAGCTTCTGTGATACTACTTAGATAGTGTTGCACATTGGATAGTTCTTGCCCCAGACTTTTGCAGCAAACAATAATAAAGTATCAGAGGGGTAGCCGTGTTAGTTTGGATCTGTAAAAAGCAACAGAGAGTCCCGTGGCACCTTTAAGACTAACAGATGTATTGGAGCATAAGCTTTCGTGGGTGAATACCCACTTCGTCAGACGCATGTCAATAATAAAGTAGACAGCCAAAAAGTGAGGGAGGCACAAAAGTATACAATTTGAGCAAAAAGGACAGACACATAATTAAAGACAAGTTTATAATTCAGAAATGTTTTGCCTGTAATTATATCCATGCATCCCTACAAAATGTCTCAGTAAAGGACCACAATCCTGAGGGATCTGTTATCCAAAGAACTGTGCAGATGAATGGAACAATTAAACTGTCTGCACAATGTGTGATCTCCCTGTGGATTTCTTTTGTTATACATATTCAACTTGCCTGTTTCACATGGCTGTTCCTTGTAGTTTGCTCGTGTGAAACTGTAGATAGTGTTTAGGGGTTAACACTCCAAGAGCCATACAAGCATGCAATCAAACAACCTTGCAATTTGTCAGGTGCAGTTATGTTGGCTATAACTCAGTCATGCTGTTCTGAAAAACTTTCTTTTGGAGTCCAACATAACCTGCAAATTCTTTTTATGTTGATTTGGAGCAATTTTGGGATGTGGCCCTGTGTATATATAAAATGGATGCTGTTTTTCAGCACAGTTACCTAATTTGCTAACATAAGTGCCTATTGACCTGTACAATGAAGTGTTGCCATCAGGGGAAAGATGGGGAAATTTCACTTTAACTAGTTATGTAAATTACTTGGTCTTCCATACAGATTAGTAAATCTTCCATTATTAGTAATCAGTCCATACAAATCAGTCCATAAAGAAAATGAAGTTCTCACAAAACACTATAATCTGTCAGAACACAACCAAGCCATCGCAGACATCTACCCACACTTTGCAAACTCCTCTGTTAGTCCAATTAACGTTGTAACCAACCTCTGATAAATTTGTCACTTTTTCATACTGCAGCCATTGTTTTTTTAATGTGATGGAAATTGTTACATGTGCATACAGCTACATCTGTCCCTGATATATGATACTAAGGATTTTATTCCATCAAGTTGCATTGACCCTTCAGAGCTTCTTTGAGTGAAGAAGAAGCAGAAGGAAAAAAAAAAAGTGATGTTCCCCATCATGCTGGCTAGTGCCAGAACTGTAAGCACAGCCAGCAAACATGTAAGAGGATCATATTTTCAAGTGATTTTTCCTTTTCCTCTCCAAATGAGTTTGTAGGAATTCCAAGTGACTTAGAACCAGGAAGATGGTGTGTTGCATTGATATAGAGACAGGCATAGGTCATACAAATTGCCACGGAATCCATCCCATGCTATAGATTTTTACCATGGAAACTAAACTTTCAATGGCCCCTTCTCCCTCTAGTTAATTTTAGCCTTCATGATTCATGGATTCCCTGTCCAGTAGTGAAATTATAAAATCATTCTTCTGATTATTTTAGCAGAAACATCCGGGTAACATATTCATCCCATAAATGCAAACTGCTTCCCATGCCTTGTAAGATGACATAAGCCCCAACTGGTTCCTACCCATCTGACAAAATCTCTAGCTTCCCCATGATAAATTCTACAATGTACTTAGAGATGACCAGTAAAAAAAACCCTGTAGCACTTAGAAACTGAAAAGATGGGCACAGAATAGAACTGAGTATAATACCAAGATAACACCAGGGCCACTGTGCTGATTTTATTACTTTTTGTATTAAATTAACTTCAGTTTTTTGTTTTGTTTAAATGAAGCTGCCACATGCAGTTTGAAGCAAAATGGAAGTCCAGTTTGTTTAGGAATATAGGAAATGCCTTGCTGCATCAAACTTGAGGTCCATCTTGTCCAATACTAAGTCTCTAGTTGTTGGCCAGCTCAGAGGAAGGTGCAAGAAGCCCCACAGTAGGCACATATGGGGTAATCTTCTCTGCATGGCACTCTCTTGTAACACCTAATAATTAGGGTTTCTAAGCCTGGAAGCATGGTGCTTTATATCCTTATTAAAACTATTGAAGACAGCATTTACAGTTGTAGCTCTCATTATTCTTGTTATGCATATAAATGTCCAATCCCTCTTTGAAACTTGCTAAGTCATTTCTTTAAATAATATCCATACCAAATCTAAGGGTTTCACTTCCTTTACTTTTTTGTCATTAGGTCCTTTGTGACCAGTCTCCTCTTTTTATTGAAATCTCCCTTTCTAAAGTTTAGTATTACTGTGTCACTTTTTGGTAGCCTATCTCCTCCTAGTGTGTTGAACTTAGTCATGTTTGTGGTCACTATTACTGGCTCAACTATTGTTACTTGTTTAACCAATGCTTGCACGTTACTTAGGACTAAGTCAAGATTAGTCTCTCTTCTCATGTAATCTAGAACTAGCTGCTCTAAGAAGCAGTAATTTAGTGTTGAGAAATTGCTTCTTTATGCTATTGACTGCTTCATATGTGGACGCTTGAAGTCACTATCATCATTTTGTAATTTGCTGCTTCCTTGGTCTCTCTGAGCATTGTGCACTCAGTGCCCTTTTCTTGATCTGGAGGCTGGTGGTATAGCCCTTTACGTATATTAATAGTGTAAATACAGTAGTAGGGATTACCGCAGAGTGTGTTTGGCCTGGGGCATAGGACAAACTGTGCTGTAGGAAAGCAGATAAAGTTGACCTGAGTAGAAATGGGTGAACTGGTTTGACTGGAATAAGAATTGGCCTGCACCTCATCCTAATTGAATCTGGTTTGGATAAGTGAAATCCCCCATTCTTCCCCCCAAAGTGCACTCTTTCAGTTTGATAAAGCTGCTTGGCCCCAAAACTCTCACATGTTCTATTCAGCACTCTCTAGGTTCTCTAGGTGTTAGACTGGAAATCTTGAGCCCGGTAGTGAATGATCTGTCTCTTGACAGAGGAATCCATAAGGAACGCAGAATCTGAATTCAGAGGTAATAGGGTTCATCTTGGGGACTGATACAGTTGTTGGGCTGTTGCTTGTTTGTTAATAAAAGTAACGGGGGCTGTGTACAGATTGGGGAGGCCATGGAAGCTTTTGAAGGTGGTGGAGGCAGCATCCTGTTGAAGGGAACAGGAAGACTAGTGGATTGCCAGGAGACTGTCCTGGAGCAGGGGTTGGGAAGATAATTAGTAGGAAAAAGGTTTGCAGACTTGTGGTAGCCTTTCACAGCAGGTGCACAGAGTGAGGAAATAAAGCGTGTGCCACAAGGGTAGCTCTAGGTTGCCAGGAGTTTGTCAGGATGGTTACAGCAAAGAAAAGTAGTAGATGGCTAGGACCCTGCCTGAAGCTGGGTAATTAGGCATAGTGGAGCAGAAAGGGACAGCCTGTGTGGCGTTGTAGAGAGTCAATTTTTATTTTCACCCCAAAATGTTTGGATGCTAAATTGAATAAATCTTGTTTTGAGGTTCACATGCTAGTCTTAACTAGCAGCTATCGGTCTCTACTGTTGTGCAGTGTAATTAGGTTTCCCAATTTTGGTTGGACATATTCCTGGAGGTTTCATCACGTGACATAATCTTTAAAATTAATCTTTAATTCCTGGAGACTCCAGGACAATCCTGGAGGCTTGGCAACCCTCTGTGTAGTACATGCAGATATGACCATGATTGATTTATAAAGAAAAAGAGAGAGATGAACATGTCATAGCTGGGAAATAATACATAGTAATAATGCATTGTGTCAATGTTTGAATTCACCTTTGCACTGGGGAAACTTGGCTTAGTAGGCTTTATAAGGAGATATTTTGCATTCTGTTGGCTCTCTCTGTTATGAATGACTGTTTCTAACTGGGATGGTGAATTAGGCTTATATGGTTCACAGCAGTGATGACTTGTTCAGTAGCAGAAGTGTACATCTTTGATAACCACATCAAGAATGATCTGTGTGCATTATAGGCATATATGAATGTAGAGTAGAAGGGCTGTGTCAGTTTAAGTTAACAATGTTTCCATGGTGGGGAGAAAAAACTATTTTTCTGATGAAGGCAATAATTTTCCCTCAGACTTTATATCTTACAACTGTGACATTCATCATTAATTATTTTTAGATCTCTATGCAGCATTCCATGTTAAGTAAGCAAAGACTTATTCTCTCTGCTACAAAGCATACTTTTACTTAATCCTATAGGGGATTTGTTTGGAAATCACATCCTAAAATTCATTACCTATTTGAAGAATGGATTGAACTAGTTCTGAGAAGGCTAGAATCAATCAGAACACCCAGGTCATCCATTGTCACCTTGATCTGATGCCTTCCCAGCTATTGACTTCCCTTGTTATTAATTTCACACGTGATGTGAGGTACTTATATGGCCCCCATTATCATGGTGTCTGAGCGCTTCACACATTTTAATGTATTTATTCTCTCACCACCCCTGTGAAGGGGGGAAGTACTCTAATCCCTATTTTCCAAACAGAAAAAAACGGGAAAAAAGAGCGTCACTGCGGTGTTAGCTCAGGCTATTACGCGAATGTAGACCAAAACCAGCTCCCCTCTATACACACACAAATAACTAGCTCATGTTAAGTGGTATTTTAAATGTCAGCTAGCTGGCCTGTCAGGAGGTATGTGTTGAAGTTTGAGTGCTGCTGATGCTTGAGCTAGTAATACAGTGGGGGTGCACCTACAGCAGTGGTGCTTAAACTTTTTCAGTCACACACCCCTCCCTTACCAGTAACAGAATCTGTCTGCACCCCCACCTCCATTACTGCACAGCCGAGACTTCCTCAGCAGTGGTCCTTGGGCTGAAGGTGGAGCTGCAGGCAGAACTGGGGACAGGGGAGGAGCTGGGCTAGAGGCAGAGCTTGGGGGCGGAGAGGGAATGAGGGCAGAACCCGGCTGGGCGCAGAGCTGGGGACAAGTGGAGCTGCAGCTTGGGTCAGAGTAGGTCTGGGGACGAAGAGGCAGAGGATCTGGGCCTGGAGGCAGAGCAGGACTTGGGGCTGAACGGGGTTCGGGGAGGAATGAGGCTGGGAACGGAGCTGGTCTGGTGGAGAAGTGGGGCTGGAAGCATGGCTCTAATTCCACGCCCTCCGTGGGGGCTGGCCCCAACCCTGCTGTGCCCCCCCCAACCATTTCTCCATGGCCCCCTAGGGGTGTGTGCCCCACAGTGTGGGGACCACTGACCTACAGGTTACAGCCCAAGTTAGAACAACTGATTGGCTGCTAATCCAATCTGTGGATCTTAATTGTTGTTTTGCAGGCTGGCTTGAGTGGAGTAATGTCAGCTAACTCTTTCAGTAAAGAGGAGCCCAATGTGACTTTTGAAAGATCATGCATGGAGTCTGTAGTAGAGCAGGGAACTGAACACAGGTGTCCAAGTCCCAGACTTTCATCATCAGACGCAAGCTCCTCACAGACCAGGAGACACTAACTCAAAGCAGCACCAACACTGCCCAAACAACAGGTCCGCAGTTTGCATCTATCTCCCCTGCTACAATGATCAACACCCCCTATAGCACATCTTTCAAGATCCATGGATCCCACACATCTGTATCACAATATGTGGTGTACTTCATCTAGTTCACTAAATGCCCCAATAGCAACTATGTGGGTGAAACCAGACAATCACTACGTTCTTGAATGAACTCACACAGGAAAATGATAAAAGACAAAAACACCCTATTACCTGTGGGTGAACACTTTTCACAAAGCGAACACTCCATATCCGACCTGTCAGTCCTTGTCCTCAAAGGAAATCTGCAAAACACTTTCAAAAGACAAGCCTGGGACCTTAAATTCATAACTTTGCTAGACACTAAAAATCAGGGATTGAATAGACATTGGATTTATGGTTAAGGCTAAGTTTTAGTCACAGTCCATGACTTTTACTAAAAATACCCACTGTGACTAAAACTTGGGTGGGGTGGGGGTGCTGAGGGAGGTGGCCCAGGGTGCTGGGAGGTGGGGCGCCACAGCCCAGGACCATCGCTGGTGCGGGGGAAGGGTGTTGGCGGGGCTGGCAGGGGCTTCCTACCTGGCTCCACATCCCTGCAGCTCCTAGGTGGTGGAGGGGTCAGGGTAGGGGCTCCGCTGCTCCCGCTACAAGCGCTGGCTGCCGCAGCTCCCATTGGCTAGGAATAGCAGCCAATGGGAGCTGCGGGATTGGGGCCTGCAGGCATGGGCAGCGCACGGCGCGGAGACCCCCCCACCCAGCTGTCTGCTGCCTAGGAGCTGCAGGGCCATGCCAGTGAGAGCTGGGGACCCCCCCCTCGAGGTAAGCAGCCCCTGCACCCCTCAACCCCCTTCCCCTAACCCTGAGCCCCCTCCCAGACACCCAAACTGCTGCCGCTGGCCCAGGGGCTGTCCAGCTCAGGCAGCCCCTGAGCCAGCACCAGCCACTGCAGAAGTCACAGAGGTCATGGAAAGTCACGTAATCCGTGACTCCCATGACCTCTGTGACAGACTCCGCAGCCTTATTTGTGGTTTGTTAAAATAATCTGTAACCCACTAACAACTCCCCCCCAACTGCTTCTCCCCCCTTCTTTCCTATGACTGGAGAGGTGTTAATGGGCTGCTTCACCTTGAATGGTCCCTTGAAATATATGTTCACTACTTATGCTAAACAATCTGTTCCACCTTGTATTTAGCTGTGACACTCTGAGTATTTTTCCCAGACCTGAAAAAGCTCTATGGAAGCTCGAAAGCTTGTCTCTCTCACCAACAGAAGTTTGTTCTATAAAAGATGTTACCTAACCCATCTTGTCTCTCTAAATCTTAGTTAACACATTGGTCTCAATCTCCCATCAAGTCTTGTCTATCTCAACTGTGCCTGTCTTTTAAACTATAAATTCCTTGGATTAGGGTCTGTCATTAATTTTTGTCTTGATTAGCATGAAGCACATTATTGATACTTTACAAATAATAAATAACCCTCATCCAAAATTTGAACCAAACATTTTTTGAGGTTTAGAAAAAGGTTCATGTTTCATTCTAACCCACAATTTAATATTCATCCATTTCTGCACTTTCTGGTTCTGGCTAGATTTGGAAGTGCAGATGCCATAAGGAAGTAGTAGAAATCGCCTTAGAAAATTCCTAACTGTTTTATTTAAGCTGAATTTTCCTTGCCATATTATTTTGAAAAAACAATACGTTTACCAAATTATCTCTGGCTGACTGTTGTGGTGTTATGCCACTCCTCCGTGTTTACTGTGTAATTTTGTCTTTTTTGGTTTTATGGGAATATTTTGAATGAAACCTTATGGTTACTGGGCAATACGTTTTTTGGAGTTCATGTCTTCCTGACCATTGGAATTATATTTTCTAATTTAGTAAAAAAACAACCAGACTTTGTGTTAAAGCTGAAACACATTTGAAGTGCTAAGATATTGGTAATAACAAGCACAGAAGACATCAAAGGCTTATTTTGGAAACAAAATCTGTAGTTCAGAATGACACTTTATATCATTGTCACTGCTGAGGATGGCTATCATTTTAGCTGTTATAAAACAGACAAAGACATCAATGAGCATTAAAATGTAATGCTTGCATTCACCGTAACATAAAATTAAATAAGGTGAATACATGAGCATTAGTTTTTGATCTGAGACATTTAAATAAGATTTATTTATTTTTGATTTTTTTGTGGTGTATCATTATCTCTGGGAGAAACTGTAAACTGTGTGGCAATCCTTTGTGTCTCAGATATAAAGAAGCTTTCGGTTTTTATGGAATCTTTAAAGAAACATAATGTACCAGTGTAAGTCAGTTAAGAGTCATCAAATTTGATTTTGTTTTGAATATGTTATGTTCACCCCAGTGGTTTTAATTTTTTTTGGTTGGATCTTTTATGTTGCTGATGACTCATTTTGATTTTTGCTTTAGCTCTTGACGTGTCACATGGTGTAAATCAATGTAGTAAAGCTCTGGTAGTCAGGTAAATGGTAGAAGATAAATTTCCATGAACAATTCTACAAAGCACAGGATAAGGAGAGGATCTGAGTAATTCTTGTAAAACACTTACAAAGGTTAGGATCAGTGGGATTTTTTTTTTCTTAGTAATCACGGAGGACCAATGTGTTGGCTTGAAGCCATCGGCTTCTGTAAGGTGCTGTGTGGGCAGACACTGCCTCAGTTTGGAAGGGTGCAACATGTGCTCCTCTGTTTATTTTCCTCATGCTTTTTAGGGAGGCTATCAGTTCTGGTCTTGCACTGACTTTGCACAATGCGACACTTTCTCGGGGTATTTAGAACTGTAATTCAACCTTTCACCTTTCTGCCTTAACAAAAGAGGAATTTGTTAGTGCTACACTATGTGACAACTCCCTGCCAACACAGTCTGCTAGCCAGCCAAACAAACTCCTTAGGACTCTGCCATTTCCAACTTTGCCTTGCAGGTTAACCTTTGTGTACTTCAGTTCCTAAACTCTCCAGAAGCATCTTTCTGCAGCATCCAGTCTCTGACACTGGATGCCCACAGAAATACCAAGTCTGCTGTCTGCAAAGAGGCAGAATGCACACCAGCCTGTCGGCTCAGCTGGGGATGCACACCTCACTTGAATGTAACAACAGTGAGATGAATTTATAATAAAACAAAAATAAGCTTATTAGTAAAGAAAAGCGATGTGAGTGATACTAAGAAAAAATAATAGACATAGAAACAAAAAAAGAACTTGCTTCTAAGAGACTACATATAACTTTAGCTGGCTCCAAGCTTTGTCTAAAGCAGTTTTCTTACCTACAGCTACTTCTCGTGCCACCATCCCACGTGTCTGGGGATCCACCATTCATAGATACTAAGAGCACTGACATCCTTGTTCCCACAGTGATGGATAACAAGATGCCCTTTTGCTTCTCCTTATATTCCCCAAAGTTCCCCAAACAAAGTTGTTTGTGTCTCAAGATTCAGGTTGACCCCCTGGGGTTCAGACTCTCACATGTCCTCTGTTGTGCTGATGCTATGCTGTTTCCTAATCCTCCTGGTAACCAGTATTTACCTCAGATGCAAATGAACTGCCCATTGTCTCTGGCTCACCCTGCTTAATTTACATTCAAGACCCAGCCAAACAAGCAAATCAACATTCCTTTGTCTAAGACAAACTTGTTTACCAATTCTGCCTTCAAAACATTTTTTAAGAATGTATTTCCAGCACAGATACCTAACTCTTGACAAACCATCCATCCATCCATCACTCAATGATATTAATGACCGGTGTGTCACCAGCTTTCATTTGATACTTCACATAATATTCTTTATAGATAAATATGACAGCAAGGTGTAGTGAGTTTGTCAGAAGATTTGCTGACACAGAGTAGTGAACCACCAGTGGGCCTCCGTGTCACACATGAATTCAAGGACCAGCCGCTGTATAGAGTATAAGGAGGGAATACGGGAATACTTCTTGTGCTGGATTTTGGCCTTAGTGTAGAGGACAATCCTGCATTAGTACATGGGGATGGACCAGGTGATCCAAAGGGCTTATTTCAGTTTTGTCATCTATAGATTCTCTTCTCCTTTTCAAGGGTTAAAAATCAAGGGCAAAACAAACTCCTACAAATCTGTGATTGCACCTCAAAGGTCAGAGGTGTGCTTCCAATACACAAAGCAATCAAGTGAGACTTGCATAGATCGTACACAGGATTCTTTAGACTAAATCTAGCTAAACAGCTTTAAATAAACTAAGGCTTTGTCATGAAGTCTATGTAGCCAGTTAGAAAAATCCAGCTCTTGAGCTCAGATGTCACGTCCCGAGAGAATTTTCTGGAGAAAAAGTATTGCTCTTTCTGAACTATGAAGAACAACTACATTTTACTTTAAAGGGCTGCTATCATGATTGGCAGGCCCTGTGTTTTACCAAGCTTTCATTTTTTTATATCTGTTTTCAAACTCCAAGTGCTACAATGTTTCCTTCAAAAGCAAATGCTTTTTATGTTTTTAAAAGGAAGCCGTTGCTAGCTTTTGAGTACTTATGAGCAACCCTATAATAATAATAATAATAATAATTAATAAACTAATTTGCATGTGTCATGGAGGAAAACTCTTCAGGGCTATATTTTGCAACTCTTACGCATGCTGATGAGCATTTACTGGTATAGTGAAGAGTAAATTCATTTCAGTGGGACTACTCATGTGAGTAAGTGCCCACCAGCATGAGTAAGGGTTGCAAAATGTAGCCTTGAGCAAGGAAATGGATTTCAATTTGCAGCTTCCAAAAGGCTAATAGAATAGCAATGAAAGAAAGTTATCTTAAGAACTATGGAAAATAGCTTGTCAGTGTCCTTAATATTAGGTTTATTAATTCTATATTTGTAGTTTACAGTAAATAGTCAGCTCTCATAGTTGTCCTGTATTCTAAACTGTTACAGAGAGAAAATAACTTGTGTTAACATCCTTTGTAATATAACACCATCACTATTATATTATGCTTGTCATTTTATTCATAGTAAACGTCTGTCTTCGGGGGTTTAAAACTTGCCTGAAAAAAAGTCTCTGAGTAAATCTGACACACGAGATTTTCCACCAGACATAACTTTGGTTTTAAAAGATAAACTAAAGTATAAACAAGACATAGTTAAGGATTTTGGATTATTTCTGTGGTCAGATGACTAATGTTTTCCATTTAAACAATAAAAACTGGAAAAACTCATAGTGGCCAGTTTAGTCTTGGTGTAAGCAGCTACTACTCTCAAATTCAAAAGAAGTAACAAAGCTTATGCAAATTCTATTAAGCAAAAATCTCTCCTTTTTGGGAAGAATACAGGGGGAGAGTGAGGGGAAAGATCCTAGGGTGCATGCAGCTATATTCCATTTGTTTAAAGAAGGATTAAAATAGCCATTGTTTTAGAGCTACCCTGTGTATTTGGAGAACCCCTCCATTCTTTGCCTACAGGATAGTCTAGGGTAGTCCTGCTTCATCTGCATCTAACCATTTCACATGCAATGTTCTAATTGGTCAATGAGACAAATTTCAAATAGAGAGTGATGAGTAGGCGGTATAGAAGGCATGAGTGTCTGCTTTCCTTTATGCTGCTGTAGTTTGGGGATGTGAATCTACTTACCATTTTCAAACGTCATCCAAATATGGTTACAATTTTATTTTATCCATTAATATTCAGGTACCACATTTTGGTTATTGTGCAGTAGCCTTGTAAATGATTGTATAGACCAGGAACCACAAAATGGCAATGGTTCCTTCTGATAGCTGGCTGAGATCAGCTATGACTCCTATTCAACAGGATATATGTACTATGCAATTTCATTGTAAATCATACAAATTGTGCCCCAGAACTACTTATAGAGTTGAAAAATAATAGCACAGGAAGAAAGAAGCTTAGGAAGAAAGGACAGTGGTAAAGCCATGGCCCGTGTTAAATGAGCAGAGACATCATAGTCAGGACCGAGAGAAGATGAGTTGCTTCTTAAAGCCTCCCTGATTGTTCTCATGATTAGCCATGTCAATGCTGTAAAGCCATATTCTTAGCTCCTGAACAGAACAGGGTTAGGTTTTTACTCCATTTTTCCTTACATTTTAAATTTTGTTAATATCTAGTATTGCCTGTATCAACATTTATGCACATCATCAATATGTCTGAGAAATAAAACTGTTTTTAGAAACTCAGCTTTCACAGCTCTGATGTCACAGCTGTGAAATAAGGCCTTCTGATGCTTCCATTCCTTTGAAATGAAATGGGAGGAAAAAATCAAACTGTGATTGATAATTGGGACTTGTTTAAGATAACTTTACAAGATGCTCTAAAAAACCACAGTTTCACAATCACAAAAGAAGACTTTATTAGTTAAAAACCATCCCAATTAAAGGAAGTGACAGGAGAAATAAAATAAAACAGCAATATTTAACAAATGGAAAAGGGGAAATTTGACAGCAATGACTATAAACTAGCAATCCTGAAATGCAGACAATTAATGAGGAAAGCTACAAGTATCAATGAAAAAAAATCAGGCCACTTAAGGCTAAGGACAATAAGAAGGAATTTAAAAAATATATCAGGTTTAAAAAGAAATCTTAGGAATGATATAGATTTATTACTACTTAGGGATTGGGAATGGTAAAATGACATTCTGAGCCACTGATATTGATATTTAGCAAATCTTACAATACTGGAGAAATTTCAGAGGACTGGAGAAAAGCTATTCTTGTGCCAACATTTAAAAAGAGTAAATGGGATGACCCATGTCACTATAGTCTGGTGTGCTTTACATTGATACCAGTAAAAATCATGGGAAGGCTGATATTGGAGGCAATCAGTAAGGAAGAGAGCATAATTATTACTAGCTAACATGTTTCTCTGAAAAACCGCCCTTGTCAAATGAAACTCAACATTTATTTTGATAAAATTAAGTTTAGGGGACAAAGATTGACATAATATAATTAGATTTCTATAAGAAGGCATTTGACTTAGTCCTGTATGACATTCTGATTAAAGAATTAGCACTCTACCAGATCAGCGCAGCACATGTCAAATGGATTTTAAAAGTGGCTAAGTGATAGATCTCAAAAAGGAATTGTAAATGGGGAGTGCACATCCAATAGAGGTGTTTCTAGTGATGTCCCATGGGAATCTGTTCTTGGCCCAGTATTGTTCAGTATCTTTACAGTTAATTTTCCTTCTGCTGATACTCACATCTTCTTGTCAACTGTTGGAAATGGGCCACCCTGATTGCATTGGCCTCGTTAGCACTACAAAATTAATTTTCCCTCCCTTGGTATTCACCCCTTCTTGTCAACTGTTGAGAATAGGCCACTTTCACCTTAATTGAATTGGCTCGTTAGCAGTGACCCCCCACTTGGTAAGGCAACTCCCATCTTATGTGCTATGATATATATTCTGCTTACTGTATTTTTCACTCCATGCATCTGATGAAATGGGTTTTAGCCCATGAAAGCTTATGCCCAAATAAATTTGTTAGTCTCTAAGGTGCCACAAGGACTCCTTGTTGTTTTTTTAGATTGCATAGTAATCTAGGATCTCTTGAACAACATAGGTTTTTAAACATCTAAATCCAAGATCATATATCTAGGAATCAAAAATATAGGTCACATTTATAGGATGGGAACTGCATTTTGGAAAGCAGTGATTCAACAAAGGATTTTAAGGGTCACGGTGGGTAACCAATTGAACATGGACAGACAATGCAAAGTGACGGCTAAGGGAGCATATGTGATTCTTACAATTGAATTATTTCTAAATTTATTTTATGCATTCATATTAAATATATCTGATATGCCTTAATCCTAAAATACTCCTCCATTTATTCTGTTTTGTTATGATCATTCTTGTTTCTCAGGTGACTGTAGTACAGGCTCAGAGTGAGAGTTGTATGGCATCACTTAGGCCTGGTCTACACTAACCCCCCAATTCGAACTAAGGTACGCAACTTCAGCTACGTGAATAACGTAGCTGAAGTCGACGTACCTTAGTTCGAACTTACCGCGGTTCAGACGCAGCAGGCAGGCTCCCCCGTCGACTCCACGTACTCCTCGCGCCGAGCAGGATTACCGGAGTCGACGGCGAGCACTTCTGGGTTCGATTTATTGCGTCCAGACAAGACGCGATAAATCGAACCCAGAAGTTCGATTGCCTGCCGCCGAACCAGCGCGTAAGTATAGACAAGCCCTTAGTGAGTGAAAGCATACACATCATTGATGAAACAGACATATTTGTTTGTTTCTTTGGACAATTTATTTAAGGAATTTAGCACTTTTTTCGTACAGATTTGCTGATTATTTGAAATTGCTTGCTAAATCATAGTTATTGATTACCGATGCTACCATTTTATGAGCCACTCTACAAATAGAAAGTCACACCCCAAAGAATTTACAGACTCAGACAGCAGATTGTTCTTTTACTGTTTTTGGTGAGTATTCATTTGATTGTGGAATATCCCTAATTTGCATTCAAGCTTTGTGACTTGGCACCTGCCATAAATCATATCCTCATACAATGTAGGGCTGGAAGGGATCTCAAAAGATCATCTAATTCAGCCCTCTGTGTTGAGGCAGAACCAAGTAAACCTAGGCCATCCCTGACAGGTGTTTATCCAACCTGTTCTTTAAAACCTCCTGTGGTGGGGATTCCACAACCTCCCTTGGAAACCTATTCCGGAGTTTAACTACCCTTATAGTTAGAAAGTTTTCCTAATATCTAACCTAAATCTCCCTTGTTGGAGATTAAGCCCATTCCTTCTTGTCCTACCTCCAGTGGACAGGGAGAACACTAAGCATGCCCAGTACTTTTAATATTTCCTCATAGCTTGTGTCTAAACCTTTTCTTATTTTTGTTGTTCTCCTCTGGATTCTCTCCAATTTGTCCAAATCATCTTTCTTAAAGCGCGGTTCCCAGAATTGGACACAGTACTCCAGCTGAGCCTCACCAGTGCTGAATGGAGCAGCACAATTACCTACCTTGTTACTTGGTGTTGTTTGTATTTCCTGACTGGATGCCACAACCTTAACAAACTTGCACTTTTGTCAGATACTAGTTTTGTTTATTTGTTAAACTAATCTTGGCTACAGTTAGAACTGGACAAAATATTTCATTAAAAAAAATTTCAGCAAAACATAGCTGTGTGAAATGATGAAATTTTTCAGGGAATTTTTGAATCCCACTACAGAAACATTTCATCCAAAACTTAAAAAAAAAAAAAAAATTGTGGCTAAAATCTGATATTTTTCTGATTTTGACTAAAATGTTCATTTTTGTTACCTGAAAACAGAAAACTTTGTAGTCTGAGGTTTTTGATAAAAACTTTTGCAAAAAATTTTCAATGAAAATGAATTTTTTTGTTTTCATTGACATATTCATGGAAACATAAAACATTTCACCACCAGCTCTGTGCTAAAGTCCTGAAGTTTGCTTTCAATGAATACCTGTATAAACAAAACATCCATTCACAAGTAGTGAAGAGTGGAGACAAAACTAGGATGAATCAAAAAATTATCTTTAAATTTCTTGTTTTTACACTATTTGACCAGCTCTTTTCTGCTCCATACTGGGCCTGCCCCAGCAGTGTCCTGTAGGTTTAAGACAAGTTTGACTAATTGGAAGTCTAAGCTATGTTGGTTCATAGGCTTGGAGCATTTTAGAAGGTATTTGTATGACAGGTTCACTGTCTTTTAGCTGTTTAGTGATTTACTATGAATTATTTATTATGACATCCTCTCAGTTCACTTTTTCAGATACAATAAAATTGCTGGTGAAGTTCACATGTATTTATGCAAATAAAAACTTGATGCAGTTTAGTTCAGTGGGATAAATATTCTTTGGTAATAGCAGGAGGGTTTTTTTCCCCCTCATGAAGATAATTTAATAGACTATTTCATAAGTTCCCTAATTTCCTTGCTCAGTAATCAGGGTAGCTACAAGAAAGAAATCCATTGTCTCCTGTGAGATGTAATAACTTATGTAGTAGGGTTATCATACAGAGATTTCCCAGGGCTTCCCATGGTCTCCTTGAGTGTTTATTATAACTATAAAGAAACTGTTGTCTGTTCCAATCTGGTTCATTTGTTTACTTCATTTTATTTTTTGGACAGGTTATACTAATGTATTCCTCTAATTCCTCACTGCTTCAAGAAGTCATAGTAGCAGAGAATAAAACCAAAGAAGTTGAACTTATTTATTTTGTGTAATCATAAAATCCATTTAATCTTTTTTGGAGAGGGTGGGATGCAGGGGGAGGATGAACAAAGTGAATATTTTCCCACTGATAGAGGACTCCAGTGAAGGAAAGCAACTCTCCACAATGGCAGAGTGGAATCCCTCCCTCTCAATTTTTATAATGTACGTCATCTATGATTTGGAAGACTAGAGGAAATTCCAGGTGCCAATAGAGTGACCACCCATCCCAAATTGGGTGGGAGAGTCCTGAAATGCAGAGTTCAAGTCCTGGTCCCTGGCTGAATGACTCTGGGACAGCATTTGTCCTGAATTCCCTGCGGCGCTGCTATGCACCTGCCCAAAGCTGAGTGGCGGCACCAGCCTCTTCCTGGTGGGAGTGGGGACTCAGGTGGGCCTTAGCCCTGCCTTGCCATGAGGCCCTGCCCCCTGCTCCTCCTCTTTCCTCTGAGGCCCCACCCTGGCCAGGCTGGAAGCTGGAGCTGGGTTGTGTTAAGAGCCACACAGGGAGTCCAGGCAACTCTGGGGAGATGTGGACCTTCCACCTGCCCTGGGTGGTGTGCTCCTGGGGGGTGGGGGGCATTGGCTGGGGGGATGCTCTCAGGCAGGGCCTCAGAGAAAGAAGAGGGACAGGAAGTAGAGTCACAGGGGTGGTGGGGCTTCTGCATGTGTCCGCTTTTGCCTTTTGAAAAGGTGGTCACTTTATATTAATAAAGAACTACAGACATCAATGTACTAAAAACTAGCTCATCATTATGGTCAGATCCCTTTCTGACTAGTGTCAGAAGTGAAAGCTAAGAAGTGCTTTTGCAAAAAAACAAGCACATATCAGGTTAAAAGCTTTTTTGTTCTGGTCTAGGCCCCATCATACAATATAGGAAGTGAAGGCAAAATTAAAATTACACACTATGGGCATTATCTTGACAGCTTTACACAGGCAAAACTGCTACTGAAATCACTGGAATTTTTGCCAGAAGAAGGACCAAGTGAAGAGTTTAGGATCTGCCACCACGTTATTAAAGAGATATAATTATCTTTTGCCAGTGAAGGCTCTTGAAAGACCCTGTATTAATTTTAGTCAGAACAGAAACAGAATTGAGGTCACATGGATGCAGTAAATGTTTTGACTGATAGGGCAAAAGGCTTTGCTGGCCTAAGCAGCCACAACTCCATGGGAATGAATGCACCTGCTTATACGAGCAGTGAATGTGTTCCATAATCTTTCAGCTAAATAAGTTGTGAGTATGTTGACTTTTGCCATTCAACCTTATTTCTCTCACAATAAAGTATGATTTTTAAGAGCTCCTCAGGGCTACCATGTTGACAGGTTTTGGGGTAATATTTTAATATCTATTTAAAAAAAACTTTATTTTAGAAGAAGTATTAAGATACCCAATATATGACATTAACCCTTATCCAGCCTCTTTAATGCAAGGACCTCAAAGCACTGTATAAATATTTTTGAATTAAGCCTCTCAACACCTGTATGAACTATGTATATATTGTTGTTTGGGTGAATGGGTAATGGCTTGACATTTTTCAAAGGTGGTAGAGAAGCCAAATATCTTAGGAAGTTTTGAAAATCTCTGTTGAAAACACCTGCTCAATGGTATTCAATGAGTCACTGTTAGAGTGGAGACTAGAACCCATGACTTATGGCTGCTCTAACCACTACACCAAACTTTTAATCAAGGAGATAGTGATTGATGAGGTATTTTTATTGTCTAGAACAACTCAAATAAAACAAATGATTCTAGCAGAAAATCTGTTCAAGTTGTTAATGAAAGCAGACAGTTCATGTCACTCCAACAGCTAAATAGACTCCTCATACTTGCATGGTAAATCCATGTGTGCTTTTGCTAAGGCCAAGATGCTGCATATTATTAATGGACATTGGCACAGAGATAGAGGCAAAAATAACAGTTAAGTTCACATTTTAGCTGATGAAACATTCATTGAAATGTTATCTCTGTAAGTAACTGGGAAACTCATCATTAGGAAGTTAAATAGGCTGAATTATAGTACAGGAAGAACATAATCTACCAGGGGGATTTATCTTCAGCCTCCAATTGGCCTAAATTAAGTGAAAGTACAGATGTTTATAATCTTCATATGTGGTATCCCAGAAAAAGGAACATCTTCAGTTTAGCTATTCTGTTTATTTTCTGAACATTTTCACACAAAGACCTCAATTAAGAGCAGATTAGTTCACAACTACTGTTTACAGTTTTTTCCGTAGTGCAGAATTACTAGATAATTGGATGGATGGGAAATGAGATGAGTTTTCTTTATTGCATTAACTATGTACGTATGGATACCTTTAAAAAAAACAAATGACTGTAGCAGCTTTTATTTCTGAAGAAAAAAAAATCCTGCTTTTAAACTGGGATATGCCAAATTCAAGTTTTTACTGAAGTAGCTTAAATTGTATATGATGCCTGACACAGTAAATAAGAGGAAATAAGCAGAGATGTAAATCTTCAGAACAGCTGCATTAGCCTGCATTGGTAAAGACTAGCTGTATTTTTAGTTAAGTGTTGTAGATGTGTAAAAGTTGAGTTTTCATGCACAAAATGATACTTGACAATTTTGTAATCTATTCCATCTTTATTTCAGTCTTTAAAAAAAACCCACACTTGTTAAAGCTGCAAAGAGAAACACTCAAAAGTTAGGAAATGCCATAGTGAAGGTTGTCTGTGTAACCTTGATTTGCCCCCCTTGTGCGTATATATTATGATACAGTCTTTGGGTATGTCTAACATGTTACTGTGGTTCTAAAACCCCAAAGCTCTTGGTAACTATTACTCTTGGTGATGCGCTAGCAGGAAATAAATTTGTGGAGACATGTCTGTCCGACTGATAGATGGCTGGCACAAACAGTACACCATAAGAGTGCTTTCACTTAAAGCTGTACTTTTAGTCTCAAGCACTTACACGTGTCTGCAACAGGTTAGTAAAACACCCCCAAAATCAATAATTACCAAAGTCTGGAGCAGTCCTCGAGTGGTACAATGACAGCCATCCGATTGGGCAGTCTTTCAGCTGCTGTTGGAGACCCTATGATGTGTCCACGAAGTGTTCCTGAAGAGCCAACTACCCCATACTTTCTCTCCTTATTTATTTGGGTTAGTGTAATAATAACATGTCAATTAAAAAAACTTGTTAAGCAAACAATTTCAAAGTCTAGGCAAGAGATTTCCTCACACCATTAATTAGATAGATGTGTTTTTGCAGAGTCTGCATGTCTTGTGGGCCCTGACAAACACATCCCAAAGGGCAGATATGGATAAGCTTCCTGTTTTTCTAAAACACATACCTCAGCAATTTCAACAGAGATCTTATCAGGAAGGACAGAGGGTCAGTCTCCCCCCAAGCCCTCCTGACTGCTTGCTTAGTTATGCTAAGGCCATTGCAGAGGCCTGCTAAGACCTACTGATTTATCTGCTTTTGGCAATAAGCATGATAATCAATATTCCAATTATCTGTAGTGGTCCGGACATTTTGCTAGTCTGCCAAGATCTCCCTGTACATACACTGCATGCTTCTTTCAGCAGCATGTAGAGTACATGCCCACATAGCCCACCATAGGCGCTGACTCTGTGGGTGCTCTGGGACTGGAACACCCATGGGGCAGCCCCCATCTACTCCCCCCCCCCACCGTCCAGTGCCTCCTGTCCGCTGGTGGTCCCCACAGATCAACTTACTCTTGGTGAGGCGCTCCCCCTCCCTTCCAGTGCCTCCTGCCTGCCACGAACACCTGTTTCGTGGTGTGCAGGAGGCTGGGGGTGAGGGGGGAGGAATGAGGATGCAGCTCTCTCAGGGGAGGGGGTGGAATTGGGCAGGAAGAGGTGGGGTGTGGGTGCAGCCTTGGGGGAAGGGGTGGAGTGGGGGTGGGGCCTGGGGTGGAGCCAGGGGTCAAGTACTCCTTAGCACTTTGACAAGTCGCTGCCTGTGTAGCCCACCCAGCATAGGTGTAAATAGTAGTGTAGCCGGTGAGGCATGGCTTAGGCAAGTAACGACATGCCTGAAAGGTGTGGGTATGTTTGCGAGTATAAACCCTACACGCTCTCTCCTCCACAAGCTGTCCCTCCCCATCTACACTGCTATTTTTAGCATCATAGTGTCTTGCTGCCTCCCTGCTGCTGGAGCTCTTCCCCTCCACAGGAAAAGACCCCCCCACAATAGGGAAAGGCTCTGGCAGTGGGGAGGCAGCTGAGAAAGGCTCTCCCAGCTCCCCACTACTGGAGCCCTTCCCCTGTTGCAGGGAAAGACTCCAGCAGTGGGACAAGGCTCTGGCAGGGGGAGGAAGTGGGAAAAGGCTCAGCTTTCCTGCCTCCCACCTGCCTTTCCTCACCTTGATGAAAGGCTCTGGCAGATGGGAGCTGCTGCCTCCCCTCTACCAGATTATTTCACTGACATGTAGCTACACACTGGAGTGTAGACGCAGCCTGCTTTTCAGTACAGCATCTAGCAACATGTACTGTACATGCTGCCGCTGCCACCAGTGGTGTGTAGTGTAGACTTAAATCACGTGATCACATACAGTTTTCCCCCAGAGCCCCATCTTATCCAGCGTATGGGTAGTTATTCAATATTTCTTTTTATCCTCATGTTTGGCCCCAGGCCTTATTCACCGCACACCATTCAAACCCTGCACTGAAGAGAGGACTGATAATTTCGTTCTGGACATTTCTATAGTGCTCTCACTATAGTGTTTGAGTTCTTCATGAGCATTAATGAATTTATCTTCTCAACATCCCTGTGAGGTTAGGAGGTGGTATTTACCCCCATTTTACAGCTAGAGAACTGAGGCACAGAGAGATTACGGTAAAAATTGTCAGAACTGTCCATTAATTTTGTGTGCCCACCAGAGACATCTAGGGACTGACTTTTCTGAGTACTGGGATGAAACATGCTTAGTGTAGATAGAATTTTAGGAGAATCATGCTGGCAAACTATAAGAAGTCTCTAATGAGCATGTGTGAATAGAGATTTTTTTTTTAAATGATGGTTCATAACTTGGCCAAATTTTGGCAATTGTTAAGACACATCCATGACACTGGGGTGACTCCCCTGCCAAATGTCATATGCCTGCTGCAAAGCATGAAGGCACTTGTGCTTTTCAATGGAAAGGATGTAAGAAATTAATATGGGAAAAATGTTTCCCTAATCTTGTCCTGAGAAACATCTGAACTGTTTAAGATGAAAGTTTCCAAAAAACGAATCCTGAGACAGACCTCTGGAATGGAAAAGATCAGCCATATGGTTAAGCTTGGCAAAGTTATAAACAACTACAAATAGGATCTTATAATGGAACTCTTAATTATAGGCAGTGCTACCATCTTCACCTATAGTAAGAAGGGTTTTTCCAAAGTATTACTACTCAGTAAACTTGTGTGTAGGTTTGTTGGTGTAAGATTGCTCTTGTCCTTCTTCTTTTATGGGTTTTCTTAGGGTACTCAATGGTGAAACTATGCAGAATTATAATTTTCGATCTTGAGTTTGAGGGTCTGGAAAAATTGGTATTTTGGTTTTAATAAGAGGTCTCACTACAAATAGGATAAAGAAAATAAGTTGTGTCCTTGAAATAATCCAGTCAAGTCAACTCTCCCTTTTAGATGAAATGTTTATCTCACAACAAAATTGCTGGTGATTTTATTAATTGTTCTGGTGTGTTTTAATTGAAACTTAATTACACAGTATTTTGGAAGTATATTACTTTTTTTGTCATTATAGTGCACTGTTCTTCAAAGTACTTAGTAATTAATAACAAAAGAGGATGTTAAACAGCATTTAAAAGGGATAAACACTAAAATCAGCAGGCTTGGATAACTTTCACCCGAGAGTTCTAAAAGAGTTGGCTGAGTAGATTTCTGGCTTGCAGATGCTAATTTGTAATAAATTTTAGAATAAAAGGGAAATTCCAGAAGGCTAGAAGAGCACTAATCTCATGGCAATATTCAAAAAGGGCAAGCATTATGACCAGGGTAATTATAGGCCAGATAGCCCAACATCAGGCCAGGGCAAAATAGTGGAAAAGCTGACAATGAACTCAACCTGAGCTCCCAGTGTGATGCTGTAAAAAAAAAAAAAAAAAAAAAAAGGGCTAATTTGACCCTTGCATGATAAACATGGGAGTAGTGAATAGGAGCATGGAGGTGATTTTACCTCTGAATAAGGCAGGTGAGACTGATATTAGAATACTGCATACAGTTCTGGTGTCAACATTTTTAAAAGGATATGAAGAATTGGAGAAGTATAGAAAAGAACCACAAAAATTATCTGAGTGCTGGAGAAAAGGCCTTACAGTGAGAAGCAAAACAAAGATTGAGAGGTGACTTGATTAGATGAGTATGAGTACCTTCACAGGAAGAAAATACCAGATATTAAAGGGGTTTTTAATCTAGCAGAGAAAGGAATATCAAGAACCAATGCCTGGAAGCTGGAGCCAGACAAATTCTGATTAGAAATTAGGCACACATTTTTAACAGTGAAGGTGATTATCATTGGGAAAAACAACCAAGGGGAATTGTTGGATTCTCCATCTTTTGAAGTCTTCAAATCAAGACTGGCTGCCTTTCTGGAAGGTGTGCTTTAATCAAATGCAAGTTATTGGGCCCAATACATTGACTGAAATGTAAAGGATAAAGGCCTATGTTATACAGGACGTCAGACTAAATGGTCCCTTATGAGCTTAAAATCTATGAACCCATTAAAAGTACTTAGCTAGCATTGGACTGGATTCACATTTTATTCCTTACAGGACTGGAAAACGTACAATACTCTAATGTTCCCTTTCCAAAGAAATATTAATACACCTAAAAAGACAGCAGAGTATGAATCTGATTCGGAGTAAATGAATTAAAGCGTCTGTGAATTTTTGGAAGCAGGGCCTCTTATCTTACAAATCAGGGGCCTTGTTTCTGATTGGGGCATTTGGGCTCTACCAAATCATAGATGATGGTGCTAAATCTGAGTGATCCCTTCATTTTGAGATGATTTTTCTATGTACATCTTTCTGAAAATAGCACTATCCTCAGGAATCAATAAAGCAGAGTGTCCTTTTGCAACTCACTTCTTTTGTTCTCTAGGAAAACAGAAAACACTACAAGATGCAGTCTTTTAGTTTTTAGTCATCCTCCTGTCCAGGACAATATTCCTGACTTTTCAAATAAATGATCTCAGGAGATGGTGTGGCTTGCTCATTAAGACCTCAGTCCTGCAAACAGTTGTGCACGTAGTTAACTTTAAGTAGACCCATTGGGACTACTCATGTGTTAACTAAGCATTTATTTAAAGTGTTTACTGAATCAGAGCCCAAGGACCTGACTCTGCACCATTGTCATTTTGCCCCTGACATTACTGGGAGCAGGAATAGTCCCTGAATAGTCCCATTATTTATTGTCAAGCCCCCAAAAGTATGTGAGGTGCCGTGCAGTCCCTGCCTTCGAAGAATTTACAGTCTAAAGAGACAACACACAGAGGCCAGGATGGTGGAAAGGGGAGAAATACATTAGTGAAATGATTGAGATGAAGTTCTTATTAGTTTCACTATTTTGAAAATATTAAGTCCAGCTCTTTTCTTTCCCATCCAACCCCTCAAATTTCCCTTTTGCCACATTGTGGCAGGAAAATCCTATTTCCTGTCCTCATAACTGTTTTTTCTCCCTCAACATGCACTAGGGATCAAGGGGTGAAAGAGTCTACATTACTCACAGTATCTCTACTATTCAGGGCGATTGTAATAGAAATCTAGATGTACTTTTTTCAAGTGCGTCCTCTTACAGGGTGCTGCTATGAGCAATCTGGATGAATGGAGATATACTTAATGTAAGACATTTGCAGTGGTGCATATCAATATATTATAAATCCTTTTGGGGGTTTTAGACTAAGATTCAGTTTACTCATTTATTTTTTGCTAGGAAAGACAGGACTGAATCTTAGATTGTAAGCTCCTGAGTGCAGAGGCTGTGTAAAGCTCTCTATTTGTGCAGTACCCAGCATAATGGAGTCTGACCCTGGTCAGGGATTGAGAGTGTTATCATAAACTAAATTATTCGTAAATCCAACACAAGTCACCCAAATAATATCAGTTAATACTGTATTACAGAAAAAGAATAATTTAGACAGCAATACAGGTAAGGTAAACAGATTGAACACTGGAGAAACAAGGGCATTAAAGTATGATTGTGGTGGTATTTCAGCCTTTTAGTTTCTTCTCTTTTCAAAGATGTATAATATTCATCTTTATTTCATTAATACCTATCTTCCTTTCTTGCTTAGCTTTGAGGGTTAGTAATAGAACTGTTGAAAAAACAGAGTTAGAAATAATTTAAAAATTAATAAACTCAGATAAGACACTTACAACTACACCCTCTGAATATTTAGTCACAGGAAACAGTCAACATTTTAAAGAACTCCACAATTGTCCAGTCAGTCTATTACAGTACTTTAGCACAGAGAAAAGTAAATTGAGTCTTTTGTAGTATTTCTTGATTTTTCTCAGTAACAATAATTATAAATATATATATATATATCTTCTTACAGATATACTGCACACTGTAAAGTAAATTATTTGAAATACACACACACACACACACAGAGTAGATTATGGGATGAAGCTTCTCAACCTCAGAGATCTTCTTTTTCCCAATGGCCTTTAGAGGTGAATCCTCCATAGTGTCTTTTTATTAGAAGACAATCAATTAATGCCCCAAGGGGAGAGGACATAAAAGTATCTAAGTCTATCCATGGGGGGAAGAAAAGCTGGAAAATGTATGCTGACATGCAAAATAGAAGAGCACTTCCCAAAATACTCTAGGGATATTTGATTGTTGAGTTATTATAGAGATTATTTATAATCTGGTATATGAGAAACTGAGATCCTCATAGCCCAATGGAAAAAATGAAGATTTTTTTCTGAGAAAATCTGATGCTTAAAAAGATGAGGCATGAATAAAGAAACGAATGCTGACCTTTTATATTTTGTTGACTTTTGCACTGGGTTCAACATGTGTTCTGAAGTAGAATGACTAGGATGGTTTCACTTCAGTCACTGATGGACATTGCTTTGGGAAGGTAAACTATTGCACAAATTATGCAACATTGTTGACAGTCTCAGAGGTCTGCCTAGCATGGAAAAAAATTGTCTCTCTAAATTCAGTTTGTGATCACTGAGGTTCTTATGTGAGATGACATTGTTGTCGTACTTTTCTTCCCCTGTACTCATTTTGAGCCACTCAAACCAAAATAAGAGTGTTACACATGCTTTACGGCTATGTCTACACTATGAGCTAGGGGTGTGATTCCTCTGCTTGCATACACATACTTGCACTAGCTCGTGTATAAATCACAGTGAAGCCATGGTAACATGAATAGCGGTAGCAGAGGCACACCTTAGTTGTGACAAATACAAACCCACCTGAGCCCTGTGGATATGTACTCGACATGGCTAAGCCATACCTCTGCAATCCATACCCATGCTACCATGGCTACACGGCTATTTGTAGCTGGGCTAGCTTGAAGAGAGCTACTACGTGTATTTGAACAGGGGATTCACACCCTTCATAGTGTAAATATAGCCCATAAACATACCTTTAGTTAAACCAATGCACGTTTGTGTGTAGACAAGGCCTTATTTCTTGATATACAGTGTATGGGCAGAACTTTGCAATCCTTATTCAGGCAAAACTCCCAATACACATAAGCTGACACAAATTAGAGACACTTTAGTATTTCTGATGGAGCGGTTACAGGTTTATTCTATGATGCCCACATTTTTAGAATAACAGTTTATGAATAGCTGAAAACTGCTACCCAAGCATCAGAAAGTTAGCATTGTGTGCTGGGATCCTAAATTAAACATGGCTGTTGAAAGACATGCCTGTGGCTCTGTCTCAGAGTTAATGCGTTCGGTATCCACTTCCCAGTGCTCAACAGTTCAGCTGGGTTCAGGACTCAGTATTTCTCTACTCCATGTTCTTTTTGCATCTCGCCCTGGCTAGGAGATAAAGCCCACACACACAGGAAGGAACATGGCCAGACATTGGCTGAGCTGCGGCTTGAAGTTTATTTTCTTTCACTACAGGCATTTTGTTATGATTTATAAATAAAGGAAGAAAAAAAATTGTGTGGTGCTGGCTAGAAGTTGGGTCAAATTCATCACTGGTGCAATTTAGCGGGTGTTATAGTTGTTACATCTGGCTTATTGTGTTTATATAATCTCTTCTCTTAATTCGTCTGTCTTTACTACACAGGAATCTTTCATTAAGGCCCTGATTCAGCAGCGCACTTAAGCACATGCTTATGAATAACTGAAAACAGCTGCCTAAGCATTAGAAAGTGAACATTGTATGATGTGATCCTTAATTATATCTGTCTGTCAGAAGACATGTTAGTGGCTCTACCCCAGTGATTAAGATCCACTGAAATTATTGTAATTTAGGCTTGTATTTGAAGTTAAGCATATACTTAAGTGCTTTGCTGAAATGAGGCCTAATTTACTGGTGCAATTTTTTAAAAAGCATTTGAAAAGCCTGCTAACGGTAGTCAAACACATTACAGCTGCTATTCATGCATTAGTTATTCATTGTGATAACGTTATTATTGTACTTAGTCCTGACTGGAGTGCAGGGGACAGGACTAGATGATCTGTCGAGGTCCCTTCCAGTCTTACACTTTTATGATTCTATGTAATTTACTATATTTATTTTTATTAGTGTTCGTTTTTATTAATGATGTTTATTACTGTAGAGACTAAGGTCCAATCAAGAATGAGGCCCCATTGTGTTAGACGCTGTACAAACACAATTGTAGATGGCCCCTGCCTTGATGACTATTTAAATAGACAAGACAAAACCAAGGGTTGGAGAAGAGGCAGAACCCAGCAAACAGCACGTTAGTTCTATGATTTTTTTTGGTGGGGGGGAGGGGTTAGGAGGGGTTAAATTAAATGGAAAGAAAATAAGGGAGAGGGAACATGGAAGGGAAGGGGATGGGGAGCAGGGAAGAAGAAGATAATAGGGGCAGATGTGGAGTGAGGCTAAGGAGAAGTGAGGGAGGGAGAGAGTGGAAGGTTTGGAACAAGCAGCCAGTCAGCACAGGGCAGAAAAGGTCCTGTCAAAATGGATGTAAGCAGGATCTGAATGAGCTCTCCCCTGACATCTCGTGACACACTGGTGGGAGGGGGAGGGGGGGCAGGGAAGACTTCAGGAGCAGACCGTGTTTGCATAGACACGCCTACTGTGCCTAAGAGTGCAGCATAATGGAGCTACAAAAATGACCAGTTTGGGCTGCTTTTGGGTTACAAATCATTCTAGTATTTGAATGCAGGGGTTATGGAATGTTGTTAACCTTATTATATGAGTAAAGGGCAGCAGAACTGTGCTTAGTATGCCCTGATTGATGGGGTCACCCTAAACTGAACATCACTGGCTAAGCAGGAAGTAGGAATACCAGTGGAGGGGGAAAAGGGAAGAGAAGAGGTGCCTGTGTTCCTTCTTGGTGATATGGACTCTATCTAAAGAATTCTAGACATCATTTGACCTGTCCTTCTTTAATGTTTAATGACATAGTTGTAGTAGACTCAATTAGGAGTTCACGTTTCCAGTTGGTGATTTTTAGAGCTGTCCTTGCAGCTGAGCAAGTCTAGCGGCTAAGCCTCAGATCTTGTGTGAGAACAGTGAAAGGCAATGCAGAAACTGTGCTGACAGTAAGGTTCCCCACTACCTGCTGAAATCACTGAGAGCTGGGTTAATTTGTGGAATCTCAGAATGTGACATCACAGCAGCAAGCAGCACTGGCTGCTGGTGGTAGCAGAGAGATGGTGGCAGTGGTGGTAGATAGCAGTGGGAGAGAGACAGCAGTAGCTGGGAGCCAGTTGCAAAGGTGTCAGCGGCAAGGCATTGCTCAACACCCCACCTTGTGAACACACCTCTGAACTCTGGGTCACCAACTGTGAATGGGGTGCCGTGGAGGGAGAGGGTGGTGGTGTGTTAATGGAAATTTGTTTGTTGGACTTTCACACCACAAGGTGAGAAACTGAGGCAAAGGACACTGCCCGATGCACTGTGTGGTGGATGTTTGCTTATGGTCACGTGGTTTTGAATCGTGGCTTTGGTGTTTTCCCAAATTAATGCTGGGTCCCCTTTTCCCTTTTAATAAACCTTTTATTTAGTTGTAAACGGACCCAGTGCTTGCAATAGGGAAGTATTGTCTCTGAGAGGTGGGAAGTGGTGTTTAATTTTCCCAGTTTATTGGGTGGTGGTTCAAATTTCAGTTGTTAAGAGAAACCCTTAGTCATTGAACATAGCCCTTTTTGCTGCCGACTCCATCTGGCAGAATGGTTACATGAAGAAAATTCTCTAAATGTCCCAAATGCCCTGCTTTGCCTGTTTCAGTAGTTAATCCACCTGGCGGGATTCTAGTGGGTTCTTCCCTGCAGCTTTTCCCCAAGGTCACAAGGCAGAGGGGAGGCATCCCCGTGGCGCTAGTTTGCTCATATTGTTGAGGAGGCATCTCCCTTGTACTGTCCCAGATCTCGGGGGGGTGCGGTTGGAGGACAGGTGGCGCCATCTGGGCACCATTTTACCCCCCTTCCTACCAATGCACCAGTCTCTGCTTTGGCAGCTTCTGCAGCTGCTGTTACCAGGGGCTGGAGTCGTTGGCTGGTTCTATGGTTTTTACCCACTTTACCCACAAAACCAAACTTCCAATTAATGATCTATCTTCACTTTGCTATATTTTCAGTCAGCCATATTTAAGTGCCACGGACAACAGAAAAAAAGTTTCCAACAGGGCATCCATATTTCAATTGCATGACATTTCTGGAGCCCTTTATAGCTTCCGCTGTGTTATGGACACTGCAAGCTTTTGGGGAATTGGTAATGAGTATCCTGACTATAAGGTTTTCTCTCCCACAGCACTGAAATAGACTGTGTGGCTATTTACAAATTTGGTTCTTTGATTAGAGGCTTCTGTATATTTGATTTGTTCTTTAGCTAATCTCATTTGTATATAGAATTACAGGGATACTTAAAATCAGATGAGAGACTTTAAACATTTCTGATGCTTCCCCTCTTGACTTCCCACTTACTTACTGGGTACAGTACCTAGAAGTTAAAGGATGGTAAAAAACTTTTGTTCACCTTGGTATTCAGCAGGAAAGCCCTACTTTTCAGATGGAATACTCTACTCATTAATATTAGTGGAAAATTAAGTAAATGCTGATATTTTCCCCTTAAGATTACCTGTACTATCTGCTCCTATCACTCTTCCTGGTGGTATTTGCAATGTTCTGAGGATCCTTTTGGAGAAGAAACTCTTCTCCATCACCTTTAAATTATAACCCTCAATTTTTGTGATCCCTCTGTTATGTGAACAGACCTCACTCAAACTCTTGTTACAGTCATTTTAAATACGCATGTACCAGAATGAAATTCCCTCTTGCTCTCCTCTCAAGGCTAAATGTAATCTGCTCTTGAAGCTGTTCTTCATAAGAGAGACCTTCTAATCCCCAAATAAACCTGGCAACTTTTAAGAATGTGAATATCTTTTACAGTTATCCACTGAGTCTTATTTTTGCATCCTTATTTGTGCATGTGCTGGTGAAGTATTATTTATTAAGAATGGCATTGTACCATAGAATCTTTATGGACAGAAATTCCATGCTTGAATAATAAGAGCATAGCAGTAGGAATATACTATTGAGCCCTTGACCAGGATGGTGATGGTGATTATAAAATGCTCAGGGTGATTAGAGAGGCTACAAAAACAGAAAACCCAGTAATAATGGGAGATTTCAATTAGCCTCATATTGACTGGGTACATGTCACCTCAGGATGGGCTGCAGAGCTAAAATTTCTAGATACCATTAATAATTGCTTCTTGGAGCAGCTCGTCCTGAAACCCACAAGGGGAGAGTCAATTCTTGATTTAGTTCTAAGAGGATCACAGGATCTGGTCCAAGAGGTGAATATAGCTGAACTGCTCAGTAATAGAAACCACAATGTAATTAAATTAACATCCTTTTGGGGGGGAGGGGGATACCAAAGAAACCCACTACAGTAGCATTTCACTTCAGAAAGGGGAACTACACAAAAATGAGGAAGCTAGCTAAATGAAAATTAAAAAGAACAGTCACAAGAGTGAAGTGCCTGCAACCTGCATGGAAACTATTTAAAAACACCATAATAGAGGCTCAAATTAAATGTATGCCCCCAATAAAAAATAAGAGGACCAAAAAAAATGCCACCATGGCTAAACAGCAGAGTAAAAGAAGCAGCTAGAGACAAAAAGGTATCCTTTAAAAACTGGAAGTCAAATCCTATTGAGCAAAATCGAAAGGAGTATAAACTCTAGCAATTCAAGTGTAAAAGTATAATTAGGCAGACCCAAAAAGAATTAAAGAGCAACTAGCAAAAGAGACAAAAACTAACAGCAATTTTTTAAAGTACATCAGAAGCAAGAAGCCTGCTAAACAATCCGTGGGGCCACTGAATGATTGAGATGCTAAAGGAGCACTCAAGGAAAACAAGGCCATTGTGGAGAAATGAGTTCTTTGAATCAGTCTTCACTGCAAAGGATGTGAGCGAGATTTCCACACCTGAGCCATTCTTTATTTGACAAATCTGAAGAACTATCCCAGAAAGGTGTGGCAGTAGAGGAGGTGTTGGAACAAGTTGATAAATTAAACAGTAGTAAGTCACTGGTATTCAGATGGTATTCACCCAAGAGTTCTGGAGGAGCTCAAATATGAAATTGCAGAACTGCTAAGTGTGGTATGTAACCTATCGCTTAAATCAGCCTCTGTGCCAGATGACTGGAGGATACCTAATGTAACACCAATTTTAAAAAAGGCTCCAGAGGTGATCCTGGCAATTACAGGCTGGTAAGTCTAACTTCAGTACCTGGCAAATTGGTTGAGTAAAAAAAGTAAAGAAAAGGAATTTTCAGACACATAGATGAACATGATATGTTGGGGAAGAGTCAACATGGCTTTTGCAAAAATGAAGTCATGCCTCACCTATCTATTAGAATTCTTTGAAGAAGGTCAACAAGCATGTGGACAAGGCCGGTTCATTGCATATAATGTACTTGGATTTCAAGAAAGTCTTTCACAAGGTCCCATACCAAGGGCTCTTAAGCAAAGTAAGCAGTGATGGGATAAGAGGGAAGATCCTCTCATGAAGATCCTCTCACTGGTTAAAAAAGACAGGAAACAAAGGGTAGGAATAAATGGTCAGTTTTCACAATGGTGAGAGGTAAATACCAGTACCTCCCACCGATCTGTATTGTACAACGTACTCATAAATGAAAGAGGTTAACAGTGAGGTGGCTAAGTTTGCAGATGATATAGAATTACTCAAGATGGTTAAATAGAAAGCCGACTGCAAAGAGTTACAAAAGGGTCTCACAAAACTGGGTGACTGGGCAACAAAGTGGCAGGTGAAATTCAGTCTTGTAAGACATATTCAAAAACATAATCCCAACTAAACAGCTAATTTAGATCCCATGGTTTTGTATGTAATCATTCAAGAAAGATCTTGGAGCCATTGTATTAGTTCTCTGAAAACAATTGCTAAATATGTAGCAGTAATCAAAAAAAGCTAACAGAATGTTAGGAACCTTAGGAAAGAGATAGATAATAGGACAGAAAATATCATACTGCCTCTGTATAAATCCATGGTATGCCCACATCTTGAATACCGTGTGCAGATGTGATTGCCCCATCACAAAAAAGATGTATTAGAATTGGAAAAAGTACAGAGAAGGGCAAAAATGACAGCTTCCATATAAGGAGAGATTAAAAAACCTTGGACTGTTCATCTTAGAAAAGAGATGACTAAGGGAGGATATGATAGAGGTCTATAAAATTATGAATGGTGTAGTCAAAGTGAATAGGGAAATGTTATATTACTGCACAATGCAAGAACTAGGGGTCACCCAATGAAATTAATAGGCAGCAGCTTAAAAAATAACATAAGGAAGTACTTCTTCACACAATGCACAGTCAACCTGTGGAATTCATTGCCAGAGGATGTTGTGAAGGCCAAAAGTATAACTGGGTTCAAAAAAGAATTAGATAAATTTGTGGAGGATAGGTCCATCAATGGCTATTAGCCAAGACAGTCAGGGATGCAATCCAGGCTCTGGATGTCCCTAAACCTCTGACTGCTAGAAGCTGGGACTGGATGACAGAGGAACGATGACTCGATAAATTGCCCTGTTCTGTTCATTGCCTCTGACACATCTGGCACTGGTCACTGTTGGAAGACTGGATACTGGGCTAGGTGGACCATTAGTCTGATCCAGTATGGCAGTTCTTAACTGGCATCTGACTTTCACTTAATGGTGGTGAACTATAAAAGTAGACTGTGATTGCTGATGAAGCAGTTTATAGTCTTCATAGCTCACAAGAAAAAGTAGTAAGGAAAGGACTGGAGCTAGCAGAAGCAAGCTTGCAATCAGGCACATGATGTTTCCTCAAGCAGTCGTATGATAACCCCAGAGAGATGAACTAGGGCTTTGTCCTCTTTCATGTTAGTTTTCCAATTTTTTTGAGGTGACTATCTAGTCTATAACACATAGGAGAACTTGGCGTATTGTCATGTATGTTTCAGCCCCACTCTGTAAGAGACTGAGATGGGAACATTTAGCCCTTTTCATGCTTAATTGTAAGTTGAACCTGAAGCTGTTGCATTCTTCACTGACTTTCCCAGCTAAGCTATTGCAGGAATATTACTACAACCAACAGTGCATACTGAGCAAGAATCTGGAGGTGGTCAAAGTTATAAAAACTATAGGCGCCTTTCACTTTCATTTCTCCCAGAGCTATGTCACAACAATGAAGCTGCAGGCTGTCTGATCCTCCTTGAGAATTGGTGTTAAAGGCAAAATAAAATGGTAGAAACTACAGATTACTAGAGGGAATGAGAAAACACTAAAAAGATCTCCTGAAAAGCAAGGATCACATCGGAGGTGAACTTATTCTAAGAATACAGTAACTCTCTTCTTGCAAGAGAAAACTGTTACACGGCTGCAATCCTGCTTGTCTGATAGACACCGTCTGGGGTCTCTATAGACAATGGGCTGAACACTTGAGAAGTATTAAATTCTGTTCTCATATAGCAGCTTGTCATGAATTGTCATAAATACTCTTCTGATGTAGTCATTGGGCAAAACTGGCATAAGATAAAACAATTTTTTCTCCTTTCTCTCCCACCCCTTTTCCTTTAATTATTGCTAATTTCTCTGAATGGTGTACAGGACCATCCAGTATGCAAATAATCCTTTGTTGCTTTTATGCTACACTAAGGAATAATCCATATCACAGATCAGTGATATAGTCAGGATTTGAAGCCTGGCTGCCTATAGCAAATCTAGTTGAGGGATGCATGCTCTGACAAGTCTTGCAGGACAGGAATAGGGCTACAAAGAGACTTGTCTAGCAGCAGTTCTCTCTGTTATTCTTGGTGGACAAGCCATTCCTAGTTCTCACTCCTAAAAATGGTGGACACTGATTGTATTTCGTATCTCTTCATTACTCCTACTCTTTGTACAGTGGAATGTCTTTTCATGGTAGAACTTTTCTCCTGGCTGTAGTTTTTCAAGAAGAAGCTCCTTCTTTGGCTTTCAAATACCTTTTGTATCTCTGTCTTTCACTACCAGCAAATAGATCATCAATTTCTCTGACCTGAGATTACTCCTCCTGACTCTTGTACAGTCAAAAAAAATATTCTGCTATTCTTGTTCTGAGTACAAACGTGAGTAATTATGAATTACAGTGATTACTAATAACAAATATTTTAGAATTACAACTAGTAAAGAAATTATTTGAAGTATTTCAGTAGATCCTACTTTCCAATAAAACATTTAAGTTTTGTTTAAAAGAAACTGATACAATTGGCAAGAATTTTCAAGAAGGGGGCATTATGAGCAAAAAAACACAAAAAAGTGTCCCTTTTTTCCTCTGTGTCATATATTTATATAATGAATTAGTTTGGAAATTATTTTTGTTTGTAAATTCTACGGCAGCTGCTGTTGTCTTGATGATTCCCCTACTATATAGTAACGTAATAAAGAGATAAGTATTCCAGTGCATTCGTGTTTTCCTTTTGAAGTCTATACATTGAAAGGATGTGTGTTGTATTTTAGTATTTATAGGATAGATGGGATTCTGCCTTGGATGCTTCTCATCATGTAAAGAGGAAATACCTTGTCCCTGTTTTCTTACTAGGGACTTTTCTCACAGAACAATGTCAGATTAGGTGAATCATAGGAAGCGTAGATTGATTGAGCTCCTCAGTATAGCTGCTAAAGGAATTCTATATGCAGAAATAAACAAATTTGTTTTTACACAGAGTCAGAATGAGGGGCAATAATCAGATGCCATGTAAATAGAATTACCACCAGCTGTAGTATCAGTCTTCTTATTATACATGTGCTTTGTTTAAGGCAATCTTTTCAGTTTTCCTGATTTAAAAAAAAAAATCTTTCTTGCATCCGTGCTTGTTCTTATGATTTGATAAGCCAATATTTCATACACCTGGAGGCCACAAAGCTGATATTTTGGGGTGTCTGGAGCCCATAGTTCCTTTGAAGAAGGTTTTCTTGAATCAGGTCTTAATTCAATATTTTTTTATTTTTATTAGTTTAGTATTTGTGAAAGATGTTGGAACGGCAGCCCTGATGACGGGAGTCCCCTGCATAGGCCTGATCCAAAGGTTCCCGTTGGTTTCAATGGGCTTTGGATTAGGGCCTATAACCACAGAATAGGTTCAGCAAGGATAGCAGTGAGGCAAACTTTCCTGCCATAATACCTTGTCTCTGAATTCGAGGGACCATTTCTAGGGTTGAGAATTGCTCATTCTCTATGCCCTTTTCCCTCTGTGCTGAGATGCTAACAATGGTCCTGTTGTAGGTTTCTGTGAAGTAAAAATGGGTTTGAGGTCTGTTTCACATGGGTCACTGATGAGTTATGTCATTTTTTATTGGCTTTTTTAATTTGTTGTTTGCCCTTTCTTTCATGCCATCTTTAATAATCAACATGTTTCTCTTGTTCTTGCTTACAGGCAGAGGGGCCACGTGTGTTCTGCTGTTACTAATAGTGTTTGTTTAGCTGGTTAGGAGGTCATGGTGGGCAGAGTGTGACTAGATATGTGTGAGAACTGCTGTGTGAATACTATGACCAGTAGGCTTGCTCTGAAGACAGAAATAAATACTCTGGGTAGGATTTGCAAAACTGCCTTGTGGATTTGGGTGTTCATTTCCTGTTAGTAATCTAACAGCCAAATCCCAGTCCCACCCTTTATTCATGCCCATACTCTCTCAAAACACAGCATGAAATCCTGAGCTGGTATTTATTATACATTTTTGTAAAACACACTAACTTTATCAGTTCCCTATAATTATACACATTCCAACCCAGGTGCATCTAGTCATGATGTGCTGATGCTGTCACTTTGGGTCATGTGCAACAAATGATTGCAGGGGAGTTGGAAAATGTACTTTCCTGGAAACTGCCATAGAACACAACTCAAAACGTTGAGCACTTTGAATCAATGACAGCTGCATTAATTTTACAATGTACTCATTTTCGACCCTTAGCAAAGAATTTATTGTAAATTTTTCAATAATGCTGAGAACTTTTGAATATTCCACCCTACATTTCTCTGGTGTAAAAGCCTATTTTAAATTTGAGTAAAGGTCTCTGAAAATTAGTTCCAGCCTTCAGATTTTATGTATCTTTTTAGGGGTCAAATTCTGTCTTTAGATGCTCATAGATTGCTCCCATTAAAGTCACTGGAAGCTCCATGCACATATGTGAATTTTATGTAGGGGGCCTACAACAGAATTACAGCCACTGGGAGCTGCGGGCGGCCGTGCCTGCGGACGGTCAATGTAAACACTGTCTCGCGGCCCGCCAGCGGATTACCCTGACAGGCCGCATGCGGCCCACAGGCTGCAGGTTGCCCACCACTGGGCTAATTTATAAGCCTGTAGGTGGGGTAAAAGTCCCCTGACTCACACTGTGACCCTTATTGTACCATCACATGATGAAACACATAGGAGGGGAACAGAGGGCCCAAGACTTAGTCAGGATTATTTTTGAAGTTTCCTTCAAGTGCTTCTAACAGGGTTAGGGGCCTGGATTGGCCTCAGAGGGAATGGAGATCAAGGCCTCCAACCCCCCAGGATCCATAGGAAAAAAGAAGCTCCAACCCTACCATGATTCTCTAGAAAAGAATGAATGCCATTTTGGGGCACACCTTTCTCATTGTTAGTATTCTTGCCCATGGTAAGGGGACAGTAAAGAGTAGGAATTAATACTGCTTCAAGCAGTGATAATTCCTGCTGGTTTAGCCAGTAATATTTCCGCCAGCTTCAGAGGACAGAATGCTGGATAGACTGGCTGCTCTATCCTGTACTACCAAACCACAAGCATTCACATTTGACTCTGGGATTCTGGGCAGACTTCCTGGGAACTGGGATGAACCTGGCACTTGCTCTGCTCTGCTCCCCGTTTCCACTTCTTTTTGGGGATTCTCACTTCCCCTACAGAATAGGAGAGCCTAGGTCCCAAATAGTGGTATCTCTGGGATCCCCTGTAAAATAAACAAACAATAATCATCTTCATAAGGGTCCCTTCTTCCCACACTATCCTTCACCAGACCTTCCTGTTTGCTCAGTAGAAAGCGTTCTTCTTATTATGAACACTGTTTTATTTCTCGGCACTATTTCTCTTTTTATACTGTTTGTCCAAAGCTAACCAACTCTGATATGAAGGCCTTTCTCCAGTGATTGGAAAAGAAGCTTTATGTAGTTACCGAAGCAACTCACTGAGGAAAGAACTGAACACGTTTTTTATTAGATGTCAATTAAAATGAAACAGATTGGGGCAGAGAGCAATGGGGATGTTTTAACCTCAAGCTATTGGATTCCATTTTCAAATTACACTGTAGTTTAATCCCAAGAACCAGTCACTTGCTGCAGACAACCAAGTTTTTGATGAGTTCTTTGTTGTGTTTTCATTTCTGTAGGGCTAGCAGGGGGTGCCTGGGTTACTGTTATGGAACACAAATTGCATTCCTAAACCTTAGGAATCAAACATTTTGAAGCACTATAGTGTGTTAAACATAAAGGCATGACTATTTCACTGTTCTCTAGAAACTGTCTCACTTGCTCCCTTCTGTAGAATATTCTACAAATTAATTAGTTGGCGGGTCTGAATTACCTGTTTTTTATTACGTATGCAAAGACAGAATATCACATTTTATTCTTTTGATGTAAATCATCGTGTAGTACTCTGTAAGTACTGTACTGCTCGTCCCCCCCCCCTTGTTCATAACCTATTTCATCCCCTTTTGATTTATGTCTGTTACATGTGTGTGGTCATGAATGCAAAATGTATCCCTATGAATGAAAATAGGTCAGTTGCTTGTACAGATCTGGGAGAAATTGATGCCTTTGTAGGCTCTCATCTCAAGAGCTCAGGTCTAAAATATAGATCAGTTATGACTGACCGTGCTGCTACCAGATAGAACACGTGTAATGGCTGTGAAGCTTATATTGCTTAATGTTTAGGGTCAAATCCTTTGCTTATGAGGATTATCTCTTCTTTTAAGGATTGCTGGGATGGGGCTGGGATCTTGTTCATTCTCTGTGTGTTTGAATACAGACCAACATACTATGTGTTGTTATTTTTGTAAGCCTACTTCTGATCATACATGGATGTTACTTCCCTTACTTTTATTTCTACCATGTACTTCATCATGGATTATTGAAACCAAAATGGCATCACAGTTTTATCTTTCTATGAATGATTAGTAAATTAATTACTGTTGTCAATAGTATTGCCTGCCAGATAATCAACAGTCAGGTGAAAATCAAACATCAGTTTTTACAAACTTATTTACAAAACAATTTAGACATTTGAATACTGGAAAGACAGCTGAGACACCTTCCCAAAAGTTGCCATACTCCCTTATGTAGATACAAATGTGTTTTTGTATACCCCCCCAAAGTGCATCTATTATAAATAATGTCAGAGACCTTCCCACACAATAAACAAACAATTCAGATGCAAGTTAACATCTGTATTCTGGGCTGTATATGCTATATCCATTGCATGTGCAGAAACTCATGATAGGGCTCAGAAATCTCTGTTTCTCTGACCAATAATGGCAACTGCAATTATGTTTTTGCAGAACAGTAAAACTGAGTTTATATAATCTCACATTTTGATCCAGTTCTGAGGGTTCCCTCTTCTCAGGAGACCGGTGGAGTTATCAGAGCTAACTTGATCTCAGGTTCAGTAATATATTCAATGGTAAATATTTGTCAGATAGCATTCAAAGGATTCTGACATTTGAAGATAATCCTCAAGATATAGACACACACAACATAATCCATTAGCTGACTTTTACAGAACTAAACTGGCAGGATGAAGAGGCCTGGGTGACATTCAGACTAAATTTTCAAAATGCTGTGCAGGTTTTTAGCCATGCGACTTGAATTTGGGTCAATGAGAGCTGCACATTTAAAGCCTAGAACGATCCTTTGAAAACTTAGCCTCATGTGTTACAGGATGGAATCTCAACCATGCTTTCAAAACCTTTTAGAAGGTGGCAGTGGTGAGTGTTAAAGTAATGGAAAGGGGGGAGTGCAGCTTTCACTCCTCTTCTAAAAGCGGATGAGAGTTGCCTTCCTCTCCTTGACTTGAGCAAGCAGACCATGCTCCCACGTGCAGCTCCCCCTCCTCAATGGTTGGTGTAGTGAGCTCTCTCCCATTTTCTTTCAATCTCCTTTAACCTCTGGGTGGGAGGATGTTAGAGGACAAACTTTAAGAGCAGGCTAATGATTTTGGGAGGCTCAGGGGTTTGAGATAAATATTTCATTACAAACAGGGCTGGCTCGTCAGCTCAGGAAAGGGAGGCACAGCCTAACCAAGATTTCCTAAAAATTACAAAATACATTTTGCATATTCTTTTTAAATTGGTAAGTATATAGGGATTTATGGTCAAATTATGATTTGATGTAAATGTCACAACTTACTCTCTCTCCAGTAGCCAAATGCAACACCAGAAATTTTGAAGATTGAAGGGCTGGGTGAAGCTCGAATCTTGGTTTAGCTAATTGTGCCTCACAACGCTGCCTCATTAGCAGGGCAATTTACCATGCCCAAGAATGACTTTGTAAGGGTATTGCTGTGGTAACCACTGCTTGGTAGGGACCACAGCTGGACTGTAGCAGTTAAGCCTGGACTACAAAGTGTTTGCAGGAGGTGGAGATGGGGCCTGTACCTTTCTGGCCCTCTTCCCTCATGGGGCAGGCCTAATGGATGTGCGTGAGGCGCCAACAGTGGTGGCTCCAACTCTCAGGTCCGCCTGCTGCTGCTTCACTATTAATAAGGTAGGCTTTTAATAGCTATTAAGTTATACATTGGGTGGGGGAGGAAATAACTAATTGTGATTTGTGCCTCACCTGTAAAAAAAGGCACCAGCCACCACTGGCTACGAATCTATTGTACGAACTGGCCCTTTGTTTTCTGGAATAGTGCTAGCGTAGAACTTGTGGGTTTATTTACTTAAATTATCCTGATTTGTATCAGAGCACATCCTCTCTCATGGAAAACTTCCACAAAGCATATAAACATCTACTTGCTACCAACCTAAGTGGGACCCGCACCATCCTGGATTAGGAAAACCTGTCTCAAGGAGTGATTTTCCTGGGACCCGGGGAGAGCTGGCACATACGGGAACCTCCAAATCAAGTAATAAAACTAGTAGCTCAAACTACTCTGCTTCCTGGTCCACTTCCTGCAGGAAAACAGCCATCAGTTCCCCTGTTTGGCTTAAGCTGCTGCTGCTTCTCCCAGAGAGAGAGCAGGGAGGATCCAGTTCCTGAGGAGCTAGGGCGGAGGGGCAGTAAAAGGAGCTGGAGCTGGGGGCCAGTGAATTTGTAAGGAACAGGGGCTCTGCTCCTCCCTCCCTTCCAGTAAGACAGCTTTTGCTTCTCTTAGGTCTGAGTTACTAGTTTTACTGGTGAGGAGGATTAGTAGGTTGTAGATTGTTGTAATAGATTAGTAGGTTATAGATTGTTGTAATAAGCCATAAATCCAGTGTGTGACTGAAGTCTGGTCTACACTACAGATCTATATCAGTATCCACACCCTGAGCAATATAGTGATACCGACCTCACCTCCCATGTAGACAGCACTATATTGGTGGGAGAGCTTCTCCTGCTGTCATAGGTAGTGCCTTTCAGGAAGGTGGATTAACTATGCCAATGGGAGAGCTCTCTCCTGTCGGCTTAGAGCATCTTCATTAAAGTGCTACAGTGGTGCAGCTGCACTGATGCAGAGTTTTAAGTGTAGACATGCCCAGAGACTGCCAATGGGATGGTGTAAACATGCATGTGTATGGTACAGCTGTGAGCGCTCCTGGGTTTTGAACATCTTTGCTGGAGAACTGGAATCCTGGTCAGTACCCCAAGGCAGTGCCAGATGGCAGGCTCCTCACGGTCTGCTCCCTGCTTCCTTTCAGTAAGACAACTAGCAGCTCCTGGTCTAGAAGGGGCTGTTACCTTTACTGGAGGGAAGAAGGAAGCAGAGAGCTCAGGAATGTGTGTGTGTCTGAGAGGGAAAGGAGCTGGAGCCCTAGGTGCTCCAGGGCATCCTGGAAGCAAGAGCTAACTGGAGAGCACCCATGTGCTGCTGTGGCTCTAATTCTCTTCCCCCATAACAACCTGCGTAGGGGCTCCGCTGGGAGCAGAAGCTGCAGGGTCATGGGGTAAACAGATGGAGAGAGAACTATACACGTCCCTCCCACTCACCCCTGTGAAAGATGGGAGAGATGCCCCTTGAAAATACCAGAGTGGAGAATAAGCCTGAGGGGATTGCAGGCTACTGGTCCAAAGAAAACTGCAGATCAGAGCAGGTATAGGCCTATAGGGAAGAAGGTTGGTTGAGAAGGGATGGGCTCTCCATAGTTTACAGCTCCTTAGCTAAACACTCCAGACGTTGACAGATACATATTTAAAATAATTCAAAATTCCCTAGAATGTACAATTCTCCTTGTTAAGTACAGAGGGTGGTTTGAGATATTCACTTTCTGTTGTCTTGTCAGAATTTGGCCCATAAGTGGCGATGAAATAACAAAGTGTCACCCATTATCCAGAACTTTTCTTCTATTGATACAATAAATACAAGTTCAGTTACCACCACCCACTCTCTGGTGCTTGGGAAGCAATTTTCTTTTCTATACTCTCTCCATTGCTCTTTTTTATGGCTCAGACTCTTACAGTGTTGTTAACCTTGAAAATCATGAATCAGGCCCCAAGACAATCATGAGATTTTTAAAAATAATACATTTTGGATTTTTTTTTATTTGCCTGCTGGATGTTGAGCCTTCAGGATACATTCAATTCGTGTTTTCAAGAGTTTCTTTACAATCATGAAGACAAGAAAATTACTTTTTAAAAAATGGAATCTGAAATTCTCACATAATAACCTCCAGAAGCTGGGACTTTAAGAAAAAGTACCAAAGCAAGAATCACAATAAAATGAAGGAAGCTGGTAACACTGTTATAACGGAGACCTATCATACCAATTTTGTGATGCAAATGCTGGTAATGCAGTGAAATATTGCCTTATTATAAATGAACACCTTTTAAAATCTTCAATATACAGTCTTCTCTCATGGAAACAGGGATGCAAGTATCAGGTCAGCACTGGCACTTGTGCCAAATATTAAGCTGGGTAACATACAGTGTATGTGAAACATAATTTTAATAAAAATATCAGCTGTATAAAAAGCTATTGTTTTATTCCTTTGGGCTGAGACATTAAATATTTTACTTTTGGTCTTTGAAGCCAAAAGCTTTGAATGAAGTTCCCTTATTGCTTTAGCAAAACCGAGATGTTAAGAGATTTGGGTGTTGGTAAACACTACATCATACACTCCTTGTGGTTTGCCATTCTTGAGACTAGATTTGCTAATATAATAGAGACTATTAATAAAAATGATTAACATTAGCCCCCAAATTAAATTATCTGCTATTTTTGCTCAATTGAATAAAAATGACGACATCCCTTGCCGCTCCCCCCAAACAACAAAAATTCCCAGAGCTTTCAAATATTTATGACAACAAAAACAGACTATATTATGCACACATACTGTTGTTATAGTTTATATATTATTTACATAGGACTACCACTTATGATATTATATGTTTCTCCCCAAAGATTTGTTTGAAAACCCAGAAAGGAATAACTGAAAACACCAGCCATGTAACCTTCAATTCTAATTTCTCTTTACAATTGCTTTGAAGTAGCAACATAGCTTTTAGACTTGTCAATCTTGACAAGCTTACCTTGCCCCTTGGCCTGCATTGAAGAACTTTGGTGCAATCCAGATGGTATTTTGATTGTAAAAAGCAATGCATGCTGCCATTGGAAAACTCAAATAAAGGTTGATACATGATTTATTGCTAGACTCACAGGGGCACATGTTCTGAATATATGGAAAGAGTTTCTGTCCAAAGAAATCTCTTACTAAAAATGGGCTGTTTAAATTGATATATGGTACATCCTCCACTCTGAGAGAAAACTGCAATAATCCACAGTGGGGGTGGCTGCCAACACCTGTTGAAGAGAACTAAAAAGTTTATTTCTTTTGGGAGGATGAAGTGGTGAATTTCAGCACAATATAGTATCATATGCGGAAAGCGGCTAATGCATTTGTAACTATTTAATGCTTAAATAAACTTGTTCCTTAGTGTTATATATGACGAGCACATATTCCACCACTGGCTAATGTTCCTCTGTACATTTAGAAATCTGGTGAACCATTTATGCCATCCCACATAATTTTGCGAATGTTTGCGACTCTCAGCAGCAATAACTTATTGTGTCTCTCTTATAATAAACTATGCTTTTTCAAGGTATCAGAGTAGATATTTTGGACTTTTCCCACATTTCTGCAACTATACCTTTCTCTATGCTTTGTGGATCTATTTTAGCATCTTCTGCTTGTGACCATTTTTGTTTTGTAACTTGGTATGACATGGGAGGTTTTGGTTTGTGGTCAAGCTTTTGTAGTAAGTAGCTACACTTTTTGGTGAATAGTCCATTATAACGCCCATAGCAAACAAACCAGTACAAATACGCCACCTCACACAAGTGACTTCCAATTACGAATATGTCTGTGATCTGAAAGATGTGGCAATCTGATTCCACCAGAGCTATCCAGAGCACCATGAATACAGCTGAGTCCCATCCAACTTGCAGTCTCAGGGGTTTTGTCTTTCTTATTGCATATCTTCGTAGCATTCAGATTGTTCAAGATTGTACTCCATAATGTTTTTTCCCCTTGTGTCTAGGCTGACAGATTTGTGGCCTCCTTATAGATATATGTATCCCCATCGAGGACCTGCTTCATTTTATTGCTGATTCTGAAACTATTTTGCATCCTGAAAATGAAATATTATTGCTTTTTCTGATACAAGTGGTGCTATCAAAACTTAATTTAAGTGGGTGAAAACTGAGCAATCTATCACATGAAAGCAATACTCTCTTCATATTTTTCTTTTAAAAAAGTATTTCATAGCATAACACTGTCAAGTTTCCAGCAACCTGTAAAAATCTTAAATTTCCAGAGTTCCACAAAATAAATTGTATGATATAAAATAACGTTTAAAGAAATATTAATACAGTGTGTGTGACTGTATTAGTTCCAAGTGCAATTTTAAGTTTTCTGTGTTGCCTAAGGTCATGGAATTATATGTCAACCAAATAAAACTGTACTGAAATTCTGGTCTTAATTCAATAGGGCAA
The DNA here is from genome assembly GCF_028017835.1 of Emys orbicularis. Lineage (NCBI taxonomy): Eukaryota > Metazoa > Chordata > Testudines > Emydidae > Emys > Emys orbicularis. The sequence goes on from NC_088685.1 coordinate 100,965,228, forward strand.
AACATGTAGAAGTCTGACTCATTTCCATATAGTATTTCTTTATTCTATAAAGAGAGAATGCAACCAGGAAGAAGCACTGTGAATATACCCTTGGTTACTGTTCTGAAATTTTGATCCTTACTAGTAATAGTAATAAAAATAATTTTTAAAAATTGTGTAACTTGCCACTGATTTGTTGCAGAAGGCTAAGTTATCCATCTGGTCATAAAAGACTTGTTTAGATCTCAAAGAATCTTCAAAAGCTATGCATAGCCTGTTAAGATGCATACAAAGGTCAGTCATGTAAACAATTAAGCTAAAATATACTGTAGAAAAATTAATGAGACTGGGAAGATTAAAAGGAAGATAAAACATGTTCAAAGGGATTTTTTTACTACTCTCCAGTACGTCAGTTGTGTAATTAGAAATATATTAGTTACTTGGTAGATAGTTCTTCATTGAAAGATGCTTGTGAAACCATTGTTCTTTAAGACTAAAGTATTATGTTAGTGTTTAAAAACCAGAAAATCATTTTTTTAGATGGTTGCAATTAGAATTACATAGGCCTGGTCTACACTACGAGTTTAGGTCGACTTTAGCCACGTTAAATCGAATTAAGCCTGGACACGTACACACGACGAAGCCCTTTCTTTCGACTTAGAGGGCCCTTTAAACCGGTTTCTTTACTCCACCTCCGACGAGGGGATTAGCGATAAAATCGGCCTTAGGGGGTCGGAATTGGGTTAGTGTGGACGGAATTCGACGTTATTGGCCTCCGGGAGCTATCCCATAGTGCTTCATTGTGACCGCTCTGGACAGCACTCTCAACTCAGATGCACTGGCCAGGTAGACAGGAAAAGCCCCGCGAACGTTTGAATTTCATTTCCTGTTTGCTGAGCGTGGAGAGCACAGGTGACCACGCAGAGCTCATCAGCACAGGTAACCGTGATGGAGTCCCAGGATCGCAAAAGAGCTCCAGCATGGACAGAACGGGAGGTACGGGATCTGCTCGCCATATGGGGAGATGAATCAGTACTGGCTGAACTCCGAAGCAGTAAACGAAATGGCAAAATATTAGAAAAGGTCTCCAAGGCCATGAAGGACAGAGGCCATAACAGGGACGCACAGCAGTGCCGCGTGAAAATTAAGGAGCTAAGGCAAGCCTACCACAAAGCCAGAGAAGCAAACGGAAGGTCCGGGGCTGAGCCGCAAACATGCCGCTTCTACGCGGAGCTGCATGCCATTCTAGGGGGTGCAGCCACCACTACCCCAACCGTGTGCTATGAGTCCCTCACTGGAGAAACAGGGAAGCGGTTTCGGGGTACGAGGAAGATGAGGATGAAGATAATGTAAATAGCTCACAGCAGCAAGGAAGCAGAGAAACCGGTTTTCCCAACAGCCAGGATATGTTTATCACCCTGGACCTGGAACCAGTAACCCCCAAACTCACCCAAGACCCTGGGGGCACACAGGGGACCTCTGGTGAGTGTACCTTTGTAAATATTACACATGGTTTAAAAGCAAGCGTGTTTAATGATTAATGATTAATTTGCCCTGGCAATCGCGGCCAGTACAGCTACTGGAAAAGTCTGTTAACGTGTATGGGGATGGAGCAGAAATCCTCCAGGGACATCTCCAGAAAGCTCTCCTTCATGTACTCCCAAAGCCTTTGCAAAAGGTTTCTGGGGAGGGCTGCCTTATCCCGTCCGCCATGGTAGGACACTTTACCACGCCAGGCCAGTAGCACGTAGTCTGGAATCATTGCATAACAAAGCATGGCAGCGTATGGTCCCGGTGTTTGCTGGCATGCAGACAACATCCATTCCTTATCGCTCTTTGTTATCCTCAGGAGAGTGATATCATTCACGGTCACCTGGTTGAAATGGGGCAATTTTATTAAGGGGACATTCAGAGGTGCCCCTTCCTGCTCTGCTGAACAGAAATATTCCCCGCTGTTAGCCACGCGGTGGGGGGAGGGGTGAAGTGATCATCCCAGAGAATTGGGTGTGTGGGGGAGGGGAATTAGTTGGGTTTGTGCTGCATGTTAACCCTGAAACCGCAGCCCCTCCTTTTACATTGCAAACCCATTTTAAATGGCCAACCCAACGGGTGCTTGGTATGGTTAATGAGAGCAGTACTGTTTGAAACCATCCCCACATGTTAAGAAGGTTAAAAAAGCCAAAAGACTGTGTCTTACCATGGCTGCCTGCAAGCTGAAATCTGTGGCCTGGCACTGCGTGAGTTATCTCTCAGACAAAAACGGCCAGCCCTCAATATAAGAGGAAAAATGCGACCTTGTAACGAAAGCACATGTGCTGTGTAATGTGAACAGCAAAATTTAACGTGAAAGAGTGTACCCATTGTTCTCTAAAATGTGTCTTTTTTAACCACCTCTCCCTTCTCCTCCACCAGCTGCAAATCTTTCTCCTTCACAGAGGCTAGTGAAGATTCGAAAGCGAAAGCGAAGGACGCGTGATGAAATGTTTACAGAACTACAGACTGCCTCCCACGCTAACAGAGCACAGCAGAATGCGTGGAGGCAGTCAATGACTGATTATAGAAAAGCCCAATATGAGCGAGAGGAGAGGTGGCGTGCTGAATCGCGGGCTGAAGATGAGAGGTGGCGTTAGCTTGCACACAGAAGGCAAGAGTCGATGCTCCGGCTGCTGGAGCATCAAACTGATATGCTCCAGCGTATGGTTGAGCTGCAGGAAAGGCAGCAGGAGCAGAGACCGCCGCTACAGCCCCTGTGTAACCAACAGCCCTCCTCCCCAAGTTCCATAGCCTCCTCACCCAGACGCCCAAGAACACGGTGGGGGGGCCTCCGGCCCCCCAGTCACTCCACCCCAGATGATTTCCCGAGCAATAAGTGTTAAAGTTTTAAAGTTTTAAACTGCAGTGTGTCCTTTTCCTTCCCTCCTCCCCCACCCATCCCGGGCTACCTGTGCAATTATCCCCCTAGTTGTGTGATGAATTAATAAAGAATGCATGAATGTGAAGTAACAATGACTTTATTGCCTCTGCAAGTGGTGCTTGAAGGGGGGAGGGTGGGGTGGTTGGTTTACAGGAAAGTAGAGTTAACCGGGTGGGTGGGGGGGCGGAGATTTCATCAAGGAGAAACAAACAGAAGTTTCACACCGTAGCCTGGCCAGTCACAAAACTCGTTTTCAAAGCTTCTCTGATGCGCACCGCGCCATGCTGTGCTCCTCTAACCGCCCTGGTGTCTGGCTGCGCGTAATCAGCGGCCAGGCGATTTGCCTCAACCTCCCACCCCGCCATAAATGTCTCCCCCTTACTCTCACAGATATTGTGGAGCGCACAGCAAGCAGCAATAACAATGGGGATATTCTTTTTGCTAAGGTCTGAGCGAGTCAGTAAGCTGCGCCAGCGCGCTTTTAAACGTCCAAATGCACATTCTACCACCATTCGGCACTTGCTCAGCCTGTAGTTGAACAGGTCCTGACTCCTGTCCAGGCTGCCTGTGTACGGCTTCATGAGCCATGGCATTAAGGGGTAGGCTGGGTCCCCAAGGATCACGATAGGCATTTCAACATCCCCAACGGTTATTTTCTGGTCCGGGAAGAAAGTCCCTTCCTCCAGCTTTCGAAACAGAACAGAGTGCCTGAAGACGCGAGCATCATGTACCCTTCCCAGCCAGCCCACGTTGATGTTGGTGAAACGTCCCTTGTGATCCACCAGGGCTTGCAGCAGCATTGAAAAGTACCCCTTGCGGTTTATGTACTCGGTGGCTTGGTGCTCCGGTGCCAAGATAGGGATATAGGTTCCGTCTATCGCCCCACCACAGTTTGGGAATCCCATTGCAGCAAAGCCATCCACTATGGCCTGCACGTTTCCCAGAGTCACTACCCTTGATATCACCAGGTCTCTCATTGCCCTGGCAACTTGGATCACAGCAGCCCCCACAGTAGATTTGCCCACTCCAAATTGATTCCCGACTGACCGGTAGCTGTCTGGCGTTGCAAGCTTCCACAGGGCTATCGCCACTCGCTTCTCAACTGTGAGGGCTGCTCTCATCCTGGTATTCTGGCGCTTCAGGGCAGGGGAAAGCAAGTCACAAAGTTCCATGAAAGTGCCCTTACGCATGCGAAAGTTTCGCAGCCACTGGGAATCGTCCCACACCTGCAGCACGATGCGGTCCCACCAGTCTGTGCTTGTTTCCCGGGCCCAGAATCGGCGTTCCACGGCATCAACCTGCCCCAGGAACACCATGATTTCCACCTTGCTGGGGCCTGTGCCTTGTGAGAGGTCTATGTCCATGTCCATTTCCTCATCACTCTCGTGGCCGCGCTGCAATCGCCTCCTCGGCTGGTCCCAGTTTTGCTTTGGCATGTCCTGGCTCTGCATATACTCCAGGACAATGCGCGTGGTGTTCATAGTGCTCATAATTGCCGTGGTGATCTGAGCGGGCTCCATGATCCCAGTGCTAGCTATGGCGTCTGGTCTGAAAAAAGGCGCGAAACTAGTATCTGACGGACCAGGGGAAGGAGGGAGGGAGGGGCGAGTGACGACATGGCGTACAGGTACAGGGAATTAAAATCAAGAAAGGTGGCTGTGCATCAGGGAGAAACACGAACAACTGTCACACAGAATGCCCCCCCCCCCAAAGATTGAACTCAAAAGCCTGGGTTTAGCAGGCCGTTGATTTGACGGAGGGAGGGGGGAAGGAAATGAATACAGAACAAATCTATTTTTTACATCTTAAGACGACGGTGCAGCATGACTGATAGCCCTCAGCATTTTCTGGGTGCTTGGCAGCAAATACTGGGCGCTTGGCAGTTAGCCTTCAGGCCTATTGCACGATCTGCTGCTCAGGGAAGACTCTGCTAACGTGCGATGATCCAACAGGGCGCTTGGCAGAAAATGGCATACTACGACTGATAACCATCATCATCAAGACAGTTCCATAGGACTGAGCATGTCTGCCCAGGTGCCCATGATCGACAGCCACTGCTGTACGATGAGGACGGTTACCAGTCGTAATAAACCATCTACTGCCAAAAGGCAAAAGGCAAGGGGCTGGTGCAATGCAGCCCCACGGCTGCCGGCACCCAGATCGCCAATGAAGGCTACCAGTCATGCTGCACCGTCTACCGCCAAAAGGCAGTTAGCTGCTGCTGCTGTGTAGCAATGCAGTCCCACGTCTGCCGGCACCCAGATGACATATGGTGACGGTGAGCTGAGCTGAGCGGGCTCCATGCTTGCCGTGGTATGTTGTCTGCACAGGTAACCCAGGTAAAAAGGCGCGAATCTATTGTCTGCCGTTGCTCTGACGGAGGGGGAGGGGCCTGACGCCATGTACCCAGAACCCCCCGCGACACTGTTTTGCATCATTCGGGCATTGGGATCTCAACCCAGAATTCCAATGGGTGGCGGAGACTGCGGGAACTGTGGGATAGCTACCCATAGTGCAATGCTCCGGAAGTCGACGCTAGCCTCGGTACTGTGGACGCGGTCCGCCGACTAGAGCACTTAGAGCATTTTATGTGGGGACACACACAATCGGCTGTATACAACCGATTTCTATAAAACCGGCTTCTATTAATTCGATCTAATTTCGTAGTGTAGACATACCCATAGAATACTGTATAATATGGTGTATATTGTTGCATCTGTGAATGCTGTTGAAAACTGATGGAGCAAATAAATGAGGAATGACAAGGAATCTTTCTAGGACATCTGTGTGCCTGGGATGGAAGGAACTGTCATGTGGAAAGAGCAGCATGTTATCTAATATTTTCTAGGGAATGCCAATGAACACTAAAGCACAGACCAGCAGAGCACTCCTTGGGCATATCACAGATGGCATAGCTAGCTGGGCTTAGTATTTGAGGAGACGGAGAAAATGGTTCAGTAGATGAAGTGGTCCTAATATCTAGTGGATGTTGCCCATCTGCTTTACCTTAAGTTGTTAGCAAAGACATGAGGCAAACTTCCTACTTTTGTCTCCAAAAATAAGAAATGGGAAGACTGCAAATGCCTTTGATGAGGTTTGACAACCTGCAACATGGTAGCATAAGCATGAGAAAGTGGTTACCATTCATAAACAAAATTTACTGTGTATAAAACAATAGAGCATGCTGGTGTACAGTTTCAAGTGATCAATTTATCTGAATAAATCTTTATAGTTTTGCTTTTGACTATCAAAATCTATGCCTGCAAAATCTATGGCTGAAGTGCCATGCACCCAATCCTGTCTCTACCCTAACCATGAGTAGGTAAGATTGGCAGAGAAATTGGCTGTGATAATTAGTTGATATTTTTGTCATCTGAGGTAAAGGAGGATGGAACTTAAGTGTAATATATGTGGGTTTTATTCACCTCAGAGCAGACAGTGACAACATTAACTATCAGATACTGTGGACAGTTCTGAAGCTACTTGAAACAAATTCTGCAGAAACTTTTGTCCGCAGATGTATGAAAGAAAAGAATGAGACGTTGGAGTCAAAGGGGATGATGCAAACCAGTTCAGACTAAAATTAGAGCTGAATATAAGTGCCTACTTATTTTTGTTCTCTTGCTTTTGTCATGAACATTCCTGTCACCTGCAATGTTCATATTAATTTTACTGGCAAATCAGCTGCCACCAGTGAGTATGTGTAATGTGCCAGTGCTGGTGTGAGAGAGGAAACTAAACGTTCTTCAGATCATCAAAGCTGATTTGGATACTGAAGTTTGTCAGTCTGTTGACAAATGATACTGAAGATTGAAGGTAAAAGTAGTCCAAGTTGCTGTATAGCTCCTGTACAAGTGGTCTTATTTTGCAACTATATACCAGACATTTCTTAATTATCAGGATATGCTTTCATATGAACTAACCCTTTCCCATGATTAGGAGGTGCTGTAAATCCATGTGTCGTGGTTACTGGGCTAGCTGCACCTCTGACCCCTTTTTGGTCTCTCTGAGTGCACCCCCTTAGCTGTCAGGTCCTAGTACTATAGGCAGCTTAGACAAGGGCCTGGCTATTGTAATCTGTATATCAACTGTGCTTACCCAACAGGTGTTACTGGGTCTGAGACTTGCAGTTCTTCCCTTCAAGAGTCTGAGACCAGTGGTGTATGTTGTGACCAGACAGCCTCATGGAAGCTGTTTATTTTAGAGAAGAAGGATTTTAAAATGGCAAATAGTATACACAGATCTACCTTACCTAAAGTCTTATCCCTAGGCAGGCCTAACTTCTTCAGACATCCCCCCATGAGTTTCTATGTGTCAGTCTGATTCCCCCCACATACCCTGCACACTTCACTGAACACCTGGCGCCACTTGAAGGAGTGTTCCTTTTTCACCTGCTACAGTACTTTTGATCTTCTGGTTCCCAGGCCTTGAGCCTCATCATCAAAACCAGTTCTGTAAACTGGCTAAAGCCAGGAGGTAGAATCTTCCAAGGGAATTGTCTCTTAATCACCCTCAAGTGTTTGCCCAGAAGTGGCTTACCTTAAGCCATTCTTCTTCTCTTCCTGCTTGTTTTCCTTACAGCCTACTATTAAACTAAATCGATACATTCATACCATGAACATCCCAATAACCAAGTCAACATACAGTATATATAGTCCCCCAAAAGGCTAAAAGCATGTTCTCTATGTACAGTTTATCATTAACAGAAAGACAAACATGTTTCATATATAACTTCAGGTCCATGGAGAGGATTCAATTTCAATACTTTGTAACACTGTCATAAGTACAAGTGATGGCTCATTTTGCAATATAATAGCATTACTTCAGGGACACCATCCACCTAGTCTTTTGGATTTTTCCAGATGATTCACACTTAGCTGATCTGCTGGGAAATACTTGAAAGATGACAATAGATGCTTAGGTCACACCAGACGTGAACAGTTGGGTGTTCTGCAATTTTACATAAGTTGACTAGATTCCCTCACTGGCCATGCAGCTGTTATCCAACACAACCAGTTTGGAATGACTGGTTATAGGAATTCCTGCTATGTTGCAGAAGAAATTCCAATAAATAGATCTTTATTTGTGTTCTTACTTGCAAAAGTAGATATCTGAACAAACTACAGAATTAACACTTGAACATTTTCATCCTAAGATACTCCTCATCATGAAACTGGAAGTTTGGATTTGAATTACATGCATATAGTCAATTTGAAAAACAAATTTCTATCTGAAATTGTGGTAATAAATTATACCTATAGATGCTATAACTGAGCGATTAGGGGGAATTATTTGTCTTTTTCTTTGTTTAATCAGTTTCACTTTTCAAGAGGGGGTAGGTGTTCAGTTGTGCATCTGGTCCTATGTATTGCTAAGGGGTGAGCTCACAGCTCACATACCTTGCAGATCATGCAGGATGATGCTTGTCAGTGATACACAATCATAGCTGAAACTCAACAGGAAGCAGTCAGGATTGTGCATAGTAAAGGGAAGTGTAAACTCAAATTATATTTGGCAATGCAGCACAAAGGCTCACCCAAAAGACTCTTCTACACCAGTAGGAGAGCAGAAAAAGACCCTGTAAAATTTTTTAAAGGAATTTATTGAAAAAAGAAGTGTCAGGACATGCTATTGAAAGGGTTTTATATTAAAATCTTTTATTTCAAAAATTAGTAAAAATGTTTACAAGTGTCCCTGAAATTTCAGAGAACCTGCGCCCTTATTCTGGGCTATTTTCCCATTATATGGGATGTGGCACATCCTTTCCTTTATAACTATGCTCATAGCATACTCTTGTGCTCTTTTCCTTCTCTGACCTATCTTACTTGAACCTTGCTTTCACAAGGTATCACCTCAGTCTTAGATGTCCTGAGAATCACATCCTTTTGGAGTTCTCTTTGGCAGCACATATAGTGCTAGGATTTTCAGAAGTAATGAGTGATTTTGGAGGCCTCAAGTTTTTGGGTGTCCAGCTTGGTACTCCTAAAGGAGTTTGATTTTCAGAAAGCAATGAACATCTACCATCTGAGGATCAGTCCTTTTAATCTCAAATTAGGCACCATTGGAATCCATAAAGTCTTCAGACCAGCTGGAGATTTGTTTTCTAATGCTAATAAAATACTTTGTAGTCAGGAATATATTGTTACTATTTTTATTATTTCTTATTTTTACAGGCATGGAACCAATTTCAAACAAATGGAGAGTTTTACATTTCTGACTATAAAATGTGAAATTACATATACATGTGACATATTTATGTATATAAAATAATACATCACATACATGAATATATAAAATGCATCACATTTTCCTCTCTGCTTTCTGATTAAAAAAACAGAACAGGTCTAAAACCAAGATCAGAGAGAAGCAAAAACTAAATCAAGGTTGGTGTGATGAAAGGGAATTAGAAACTTAGTATTGTAAATAAATAAATTTAATTAAATAAAATATTTTCATTAGACTACAGGACTGTTACTTAAATATTAGATCTTTATGTTATATTAATGTCTGTTTTCAATGTGGGGGCAATGCTTGGAGCACAAACTGATTCTGTGCAAAATCCAGGTTAACTGAGGAGGTTAGCTTTATATTCCTCCTGTTGCTGATTCAGATTGCAAATGAGCACTCTTTTGAACTTAGACTGTTGAAAATGGTATGTCAGACTCTGAGTAAGTTTTTTATTTTTTCTTCTAATACTGGTCTCACAATCTGTAAGCTGCATTCAGTTCTCAGAAGATGACCTTCACTGTAACTTCCATATATAACTCATAAAATGCATGGCTCTGGAGAACAATTATAATGATGGCAGGATGTGCTTTCGTGATTATACAGTAGGGTCCTGTTTCCCACCTCTGTTTTTGGAGGATATTAAAGGAAATATTAAAAATGCTGCAGTTGTTCTGCTTGCCTGATCGTAGCAGTGAAGGAGACAAAATTGATTCCAGCTTACGGCTCTGTGTTTCAGTGTTGTTCAGCAGCACCTGTTGGCTACCAGCTGTTCAGCATTGTTACAGGTTTCTTAGTCATGAATCAGATTTAAATTAGATACTCAAGGGGTTTGTTTAAAATATTTAAGTATTTTTATATTTGAAGATGTTAATTTTAATTGTTAAACTAGATATCTTGATAAATACAGGCAATTATTATACATGCACCAATATCTGTGGATTTCCTCTTAGATTCCATCGTCACCAGAGGAAAAAAATGTCAAAATCAAACAAAACCTATAAGCAGAGAAATAATTTCCTTTCTGACCTTTAAATTCATTGTCTGGGTGAAATGAAGGGTACCTCATCCCGTGATTAGAATTTCTTACAGTTTGTCTCTCTCTCACATAAGGATTTTATTTAATCAAATCTCCATTTTGTGAGAGGGGCTCTTTGCAATGAGAGTCAAGATATTTGCAGAAGAGTTGGAGAGTAATTAAACTCCATATTTACCGCTTCTGTCATGAATTTGAGGATTAGTGTTGTAAAGTGACTAATAGACTTTTTCTCTCTTATTGTTTAACCACAGCCATCATAAGATGATGTTATGTACATTTCTTGGAACTGGGGAGGGGATGATAACTGTATAGCAAGACCAGAGACTTTGCAAAAGACTTTCGTGTTTTATTATTTTATGAAGTTATAATACTTCAGATTGATTTAAAAAATGCAATTTTGTTGAAAAACTTCCTAGGTCTGTATTTTCCCCTAAAAGCTAAAATATATAATATGATGATAGCTTTTGTTTTTAAAAAGTTTTAGTTCCTTTTGGTTTAAAAAAAAAAGTATGGTTTTGTATAACAGATTGCCAGGTTTTAGATTTTGGATTTTGCTTGGTAGGAAGGGGATATTTTTTTTTATTATTCCAGAAGCACTTCATGTGGTTTTGTGTGAAAGCACATCTGTTCCTGCTCATTTTACTTTTTTCTTGAATAGCTGTTGTTTTTCCACTTACATCTTCTCTTACTAGCACAGTACAGATCCGAGGGCACGAAAGGTCTTCTTCTGAAGAATAATTTAAGTTAACAACAGACATTATTTTGGTGGCAAACCACTTAGCAATCTCTTCTACTTATTGAAGGTTTTCACCCCTTCCAGTTATCATGAGTAGTGAATTTTGTGAAAGGGCTTCATATGTAGAAAATAATCCTTTGATTCCTTTCCTATTTCAGTTCCTTTTCTTCCCAGGTGTATGCCTCTGAAATAATACTAATTTATCCCTTTATGCTTTCTCAAGCTTTCTAATGACTGAACTGTACCTAGGTGAGTGGAAGTTCTTTTGTGCTGTGCACATGTGACCAGTCTGTCACTGAGTCTCATAAAGCATTTCTTCCTACCATCATTGTGCTCTGCTTCAAAGAAGAACTATGGATTAATCTTATGACCTCCTGTTCTGAGAGCAACTATTTTGGCTACACTACCATTCACTTGGGTGTTTTCGGGCATACCTGGAGACTTATAGTGATTTATGTCATGAGTTATGATCAGGAAATTGATGAAAGGTTGTAACAGCAGAGAAGTTGTTATGGGAAGTTCTGGATGGTCTATAGCTTCCTGAGATTATTACACTCACTTGAAGATAATCATGTGGTCCATTAAATAAAAGATCCCTGTGAGAAAATATCTTGCCACTTTTGGAACAAATATACTGAAAAAATAGGAATGTTAGTCTTAGAAATATTTCTGCATGTTCTGTTTGCTTCAACTTGTTTTTCCTTTGGTAAATAATATATTACCACTTCATCAGTTGATACTCAATAGTATGCTCTTTGTGTTTGTAGCTGTGTATAGCGGAAGAAGCCTGGAAAGAAGGGAGAAGTGCAAAATATGATCCTACTTGAGTCAGTTTAACATCAAGATTCACTACAACTGAAATCAATGACTTTATATCAAGATTAAATTCAAACAGAGCACTATATTGGTTTGTTGTAGAAATAAAACAAGGGTATTAACAAAAGAACATAAGTTAAGTGATACCAAGTAGAAGGAACAAAAATAGAAATGGTTAAAAACAAACAAAAATAAAAATACGCATTCGAAGACCTAACTTAACAAACTACAGTCTTTGTTTAAGGTAGTGTCCTCACCAATCTTCTCTTTCCAGCAATAGCTGACTAACTCTTAGCCACAATCCCCACAGAGTCCAAGGCACTGATTTTCCTTGTCTCCTCAGGTGAAGGATAATCCAAAGTCTTTCTGTGTGTTCTTATATCTGAAAGTCTGCTTTTGTTTCAAGGGTCAAATTGATCCCCTAGGGTTCAGTCTTCCATCTTCTCCAGGGAGCTGACTCCATATTTATTAAGGGGCCCCTTGATGTGTTCCAATGTGATGCTTCCTGCTAACATTTTACAATGTAAATGTTCTCTTCCTGCAACCTTTGATAGACCATTTCATTTGGCCACACCTGATTTAAGATGTTGGCTTCTTTCTTTTGTCTTGAGAAAACCTGTTTATTAATTCTCCCTGACATGCTTGGTTTAATAATTTTTGAGTCACAGGCTTCAAAGCCTAATATCAGTGAGTATCCATAATTCCACAGACAGCATTGTCTCGTGCATTTCAGAATGATATTATTGACCAGTGTGTTACGAGTTTTCAAATGATAACTCACATGGCATATGTTGTACAAATATCATTGCGGTGGCATGCAGGGTGTGAACAGAAAGGGTGCCTCGGGTCACACTAACATATTGCAGTTAGTCATATTTTTTACACTGTATGTCTTTACATTATTTGCACATTTTATGCCAAATTTATAAAAATGCATAGTTAAAAATATGGGCAGACCTTAAAAGGTCCAGAAATTTGGATGAGCCTGGAAAATTTGGAGGCTGACCTAAAATGGATCTAAACCTTTTTTGAAGTCTCTCTCTCTTTCTTCCTCTTCACCTCCTACTCCTTATAACCCATCTAAATACTGCATTATGTATCCATCTTAGTTTCCTCTGATCCTCCTTTTTCCTGACCCCCAAAAAACTACCTTTCCCTTATTCTAAACAGGATCCAGCTCTTTCGGCTTTTCTACCTTTAGTGACATTCTAGCTGCATATCCAAAGAAGGGGTTTGCTTCAGTTTGAGATTTATGTGGAGGATTGCGCCAGTTCTTTTTAGTCTCAGACTGGCTTCCCTCATCCCTAATTCTGATATTTGTCCAAAATTTTACCTCCAGTCTAGGCTGCTGTAGCTCTTCTCTAATAGACCTCCTGTCATTCAGAATTTACTGTATTATATTCAATTGATTGGTACTGTTTCACTTTGTTAGTTATGTCATAGTTATTTTTGATTTTGGTATTGTAAAGTTACGTCAAAGGTGATTAGAGGGTAAGGGTAGGTGATTTTTTTACTGTTGTGTGTATAATAACAGAAGAAAAATGAAATAAAAACTAGAGTTACAGGTTGTTAATCATCTTATATTGCTCTGGTTTTCCACAAGAGGTGCTAGTTTGTGCTCATATTAACTATGTTGCTTTTGACGGAGAAGGCCATTTTTCATATTGGACTTTATCTGCATAATTGATTACATTTTTATCACTTGCATTTCATGCTCTGTTTACTTCTAACTTCTTATCAAGCTATAGTTTCCGTTACAGATGATGGGTGCTATGATCTCATGTGTAGATATAAAAGGGATAGCTAGCTCAGAAAAGTGTAATAATCTTTTCACTTCTTCGGCAGGGGTTCTCCTTTTGTTTATTGGATAGAGCTGCTCACTTCGTATACTATCAAATCTTGGACAAATAAAAATAGAATCAATTTCCAGATTCATTGTATAACAAGATTTCCTCTCTAAGCAGGTAACTGGGAAAATATGCTGTTTTTGAAAATACCGAGGATAAAACCAAGCGGAATTTTTGTCTTTCATTTAGATGCATAACAGAACAAGAATCATTACAGGCTAACTCCTGCTTGCCTTGCTCAAGTCTGACTTCAGTGTGACTATTCATGTGAGTAAGCAAAGCATGATTTAGCTGTAAATGGGTATGAGTCATAGCAATCTGCCCCATCTCTCTCAGATTGGTTTTTGCAAAAATACAATACAACACAACACAACGCGATTTATAGAATGAACTTCCAGATAAATTGTTATCTTGATACTGTCCACTATGGATACAGTATCATAAACTAGATTCGATGATGATTGGTTCTCTATAAATGCCAAAAATAGAATAAAAGGGCTTATTTATGCCTCTGAAGAGGCTGAATGATTCATAGGAAGAGGTAGTGCTGTGCCAAGAGGCAGTGCCTGAAAGCCTAATACCTTGAGATGCACGCAGGGGAGTGGAAGTGGGAGTGGGCTGGAAGACTTGATAAATTTGTTCAGCCAGTGTAGACAGTGCTCTTCTCTCAGCTTAATACAGGCCTGATAGTGTAGGAAAGATGGGATGTGTGGGGCAGTGACAATGTCATGGCCTTGCCTAGACATGTGCTCACCAGCAACACTAGTGGAGCCCTCTTCCCAGTACCTGCAGCCAAATTATAATTCCTTCCTGCCTGGGTATCCTGCTGAGTGAAGGACTCCCTGCACTCTTTCCATTCTAACACTCATACTATAATTAGGCCCATAGAATTTAGAGATGGAAAAGACACCAACTCAGGTTCTGAGCATTGAATATAAATGCTAGGTAAAATCTGTCATTGGCGAGTGCTTCTGTAATATCTACTAATTCTTGTGTATTTTCCCAGCTATAAGGGTTATCCCAGTCTTAAATAGATTGATCCATACCCAGGTCACATTCATCCATGCCTGTTAGCCAGTGATGGGCGGGTTGTTCTGTCCAACTGGGCAGTTTCAAAGGGATGGAAGTATAAAGCTGTGTGGCCATCCCATTGAAGACAATGCAACGCATATTTTCTCACTAACTTCTCTAATGCCTCATATACTTGTTAAATGAGAAGGGTGACAAGAGGTTCTCATATGAGAATGCACTCGTAAAGCACCAGTCACTGTCATTCACTATCATTAGTCTACGGTGGTTCCCGGGTAGATTCCCAATGAAGCAACCATCCCAGCATGGCATTTGATACTGCAGTCTATACTTAGGCAAAACTCATTGTAGCCAAGTCAGGTGTGCAAGATCAGGCCAAAAGTCCATTCAAATTGAGCCAATTAAGTGGAGTGTACTGTCAAGAGCTATATGTACACAACATATTACATATAAAATTGATTAATAAAGGGAACAAACTTATTAGCTAATAAATGGTTCACCATGTGATGCAGTAGCACAGATAACTGCACAGATGAGGATTTGCTAGGCATGTGTCATTGGGATCACAAATCCATATGTCCAAAGGAAAATTAGTAAGAACAATCTGTTACTTTTCTTTTCTACTGTATTTTACTGTTCTAAAATTCATTTTAAAATTAAATTAATATTAAGAAAAAGCCAAAAAGGCTCCTTAAGCCCCTTTGTAATCTGAATTTGACGCTTTTGTCTCCTTTAAAGTACCCTTGACTGGGGCTAATGCTGATCTCAGCAGAAAGGAAAAAAATGATAGGTTTTTTAAAAGCATTTAAATCTAGTTGCAGCTGGCACCTGGAGGGCAGTGGTATGGTGCCTGTAAGTTAACTGGTTTTTTAAGCTTACAAAGGCAGGAGATGCTGCAGAGAAGGCAACAGTGTCTTCTGCCTTTGAAGTGTATATGCAGCACTTTTAGTCATTAATATATTTTCCTGGATGTCTGGGTTGTATCTAGATTTATTATATCACAGATAGTGTAATATTAAACTGCTTTGTTAAGAGCCCCAGGATGTCTTTTCTATGAAAGATGGCACATAAATGTTCATAGTATGGTATATGTACATATTGACATCATTTGTAAAAAAAAAAAAAAAAACTTTACCTGTCTGAAGTTCATTTTGAAGGGCTTCTATTCTATATAGGTTCTTATACCACTCATCACCATAGGATCTGAGCGCCTTTCAGTAGTGCATTAAGTGATGTGACAAACATCTGTCACATGTGATTTGTTCTTTCTCTCATTCTCTCCCAAGGGAAGAAGACCTGTGTGTGCAGAGTAGTGTTTTGTTTTGGTTGGGGTTTGATTTGCGGTTCTTTATTTAAATGTACATGCTGCTATGTGTGTTAGAGAAAGCAAGGTCAAAGAAGTGTATATTTCGCTTGGAATGGAAAGTGGTAAGGTTTGTGATGCTCTTTAGTTCTTACGGGAGTTGATTCTGCACTCTTGGACTGGCCCCTGAAAAAGTTCTGTCACAGACAAAATTTACTCTTTTGATACAAAGTTCCATTAGGCCTGAGGACTGGAGTAGTTGACCTCAGTCTTCATCTGGGAGCTTTAGGTGATATTTTGTATGCGGGACCCAGGCATTGAGCACTTGAAGATAAAAACTATGAACTTGACTCTGTAGCCTATGATGTTCTCTTTGTAGATTGTGTTGGTGAGGAGACATACTGCAGTGTCCTGTACTATTTGGAGTTTCCTACAGCCTGACGGCTTCATACCTAGATATACTGCATTACTGTAGTCTTCATGGCAGATGACAAAGACTTGTATAACTGATGCCAGGTCATTGTCTGCCAGGATCAAGTGGAGTCTCCCTATACACCTGGAGATGCAGAAAGCATTACTTGAAATAGCACTTTATTATTCTAAGGCCAAAGTCCTGCATCCCGATTTGTTATTTTGGTGCAAATATATTCTATCGTGGGTAGGAGAAAGAGGATCACCTCCAAGGTATCAGTGGAATAGATGGTAGTGAAATAATGTGTAACTGTGCAATAGCCTCAGTTAGGTTTGGCTGGTACCTTAATTTAGCACAAACTATCTAATCTGTCTAGATATCTGTTCTGTGCTTATCACCTTGGTATCTGAGTACATATTGAACATCTTACTGTTGACACGGGGATTCCACCACAAAGGGCATTAAAGGGGACAGTAAAAGATTTAAAGCAAACTAACTTTTTATGCTGTATTGAGTAACAAAAAATAGAGTTATGCACAAGAACTGTGCGAGAACTGCCTCATAATGGTCTATGCTGGTTGACTCCAGCTACCTACAAAATGCTGCATTCAAATAAGCTGATACAGTTTCAATGGCTGGGGAAAGGGACACTCTGAATCGTCATCTCAAAGTGAGAAAAATAATTTATTTTGGTTCCTTACTAACTTGTGCTGAAGGTCTTTAGACTCTGCTTCTACCAATTTTTTGAGCAGAACACTTTTCATCCAAGGATCTCTATAGGCTTTACAAAGGTGGGTAAGTATTATCCATGCTTTACAGATGTGCAAACAGAGAGCTTTCCACAGATGTGCAGAAAGGAAGTGACTAACTCAAGGTCTTGCAGCAAGTTAATAACAGAATTGTGAATAGAACCTATATCTCCTGGCTTTCTTTAATTTCAACTAACCACTTTAAATGCTGCCACTTGCTTTATGATAGTGAAATTTTTACAACTTAACCCCAATGAGAGATTCTAGATGGGATTAGGAACAAAATCCTGCTTCTTCTTAGGCTACTGCATGCAGGAAACTCATTTTTTCTTGTTTTATCCTCACAAAGTTATTTGCTAAAGAAAAAGTGAACATGAAGTTATATTAAAGCAAAGCAGGTTCATATTTATCATAATACACTGGAAATTGTAAAGGAACAGTGCACTTGTGTTTAAAGATGCCATTCTGTTGCCAAGGTCAGCAACACCTTGGGTTATTTTCCTCTGTAACTTATTGCCAGTTGCTCAAGTTAAAACCAGCGGGGTCTGCTAACTCATACAACTGACCTTTTTGGTGAGTTTTTAAAATTTTGAGGCCATTTGCTCTGCAAGGGGCTGTCCTCTAGTCTTTTCTTTTTCTCTATTCCCTACATATCTTTATAATTGTACATCTTCCTATTGCTTGAATATTTCAGATGTGTATTATAATATTCATTCCAAACTGCATGTGACAGAATACCTGTTTTGCATCCACTGGCTGGGAGAGCTTAATTTTACCTTTTTTTCTGACATGAAAAATAGATTTGCTGTGCATGCTGTAGCTCTGCTAGGAATACTTGTCCCTAAACTAAAAATTATCTTGAGGCTGAAATATTAAAGGCGTTTGGAAATTTTTAACAGTTCATTTCACAGTATGATTTAATAGCCTGTAAAACAACTATAATACTTTCCCTTCTTCCATAAATTGTTCCCTATTACACACTTTTTCTCTCTCTTACCTGTAAGGATGATCTTTTCATATAGCTAATGAATCCATTTATTTTTAGACTATACTGCTTTTTTGTGTTGTTTCGATCCCTATTTGCATTGTCAGTATGAAGTTCATTTGGTCATGTGATTGTATGTTTATATTTAGAACTGAAGGGAAATTTAGGGCTTAATAGTTTTAAATGATGAGAGCATTGAGAGAAAAATCAGTGTAAAATGATAATGTTGAACAGAATTGAATAAAATCTGTCAAATCATTTGATAAAAGTTGCTGAGGTGATTCCAGGAGTCCAAATTTCAGACGAAATTAGAATGATAGACTCATAAAAGTATCGTTCTAAGGGTACCTGTTACATCCCCCTGTGTTGAGGCAACAACAAATTGTTCTTCAAACAGCTCATTCTAGCTTTGTTCCTCACATTAAAGGGAAGGTCTATTGTCGTAAACTGTACCATGGCATGAGAATCATAGCATGAGTGACAGCTAGGAGGAGGGAAAGAAAGATGTAAGGTCAGAACCTGGTCCTATTGGATTTGCAGGAGAGATTTACTATAGGCTAGAGCTGGTTGACTCTTTTCATTCAAAACATTTTTTTTAAACAAAAAAAAAAGCCTTGTTTCAAAAATGATTTTTTTATGGAGAATTTTCAAAATTTTCAGTGAAGACCCCAAACCTGAATTGTTTTTTTGTTCTTTCCACCTCTCTTCCCCTATTTTCCTCCCCCTTTCACAGTAAAATTGGGAATAAAAAGAGGGAAAGAGGAGAGAAGGAATTAGGGGAGGACTGCAAAAACTGATGAACTAAAAATTGAAACCTGAAAAATGTTTGGGTTTGAGGTTCTTGTAATTGAAAAAATCTGAAAATTGAGGGTTTTTTTTAAACATAGGTAACATTTTTCAACCAAGTGGTAGCATAGATTTGATGTGGGAGTTGAATCAGGTCCTGATGATGCATCCAAGAGCTGTGTTGACAGGATGTAAAGGGAGGTACAATTAATTCTCCTGGGCCAATAGGCTGTCTTAACCTATTGCAATGCCTTTGGAAGTGGGGAAAAAAAGGAAAATGTGGCAATTCTGTGCAAGTTCTTCACAAAAGAGCAGAGGCTTTGGTACATTTACACAAACAAAATGATGATTAGAGCTGGTCCAAACATTTCCACAAAATCTTTTTTCCAGTGGAAAATGGCACGTGAGAAACAGAGATGACAACACCTCGTACCCACCAATCCATTTTCATCATAAACCAAACACTCAGAAGCCAAATTGCATTTGTTTTTACTACAAAAATCTGAAACACTTCAAATATTTTTTCATTTTTGACATTTTTCTGAGTAACAAAAATAAAATAAAATAAAATTCCCAACCAGCTTTGCTGATCACCTAACTACCCATCTTGCATACTGCATACTTGGGTTCCCTTCCTAAGCCACTGATTTTAAATATCTTCCCCAGCTAGGCCACTGATGAAAACCAGGCTGAAAGACGTGTCAATTGGGATTATGATCTGCAGAGCTCAAGCACAGCAGGGCTCCCTGATGCTTTAGAGGGTGTCAGAAGTGAAGGAACAATGAGAAGAGCTTGCAGCATTAAACATCCTTTCTGTGAGAGCTCCCTGAATGGGTGACCTCTGTAAAATAATAACAAAACAATTTTTTTTCAGGAACCTGAATACGATTACTTCATGGCCTTTCATTATTTTAAGACAGGGATTATAACATTCTTATATTTATTGGGAGGAACATTAGCCATTATAGTGCAAAGCAAAAACTTTCCGATCTGTCAAAAAATCTGTAGAATGGCAAATGTAGACACAAAAATGTGGAGCAAATCTATACCTAGTTTAAAAGTAAAATTGTATTGGAAATTTAAATTACCACTTAACAAATTTCAGAGTAGCAGCCGTGTTAGTCTGTATCCGCAAAAAGAACAGGAGTACTTGTGGCACCTTAGAGACTAACAAATTTATTAGAGCATAAGCTTTCTTGGGCTACAACCCACTTCTTCGGATGCATATAGAGTGAAACATGTATTGAGGAGATATATATACACACATACAGAGAGCATGAACAGGTGGGAGTTGTCTTACCAACTCTGAGAGGCCAATTAAGTAAGAGAAAAAAAACTTTTGAAGTGATAATCAAGATAGCTCAGTACAGACAGTTTGATAAGAAGCAAGTGTGAAAATACTTACAAGGGGAGATAGATTCAATGTTTGTAATGGCTCAGCCATTCCCAGTCTTTATTTGATCCTGAGTTGATTGTGTCTAGTTTGCATATCAATTCCAGCTCAGCAGTCTCTCGTTGTAGTCTGTTTTTGAAGTTTTTCTGTTTTAAGATAGCCACCCGCAGGTCTGTCATAGAATGGCCAGACAGGTTAACGTGTTCTCCCACTGGTTTTTGAGTATTATGATTCCTGATGTCAGATTTGTGTCCATTAATTCTTTTGCGTAGAGACTGTCCGGTTTGGCCAATGTACATGGCAGAGG
Source organism: Emys orbicularis (assembly GCF_028017835.1). NCBI lineage: Eukaryota > Metazoa > Chordata > Testudines > Emydidae > Emys > Emys orbicularis. Next base: position 100,985,748 of record NC_088685.1, read on the forward strand.
GGCATTGCTGGCACATGATGGCATATATCCCATTGGTAGATGTGCAGGTGAACGAGCCCCTGATGGTATGGCTGATGTGATTAGGCCCTATGATGATGTCACTTGAATAGATATGTGGACAGAGTTGGCATCGGGCTTCCTGGGTCAGTGTTTTTGTTCAGTGATGTGTGTTTGCCGGTGAGTATTTGCTTTAGGTTGGGGGGTTGTCTGTAAGCGAGGACAGGTCTGTCTCCCAAGATCTGTGAGAGTAAAGGATCATCTTTCAGGATAGGTTGTAGATCTCTTATGATGCACTGGAGAGGTTTTAGTTGGGGGCTGAAGGTGACAGCTAATGGGGGGAAGTAGGGGTGCTGGAACAATTTGTATAGTGGGGGTGCAGAGAGTCATGGAACCAAACTGTAAACCCTGGATATGATGGAAACCACTTCAAGCCAGGGGGTGCAGCAGCACCCCAGCATCCCTAGTTCCAGCACCTATGGAAAGTTATATAATTGTCTCTGTCTAAGAATCATAATACACCTCTACCTCAATATAACGCAATCCTCGGGAGACAAAAATCTCACCGTGTTATAGGTGAGACCGCATTATATCGAACTTGCTTTGCCCCCCCCCGTTCCTTGTTCCCTGACCACCCCCTCCAGAGACCCCTGTCCCTAATCACCCCCAGGACTCCACCCGCTACCCAACCCTCCTGCTCCCTGTCCCCTGTCTGCTCCGACCCCTATCCACAACCCCCGCCCCCTGACAGGCACTCACCGTCAGTGGCAGAAGTGGAGCAGCTCAGCCCCAGCCCGCTCCACTCAGCCACCTCCCAGCCGCGGCGCTCCGCTTCCCGCCACCGGTGAGTGCAGGGAGGTTGGGGAAAGGACGCCCCCCGTACTCACCTGCGGCGGGAAGCGGAGCACCGCAGCTGGGAGCTGGCGGAGTGGAGCGGGCTGGGGCCAGGCTGCTCCGCTTCCGCCGCTGCCGGTGAGTGCAGGGAGGATTTCTTCCCCAAAGCCCCCTCCCTCGAGCGACACAGCTGGGGCCAGGGTGAGGGAAGCCCCCAAAAGTGCCCCACCCACAGCTCCTGCCTCCCAGACCCTGGGGGGGGGAGCCCCGACCACTCCCATGACCCTCTGCCCCTTATCCAATCCCCCGGCCCTGCCCGGCACCCTTAACGTAGACTCATAGACTCATAGACTTTAAGGTCAGAAGGGACCAATATGGTCATCTAGTCTGACCTCCCGCATGATGCAGGCCACAAAAGCTGACCCACCCACAACAGAATCTTCCAGCCTGCGACCCCTGCCCTATGCTGCGGAGGAAGGCGAAAAACCTCCAGGGCCTCTGCCAATCTACCCTGGAGGAAAATTCCTTCCCGACCCCAAATATGGCGATCAGCAGAACCCCGAGCATACAGGCAAGATTCTACAGCCGGACCCTCATTTTACCCGCGATGGCACGTTAATGCCTAATTGACTAAAATCACGTTATCCCTTCAAACCATTCCCTCCATAAACTTATCAAGCCTAATCTTGAAGCCAGAAAGGTCTTTCGCCCCCAACGTGTCAGAGCTTTACCGCGTTGTATGCGAACCCGCGTTATATCGGGTCACGTTATATTGAGGTAGAGGTGTACTAGAGACAGATTATACAATTACCTACTTACCCAGTAATGCAACTATAGGCTTTGATAATTTACATCCCGTACCCTCCCTATTTACTTATAATAGTATTTTATTATAACTGGTATGGCCCCCAGACCTGTTGATTTCTGGAGATCTGGGTCATCCACACAGAGCTTCTGTGCCTGAAAGGTGTGTATTGCTGTGCCTACACTACCCAGCATAAGGAAAGAATGAATCAGCAGGGACATTTGTACCTTTGAGCCCGCCTAATGCTGCCCTGCCATTCCTCTCCCCATCTGAAGAGTTAGATCTGAACAAAGCCCCAGCTTGTGTGGCCTCCATGGGGCATATAGGATGTGTGTGTAAAAATACAGCAGGTCTTGTACAGGAGTTGTGCTGGGTCTAGTGGGTCCGCACTCATCGGTAGTCAGTCTATAGAAGAATTAAATGGTGTTTAATGGAATGGTTATAACACACACACACTTTCCCTTGCAATTTTTTTAAAACACCTTCATAAATTTAAAATATAAATAAACTGGTCTCAGTACATGGGCTTGATGACTTGAGAAATGGCATTTTGCTGTTGGGTCAAATGAACTTTTATTTACACAAAGTGACAGCAGAAGTATAGATTTTGATGTTTGAAAGCAAAGCTTACTAGAAGATGTAGCAAGAGGAGGAAAATAAAATCAGATTAGTGCTGAGTTCTGAGCTGCCACTCTAAATTAAACAAGAGTATGGAAGGCTGGGGGCCGGGGGTAGCTTAGTGGCCTAAGCACTGGATTTGTAATACTCCCTGAAACTACCAGTTCATATTCTGATAGGGTCATCTCAGTGTTTCATCCGTCTGAGGTGGGTAAACTATTTAGCATGCAGTTTGCTATCTGGGTGTCTTTCAGATGCGTCCATAAGAACTCAAGTCCAGTCTGGTGGGGGGACGTTAAAGATCCCCTGTCACTCTTGTAACAGAATGCTGTCTCCCTCCCACTACTTTCAGATGAATTGTACAGTATACATAGTATCATCAAGAGTGACCAATGAAAATGAGGGGAGAAGTGGGGTTAAAACATAGATACACACACACACACAAAGAGAGAGAGAAAATATACAACTCTACAAAGATGATATACAAATGTTACACAGTTCAGCCAAGCCTTAGAGCAAGATGTATTAGGTAGTAGCACCGCATAAAATCAACAGAGAATAAAAATGTTGCCAGATGACAGCAGGGGTGCTTTCCTTTGATCACAGTATTGGCAGAACAATTGAACTGTAATTTAAGACAGAATAAAACCTGGTAATATTATTTTACAGGAGAGAATATTAGCCGAGAAAAAGCCTTCCACTGCCATAACAATATTTTAGTGAAATATTAAATGTACTGTATGCAGGCAAGTCAATGAACAGAGATCTGTATGGAACGTTTGTCTGTAGTTTTAATTTGGGTTGAATGGTAAGATAAAGAGCCTGGGGGTTCTTATTAAATGTGAAGAATTAATTGAAATGTATACTTCTGCTATCTCTACAATAACTGCAAAACTTTTTCTAATCAAGAAACATTCTTCTCTTACAGGAAATTAAAGTGATCTGTTCTGTTTAGACTTTTCCATTGTCCCTGCCTATTAGTTACATCCATTTGTAAAAGAAAATCAGGGAAAAAAGTATAAATAGATCAAAATCATTTTTAAAAATTTGAGACTGCTTTGTGTGGGACTACAGTATATGTCTGACTGCACAGCATGTAGGGCAAGTTTTAGCTGGCTGGGGTTACATAGTCATGTGGAAACCTGAGTTTTAAAGCGGAGCCCTGCTAACACTGGTCTTGGTCCAATGATAACTTGTCATCTTTGCAGTGCATCCAGCTATCTTTTCATATATGTAGAGGTCAAAGCAAAAGCAGTAAGATTCTATGTTAACTAAACCATTAGGGGGAGTTGTCAACAGCTCCTGAAGTACAGAGCATGGATAAGAGGGTTATAACATGGAAGAGGTACTAGTCAGATAAGGCCTAACAAGCCAAGAGGGGAAAAAATTGCCAGACTGTAGTGAGACCATGCAATACCCATTGGAGCATGAGTAAGGCATTCTAGTGTTTGTGGTCCCAGATTAGAGTACAGGTCTATCTCATCTTACGCTGGGGTTACGTTCCGCAGGCAGCGCCTAAAGCGAAAATCGCGTATAGTCAAAATTACATTGAGTGTAATAGCGGGCGGAATCGCCCGCACTACAGAAACAGTATTTAAATTGTTATTTTTCTCTTTTTGTTTTTGTTTTTGTTTGTTTTTGCCGACCACGTAAAGCTGAAATCGCACATGTTAAATGCGCCTAAGATGCGACAGACCTGTAAACTGATTTTAGGCACACATTTTCTTTTTTGTTGTTGTTGTTTTTTTTTGTTTTAACTCTGCCCTGCAGTGACACAATGAGAGAAGTTTAAGTGCCCTTTGTGGAATTCTCTGAAGAACATTACAGGTCTGTAATTATTATTAAGTAAGTATTATAATTTTGGGGAAGATACACTGTGTTATTAATACATAACAGAAGCTGAATCTTTGGTTTAAGGCAAAGCCCAACTCAACATTAACTGCCGCCTCTATAATGAAGGAAGTATCTAAAAAAGGATGTGCTGTTTTCTTCTCCTCAGTACAATGTAAAATTAAGTGATTTTTTAATATGAAAGTTTTAAAGTTGACAAAAAATGGCTGCAAGCTCTGCATTCAGACACAGAAGCTAATGTACAGTTGGAAATCCCCTTTCTTCTTTGAGGAAATTACCTTGAAGAAAATTCTGTGTCCCACTGAACCTTCAGAAATGATAGTGATTTCCTCCTTGAAGTTTTGCCAGTCCACTTCTCAAAGTGATGGCTCCTCCATATAAGAAGAAGCCAATGAGACTATAAAAAGTGTGTAGAAAAAAGGAATTCCAGAATTGAGCAGTACTGTCTCTGTTGATGAACTGGAGGAGCTGAAGACAACCTCTGTAAATCTGAAGACCACGTAAAGCAAAAAGCTGCTGTTGAGTACACAAAGCCACTAGAGACCAGTAAAATTTCCCCTGCCCCCCCACACCACTTTCCTACTTTCAGAACAACGGCTTAGCCCACCAAAAGCAAACTCCAAGGGAAACAGAGTTGCTTCAAAAAACCCCATTTGTCCCCAGGCTGAGAGCCCATGATTGCAATGCTTACTTATGCACTTCATCCCTTACTTCTGAGAGTAGTGTCATTGAAGCCAATCAAAATCCTATATGAAGGACTGCAGGATTGGACTTCTTGAGGTCATCCTATGCATTTTTAAAGCATCATCTGTATGCAATTCCAAATTATATTAATGAAATGTAAAGATATGTTCAGCTTTGAGTCACTTAAATTCCAGAAGAGGATGGGTTTGAATAAGGGAATGTAGGACTTCTCTAGTAAGATTGTGCCTAGCAGATATGGTTACAGTTTAATATTTCTGAATGATAAAATAAATATAGAGGAACATTCCAATGATTTCAAGCCAGATATCTTTCTGGCATTTTATAAGCAGGAACTCTGCACTGTGTACCATGTTGCATATTTTTGTGCACTAATTCTCAGCCTTGGTATGCAGTCATTGGTTTGCTGACAGCCATCTGCTCAGATCTCATTCACTCTTCCCATTCAACAGCCGTTTGAATTTGGTGGGGCAGAGGTAGAGAGATGGAACAAAACTTTTTAGGGAGGATATGAGGTTTTGCATAGCTCCTGTGGAAACTTATGTTTTTAAAATGTTATTTCTTACTAAATATGTAAAAATAAAAAATAATAGAAATGAGCCATTCTCTTATATTTTGGGATCAAAAGGAAAAGGTTTAGACCATGTACAATTTTTAAAATATCTATCTATCTATCTATCTATCTATCTATCTATCTATCTATCTATCTATCTATCTATCTCTGTGAGTGTGGCTATGCAGGCAACAAGCAAATAAAATATTACTGTAGTAGGTAGTGCATATGCAGCTTAATTTCTCATCCTATTACAGAGAAAGCTATGACCTATGTAACAAATTGCTACAGTTCAAACATATCTGAATAAAAGCAGCCAGAGAAATTGATATAGAATTTTCAAGTCTTCCCACAGTATTATGTATAGTTCAAGAGATTCTGCGTTAATCAAACTACAGTAAACTCCAATATGTGTTAGTGCACGATCCATTTAATATGCAGTTTAATTGTGCACTTTTGGAGCTAATTGCTGCCTAACAAGTTGGTGGGAAGAGTGGGTACAGAGAAAGAGATTAAATCAAATAAATCTTTTCTATTTAAAATTGGGAGACTGTTTCAGAGTTTAGAGCAGGGAATGGGGTCTCATGGACTCCCTGGTTCTATCTCTAGTACTCTTGCAAACGCTTCTGCACATCTGCTAGCATGGAACAGCTTGCAGATTGGGAGCTTTATGGTATGACCTAAGGAAAGTAACGTCTCTGTTCTGCATTTTAATATGTGTAAAATCAGGCTAAATAATAACTACCTAGCAACGCTGTGTTGAGATTTAACTGATTTGTAAAGGCTGTAGAGAGTTTCATAGAGAAGTGACTATAGGAATGCACAACATTATTGGTGGTTTTGTAATATGAAAGAAATGTGACTCTCATTTGTTTTCATCAGCATGTATAAGTGTAGCGCTATGGTAGTTTTTCAAAATGGCCACAGGCTATTAAGGACGAGAAGAACACAAGAACGGCCATACAGGGCCAGACCAACAGTCCATCTAGCCCAGTATCCTATCTTCTGACAGTGGCCAGTGCCAGATGCTTCAGAGGGAACAAACAGAACAGAGCAATTCATCAAGTGATCCATCTCCTGTTGTTCAGTGCAGGCTTCTGGCAGTTAGAGGTTTAAGGACACCCAGAGCATGGGGTTGCATTCCTAATCATCTTGGCTAATAGCCATTGATGGACCTATGGTCTATGAACTTATCTAATTCTTTTTTTAACCCAGTTATAGTTTTGGCCTTCACAATATCTCCTGGTAATGATTTCTACAGGTTGACTTGCATTGTGTGAAGCACTTCCTTATGTTTGTTTTAAACCTGATGCCTATTAATTTCATTGGGTGATCCCTGATTTTTGTGTTATATGGGTAAATAATACTTCTCTGTTCACTTTCTCTATGCTATTCATTATTTTATAGACCTCTATCATATGCCCCCTTAATCATCTGTTTTCTAAAATGAACAGTCCCACTCTTTTTAATCTCTCCTCATATGGAAGATGCGACCATACCATTTCATTGCCCTTCTCTCTACCTTTTCCAATTCTAATATATGTTTTCTGACATGGGGCAACCAGCACTGCACGCAGTATTCGAAGTGTGGGCGTACCATGTATTTATATAGTGGCATTATGATATTTACTGTCTTATCTATTCCTTTCCTAATGGTTCCTAAGATTTTGTTAGCTTTTTTGACTACTGCTACACACTGAGTAGAAGTTTTCAGAGAACTATCCATGATGATTCCAAGATCTCTTTCTTGAGTGATAACAGCTAATTTAGAGCCCATCAATTTGTATGTATAGTTGGGATTATGTTTTCTAATGTTCATTACTTTGCATTTATCAACACTGAATTTCATCTGCCCTTTTGTTACCCAGTTTTGTGACATCCCTTTGTAACTCTTCCCAGTCAACTTTGGACTTAACTATCTTGAGTAGTTTAGGATTGTGGGCAAACATGCTTCTGATGTACTTTACAAAATTTGCAACTAGTTATTGTCTTTGCTAGTTGTTCTTCAAATTCCTTTTTGGCCTGCCCATTTATACTTTTATACTGGACTTGCCAGAGTTTATGCTCCTTTGTATTTTCCTTAGTAGGATTTGACTTCCAATTTTTAAAAAGATGTCTTTTTGTCTCTATCTGCCTCTTTTACTCTCTTTAGCCATGGTGGTGGGTTTTTTTGGCTCTTTTACGATTTATTTTTAATTTGGTGTATACATCTAATTTGAGCCTCTAGTCTGGTGTTTTTAAAGTTTCCATGCAGCTTGTAGGCATTTCACTTTTGTGACTGTTCCTTTCGTTTTCCATTTAACTAGCCGCCTCATTTTGTGCAATTTCCATTTTTGAAGTTAAATGCTATTGGGGTGGGTTTCATTGCTATTTTCCCACTCAGTAAGGATGTTGAATTTAATTACATTATGGTCTCTACTCCTGAGCGATTCAGCTATATTTACCTGTTGGACCAGATCCTATGTGTCACTTTGGACTAAATCAAGAATTGCCCCTCCCGTTGTGGGTTCTAGGACTGACTGCTCCAAGAAGCTGTTACTTATGGTGTCTAGAAATTTGATCTCTGCAGACCGTCCTAAGGTGACATGTAGCCAGTCAATATGGGACTAGTTGAAATCTCCCATTATTACCGGGTTGTCTGTTTTTGTAGCCTCTATAGTCTCTCTTAGCCTTTCATAATCACCATTACAATCCTGATCAGATGGTTGATGGTATATTCCTACAGCTATACTCTTATTATTCAATCATGGAATTTCTGTCCATAGAGATTCTATGGTTCAGTTTGATTCATACAATTTTTATTATATTTGACTCTATGCATTCTTTCACATACAGTGCTACTCCCCCACCAGCACAGTCTGCTGTCATTCCTATGTATTTTGTAGTCTAGTATTACTGTGACTCATTGATTATGATCATTCCTCCAAGTTTCTGTGTTGCCTATTATATCCATAGGTGCTGGAACTAGACATGCTCAGGTGCTGCCACACCGCTGGCTTGAAGTGGTTTCCATTATATACAAGGTTTACAGTTTGGTTCAATGGCTCTCAGCACCCCCACTATAAAATTATTCCAGCACCTCTAATTATATCAATATCCTCATTTAATTCCAGGCACTCAAGTTCACTCATCTTAGTATTTAAACTTCTTGCAGTTGTATACAAGCACTTATAAAATTTGTCAATATTTAGTTTTGCCTTCATGTGAAATAATTGAACGGGACTTGTTTGTCTGACTGTTCCTTTTCCAAAGAGCTTGGCTTGTTTAGCCTAACCTAAAGAAGACTCAGGGAAGATATGATTGTGATCTATAAATGCATCAGAGGGATAAATACCAGTGAGGGAGAGGAGTTATTTAAGTTAAGTGCCAATGTGGGCACAAGAACAAATGGATATATGTTGGCCATCAGCAAGTTTAGGCTGGAAATTAGATGAAAGTTTCTAACCATCAGAGGAGTGACGCTCTAGAACAGCCTTCCAAGGGAAGCTGTGGGGACAAAAAGCCTAACCGACTTCAAGACTGAGCTTTACAAGTTTTTGGAGGGGATGGTATGATGAGATTGCCTACAATGGCATGTAGCTGGTCTGTGACTGCTAGCAGCATATATCTCCAATGGCTGGTGATGGGACACTCGGTGGAGAGGGCTCTGAGTTATTACAGAGAATTCTTTCCCAGGTGTCTGGTTGGTGGGTCTTGACGAAATTCTCAGGGTCCAACTGACTACCGTATTTGGGGTCGGGAAGGAATTTTTCCGGGGTCAGATTGGCAGAGACCCTGGGGGTTTTGCACCTTCCTCTGCAGCATGGGGCATGGGTTACTTGCAGGCTTAAACTAAAGTAAATGGTGGATTCTCTGTAACTTGAAGTCTTTAAATCATAATTTGAGGACTTTAGTAACTTAGCCAGAGGTTATGGGTCTATTACAGGAGTGGATGGATGAGGTTCTGTGGCCTGCAGTCAGGGGTGAAAGTAGAAATAGGGACTTACCGGTACGGGGCTGGGTTGGGGCTGGCTCTGGCCCCTGGAAGGGGCGGGGCCTCGGGTGGAAGGGGCGGGGATGGGGGGGGTCAGAGTCAGCCCTGGGCCTCCCTGTACCGGTAAGTGCCCTCCCCATCCGGCAGCAGTTTAAAGGGCCCAGGGCTTGGCCGTCGCTACCGCCCCGGGCCCTTTAAACCACTGCCAGAGACCCTGGCTGCCGCTGCTATCCCAGGGCTCCAGCAGCAGGGCTTCAGGGGCTATTTAAAGGGCCTGGGGCTCCCCTGCCTCTACTGCCCCGGGCCCTTTAAATAGCCGCTGGAGCCTGCTGGAGCGGCGGTGAGGCTCCGGCGGCTATTTAAAGGGCCAGGACCGTAGAGGCAGCAGGAGCCCCGGGCCCTTTAAATAGCCCCCGGAGCCCCGCCGTTACTCCAGGGCCTCTGGGGGCTATTTAAAGGACCCAGGACTCCCCTGCTTCTACCACCTCAGCCCTTTAAATAGCCCCTGGAGCCCTAGGGTAGCGGCGGCGGGGCTCCGGCGGCTATTTAAAGGGCCCAGGGCAGTAGAGGCAGCGGGAGTCCCAGTCCTTTAAATAACCCCCGGAGCCCTGCTGCTGCTACCCCAGGGATCCAGCGGCAATTTAAAGGGCCTGGGGCTCCAGCCGCTGCTGGGAGCTCCAGGCCCTTTAAATTGCCACCTGGGGAAGCCGGGCCGCCCCGGTACGGCGCACTGGCTCTTGCCAGTACGCCGTACCAGGGCGTACCGGCTTACTTTCACCTCTGCCTGCAGCGTGCAGGAGGTCAGACTAGATAATCATGATGGTCCCTTCTGGCCTTAAAGTCTTGATCCTGTGAGTTCCTACCTGTACTTTGTCAGTTTCTGTCCTCTCTTGGTTGCTAGGATATAGAGTATCCCCTTTAATAAATCCTCCCCTAAGAGATATATCTGTCCAAATCACATGCTCTTCTGCACCTGTTGGCTTTCCCCCAGGCCTTAGTTTAAAAAATCCATGACCTTTTTAATTTTATATGAATGAGTGAATAAGTTCAGTTCAAATAGGAAATGACCTGAATGTTTACCCATCCCTCAAACTGAACCCAGACTGATGAAGCTCAGTTAATTTAAAATTTCTCATCTCTACTCCCTGCCGTCATTTCCCACTGCATCTTCCCATAAGCAAACTGTTCCTCTCCTCTTTCCAGCCCCATCAGAAACAGAACTGTTGGAAATCTTTCAAGGAAGCCTGTTATTCCAGCACAGTAGCTAATATTTGGCGAAGTCCAATATAAACCAATAGTTTAAATAGCAAACCGGGAGCAGGGAATATATTTTTGTTCAGAAGAAAAGCAAATGTAGGAAATAGGTAGCGTTCTGACTAGTGCTGTACCAGATTTCACTTTACACGTATTTGCATGTCAGATTTTGGTAAGTATGCTTGAGAACTCATATTTGAATATACACTAAAATGTGTGTTGCTACTTTGAAATACAGGGACAAGTTCTTTAATCATTTTTGCTAAAATCTTTGGGGCTTCATAGATGTAACTGAGGTGAGTCCTTGTTCCGTTGAACAAGAAAATTTTGCCCTGGAGAATTCTGAAATTTTGCAGTGAAGTCACCTTTTTTTTTAAGGAAAGATGTTTTAGTACTGCAGAAACTAGTGGAAAAAATAAAGGTGACATGACACAGGGCTTGCTTTCCACACCTGCCGTGCACATATAACGGCAGTTGAAGTTAATGGAAAGTGCTGGTGCTCAGCATTTTTGAAAATCAGACTCCCAATGGGAAAGTGTTTTTTATGGCTGAGTAAGTGGTGAGAACTTTTTCAAAATACGTGGCTTCATCCTACAAGATGCAGGCTTGGAATGTGGCACAAATAAGAGCAGGGTAACAAGCAGCAAGCAGCACAGAGAGCCTATTCCTGAATTAATGAGAATGACGCCACAGGGCCACCAGTTTACTCCTGGCTAATTGGAGGACGATGGACAAAGACTCCGTCTCCGTACAATAGGATCAAAATAAGATAGTTTGCTCTGGCATGAGTTTTCCACCTTTGTGCTCTCAGGCTTGCTTGGGATTTTTCTTCAATGAAGAGGAACTGCAAGTGCTTGCTTTTTACCTGTGCTTGTGTGTTGCCTTCAGCCCCACTCGCACTGGAACAGACGTTCACGCCACTCTGGGTAACTTGCAAAGATTTGCAGGTCAAGTACCACAGTGGTTCTAATTCTGGTTCTGCAGCAAATTTCCCCAGGTGGATGGTAGTTTAGATGGTAATGTCAAGGCTGCACAAATGAAGTATAAAGCTTAGTGTTTGATATCTTTCTACATCCAAGAGGACAGGCACATAATAGTGCTTTCCCATGCATAAAACAATAGCTTTGTCAAGACAAGTGGGGAGTATATCTAGACAAAACAAAAGGTGCTGTTCATGTGGAAAATGAAATGTCTCTAAAAGGGAAAATGTGTATATTTAAAGAATAACATTTTGATTGTAGGCTTAAGGTTTTGCCAGAGAGCAACTCTATCTGTGGCTTTTTTCCCCCTTGACAAACTCCACTTCATGTTTTTATTCTTATTCATTGTCATTGCACCATATCAGTTATTTTGTTTTGTAGAGTTGAACTAGAATTCAGACAGGCCTAGTTTAGCCATTTGGGAAAACCACGGAATGTCTCCCGGATAATTAGCATCTAAGGGAGATCCAGAAAACTCAGTCATGGCAGCTACACAAAGACTGGTGCCTTTTCAATCATATCATGAAATAATGGGAATGTGTAAGCTGTTGCACACTAGATTAGAATAGGAGACAGACACAAGTTTGGGATTCCTGCAGCATGTCCCACATAGCTCAATACGATCTCTCAGGGGTCCTTTCAACTTCTCCTCATTAGGCTTAGTTGGCTGATCAGAACCATGATATTACTCTCATATGGGCTTCAAAGACAGTCATGGAGCTGTCTGATTAATAGCTTTGAACATGCTGCTGTTTTCTTCAGATACTCTTTTGGTAGTTATTGCATTTTGCATTAATTGTTTAATTTCTACAACAATATATATAGGGTGAGATTTTCAAAGGTGCCTAAGGGAATTTGAAAGTTAATGCAGTTTGAGTACCTCACTCTCTCAGGATATGTCTACACAGCCCATGGCAGCAAGCCTCCCAGCCCAGGTCAGCACATTCAGGTTAGTGGGGCTCACGCTAGAGCTCTAAAAATAGCTGTGTACACAATGCTTTGAAGTTGTGGTTTGAGCTGGAGCTTGGGCTCTCAACCCCAACCCCGCCCCCCACCAGGCTTGTGTAGATGTACCCTTATTCTCCCTTGAAAATCACAGCCTGAAAGTACCACTAATTCTGTTCTATGCTTGTAGGGTCTTTGGTATATAAATATTCTATTGAGCCCCAAAAGAAAACCAATGAGGTTCTTTAATTGAGCTCTAAATATGCTGTTAAGAATATTCTTCCACTGTCTCGATGGTTTGTGAGGACAGAATTCCTGGGGAGTTTTTTTACCTTTAATATACCTTAGTCCCAGTCATATCAGGAAGTTCCATTGCTTTTATTGCTCCCTGCATGGGACAAGACAGGATAAATGGGTAAAGTGATGGTGTAATAGGATTCACATTACTGCATGAGTGTCTCCTCCTGACCAGGTGTGGAATAGCAGCTTTCTTCCTATATGGGCACTTCTGCTGATGGTCATTCCATCACTGTCTCTTTCCCCATCATTCATGGTGCTTTCTTTTTGTGACTCAGCTCCGACTAGGTCATTTTATGGTTCCCCCAACTTCTGGGGTATCAAAGTCTCGCCAGGCCAGCTGTCCAGATGGTGCCTCCAGCAGTCCTGCACCACTTCCCAGTGGCTGGGAGGAGGAAACCAGGCCCTTCCTCTACACTGGGTTCCAGTTCACAGACCCTATAACCAGTAGCCAAGGTCTATACAGTCACTATCCATGCTGCTGGTTCCCTGGGTTGCTTCCTACCCTGCCTTCTCAGGCTTTCTTTCTTCACAACTCCCCAGGGTGACCCTTCTTCTAGGCTAGGATCCCAGACTTATTCTCCCACCTGGGTTTCCTCCTCCCCAGTCTTTCTTCTCCCAGAGAGTAACTGCAGACTCCCCTGCTATAGCCCCCTCACTACTACCAACTTCCTGTCTTTATATTCTTTGTCCAATCTTTGTTGTTGTTGTTGTTTCATAATCGTCTCCGCCCCCCCAGGCTCCATCAGCGATTAGCATTTATAAATCTCAGGGCCTCCCTTCAGGTGCAACTGTAACAGTTAATTGGCCTCTTCTGGGCCACCTTAACCCCTTCAGGTATGATGTGGGGTGAATACCCCATCACATATGGGTTATTGGGTAAAGTCCTGGCTCTGCTGAACTCACTGAGTGTTCCATCATCGACTGCAATAGGGTCAAGATGTCATCCATTATCTGTTTTGCCTTCTATGCTTTGTAAACCAATTTGTTGCCACAGGTCTGAGAGATGAGATCTGGGTTCTTTTCCTAGCTTTGTGGCAGACTTCCCATGGGGTGATCAAGTATCTGTGTGACCCAGTATCTCTTTGTGACTCAGTTCCTAATCTGTAAAATTGGGGTAATTGAGGTGTTGTATAGCTAAACCAATGAAGTTTCTATGGTCCTTTGAGCTACTTGGATGTCGGGCCATAGAACTGCACTAGAAATTATCACTAGATAATCAATATTTCCTTTTCCAGATGCCCCCACTAGTTATAAGTATTGTGAGCAGTCTTGTTTAGTGCTAGAAAATGCCTGTTACTTTGAGTTTCATGCTGTGTACTTTGACTTGAAGATGAAAATACTATTTTTAAAAATGTATTGTCCTAGAGTACAAAGAGAAATTTTCTTTCTTTTGAGGGAGAGAAGAGAATGGGACTATTTAATACTATATGAACGGTTAGAGCAGCAAACGTGAACTGGAACTACAGTACGTGTGCTCTGATTTTGTTTGCAGCTGTGTAAATGAGTTTAGTGTCATTTTTTCCAGTCTGCAAGCACTGTCATGTCTGGACAGTTTTTTTTTCCAAATTGGAGTTATTTTCCAGTTGTATAAAACTCTTCATCTACATTGTGGATCGAGTGCATTAAGTTACTCCCCGTGGTGCACAGCTGGAAACCATTCTTTGTGGCAACATTTTGTTTTGTTTTGTCCCAGTTTTTTTCTACTCACTGTGTTCCCACACACTAGCATAGCTTAGTACTACAACAGACAAGTATCTCTTTTTTTTTTCCACTGACACTTCTTAGAACATCTTAAATTGGCATGTTCTCTTTTGTCTTTTTAATACAAATTCAGTGGCAAACAGCTCTGCTTGCTTGCACGAAGATTTCAAAGTACTTTGCAGACTAGGAAGACTGGTTTGAAAAGTTAGACACATTTAGGCAGACTGTTTTCTTTTGCTGCTTTGAAGAGACGAGAGATGTTTTAAGAAAAAGATTGGGGGAAGTACACTGTGTCCAATAGTGGTGTGTTAAAAGAAAGCATGGGGACACAGGTCTCAGCAGAACTTTCTTTAAGAAAAAAATGGTAATAAAACCCTTAGGTGCTTTATGAGATATTAATGAATATATAGTAAGATCTTTAGGGGCAGGGACTGCTGTTTTCTGTCTGTTTGTACAGCTCCTAGCAAAATGGGATGCTGACCTGGTTGAGATCTAGGTGCTACCACAGTCTAAATGTTAAATAATACATACACATATGTAGTACAATCAAGTGTTTCTTAGTACTGAATGTAAGGCTTTCTCCATGAACCTCCCTGTGCCATCTGCCATCAGCCAAATTAAAGGCAATGTCTAGGGGACTGGTCTGACTGCAATTATTTGCAATGAACTGGTTATGTGAAATACAAAATAAAACCAAAAAATATGTTCTAAATATCAAAATAGCATATGTTAGAATGGTTAGAAGATTAATGTGAAAGGTATTTTTTGTACTTACTTGGATTCATATTCACATTTGTAAAAAACACATTTCAGTAGGTGCTCCTTGACATATTTTAAAAATAGTTATGCTAGTAGACTGCTACAGAGACCACCACCAACTTGTGCCCAACAATTAACATATAATCATCCAACAGTTGAAGACATAGTTAACATATTTGATTTACCTCCAGAGTCCCTCACAGATAGGAAAATCAGCTGGGTTTTTCAGGGGGCGCTGAAGGTCAATCAGCTAGGACTATTTTGGACCATGTTGGGAGTGAGTTGAACAGCTGAGAGGGATCCTTACAGAAAATATCCTGCACTAGCTACCCTCTCCTTTTATGAGTGGGGCTCCAGATCAGGTGTCTTTGCTGATCTCAACTGTGGTCTTGTAGCATAGGAAGAGAGGATCTCCTAGATAAGTAGGTAATAGGATAGTGCTAAGACATCCATTCCATTGATACTCATTTGGGTGAATTTTACAAGTCTGGAGTACTGAGAAAGTCTTGAGTAGATAAAGGAGAAACATTTGAAATCTAGGTCCTTCTGTTTCCTGTATGCTACATCCTGGGTGCTATGAGTCAGTCTAAATGGCCAAGCTCTCCCCACTTCCAGCACACTTAAAAGCACAGCAGTGCTTTGGGAGGGAGTGGCTGCAGAGGGGCATTGCTGCAAGGAGAGCTTGAATACTTTCTGTGGCTTGTGGAGAGAACTTGCTGCTGTCCTGTGTGAACAACCTTGTGTGCCTGGAAAACTCTGCTGGGTAGTGCAGAAGAAGAGAATCACCCTTTAGTCTGGAGCAACAGAGCAGGCTGATCTCATAAATCAACTGTATCAAGGCAAACTGAAGGACTATATAAGATGTCTAGAATGTGGCTATGAGGGCTGGAGAATTGACACTTACCTGGATATTCCATTGGTCATCAGACCTTATGGCTCTAACCAGGCATTTGCTAGCGTGGTGTGTACTCTTATGCTGACAGCTAGTACATCCATACACACATAGAATACATAATGTGACAATGGTATAATTTCTTACATGGTAAGTATCATCCTAGATACTCCATCTTGGGGTGTTCGTCTTTGTGCAGTGAACCAGCTAGCAAGTTCTAGAAGATTTTTTTTAACCCTTCAATGAGTCCTACTGGTGCATGTATAAGGGGAGGGAAATGCAACTATTCTGCCTTGAGGTCACAATAATTTATTATTTTCTTTCTGATAGAATTTTCAGTATTTGCCCTAGGTGTCTCTTGTGAAAACACTGATGTTCTTTTGATTGACTGGTGTTTTTTTATTAGCACTTCTATTAGCTTTTGTTAGCACTGTTGGAAGGTTTAGTGAAAGAACAGGACAGCTACCTACTGAAATTTGGTTACTAGTTTAATCTCTGTGTTGGTTTTTATAATTTAAGAGTTTAAAAATAACACGTCCCTTATTCATTTGGCAAGCATTCTGTAATTCTAATGATAAAAATTCCATTATGCCTCTATTTTCTTTATTAATACTTTTGCACTGGCATTAGTGATATTGGCAAATGTATAAAATGTAGGGAATAACGTTTAATCACCTGCTTTCCACAAGAAAAGTAATTTGCATAATGTTTCATACCACTGTTGTGGTTTAAAAAATAAATACTTGATGGAATTATTAAAAATGGGCGATAAGTCAAATAATTTTTATCCCAGAAATATTAAATATTTTAAAGCAATGCAAATATTAGGGTTATAAATTGCTTTATATTTATTTTATTATTTATTACATTTATTTTTAAATGTTAATGTTCTCCCTTGTATTTAGTGAGTTGGCACTGTTGTAAAACATTAACATAATTCTTTCAATTTCTTAACAAAAGAACTGCTATCTCCAGGTTAGCTACCAGTGTAGCTTGAGTTACAAAGGGCACTTAATATTTTAAAGCTTTGGATGCCAATCTTCAGGGTAATAACAAGGATAAGAGACATTCATCATATAACTTTAAAAATAGGATGGGAGTAAAGAAAATTTTCTGAGTGCCTCTCAACATT
Source organism: Emys orbicularis (assembly GCF_028017835.1). Lineage (NCBI taxonomy): Eukaryota > Metazoa > Chordata > Testudines > Emydidae > Emys > Emys orbicularis. The sequence goes on from NC_088685.1 coordinate 101,003,044, forward strand.
TTTCCAAATTTTGTGGAACTTCTTACACCTAACTGGAGGTGCATTTGAAATTGCAGTTTCAAGATGTTGCAGATATTGGTGTGTTAAATGGCTTTCTGTTTCATTGTTTTTTAAACTGTATTTCAGGAAATTTTCAATAATACAACAAACAAGGAATTTTGTCTTTTTTTGCATTTTTATTGATACAGTGAATAGAGACTTTATATATAGACTTTCTATATATATATTCTAGTTAGAAAGTCTAAGTCATTGTGTGTGTGTGTGTGTGTGTGCATATATATATATATAATATACACCATTTTTAATAATTCCATTAATCACTGACTCTTCTTTCGAGTGGCGTCCGTAAGTCTCAAATTATTTAATTGGGGATTGGTCCTGCTTTGAGCAGGGGGTTGGACTAGATGACCTCCTGAGGTCCCTTCCAACCCTGATATTTTATGATTTATGGCTGAGAGGAGCTACAGCTTCATGCTAGAGCACCACTAATGGTGTTACCTTAAAGACTAACAGATTTATTTGGGCATAAGCTTTCGTGGGTAAAAACCTCACTTCTTCGGATGTGAGGTTTTTACCCACGAAAGCTTATGCCCAAATAAATCTGTTAGTCTTTAAGGTGCCACCAGACTCCTTGTTGTTTTTGTAGATACAGACTAACACGGCTACCCCCTGATACTTGACACTAATGGTGTTAGTCTCCAGAAAAGGAGCAGGGAGGAACTGTAGGGGATAGACATCTGATCCTACCTCTTCTTGCTCCTTTTGAGGAGGCTAACAGCATTGATAGTGCTAGTGCAGAGTCATGCCACTCTCCACCATGTTGGGGTGGCCCAAACTAAGCCATGAAAGCTCCATACACCTGGCCCCATACATCTGCACAAGGGAAAGAAGCAGGATAACCATATATCTGGCTTTAAAAGCAGGTTCATATTTTGTCCAAATAGGGTACAAATAAATTGCAGTACATAAATTCTGGGTGCTGTTCATTGGGACTTGGCAATGTCTTCTGCATCCATAATTCAAAATGCAAATTGGGGGTCACAGAAGGTGCACCCTGAGAAAAATGTGTTCATTGCTTCTCAATACTTCAAAAGCGTAACAGGGAACTTTAATATTAAATTGCACAAATGCAGCCCGATCTGTAGGAAAGATGACTATCATCTTGGCTCCAAAAATGGCCTCTCTTGCGATCAACACCTGAGGCTGACAGGCTTTTGTCAAGAGAGACAACCTGTGATCTGCCCCATAAAAATTACACTTCCTGTTCTAAAATGTCAACCTCAATGAAAAAATAACCAACACCCTTTCAGAAAGAAGGGGTGGCTGCGTAAAACAGTATGCAAATATGTGTTTATCAACTGTGATAAAATTCCAGCTCCAAAGCTGGGTGACTCACTAGCAACAAAGCTCAAGTGCTGGGTATGTGGCAGAAGCATGCATGCATTTTGTGCAACTTCTGTGCTCTTCCTGTCAGCTCCATTCTTACCAGCCAGCAGGGAATTGAAAGTGACAAGTTTTCTTCTCTCTGAAGCACTGGGACCTTAACAGTGTCTCTTTAATGAAACATCTAACAATATGATGATTAACCAAGCTCTGCCTCATATAATAATAAATATCTAGCTCTTGTATAGCATTTTCACTAGTAGGTTTCAAAGTAGTTTGTGTGTGTAAATTTAACACACACAACATACATGTGCATATATAAAGTGTGTGAATAAATAAAATATAGAGTGAGAATGTCTACAACATAGTGTGAATATATAGTTGTAAAAGTGAGCGAGAGACAGGCATGCTGTAGTCTTTTTCTGCTATTATCTGTCACCTTCTCCATTACTTCTCAGGGTTTATTTTCACCAGATCATGTGCTGGAATTCTTTTTGTACAGTACCATATTCTCTTCTTATGCTGGGATCCCATTTGAGGAAGCTAGTTGCTGCATTCAAAGCAGAGTGCCAGTCTTCATGTTGTGGCTAACTGATCACTGGCTTTTATGTTGTTAACATTACACAGCCTCAAGATGGAATAAGGAGGCAGTAAGTCAAAGTGGTTCTACAGCTGTTCACAATTCATTTGCGCTTGCAGCGCTTACACGGTCTTTAGCATGCAACCCTATTGTAGATAGCAATAAATATCACTGAACGCTTTGAATAAAAATACAACGGGTATAACAATATAGATTTTAAAATGTAATGAAAATGGGCTGTAATCTGTAAAGAAGCAGCAAGCTGAAAACTCAATAAAATCCCAGCTATTGATTGACTGACTGTACAAATTGGACAAGTGACTAACTAATTGGATGCCTTACTCGAGCAATATGTTTAACATGGTTTTAAAGTGAGCTGGAGAGTCACTAACTTATGTCAGAAGATAACTGTACCATGACCACTGAGCTCTGTAATTAAATGGCAAACAGGTTAATTGCAGGGACAGACAGGAGAACAGAGTTAGCAGATCAAAAGGAATCAGCTGCATGATGTTGTATTAATTCAGCTAGCACAGTACATCTAGGAGAAAGAGGAGAGTCATTACCAAAGGAGTTTCATAAATGTGCAATAATTTCAAGACCAGTTTTGGCAAAGGACCTATTTTGAGATTAGGTTTTATGCTCTTTAAAACTGGCAGCCGATTAAACTGTCTAGAACCAGGCAAGGGGCAGGCAGACGTTGGTGCAAATCTCCAGATAGATCTGTCAATGTCCCAATCCAAACTACTTCCACCTGTGTTTATTTTTGTTAAATTGCAGTAATGGCAGTTTTGAGGAAGCAAAACTGCTTTCTAGCATGAAAGGTTAATGTGTAAGCTCAACCCACCACATCAGTTTGCCTCAGCAGATCATTGTTTTTCTACAGCTCACTGGATTTGATCAGCATTTGGTGAGAAGGGGAGTAGACTTTACTTAATGATTGTTCCTCAAAGGATTTATAATCTTTATTGCTTGCTGTGTTGTTCATCGTATAGGCCTTGATTCAGCAAAGCACATGCTTAAGAGCTTTGCTGAATGAGGATCACAGTATATGCAATACATATAGCAGTATGAACATTATACACACACAAAAAACCCCAACAACTATCAAAACAATACTGCTCACACAATTCTCTCCCTGAGCAGAGGATGAGAGAGAGAACAAACCACATGACAGATGTTAGTCTTGTTGCTGCATGACCTATTGGAAAGTGCTCAGATACAATAGTGATGAAAGTGGTATAAGAACCTATATAGAACAATAATACAGTGAAAATATAACACAAATTATACAGTGTATGCAAGGCAAGATGGGTAATGTTCTGCCATGGAGATGAAAATAGAGTATAAGAAGTTGCACAGATAATTTGCAGGTGTGATTCAAATAATGTCCAACTTGTCAGTCACTGGAGAGCTTGGATTGCTTATACACCTCTACCTCGATATAACGCTGTCCTCGGGAGCCAAAAAATCTTACCGAGTTATAGGTGAAACTGTGTTATATCGAACTTGCTTTGATCCGCCGGAGTGCACAGCCCCGCCCCCCAGGAGCACTGCTTTACCGCGTTATATCAGAATTCATGTTATTTCGGATCACGTTATATTGGGGTCAAGGTGTAATATCATTTCTTGATGATACTTTCAGTAAGCTACTTTGCCCAACCTTTCAAGTAACACAACAGTAGTGTGTTTTCAGATGTATGTAACCACCAGATATTTTTTGTAATTAGATTTTAGAATGTAGTAAGCATGATGACACTATTAGTAATGGCCTTTAATCAGATGTCTGAAATCTAGATTGAAAAATGGAAAGGTGTTTGATGGGGGCATTGCATTCTTCAGTATATATACAGCCATTGAATCTTAGGTCTTTTGCTTTATTGCCTTAAAAAGGCTAAATATGTAGTATATACATTTCTGTTTGTGCTACTGAACTCGTCCTGTCCTCACTTCTGTTGGTTTTTTTCCCCAGGATTATTTCCAGCAGTGCTGAACCTGGCAGTCAATGCTATCATCACAACCAATGCTACCTGTGGAGAAAAAGGCTCTGAAATGTATTGCAAACTAGTTGAACATGTACCTGGACAACCAGCAAGAAACCCCCCACAGTGTCGTATTTGTGACCAGAACAGTAGGATTCCACATCGTATGTATGCGATTTTGTTATGTTAATAGACATGCTCTTCAGAAAATATTTCTATGGGAGTTTTGTCTAGGATCATTCGTATTCAGGGACTTCGTGACCAAATGACTGGCAATGGATGGGGGCGGGGGAGGGCGGAGAAGGAAGAATAAACTCTAGCTCATTGGCTTGATTACGTTGGAAAATTCCTCTTGTTATGAGTAAAACAAATTTTTCGTCCCTTGGCTAGCTTTGCAAAATTCTTACCTGTAAATTAAATTAAACTCATTGGGTCAAAGAATGCTTAATGTTCAGCAACTAAATCCAATATTAGAGTCTCTGAAGCTCTCACTGAGTTCATATGGATTTGTGATTGCTCGACATACATGAAAATCAGGCCATTTTTAAGGTACCTAAATATGGGATTAGGTCCTTAATTTTAATCTGAAAATTCTGAGCTTTTTGAATAATTTACAAAATCTTAATTTGGGGTTAAGGCCAATTTTATTTATCTTAAGCCTGTTCTGTGATTTCCCCCACCTCCACCCCTTCTCAGCTTGATGTTAATTCTGATTTCACTGACTAAAAAGCCCCCAAACCACTGAGTTTTTTTTAACACCAGCCGCAGGGTAAAATCAGTTTTCAAGCATTAATTTATTATCAGGTACAAGGAGAGTTTTGTGCCTTCTACACGGGAAGTGCATATGAGGAAGACTAGAACCTAGGTAGAGCTGTATGGTAGTATTCACATATTTTCACCTGCCCTTTCAGTGACGGAGGTGATCAGTGTATTAGCAGCTATTCTCCATGGTAATTCTGAAGAATTTCCTGTATGATTAAAATCACCTCCTCCATTTTGGGAAGAGCCAAATATGTTAATAATAATAAAAATACATAATCTGTGATAATTCACACGGCAAACCAAACACACAGTGTGAGGAATAGATTTTGGGTTGCCACATCCCTGTGCCCTGCACCAATCACTAGACAGCACTGTCTCATTTATATATATAAAAACACACAAGTGCTATAGGTCTGTGTGTCTTTCCCTCTTATTAACCTGCAACTGTCTGGTTTTAGAATGCCTGGTCTTTCATAGCCAACCACATCTCAGTTTAAGGTTTTCATAGTGTTAATCTGGCACTGTGAAGAGCCTTATTTAAACAGAGATGACTCATTAATCAGAAGTACTTGTGGCACCTTAGAGACTAACAAATTTATTTGAGCATAAGCTTTCGTGGGCCACAGCCCACTTCTTCGTATGCATAGAATGGAACATATATTGAGGAGATATATATACACATACAGAGAGCATGAAAAGGTGGGAGTTGTCTTACCAACTCTGAGAGGCCAATTAAGTAAGAGAAAAAAACGTTTGAAGTGATAATCAAGATAGCCCAGTACAGTTTGATAAGAAGTGTGAGAATACTTACAAGGGGAGATAGATTCAATGTTTGTAATGGCTCAGACATTCCCACTCCCTATTCAAGCCTAAGTTGATTGTATCTAGTTTGCATATCAATTCCAGCTCAGCAGTTTCTCGTTGGAGTCTGTTTTTGAAGCTTTTCTGTTGCAAAATTGCCACCCGCGGGTCTGTCATTGAATGACCAGACAGGTTAAAGTGTTCTCCTACTGGTTTTTGAGTGTTATGATTCCTGATGTCAGATTTGTGTCCATTAATTCTTTTGTGTAGAGACTGTCCGGTTTGGCCAATGTACATGGCAGAGGGGCATTGCTGGCACATGATGGCATAGATCACATTGGTAGATGTGCAGGTGAACGAGCCCCTGATGGTATGGCTGATGTGATTAGGTCCTATGATGATGTCACTTGAATAGATATGTGGACAGAGTTGGCATCGGGCTTTGTTGCAAGGATAGGTTCCTGGGTCAGTGTTTTTGTTCAGTGATGTGTGGTTGCTGGTGAGTATTTGCTTCAGGTTGGGGGGTTGTCTGTAAGCAGGACAGGTCTGTCTCCCAAGCTCTGTGAGAGTGAGGGATCATCTTTCAGGATAGGTTGTAGATCTTTGATGATGCGCTGGAGAGGTTTTAGTTGGGGGCTGAAGGTGACAGCTAGTGGTGTTCTGTTATTTTCTTTGTTGGGCCTGTCTTGTAGGAGGTGACTTCTGGGTATTCGTCTGTCTCTGTCAATCTGTTTTTTCACTTCAGCAGGTGGGTATTGTAGTTTTAAGAATGCTTGATAGAGATCGTGTAGGTGCTTGTCTCTGTCTGAGGGATTGGAGCAAATGCGGTTGTATCTTAGAGCTTGGCTGTAGACAATGGATCGTGTGGTGTGTCCTGGATGGAAGCTGGAGGCACGTAGGTAAGTATAGCGGTCAGTAGGTTTCCGGTATAGGGTGGTATTTATGTGACCATCGCTTATTAACACAGTAGTGTCCAGGAAATGGACCGCTTGTGTGGATTGATCTAGGCTGAGGTTGGTGGTGGGATGGAAATTATTGAAATCATGGTGGAATTCCTCAAGGGCTTCTTTTCCATGGGTCCAGATGATGAAGAAGTCATCAATGTAGCGCAAGTAGAGTAGGGGCGTTAGGGGACGAGAGCTAAGGAAGCGTTGTTCTAAGTCAGCCATAAAAATGTTGGCATACTGTGGGGCCATGCGGGTACCCATAGCAGTGCCGCTGACTTGAAGGTATATATTGTCCCCAAATGTGAAATAGTTGTGAGTGAGGACAAAGTCACCAAGTTCAGCCACCAGGTTAGCTGTGACATTATCGGGGATACTGTTCCTGATAGCTTGTAGTCCATCTTTGTGTGGAATATTGGTGTAGAGGGCTTCTACATCCATAGTGGCCAGGATGGTGTTTTCTGGAAGATCACCGATGGATTGTAGTTTCCTCAGGAAGTCAGTGGTGTCTCGAAGATAGCTGGGAGTGCTGGTAGCGTAGGGCCTGAGGAGAGAGTCCACATAGCCAGACAATCCTGATGTTAGGGTGCCAATGCCTGAGATGATGGGGCGTCCAGGATTTCCAGGTTTATGGATCTTGGGTAGCAAATAGAATACCCCTGGTCGGGGTTCTAGGCATGTGTCTGTACAGATTTGTTCCTGTGCTTTGTCAGGGAGTTTTTTCAGCAGATGGTGTAGTTTCTTTAAGTAATCCTCAGTGGGATCAGAGGATAATGGCCTGTAGAATGTGGTGTTAGAGAGCTTTCTAGCAGCCTCTTGGTCATATTCCAATTTATTCATGATGACGACAGCACCTCCTTTGTCAGCCTTTTTGATTATGATGTCAGAGTTGTTTCTGAGGCTGTAGATGGTGTTGTGTTCAGCATGGCTGAGGTTATGGGGCAAGTGATGTTGCTTTTCCACAATTTCAGCCTTTGCACGTTGACGGAAGCAATCTATGTAGAGGTCCAGTCTGTTGTTTCGACCGTCCGGAGGAGTCTTACTTAATTGGCCTCTCAGAGTTGGTAAGACAACTCCCACCTTTTCATGTGTATGTGTATATATATCTCCTCAATATATGTTCCATTCTATGTATCCAAAGAAGTGGGCTGTAGCCCACGAAAGCTTATGCTCAAATAAATTTGTTAGTCTCTAAGGTGCCACAAGTACTCCTGTTCTTTTTGCAGATACAGACTAACACGGCTGCTACTCTGAAACCTGTCATTAATCAGAGTACCATGTAATGTAACCAGACTTTAAGTGATCCCCTTGGAATCTGTGAGTCTGGTGTGCCTCCCCTTAATTACTGTAGAAGGAAATGAACACAGACTCCCTGGTTAATCGCATGTGAGCCCAAATTAAAGGGAACAGTGGGATGAGCTTACTTTAGGTGTGATTCCCCTTATCATAATAATAAAATATGGAGATATACCTATCTCATAGAACTGGAAGGGACCCTGAAAGGTCATCGAGTCCAGGCCCCTGCCTTCACTAGCAGGACCAAGTACTGATTTTGCCTCAGATCCCTAAGTGGCCCCCTTAAGGATTAAACTCACAATTCTGGGTTTAGCAGGCCAATGCTCAAACCACTGAGCGATCCCTCCCCCCGTCAGTCAGGTTAGTCCTTGGAGTAGCTTTTCAGTCCTGTCCCTTTTGCAAATGTTATATTATTTTCTTTCTCACGTTAAATAGGGAAAACATGCCAGCAATTAATAAATGTTTTCAAATTAATTATGATTAAACTTTCATAATGGGGATTACAGTTAATTGTTGATTAATCTTCCAACCCTACTTTTCAGGACTAAATCTCATATCAGTTTGGCTGGAGGAGACTGATATCAAAATTTCCAATTAGACAACTTCTGTCACAATCACCTAGGAGCCCTGAGTTGAATTTACAGATGATTTTTGCAAGCACACATTTTAAGACAGGAGCTGTAATGATGATCAGAGTTATCTTTGACAATGCCTAGAGCATTGGCTTTTCTCTCTCTCGGTGTGTGTGTGTGTGTGTGTGTGTGTGTGTGTGTTAAATACAGAGATGATGCCAGTTGTCATGGTCCCTGGATAAGCTGCCCTGCTGAGGCCTTTTGTCCAGTCCTCTGCGTTTTGAGTGGCAGGCCTTGCCTCCACTTCTGTTTGGGATGCGGCTCTGTGGCATAACTACTCCCCAATTGGGTCTCTGTATTTCCCCCCTCCCCCCGCCCCAGGTAGCCTACCATAATACCTAGCAAGCCCAATGGACTTGTCACCTGCAAGTGCTCTTGTGGATAGCGGTAATATGCAGTGACATTTTTCAGGTTGTATTTTTATTGATTTTTGAGTATTTTGTAGATGTTCAAAAATTGGAGTTTATATTGTACATATACAATAGTATATACTGTAATGAATAATCTCTTTGTAATGTTGCCTTGTGCACTTTAATGTAGTGCTGTTTGAAACAGTACTACATTAAAGTGCAGTAGGGGAATCTTTAGTGCATACCAGCAGGGTCTGCATGCACAACAGATTACTGCACAATTAATTAATGCACAACAGATTACTGCACTTTAGAAATCACACCCTATAGAGCACATTACGCCTCCTTCTAGACAAGCCTTTAGATACTTAGTAACTGTTTCTGGAGTTTTTACAGTGTTTACTGAATAAACCCTGATTTAAAAAAAAAATTGTATTGGAGGTATTGATTGGTTAAAACCTAAAACCAGAAGCCCTACCTACTTTCTTGTTCCCCTTGAGGCCCTAGGTAGACATGACTTAGCCTTGATGTCCCCCATTCTCTTGGGGACCAAACTGTAGCCCGCTTACTGCAGCAAGCTAGCTCTCTCTCTCTGTCAGCTTTTGATCCCTCCCTTCTTGGCCTGAGCCAAATAGCTTTGTTGCCAGAGTGGGACTGAGCAGTCCCTCTTCATGGGTATAAACCTGACTCTTGTATTTGAGGGGAGGCTGTTGTTTTACACTCCCTGCCTGATTTCTATAACAACTCCCTCTGATCTAACTGTATATTCAGGCAAATATTTCCCAATTACCCACACCAATTATGCTTCCATTTGTACCACTAATATTATAACAAGCAAATGCTAGTGCTTACTGGTGCCACTGAATCATTTGATATTTAAATACACTTCTGGCATTTGCAGTTTTAAGGACTGACATCACCCCTCACTCCCACAAAACACTTTAATTGTTTCTTTAAATATGTTCAGACATTCTGGCTTTCATTAATGAGGCAGGATTCCTGTCCGCCACAGACAGCTGACGTGATACGAAACCACAAAAAAACAGACTTTCAATCTGCTTAGTTGACTTAAACAACAAATAAAAGGTGGTAAACTCTCCAGTTTGATTTAGTCCCCTAAGAATCTAAGAACAATAAATAACTTCTTTTTCTTCCCATTTTATATATCTAGCAATGTATTTTTAGGAAGTCATTCTAGGTGAAAAGGTAACATTTATCATGTGCTTGACACCACAAGAATAATACATTCTCTGACTGTGTATAATGTCTTCCATATCTAGTAGCTGGGGGAAGGAGACACATTATTTTTTAAATAACTTCTGATTTTTTCCCCTGCTTTGGATGTAGTCTTGCTCCCAGGTAAATCAGTGATTTCTGTGGGTGCAGGATCAGATCCTTTAGAATTGTGCGTAGGCTACCATCCTGTATGCACAAGAGCAGATCCTCCTGAAACACGGATAGACAAAAAATACTCTTTGCAATTACTGGGTGATATTTACCCAAATGCAGAGAATGCAAGTAAGACCCAATACCTTCTAAATACCATACCATAAATAGTTCAGAGGGTCTTGAGGAGAACCTTGAGGGGAGAGAGAGAGAGATGGAAACCTCTGTCATTTTAAGCAGTGGATTATAAAGCACTCAAATACATACAGTGATGGTTCTTGGATTAGCTCTGTGTAGAATAGAATAAAATTTCTTTCTGTATGAAAACTGCATGATTGCATATGACTTCCAAACACAAATACTAGCAAATGAACCACAGTACCTTCTCCTTCACCTGCCTGCCAAGTCCTAAATTCCTGGTTTGTGTTCATTACATTAGCTGATGATCTCACACTACCTGCCTGGAGATGCTGTTTTAGGTGGCTGTGGTCTCCTTGGAGGTTGCAAGGCAAACATTTAATATTAAACTTCCTTCAAAAGTAAAAGAAAAACAGATTATCAGTTATTTTGTTTTAATGTACTACTTTGTCTTTTTAAGTCTATACTTGTATTCTGTTACTGATTTGGGGTTTTAAAAAGTCTTTTTGATACTTATTTCTTAATAAAGCTTTGTGGTTCACCTTTAGAGCATGTTGCATACTGTGCCATAACACCAACAAACACATGGAAGTACTTTTATGTACAATATTATATTCATATCCTGTATTAACTAAATGCTACCACCAAACCACTGCTGACGATTCTAAAGATGTTTTTCTTTTACATATTGCCAATGGTCCAATAGAACGACACCCAATAACTAATGCAATTGATGGGAAGAACACTTGGTGGCAGAGTCCCAGTATCCAAAATGGGATAGAATATCATCATGTTACCATTACATTGGACCTTCGACAGGTACTGTTTGTTCTTTGTTTCTGCAAACCTTTCTCACTCACATAATTGCTGTCTCATTCGTCACTCCTTATTTTGTCAGTGATGCTTTTGGATCATAAAGATACTCCCAGCTTCATTATAACATGCTGAGTTATATGGACTATGCACAAAGTTATTCATTGTAGCATAATACATACGTGTTTTTTTTTTTTTTAGAAAATCAGATTTCAGGTTATTTGTTTTTAAGACATATTTTGAATTAGTCTAAATATGAAGTATTCAATGTTTGTTTCAGCTGTAGGTTTGGATCTTTAGAAATAAGTCTAATTAAAAATGGTATGTGTGGGGGCAACACATTTATTAAAGGTTTAATAGGTTTAAAATGCTGCATTTTTAACTACTAAAATAATAAAGCACTAAGAATGTCTTCAGCTTTGCTAAGGATAGGTGCACTTAAAGTTTTTTTTTTTTTTTTTTGTGGCTAACAAAGCCCTTAAATAAATTGCTTCTCGTTACTGAAAGCTTTGGAAGCTGTCAACTGGTTTTAAATTAAACCTGGGCTACTTGGAGAGTTAACAAGGCCTGTTGTATTTGCATAGACTCCGTCTACACTTACCTCCGGGTCCGACGGCCGGCAATCGATGTTCTGGGATCGATTTATCGCGTCTTGTCTAGACGCGATAAATCGATCCCGGATCAATCCCGGAAGTGCTCGCCGTCGACGCCGGTACTCCAGCTTGGCGAGAGGAGTACGCGGCATCGACTGGGGAGCCTGCCTGCAGCGTCTGGACCCGCGGTAAGTTCGGACTAAGGTACTTCGAATTCAGCTACGTTATTAACATAGCTGAATTTGCGTACCTTAGTCCGAAGTGGGGGGGTAGTGTGGACCAGGCCTCAGGTTTCATGTTGCATCTTCTGCCAATCATCTCTGTCTCTTTCTATGGTATTCTTGACAGCTGTAGTTTTCTGGAATACCGTTATTTGACGGTATTTGCTGGATTATGCCAGACATGCAAGCAAAAGGATTTTGGGTGCTGGAGGAAAAGTAGTTTTATTTGTATTGTGCTAATGCAAATACAGAATAACTATCCGTCACCAGAAATACACATCATGCTATTAGACTCATCATCCTGCTACTCAATATCATAGAAATTAAAGATGGACTAGATAATCTAATAGGCTTTGACCTTATCCCCAAGACAATGGAATATTGTCACCAGGTCCCCTCAAAGTCCCCTCTTTTCTGTGGTCTATAGGCTTGTCCCATATACCAAGATGACTTATGGGATGGGCTAATGTGAGGAAAATGCAGTTCTTTTTTCCTTTGTAAAAGCAAAGGGGAATGTCCCCATCTCTCCCTGGCTTGGGTACGTAGCACAACCCTCACAACTCTCCCTTCTCTGTAGCTAAGTGTGCAGAGATCCTCCTACAACCTCCTGATTCAATCTACTTTAATCCCTGGATAGGATTTCTTGGTTTATGGCTTTCATCCAGAATCTGAGTGTTGCATATCCTCAATTATTACTTCTCAGAAGGACCATTAACCTCTCCCCAGGATTACAGGACTGTAGCTGATTATCCCAGAAAGAGTCAATGGTCCAAAAGAGTCTTGAATAAAACACAGTTTATTAGAAAATAAAATTAAATCAAATGTAAGTGTACAAGAAAACATATCTAGGAATAGGAGTCCCTAGCCTTGTCTAGTTTGGGCCTCACCCTTGAAGTTAATCAAAATCCATCAAAAATATGATGCTTAATTTTCTAGAATTCTTTCTTTCATTTCCTCAGAACAGACAAACCACCATCTAGATACATGGTGGTAAAAATGCCTGTGGTTGTTTTATATTAACTTTCCCTCTGGTGGTGCTGCAATGGTCAGAGAATTTGAGAAAATGGATTTGCAGACATGGTCCCTTGCTCCTGTTATACCTTGGAGATGCTCTGAAGTTCAGATGTGAGTCCCTTTCATTGTTAGCATTCTAACCCTGGAACCACCTTTGTCATTACTGTGACGTTGCACTCCATATGATTTTATGAAAATATGCTAATGAGTGTGAATATAATGTAACTGGAATATGCTTCATGCGAAAGGTCTCTTGTAAGGTATCATTACAACGCTTATAATCTACTGAGTGTGTTCATCCTATTTGTATGAATGTATCATTCTTGTATTTGAAACTAGAAATATGAAATATAACTCTGAGGTCCTATTGTAATTATGCAAAGTGTGGGCCATTAATGGTGGTTTGGAATCTTGATGGCTTCCATTAAGCAGGACAATTGACTGTAGATGGCTCTGTTTACTTGCAAGCCTTCCTGTGCGTTAGGCCAGGAAAAATGAAGGCTTGGGGTCTTATAGGACATGTGACCATGTCACCTAGTACTGGAATCCATCTTAAACCTGGTGCTTTTCCATTTAGAAAGAGGGGTGGGGACCGAGAAACAAAAGATTCCCGCCTTGTGCCAAAGGTATATAAGGGGGTGGAACAGAACAAAGGGGGCTGCAGTCATGAGAAATCCCCTAGCTACCACCTGAGCTGCAACAAGGACTGTACCAGGGGAAAGGATTGGGCCCAGACTAGAAAGGAGTCTAGTCTGTGAAAGAAGCTTATTGGAACATCTCAGAGGGTGAGATTTTATCTGTAATCAGTTTTTTAATGTATTAGGCTTAGACTTGCATGTTTCGTTTTATTTTTCTTGGTAACTTACTTTGTTCTGTCTGTTATTACTTGGAATTACTTAAATCCTACTTTTTATATTTAATAAAATCATGTTTGCTTATTAATTGACCCAGAGTAAGTGATTAATACCTGGGGGAGCAAACAGCTGTGCATATCTCTCCATCAGTGTTATAGAGGGCAGACAGTTTGAGTTTACCCTGTATAAGCTTTATACAGAGTAAAACGGATTTATTTGGGGTTTGGATCTCATTGGGAACTGGGTATCTGGGTGATGGAGACAGGAACACTTCTTAAGCTGTTTTCAGTTAAGTCTGCAGCTTTTGGGGGACGTGGTTCAGACCTGGGTCTGTGTTTGCAGCAGGCTAGCGTGTCTGGCTCAACAAGGCAGAGTTCAGAAGTCCCAAGATGGCAGGGAAAACAGGCTCAGAGGTAGTCTCAGTACATCAGGTGGCAGTCCAAAGGGAGTCTCTGTGACCCAACCCGTCACAATTACTATATTGAAAATGAGGTTGCTCCGGTCACTGACCTACGTCATTGTCGCATATCCCTGGCCCAGTGTCTAATGAATATTTTTATTGTATCCAATAAGATATTTGTTTTTTGCTGGAACAGGTTTGATTTTAGTCTTCTGCCCTTTAAAAATGTTCCTTTGACCTTACAGGTACTATTACCTGCCTTCTCCCTACATATTGATTTTCTCTCTTGCTGGCTCGGATCCATTAACATGCAAATAGCTCTCATGCATCAGAAATAAATTAGCATCCTTACCCTTCACCATTCACCCCCGCCCCCCAAGACATTCCTTCTCTGATTGTTAGATAGTAGGATGGTTTCATTCAACTACAGTTTTAAGAATAAGGCTCCCCTATCTGCCAATAATTCCTTTATGTCAATCCCAGCCTCATAAATTATTCCATCCCCTTTAGTGCTGGTATCCAAACTGTGACAGGGAAAAACCAAGAAGAGCTTTCTTTAATTCTATGTTTTGCTTACATAAAAAGGGCTGTGGTGACTATAGAGTTACAGTGCCTATACTGAAATGTACATGAGGTGGTGGTTTGACTGTATTTCAGGAATTTCTGCAGATACCAATAGCATATTACAATTAGCACACTGTGACTGCTATATTAGGGTATGTCTACACTACGAGAGTAGTTCGATTTTACTTAAATCGAATATGTGGAATCGATATTGCAAAGTCGAATGTGTGTGTCCACACTAAGGACAGTAATTCAACTTTGTGAGTCCACACTAACGGGGCAAGCATCGACATTGGAACCGGTGCACTGTGGGCAGCTATCCCACAGTTCCCGCAGTCCCCGCTGCCCATTGGAATTCTGGGTCGAGCCCCCAATGCCTTCTGGGGAAAAAAATGTGTCGAGGGTGGTTTTGGGTAACTGTCGTCATCCAACCGTCACTCCCGCCCTCCCTCCCTGAAAGCGCCGGCGGGAAATCAGTTCGTGCACTTTTCTGGTCAGTGACAGCGCGGACGCCACAGCACTGCGAGCATGGAGCCCGCTACGACCATCGCTGCAGTTGTGGCCGTTGTCAACGCCTCGCAGCTTACCATCCACCTTTCCCAGAGGCAGATGCAGATAAATCAGGCGAGGAGGCTACGGCACCGCGGTGAGGGCCTGAAGTCTGAGAGTAGCACAGACCTGTCAGAAAGCACGGAACCCAGCGCCGAGGACATCACGGTGGCAATGGGTCATGTGGATGTTGTGGAACGGCGATTCTGGGCCCGGGAAACAAGCACGGACTGGTGGGACCACATAGTGCTGCAGGTCTGGGATGAATCCCAGTGGCTGCGAAACTTTCGCATGCGGAAGGGGACTTTCCTTGAACTTTGTGAGTTGCTGTCCCCTGCCCTGAAGCGCAATGACACCCGGATGCGAGCAGCCCTGACTGTCCAGAAGCGAGTGGCCATAGCCCTCTGGAAGCTTGCAACGCCAGACAGCTACCGGTCAGTCGCGAACCACTTTGGCGTGGGCAAATCTACCGTGGGGGTTGTTGTGATGCAAGTAGCCAAAGCAATCGTTGAGCTACTGCTCTCAAAGGTAGTGACCCTGGGAAACGCGCAGGCCATCATAGATGGCTTCGCCGCGATGGGATTCCCAAACTGCGGTGGGGCTATAGATGGAACTCACATCCCTATCCTGGGACCGGACCACCAGGCCAGCCAGTACATCAACCGAAAGGGCTACTTTTCAATGGTGCTGCAAGCACTGGTGGACCATAGGGGACGTTTTACAAACATCAACGTCGGATGGCCGGTCAAGGTTCATGACGCTCGTGTTTTCAGGAACTCAGGTCTGTTTAGACGGCTGCAGGAAGGTATTTACTTCCCGGACCACAAAATAACTCTTGGGGATGTGGAGATGCCTATAGTCATGCTCGGGGACCCAGCCTACCCGCTAATGCCCTGGCTCATGAAGCCCTATACTGGTGCCCTGGACACTGAAAAAGCACTCTTCAACTACCGGCTGAGCAAGTGCAGAATGGTGGTGGAGTGTGCTTTTGGACGTCTCAAGGGGAGATGGAGAAGCTTACTGACTCGCTGTGATCTCAGCGAAACCAATATCCCCATTGTTATTGCAGCTTGCTGTGTGCTCCACAATCTCTGTGAGAGCAAGGGGGAGACCTTTATGGCGGGGTGGGAGGTTGAGGCAAGTAGCCTGGCTTCTGATTACGCCCAGCCAGACAGCCGGGCGATTAGAAGAGCCCAGCGGGACGTGCTGTGCATCCGGGAGGCTTTGAAAGCTAGGTTCCTGAGTGAGCAGGGTAACCAGTGACTTTTCAGTTTGTGTACAGAGAAGCTGAACCTGCCCCCGTTTCTTTACCCACTAAATGTTCAGTATCCTCTCCAGTTACATACCCCGTGCTCCCCCTTCCAACACACGTTTAAAAATAAAATCACTTGAATTTTGTTAATGAACACCGTTTTCTTTATTACTGTTTTCATGGGAAAGTGTTGAACCTGGGACGCAGACTGTGGTGGGGAGCGGGTGTAGTGTAGTGATGCAAATGACGCTTCCAAACTCCAGGAATGACAGGCTCCGCATGGGTGGACTGGTGGTTTCAACGGACCCTGCCACCCCTCCTGTTCGGGACTCTGTGTGTGTGTGTGTGGGGGGGGGGGCTATGTGACTTTGTGGCAGGGGGAGGACGGTTACAGATCCCCTGCTGCGTGGCTCTGTGATCCAGGATAAGGACCGCTGCATAAAATCTGTAACTGCCCTCCCACGCCACAAAGTCACAGAGCACCCCCCACAGAACACTAAAACCACCTCCCAGACTGACCAGGGTAACTAGTGACTGCAATGTGTGTGTGCCCTGCTGCTGAACCTGCCCCCGCCTCTGTACCCTGGTAAAGGTGACTGTCCTGCCCAATTACCAACCCCCCTCCCCCCCTTCAGACAGACTCTCCTCTAAAGAACATGATGGAAACAGTAATTAACAGAAACGTATTTTTTATTAGCAACTACACATGAAACTGGGGGGTGAAACTGGGACGGGGGCTTGGGTGAGGCGGGAAGGAAAGGACTTGTCAAATTTTGGGGAATGAGAGCCTTCTAGTAGTAGAGCAGTCTGCAGGGGTGGAGTGAGAGTTTTCATGGACTCTGCCGCCCCTCCTTCTTTGGACTTTGGGTGAGGGGGGTATGGGACTTGGTGGCGGGGGAGGGCGGTTACAGATAGACTGCAGCGGGGCTCTGTCCTCCTGCCTCCGGTCCTGCAGAACATCCACAAGGCGCCAGAGCGTTTCCGTTTGCTCCCTCATAAGTCCAAGCAGCGTTTGAGTCGCCTGCTGGTCTTCCTGCCGCCACCTCTCCTCCCGTTCCATGTGTGAACGGTGCATTTGGGACAAGTTCTCCCTCCACTGGGTCTGCTGTGCTGCCTGGGCTCGGGAGCAGCCCATAAATTCCGAGAACATGTCCTCCCGTGTCCTCTTCTTCCTACGCCTAATCTGCGCTAGCCTCTGGGAGTGTGATGCCAGGCTACGTTGGGAGACAGTCGCAGCTGTGGGAATGGGAAAAAGGGAGTGAATTCCTCAGAAAGATAAATTTAGTTGTGAACAAAGAACATAGTCTTTCTCTGTGAACAAGACCATGCACAGCACCTATCACATGCGCACTCAGGACAAGGTCGAATTTTTGGCCTTCGCATTCAGTGCCTGGGGTCTTGCAGTGCAGATCTGACAAGCGGGGCAGGACAGCGGAATTTGGGTAGCAGGCTGACATGGTAAGCCGTAGACTTTTGGCTGCTTAAAACTTTAATAGTTGCACTGGCCTCCTTTCACATTGAAAGCAATGCCAGTCCCTGCTGTCAGCAATCCGGCAAGCATGAACTCTGCCCCTGTCCCACCCCCTCGCGGCTGTCCCAGGGAAAGATCCCTGTATGCTGCCCCTCTCCCGCCTCCACCACATGGCTGTAAACCGCTGGTTACAGTTCTGTAAAGGAACGTGCAAGCAGTCCCAATACTAACATTCCCCTACCTAATTCAAAGCAGGTCACCATGAGCGACATCACCCTGATGAGGATCTCAGACACGGAAAAAGAAATAATGCTTCAGGAAAGCCTGCAAAGACCAGGGCCGTATGCCGCCATGCTCTGCAGGGCAATGATCCCGGAGTACTTGCTTGTCTCCTGGCGCGGAAATGTCTGCTATTATGGAGGACCCAATAAGGCCGCTCTCCCCAGGAACCTGATGCAAAGGCTTTCCAATTACCTCCAGGAGAGCTTCGTGGAGATGTCCATTGAGGATTTCAGCTCTATCCCCGGACATATAGACCGCATTTTACTGTAGCTGCACTGGCAGGGACTAAACAGTAGAGCGGCTTGGGCAGAACAATCATGCTAAACCGGACATTGTTAGATTTTTTTTCAATAGTTGCACTGCCCAGGACTGAAACGTTAAGCGCCTAGGGCAAACTAATCATGAGAAACCCATTGTTGTTATTGTTAATATTCCTGTTCTGTTAAAAATAAATGTTTAGATGTTTAAAACACTTACTGGCTGATCCTTCCCCTGATTCTGTGTCTGGGTTAACGGCTGGGGACGGTTGGTAGGGGATCTCTGTAAGGGTGATGAAGAGATCCTGGCTGTCGGGGAAATCAGCGTTGTAAGCGCTGTCGACTGCCTCGTCCTCCTCATCTCCTTCCTCATCTTCCCCGTCCGCTAACATGTCCGAGGAAGCGGCCGTCGACAATATCCCATCCTCAGAGTCCACGGTCAGTGGTGGGGTAGTGGTGGCGGCCGCACCTAGGATGGAATGCAGTGCCTCGTAGAAACGGGATGTCTGGGGCTGGGATCCGGAGCGTCCGTTTGCCTCTTTGGTCTTCTGGTAGCCTTGTCTCAGCTCCTTGATTTTCACGCGGCACTGCGTTGCATCCCGGCTGTATCCTTTCTCTGCCATGGCTTTAGAGATCTTCTCGTAGATCTTTGCATTCCGTCTTTTGGAGCGCAGCTCGGAAAGCACGGACTCATCGCCCCACACAGCGATCAAATCCAAGACTTCCCGATCAGTCCATGCTGGGGCCCTCTTTCTATTCTGAGATTGCCCGGCCATCTCTGCTGGAGAGCTCTGCATCGTTGCCAGTGCTGCTGAGCTCGCCACGATGTCCAAACAGGAAATGAGATTCAAACTGGCCAGACAGGAAAAGGAATTCAAATTTTCCCGGGGCTTTTCCTGTGTGGCTGGTCAGAGCATCCGAGCTCGGACTGCTGTCCAGAGCGTCAACAGAGTGGTGCACTGTGGGATAGCTCCCGGAGCTATTAGCGTCGATTTCCATCCACACCTAGCCTAATTCGACATGGCCAAGTCGAATTTAGCGCTACTCCCCTCGTTGGGGAGGAGTACAGAAGTCGAATTTAAGAGACTTCTGTGTCAAACTAAATAGCTTCGTGGTGTGGACGGGTGCAGAGTTAATTCGATGTAACGGTGCTAAATTCGACATAAACTCCTAGTGTAGACCAGGCCTTAGTTTGCTTAAATAAAACATAAAGTGTGTGATAGTGTGAAAAGGGGAGATTGTACTGTTACCCCTAGCCCATGGTCGCTACACAATTCACTGTTCAAAGTATAGTCCAGGGAAAGTGCTTTAAGCGTAGACCAGTATCAGATGACTTCTCCTTCTGCACCAGCTCAACTGTGCAGTCGGTGCTTTGGAGGAGCAGAGTCAAGGATCTGCCCTTTCATTCCTATCCATCTTCACAGAAGTGGGGGAAGTTGTGAAGCCTGTGCTCTCCCCATGCTCTGGCTGGCAATGTGAGTAGTCCGTGCAGTTAAGGAGGCACCTTGTACCACTTACCACCTGGCATAGGCCAAGGGATAATTTTGCCCCCCAACAGTGGTGATATATATCAATATTCTCGGCTTTAAAATGTCAAATATATAGTTCTATACTATAAGAAGTGGTTTTCTTTGCACACAGAGCTGTAGGCTTTAATAGAGTATTCAGTAAAAAATGAGATGTCTATTCCAGCTGGGATCACCCACCGCAGTCACCATGAATGGATGAAGGTCACAAGATGCCTCTGAGGCATCATTTAAAAAAAAAGATTTTGCTCCTTATCTTTGTTGGCAAACATGAGATTCAATAATTGCCAGTGATTTTACTGATGTGTTCTTGCTGTAAGTACAAAAAATGTGTAACTTTTAAAAAACAGATTTGTCACATTATTTCTGCAAATAATGGACTGTAATTTGCAGGAACGCATTAGCAGTATGTTCTATTACTAATAATTATGACTATACATGGAGTGCTTTTAGCAAATTCTAATTTTATGAAGAAAAATTAGGAAAATAATTACTATTTCCTTCATTAAATAATTCCATACCTTTTGAGTGCAATTGTATTATTTTTCTATTATGACTGTACTGCATAATAAAGTAATTGTGCATCATAGTTAGTAATAACTAATGAGTTATTTGAATAGGTGACCCATCTAACTTAGAAGAAGCAGAAAGATTATAATTCATTAAAAAAAGGTAATTATATTCTTTTTGCATTAATTAAAGAAAAGGGGTAAAATATTTTTTAAAGGGCTTAAGACCTGGGAATTAAGCTCTTAATTCACTTAGGTACTGCTGAAAACTTTACTCATAATGCCTTGTGGTTGGAGTGTGTTCTAGGAATCAGGACTTCTGGATTCTGCCCATGACTTTGATACTAATTTTGGAGGGTAGCTTGGGATGGTCACATAACTTCTCTCTGTAAGAGTTTATCATTGGTACAACGGTGATTACATCATCATTTACCGCCTCACAAAAGTGTTTTTGAGGTATGATTCATATTTATAAAGCACGTTCAGATTCGTGGATGAAAAGCATTGTACATATACTGTATAAGATTTATTATTCTGTTACAATTAATAGCTGATCAAAAATATTCATTCAATGGAATTTGGTAAATGTAACTGTGCTTTGTGCAGACTGTTCATATGACAAGTTTACTTGAGGATTAAAAACACACTTACATTGGGCTGGCCAGGTAGTGTAGCAGGAGCAATTATGAATTTGATTTTAACAGGACCCTTTATTCCATGTAGTGGGAGCACCATATCTATGAATGTGCATCACCTAGGAACAGGGAGTGTTTTGCCTCCTGCATGTGGTTGTGTTAGACACTGGGTTTTAGCTTTGGGAGCAAGGGGTAGTTTTGCATACATCCTCATAATGCAGCAGAGGAGATTCTGATGCAATGAGATCAGTTCTAGCACAATGGAAAATATTCCTTTTAAAAAGGATTACACCCTTTCATGAAGGGCAGGGGTAGGAAGTGGGGAAAAATTGGAAATAAGTGGACTTTCATGGAGACCTGGAGTTGCAAGTTCTACTCCTGGTGATATTGATTCCCCTAAGTCCTCTAATGGTCAGAAGCTACTGTGAAAGATTAGTGGGGTTTCTATAGGGAAAACTGGCAAATCCACGGGGAAGCTGATAGGTGGTTGGAGGTGAGATGGTGATCCCTTCCAGTTCTGGTCCTGGAAAGGAAAAAACAAAAACAACATAATTTGAAATTATTAGAATTTCAAAATATTTCTTTCAAATTTGGTTTAAAAATGAGGTTGGGTCCCTAGTTAAGCTCCCCATCACCTTCGCTTTCCTACTTCTGAAGACTTCTGATAAACCTTCTGTTTTATTGTTCATGTTTTGAGTTGTATTTTAGCTGCTAGTGCCTTTAGAATGCAAGCTTTCAGAGGCAGGGACTCTGCTATCCAAATGGCACGTTTAGTGCTTTGAACAGTGCCAGATACACCATGTGGAGCTATATAAAAAATAGAATGGCTGGGAGCGAGAGGGAGACATATTACTTCATCTGAAGCAGTTCTCCCATCCCCAGTTATGAAATGCGTACAGCACTTTCATGGATGTATACTCTGAACTCCTTATTTCATGATTTGGTGTTGCCCAAACATCACTTTGAGGATTTTCATCTGGTTCATTATCTTTTATGAAGTGAACCAGTTGATTATCTTTTGGAACAGAACCAGTTGATTGCCCATGAATGAAACCACAGAAAATGAACTTCTGCCTTATTACTCAGCTTCTCCATAAACTTAATAGGAATAGTGTCACGAAGAAGAAAATTGCAAAAGGGAGAGTTATGTGTTCGGTTTTGTTTGGTTTATATACATGACATTGCAGAACTGGGACGCTACGTGCTGAAAGAGAGACATGATGGAACTAGACAACTGTGACAAGTTAAACTGAGAAAGGCTGGAACATGAAAACAACAGGATAGAACTCAGGCTAGTACTATAAAAACCTCAATATAGCAGTCGGTGGGAAAAGCTCCTTAAAGACACTGCTGTCAGGGGAAGGCAGGCTGAAATCAAAGCAAAATTTTCTGCAAAACAACCACCAAATAAGAAAAAAGTCATTATGGGGAGAGAGATGAATGGGAAAAAATCATTTAATCCTTTTTGATTACTACAGTTATGGAAAGGACAAAGTAAGACCAATAGAAATAGGTTATGATAATATCTTTAAGTAATTTTTCACAGCCGTATTATGGGTTCCACATATAAAAAATGGATGGTTTCATCATTTTGGTACAGTACTTTTTTTTACTTTCTGACTTTTGTAAAGTTTGAGCATTTAGGTTTGTATGCAATGGAGTTGTTTATGTATCTGCAGCTGTGTTTTAAAATATATCTGTAATATGGGCTATATATGAATTTGAACATTTGGGGCCAGATATAAACAGAGCTAAGAAAAAAATATGAATATCAGTGTTTTGTGAGTACCCAGCCTGATCAAAAAATATCAAAAGCCAAATTAGTATCAAGAGCCTATTGGTATTTATCAACCCCAGAGCTGTGTTCCAGGATGGCCTAATGTAGTAGTATTGCTGATTCATGCTTGAGAAAAAGAAACCTTCTGTGAAGGGGCCAAGCACACTCTCTCCTCCTTAACTTGTGTCCATCTAAGGTCTGACTGGCCCTAATGGCTGCTTGGGAAGAAGTTGCCTACAGCCACCAGGGCAGGATCCCCATAATGCACACCACAGAAGGGATCCTGGAGTGAGGTTCAGCTGTTCTTTAGAGCGCTTGGCCAACAGAAAGCAAAGAAAGTCACATGTTCATTAGAGATGTAGCTTAGGCTGAGACACCAGTTTTTTCAAACGTGGGTGCCTAAAATTGGGCACATAAACCCATATTTACATATCAAAATGAGGCCTGTTTTTCAGAGATGTTGAGGAGCTTCAGCTCCTGTTGAAGTTTGTGGGAGCAGTGGTCAAAGTCTTATTTAGGAAGTTGAGTGCCCAAACCTCAGTGCCTCAAATTAAGCTCCTAAATCTGTACTTAATTTTCTCAATAAACTTAGCCTCATTTTCAAAGATGCTGAGCACCTGCAAATCCCATTTGACTTTGCGATTTGTGGGTACTCAGTACAAATGAACATCAGTGGCCTTTTATTTATGTGCCTAAATAGGGATTTAGGATCATAACTTCAGGCACCCACGTTTGAAAATACTAGTCAAAGCTTCCCCCCCTAAAAAGTGTTTGAACAAGAAAGTTACAAACACACTGGAGTTGGAATATGTATGCAAGCTGAAAAACATAATGTTGTTTTTTCTGAAGAGCCACTGCTGAAGTTTTGAGTAAACGAGTCTAGGCCTTTCTGCTGTCCCATCTCTGTTCACAGCTGTATTCCGTAGGAACTGTGTGTACCATGGTGTAAATTAAGTGCCAGATGTTTGGAATTTATTAAACCAGTGTCTGTGTCCACTTATTTCTCTCCTAAAACAGGTACAACCCACTTTTTGAGTCCTAAATCTTAATGATTACACAAAAGTTGTGGCATTATTTTAGATTCTGAAAGTACATCTTTGCACTCTCAGTTCAGAGTCCCTCTAATTTAGTGGATCAAAGCCTCTTGTGTCGACCTGCCTCTCCTGGCTCAGATCACATGGTTGGGACTTGTTAAACTAATACTTTAGGGAGCAACATCAGAGTCTCTCTTCCAAAGTGACGTGTAACTTACAGTAGAGTAGTAGGAAATGTTACTCACACAATAGGGTTTCTATATTGTTGTTTATTATTTTGTTGCTGTAATTGAAAATGGCTATCTAAAGGGTGGTTGGTGAACCAGAACCTGTGTTGCCTCATAGCCATATTGCAATGACACTTGACACACCGTCGATATGGTCCACACTGTAGTAGGTAGAAACTAGTCCTATACATCTGTGTCAAACTTTGATCTTAACACTATGCTGTGAGCCATTTTCTTGCCTCCAAGGGAGGGGAGTAATTTTTTTCAGATGAAATTTTATGTGATGTAATAAACCACCTTTTCATATCTGAACTTCTGGCCTCAAAGATTAGGGTAAGGAGGCAGGGAATAAAGGATTGGTTTTGTTGTGTCCTAATCTTCATGCCATTGGTTTAGACTGGAGATGGTAGAAATTATATTAGTCAACTTTAATTCCACTGGGACTTTGTGTGTTAGGAATGTATTTACATCCATGCTTTTTACATACTTTTACTTAGATATCTGACCAATGGAAAAAAAATGCCAGATATCCCGGGCTTTAGATGCTTTTGACAAAAATCAAAGTACAGTTACATAAAAGATAAAGCCAGCAGCTTCCCTCCACCCCAAAAGCAGAGTGTAACCAAATAGGGATTAACTCAAATCCAAATTGTGCACCTCATTACCAACAAATGCCAGTCTCTATTATCCCTCTTCTACCCATATACTGGGATAAAGAGGGCAGTGTGCACTGAAAATCAACTGAGTAAGGCTTGGGACACAAGAAAGAGAGAGAGAACTAAGTTTGGAATATTGAAAGAGATCTAGCTCTGGAGGCCCTGGGAGATTCAGCCAGGGCCTGCAACTCTGAGATTGATTTTATATAGTTGTTTGTATTTTTCACAGTGTAGTAGAAGTAAATTAAGCCAACTATTTAAAATATTATAGTTTTTGAGAATTTGGAACATTTAAGATTCTTGCAAGGAAGCCCTTGATTCTTATATACATAAAAGTGCCTTTACGCCCGTCTGACGACGTAAAAGTTCTTGAAGTGAATGTGAATTACATTTGTTACCATCATACTTACTCCTACTTAAGACTCTCTTATTTTGCCAGAATGGTGAAAAAGGGGCCTAGAGTAAAAGAATGAGGACCTCATTTCTAACATCCAGCCAAATTTCACACACATGAGAAGCTTTTTTAAGCCGTTGAACTTTTGGATACTTATCAGAATTTAAGCTGAACTCTGATCCTTTTGAGTGTCGCTCATCACTACTTCAGGTTTTTACTTTGCTGGTACTAAGGGACATATACAAAGTAGTGATCTATAGTATGTGGCAGATTATATTTTCCTCCTGGGTTCTCAAGGACTCTTTCTCTGAAATATTTGCCTGCTGGAGCTGAAGTTATTTTATAATTGTGCTCATTGTTTCTGATCATTTAAAGCAATTCTGCCATCAGCTTCTGATAACAAATATGCTGAGGAAATATAATCATAAAACATATTTTTTAAAAACAAACAGAACTGTAGTAAGTGTTTTGACAACATAGTTAGCTTTTTAATCACTACCTGTGTAATGTGTATAGTATCTAGCATATCTCCTACCCTGTATTTTTTCCCTGCCTTTTCCTCTGTTTGTTTAAAATATGCTTTTACAAAATTCAAAATCATGTACAGACATTGCTGATAAATGTCAACCCCGGTAGAGTCCTGCCCTAGAACAATACAGTACTTATTATTTCCCCCACACTCCTACTCCTCAGACAAATGTCCAAGCAAATAGATTAACCTTTCACCAAGATTAACAAATGCAGGTTCTTCCATACCACCATGGGAAAGGAGTTCTATAGCAAAGGATTCTCCAAGAGAAACTCTTGTATTTTTAATGGCTGAATGCCTAAGACATGATTGTCAATAAAACCAGTCCAGTTGATCTCTGCTTTTGTGACAGAACATAAGAAAGACAGGCTTCTCTTGGATAGCCAGGAGTCAAAACATACATAGGGAAGCCATACCTTTCAGTTGCAACCTAAATTGGTTAGGAAGCAAATATATCCCTCCAAGAAGAGTTGTAATATCCTCTGTGTACAGAAAACACAGCTAACTTGTTAGGTAATTGGGTTGCCAATAAATCTCTATGCTCCCCAATCTCTTGAACTCATTACTGAGTCAGACTACACAATTTTTATTGCCTTGTGGTCTGGAAGATTTCTTACTAACTTGTTTTTCTCACCCCCACATCGGAACACATATTGGCAAAGATCAAAAATGCTTCAGAATTTTCAGAAAGAGAAACCCTTTCCGTTTCTTGATTCATTTTTTCCCCAGATGACAGAAGTATTGATTAATATTATTTTTCCTCCTTCCCATTCTGGCTGTTACTATAGTGGCATTTGCTTTTCTATCAATGGTCAGATAGTTTCAGGATATATGTCCTGGATACTGTGTTGTGCCTCTAAATCCCAGATGACTCACTGTGACCTAATGACAGGTTTCAGAGTAGCAGCCGTGTTAGTCTGTATCCGCAAAAATAACAGGAGTACTTGTGGCACCTTAGAGACTAACAAATTTATTAGAGCATAAGCTTTCGTGGGCTACAACCCACTTCACTCTATATGCATCCGAAGAAGTGGGTTGTAGCCCACGAAAGCTTATGCTCTAATAAATTTGTTAGTCTCTAAGGTGCCACAAGTACTCCTGTTATTTTTGTGACCTAATGCACGCCTGTATTCACATCCTGCACTCTATTGTAATAGTCTTTGTCAAAAATATGCCTTGTGAGGTATCATCTGAAAACTAATAACTCACTCATCAATAATATCATGGTAAAATATGTGTAGCAACATTATATGTAAAATTATGAACATGAGCTGAAATTATGACTGAAATGTGTTTGCCAATCAAATTTGACACCTGGCCAGAGGCATTAGCTTGTCCTTTGACTTCGAGGAATAGGTTTACCCTCTCCCCAGATTTGTCTGGTAATCACCTGTCAAGTGGCCATTCTTTGGCAACAGAGGGGAGCAGGAACAGATACAACTGCATTTTAACAAACCAACAAGATGGAATGTCTTTCATCACAAGACTCCACATCTCCGTCCTCACAATGGGAAGGAATTTTATCGAGGGTAACCTTCAGGAAAATGCATTTTAAAGGGTGACTGGACTATGAGGGGGAGGGATAGCTCAGTGGTTTGAGCATTGGTCAGCTAAACCCACAGTTGGGAGTTCAATCCTTGAAGGGGCAATTTGGGGCAAAAGTCTGTCTGGGGATTGGTCCTGCTTTGAGCAGGGGGTTGGACTAGATGACCTTCTGAGGTCCCTTCCAACCCTCATATTTTATGAAAGTCGGGTCAAAAACAACACAGGTATTCTATCTTTCTTGCTCTCTTGCAACTAAGAAGACAAAGGAACCAGCTTTTGGATTTTCGGAGGCATTCTGACATGAGAATTTGGTCAGCCCTGTTGCTGGAAACATGTGGTAAAGATTTTACCTTGAACCAAGTCTAGTTTGTTAAATTTTAGTTTCTAGAAAGAGTTTTATCTTTATTTTTCTGTCACCATTTCTTTAACACCTGTTATACTTGTACTCACTTAAAATGTAGCTCTTTGTCATTAAATAAACTTGTTTTATTCTTTAATCAAAACTAATCCAATATTGTGTTTAAACTGAACTGTTTGGGAAACTCCAGTTAAAGTAGCAAACTGTTGCATATTGACCCGTTATAGGGGCAATGAACCTATAATATCTGATCTGTATAGGAGAGGGCAGGACAGTGCAGAACACGTTTTGGGGAAAAATCCAGGACTGGAAGTGTATTGGGGTCACCCTGCAAGTGGTAACCAAGGCTGGTGGAAGCTAGAGTGTTGACTGGAGTGTTGCTGATAGGCTGAAGTAATACACAGAAACTTAGGGTATGACCTGCATGCTGTTTGGCTGTTTGTGACGGGGCTGAGGTTGGGAGCTCCAGCAGCAAAGCATTGCGAGGCACCAAAAGTTGCAGAACAGGTGGTGACACAATCCCTCATCGGTCTAGATTGCACCCCAGAATGTGACACACACACACACACACACACACACACACACACACACACACACACACACACACACACACACACACACACTGGTGCATTCCAAAATGATTATATTTATGACTGTGTTTTATTGGCAAGTCCTCTACTGAACAGAGTCCACAGAGAGTCTGAGAGACTGGTAGCATGACAGGTAGTAGAATCAGACGAATCTAAGTCTTGGACAGATTTTGCTCTTCTTGCTGAAATGTGTTATAACTGAGCAGTTGTCAGTGAATAAAAACCAAATCCTTAACAATTGATTTTTCTGGTATACTATATGGGAATGCTGATGGTCATAAAATATGGCAGTGGTACTATTACAGCAGCCATTTATCACAAAATCATTATTGAAATGTAGGATCCATGCTAAAGCTAAAAAGGAAATTTTAAGGGCAGCAAGATTCTGTGGTAGCTGTTGTCATAGGTGATGTGTATGGGGGGGGGGTATGTGGGGTCAAGTGCCCCTCCCCAGATTTCTACTTGGCCTGACGTAGGGGAGGGAGAGGAGCTCTGTCCTTCTCCCACTGCACCTGCCCCCCGGCACGCTCGGCTCCTGTCCCCAGCAGGTAGGCCCGGGCAGGGAGCAGAAGGGGCGGGAGCAGCCGCTTCTCATGCTTGCTGCTCTGGCTCGCTGCTGTATGCAGCGTGGCGGCTGGCTGCCAGAGCCCAGATGGGGAGGCAGTGCTCAGGCCCGGCTGCCGGGGACACGGGCTGAGTGAGCTGGAGCCCTCCCTCCCCCTGGCAGGTTTCCAGCTCTCTTGGCTCCTGTCCCTGGCAGCCGGGCCCTGGTTGGAGAGTGGGCCGCTGCCTCCACAGCCAGGCTGTCTCTCTCAGGCAGCTGCTGTGCTGTGTAGAGCAATGACACGGAGCAGACAGCTTCAGCTGGTTTGACAAGTGGCTCTCAGGTAGAATGGCTGAACATGTAGGGGGAGGGGGAGGCGCCCCACCTTCCGCAGGTAACTCTGGTGGGGTGGGGAGAGCACGGTGGCGCAGTGTGGTGGGTGTCACTGGGCAGAGGAGACACGTGGAGCAGTCATGTGTTCTCCCCTTTAGATTGTGGCACCCCCGGTATCAGGAAGCATGAGTCCTCTATGTGTGGTGTTATGAAAGCCCATGGTGATAAAAGTAGGATGACATCTGCAGACCTATTAGAAGATTATTGATTGATTTAAGTTGCTTTTGGTGGTATATTGGCTTTATGGTCATAGGACCTAATTCTGCAATGAGCACCCTAATGGGAGTTCAGGATGCTAAACAACTTGCTGTAGGCATTCAGCAGCTTGCAGGATTGGGTCAATAGTAATAAACTGACCTACTGACATTTGCTTTATTTCCTGCACTTTTTTGTATTAGCTGATTTTGGGCTGTAAATATTATTTAAAATATTTAATAAGATCCCACTATCCCTGACAATATGGGTTACATGCCAGGACATGGCCTAGGCCAGACCATTGCATTTGAAAAGATGACTTGTCAGCAGCCTCAACCCAGCACTGATCTTGATTTGCTGGCACATCTAGAACCACCCCAAGGTAATAATGGTGTGGTGATAATAAAGTAAACATTTTGGCAGAACCTGAGGTTGTTGAAAGGCACCCAAGGTTTATTGATTCAAGATGAGGAATGTGTATGTGTGCCTTTTTCCTTTAAAGATGGGAGAATTCATTTGTTGCTGGCAATAATACCTTCCGTTTCTGCTCAGTTAAATCCCTGTGCAGCAGTGTGCTGCAGAAGTGCTTGGGGAGTCACTTTTCAGTGATTCAGTTTAAACAAAAAGAAAAGATACTCATTAACACATGCCTCTTGCTCTTTGATATTCTAAGTCACTGAACGTACTTAACGAGGAGGATATTTATTGTGTCTCTTCTAAACACCAAATAGTAGAGGTTTGGCCTTTCCTTACATAAAGTGTACAGTTTTATTGCCAAGGAACAGCTTTTGCTTGACTCTTGATCTTGAAATATTACAGTTCCTGATTGTGCCTAGGGAAATTCTTCTTATATGGATGAGGTAATTTCTCTTAATATTTTTTCATCTGAGAGTCCATTCTTTATGGTCCTTCACCCCCCACCACTTAGACCCCTTTGCAAATGTTATCCCTAAGCTAAAACGAGTCTTTTGGATTTGGTGTTTTAAGAGGTTCCCCCCCCCCCCCCAATCTATTTGAAAACAGTTGGTTTTTCACTAGCACAGTCTAATCACATGCTCACTAAGATTTCAGTAGAAACATATAAAGGTTTTAAATGTCAATTATACCAAAGTTGCTTTCTGCTCAGTGGTATAGCAGTTTCACAGACATGTGTTGCACCCTTCTTTCCAAAGTGGGTAACAGATGGGTGTCACCTCAGATTAAAAATAAGCATTTGTTTATATACTGTTCATGTAATTTTTTTCCACTGAATAGAGAAGTACAGAAATCATAAAAATGAATAAAATCTTTAGACTTCACATTCATAAAACTGTTTAATGTTGTGAGAACTTGCTGTCTCTTGTACATAAAGCAAATCCTAAACAATTTCAGTGAGAAAATTAGGCTTTCTTTGGGGAAGATAGTTTAGTGCATGTTGTAGCTTTATCTGACCAAAACAGTTTTATTTGTTTCAATATTAAAATTAAGGTTCCTGTGGTGGAAATAAAGCACATATTAAAGTGGGGGATATTATTGATGGTGTTTTGAGTCATTATTGGAATCTAAATTATATTCATTGTTGTAGGGTTGGCTCTAATCAGTGCTGAGATTGAGAGTGGCATTGTAAATAACTGGAACTCCTGATCCAGAAGCTTTCAAATGGCACCTGTAGAATTGCTGCCATCACTACCAACTCCTCAAGCATTCAGATAGCTCACTTTGGAATGAAGTAGGTGAAAGGGGCCCTAGTGGAATTTCCATTAAAGTACATGAAAACTCCCATTGTCTTTAATGGGAGCTGGATTGGCCCCAGAATTAGCATCCCTTCTTCCCGCTATACCCCACCATAAGTGTAGTTCTGGTGTGCAAAGAAAAAAAAAAGCATCCCAGCCTGTCTTTCTTGAAAGTAATAAGAACATAAGAACGGCCAGACTGGGTCAGACCAAAGGTCCATCTAGCCCAGTATCCTGTCCTCCAACAGTGGCCAATGCCAGGTATCCCAGAGGGAATGAACAGAACCGGTAATCATCAAGTGAGCCATCCTCTGTCACCTATTCCCAGCTTCTGGAAAACAGAAGCTAGGGACACCAGCTGTGCCCATCCTGGCTAATAGCCATTGATGGACCTATCCTCCATGAATTTATCTAGTTCTTTTTTGAACCCCGTTATAGTCTTGGCCTATTACACAACATCCTCTGGCAAGGAGTTCCACAGATTGACTGTGTTGTGTGGAAAAAAAACTTCCTTTTGTTTGTTTTCTCCATGGAAAGAAATGTAGAGCCATAGGAAATGAAGAAATGTAAGTTGCTTTCTCCCACTGTCATACAGGGGAAGTGATTGGGAAAGACTAACTTTGCCCCTAAACTCTGGTGTGATAAAGGCTAAAGACAAGAAGAAGCAAAAGTTGTCCAGAGACAGCAACTAATCCTTTATAGGCCTTGACAACTAAGCAGCAAGTTCAGAAAGTAGAGAGAATCACAAAGAACTGAGGCTGCTAGAAACTATGCTGGCACTTACGCTCCTCACTCAGCTTAATGTGTCTCTAAGTATTCAGCAGCTGGGCAGATTGGGAGTCAGGTCCAGTTTTGCAGTGTTCTGGCTTTTCACAGAGTGCTTGTTTTTTGTTTTGTTTTGTTTTGTTTTAGTAGACTTCCCCTTTAAATGTTACAATAATGAGATGAATTCTATTGCTCTGCTGCTTAGAACATGCTCAAAATGTGAGAGCTGTTATGTTAGTAAAGTATCTAGTTTTCTTAAGAAGAACATGGTTTTTAGAGGATCTGTGGTCACTCTGATGGTTAAAGGTGGTGGTAGTGGAGAAAGCTGGAACAGGAAAAAAAGGCATTTTTATACTCTTATTTAGGGTACATTTCTCAAATATGATACATTTGATTGTATTGACTGAACAGAATTGAAATGTCCTTATGAGTGAATATTATTGTTTCATGAGGAAGATAAATACAATTTCTAATTGGAAAATGGATAGATTTACAGATATTGATGTTCTGATTTAGATTTTTGGGGTTCACTATGTCAAAGCTTTTCCCACATTTGCCCTCAAAATCTGTTCACTGGCACCTTATATTGTGTGACACTCTCTTCATGAGATTTTAACAGGACAAAGAGTCCTACCCTGATCAGTTGTAACTAGTGAAGTCTGTCACATTATGGAGAAACTACCTTGGAATCAAGCATATGCTGCTTTAAGCCCAGGCTCCCCAGCTGGTAGGAGCATTTAAGCTGGCAGCAACTCAGATGAGCAGGAGAGAGATACTGTCATTAGGAGGCAAACTACAGCATAGTAGGGAGCTGTTCGGTTCTCTAAATTGATATTAGTTGACTCCTACTAAGCATCTTTTTTCCCCATTCTGGCATTTTCAATTATAGCTTCTCTGACTGTGAGAGCAGAATGTTTGAAAGTGATATGACTGTCTCTCTCATGACAAAGTGTTAGAAAGAAATTTACATGGCAGCTTGAGGAGTTTTGAGAGAAATGCTATTCTTAAATGAGCTTCTTTTCCACATCTGAATTGGGCTTTAGAGTTTTAAAAGTTGCTGACATGAAGAAAGCTGCTAATTTTTTAAAAATATCCACTACTTTAAAAATTCTGATGTCAAAGATTCCTATCTTCTATCAGAAATGAAAGAGGCACATGATTTAAACTCTTGTAACGGTCTCTGACCACATGCCACAACTGACAAATGGGGTGTAGGGAACTGAGTGCATGATGGCTGTCTTCAAAAGCATGAGCTGCCACACCAAGTAGTAATGAAAAATCGGCTTAGTAGCTATCAGTAGTAGTTGGACTTAGTATTTCTTTCAGATGTAAAAGCCATTAGAAAGCAAGACTATTACAAAATGACAAACACTGCAGGTCTAATATTTCATCCAGTGGAGGGACATGTTATTCTGCATACAAAGAAACCAGTATACACTGTTAATAATGATTTTAAAATATGGATATGAAGCTAACTGTGTAGTACAGGAATTGATATTGTATTAATTTCATTCGGATGGTGATTATATTTGGATTTCCTGATGCACAGGTGATGTTCGGTACACAAAATCTGACTATTAGAATACTATTATTCATCTGAGGACTCTTTACTCTCTCACCCCAGCTACATCCTTCCTTCTGCAGCTGGCTCTGAGATCCTCTCTTGCTAATGTGTGCATTTCAATATTACTCATCACCAAAGTATCATCTGGGCTTGGACTAGTCCCTCCTTTTTAATCAGTGTGAGGTGTCTACTCTTCCCATGTCCTCAGAAGTAAAGGTTCTCTGCAAGGCATTCTGCAGCAATGGGAACAGGAAATGTTCTTGCTGCTACTATCAGCCCTGATTCACTGGCTCCAGGTTGAGTTGCTTCATGAGCTCATGTGTGTTGCTGCTAGCCCAGGGGTGTGCAAACTTTTTGGTCCGAGGGCAACATTGGGGTTCCGAAACTGTATGGCGGGCCGGGTAGGGAAGGCTGTGCCTCCCCAAACAGCTTGGCCCCCACCCCTATCTGCCCCCTCCCACTTCCCGCCCCCTGACTGCCTCCCTTAGAACTCTCGACCCATCCAACCCCCTCTGCTCCCTGTCCCCTGACTACCCCGACCCCATCCACATCCCCACCCCCTGACAGCCCCCCCGGGACTCCCACCCCTTAGCCAACTGCCCTCTGCTCCTCATCCCCTGACCACCCCCTCCCGGGACCCCCCGCCCCTAACTGCCCCCGGGATCCCACCCCCTTATCCAACCCCCCTGCTCCCTGTCCCCTGACTGCACTCCCGACCCCTATCCACATCCCCACCCCCTGACAGGCCCCCCGGGACTCCCACCTCTTAGCCAACTGCCCTCTGCTCCTCATCCCCTGACCACCCCCTCCCGGGACTCCCCGCCCCAACTGCCCCTGGGATCCCACCCCCTTATCCAACCCCCCCGCTCCCTGTCCCCTGACTGCACTCCCGACCCCTATCCACATCCCCACCCCCTGACAGGCCCCCCGGACTCCCACTCCCAACCCTTCTTCTTCCCCATCCCCTGACCGCCCCCCCAGAACCTCCGCCCCTTCCAACCACCCCCTCCTCCCTGACAGCCCCCCCGGGACTCCCACCCCTTAGCCAACTGCCCTCTGCTCCTCATCCCCTGACCACCCCCTCCCAGGACCCCCCGCCCCTAACTGCCCCCGGGATCCCACCCCCTTATCCAACCCCCCTGCTCCCTGTCCCCTGACTGCACTCCCGACCCCTATCCACATCCCCACCCCCTGACAGCCCCCCCGGGACTCCCACCCCTTAGCCAACTGCCCTCTGGTCCTCGTCCCCTGACCACCCCCTCCCGGGACCCCCCGCCCCTAACTGCCCCCGGGATCCCACCCCCTTATCCAACCCCTCCTGCTCCCTGTCCCCTGACTGCACTCCCGACCCCTATCCACATCCCCACCCCCGACAGGCCCCCCGGATTCCCACTCCCAACCCTCCCTGTTCCCCATCCCCTGACCGCCCCCCCAGAACCTCCACCCCATCCAACCGCCCCTTCCTCCCTGACTGCCCCCCAGGACCTCCTGCTCCCTTACCCAACCTCCCGCCTCTCCGCCCCCTTACCAGCAGCAGGAGCTTGCAGCTGCGACACCCGGCCAGGGCCAGCTGCGCTCTCCGCGCTGCCCAGCGGGAGCGGCAGGCCAGAGTGCGGCCCACGCGGCGGCATGGCTGCGGGGGAAGGGGGACAGCAGGGGAGGGGCCGGGGACTAGGCTCCCTGGCCGGGCAGGATGGTCCCGCAGGCTGATGTGACCCGAGGGCTGTAGTTTGCCCACGTCTGTGCTAGAGAAATAATATGGGCATCTTAAATACTGAAGTCCCAGAATTTTTTTTCACTTTGCAAACATTCATAACCCCCACATACATCAGTATGAGAAATTTACTATATTGGCTGCATATTCTTGCAAGAAGAGACTGAATGGAATAAGAAGGAAGGATGCTGACAAATAATTTTTT
Organism: Emys orbicularis; assembly: GCF_028017835.1. Classification (NCBI taxonomy): domain Eukaryota; kingdom Metazoa; phylum Chordata; order Testudines; family Emydidae; genus Emys; species Emys orbicularis. The sequence goes on from NC_088685.1 coordinate 101,038,440, forward strand.
TCTGTTTTCAACAAGGTATCGTGTAAAACCTTCACACAAGTGTAGACAAAGCCTTAGAAGTGCATGATTATTTTTTTTATTGACTCATTCTGTCAGACGTTAGAACCTGGCACAGAGATGCAGTTATTTCTACTGACTCATAGACCAAATAAATTCCCTCTTTGCTGGCCCTTTGTGGATAGGACAGGAGGTTACTTATGTATACAATATTTTGAGGGGATAAAAGAGCAATAGAGGCAAGAACAATGGCTTGAAGTCCTCCTCATTCCCCACCTCAACAACCCTTGACAACATCCCTTTGCCCTGGTTCATTATCCACCACTGCATCCAGCATTAGTATATGTTTCTTGTAAAATGATCAGCAGTAAAACAGTTAACAATGTTGACATCCCATTTATTATCATTGCATTCCAGAGTTAATGCATCATTGAGATGAATGGGTAGTTCATACCTATCAGAGTTGTTTTAGGTTGCCTATTTGTAAATTCAGGAAGATGAACTGACTATAAACAATGCTAGTGTTAAGTTTAGGAGGATATTTTTGCAACCATAAGGATTAAAAATTAATTACGAATGGAAAAAACCTCTTAGATTTATCAACACAATTTGCGGAATGAGGTTAATTATGTTCATACATCTTAAGCATCTAAATAAGAATATAAACCTTTGTCCAAATTCTGAATGCCACGTGTATGTTACAGTTTACCTGATTGATGTATAGAATAAAAATCAAAGAGAGAGCTATAACAGGAAAGAAACAAGTAAAGAAACATTTTGCCCAGATTGTTGGTATAACTCTGAGACATAGCCCTGTTTTTCGGAATTAGGTTCTGAGATGTTGGGCAATATTCTGTATAATACTGTATTTAATTTGTGATGCTATTCTGAATTACAAACAACGCTATTAGCTGATGGATTTATTTTTGAAATAGGCAAGCAGGTGGGAGTAACACACAAGGAAATTCCTACTTCATTGGCTAACCTTGTGCAGATTAATGATTCACTTCAGCACAATCTGAATAATATTAGTGTAGCGAATTATCCGGTACAGTAGGATACACTTTCCTATATCTTCTGAGCCATTCTTGAGAAGAGACTGTGCTATAACATATGGAAGTGTATTTTTCAATGTGTGTTTTGAAGACTTTGCTGCTGAGATAATTAGCAATGAAAATGAGACCCAGGACTCATTTTGTATCTCATCATGAGGCCCATTCTGTCTATAATTTGGGAAAGACTCAGAGGACTATTTAGAGTATTTCCCCTACTAATTATGTTATAGTCACATGAACGAAGTTCCTTCTGTACAGAGCTGCTGTGCTAATTGGCTGCTATATGCCACTAGGCAGTTTGGTACTGCTCTGCTCTTTTTTCACATTCAGATTGGCAGACTTTGGCCTGGTCTACATGGGGAGGGGGGGGGGTGTCGATGTAAGATACGCAACTTCAGCTACGGGAATACCATAGCTGAAGTTGACATATCTTATTCTGACTTACCTCCCACCCTCACGGCGTGGGATCGACGGCCGCGGCTCCCCCGTCGACTCCGCTACCGCCGCTCACTCCGGTGGAGTTCCGGAGTCGACGGGGAGTGCGTTTGGGGATCGATATATCGCATCTTTATCGATCCCCGATAAATCGATCACTACCCGCCGATATGGCGGGTAGTCTGGACGTACCCAAAGGTTGTATTCCATTGGACTTATGTAAAAAGAGAGATGCTCTAAGATTGAACTATTGTGATATTATTTACACGTATCAGCCTACTGATCCAATCAATCAAAAAGCAAAACAGAAAGATGTATTCCATGAAATACCCTATGGGAACAAGCTCAGAGTGAACATTTCACTAAAAATTTTGACTCCAGCTAGCAGAACTGGTTCACTTTTTGTGTCATTGTGAAATAAACATGGTGACAATGTGACATAAGTGCAGTAAAGCTCAAAGAAACTTTACGTTTTATCTGTATTAGAGCACACAGTCGCTGAGTTCCAGTTGGTTGTATTGTGCTAACTGAAGCACTATTGACAAGTCTGTCCACACTAAGGTAAGGTTGCACCCACACCAGGAGTGCCTTACACTAATTCAGGTGGGATGGCTGTCATCTTTGACACAGATGACAACTACCTGAACTAGAAAACCTCCTTTATCCACTGGCTGAGAGTTCCCTCTCAGCTACCCATCTTGCCACACCCCACCAGTGCCCCACAGTACCCCCCTCAGAATCTTCCCCAGTTCTGGTCTCTTGCCATATCCCCCACATTATCCAATGAAAATTCCCTGGCTACTTTGGTTCTTCCATCTATACAATTATAATGTAACTAGCTTGCCTCCCGAACAATCAGACGTAGCACTTTCATGTGTGTATGGGTACAGGGTGCTCTTCAATCATTTTTGGGGGGGGGGGGAATCTTGTAATTTCTCTAATGTAGACAAGGCCTAAGAATTATTGAAAAGTAATTCAGCCACCCCATTATCCCTATTCCATTTTTTGTTGTTAGCATGTTTGGAATCTGTACCAAAGCAAGGAATTTACCACCATAAGGGTGTTATTTTCAGATGGTGTTAATCAATGGAGCTTTATTGACTTACACCAACTGAGGGATCTGACACTGAACATTTACATTTTAGTGGTGCGTATTGAGCATTACCAGCCTGCCCAAAAGAAACTGTTTCTCCCTGAGCTCCTACTGGCGTGCACTTCCACAACTCTCCCAATGCATGTCTGTGTCTAAATGGGACCATTTAGTCCACACTCTTTTGTGGGGTTCAAGAAAAGCAGGAATAAATTCATTTAATCCCCAAGTTAGGCTTTTCTATTCTATTGCATGGCCCAGCCTGAAGAAATAATCTTGTTTCATTACAAAGACACCCTCTTTCGGGTCAGCTGATGAATGGAGACATGAACTAGAAAAATGGAATGTGTTTCATAACTCCATGGAATGTAAATAATTTGGCATCATTTCAAAAGCTACTTTTGGAATTCTCAAATCAAAGGCAAGACAGAGACAATGCTCTGGGTCAGCTGAAAACTCTAACTAATGTGTGTTTAAAAATGAATCTTTATGTATTACACTACTAAAGTGTTTTCTTAAGTTAAGAAAAAAATTCCATGAGCTGCAGCATGTCAACTGTTTATTTTCTTTCCCTTTATATTTTCTTTAAAACGTTATTACATTTTTCTTAATACAAACAAAACCAAAAGATATGTGCAATATCTCAATAGAATACAAGAGAAAGGAATTAGGATAAGTCTTCTGCAGTATACAGAGGATACTTATTAAAGTATGATTCCAATCTGAAGAATGACTATAAAAATGGCACCTTCATACTCAACAAGTTTGCTTATTTTAGTTGTAAAAGCAGCCTTTTACTTCCCTTTATTCCTGTTAGCCCTGCAGAGCCCAACACAACTGAGAGTGTTAAGTGAACACTGGCAGCAGTTTTTGCATCAATGAGAACATCTATTTGACCAATGATGATATTGGAGAGTGAGGGTATTCAACACTAGAAAATACTCCTAGTCCATCTCTGTTTTTCAGTGAATACTCTAGGGTTGTTAGACCAAACACTACTTCTCTCATTTGCTATCATGTATTTCAGTGAGATTGCACAGATTTCAGCAGTTCTGCTGTTGTCCTAATATCTGAGCTTTGAGTATAAACTCAAATACTAAAGTATTTGTTAGGAATACTTCACATTGAGATCTCTGGACTGGATGTTTTGAACCAAAAAAGTTTACATGGCTGGACTAGATCAGACATATTAGTGTAATATGAAATTATTTAGTTCAATGGAGCCATTACCCATGCAAAAAAAAAGTCCAAAATAACTTTCTGAACAAATATATCAGAAACGGTCTCCTAGACAATGCAGTTTTTTCTCAACAATTACAATACAATGTTTGAAAAAAAAAATATTGAGCACTCCAATTAGATTGTTTCTTTCCAAACAACATAATTTTGTGAGGGGAGAAAATAAAGTTTAGCTATTTTTAAACCATCTTACACTGTTTACAGTAAATGACATATGTTAGTGTGATCCGGTGTGGCTGTAATTTATGGCTGCAATTCAATCTGTCAGTAAGTGGGAACAATGAAGAGAGTAAAGGGCATGTATGAAATAGGAGGAGAGTGATTGAACGAAAGCAATGAATAGTGCGGTTAGTCTTTCCTAGCTCAGGGGTTTGTTGGTTTATATGCTGATATACGTCTACCAAGAATAGTGTTCATAACCAAGTTCTCATGCTGTGAGTGGACACAGTAATACTCACCACCTAAGGCAACCCTCAACAAATCCACTCCCATACACGTTTTTCAAGTTGAAAAACAGATGGCAAGTGCTGTGACAGCATGGTGCTTGTAAATACTGCAGGAACTTCTTCTTAAGAGGGCCGAGAGCAGGGAGCTTCTCTTGCTTGCCCCTAATCCCATCCCAAAGCTCTGCAAGCATTGTTAATACTTGGGCTTCACAGGGGGCAGAATTCACCTCTTGAAACTGCACTGTGGATCTTAACTATTTTGTTCTTGGTATGTGCCTGGAGGGCAGAATGATGGAGTTGAGGTGTAGATCTGATAATTTTTCGTCATATATGTTCTTCACAGTTACTCTCCCAAATCCAACATTGAAGCCATTAAGCCAGAAATTAGCACGATATTCTCCCTCCGGCCTCCTTCTGTATGTGCTCACAGCACTACCTCATAGAAAGGCGACTCTAACTATTAATTCACTGTACATTCATCCCTTCTAACAGGGACCTATGCTCTCACTCCTCTGCTTCATTGTTAGCACTGTGGTATCTCTATGTTATTGGGGAAAAGATGCTGCATCATTAGCAAATGTCGTTCTGGAGCTACAAATGTAACTATTGTTTGTGGCTCAAATCCCAGCAAGCAGGATAGCAGAAAAAAACCTTGATAAATCAACTGGAAAGACAGATGACACAGACAATAATAAGTGTTGATTACATGCTATTATTCTGTTTATAGTGACATTTCTTAAGAATATAAGAATGGCCGTACTGGGTCAGACCAAAGGTCCATCCAGCCCAGTATCCTGTCTACTGACAGTGGCCAATGCCAGGGGCCCCAGAGGGAGTGAACCTAACAGGTAATCAAGTGATCTCTCTCCTGCCGTCCATCACCACCCTCTGACACACAGAGGCCACGAACACCATTCCTTACCCATCCTGGCTAATAGCCATTAATGGACTTAACCTCCATTAATTTATCCAGTTCTCTTTTAAACCCTGTTATAGTCCTAGCCTTCACAACCTCCTCAGGCAAGGAGTTCCACAAATGTATCATGTATCTCTATCCTATAAGGCTTATTTATGGCAGCTGTGCAGAAGCCATGTGATGTGGCCAAGAATGTTTTATGGAGAGATTTCATATGACATGATTACCCACTAGTGTCTTAACCACAGAGTTTCACATAAGAGAGAAAATCATAATAGAGTTTGGGAAATGGGTAACTGTTACAAAAGGTGTTTGTGTGTATATGTATGCACAAATGCATGTATATATGCACATATTAATATATAGTAAGTTGTACAAATGTAAATACCATATGCAAAGATAAAATTTTAAATATTTCAAATGAAACTGAAGGAATTCGGCAATTCTCTAGCGAGTTAGATTGAATCTGGAGGGTTATTTTTTATCACACTTCAAAAAGTCTGTGCTGTCACAGTGGAACTTTCTTTCTTGTAGAAATTTTTCTGGAGAAGGGATATTTTCACGGTCAAAGACTTTCACTGCAAGGTGTTGCCTCCTTTCATTTTCAGGGAAAAATTCTCAAATGAGAATTGACTATATTTAGCTTTTTTACTTTGGCAGAAAATGAATATATAAATACACATTTTATATATTTTTAATTTGTTCTGCAGGTATTCCAGATTGCATATGTTATTGTGAAAGCAGCTAATGCCCCTCGACCTGGGAACTGGATTTTGGAGCGTTCACTGGACGGTGTTAACTATCAGCCATGGCAGTATTATGCTGTAACAGACACAGAATGCCTGACACGTTACAACATTCTTCCCCGCAGAGGGCCTCCATCCTATGCAAAAGATGATGAAGTTATATGCACTTCATTTTACTCCAAGATTCAACCACTGGAGAATGGAGAGGTAAGATGGGAAATATACTGCAGCCAACATGCCAACAGAAATATTCTTTTGCTTAATTGATAAGTATATGCCTTGTGCAGACAATGTTTTTGTATGGGCTTTATATATGAAGGATGGGGCTCTTTTCCTTATATATGCATCAATAGAGGTTGCCATATACCCCATTAAACAGGGAGAAATACACACTAATAAACACATGCAGTGTAAGGGAACTGTGTGGACCTTAATCTCTAGTACTTGCAGGCAACTCCTTTGTAGTTAGATAGGCAGCAATTCCAATAAGAAGCAAAGAAAGATACTGGGTGAAACTCCCATTGACTTCAGGGGGGTTACGATTTCACCCGCTGTGTTTAAATATACCACTTACAACTGTAAACAGCTTTCCCCTTCCCTTTTCTTATTAAAGTGGCAAGAAATTTATATTTTTCACAGAATAAATTTTCATATTTATTAAACTTACTCACATCCTGATAATTCATAAAAATAAAATGACAGTTGAATATGGAATAGATTTTAGACAACACATTTTGGTGTACATTAGTCACAGAGTGGGATATTTTTCTATTACTGTACTGACTCTGATTGCTGAGTAATTCCTGACTATCATGCAAAACCTTGCGTTTTTTTTTTTTTTAAACCAAAACTGCTTTTGAGTTTGTGGAGCTTCTGAACTTTCAGCTTTTCTTCTTTCATACTCCATGCCTATTTCACTTCAACTATGCAACTCACTACATATCCCAGCTAGATTTTTTTTAATGAATGGAATGGCGTAGCTCCTAGTTATGGGTGACTTTATTGTATTTTTTGTTCAGTAGTTTATATTTCAAGGCCCATGGATGCCTGACATGCTGCAGTCAGGAATGCTGTCTACAAACTTTTCACAATTCTGGACAATACTCAGAACATGCACGTTTCTGAGCTCTCAAAATGCTATCTGTCTAGAGAGACAGTGGATTGAACTGGGAAGCTGGAGGTCTGCACTGAAGAATTTGTGTATTTGCAAGCTTATGTTTGTGTGTGTAATTACCATGATTATCTGTGCAAATTGGGCGTTGAGGCATGGAAAAGGCCATTTCCTAATGCGGTTGCAGAAATAATACATATAAATGTAAGCATGGAAATGTACACAATTTCTTGCAAGGAAATTTTCAAAGGGACCTGAACCTGCCCTTCTAGCATGGGCATGACTAGTGATTGTGGGTGTCTTCATATCTTGGTGTCCTGCCTGGGATACCTTGAAGGAGCCTGATTTTCAAACAGTGTGTACTCATCATCATCATCATCAAGTGTGACCACGTGCAGGATGTGTACGGATCTACAAGACACTGCCAAAGTCAGATATATGCTCTGGTATTACACATTTGTTCATAGCAACATTTGAAATTAAAACTGGGGAAATTAGAGGGGGTAAACTCCTGTGTTGGAGCCCTTTTAGTGCACATTATCTACATATATTTTAGTCGATGAGTTTATTGATGATAATATTAATGGAAATGGCAATTTTAAGTAAATATTAGATATATTAATCAAAATGCAGATTTGAAATTCATTAACATGGTATTTGCTCCAGAAACAAGTTTCTAAGATATATTCTCAGCCAATCAGGGAATAGAAACAGTACCACATGACTTGTCTCCAAGCCAGCCTAGCCAACACAGCTGAATTTCATATATCAGATTCTTTACAATCAGGTGCCTGTAAACAATCTACAGGGCAAGAATTATTTACAGAGATGATTCAGTGACTAATTTTTTTAACAAATAAATTTGAGAAAATCAAAACCTGCTCAAGAAAATTTGCTGGATTACTTGATCAGCTCTATTTGAATAGCATCCTGAAAAGTGTTGACTTAAGTAAATGCATCGATACCACTGAAACATTCAAACCCACCATACATTCTGAAGTCATTGGGATTTATGGCTTATAGGAAAGGTAAAATGTTAGTCACACTCCACTGCAAAGACTGTGACATTTTGTTTTTGGTTATTGCATGTTTCTCAAAGGACATCAATACATGAAAGGACCTGCAGTATGGTGAAAGCTTGTTTTCAGTATGAAAACATATCTTCCAATATCTCAAATATTCTCAGATGAGGTTTCTTTCACATATATATTAGTGGATGACATGTTCTTTATTGTTTTTATAAAGCAGGTTCCTTGATTTAATGTTAATTTGTTTGACATCAGTCGGGGGACATATGAGGAGGCTGTGACTGCCATGTTTTGGTGTAGGGAGAGGGCCATAAGAATTGGACCATGTTTCTTTTGGTTTCATGACATTTCCATCTTTCCTTGCTGGGATTACTACTTTTGATTTCCTCAGATCATCATTAGTCTGAGAACTAAAAATTAATAGTTACCATAGTGATTTTTTTGCTTCATTTCCCTGGCACAGAAGTCTATTATTTATATCTAATTTGTTCCTTTTTTACTCCAATCACTTTCTTGTTTTTCTGGACTGTAACCAGTGCCTGGACTTCTGTTTGATTCTATTAGGTAGATATTGGTCTCTGGAACATTATCTTAGTACCACTTATTTTTCTGAGGACTATATAGAGTTTTCATCTATTTTGATGTTTTAAACAGCATGTATAATGTCACATACTGTAAGTTTTATACTTAGACACATGACGTTCCCCCATTGTATCCTGTCAGTCTTCGCTAGATGCTCCTAAGTGCATCTGAAGAAGAATGGGAACTGAGGTGCTTCTGCCTCTCACTGTAACTCATTAAATGTTTTAGACATTTTCATCAAAAATGACCTTTTCTGCTGGGCTGCAGCTTGATTTGGGGTGGGGGTGAAATGGGGAAGTCATCTCTTTTCACCTCCACCTACAGAAACATTCCCTCAGGCACAGACAGATGTTTCAAGCCTATTATAGGGAACAGGCAGAAACTTAGGGGAAAATGAATTGTTTTGCCATTTTCTACATAACCAATTGTCCCTGCAAGCAGAGCTTGCAACTCTAATCTAGTGAAAAAGGGCGGAGAGAGCTCTACTCAGGGTCTGTGCCAAAAGCATTCAGGGTCACTGGTGAAGCAATAAGAGGGATAACTCATCATCCAGGAGGCTGCATGCTTCCTGAATGGGCTTTCAGGCTTTGGCAACTCTATAAAAGAGAAGATAGGATTTGAATTTAGATTCCTCCTTTGGCAGTGATGAAGGAATCTAAATCCAAATAGCCATTTGACTACCTGGTTCACTTTACTGTGATCCCATACAAGAGATCTGAAAAACTGCCTTTCAGAAGATATGATTAATGTTGATGCACAGCAATTATGTAAACTTGCAAGGAGGAGAAATATCTCTCCCTGTGTGGGTACAGTCTGTCTTCCTGAGCTATTGCTTCAAAGTATCAGTCTGCAGTAAGTTTAATAAAAATGGGAATAGCTGAGAGTACATATAAATTGCAAAAGCTAGTTCAATTTCCAGATTTAAAAGGCACACAGATTTGTATATGAGGAAGACAGGATCAGGGAATCTGAGCTGGGAATGATTCTGTTGTAAATGGAGAGTGGGTATGCCTTGGATTGGTGACATGGTCACTAAGCCACTGGGGGAGAGAAGACAGTTTGGATCCAGAGACCCTGCACAAGGAATAATTATTGTTCAGTCTCTTTTTTAAAGTCCCACCCCCACCCCCGCCCCACCCAGGGGCCATGAATTTTCAGATGTAGTGGTCCCTGGTGAGGGGAAATCGGATTAATTCTGGAAAGCCACGTAGCTGGCTCTTCCTTGTTCACGTTGCACTTACTGCTTCTCCTCTTCATTAGACCCAGCAGCAGAAAGGCAACAATGTTTAGGCCCCTGCCTATTATCCTGGACCGCTATCACAACTGGAGCCATTTTTACACCTGATATGTTAGACATATGATCTTGATAGGTCAGCACTAAGCATGGAAGGCAGAGGAGTTGGTTTTCAAGCAGAGCCTAACTATGTGGTGCATAGTGGAAGAGAAGTGTGTGTAAGGCAGATAAGCTGACTCTAGCCCAATATGGAAAGAAGTTGCTAGAATGGAATCATCGTGTTATATTGCAGCTCTCTGAGAGTCAGAGGAGAGCACAGCCGGGCATAAGTCACAATCACTTTACTTTTGCCTTTAAGGCTGATATGCAGGGGGCTTATTTAGTCACTGAAAGTTCCCTTTCACTGGTTCCCTCCCTTCTCTGTGAGCATGTTCAATTTACTAATACTGGTCAGTCTTCTTTATATTGGAAAGAATTACTTCTTCCTAGACTGTAGTCGGGGGAGGTTGTCGTAGCCCTGGCTCTGTTCTGTGACAGCAGAGCTGAGACTTCCAGTTTGGCTTATAATCCTAAAATCTCATGCTTCAAGCTTCTGCCAGTCTTCTGCAGAGGTCAGAAATGGATCACCCCTGCCCCTCCCCCCCCCGATTTCCCATGTATTCTGGCTAATTTTTTGTCTCTTTCCCCTAAAGTATCAGAGATGGCTACAGCTGGAGATGGGACACTGGATGGGGTGGGCCAGTGGTCTGAGGTGGTACTGAGCATTCTCTCTCAGGTGCTTGGCAGGCTGGTTCTTGCTCACGTGGTCAGGGTCTAAGCATATAGGATGGGTAAGGAATTTTCGACCAGGTCAGATTGTCAGTGGTTTTGGCAGGAGCAGCGCCAGGGTTTTTGGCGCCCTAGGCGGGGGTCCTTCCGTGCTCCCAGTCGTCGTCGGCAATTCTGCGGCGGGGGGGTCCTTCCACGCTCCCGGTCTTCGGGGCACTTCAGCGGCGGGTCCCAGAGCGAGTGAAGGACCCGCCGCAGAACTGCTGCCGAAGACCCGGAGTGCGGAAGGACCCCCCGCCGCCGAATTGCCGCCAAGGGCGGCAAAATGACGCCCCCCCAAATCCTGGCGCCCTAGGCGACCGCCTATGTCGCCTAAATGGAAGTGCCAGCCCTGGTTTTTGGGTGGGTTTCACCTTTGTCTGCAGCGTGGGGTGCGGATTGCTTGCTGGGATCATCTCAGTTAATCATTTCCCTGCCATTGTGGGGACCTCAGCTATCAGTGCCCCTTGGTCCCGCCTATTCTCTGCCAATAGTACGTACTAGCCGAGTCTCCTGTGCATTGTAATACTTTGGTCTAATGTTGGGTGTTGGATTTAGTGTGTGAGTGCTGGGTGGTGATGGTAGCCTGTGATATACAGGAGGTCACACTAAATGATCTGGTGGTCCCTTCCGGCCTTAAACTCTATGACTTCACATGGACAGCATTGCTCTGGAAAAGCAATCTGAGAAATAACAATTTAGCTAAGCACTGATGCATGCTTTCTAATTAAACCTTTCACAGTAATAATAATAATAATAATAATAATATATATATATATATTTTTCTGTCACGCTCCTTTCCCCCTTCTCCGTCACCTAGAGAGTAATAAAATTAAATAGGATAATTGCGAGCTTTTCTGCTTTCCATTACATTGTAATTTTACTATGTTCTATTTCATTTTTCGTGACAGTATAAGCTTCAGTGTTCAGATTAGTTATGTCAGGATTGTCAAACATCAGTCTCTGGTAACCTAGTACAAAGCCAATATGGTATCACAGGACAGAAAACACATGTGTGCACATACTCATCTCACCCCCTCCCCTCCCCACACACACATACAGCACACAACATGCCATTAATGGGGAAAAAAGCATTCCGAAAGCCACACACTCCTGAATCTGGAGCTGGCATGGGAGAACTCAGAGTTTCAGGCACTAGCAAGTATATTTTGGTAGAGATGGGGGAATTATTACTGTTGATAAATACCTAACCCCTTTGTGAGAGATGCTTTTCATTAAGAAGAAAATTAAGTCAGAAAGGTTTAATTTTGGGGATGTCTTCCATTGTCTGTGGTCTGTGACCCTTCCCTAATTTATATTTCTTACTGGGGGTAGTACTAGTCTTTGCTGATTCCCAGGATCTGTAAAGTTATGAAACTTTAGCTGTATTTTTGCAAGGAAAACTTACCTGCCTGGGAATAGGAATCTGGCATATATGGATTTTGGCCATATTTGCCATTTCCTAACATGTAGGCCAGGCATTTTGGTTCAAACCTAACATCTCTTCTCTGATCTTTCTGAGCCAGTGGCAGTAGATCAGTAGCATGCTGGAAGCAAAATACCTGTCTGTAGATAAAGTTAAGCATACAGTGGATTTCCTAGGATCTGTAAGCAGATACTGTATTTTCTAACCCATTAAAGTTACTTACATGATTCTGAGCCATTTCAGCCCAAATGTACCTTTAGTGGGTCATAAGTACTAAAGCAGTGGGTTATTTACTTTAACTGTGTCAACCTACTCTCACTGTCTCATTTAATTTGATAAGTCTGCAGCATAATGGATAAAAGCATGCTACCCATTGCCAGATGTACAGTATTAATGTAATATTGATTCTTCATAAATAGAGCAGGGAAATAAGAGGGATTTAGAAAGGAGCTATTAGATGTCAGAGACAGCAAGGCAGACAAACAGAGGGAGAATACTGGAGACAAATAAAAGGACATGTATTGATCATGCATTCTCTCACAGTCACTGTGTTCTGCTGATTGGCACTTGGAGAACTAGTTATTCATTGTGGGAACCACATATATTCACTGGCTTATATTTTATACAGTCTTATGTATAAATAATGCTTCAGCTCCATAAGCAAATATGAACTTGCAGAACTACTAAGTGTGGTATGTAGCCTATTGTTTAAATGAGCCTCTGTACCAGATGACTGGAGGATAGCTAGTGTAATACCAATTTTTAAAAAGGGTTCCAGAAGTGATCCTGCCAATTACAGGCTGGTAAATCTAACTTCAGTACTAGCCAAATTGGTTGAAACTATAGTAAAGAACATAATTATCAGACACATACAGGAACACAGTATGTTGGGGAAGAGTCAACATGGCTTTGTAAAGGGAAATCATGCCTCACCAATCTATTAGAATTCTTTGAGGGTGTCAACAAGCATGTGGACAAGGGTAGTTCAGTAGACATAATGTTCTTGGACTTTCAGAAAGCCTTTGACAACGTCCTTCACTGAAGGCTCTTAAGCAAACTAGGCAGTAATGGGATAAGAGGGAAGGTCCTCTCATGCATCAGTAACTGGTTAAAAGAGAGGAAACAAGGATTTCCCCCAAGGATCTGTACTGGGACCAGTGCTGTTCAACATATTCATAAATGATCTGGAAAAAATCATTCCACAAATACAGGGGCCACTTTAGTAGTATTGTGCCCCTAAATTTTGTCCCACTTGGACCTCATTCTTTCACTTTCTGTCTTTGGCTCTTGCTGTTAAGATTCTTCCTCCTCCACCTTGTTGCCTTCTCTCTCTCATTTCTTCATCCTTATTTGCTTTCTACCTCCTTTTCCCTTCAGACCTCTTGTTCTTGCCCCCTGATTTTTTGGCTGCTTAGAGTCTGAGTCTTCATCTCACATAAACATTTGGTAATGACACTTCTCTCCTTTTCCCCTATAATTGTTCTTGAAGCACTTGAGATGCCTTGGTAATAAGTGTAGTACAAATACCTAGATACGTAGATAGATAAAAATGTAGTGTACCAGTGTCTCATAGATAACTGCAACGAGGACTATAAAAACATCGCTGATAAGTTGAGCCAATGCGTGAAATTAGCCAAGAAAGAAAGACCGAAAAGAGTGAAGGAAAGAATTTCAGAGGAAACGAGGAATTTGCTAGAGAAGCAGAGGAATATGAAGCAAAATGATGGTAACAAACTTGAGTACTCTCTCCTCTGCAAGCTGCTAAGAAGAAGACTAAAGGAGAACTTTGAGAAGCACCGAAATGAAAGGCTCTTAAAGACGTCTGAAGATCACAGAAGCCTCAAAAATGCTAACGGGAATTAACGCTGTACAGGTTGACAATAACCGTGCTGAAGAACAAGGATAGAAAAGCAGTAATTGACAGAACAGGGATGGAAGTGGTCTGCAAAGATTTCTACACTGAACTCTTTGCATCTCATATAAATGTCCCACTACCAACACTTCAACAGACGAATGAGCGCATACTTCCAGTCCTTGTCCGCAAAGTTCAACATGCAATTTACCAAATGAAGGAAGGAAAAGCTCCAGGAAAAGATGTATTGACAACTGAAACGATAAGAACTGGAGGTCATGACCTCTGGAAAACCCTTGTTCAGAGGTTTAGCCGTTACTTGGAAATGCGAAATATACCATCCAACTGGAAGGAGTCCAACACCAGTTTGCTGTACAGAAAGGCAATCATGAAGATCTAAAGAACTATCGTCCAATATGCCTGCTCTCACATGTCTACAAGCTAATAATAATAACAAATCAACTCTCACAGAGTCTGGATGAGCAGCAGCTAAGAAAGTAGGCATGTTTTCAAAGGAATTTAGTACATTGGACCATATCTTTACTATAAACCAGCTATTAGAGCGCTTAAAGGAATACAAATTCCATTTATGCATTGCCTTCGTTGACTATGAAAAAGCATTCAACAGCGTAGAGATCAGTGCAATGCTGCAAGCTCTTGCAGAGCAGGGCATTGACACAAACTACTAAAGGAAGCAAATTCTGATTGCAGTATGGATATAACTCTATTTGACACTCCCCTTCGCATCCCAGTCAAAAAAGGTGTGAAGCAAGGAGACACGGTTTCACTGAAACTCTTCACAGCCTGCCTTGAAATGGTAATGAGGTGGATGAACTGGAAGGGTGGAATCAGCATCAATGGAAAGCAGTTAAGCAACCTCAGATTCGTGAACGATATCGTGTTGATTGCTGAAAACGCTATCAAACTACAGAAAATGCTGCGAGAATTCAACACAAAAAGCAGCTAAGTCGGACTGAAAATGAACCGCTCTAAAATGAAATTGATTTGATTTGATGCCTTGCCAAAAGCCCAAATATTAGTCAAAGGAGAACAAATAGAAGAAGTTGAACAATACGTCTATATAGGCCAAGCAATTGACATGCGCCACGACCAGGAATGGGAGCTCTCACAAAGAAAGAAAGCCAGTTGACATGCATTCAATTCTATCAAGGATGTCTTCCAAGGAAAAATCAACAAGGCAATGCACATCAACCTCTTCAACTCAACAGTACTGCCGGCAGTGTTGTACGCCAGTGAAACATGGGTGCTGACGAAGATAGAGGAGCAACAACTGTTTGTCCCAGAGAGGATGGTGGAAAGAAGAATTCTGGGGATTTAAATCTGCAACTGAGTCCCCAATGAAGTGATCAGATAGCAGAGTGGAATGCAGAACATCATTGTTCAAAGCAGATACAGTAAAATGTGATGGGCCGGGCATATAGCTAGGCTCACTGACAATCGATGGACTGCAGCTGTCACCGAGTGGTACCCATGGGAACTGAAACGACAACTCAGCCAAACTCCAAAGAGATGAGAAGATTTTATTGTGAAAAGGCATGGCTGCACATGGAGAAGGAAGGCCAGGATAAGAGAAGAATAGAAGATGTGTTGTGATCGGTGCAATCTATCTGAGGGCTGAAGGATCGATTGATCAAGGTGTCAATGTAACAGTTTTGGTGGATTGTGTGGGTATTTCTCATCTCCCCACAACCATCATTGACATGATTCTACTGTTAGAACAAATGTCAGACATTGGAATGAAAAATCTGTCTCTTCTACACTTCTTGTAGCTACTGTTTCCAATGCACATAGTGCTAAAATTATATTTAGTAAGCTCCTTTTGGTGTTCTGTAAGAGCCTCTGTGTGGAAAGTAAAGATTTGGGAAGAGAGGCAATCCACAAGAGGATCTTTCTCACAAAATGTGGGAGAACCATTGCTCTGAACTACCCATATCCTCAAAGCCTTCAGAAAAGGATTTCAACTATAGATTCCTAGGAGGCACAAGCTGTTCTACAAATTACTAAACACTTAGCAGATGCAGCTTCTTCAGCTTTTTTTTAAGCATTGTTTGTGTTAGATGGGGGAACAGTGTTTTGAGGATATTTTCACAAATAAGTTAATATCTCAGTCTTTTGTTTTCTCTGACAATGGCACACAGCAGTGTAGTCTCCTGAGGACTAAAATACTTTAATTTAAGTGAAGCATTTGGTCTTAACATAGGGGTACTTTGGTGAAATATAATGGCATGTGATATGTAGGAGGTCAAACTCGATCATCTAAGGGTCCCTTCTGACATTAAACTCTATGAAACCATGAAATCGATATTTCAATTTTCTAGAGCCCCTTCCAGATGAAGATTCACTGAGGTGGGAAAAAGAGAGGCCAAATGACTTTCCCTGTGACTGGCGTAGGGTGATCCAGGAATAGAAACCAGGTCTTTTGGGTCCCAATCCGAGGCTTTAATAACAAGACTTCCCTTCCTCCCTAAGATCAATTGCCTAAGCTAAATGATAAACTGAGGATGTAGAGGAGGTGATGTAACCTTCTGTTGTCTTTTTTTCTTTTTCTTCCCTTTTCTCATATGAGTTTTCCTGTCACCATTTTTACTGTGTTGAGAATGTTGATATAGCGATGTTGGCAACGCTGTGTTGCTACCTCAAACTCTTTACCCCATGGTCTTCCTGAGATGGTAATAAGATAAGTGCAAGGTCAAGAGGTAATTTCCTGTTTCTGTGCTTTAAAAAAAAAAAAAAGGCTGATCTGACGGAACGGATGCATCAGTCTTTGTTTATTTCCTCCATACAAGTGGAAGTCTGAAGTACACATTAAGAGACTGAAGGAATATGAGAATCCTTAAATAAACAGAAGAAAAATATTCTTTCATTAGAACAAATTTAGACACAACTTAAAATTACACTTATGGCTGCAGCTGAGAGACAAGTGGTTTGATTTTAAAATGTTGCCATTCCATTAACTTGCCATGTGCTCAACTTCTATCTCATTGCTCCTTCTTCCAGTCCTCTTTGTGTTGCAGGTTTTGATTCCCTTGACTCCCTCGGATATTTTTTTTGGGGGAAGGGCAAATTCCTCTCCCCCTGGCAGGGATTTTGTTCCAGTCCCTGGTCACTTCCCCTCCCACATAGAGATGATGGGTTTTGCTTGGATGGGGAGCCTCCCCTCTCTCTAACTCACTCAAGGCATGAGCTCGTGCCTCTAGGAATTGAGTTCTTGGTGGACTACTCTGCTTTATAGGTATAGACTCCCCATGCATCAGGTCACAACACCGTTTGGCCCAGTTACCTCTCTGTCTGGACAGAGGGGCGGCCAGTCAAATTTCAGTGGTACTGCAATGCCACATATTGAAATTTGGCCCATCCACCCCTCTGTCTGTAGGGAGGGGTAGCTGGGTCCAATTTCAGTAGCATTGCAATTCTCAGACAGTAGCCATACTGATTTAATACAGGTCTGCTTAACACTGGCTGGGCCATGGCCCCCTCCCCCCGGCTCTGCAGCCTATGGAACTTTGAGGAAGTGATAGTGATTCCAGTATACATAAAAAAAGGTTTTGCATAGGAATTTATCGATAAACTCAATCATACCTACTTTACTATTTCCATTTTTACTTTGACCTTCTGAGCACCCAATCTGCATTTTGTATGTTGTCTTTGCCTGTGGGAATCTGACTCCAGAGCTTGAGCTGTCAATTTGCCTTGAGTTGCTACCATAGTTCTCTGCAACAGCAGCAGGTACAGAAAAGATGCCTGCAACATGAATAATAATAATGCCAATAATATCTCTCTCCATGGGATCTGTTGCAATCTCTCAAGGCATTTCTCATGGGCATGAAAAATTTCAATTTCTCTGAAATTATTATACAATTAAAAACAAGACACCTGTACTGTGCATTCCCCTAGAGTATTTATTTGTAAATGTGTGCACGGAAAGATGTTGCTTTGCACCAATATTTAGTGAAGACACATTGTACATCTACACTGCAGCTGGGAGCATGCTTCCCAGCTCAGATAGACAGACACTAACTTTGCTTGAGCCAGCATGCTAAAAATAGCAGTGTAGGTGGGGGTAGCACAGCTGGCAGCCTGAGTAACAAACCCACCAGGAACCCCGTTACGTACTCATGCAGCTAATCTGAGCTACCGCCAGTGCTACTCTGGCTACACTTTTAGCATGGTAGCCCTGAGCTAGAGCAAGTCTGTCCAGCTGGGAAGCATGCTTCCAGCTTCATTATCGATGTACCTACTTGTTTGTTGCACAAAGGATAGTGGGAAAACTTGTAGTAACAGTCATTTATTATTAACAATTCTGAAATTTGGCCTGGCTGTCCTAAGCATTTCCTTCAAACAATTTACACTTCTTGAGCAAGAATCACACTCTAGACACAGGCAACATAGTCTACTACATGTAACTTGGCACTTGGGAATCCTGAGTGCTAATCCTGGCTTTCCCACTGACTTGTTGTGCAGTCTTGGGCAAGACAATTAATGTCTCTGTCTCAAGTTTCCCATCTGCAAAACAGAAATTTTAGTCATGTTATAGAGATATTGGACCTAATCTTAAATCCACTGTAGCCAACAGAAAGACTCCCATTGACTTCAGTGGGCATTGGATCAGGCCCTCATTCAATGCTTTGAAAATATACAATGCTATACTAATATAAAGGAGTGGACGGTGCAATCCTTACTCACATTATTTACTAGAATGAATAGTTCCATTGAGTTGAATAGGATTACTCATGTAAATAAGTGCTCACCTATGGGATTAAGAATAGTACAAACTAGCCCAAAATGTTAAGTCTGCAAAACTGGGCTGGAGACCACCCTTTCTTCCAGTTTTTTGGCACTTACACTTTTAGCTGGAGTTAGAAAGTTCAAATGAGAACACAAGCATGGAAAAAAACAAGTGTACAAAAAGTTTAACCAATCTTTTCCCAAACTAATACAAGGCAGTGCAGATGAGAGTTTTGGGCAAAGGCTCAAGCCTGGCTCTACTATATTTTTTGTCTCATTGAGTAAAATGGAACTTGAGCAACCCACATAGAAATACACCTCTACCTCGATATAACGCTGTCCTCGGGAGCCAAAAAATCTTACTGCGTTATAGGTGAAACCGTGTTATATTGAACTTGCTTTGATCCACAGGAGTGCGCAGCCCTGCCCCCCCGGAGCACTGCTTTACCGCGTTATATCCAAATTCATTTTATATCGGGTGGCATTATATTGAGGTAGCGATGTAGCTATCTATCTGTCTATCTCTTTCAAATGAGTGTCATATAAGAATATATTTTACATATTGGACTTCCACAATCATATATTGTCTCATTAACTAATATGGAAATAATGACTAATATTTCATATAATGCAGTTCACAAACATGTAACATATAGTAAATTATGACATGCTGTCTATGTATGTGACACATTTATGCTTGTTCCACGTGGGGAAATTGTCTGGGCAAACTTTTATTATGTGGTAGGACGTATAGGTGCTATTAAATTACAAATAATGATAATAAATCAACTGTTTAACCGGTGTACACCTCACTACTGCACCTCACTACTGTACATTGTAGCAAGCTATACGCTTTTGTGTTGAGCCAGAAGAAAACTATACCAGTTGTCTCTTCAAAATTTTGTGCTATTTTGCAGAGCATTAGCATCTCTTTCTTTGAATTAAACCTGGCTTGTGACCTTTTCAACTTGTAAAATGTAGAGAGGATATACAATTACTGTTAGATAAGAATATTTAAATTATATACCAGAATGAAAGTAACTCTTAAAAGTTATTAATAAGCTGGACAGCAATCTGTCATTAGTTTGAAAACAAGGGGGAAAGAAGTTTGCTGTCATTTCCCTGGGGGCCAACTTGGAATGAAAACTTCCTCCTGGTAGCACATGAGACAATCCATTTTTCCATTTTGGCGTTTCCTCTGTCCCTCAGCAGACACTCTGTTGTAATTTCTGCCATTTGTGGAAAACAGAACAATGATTTGTAACATGAATCATAAAGCTTTCTGGGATAATGTGTTGCAAATTATTTAAAAGTAACAATTTACAAAGTACATACTGTACAGAACAATCTTTCATAGTTTGGGGGTGGAGGATAGAAAGGATTAGATAACCTGTTTGGTCTTTTCTCTGCCTAATTTTTATGATTCTATTGACTGTAATTGTTAACTGGAAATTGAAATGTTACAAATAGCTCAGATTTATATAAATATCTGCCAATATCACCAAATAATAATCCAAAGATTTATACCTATACTTGCTAATCACATTTGGATATCGTACTTGAAACCTGACTCACTGTTTTAGGGCTACGTAAACTTGAGAGGCTCCTGAGGGAAGTGCACTTCAGAATTTCAGCATTTACTTGGGTCATGGGGATGACAATCGCAATGCTGCTCTTTTTCTTTTAGGCTGGCAGCCATGCTGTGGACAGTGGTTGGTTTCGTTCCAGCAGAAGAATAATACCATGGTGCACTAAACAAACTATACATATTTTTTTCTTCTTGTGCATGAAAGGAAGGAATTTAGGGTCCCTAAATAATTACTTTAAGGGAGTGGATATATGAATACCCTGCACTGATGTCTGAAATATACAGTTGAAAATGTCATGTATTCTGAATAAGATCATTAATTACTTTTCAGAACATCTATCTATCTAAATACTGCATAGGGCCCCAAAGTGAACCAGTATAGAGGAGGATGTGAAAGAGTTAATGTGGTTGACTACTTGTTTCATTTTGTTGATTAGTAAAATCCAGGAAAGATTTTACTAATCTTCCAGTGGGGGGCTGGGAGAGGGTTTGGTTTGGTGCTGGGCATGTGTGTGGTAGGGTGACTGGAGGAAATATCAGAAGATAGATGAGGGGATGGGAGCCAGGGAGATGAAGAGAAGGAGGAGCTGGCGTTCATTAGCGCCAGGTTAGAGAGGAGGTAAGGGAGAGTGAAACAAAGGGCGGGAGGAGGACAAGGGATCACTTTTTTATACATTTATAGTGGACTTTATGTCGTATTCTTTTAAATATGTGGAATTACAAAAACTCATTAAAAGTTTGACAGAACCCTCTCAGAACTTGTATTTATAGCCACTCTGAGTAAGTGCTACAATTTTTGTAATATTACAGCAATTAGTGAAAGAAGTCAGGAGAAAGATATAATTGTTTCCATGGCTATAATTTTTAAATCTGCTATATTTTAAATTAGTTTGTTTAGACAGATTTATGATACTGTTGCTGACCTTTGCTGTTCTCTATTACTTTGAAATGGATTTGTTCTGTTCTTTCTTCTATTAGCCCCCATAAAATAACACCAAATTTGGAAAGGCCTGGATCAGAGTGGGAGAGGGATCAAAAAATGCTTATGTTCTACAACAGAATGTCTTGTGTCTTCTCCTGTTTTGTTTTTAAAACATCTAAATGATTTAAAAGGCATTGAATGCTTCCCATTCAAGAGCCTCCCATCTGTTTTTTCAAAACTATTTGTCAAGTTTATGTTCCAGTTGAAATGACACAGGTTCTGGCACTTTGGATAGAGCTTAAGCTCCAGCACTGTACTGTAATTGTAACTGGCTCCTCCACATGTGGAACTGAAATACAAAAACAAAGAAAAAGCACAATGTGTTACTTAAATTGCTCCTGATCAGTCATTCTTGCAAATCAGAGCTCAAAACAAGCATGGTTGGTATAATGTAAGGGCACATCAGTGCAGTTTATGTAACAATATTCCGTTGCAGGTGTATTTGTTCAGTGTTTTAAAATGTACTGTTTTTGTACTATCCCCACCCCCTTACCCTTTATTAAAGAAAAGATCCTTCAAATCCTCACACTCCCCATCCTTTACATTGGTAGTTGTATTTGGGATCCCCACAGAACTGCTTAAAAATCTGGTCAAGGTCAGGTGGGTTCTTTCCTCTAGTCGTTGTCATGCTCTGGCCCTGAATTGTCTGATCCCACAGTGCACACCGTAAATGCTCTCTTATCAGAAGGTATGCTAGGACATTTGTGGAATATGCAGTGGGATCACAGAACAGCCTCATGGTGAACAAGTGAAATCAAGACTCTGCAAATTTGGGGAGTATGGTGGGGGGTGGAGGGGAAGAGAGGTCTCTTATCATTATTTAGATCCCCTGTTGGTTAAACTTGTGAATCAGTACTTTTTTTTTTTTTTTTTTTGGTATTCCCCTTAAGAAAGCTTACAATTTAATAAATACTTGTCTGTTTTTGTATAGCTATGCTCATGGAATGGTTTGCTTCTTTAACAATCACTGTCCAAAAATAATAATAAAAATAAGCTAATAACTGTCAAAAGAAAATTATCGTGAACTAATGAAAACTATGTAATATTAGGAAAATGTGCCATTTATTTTTAAAATGAAGTTTTTAGTGCTTGTGAAAGATGCCAGATTGACAACCCCAGAGACTGAAGTACTTTATTTATAGAGTACAAGGTAAGAGGTAGAGTAAGCTTCATAACACCAGTGTGCTTCAACCCTGTGAAGAGGGACCACTTGCAGGAGCAAGAGCTTATTTGATAATGTTCAGAGGTGCTCCCGCTGCCATGAAGCAGTAAATTAGTGCAGTTTCTATGTTCTCTGTGGGTATGTCTACACAGCTTCTATGTTCTCTGTGGGTATGTCTACACAGCAATTAAAAACCTGTGGCTGGTCTGGGTTTGCAAAGCTTGCGCTAAGGGACTGTTTAAATGTAGTGTAGATGTAACGCTGACAGACCCCGGTTGTTGGCAGGCGGGATTGAACTTGGGGGTCTCTGCAGCTTAGTGCATGCACCTCTACTGCATGAGCTAAAAGCCATGTACCTCTTAGCTAAGGCTGTAGAGCAGACTCATTAATCTCTCTCTTTAAGTAGTCTTGGTGCCACTAGATGGGACAGAACACCACACCCAGGAGGTGTGTGGGTTACATAGACATTTGGGCTTAGGCTGGGGCTCTGGTTCTAGGACAGTCCCAGAGTTCAAGCTGCAGCCCGAATGTCCACTATGAAATGAAATAGCCCCCTAGCCTGAGCCAGCTGGCACCGGCGTCTAATTGCAGTGTAGCCATACCTTCAGTCCTTAGCCTGACTGCTAAAGCTACCAGTTTAGGCAGTAGTTTTGCAATGTTGACATCTATAAACTTGGACTGACACGACCGATTAATTTTTCAGATGGATCAAGGGCCTGATGCCCAATATCTTCGATGGAATTTGGGATCAAGCACCAAATAGCCCACAAATGATAACTTTATTATTAATGGAGATATACCTATCTCCTAGAGCTGGAAGGGACCCTGAAAGGTCATCAAGTCAAGTCCAGCCCCCTGCCTTCACTAGCAGGACCAAGTGCTGATTTTGCCCCAGATCCCTAAGTGGCCCCCTCAAGGATTGAGCTCACAACCCTGGGTTTAGCAGGCCAATGCACAAACCATTGAGCTATCACTTCCTCCTGGGGAGAGGGATAGCTCAGTGGTTTGTGCATTGGCCTGCTAAACCCAGTGTTGTGAATTCAGTATTTCAGGGGGCCACTTTAGGGGTCGGGGCAAAATCAACACTTGGTCCTGCTAATGAAGGCAGGGGGCTGGCCTCAACTTGATGACCTTTCAGGATCCCTTCCAGTTCTAGGAGATAGGTATAACTTCAAATTGCTGACAAAGGCTCAAACTGGCAATCTGGAGCTTGAAGATTCTGGAGCCTTTTACCAATCTCCTTAAAAAAAACAAAACAAGCCAAATTTAAAAAGGGCTTCAGAATTTTGCATTTATGAGAAAATTGTACTTCCTGTAAGAGGTGAGCCTTCAGTCTTTTTTCCCCAACCAATTTAGCACATTCTGCTGTTTAGTCCTGAACACAAAGGAAGTAAGAGCCTTTTTTTAAGGGTTTAAGGAGTCTCCAGATTGATATGAATGAGAGTCACATTTACAAGTATATTCTGAGAAGCCAATAGTACAGAACCAAGCAGTGCTGTTTTTGTAAGGGTATGGTGCCTCGTATCTATTGGCTAAATCCTTTATAGGTTTAGATATGCACAACTGTTGCTGAAACTTTCAACCTAATGTAATATTTCCTCTTAGCTGCTGCAGCAACAAAGAAAAATTAAAATGACAAATATACTTTCAGGAGAATTGAATTCCATATTATACTATGATTTATTAATAGCCATTGCTTTGACAAGTAACAATCTGTTTAAATATCTCATGGAGGACAATGTCTCTGACGAATTATTTTTCATCCAAAAACGACAAATGCGAGAATTGCAGTACTGTAGAAGAGGAATGGCCAGGGGAAGCAATTTAAGTTTCAGGTGCAATTGGAACAAGAAGATGACAAAAGCAAGCAAAGTAGAACTGAAGAGAGGAAGTCCTACTTAGCCTAAGCTGTAGGGCATAGCTGTCAATGACACAATAGTATTTGCTAAACAGTTCATTAAGCTGATATTTGCCTGTATTCTTTGGGGGAATGAGTTAGCTGAGGTAGAGTCTGCATGCACAGCCCTTGACATTTTTCCGCAAGTTCAAAGCATTGCATTTCAAGCAGCTCTGTCCTCATTAACAATACATAGAATAGGAACCGGGCTTTGGTATAATAAACTATTACTTTACTAAGAGAGTCAGATGTTTATTAGAAATGCTGCAAACTCTGTTTAATACACTATGTATTATACAGAGAAAGGAATTCTAACTATTTTATGTAGGAACATTATGACACAGGCTATGAGAAATCATCTGGTTAGAAATCATCTGTTACGTGTGCTTCCAGTCTATTTTTTTTTCTGTTTTGAAAACAACTCTAATGATGTCTGAAATTATGAGCTTAGGATCCTAATTTAAAAGCTCATGCTAAGAAACACCCACAGAGTTTTTTCTTTAGGCTCCATGAACTAGCTGCTAAGGGATTGATTTGCCAATAGTAATTTAAATGAGTTGAAAATGAATTGTTTACAATGGGTTTATTCCATCATTCCATTATTAAAGGCTGCAGCAAATAAAACTACCAGTAGAAATAATTGGACAAAATGGTGGATTAAACCAGATATGTTGTAGCTGAGCTAAAATATTTGGATAACCAGCAAATGGGACCTACCCAAATAACTGCATAAAACTCATTTGACTGTTATACTGCTTATTATCCATCTTCATAGATTTAATACTTTTGCATAATGTTTCAGGAATATTTCACATTATGTCTTGCTTTTAATAATTTTAAGAATAAAATGTCTGCCTCCCACTCCTCAATAATTTATTGTTATGCTTCACGACAGAAGCTTCCTGCAGGGGCCAGAAAGGAATTTTCCCCTCCATTGCACTACTGGTAAGGTGCATAAAGGGGGATATTCATCTTCCTCAGAAATATCTCAAGTACTACCCACTGTCTTGCCTTAGGTAGAATACCTGGCTTGATATGCCAATGGCTTTACTATGAAACCCAAAGCAAACTGGTGAGGAGTGGAACACAGAGGTGCTATGTTGGTAAACAAAGGTTATTTTGAAGTGCTGGTATTCTCCTAATGCATCTCTGAGACAGGTCCCACTGAGATGCATTCATCTTTTACAAAAGAATTACAACTTCCAGTAAAATCAGGACCTAGACTAGTTTATTTAACCATCAGCATATAGATATGCACCAGTGAAAACATCCCAGCCAGTGGTATAGTTTATCTGAAAGGAAAGTGAACATGAAAGTTTCAAGCATCATAGCCAAACAGCTGGGTTTTTTTATATCCCCAAAACAGCTTGGGACTGACTGCACTCAGTAGATTGCTTGGCAAAATAGTTCACTTCAAATACCAAAGCTGTGAGTAGAAGAAATACTGTTTTGTTGAATTCCTCAAGTAGCTATCATATGGTTTATTAATTTAAATGAGAAAATGTGCATGATTTAAAATAAGAAACAACCTTATTTGTTGAAATATGTGTTGATTTTAAGTTGAAACCATACAGCCATATGAAGCACAAGTGTTGTGTCTATTTCATTAATCAAAACAAAAAGAGAAAAAGTCCCCTTTGAAGCTACAGGTGCTTTACAGAAAGCTTTAAGGTCATCATTGGGATTTTTCTCTACTCCAAGCACAAGATCCATTAGAAATGGAAGGACAGGGAAATCCCTGTTTAGATAAAGGTGACTGAGGTTTAAGCAGACGGATATGCAGTAGTTGTAAAAGAGCTTAGACTCCAAAATGAATCTAGAAAAGAGTTTATTTGGTAGCTATTTGAGGACATACAGCTATCACTGCAGATATCAGGCCAGATTCTGATGCCCTTGTGTTGAATAGTACCTAATTCAGAAAGTGCTCCTTTGAAATCAATGGCCTGTTGAATAAGTTATTAATAAATGCAACTGCGAGATGTGAAAAGCATGAGGTGTTTTGCCGTGGTGGCAAAACACCTTGGGCCGACCCTGGGCAAGGACCACATCTTCCTTTTTCATTGATTATCATCCAGCATGCTAATTGTGCTTTCAGTAAGTGCAAGAGTTTGAAAAAATGAATGTATGCTCTTGAAAAACACTAAAATCTTATTATAAAAGTGTTAAATTGAAACAATATTTTATCAGTCTAAAGCTGAAACTTCTTTTTAAAAAACACATATTTAAATGAGTCATAGTTAAAATTCTAGCTTCATATTCCTGATTTAATGGCAAATGTTTCCTAGGTACTTTTAGTTCTTTCCTGTTCTCTTCTAAGAAGTAGGAACATCTTAGTCTGCACTATTAATGGAGATTCTAAAATGTTTCTAGGGGGAAATTAATGATTTCTTCACAGATGCTGAAAAGAAGGAGAAATTATTTGGGTAATTACATTTTGCCTACCTAAAATTCCCCCTACACATTCAATTTGATAAAATAATACTCATTTATTCTCCTAAACCGAGGTGTAGTGTTGGTGTGCAATGTTTAACAGGCACCACATTTCACCAAAGAGGTGACTACATTTCAGTGGGTATGTGAAGTGATGCCTATATAGATTTAAAATTGGATTATATAGTACTTAATGATCATTCTGTATGAAAGATGCAGTATAAATGGAAATCATTACTGTTACTGCGTTAGCTTGCAGAAGATATGGGTTCCTGGCAGATAGACCCCTGAGCCTTTTAAAGTGTAGTTTTATTCTGAAAAGGCATTCCATAAAACTACAGTTATGGGGGCTCCGTGTCCATGTCACAATGACTTCCAGAGTCAACTTGGTCTTTTTGTAAGTAAAAAGGTGTCATTCCTAGTTGCTAACTGTAATGGTTTAGGGGCACCTGTAATCTCTCCCCCAGTCTCTCCTGTAGGCACTTTCTCTGCACTCTTCCCACAAGGCTACAGAAACCCCCATTCCCAGCATGCTGTCACAGCTACAGGCGAGTGGCGTCTTATACAGTCCCTTTGCAGCCCCTCTGAAGGGTATCCCTCACGTGACAGGTTCTGCTACCTTCACCGCTCTCCGGGTGGTATCTTAGAGTTCTACCACACTCTGACTAGATACCAGGGTGTCAGCCTCCCTCTTTCCAAATGTTTTGTTTATTCACCTAAAAGTACACAGCAGGCAGAGAGAAGTGTTTAAACAACAAAAATCTATAGGTATCTGGTCTAAACTTTATCCTTCTCTTGCAAGTTTTGGTAGTTACCACCTAGGCCAGTTAACTTTGTCGCTGGGCTGGAAAAGACAGTCTGGAAGCATGTTCCCCTGTAGTGTTCTCTCTCTCTCTCTCTCTCTCATTCATGTTTTCGCCCTGAACAGTTGCTGCCTGCTCACACCTCCTTTCTCTCAAGGTCAGGCTCTTTAATAGTTTAGTGCCCCTTTGATCATAGGTTCAGAACTGAGAAAAATTAACCTGCCAGCATGCTTGGAGACAGGTAAGTGGGCATTTCCCAACAAATAGGTCCCTTATTGTTTCCATAAAAACCCTTGATATGCTCTCTGGTGGTAACTGATCTTGGTCATTGTATTGTTCCCTGTTTGCATCCCCTCTGGCAGCACCCTTTGATTTAATTCCATTCAGTCAGGCAGGATTATATCAAACAGGTGAACTCAGGTGAATAGGAGAGTCATAAAAGTAATACAGATAAATCCTTTGTAAAGCAACTGCTCGGTCCAACAAAACAAAACAAAACTCTTGACTCACAGGACTGTAGGCAGGAATTTGCTGCTTTATTCCACTGCTTCAAAGTGTGTGTGGGAGGGAGAAAACTCTTACTTTCAAAACAGGAAGTCAGGGAGGAGTGGTGCATGGCTCTATCCTGTAACAGTCTGGGCAACCTAGTTAACCCTATCATGATCACTTTGCTACAACTCCTTCATTCTCCACTCCAGCCCTGCACATTCAATCTAGGATCTGAAAATGGAGTCATGTTCTTTTTGTTCATCAGCTAGAAATAGAATAATAGAATGTAGTTGCTGGAAGGGACCTCAAGAAATCATATCATAAAGATACACCAATCAGAAGTTAACACTCCAGACCATAGAGTAAAATGTTTTGGTTTTCCACAAGTGCTCAAGAATGGTATTTTATTACATGTGATGTTTTGGGGGCAGGGGGATATTTGCTTTCTAAAAAAGAAAATATTTGAAATAGTACATGCTCACCTGCCTCCTTATCTGGTTTGACACCATAACCATGACATTTGCTGGCATCTTCACAAGCAATATTCATTTAACCTGATCATTTCAATAATTCTGTCTTTAGATTCACACATCACTGATCAATGGACGACCTAGTGCTGATGATCCTTCCCGAGTATTGCTGGAATTCACTTCAGCTCGCTTTATTCGACTGAGATTTCAGAGGATACGGACACTGAATGCTGATTTGATGATGTTTGCACACAAAGATCCCAGTGAAATTGACCACATAGTTACAAGGAGGGTAAGTTCTGGTAAAGACACAGAACTATATAATAGATGCTGAACTATCCTTACTAAGACTGTATCTGCCTTTGATCACCACAGGAAATCTTGGAAGAATATGAATAACTTCTGTTAGCTGTCAAACTTCCAGGGGCAGATAAATGGCTTTCCTTTCTTCAGTCTTTTTTTTTTTTTTTTTCATCTCAACAGAAGGGAAAGTTTGTTTATATTTTCTGTTTAATGGTGTTATTAACGTGACGAACCAGTAGCAGTGCTACTCTGGCTGTAAAGGTTTGTGGGATTATTGTGCAGATGATCTGCAGGAGATTGTTGTCAGATAATGTCTTTTGCCCCTCATGCCATCACCTCAATATCCTTTGGATCATTGCACAATACTGGCGTTAACATTTTAATTCAAGAGATTTCTTTCATTATTATTCTTCATATCAGTTTTAAAACATGTTTTAGTATATAAGAAAAGAGAGCGTGCAGTGCTTTCATTCTCATCTCTGCACAGGTTAGTGTTTTACTCTATATGTTGTCATTTTGAAGACATATTCCATTTGGTAGCTAAAGTTTCAGGACTTTGTCTGGTGTTACACTAGTGCTTGTAGGAAACTTTCCAGCTGTGTGAACACCAGCTAGCAACTAGGTAAACTTGACAGTTTGGGTGGGGAGAAGAGACTTGGAATAATTTTTGTGAGGGGAAAATAAACCTCGTAAATCCTGAGGTCAAAATCTGATTACCCTTCTCCACTTACTGACAATATGTCTTTAAGGTGGAACAATGATTCTTCCATTGCTGTGAGTGTTATTTATTTTAATAGCTCCTAACTGTAGACAGTAATATTCTGGAATCTAATTGTTCATATCTCAGGACAGGATGCACAGCTGATCTAAACTAGGCAGGCTTGACAACTGAATCATTTAGCTAAGGCCTCCTTGTGCTGCTCAAGCCCCAGTAGGAGGATCCACAGGTAGCTAGAACGAGCACAGTGGTTTCTATACTACTTCCTACTTGTGGCTGCTGCATCCAGATGGTGTGGACAGGGGAAAGAGGACATAACTGTTATTCCCTTGTACCCCGCCCACCCATTCCCTGCTGCCTCAACAGACCCTTTGGAGCCATATTGGCTGACACATGTTTAGAGTAAACTTTAGGCTAAGTGAAGAAAACAAAGATTAGGCAAAAATGGACAATTTTCAATATGGCAACAGTTTAACAATATGTGCCCAAGGTTACATACTTGATCTACTATTGTTTAATGTATTAATGACCTGGAAAAGGGGGTGAGCAGCAAATTAGCAAAATTTGAAAATAACCCAAAATTACACAGTCTAGCCAAGATTATAGAAAAATGTGAGGCACTTCTGTGGACCCTAACCAGACTAGGTGGATAGTCAACAAGATGGCAGTTGAAATTGGCTTTTGACAAATGCATGGTAATGCACAGTGGAAGGAATAATTTGAACTGCTCATATATTTTGCTGGTTTAAAATTAATTGTAACTATTCATGAAAAAAGACATTGCAATAGCTCAGTGAAAAGGCTTTGTTCAAGATGCACCAGTGGTTTAAAAAATATTAGAATGGAAAGTAATACTGATATTATTATAATGCCTTTAGGTCAGGGTGGGCAAACTTTTTGGCCCAAGGGCCACATTGGGATTGCAAAACTATATGGAGGGCCGGGTAGGGAAGGCTGTACCTCCCGAAACAGCCTGGCCCCCGCCCCCTATCCGACCCCGCCCACTTCCGGCCCCCTGACTGCTCCCCTCAGAACCTCCCACCCATCCAACCTCCCCTGCTCCTTGTCCCCTAACCGCCCCTTCCCGGGCCCCCCTGCCCCTAACCACCCCGGGACCCCACCCCCTATCCAACCCCCCGCTCCCAGTCCCCTGACTGCTCTGACTCTTATCCACACCCCTGCCCCTTGACAGGCCCCCCAGGATCCCATGCCTATCCAACCCCCCCTCCCATTCCCCATCCCCTGACCCCTATCCACACCCACACCCCCTGACAGCCCCTCTGGGACTCCCATGCTTATCCAATCCCCCCCCCCATCCCCTGACCGTCCCCCAGAAGCTCCGCCCCATCCAACTGCCCCCTGCTCCCTGTCCTCTGACTGCCCCCTGGGACCCTCCGCCCCTTATCCAAGCCCCTGGCCCCCGCCCCTTTACCATGCCGCTCAGAGCAGCATGTCTGGTAGCCGTGCCGCCCAGCCGGAACCAGACACGCTGCCGCGCTGCTTGGCAGGAGCCAGAGTGCTGCCCACGCGGCGGCGTGGCTGCAGGGGAGGGGAGACAGAGGGGCTAGCCTCCTCAGCCGGGAGCCCAAGGGCCGGGCAGGACGGTCCCGCGGGTCGTAGTTTGCCCACTTCTGCTTTAGGTAAATCAGTGGTATGTCCTCATCTGGAGAACAGTGTTCAGTTCTGATCCCTCCTTGGGAAAAGGTTATGTCAGAAATTTAAGGTGTACAAAGACAGGCAATGACAAATATCAGAGGAATGTGAAGACCTCCATCTGAGGAAAGACTAAGAAGAGTGGGTGTGTTCAGCTTAGTTAGGGGATATTTTCAGTCTAATTAAGCTGGGGGAGAGGTCCCTGCCAAGCCAGACCTTGTCTTCAGTCTTCTACAGAATCTCGTGCAGCTGTGCTACTGCCAATTTAAGTTTTGTATGGTTACATGCATCTGGGGGTTCTAGTGTGGGATCTGTAAGACCAGCCATAAATCTCTCCCATATATAAGCAGCTTAGCCCTACTGAAGCCTGTTTATTTGAAGGGTCTTGCAAGTATTCTTTCACTACCATGGATGCATTCCTGACTTTTGTCTGGGCCATTTATCCCCACCAAAATCGGAAGGGAATGGTCAATGGGTGGATTGACAGCCCATAAGTACAGGGATAGCTCAGTGGTTTGAGATTGGCCTGCTAAGCCCAGGGTTGTGAGTTCAATCCTGGAGGGGGGCATTTAGGGATCTGGGGCAAAAATCTGTCTGGGGATGGGTCCTGCTTTGAGCAGGGGGTTGGGCTAGATGACCTCCTGAGGTCCCTTCCAACTCTGATATCCTATTCTATTAAACAGGATAGGGAACTCTCCCTTCTCTCCACCCCCATTTCCTGTCAGGTCAATCTGCAGACCAGCAGAAGATTTTAACTGTACTTCTCACTGTCCGGGGCATGCCAAAGCATTACCTTATTGAGATGACCAAAGGCCATTGTTACATAGCATTTGTTTAAAAAAAAAAAAAGGTTCTTTCTTTAACACATAGTATGTATTTGCTGAGTAATTTTGTACCATTACTATTAGTGTACTTTCATCATGTGTTCTGAGATTTCTTCCTTCACAGGTGTAAAATCTACATATATGACCTGCTCTTTTATGTTGTGAATATTTAGCCTTTATTTTTTCTATATCTGTGTGCTGTATGTGAACTGTGAGCCATATTCTATGCTGTATAAATCGGTGCAGCTCCCCTGACTTCAATGGAGCAATGACAATTTACACCAGCAGAGAATTTGATCCCTTTTCTTTTTCACTGAGGCCTGAATCTGATGTTCAGGAAGCAGTTACCTATCATACCATCTGCTGTATTTCTAATACATAACAAGGAAATAAAATAAGCAGTTTCAGTACTTGGCCACCTGCAGCTTGCAATCCATTTGGCAATTCCTTCTCTGTTTTGTCTTACAGTATTACTATTCTGTAAAAGATATATCTGTTGGAGGCATGTGTATCTGTTCTGGCCATGCAAGGGCTTGTCCTTTGGATCCAGCAACTAACGTACGTATATTTCTAGGCTCCTTGTTCATGGTGTAGAATATGAATATTCCCCATTGACAGAGTTCTGTGAATTGATGTCTATTCCCACAATATAACGAAAACCTGTGCCAGGGTGAAATAACGTTGGCAGTCAGAATGATGGACTTTGAAATCCACCATCACAGTAACAGTGAAAGATTTTCTCCTAAAAAAAAAAAAAGACTTTGAATAAATCCATTCATTTTGAAAACTCTCCAGCTCTGACAGCAAGTTACATGATTTAGCTTTGGAGACTGAATGCCCTCAGTCTTTCTATTCCTTCCATGGTATTAATCATGATTCTTCTTAAACAAACAAACATCACCAATTTAATGGTTATAATTTCTTCTGTATTTTTAGCTTTCCACTCAAGTTCAACTCTATCAGAACATAATCAAATAAGGAATTCAGTTCAAGACTGATTCTCCAGCTTCTTCCCAATTCCATACACATGCACAAAATGAAATTGCTGAATTTATCTATAATGCTACTAGCATGCAACAGTGTGAGATCACACCCAGCTTTCCCTTATGGAGAAATCCTGTAGAATTTTATAGAAAATAATAATCTCTGAACCATCCTATAGAATTGAATAGAAAATCATATCCCTGCTATAAAGTGAAATAGGATATTTCAAAAGCCCTCTAGAAAAATATCTATAGTTCTGAATAATTTCTATAGAATCCTGTTGGTTTTATTCTTATAGGCCTTTTTCATAAGATCTGCATAAGAAATGCTGCACCGTTTCTGCAGATATTCTCAAAGAACAGCTGTCAGACTACAATCATAACCTTAGAGCTATGCCTTTCCATTGGGCTTGCCTTGGAAGAGTGATGGTAACATTGCAGAACCAGAAAGGGTTCTCTAGAAAATTCTGTCTCGATGTTCTGCCTATGCAACACAGGAAGGGGTTGCAGTGGGATGAAGTATCCTGTTCTGCCACTATGCAAATATTTGAATTGTGTTAAAACTATAATACATAGAAAAAAATTAATGAAATATACATGGAATCTGGTGTAGATCACTTTGCTTGCAATAATTTGCATAAATGTATTGCTGGAAAGGGACAGGTGTCAAATATTTAAGATCATTATAAAAATATGATGAATAGATTTTAAAGGACCACTGAAGAAAACAGGATAATATAAGAGAGGGTGTCAGTCATAGGTGGGCTGGTTTGCATGTACACCTCTAGCCCGACAACACGTGACCCGATGTAACATGAATTCAGATATAACGCGGTACAGCAGCGCTCTAGCAGGGCATGGCTGCGCACTCCGGTGGATCAAAGCAAGTTCGTTCGATATAACGCGGTTTCACATATAACACAGCAAGATTTTTTTGCCTCCCGAGGACAGCGTTATATCGGGGTAGAGGTGTATTCCTAACCTCCACCTGTCTCAGAGCTCTTCTCTTTGCTTTGTTCTAACATCATGCAGAGTTAATACTTTTTTCATTTTTTTTAATGTCAATTAGAGATCGACTTGTCAATGTGAGCACAACACATGTGGAGAAAGTTGTGATCATTGCTGTCCCGGTTTTAATCAAAAGCCCTGGGGAGCTGGGACATTCCTGGTCAAGTCTGAGTGTGAAGGTAAATTATAAAAAAGCAAAGCAAAATAAAAAAGTGTTAGCTTAACTCCTGGTCAGCTCTAGTAGTATTTAGTCCTTAAGCCTCTGCAGAATTCATTTAACTTCAAAATAACACTTGCAAGTGATTGTAAATGTAAACCACATGTTCAGATCCACTATGCTATTTTTTACCATATAATAAATAGATGTGGTTTTGTTTGAAAAGTTTTGATTAAACAGATTTCCAGCAAAAAATGGAGTTTTGTCAAAATTAAAATGTTTTGAGAATGTCAGTTTTGATTAAATTTTCAATAGGAGAATATCAAAACAATTTGTTTTGACTTTCTCATTTTGTTTCGATAAAGTAAAGATGGTTAATTTCAATTCAGTTCATTTTGACTAAGATATTTATATATTTATATGAAATGTTTCAACATTATCTAATGAAATAATTTGATATTTGTAAATCATTTTTTCAAAATTTACATTTTGTGAAAAATATTGATATTTAACTTTTCATTCTGGTTTGGAATGAAAACAAAGTTCAAAAGGCTGGAATTTCTCCTATCTCTATAGTTAACATTGATGTTCACAAAATACCTTAATTTCTGAACCTATTAAAATGCAAGGCTACTGTACATGAGTGTTCATATGGCTACAGGAGTGCAGATGCCTTTATTTTAATGCTCTTTGCAGCCCTTCAGGTGCAGGGCTGTCCCTAAATAGTGCAAACGAGCCCATAGGGTCTGATCCAAAGCATGCTGAAGTCAATGGAAAGACTCCCTCTGAGTTGAGTGGGCTTTGGATCAGGGATTCCTCTTTATTAAAATTTAGAAATGATAATTACCAAAATTTTACTTTTATACAAACCAGGCACCAAACTTGTTTATAACACACAGGAAAATATTAGAGGTTGGCCAGGGAAGTGGAATTTAGATCCCGGTTAAGTTGAGCCTAAGGTTGGGAGTCTGAGGCCAAAACGTGGTAAAAGGGTTGATTCAATAGTGCTGAAATCTTGCAGACTGTTTTACACATTTTAATACTGGAAATCTCATGAACCAAACCAGAATATTGTCCTCTTGTAATTTTGGGTCCAGCCTGGAACAAAAGCCAAAGGGGGCAATTTTGGATCTGAAGATTCAAATTTGAACTGCCCTGAAATTTGAAGGGGGTTGGATTCGAAGTCTCTGTTCTGACCATATCCAACATGCATTATATGTAGATGAAGTGCTTCCATTGAGCTTCCTTTTTAGCTTTGATGAATATTAATGTAGCTAACAGTTTTAACATTTCAATAGATTCTTTGTAGTTCTTGTATCTTCTTCTTGTCTTGTACTATCCAACTTTCTCATGAGCAACATGTGCATTCAGCAAAATGTTATGGGATCACCAATTTAAAATGGCATATTGCAGCATTTTTTTTAAAAAAAAAGAGCTTTTAGGGCTTTTTCCAAAGACAAGACCCCTAGAAAGAAATATTATCTGAAGGAACTCCAGGCACCATTTGTGAGTGGACCTTATTATATTTAAGAGCTGAAGAAGTGGTATGCTCATGAGTAAAGATGCTATTTGTTTCAATGTTCATGGCATAGATGTCAAAATGATGAAAGAATGTTGTTAATACTTCAGTAAAAATGTTATTTCTGCATGTCTGTAGCCTGGGTGTGAGGTTTGCTATTATAGTTGTCTCTTTTTCAGAATGCAATTGTCATGGGAAGACTAAAGAATGTTACTATGATCAGAATATTGCAGACAGAAATCAGAGTTTGAATATCCATGGAGAATACACTGGAGGTGGAGTGTGTATTAATTGCACACACAACACTGCAGGCATAAACTGTGAGACCTGCACTGATGGCTACTTCAGGCCGAAAGGGGTAAAGTATGCTCTGCTGTCGCTTCTGTGTAGTTCAAGCTATCACTTCTGTGAGGGGAGTTAGGTTATTAAGTAGAGAAGACACACTTTTGATTGCCATTTTATGAAGGTTAAGTTCTAATTCTGACAGCAAACTAGTCGCCTTTCACAGTTGGAAATCTGTAAAGTAGATGTTCACAGGAATATGAAAGCAAATTGTGTTGATATGAAAGAATGTACTTAAGGTCAGGGCCTCCAGCTAGTACTTCAGTTTGAATTAAAGGAGGATGCAATCCTGTAAACACAGCTTTTGCATCGTAGAGAATTTCAGCATACATTCTCAGAAAGCAGAGAGATATTGCTGTAGTTGTTGGGGGTGGTAAGGAAATTGGGAGAAAGGAGAATCTCTAATTTGTTTAAGCTCTTTAAATATAATGTATTAGTACTTCTAAATCGTTCTGTTAGCATCTCCTGACCTTTATCAGGCATGGACAAAATGCAGTTGCAAACCAGACATAATCAACAAAATTCTACAATATATCCTGGGATGCCTTCCACTTCAGTAGAAAGAGATATGGTCTGTGGAAATGCTACACTAAATTCCAGAAGGTGATACTCAATCTCGGTCTGAATTGAGGCCATGAGAAGAAGCATGACATACTGGGATCCATTATCTCCATGGTCTGTCGTCACTCTGTATTAAAGATACAGAGAGCTGCTCTCTCTATTCTGTTTATGTGTGCCTCTTGGGTGACTGGAGGTTCCTGGTACATTATCATTGTGGCCCTCAGTTCAGTAAAGTTTGGCCACTGGGCCTGATTGTTCTTCCCTCTACTACCATGGAGACTAACAACAAATGAACAAAATTAAAAATTCCCCCTATATAGCAAGGTTGGACTTTGTCTTCAAAGCATATAGAAGAAAGAGTTTTGGTCTCTTGTCACCAGCTGGATGGTTTAAACTTATTTTGGAGCAAAATGTAAGCAGTCCTCCAACTACTAATTTTTGTGTCCACAGTCAATTGCGAGTATAGAAAATGTGGACAAGCTTCTGAAAATACAGTAGGAAGGCCAGACTTTTGAAAATGTAGGGCTAAATGACTTGTCCAGGGTCACAAAGAAAGAGTATGGCCAGCCTGGGAATAGAACTCTCACGTCCCAAGTAATATGGTGGTATTTTCAGAAATGCATGAATGACATATAGGAGCACAAGTTTCATTGACTGTCAATAAGAATTGTGCTCTTAAGTCACTTTGGCACTTTTGAAAATACCACTCTAACTTCTTTGTCTTAACCATGAGAATGTTCTTTCTTCCTAATAATGGAAAAAGACTGTGAAAACATTCTCAAGGTTCAGTGTGGTTTCCATGTTCAGAGAAGCTTTCCATGTTCAGAGATGCTGGTTCATCAATGGTAAAAATGCTGAATCTTGGAATAAGGGTGAGGATACACAGGGTTCAATCTGTGTTGGGTCTTGTCCCCTGAGTTGTTGGGGATCAGGCACAGAATGGAAATGTTAATAAGCTTTTACACCCAACATGATAGCTCTTTACTGCTTGTGCCCAATTCATCAGGCAACACCAAGTAGAGGTCAACTGATCTTAAGGACACTTGAAATGAACAGCTACATGGGGTCCCAAAATGATGGGGGTACTCACAGAGGGAAATATGATTGCACTTGCCAGTCATAATCAATATAAGTTCCATCCCCTTCCATGTAAATCCTCTGCTGCCCACAGGGAAAAAAGAATGATGGAATCTGGACACCTAGATTTCTCTGCACTTTTTGCTTTTTGTCCCAGGCATACTGTTATAATAAAATCTGGGCCTTGTCTGGTTCCTTTTCTAAGATGAAAAAAGGGAAGGTGAAAGCAAATTGTTCAGTTGTCTAGTGTTCACTTTTCTTCATTTATCCTGTAGTTTAATTATTGTTTTTCACTCATCTCGGACCGTGTGACTGAACTATTCCACTTACAATAAGTTTCAATCCATGCTTCTCATTCATTATCACAATGCTGCAGAATTTAGCTACTAGAAACCCAAAAAGGTTTAAAAACTAAAGCATGCCTTCACTCACTGTAATTAAAAAATGATAAAAACATTTCTGTTAACATTAGTTTATATACAACTGTTTTACTTTAACAAACTAAATTTGGGACCTCAATTACCTGAATGTCTCTTTGGTAAAAATTAGCTAAGATTAACATGCAGACTGAATAACAAACTAATAGACTGAATGAACAATGCTGTTTCAGTGTTTGTTAAAACTTGCACATTTATTTGAAACAAACAAACAAACCCTAAACACAGTATGATTCAATCCTGATTTTGTTGTTGTGGGTTTTTTTAAATTAAGTACCAGTTTCTAATTTTTAAAAGGTAAGATTTAGCTTTGAAACTCACTGGGGTTTTTTTGGTACTTTTATTTATTTCTTGTAGGTATTACCAGATGACCCTAACCCATGCCAGCCATGTTCCTGTGATCCAGTTGGGTCTTTACATGCTACTTGTGTCAAGGATGAGAAATGTGCGGAAGGAGGTGAGATCCCTGACAGTTAGATTACAGTTACAGTGTTAAACATTGTGTACAACATTGTTAAAATGAAAGCTGAATTATCTTCCTTCACTGAGCCAGCCCTCACAGTAGACCAATGCTAATTCATTCACATGGTCACTAATCCGCCTGCGCTCTCACAGTGTTCTCTCATACCGTCTTTCAGTTTTGCAGCCTGCAGGCATGTGCACGTTGGGAAGAATATTCCCAACTGAACTCTTCTTATGTTGGCTTTTCCCATTATTCCATGGTTCTCTGAAATGTGGTAGATACTGGCATTCAAATAGACACACACACTAGACCTCCTGCCAAACTCAGCCTATAGCATGTCTCCTGATTCTGTGCTGGGAAGCAAGATGCGTGCATGAAGCACACAGCATGCAGTTGCATCCTTGTAAAGGATTTTCTAGTCCTCTTGCCAAGAGCAAAGAGCTTTCTCTTTCAGAGACAGAGATTAAAATAAAGCAGAACCTTAATCTTACACTCTTTTCTTCGGAGTGCCTATTTGCATTTGAAAACTAGGAAAAGTCCCTTTGAAAGGTGTCACATTTACCTACCATCTCTATTATTACTTTAGGATTATAAATTTTTCATCTTAGTTTCTCTATAAGAGCCATCTTCAAATAGAGAACATGCTGCTTTCTTTTAAC
Source organism: Emys orbicularis (assembly GCF_028017835.1). Classification (NCBI taxonomy): domain Eukaryota; kingdom Metazoa; phylum Chordata; order Testudines; family Emydidae; genus Emys; species Emys orbicularis. The sequence continues at coordinate 101,077,675 of NC_088685.1, forward strand.
TTGGAAATAATGTGGTGTTGTTGTTGTTGACATTTGGTTGGAGTGCAGCAGAACTTCAAGGTCAGGTTTTAAGAAAATTTTTTAAGTGGACTAATTGTACACCATTGATAAGAGATACTCTAGTGATCTTTTTTCCCCCCAAGTAATTCAATGGAACATAAAAGAAGCACAACAGAGCTGTAAATACAGAGCCCAGAGGTACAAAATCTACTACATTAGCCATGTACTGATTACATGCATTAAATAACATGATTAAAGATTCTAGATAGAATGATAGAGCCTGATTAATACAGAAGTGAAAGGAACAGTATATCACACAGATTAATAGGAAATTGTGTAGAAGCTGAAGAGAACATGACTCCCAGGGTTAGAAAAGACACAGCAAGACAATGTGATGTCTTTAGCAAACCGTGGATAAGAGTGCACAGGTTATAGATGAAGGATTTAAAAAACTAAAGGCTACCTTCATGCTATTAAAAGCGATACCTTTTATTCAAACATCTGCTACTGCTGATGTTCAGTCTCTTTAGTAAAATAATGAGGCTATCATTTTGAGAGAAAAAGGCCTTAATTAAAGAAATGTGGTGCCATGCATGCATGCATGTCTCCAGGTAGCTGTCAGCTACAGTACAGTTTATTTCTCATACCTATTGAACTAACCACAGTAGGGGGCATTCTACAGAGTTTTGTACTGCGGCGAGCAGGATTTTAAACCTGCTTCAAAATAACTGCATCCACCAGGCCCTTCTTGAAACCTTGTCCTCCCTTGCTTTTGTGATTCTTGTCTTCCCCTGGTTCTCCTCCTGCCTCTGTAGTCATTGTGCCAGTGTTTCTTCTGATAGGTTCTGCTGCTCCCCTCTTCCTCTTTCTGGTGGTGTCCTTCAGAGCTTTATCCTTGGTCCACTCCTCATCTTTCTCCACAGTCGTTCTCTAGTGTCTCGATCCATCCAATTCCATATTTCAGTGTCTCTCTTTAACATGTCTACCTGGATGTCTTGACATTTTTTCCCTCTCTTCACATCATTAAACCTTTTGTCTAGGCCCTCATCATCTCCTAGCTTGACAGAAGCTCCTCCTTCCTGACAACCCTCTTCAGCTCCATCTATGTTAGAACACTCTTTTAGTTTCTCTGCTGGCTCTGTCTTCTCTACCATATCAGATACACCCCCCCACACACACACACACACCTTTAAGGTCTCTAACACCTCTGTCCCTCCTTGCTTACTTGTTCTTGTAACTTGTCATATTGTCCTCCAACTCTTTATTCTGCCAATGATGCCAGCCTCAGTTGTCCATTTGTCCACATCTCCAACAAACTCCTCCAGTCTTTTTTCCATGCCAGCCTTCATTCATGGAATACCCTCCCTGAAGCAGTCTGTGCAGAAGGACAAAACACCCTCTCTGAAAAAGGCTGTAAAGCCACTCTTCCTTCCTCCTTGAAGTCCCTCCACAAGAACCTTTTCTACTATGTTGCTTATGGAAAAGGACAATTTGTTATGGCTGGCTAGAAGGCCAGTAAGGGAGTTCTGCTATTTATCTTATATATATTTAAAATTAGCAAACTCAAAACCATCTGTGCATACAACTAGACTACATAATCACATTTCTGGCCATGGTATCTTTATCCTTGCTCCCCTATTACCTCCAGTTATTTGTTACTCATTGCCTGTTGTCTTAGATTGTAAACGCTTTGGGACTGGAACTGTTGGTGGTGCTATTGTTGTTAAAGTCTTAGAAGTCTTGTTTGATAGTCTCTTAGATGGGATCAAGGATGATAATAACTGTCATCCCATGTGGTGTTTGGGATTCAGCTGGAGCTGGTAGGGGTGCGATGTCACCTGGGTCCCTCTCTTTCTGGCCTGTTCTGATCAGGATTAGGATGATGAAGGGCTGGGTTCCCGGGAAAAGGTGGAGTGGCAGCCATGATCGTGAAGCTCATTCCAATAAAGTCTGACTGTTCTTTCTGTCTGTTCTTCGTTTTGTTCTTTCATACTTTCCCTACAAAAATCTCTTTCTTTTAAGGATCCCAAAAGGGAGTGATGGGTGGAATAGCCCATCCCGTCATTATTTTGTCCTCCAATTAGGCCTAATATCAGATATGCCAATTTTGGCTCATTAACCTCTGGTTCCACGTCTCCTATTTTTAACAAGTATAATTTTAACACAGTCCTTGAATCATATCAACTTAGCCTGTTACGTTTAGACTAATTTAGTTTCTCTGTCTGATTCTCTTGCACCTGTTTATAACATGTTTTATTGAAAATAATAAATGTGACCTACTTTCCATGGTAAATTCCTAAATAGGCAAAAGTTATAGACCAATTGTCACAACAGCTCTTATACTGCAAGTATAACTGTAATATCTAGGCACAGATCCAAACTTTTTTCCTTACAGATCCCTGTTCATTTCTGTCTTGAATATGTGTTCACTAGCTCAATGAAACCCTATGTACTTCAAAAAAAATATTGTACCCAGCCAATTGTGAAGGAAGTACTCTGTATTGAGCCCATAATATGTTACCTTGACAGAATCTCTATTTCAGTGAAGATAGCAAAAAACCTCTCATCCAAGACAGCAGCTGAAAAAAGCCAATTTACTTGAGTATTTGTAAACTGAAATGAGTCTGTTTCTTGTCTGAATGAAAGGCTGAGAAACATGATCAATTCCAATGGAATTTCTCTATATACTTGCAAATCAGAATGAATACACATTAGATATATTGAGACACATTCCAGAGGAGCTGGCTGGTTGTTTAACGAGAAATTGTTTGCATGGTGTAAAATGGAAATCTGCTTCTGAAGCATGTGGCACACCAAGCAATAAACAGGTTATAATTCTTAAATTTAAATGGGAAGATTATGATGATTGGGGGTATAGGCTGGTAATGAGTGCTTCTCACTGAGATGGAGGTTGCAGGATGAGCACTCTGGGTATGTCAAGGCTGAGGATTATTGGGTATCAATATGTTCCACTGATAATCCTAAAGGTAAATAATGATGCTTCTGGCATAAATAGCACATTTTAATACTGTATTTGAATCTCAAAGTGCTCATTAAACACTGATTTTCAGAATAGTCCTGTGTGATAGGTTTATGTTCAATATAGATAAGGGCCAGAACCAGAATCTTTTATGAAACCATACCCTAGCTACAACCTTTGGTATGAATAAAATGGAGCTCTGACCCGAACAACCCTTGGTTTTGGATTTGAAAGGCCATAATCCATGCAGAATTTTGCCAGATTAAACAGTGACCTCTTTAGCCCATCTGTAATCTATGTTACCAGTGGATAAACTGAAGTACAGAAGTTTAAATGATTCAGTTTATAATCACCCAATTCAGTGGCAGAGCTGGGATCTCTGAGACCTGGACCTCCCAGTCCACTGCTCTAAAAATTAGACAGCAATCCTTGACTGAATCAACCCACCTCTTCATCCAAGGCACTCGACTTTGGGGCGAAATAAATAATTTCCTAGTAATTTAGCTTTTAAACAACCTGTAACAGCTCCAGTGGTTGGATGCTTCCTAAATCAGAGACTCCGTCATGCTGCCATTTTTTTTTGCCTGCATATTTGTATATGTAATGCTAAATCTCAATTACAGCTGTTTATTTTAAATGTAAAGCCTGCTCAGACAGTGTGGGGTAAATAAGACCTAGATGCTGCCGCCCCGACTCACATTTAGTAGTACTTTACTCAGGGAGCAGTCCCATTGATTTCAGTGGGGTTTCTTGTGGGGTTAAGGTGCTACTCGATAGGAGTAAGAGCAGCACACTGGCCCTAGGATTGTCAGCTTTTCAGGGCATGGTCTGTGCACACAATTTATACTTGTACAGTGCCTAACACAAGTGTGGCCCTGATCCTTGCAATCATAGTACAAATAACTAATAATAAAGATAAATCAATACGTATGTGGATTTAGTGTTTTCTTTGACTTTCCATAGGCATGCTCCCTGGATTCTGCCACTGCAAGACTGGCTACGCAGGTGAAAGCTGCAATCGATGTGCATTGGGTTACAAGGGTTATCCTGACTGCGTGGCCTGTAGCTGCTCCGTGAAAGGCAGCTTGAATGATGACCCTTGTATAGGATCCTGCATTTGCAAGGTATGAGTGTCAAACTATTTTCAGCCATAGTTAATCACCATTGATATTATGAGAAATTAAAACCCATTATCCTCTACCGTCATTGCAATGTTGTCATGCTGTTCTTTTTCTTCGAGTGATTGCACATGTCCGTTCCGCTTTGGGTGTGTGCACACCTTGTACACAGTTGTCGGAGATTTTTCCCTAGCAGTACCCGTCAGGGCAGCGTGAGTGCCCTCTGGTGCCGCATGCCACTGCACACAAGTATAAAGGGCTGTGTTGCCCCCGCCCTCCCTCAGTTCCTTCCTACCGCAAGTGATGGTTGTTGTTGGAACTGCCATCTTTGATTCATCATATCTTCCCTCCCGTAGTGTAAATAGTACCTGTAGCATTAGTTTGTAGTCTTGTATAGCATGTCTGTAAATAGTTAGTTTTAGAGATAAGTTTGGAATACAGTCTTTTTAGTATACAGTTGCTGGTGCCTGATTGGGTACTGGGCTTGGTACCAGACTGATGCCCTGTTCTCCTGGCTTTAAGGCTTGTTGTTCATGTAACAGGTCTAGGCCAGTGAGTGACCCATACCGCAGCTGCCTTAAGTTTGTGGGAGAGGCGCATGTAAGTGACAAATGTCACATTTGTAGAGAGTTGAAACCCTGTTGGAAAAAGGGCAGGGCTGCCAGATGCAAGCATCTGCTCAATGAGTCCGCACTCCATCCATCATCAGAACCTGCCCCCACTACAAATGGGTTCCAAGCATGTCCGAGTTTCCTAGGAGTGCTCCTCCTGTTCTGACAGAATCCTCAGGCAGATCTGTGTCACAGGAGCCTAAGAAGAGAGTGTGTGAGTCTAATAAAGATTTGGTACCACCACCCTGCAAGGAGAAGCACCAAATGTTCACAAGACTTCAGAGGTGCACTCAAAAAAAGTCACACCCCCAGGAGCAGGGTGGACCAGGAAGGGTCAGTTGAGACCATTCCCCAAAGAATTGGCACCACTTGTGGTATCTCAACAGGAGCCCTTTCCAGTGCCATTGACACCTGAGGCTTTCGAGGCAACCTGAGAGTTGCTTAATTTGTCAGTACCAACTTCTCCTCTGCTCAGTACCAGCCACTTCTACTCTTGCAGTACCTCTATGTAGGATTGCGTCTACAGGCAATCCAGCAATGATTTGGCTGATACCCTCTTCCCAAGACTTGGAACCTCCCTCCTCGGTACCAATGGGTTCAGCTCCCCAATGGTCAGAGGAGATAGACTCCTCCTCAGACTCAGAAGTCATATCCTTTGTGTCCCGACATGAGCATGCCCAGCAGCCCCAGTGGGGTGCCTGCCTGCTGTGATACTGTCCACAGGCTCATCATCCTAATAGCCAGTGGTCTGCACATCATCCTAATAGCCAGTGGTCCAACCTCCATACCAGTAACCCTTCCAGACCTCTTGGGGCTTCCCTCCATGTTCCAGAACCTCTCTGTTGCCTCCCCACACTTCTATGTCAGTCAGGTGCTAGGAGCATCTGCAAGAAGGTCACCATCTTCCTTCCCCTGGTACCATGCAAGTGGAGCTGCATGCTCAGGACTCCCCGATAGAGGGATTGGAGGAGGTACCTCCTCAACCTTTAGCCTCTTCTATGTTGCCTGATGAGGCAGTAGTGACTGACTCTACCTCTTCCCCTCCTGATGATTTTAGAGCCATCAGCCATTGTTGAGTAGGGTGGCTGTAGCTCTGGATATCCAGGCAGAAGAGATACAAGAAAGGTGTCACAGGCTTGTGGGTATTTTAGGTTCTGCAGGCCCCTCTACGGTAGCTCTCCCTATTAATGAAGCTATCCTGGAGCCTGTCAAGATTTTATGACTTACCCCTTCTTCTCTGCCTCCCACTCCCTAAGGGTGGAGAAAAGATATTATGTCCCTTCATGGAGGTTTGAACACTTTTTTACAACCACCCTTCTCCAGGCTCCCTGGTGGTTTTGCACCAACAAAAAAGGAGAGGCAAGGACACCAGTCCTCTACTCTGAAGGGAAAGGAAGCAAAAAAATCTAGATCCATTTAGCAGGAAATTTTATTCCAGAGGTTCCTGAGTTTACAGCTCAGGATTGCAAACCAGCAAGCTCTGCTGGGTTGATAGGATTTCAGCCTGTAGGATAATGATAATATCCTACTTTGCCTCATCAAGAAGTTTGTCTTTGAACTCCAGGAGTTCTCTTCTTTGGCGGAGTAAGGCAAATTAATTGCCAGAATGGCATTGCCAGTGAGCCTGGATGTTGCAGATTCCTCAGCTCAAGTTATGGCCTCTGCCATCATGATGAGGCATTTATCTTGGCTGCAGGCATCAGGCCTCCCTCCAGAGGGGCTACACACAATTCAAGACCTCCCATTTGAAGGCTGTTGTCCAGTAAAACTGATCAGGGGCTTCATAGCCTTAAGGATTCAAGGGCGACCCTTAAGTCTCTGAGGATCTATGCACTGGCGACAAAAAAGAAAGCCGTTCCACCCACAACATTCCCAATGGTTTCAGCTCTTTTCACCACATTTCCAGGACCTGCCTAAAAAAGGGAGGGAGTTACAAGATACATCTTCCTCCTCCACCCTCCTCTGCAGCTACCAGCTCTTCTAGGCAATCTGGATTATCTAAGCAATGATTTTCACCTGCTGGTTGAGGACAGTATACACTCCCCATAGTTCCATCTTTCCTGAATGCTATTTTTGCCAACTGCTTATCCCACTTACTAAGCATTTGGACCCACATCACTATGTATTAGTGGGTCCTAAGGAAGAGGAAACTGTGATACACCCTTCAATTGATTTCTACCTCCCGTCCCCATCCCTCTTTAGGGACCACTCTCACAAGAGGATGCTACATCAGAAGGTCCAGTTTCTGCTCCTCCTGGAGGACATACAGGAAGTTCCCATGTTGTTCAGAGGGAAGAGATTTTAGTCCTGTTACTTTCTGATCCCAAAGGCAAAGGGGAGGGGTGTCCTCGGGCCTATTTATTCTGAATCGCCACTATAGCATCTGATATCCCTTCCTTAGATCCCAGGGGACTGATATGCTGCTCTCGACTTAAAAGATGTTTATTTTCACATGACAATTCACCAGAGCCACCAAAAATTCCTCAGGTTCATGGTCAATGGATTCCACTGACAATTTGCAGTGCTGCCTTTCAGACTATCAGCAGCTCGTAGCATATTCACGAAATGCATGGCTATAGTAGCGGCATTCCTGAGCAAGTCTGGACTGCATGTATTTCCTTACCTGGATGATTGGCTAGTCCAGGTCTCTGGTACTCTCCAGTTTAGCAACTATTCAGTCCACTTTTGACATACTGGGGGCTACTGATCAAGGACAGATTTCACTGTATATCTCCTGTTTAACGAATAGAATTCATTGGAGTAGTTCTGGACTTGACTTGACACAGCAGAGGTTCCAAACAAGGTGACTTATTGCTCTAGATCTAAAGGCTCATCCTCGCATCAGAGTTTGAAACTGCCTCAAACTTCTAGGATACTTGGCAGCATGCCCCTACATGGTACAGCATGCCAAACTACACCTGAGACATCTACAGGGTTGGATAGCCTTGGTGTACTCACCGGCCCATCATCATATAGATATTCAAGTACCCATTTGGGTCTCATGCTCCATGGACTGGTGAATGTTTGCAAGTGGGGGCCCAATCCACAAAGTTATGCCAGGAGGCAATCCTCCTGTGGAATTGATGCTTCACCAGTTCCATCAGCCTGAGAGCTGCTTACGTTCCAGGAGCTCAGAATACTCTGTGTTAGCAGGTCATTCACAGGCCATCATGAGTAGTCTCTTGGACCAGACTTTTCCAGCTCCATTTTCCAGCAGTGGGGAACTCCTCAAGTGGACCTGTTTCCAACAAGAGAAAACAAAAAATGTCATGTTTGTTGTTCCCGAGCAGGTCACAGCCCGGGTCACTGACAGATGCTTTCCTTCTGCCCTGGTTGAGAGGCCTACTGTATGCCTTCCCTCGAGTTCCGATCCTGCCCAAAATCTTATCCAAAGTCAAGCAAGATTCCACGCACTTTATTCTAATAGCTCTAGTCAGGGCCGGCTCCAGACACCAGCCGACCAAGGACGTGCTTGGGGCGGCACCTTGGGGCAGGGCGGCGCTAGGGTTTTTATTTATGTATTTATTTTTTGGTTCGTCGGGGCAGTGCTGGAGGGGTGTTTTTTTTGTTTGTTTCTGCATTGCGGCGCTCGGGGTGGTGGGGCTTCGGGCGGCACGGCGCTGGGGGGGGCGGGGGCTTGGCGCGGCGCTGGGGGGGGCTGGCGCGGGGTGGGGCTCGGAGGGGGGGTGGGGGCTGGCGCGGCGCTTGGAGGGGGCGGGGCTTCGGGCGGCTTGGTGCTCGGGGGCGGGGCTTCAGGCGGTGTGGTGCTCGGGGGCGGGGATTTAGGCAGCACTGGGGAGGGGGTACGGCGGTGGGGGGGCGGCGCCCCCTGTTTTTTGCCTGGGGCGGCAAAAATGTTAGAGCCGGCCCTGGCTCTAGTATGGACATATCAACATTGGATTTTGACTTTACTAGATCTATCAGTCAGACTTCTGCTGTTTCTCCTGATGGATGTGGATGTGATATCCCAGGATCACGGTCGCCTTCTTCATTCCAATCTTCAGACAAAACACAGTTACCTACCTTTCCGTAACTGTTGTTTTTTGAGATGTGTTGCACATGTCCATTCCACGACCCACCTTCCTTTCCCTCTCTATTGGAATCTTGCTGGTAGGACAGAATGGAGAGGGGTCGGGGCAGTGCAGCCTTTTATAGCTATGTGCAGTGGTGTGAGTCACCAGAGGGAGCTCACACTGCCCCAGCAGGAACCGCTCAGGGAAAAATCTCTGACAACTGTGCATGAGCTGCACACACAACCCTAGTGGAATGGACATGTGCAACACATCTCAAAGAACAACTGTTGCGGAAAGGTAGGCAACTGGTTTTTAGCTGTGGTGGTATGTGTCAAGAAATTGTGACTCCTTTTAGGGTTAATGTGTTTCTGGTCTGACTGTGACACTTCAAGTCCTGAGTACAAGTCTTAAAACAAGTAATTAGGAATCAGCTGCCATTCAGGTAAACCCAATAAAATTATACTCAAGATAAGATATTTAAAACATTCAGAAAGCTGTGAATTGTTTATTTCAAATTCCCACCGCCATCCGCCCAGAAGCTATACATTAAAAGCAGCTGAGCACTGTCAACTCTAAAAATAATCTGTCATATGTCTTTAAAAGAGCAAATATTCTGAACTATTGGTTTAAGGGGAAATGGCATTTAAGGGCTCTATTTTATAAGTTGTTATGTAGTATATTTCGTCATTCTGCTGCCAAAGTTTGGACAAAGGAGATTCTCTTTTCCATATTGGGCACTTTGTTTGGAAACCTCCAAGGTATTTCTGTCAAAGATGCTGTTAAAATCTGACTGCTGAGGCTGTATGTGCTGTAGGCTGAAGTTCTTAGTGCTGTGTGTGTGTAAATTCAGAAAGCCAAATATTGATCTAGCTTTTGAATTAAAACACTATTTTAAAATGATACACAACTATTTTTAGTTTAAAAAATATCCTCAATACCAATAATGCATATGAAGGTCCTGTTGTCCAAAAGATGCAGCTTACATAAGAAATAAGTCATCCTGAATATGCTCAGCAGAGAGCAACATGGTAGATACTGTAGGTTATTTTTCAATAATTTGTTGTGTATGTTCCATTAGGATGTTTAATTTACAGACTCTGATACAAGTGTGTGTGTAAAAATGCTTCTATTAAGTTCTCAAAAGCACAAGTGTACAAAAAAGTTCCATTCTATCATCTCATATTGAATACACTCATAAACCACCAGTGTGACAGCTGAACAGCACTGAAGTCTGTTCAGGGTATTAATCTTATCCTCACTTGACACATATATAACACTCAAATGTTCTCTGTCAGAAGTAAAATCTCTTCCTATCAGGGTTTTAATTTTTAAGCTATCGTGTCTAGAGAATCAGACTTGGGGCACATTTCATTATGTTCTGATTTGAAAATGAGCTTTGATGATGAGTTATATATTCAAAATATACTTTACTGTAGGAAACAGTTCTGCACTGCCAGAAGGATGGGTTACATATCTTTTTCCACCTTCAGGGTTTAGGATTCTGTTAACTTACTGTCTGCTCACAAGAATGGTGTAGATTACTTGCAGTTGTAGAGTACAATTGTGCTCTGCTTTGTTACTGAAACTTTTATTATAACAAATACATTTACTTTTCAGTCCTCACTTTTCTTTCCTCTTCCCATCCTGCCCACAGTAACACATCAGCAATTCAATTGGATCATATTCAAGGAACTTTTAGGGCCAGATTTTCAAAGTGGTTTCAAAAATTGCAGCTGCAAACATTTGTGTGCATAGAAACCACTTTCAGAGGCCAGCTACAGTTAGAGTACAGTAGTACTACAGCTTAAATTTTCAGACCAACAGCCTTGACAGTTGCTTTAAGCTTTTGATGTACAGACCCCAAATGATGTTGCTAGTTGGCGAGAGACAATGAAAACAGATATAGGAATAGATACAGAATTACCACATAATTGGTGATAACATCCTTATTTGAATCTGCCCTTTGCCTGTTTTTCTTTAGCTATGTCCCGTTTTTCTCTCTCTTTTTTTCCCTCCTGTCTTCTCTTTGCCCTTTGTGTTTCTGCTTTTCTCCCCCTTCTGCCACTTATCCTTTATTTGCCTCACTCTTTCCATCTCTCCAGCATCTCTGACCCGAAGGCCAGCAAGTGGCTTTCAGTAAACTTATTTCTGTGCTGCAAAGCCAGGATGATCCTAACTTACTTGTGTTATGGGCAGGCTTTCCATAAACTGTTGAGCCTCTGCTGGCCTGGAGCCAATGATTCTGATACATCTGTGCACATTTCATAGTGCGGTGTCCAGGATTAAAGGGACCATGTGCAAAATAATTTGGAGAGAGTACTTATAAGGAAAATTCTTCTCTGGGGTATCTTTGAAAAATACTGTTGCATTATTCAGCTCCCACCACAGTGTGAACCTTTTTGTAATGCACCCCATGTGGAGGAGAGGCATCTCTGTCTCAGCATATGGGCCAGATTGACCACATACTGGTAACTCAACATCTCAACTAGTAAAATAAACCTTTGCTGTAAAACAAAATTACAAAATGCTGCAATGATCTGGCACTTGGGTCCTCTGCTCCAGTTCTCCGTAGGTTCACAGATCATCTATGTGGTTGGCAAATACTGTCAGTCATGGAGGGAGAAATACAGGCCTTGCCTATACTTGGATTAGCCCTCATTTCAGCCATCAGTGGCCAGCTACAGGAGTAGCTGCACTGGTGCAAACCCCAAGCATAGACAAGAAGAGCTGAAAAGCTGCATTTTGCACTGGATGAGCATACCCTGGTTTCAAATAGCTATTGCAGTTGCTGGACATTGATTGCTGATTCCCAAGAATAGGCAAGTTGTACCCCATGCGTTCCTCCCTTTGGCCATCCATGTTTTAGAGGAGATTTACTAGATTATTGTGAAAAAATAATATGTTCATGGAAAAGGTATAAAGTTAAATGTCCAAATTCTACCTTCAGTTGCACACATGCAATCCCTTTAACTTTAGTTGGGCTGCACCAGCTTAATTGTTTGGAGATTTTGGCTCTTATATTGAAAAATTAGGGGATGGTTTCCCATAAACGTCTTCCTTTTGCATTGTTGTATCAAACCAAAAGAGAGCAAAAAGCCTTTAATTTTAATATGTAGTAGCTGAAGTAATATTCTAATGTGCATTTCCAGGAAAATGTTGAAGGAGAAAACTGTGATCGTTGTAAACCAAGTTTCTTCAACCTGCAGCAAGATAATCCCAGAGGCTGTGAGGAGTGTTTTTGTTCAGGGAAAACAAACGTCTGTATAGACTCTCACTGGACCTACAGCAGTGTAAGAAAAATAATAGTAAACATTATAGCAAAAATATGTCATTGGTTATGCTGTCTTTTAAAACGTATCTTGTACAACACATGTTATCCTAAGATCTGCAGGCACATTATATACCATGAAAAGGAGTTTTCACACACAAGAACTGATCTTTCTTTGTTTTCACTGTGAAAATATTCTGAAATCAACATTGTGATTGATATAGAAAGCAACTCAGAAATGTCTGTCAGAGAGGAAGCTGTGTGTGTGAAACAGTCATGGAATGTGCCGATGATGAAGTATGAAAAATGAGGGTAATTCCAAGATGTCCATAGGGCTGCCTCTTTTCTGGGCATGTAATAAATATCCATATAGACACATATGGGTTAATTAAGAGTTTGCACTTACAAATACACAATTTGTGTAAGAAATAATATCCTTTATAGGGGCATGTAAACAGTGAGGGTCTTATGCCTCTGGTGAATTTCTTTTGTACAATATGTGTATAGCATTGAAGCTAAAGGTGGGGTGACCCTTCCAATGGTCTTACTTGCAAAAACACATTGTAGAAAATATTTTTTTTTGTACAAGCATGCCCTATACTTTCAATAAGGTCTCAAAGTCTGGACACCAGTTTCTTTATAAAGGGGCTATAATACATGTCTGTAAATCTAGCTTGGGAAAATCTGTTTCAGGTTAAATAGCTACTTGTTTTGGCTGTTTGGTATATGGGAACTCTGGGAATAAAGCGGTCTGCCTGGTGTACTCCTCTACATACCAGTATCCAGAAAGCTTTTCCAGCTCACAGCTGAGCCATTTCATAGCTCTGCTGGTATCTAGGCATCTGGAAACCAACCAAAAGCCTTGAGCATGCTTGTATGTATATTAAGCTCTTCTGTACTGGTTAGTTTCCTGATAGAGGATTTCAGAGATTCAGGATCTGAGGTTTTCGGTCTTTGCTAGCTGGTGCAGTAGAAGAGACCTTTGAGCTTCTAAGATATAGGTCTTTAGAACAATAATCTACATTGTGTCTGAATAATATCTATTCAGATTTGTTGAACTCTCACTTCAGGCTTCTGTACCATCTGGGACTTGTATCACTTTACAGAGTATTTGTGTTGTGTGAGCATGAATGGCTCTTATTCAGATATTATTGGGAGTGAGCCGGAATTCCCTCCCCACTCTCTTTTAAGCCACTGGGAACAAATATTTACCTATGGCATCCCCTAACTTTTTGCCAGCCTAAGTGGCTGTCCAGGACACACAAATCCAAGAGCCGGTATGCATACAGTAGATTTATTTTCCTATGAATATTCTCATGTCACTGAATATGATTCTTCACTGAGATTAATCAAGATCTTAAACCAAATGAAGCTGCAGAAAAGACAAAAAACAAAACAGAGGCTGGTGGGTGCTGGGACTTTGATATCTTGACTCTCCTTCCAACAGGTATTTTATTCTGTCATTATAGGTAGGAGACATGAGTGGCTGGTATCTGACTGACGTACCTGGTCTCCTTCAAGTTACACCTCAGCAGGACAGTTTTGGTGGACCTCAGCGGCTTAGCATCAGTAATGTGGCTGCCAGAAGAGTGCTGCCGCTGATTTATTACTGGAGTGCACCCAGTCCTTATTTGGGCAACAAAGTAAGTGCAGATGGTCCTTGCCTGTATGATCATTTAATTTATTGCTAGGGAAAGATGTAAGCAATTTTTTTAAAGTTCCTGTTGAAGGGAAGATTAAGTTGGATAGATATTTGACCAGCAAAATTGCTTGCTGAAAAGAACTGAGTTAGGCATGCAGAGAATCCTTATGAGACACAAAGTATCAAGGGAGAGCAGAATTAACTAAGTACCTCAATTCTGAGACCTCTTGAGGCCTCTGCTGTCAGGTCTTAGAGAAGCTCAGATAATTTGCAGTGTTGTTTTTTGAACAAATTGGCTGGCATATGAATATGTGTTTCAGGTTGTCCTCTTCTCTTTCCATCTCATCCTTGGATATGAAAGGCTGTTTCCTATCCTGCTTTTCACAGATGCAAAGTGTATATCAGATGTTGTGAGTTAGGTTACAAAACTTTAATTCTTGGCATAAACTTGTGTAGGGAACTCTGCCCTGGAACTCAGAAGGTGCTGTACTAAACTTTGTGCCAGTTTCACTGTTCATTTTTATTCAGATCCACTCACACCCTCCCCCCCCCACACAAACACATAAATATATAAACATATAAAACCAACAAGGAGTCTGGTGGCACCTTAAAGACTAACAGAGTCTGCCACCAGACTCCTTGTTGTTTTTGTAGATACAGACTAACACGGCTACCCCCTGATATAAACATGCAAGTATCTGCCCGCTGAAGGTTACTGCACTACGTTACTTTTAAAACCTTTGAAGATCTCCCTGGCTGCCTTAGTGGTCTGAGTATCAGGCTTGCTATCCACAGACTTTCTGTTATCACAGGTGGTGTGTTCTTAAAATGAGTTTTCTGTCAGTCTTTGGAATTTGGGACTGTGTTCAGAAGTTGAGCTTTTTTCTGATTATGGTGAAGTATATGAAACTATAATGTGCTTCAGCACATTTTCCATTCTAGTCTCTTCAGGCTCATCCACCTATTTTTGTCCTGTTGGCTGGAAATCAACATGACAAAAGGTAAGTGAGCATGTGAAGATTAAACAGCATCATTTCCAAAGAATGTGGGCATCCTGTTCATGGCTATAAGATGCTTAAAGATAGCCAAGCCCATTCAGCTGGGGTAAGGGAAGTTTTTTTATAGCTTCCATACACCGTGAACTTTTCCTGTACTCTAGTAGAAACTTTACACAGACAAACTTCTTCCTTTTCCATTCAGTGAACCAAATAATGGGAAGAGTGTGTGCAAATTGTCTGAACATAGAAGACATTTTTTCAGTGTAATTTGAAGGTCCTTTGTGGTTTACTGTCAGACATTTCTGTATGAATGAAACAATTTGCCTTAATAACTGAACCATATAAATTTTTGATACTACAATAATACTGAAAGCACTCACAAATTACCACAGTACATCTTAACTGTCATGTTACATCATGTAAATTATAGTCATGATGACATGCTTAGCTTGGATGATTTAGTGTATTGCTATGGAAATGGAGTATTGCAGGTTCTTATTTGTAAACTCAATGAAACATCTCTCTAAATAGCTGAAACTGGATTAAACCAGCCCTTCTCAACTATGACTGCTAGCTGTGTTACACATATAATAATTGCAGTTTTAGGTTAGGTGTGCTTACCTAAGAATGTCTGCCTTAAAAGTATGCAGAGAAAGGTTTTAAGAACTTTTATATCAAGACATTTAAGTTTAGTGTAATCCATAACTCTGGGATCCATGCTACAACTTCAACCCCCTTTCTTTTTGTCTCTACCCCTTTCATTAAAATGTTCTCTCTAAAAATAAATTTGAGTAAAACATGGGGACAACTGTCCCTCTATATTGAGAGATCCCAGTTTTCAAACATAGCCCAAAACCTTTATTTGAAAGGCTTCTTTTAACATAAGGCTGGCATGTGGTGCACATGTTGATTTCCATATATATTCTAGCTGCATGTTTTCGACCCACCTACAAGTGCTACTTTCACATGACACAAGAGTTGTAAAATGAGATGATACTGAGTTTGTAACCCTGAGCTTTGCTTAACAATGAATGACCCTGGAGTTAAATGAGATTGTTCTGTGGCAGATTCTGGTTTCTCTAAAAAGGTTGGGCTACAAAGTGAGTAACGGGAGACTGTAGGTAACGCTCTTAGGACTCTTGTTTATGTGAAAGTGACTGACTGTATGACTAGGGGACAAGAAAGCAAGAAAATGAATGTAACATCTCTGTTGTTGTTGTTGTTGTTCTTGGGTTTTTTAGAAAAACAGAACAACAACAACAAAATACTACTGCACTACTAGCAACATGTCAGAAGTTAGGTGAAATTTTACCAAATTAAAAATATAAAATACATGCAGCTCTTGTGTTATATAAAATGCAGATTGTTGGGTTTGTTTTTTTTAAAACAAAAGTAAGAGTTTTCAGATGCTTGTTTTAGCCTATATTGGTTTAAAATGGAAATTTGAAGGCGTGGTTTATTCATCAGATGAAGGGCTGTTATTTGGATTATTCTGAAGCAATATAATTTTGCAAACTGATGGATTATTTTATTAAGAAGAAAGTTTTTGCTTGGCTACTATTAAGATTTAACAGGGATCATATAATAGCTTTTCTGTCTATTTTATGGCTGCCAATTTAATTCTGGATTGAGGCAGTCATAAGTACTTGGTAACACAATACACTGTAAGGGTATGTCTACACTGCAATTAGACACCTGCGGCTGGCCCGTGCCCGCTGACTCTAGCTCATGGGGCTTGGGCTAAGGGTCTGTTTAACTGTGGAATGTAGACATTCTGGCTGGGGCTGCAACCTGAGCTCTGGGACTCTCCCACCTCACAGGGTCCTAGAGTCTGGGCTCCAACCTAAGCCCCAACATCAGGTTCGGCCGATCGCAGCTCCCACTGGCCGCGGTTCACCGTTCCAGGCCAATGGGGGCTGCGGGAAGTGGCATGGGCTGAGAGATTCTGCCTAGTGTAGAAAATGCTTTTGTTCTATTAAACAGATAAATATTACACATTTTAAAGCCCCTGTTTGGTAAAACTGCCTTTTTAACAATTGCTTCCACTAGGAATTTATTTTTGATTATCTTTAAAAGAAAAGGGAATATGTTAACATAATGTTAGCATTCTGTCTTAAAGCTCCAAGAACCAAAAATTTGAATTAAGGCTAAAATTTCATCCATAACTCTTTCCACTGTGCATAGGTATTATCCTTCTGTGTAGGCCCCAAAAGAATGGCTCCTTTAATGTCCCATATGATCTGTATCAGCAATGCAGCACAAGGTGAGTGAAGGGCATATTTTTAGCCTTAATTAGGTTTATTCCTTCAGTAGGTTTAATCTTTAGGGCTAAACTTTAGAACATTTGCATCTAAAAGTGTTTCTGAAAAAATACTGTGCAACTACACGAAGGAAATTGGGCAGGAATGGTGTCCCTAGCCTCTGTTTGCCAGAAGCTGGGATTGGGTGACAAGGCATGGATCACTTCATGATAGCCTGTCTGTTCAATCCCTTTGGGGCACCTGCCATTGGCCACTGTCAGAGAACAGGATACTGGGCTTGATGGACCTTTGGTCTGACCCAGTATGGCCGTTCTTAGGTTCTTATGAAATTGCCCAAGCAAATGGACAATTGCACATGGACAAATAACCATTTACATGGGCAATTATCTGATTGTTTGTATATGCGTTGCCATGTGCGATGTATACAATAACATCACCATAAAAATGCTATGACTTTAAGACCCTGTGCTGCTTGGTATTATTATGCAACAATGGGAGTTTAGGCTTTGAAAAAGGACTGCAGGTACAGCTTAGTGAATCCTGTATACTAGTACATCACCATAGTTTAAGGAAAAACAAAAATAGTGTAAGTGTCTTACTGTTCTGTGTATAACAGAGTTTTGTGCTCTCTTTATTTCCTTTCATTTGTGTTCATTTTTGGTGCAGTTCTTGTCCAAGAGACAGAATCATGCAAAAGAAATGACAGAATACAGATCACACAGAACCCCCCCCCCATAAACCAGCGTAAATAATACAATGATGGACTGAAACAGAAATGCCAAGATCAATTGTCCTAAATTATTAATGCATCTAGACCCTCAAAACTCCATCTAGTATTCCCATGGTTTAGCTTCAAATAGCAAAAATTGGAGACTGTTTCTAGATCATCAGACTTGATAGCTGCAATTTGATACCAAAATATGAAAACATTTTGGCTTGTTTTCACTGCAAGCCTGGGAAAGGAAAGCAGTCTCTGCTTGACATTTCCTGATGGTTGAGATGACAGACGAAGTGCTATTGGAAGCTAATTTTTTGATAACCTTTTCTTTTGAGAGCTGCTGGCACTTCTTGGAAAACCTTAAATGTTAACAAATAACATTGATAGCATGACGGTATGTCATAACTGACCTAGTGAATTTTGCTCAATTATTTATAACTCTAGCTGCCCTGATATATATATATATATATACATACAACACCCTTTTAAGTTTATTTATTTATGTTGAGCTAATCAACTCTGATGGATAAAATGTCATATATTTATTTAAACGGAAGTAAAATCAAATGGGTGTCCAGCAAGGTGGATAAAATTGAATTGTTATGTTTCAATCAGATATTTTACTTAATTTTAAACAAATCTAAATTTAAAAATAATCATTTGAATTTACAACTGTGCTCCAAGAACCCCTTAACCAGGGCTGGCTCCAGGCACTAGCGCAGCAAGCAGGTGCTTGGGGCGGCCAATGGAAAGGGGTGGCCCATCCGGGTCTTCGGCAGCAATTTGGCGGCGGGTCCCTCGGTCCCTCTCGGAGGGAAGGACCTGCCGCCGAATAGCCGCCGAAGAATGAAGCGACAATCGCAGCTTTTTTTTTTTTTTTTTTTTTTCCCCCGCCGCTTGGGGCGGCAAAAACGCTGGAGCCAGCCCTGCCCTTAATGCCAGCTGGCAAGGGGGTGCAGAGGGGTTACAGGGATTTCCCGACTGGTATGTACATAGAATCATAGAAATGTAACACTGGAAGGGACCTCGATAGGTCATCTAGTCCAGTCCCCTCCACTGAGGCCAGACTAAGTGTTATCTAGACCATCCCTGACAGATGTTTGTCTAACCTATTCTTAAAAATTTCCAATGATGGAGATTCCACAATCTCCGTAGGTAATTTGTTGCAGCTTTTTACTATGCTTATACTTAGGACGTTTTTCCTAATATCTAGACTAAATCTCCCTTGCTGCAATTTAAGCCCATTACTTCTTGCCTTGTCCTCAGTGGTTAAGGAAAAACATTTATCACGCTCCTCTTTGTAAAATCCTTTTACATCCTTGAAGACTGTTATCATGTACTCCCGCTCCAGTCTTCTCTTCTCTAGACCAAACAAACCCAGTGTTTTCAGTCTTTCCTCGTAGGTCATGTTTTCTAGATCGTTAATGATTTTTGTTATTCTGCTCTGGACTTTCTCCAATTTGTCCACAACTTTCCCCAAGTGTGGTGCCCAGAGCTGGACACAGTACTCCAGTACATTCTACTTCACCAAAGAATGTCAGATGAAGTCTCAAAAGCTGGTGTCAAATTGGTCATCAGTATCACTGTGGAAGGAAATACATATAGTTGCTGAAAATTATGTTCTTAAGGTCTCTGTCTAGGGACTGGTTGCCAGCAAAGGTGAAAAATAGATTTCTGTTAGACAAGAAATGTTTATCTATTTGGCTGTTTACATGTCAATTAAATATTGTATGGTTCACAGTGGGTCTCCGCTCATCAGTATGAACTGAATGCTAGTGAAGGACTGTAAAAACTTCAAAGAAAAGAATAACAGGAAGAAGTAAACAGTGGGGTGGGGAGAACCCTATCCTGAGGTGTGCATCAAAAGCTTGCTCTAGTTCATTTGGGGGACAAAGAAGACACTGTCATTATTCATCTACAAAGTAAATGGACAGTGAGTTTGCTTCATGAAACCCGTCTTTCATGGTCGAAATCACCGGAGAGAACTTTGTGTGAGACAAGCCTGTTTAGATAGGAGTATAATAATTATTATTATAATAATAATTACATAACAATTTAAAAAACAGAAAGCATAATATCATTATTGTTATAATGATAATTACACAACAATTTAAAAAACAGAAAGCATAATTCTGTAAATTATCCAGAATCCCCAGTGTTTAAAAAAAGTACATGAACAATTAGACCATGGCAAGAAGGGGTGTGAATCTATCCCCCACACCTGCCGAAGACTAACTGTTCCTCTACAGTTTTCTGATATGCGTTAACAGTTCGTTAGAACACTTTGATTTGATTTAGTCCTCTCTGAAATGGGACTAGATTGACTAGATAGGCCCAAAGTAAGGTGTATGAGGCAGACCCCCAGCTTGTGTAAATTGACTAAGCAGATTACTTAACAGGGCCTGATTTTCAGAGGATGGATGTTCAGCCCTTTCTGAAAATCCTTCCTTTAAGGTGTGTCAAGTTGGTCACCCAAAAATCAAGGCACACAACATCACTTTTGAAAATCTTGGCCTAATAGTAAATAATAATGGTAAGATTCTTCCAGAAGTTATCCAAGCATTCACCTAGCATTTAGCATCATCAATATTCCTGGAAGAAAATATGATAGGCTTTTGAGAGTTCAGCACTGAAAACTGGAGTTTTCTGATAGACTGAAAAGTGGTAATTCCTTTCCTGGACTAACAAACAACTTTCTGTGTGAAATGTTGAGAAACAAATGCCAGTCAGAGCTGATAGAAAAGCAACGGACCAACAGGAAACTTGAAAAAACAACAACGAGTCCTTGTGGCACCTTAGAGACTAACAAATTTATTTGGGCATAAGCTTTCATGGGTTAAAACCCACTTCATCAGATGCATGGAGTGAAAAATACAGAAAGCAGTATATATATTACAGCACATGAAAAGATGGGAGTTGACATACCAAGTGGGGGGTCAGTGCTAACGAGGCCAACTCAATCAAGGTGGACTCACTCATTCCCAACAGTTGACAAGAAAGTGTGAATATCAGCAGAGGGAAAATTACTTTTTGTAGTGACCGATCCACTCCCAGTCTTTATTCAGGCCTAATTTGATGGTGTCCAGTTTACAAATTAATTCCAGTTCTGCAGTTTCTCGTTGAAGTCTGTTTTTGAAGTTTTGTTGTTGAAGAATTGCCACTTTTAAGTATAGGTTTCAGAGTAGCAGCCATGTTAGTCTGTATCCGCAAAAAGAACAGGAGTACTTGTGGCATCTTAGAGACTAACAAATTTATTTGAGCATAAGCTTTCGTGGGCTACAGCCCACGTGTCCAGGGAGATGGAAGTGTTCTCCTACTGGTTTTTGAATGTTACAATTCTTGATGTCTGATTTGTGTCCATTTATTCTTTTGCGTAGAGACTGTCCGGTTTGGCCAATGTACATGGCAGAGGTGCATTGCTGGCACATGATGGCATATATCACATTGGTAGATGTGCAGGTGAACGAGCCCCTGACGGTGTGGCTGATGTGATTAGGTCCTATGATGGTGTCCCTTGAATAGATATGTGGACAGAGTTGGCAATGGGGTTTGTTGCAAGGATAAGTTCCTGGGTTAGTGTTTTTGTTGTGTGGTGTGTGTTGCTGGTGAGTATTTGCTTCAAGTTAACGGGCTGTCTGTAAGCGAGGACTGGCCTGTCTCCCAAACTCTGTGAGAGTGAGGGATCATCCTTCAGGATAGGTTGTAGATCCTTGATGATGTGCTGAAGAGGTTTTAGTTGGGGTGCTGTAGGTGACGGCTAGTGGCATTCTGTTACTTCTGGGTACCCTTCTGGCTCTGTCAATCTGTTTCTTCACTTCACCACGTGGGTGTTGTAGTTTTAAGAATGCTTGATAGATCCTGTAGGTGTTTGTCTCTGTCTGAGGGATTGGAGCAAATGCGGTTGTATCTTAGAGCTTGGCTGTAGACAATGAATCATGTGATGTGGTCTGGATGAAAGCTGGAGGCATGTAGGTAAGTATAGCCGTCAGTAGGTTTCCGATAGAGGGTGGTGTTTATGTGAACATTGCTTATTTGCACTGTAGTGTCCAGGAAGAGGATCTCTTGTGTGGACTGGTCCAGGCTGAGGTTTATGGCGGGGTGGAAATTGTTGAAATCCTGGTAGAATTCCTCAAGTGCCTTCTTCCCATGGGTCCAGATGATGAAGATGTCATCAATGTAGCACAAGAAGTAGAGTAGGAGTACTAGGGGATGAGAGCTGAGGAAGCGTTGTTCTAAGTCAGCCATAAAAATGTTGGCATACTGTGGGGCCATGCGGGTACCCATAGCAGTGCCGCTTACTTGAAGGTATAAATTGTCCCCAAATCTGAAATAGTTGTGGGTGAGGACAAAGTCACAAAGTTCAGTCACCAGGTTTGCCATGACATTATCGGGGATACTGTTCCTGATGGGTTTTAGTCCATCTTTGTGTGGAATGTTGGTGTGGAGAGCTTCTACATCCATAGAAGTGTTTTCTGGAAGATCACCAATGGATTGTCGTTTCCTCAGGAAGTAAGTGGTGTCTCGAAGATCGCTGGGAGTACTGTAGCATAGGGCCTGAGGAGAGAGTCCACATAGCCAGACAATCCTGCTGTCAGGGTGCCAATGCCTGAGATGATGGGGCATCCAGGATTCCCAGGTTTATGGATCTTGGGTAGCAGATAGAAAACCCCTGGTCAGGGCTCTAGGGGTGTGTCTGTGTAGATTTGTTCCTGTGCTATAGAAGGGAGTTTCTTGAGCAGATGGTGTAGTTTATTTTGGTACTCCTCAGTGAGATTGGAGGATAGTGGCCTGTAGAATGAGGTGTCGGAGAGTTCCCAGGCAGCCTCCTCTTCATATTCCGACCTATTCATGATGACTACAGCACCTCCTTTGTCAGCCTTTTAAATTGTCAGAGTTGTTTCTGAGGCTGTGGATAGCATGTTCTGCATGGCTGAGGTTATGGCGCAAGTGATGCTGCTTTTCCACAATTTCAACCCGTGCATGTTGGCGGTAGCATTCTATATAAAAGTCCAGTCTGTTTCGACCTTCAGGAGGAGTCCACGCAGAATCCTTCTTTTTGTAGTACTGGTAGGAAGGTTTCTGTGGGTTAGTGTGCTGTTCCAGTGGTGTGTTGGAAATATTCCTTGAGTTGGAGACGGCAAAAGTAGGATTCTAGGTCACCGCAGAACTGTATTATGTTCCTTGGGGTGGTGGGGCAGAAGGAGAGGCCCCGAGATATGACACGCTCTTCTGCTGGGCTAAGAGTATAGCTGAATAGATTAACAATATTGTTGGGTGAGTTAAAGGTACCGCTCTTGTGGCCCCTTGTGGCATGTAGGAGTTTAGATAGTTTAGTGTCCTTTTTCCTCTGTAGAGAAGGAAAGTGTGTATTGTAAATGGCTTGTCTCATTTTTGTAAAGTCCAGCCACGTGGAAGTTTGTGTGGAAGGTTGGTTTTTTATGAGAGTCTCCAGTTTTGAGAGCTCATTCTTGATCTTCTCCTGTTTGCTGTATAGGATCACGTGGTTCCTCAGTTTCTTTGAGACTGTGTGGCACAATCTCTCACCATAGTATGTGTGGTATGTTGATTATAATGGATTTTTTACCTTCAGTCCTTTTGGTATGATGTCCATCTGTTTGCATTTGGAAAGGAAGATGTCTGTCTGTATCTGCACAAGTTTTTTCATGAAGTTGGTAGTGTGTATTTCAATTGTTTTCTTTTACGGTTTTATAACAATAATATATGGAGATATCCTGTCTCCTAGAACTGGAAGGGACTCTGCCTTCACTAGCAGGACCAAGTACTGATTTTGCCCCAGATCCCTAAGTGGCCCCCTCAAGGATTGAACTCACAACCCTGGGTTTAGCAGGCCAATGCTCAAACCACTGAGCTATCCCTCCTCCTGAAATAAAAACAACAAAAGTTTCTAATAACATGAATTACTTATGCTTTGATCTGATCATCTAACATCTGACTAGAATATTGTGTCTTTTTAAAAGCCCTCAGGCCTTTGTCTCCTTTACTCTATCATTACCCTCTGCAAAAGATTTCTGAATGAGTCCAGACTGCTTAGTTAATCTCTGGAATGCAAGCTGAGCTGCATTCCCTTAGGTTCCCATTAGCTTTCACTACCATATTTTGATCCTCAACGGGATGGTAAGGTGGGGCCAAAGATTTTGTTTTTCAGAGAGATAATTCAACTAATGACAGCAAATTTCTTTAGAAAGGAAACCTTGGTAGAGATTTTAAATATGCAATAAGTCTCTTGAAGCTAACTTTTTTTAAAGTTCTGTTTATTTCCATGGGCCCAAGAGATGAAAGAGTTAAGACCTGACGTTCAGCAGATTGAAATGGGAGTAATATGATAAAACCCCAATTGGAAATGTGATGAATTATTAAACAAGCAGTTTGTTGGGTGATTGAATATTACCTGCAAAGTACTGCTCATCTCCAACTCCTTGAGGCACATCCAAAGCTAACGGAATTGAGCCAATTAGACTGACTGTCTCTTCAATGAGTTGTGACCTATCAATGGTAATAGCTTATTATGATGATAAATGAACCCATCTCTCAAACTGAAGCCTGAGTACACAGTTCAGCAGTTTCCTTGAATCATGGGGCCATTACCTCTCAACTTCAGATCGACAGGAGCGACAGCAATGAGAACAAATAGCATGCATGAATAGACACAGATGATTGTTTTACCCAAATGAATATATTTACAGTTATTTTTGGTAAAGCTGTTTTTTTATTTTTTTAATATAGACCTGTCTGAACATTCCCTGTTTTCACTGGAAATATATATAGCATTTCTCACAATGTATGAAGAACACCATCCCCATCTCGTGAAATGGCTGGATGAATTTCTGATTGGTATCTACATGCCTTTTCAATCAGCAGGGTTTCAGAGGCATTGCTATATGGCAGAATATCTTTTCTGACTGAAAAGTTTGCTTTATTTGTTTAGTCCTATTACCCCTTGTAATTATTGTGCCAGAAGTAGTCCACTTCTGGCACAATAATTGGGGGGGGGGGAAGAGGAAGGAGCAGGAGAGTTGTTACATAAATAAACTTTTGTTTTTTTTCATTAATTTATTCTTGCTGTAAAGAAGTTTTTTGAAACTTTCAAGTGAAATAATATGAGCCATTTGAGAGTTTTCTGGAAGAATTTTATTTAGTTAGTTAGTTGTGAAGAAGGGACGTTTATGTAAGAACTGAGCGTGTTTACAACAGTTTTCTTTCTGCATTAATTTGCTCATGTTTTGAGTAAGAATTCAGTTTTATTAAAATGGTGGTGCCAGAGGCGCACAGAGTACGTTCATAAGACCATAAGAGTGGCCATACTGGGTCAGACCAATGGTCCATCTAGCCCAGTATCCTGTCTTCCGACAGTGGCCACTGCCAGATGCTTCAGAGAGAATGAACAGAACAGGGCAATTATCAAGTGATCCATCCCCTGTCATCTAGTGTCAGGAAAGATGACTGATTGACAGCCCCCAAACTGTACTTCTTTTATCCACCAGATAGTTACTTTGACCTGGAGTGACCACCTTCTTGAATGAAAGTGTAGTTCAGTCTCCAGAGCCAGTCAGTCAATTGTGTATATATGGTGTGACAGCCTTTAATTATATGATCACGTGCTACTCTCAAATAATACAATTCATATCAAAATATCTCCTGCAGAGCCCTGTATCATTCAAATGCACACTTTATTGTGTATTTAATGAGGCAGGACTCCTACAATTACATCTACATTGTTGCATTGCAGAATTGCACAGCCTGTCTGCAGAGGTATTAGTAGATGTGGCGAGTCCTCTCTGCAATTTATCCACCAACTTTGCATCTTCCACCCTAAAGAACTCTACAGCAGTAATTATCACTTAATCTTCTTCCGGTTCCTCGAAGGTCAAACAATCAAAGTCTCTTTCTTTCTTTTATTATATATTACAGATATTTTATCTAGAACTAAACACAGCTGTACATTTTAATGTTAGTCATTTTAGTACAGTACATAAAAATATGAAGAAATTAGTCAATATTTTATTGTCCATGGCTTTGGAAACAAGATTTCCTAACTGCCAAGCCTATGCAACCAAAATTAATAAAATGAATTGGCTAAAACTACTTTATTTACCTTATGCCATAGGTTTGAGATGCCTTTAAAGCTAATCAAATACATAGACACGATGATATTTGGTCAGCTGTGTCTTTTGATTTAAATGTTTCAGTTAATGTTGTTTAGTCTGCTGGGATTGAAAGACCTCTCTGGAAAGAAAGTTTATACTGCATTGCTCCTTGAGGTCTTTTGTGACGTGAAGTGCAGTTCAGTTAACTCTTCATTGGTTTTTTTTTTTTTATATCGATATAAGATCTACGCAGAGCTCAGGCAGAAATGCACAAAAATCCCTTCTGTGTAGCATTCCTCTTTTTGTGTCTTTCATGGTATGTTGTGCAATCATATTTTTCTTAGACTGATGTAAGTAACATATATGTCTGTATCTATATAAATGTAAGTTACATCTGTCTAAGAAAAATATGATTGCATAACACAATTAGAGACAAAAGAGGAACACTACAACAAATGGGATTATAATTTTTTTAAACATGGAAACTTACAAATATAAGATAGGAAGGACCCAAGTGCCACTAGTTCCTGTTGTGAATGTGCTTTATGCTTATGTATTGGAATTGGTTGGGGTTTTCCCATCCAAATATTTCCATGCAAAATTCTAATTTTGCCAACGATTGGGAAAAATCAAAATGAATTTTTTTGTTTCAGGTTTGGTCAACCTGAAATGAAATATTCTGGTTGTTGAACTGAATCAAAACATTTAGTTTCAGCTCAGTTTGACATTTATCTGTGTCTGCCTGAGCTGCTGCAGTGCATCATGGGAGCTGTAGTTGAGGTGCCTCATGCCCCCACTCTCTTCTGAGGATTGAAAGGGGGCTCTGAAGGAGTAGAGAAGGTGCAATATTTAGTGACAGAAACACCAGCCCACAATCCTTGTTCTCATCCCCCAGTAAAGGTTTCTTGCAGTAGGCATAGCCCAGGGACAATCTCCTAGTAGATGGTCAGACCCACAATGTGTCAGGCCTCCCTAGACTCCCATGTAACAAGAAAACCAGTCAAGGATCTGCAAATTGCATTGGTCAGTGAGACAAGCATCAGCCCAAAATCTGTTGACCCTTCCCAAAAATTGGGGGTCAGGAAGAGTGATACAGCTCAGCAGCCCTATCGAGAATCCTATAAGCAGATGGTCAGTCACATCCTGGCCTAGCCCCATTCCAAACCCAAACAGATTAGCAGTTTACCTTCTGTGACATGCAGAACAACTGAGCCAATCATATGTTTTTCTTCAAATGATGGTCCCTATTGTATTCCACTGAGGGTTATATGCATGCACCTGGAGTCAGAGCTTTTCAAAGCAGTAGTATCTGTTGGACCCTGCATGCACCCTTGTGCTACCATTCCAGCTCTGGTTCCAAATCCAGTTCCAACTGTGGAGCATGTACCACTGATGCCAGGGAGGGTCAAATTGGCCCCCAGGCCTCATGAACTCTTTGTCTTGGAGATAAGGTCTCCACCTCTTCAGGGGGTATGCTCTCCTACATTGTACTTACCTCATTTGGGTCGTGTTCACACCCACTCCCCTACAACTCCTGTGGTTCTGCCGGTACTGCCATTTGAACTGGCCTCTGACTTCTCGGAATCAGAGGACTTGAGTGGAGTGCAGGGTCCACCCCTCCTGTGCCGTTGATATGGCTATTTGAAGGTTCCACCAATTCAGTGGCAGTACCCTCCTTTTTCTCAGCAAAGGAATCATTGATACCCCACTCCTTGGAGTCCTCTGCAGCAACCGTTGGATCCGCCTTGTTGGCTGTCCTGGGGGTCCTGGCCCCAATATCCACCTTAGGAACCTTTCTGCTCAGCTTGGGAGGGGTCCCCCATCTCACCTCTTCAACTGTCATTGAGTAGGCATTTAGAACTGGTATTGGGGGAAGAACTGCTTAGCCTGCCAGAACTGGAGTGGTTCCTTTCCTTGTCCCTGGATGCAACAGTGTCTGACTCCCTCCTCGCTCCCGGAAGACTAGTGTCAGTTCCAGGACCTATTACGCAGAGTGGCCGAGTACCTCCACATCCCACTGGAAGAGGTAGAGGATGAACACAACTAGCTGCTTGACATCTTATGTGCCTTGGTACCGACCAGAGTATCTGTACCGATCGACTTGGACTGTCTGGCACACTCCAGCCACTGGCAAACCCACCCCCAGGGGGGGGTAGAGAAGAGGTACTATGTACCTACAAAGGGGTCTGAGTGTCTGTTCTCTCACCTCTCACCCAGTTCCCTTGTCATATAGGTGGCAACAGAATGAGTTCAGCAACAATACCCACGCTCCACCCCAGTGAACAAAAGGGAAAATGACTGGACCTTCTGGGTCTCAAGGTCTTCTCCTCTGCCAGCCTTCAATTTCTAATCCCAAATTACTTGGCTCTATTCACTAAATACAACTTCCTTACCTATGGCAAGTTAGCAGACTTTTCAGACAAGCTTCCCCAGCAAGATGGTGACACTTCCAGGCTATCTTAGAGGAAGGGAAACTGGTCATGAGGACAACACTTCAGGCCATGGTGGATGCGGCAGACACTTCTTTGCACACAATGGCTATGGGGATTGTTATGAGGAGAGAGTCATGGCTACATTTGTCAGGTTTCCAAGAGATGTCCAGAACACTATAGATGACCTCCCTTTCAATGAGTCTCATCTCTTCAGTCAGAAGATAAATGATTCCCTCCATTTCCTCAAGGACTACAGAGCCACTCTACGATGGCTGGGTATCTATACACCAGCACCCAAGCAGAAGGTCTACTGCCTGACACCAATGCAATGATTCAGAGCTCCTCAATTCTTCAATCAGTGGCCCAATGAGCCTCCTTGCACATAACAGAAGACCGTATGGCCACTCCTCCAGGCACATAATCACAGACTTCAGCATCTCATACTAAGTCTTTGCTGAAGCAATATTTCTGAGTGCATCTAGAAAGCTGTCAACCATCTTGCCTCATGCCGCACGCCCGACCCACCCCCTTCGGGGGGCATCTAGCACTCTTCTTACCAGGTTGGAGTGCGATAACAATGGACAAATGGATCCTGGATGTCATTCGACATGGCTGTACAATCAAGTTCATAATGCTACTTGACCCATGTCCCCTGCCCTAGCTCTGCCTCAGGGACCACTCTTATGACAGTATCCTCTCCCTAGAAGTGGACTACCAACTACAAAGGGGAGCAATAGAGCCTGTTCTTGCGATCTATCAGAGCTCAGGGTTCTAGTCCACCTATTTCCTAGTTCCCAAAAAGAAGAGTGCGTAGAGATCGATCTTAAACCTCCGTCGTCTCAACCGTTTCATACATAAGCCAAAGTTTTGTATGGTCACTCTAGCAGCCAACATACCTTCACTAGAAAAGGGCGTGTAGTTTACAGCTCTCTTACTTTCACATAGATATCCATACTACCCACAGACGTTTCTTGAGATTCCTGGCAGGCCTTCGACACTTCCAATACAGGGTTCTACCATTTGGACTTACCATTACTCCATGGATCTTCTCTGTAGTGGTTCCCCCACTTTCCCCTCAAGGGGTCTTTATATTCCCTTATCTTGATGACTAGCTAATAGCAGCGTGATCCAAAGGGAACGCTCGAGCCTCGATCTCCATGCTGCTCACTCTCTTCTCCTCCCTGGGAATGAGCATAAACATTGAAAAATCACATATAATCCCTAGAAGTTATTGGGGCCCACATTAATGCAGTCTCGGCACATGCCTACCTACCAGAAGGCAGGTTCCAGACCCTACAGGAACTGATTACCAAGGTGGTCTCTGGTCCTTCTGTTCTGGCCAGGACTTGCCTTTCCCTTCTTGGCCACATGGTGACCTGACAATACATTACAGTCTTCACTCGTTTTTGCTTTGACTGCCTACAACTGTGGCTCCAAAGGGCCTATTCTCCCATGCACCAAACCATGGGCTTACTACTGACAGTTCCCCCCAAGGTTCTCTCCTCCTTCCAATGGTGGACAGACCCAGGTCAAGTCTGCACCAGGATACCGTTCCTCCCATCCTCCTCAAGCACAACGATCATCACGGACGTGTCGCTCGTTAAATGGGGTGCCCACATGGATGAGCATATGTCACAGGACTTGGACCACTCTGGAATCCCGGATACACATCAAAATCCTGGAACTTCAGGCTGTGTGGAGAGCATGTCATGCATTTCTTACATCTATTCGCTCCCGTCATGTTCTTATCACGTCAGACACCACCACCACCACCATTTACTACATGAACAAATGAGGGGGCATTTGGGATTGGTGCATTACCCACAAGATCCTGTTGTGAGTAGCATATCTTCCCAGGACTCAGAACATAACCACAGACTCTCAGCAGGAAATTCATGGCCAATCATGAATGGGAGCTCCACAACACCATGACTGCTGACATTTTCGACCACTGGGGGACTCTGACTAGGGATCTTTTTACTTGACCTGGTCATCCGCTGGGCAGACCAGATCAATTATGCCTTTCCTCTGCTACTGCTCCTGCCACGTGTCCTACACAAAATCAGAGAGGAGTGAGCGATGATCATTCTGATTGCTCTATTCTGGCCTCATTAGATCTGGTTTCCCCTCCTTCTCCCCATGTTGCCATGTCCCCTGATTCTGCTGCCAGCTTTCCTGGAGCTCCTCATGCAGCATGGTGGCAGGATCAGGCATCCAGAACTGCAGATGCTTCACCTAAGAGTTTGGTTTTTGGATGGGCATCTTCGCTAGAGCAGGACTGATCATCAGCAGTTCAAGACATCCTCTTGAGAAGCAGAAAAGAGTCCATGAGGTGATCCTATATGGGCAAGTGGATGCATTTCACCTCATGGGCCCAGCAGGGGGGTTTTGCCTCTGAAGACATGGACATCCCTCTTCTTCTGGACTACTTTTGTGGAGTAAAGTATATCTTTAGCTCATTTTTCAATCTATATAGCTTTCATGTTTTCATATCGGTAATCAATACATACATGCTGCAGGTTTTATTTAGCAGACAACTGTTTTACAGATCTGTGTGAGTCATTGGCACAGAAAAAATCTTATTTTTTCAGGAGTGTAATTGAAGGAAATTTCAAAAGTATTTTCCTAAATGCCCACTGTTTTCTCTGAAGACTCTTTGGAAATTGTAAAATATGGGCTAAATTCTCTGACTTTTAATACAGATATCTTTTGCATGTTCTGCACAGGTTTTACTCTTGATATCCCATTAAAATTAGTGATAGTTTTGCATATGGACAGGATATACAGAATGTGCAATTGTGCTCTGTTTGGTAGGGAAGAAGGGACACTGCTGATCAAAAGGAGAAATTTTATTTACAGCCAATGTCTGTAAATGAATCACCGGGGACTCTTGAAGTAGAGCTGATAAGCAGCAAATTATTTTCTCAGTGACACCTGTGCAACATCACTAGTTTTCTTCCCCCTTGGTTTCAGTTGAGTTGCATGGTTGTAATAGAGTGCAAAATTTGGCAATGTTCTCTAGTTATCCATAGCATTATAGTCTGTAGAATCCTGCTCTTTGCTTAGACCATAATGAAAAGTAGCTGTGTGTGGTTTTTCTGAAAGGTTCTTTGCAGGAATCTAGAAGACTATTAGGCTTGATGTGCTCCATCTGACACCCAAAATTCTATTGGGGAGAAGCTGTACACTGCCAAAAAAGCTACACACAAAATATCAAACCCTAAACTGTGCTGTAGTGCCAGTACTGTTTCATGTCTTAGGGCCACAATTTTCAAACACCTGAAAACTTACCCAAATATGGAGTTAGATGCCTATCAGCTATTCTTGACGGTAGTGAAACTCAGTGTTCATTTAAATGGCTAACTTCAGTCATCTGTGTTTGAAAATTTAGGTCTGAGGATTCTTCTTCTCTCATTATCAATCCTCGCCCCATAGAAGCAAGCTGATTTCGTGTATAAGAGGGCTTAAAATTTCATAAATAATAAAGCAGTGCTGTGTAGTATGTGTGATTGCAGTGGAGTTTTACATCTCACTTGTACAGCTTTGGGATTGCCAGTATCCCTTTGGACTACCCTGGAGCATCCTGGGAATTTAAGTTACCACTGCAAGGCAGGGTTTCATCTTCCCTAAGTAGGCAGTGAATACCACTTTATAATAAGTGAACATTAATTAATGCTCAACTACAATGGAAATATTATTGGAATTATTTTAAAAAATCCACATTATTACTGAAAGGAACCATCATAATGAATGCTATAGTCCATGTTGAATTACAATGTAATGCTTATGGAAGGGTATATGTCATACATTAGGTATTATAATGGATGTCATTATGGTCAATGTTAATACAATGAATACCAAATTAATTAATATGAAAGGGACACTAAAAATAAATTATAATCATTAGCTATGTTGGTAAAGATATGCAGTCTTATCACACAATTATCCAGACACCACAGCTTACCATGCACTTGTTGTGGGTGATCTGAGAACATCAGGAAAATGTCTTTACTTTGAAATTTGACTTTGCAGTAGGTCAGAAAATTATAAACCACTGAACCAGAAATACAGCCAAATGTTCTACGTAAAATATTAAAAATGCTAAGAATGTAGTACTAATACTGCCCAAAAGGCAATAATGCATCTTCCCTTTCTTTGATATGTGAGCCAACCTACACAGAAATCCCAGCAAGCTGGCAATAGAAATTTAAACAAGTAAACATGTTTCTGTTTGTGTGCTTTACAATGATGTTGATTGTGTAAACAAATGTGAATTCCCAGTCACTTGGCTTGCCCTTATAAATATGCCTCCATAGGACAGTATTCAACATCCTGTTTAGAGCAGAGAAAAAAGGTCCCAGCAAACTGGCCCAACTATTAATATGTATACCCGAAAGTTCAGTGAGCTCTTCGAAGTTCCAAAGATTCTTGTTGTTATCCCTTGAGGCTTATTTTTCATTGGAAGCCATAAAGTCTTCTGTATGTTTTTTTTTTTATAATTATTATTAATGTGCCACCAGGACATGAGGAAATTCAGATTGCTCCAAACTCAGGAGACCACAGGCTTGTGGAAAAACGAAGTGATACTCAGAATGAGAGTGTTACATATGATCTCATTGAGCTTTTCATTTTTTAGCTGGGATGAGGAAAAAGAGAGGGGTGGGGAAAAATTGTAGAAACACATTGATTATCAAAGAACCCTTTCACAGTATTTATTTGAGCATCTAAGAGAAGAAAGAAGGAAAAGATGATTTTAGCCACAAAGAACAAAACATTTTCTTTTTTTCCCTTGAGTGTCTAAGGAACTACAGTTAAAATTCTGCTCTTTGATCTACAGTGGTGGATCTGTATTAAATATTCTACAGTAGCTCTGAGGGAAGAACTTCCTCTGTCATAACTGGGAGCTTTGCTCATGAAACAGGTACACAACATATAATGTAGCTGCACACTGAAGCCAAGAGATTCACACTACCGATCAGAGAGGAGAAATTTGCCGTGAGAAAGGGAGTGTCGACTGAAGTCCATAACTACTCTTGTGAGTATTTTTTCTTGACTCTTCATAGGGGAGAAGCAGAGGGTATGTGGTAGGGATTGTAGAATAGTCTCTTCTCAGGACATAATGCT
The DNA here is from genome assembly GCF_028017835.1 of Emys orbicularis. Classification (NCBI taxonomy): domain Eukaryota; kingdom Metazoa; phylum Chordata; order Testudines; family Emydidae; genus Emys; species Emys orbicularis. The sequence goes on from NC_088685.1 coordinate 101,110,945, forward strand.
TGGTGCAGGAATTAAGCACAGGCATTAAAAGGAGAATATGCACTGGTGTCAAGTCCTGTGCTCAGAACCGCTTTCTAGGGAACATGTTTGGAGGCCCTAAACTGGGCATTCCAATACTGAAGAAAAAGGGGGACTCTGAGGGGTCTGAGACTGAAAGCCTGTCTCATTGCTTTCTCCCCCCTTTACAATTAATTTTGTATTATTACAGAAAATTGTTTGAGAGTATAGAAAAGATCTTAAGCTCAGGAACAGACTGGAAAAGGGCAAATATAGTGCCCATCTATAAAAAGGGAAATAAAAACAACCCAGGAAACTACAGACCAGTTAGTTTAACTTCTGTGCCAGGGAAGGTAATGGAGCAAGTAATTAAGGAAATCATCTGCAAACACTTGGAAGGTGGTAAGGTGATAGGGAACAGCCAGCATGGATTTGTAAAGAACAAATAATGTCAAACCAATCTGATAGCTTTCTTTGATAGGATAACGAGTCTTGTGGATAAGGGAGAAGCTGTGGATGTGGTATACCTAGACTTTAGTAAGGCATTTGATACAGTCTCACATGATATTCTTATCGATAAACTAGGCAAATACAATTTAGATGGGGCTACTATAAGGTGGGTGCATAACTGGCTGGATAACCGTACTCAGAGAGTTGTTATTAATGGTTCCCAATCCTGCTGGAAAGGCATAACGAGTGGGGTTCCGCAGGGGTCTGTTTTGGGACCGGCTCTGTTCAATATCTTCATTAACGACTTAGATATTGGCATAGAAAGTACGCTTATTAAGTTTGCGGATGATACCAAACTGGGAGGGATTGCAACTGCTTTGGAGGACAGGGTCGTAATTCAAAATGATCTGGACAAATTGGAGAAATGGTCTGAGTTAAACAGGATGAAGTTTAACAAAGACAAATGCAAAGTGCTCCACTTAGGAAGAAAAAATCAGTTTCACACATACAGAATGGGAAGAGACTGTCTAGGAAGGAGTACGGCAGAAAGGGATCTAGGGGTTATAGTGGACCACAAGCTAAATATGAGTCAACAGTGTGATGCTGTTGCAAAAAAAGCAAACATGATTCTGGGATGTATTAACAGGTGTGTTGTGAGCAAGACACGAGAAGTCATTCTTCCGCTCTACTCTGCTCTGGTTAGGCCTCAGCTGGAGTATCGTGTCCAGTTCTGGGCACCGCATTTCAAGAAAGATGTGGAGAAATTGGAAAGGGTCCAGAGAAGAGCAACAAGAATGATTAGAGGTCTTGAGAACATGACCTATGAAGGAAGGCTGAAAGAATTGGGTTTATTTAGTTTGGAAAAGAGAAGACTGAGAGGGGACATGATAGCAGTTTTCAGGTATCTAAAAGGGTGTCATAAGGAGGAGGGAGAAAACTTGTTCACCTTAGCCTCTAAGGATAGAACAAGAAGCAATGGGCTTTAACTGCAGCAAGGGAGGTCTAGGTTGGACATTAGGAAAAAGTTCCTAACTGTCAGGGTGGTTAAACACTGGAATAAATTGCCTAGGGAGGTTGTGGAATCTCCATCTCTGGAGATATTTAAGAGTAGGTTAGATAAATGTCTATCAGGGATGGTCTAGACAGTATTTGGTCCTGCCATGCGGGCAGGGGACTGGACTCGATGACCTCTCGAGGTCCCTTCCAGTCCTAGAATCTATGAATAAACAGCCTTTTCCCACAAGCCTCAAGAGCACTTTTAAATGTTCTGTTGTCCTGGGAGCAGAGTGTGACTGGCCTTACTATGATCCTGCCAGGGAATAAAAGTGGAGTAGGACTCCAGATCCTGCATGGTTGTGTTAGTGCTTCTTGTGGCGCTAGCACAGCTTTTTCATGAGTCCTAAGTGGCTGGGTGGGGTAGGATTGGAGAGACGCAGGCCAGCTGAGCTGAGCTGGCTTGAGGGGGTGGGGATGGGGAGTAAGCATCTAAGGCTACATCTACACTACAGGGGGGGGTCGATTTAAGATACGCAAATTCAGCTACGCGAATAGCGTAGCTGAATTCGACGTATCGCAGCCGACTTACCCCGCTGTGAGGACGGCGGCAAAATCGACCTCCGCGGCTTCCCGTCGACGGCTCTTACTCCCACCTTCGCTGGTGGAGTAAGAGCGTCGATTCGGGGATCGATTGTCGCGTCCTGACGGGACGCGATAAATCGATCCCCGAGAGGTCGATTTCTACCCGCCGATTCAGGCGGGTAGTGTAGACCAGGCCTAAGAGAAGGACTGCAGCTAATTAGTTTCCCCAGGGAGTAGGGCAAAGAACTGTGACGCATTTTGTCCCCAGATCTCCTCCTTAGGCAGGACAGCTACGAGCTGGGCATAAAGCTAAGGTTCAGTCTAGCCAGTTTGGGTTTGCAGTATTACATCTGACACCAGACAGGGAGAAAGGAAAATATTTTTGAGACTATAAATAGTAAAATTCTTTAATGCCTTTATTCTTATTTTTTCTTAGTGGCTTATTTTTGCCTCCACATGACATTCCCTTCAGTAGCTAATCACATCCCTTGTGTCAGCGAAGTCTGGAATCTAGAGGATTTTAGGATTTAATCTGTCTTTTCCTGGATTGGCTTCAAGAAGATTGTAGCATTTTAAAATTCTTTTTGCTTAGGCTCAGAGCAACATCATGCACTAACACACCATCTATTGTTAGAGCATTACACTAGTTCCAGGTCTTAACTTCAGTACGCCCATCACATGCTGCTCTTTGTGCTAACGCATATCAAAAGCAATGGATCAAGGAGAGAGATTTGAAGTAATATGGGTACCCAGTCTTAAAAATTGCTTAATGGGGTTGAGTGAAGTGAAGTGAGAGGACAGGGCAGGCAAGGTCACAGAAGGATCACTGGTACAGGAACAATCTCATTACTAATAATTTTAATCTTTAAAAGGCCATATTTTGCCTTCTCTTGAATGGGTTTGTACAAGGGGAGTAGAGAGAGGGCACAGCAGAGACTGAACATGTATACTTCTTGTACTGTTTTGTGGGCAGCTAGGATCTTGAACCTTGTGTTCTCTGCTGAACACAAGATTGGGTTCCTTTAGGGTCATCAGTTATATGAAACATCCTAAAAGGAGTGTATGGCCATCGCCTCAACACTTTTCTGCACCAGCTGGCAGTCTAAGACCAATGCTTGTGGTAGCACTCTGTGTGCCCTTTTAATGATGTAGCAGTTGCTGCTACTTTGTACACTGTCCCAAATACCTTGTGGTATTTTAGTTCTTAGCCATGTTTGTAACACACTCCCAACATGGTATTGGATTTGAAAGCCACAATCTACACCATAGAATGGAGAAACACTGAGAGCCATAACAACCACAAATAAACTCAAGAATCCAGATCTTTAGCTGGTGTAAACTGGCATAGCTTCATACAAGCCAACACTGCTCCATAGAATTATACCATCTGAAGGCTGGGGCTAAAGTGTCTAAATACTGTACTGCTAGTGTAACATTATTGGCCAAATTATAACTCAGAGTAAGAGAGTGAATTGGTTGAAATCTGACTGATGTGTTTAGAGATTGTGTTGTGACACCAACTTTAAAACAAAGCCTCTAAAAATTGAGGCAACTTTACGGGACACAACAAAGTCCTTATTAAAATTTCAAATCTATAAGAGCTGTGGAGTTCATATACCTTGCAGAATGATTATGGGAGTCATATAAATAATTCCATTGTACAAAAATACATCACGTAGGAACTATAACAAGTTAATTACTTTGCAGCAGTTCCTAAAAGTGGGTTGCATTAGCAGATTAGTGATATAAAAACAAAATGACCTGAGAAATCCTCCTGCTGTAGGGACCGAGTATTAGGTCTGACCGTACCAGTCACTTAAGTTAATAAATTCTCACATCTGAAGTTACATTATCCACTTTTCTATCTTTTACAGAATCCAGCTAGGCTAGATCAATATCCTGAGGAAATGTAGCTTTCTATTTTAAGATGACATTTTCTTACTTGGCAGGATATTATCCTCATACAGCATGTGTACAATATGGTACTAATTTGGGTCTCTATATGTTAGTCTGGGAAAAGTCACCCGACTCTTACTACAGTGAGTCGGGGCTTAACTCTTACTTTTACATGCTTTAAAACACTTTTAGAATATCTTACTTTTCCTCCTCCTTAAATTATTGTCAGATGATATTGGATGGATGCGATAGGCAGACAATCACAGAGTCTGCTGGTGCTGCAATACTGTGGATAAGGGCCTATTCCTAATTCCATAATGAAATTTTCTTATCAGGGTGTCAAATTTCATCTGGACAGTGAAACTGGGCACATAAAATTCTTGAGGTCTTTGTGTCTATATTCGGCAAGAGGGTCAACTACAGGGTATGGTTTGATGTGTTTTTTTGGGTCCAGAGATTACCTGCGGGAAAACTAATGTGGAGATTAGTTGGATAGTAGTTTCTGAACCATCAGAAGTATCATCAATGTGGATACTGAAGTATCCCAAGACATTTAAACTTCATCACCATGTCACATAGGAGATGTCTACACTGCACAATAAGCCCAGGCTCTGACTCAGGTTTGAGCCCAAGCTCCCCTTCCATCCACCTACAAATTAGTCTTACTTGGGTCAGCAAGCATTCAGGACCCAGATCTTAGGACCTTGTCGGGGTGGCGTGCAGTGATGTTGGGTGGGATGGACTAGGGGAGGGAGTTGGGGCAGTCAGAACCTGAGTCCCACTGATACTCAGGTCCAAGCTCTGTCATTTTTCAGTGATGCCGCTCAAGCCACAGACCGGAGTCAGGGGGTCTGTGTACTGAAGTATGGATGCACTAGCATGACTGCGAGACCAAGGTCCAGCAATTGTAAGCCCATGTTTACAATGCAGTGTGGACACCCTAGTGTGGGCTTGCTACACTGAGTCCACTAGTCCGGGTCCCGTAGACATGGGATTACAGTGCTGTGTAGATATACCCATAGTGTCTCTGTCAGCTCCTCTGGGAAGCCTTTGGTGTCAGGGTATTTGAAGATTAGCAGAATACCCCAATTAGGTTGGTCTCTGCAATCACAAATTAAGCGAATACATTCAGAGAATTTTACCTGAAACTGATACTATGTCAGTAAAAACTTTTTTCTCTCTCTCTCCATCGTTATTTTCCGTCCTGCCCTACCACAAAGACATTTTGCTGCTGGGTCATATGCAAAATACTACTTTTCACATATAAACTACTTCCTGACCTAGTCCTTCTTTTCTGTTGCCTAAATACAGTCCTATGGGCTAATATTTTTAACTTTCAGATTCAAGCAAAGCTGAAATTTTGCATCCAATTGATCTTAGAGCAACCCCAAAGCACCATTAATCATTTGGTAAGATGAACTCCACCAGAGAAAACAGTTCTATGCAAATTCTGATTTAACTACTACTCATGCAGTTTGTAAAATGAGAGTCTCTTATATTAGAAATGGGAAAGGCCTGTTAGTCCATGCTGCTGTGTTAGTATGGTTCCCAACATTAACTGAAAATAACTCATACTTCAGAATATTCTGAGAGACTGTTGATCAATGCAGATGTATATATAGGATCCTTGAAAGGATTTTGGCCACTTCATTTCTAAAGTAACTACCAAGTTGATACATTAGGCTAAACCAGATTAATTCAGCATTGAAACCCTTTCATCCACATTAGGTATTCTCTAATAATACTGCCATAAATATAAACCCCTTTTCTCAGTTAATCTCTACTGATCAAATATCATTGGAATGGGTAGTGTGGCATTTGGTCACTAACTTTACAAATCTTTAGTTTTGGAAGCTCTTTCATGATTGGGTGGATTTATTCTATTCAGATCCTATGGTATTTGCTGGAGTGAAAGGCTATATCACTGTTTGATCTGAGTTAGGTAAGTGATACAAGTCTGTGTTTTTATAAAAACAACAACAATAACATATATGATAGCAGAAACACATGCACTATCTCCCTTTTCTTTTATGATTGCAAGGAGGCCCTTCCCCCCATTCATGATTGCTTACCATCCCTGTGGTGATGACAGCAACTATTTATGTGGAAAAGTACTGTTAACTAATATTTATGCATCTTCTCTGTCTCCTCATAAAATGCAGCAGCTGGAAACAAGGAGAGTCAGTGCCATGTGACCAGTGATTGCCCCATAGTTCACCAGAGGTCCACGGACCGTGTTTTGAGAATCATTACACTAACATTGATACTGCTTTTATATAAATTCAGTTTCATGATTCATTCCAACTTTCCTAATAGGAACAATTTACAATACTATAGGTTAGATAAAAACGAGTAGGTGAGGTAAAAGAGGCAAATGTGTCCAAAAGGAGCAGCATCCCTAAAATTGAAGATGAATTGAGAAGGATTTTGAGTAGGACAAAGGCAAGTGTGTAGGATGCTGATTTTTTTTTTTTTAAGTCATCCTCTGCCTGGATAAGTTTCAAGAAAAACACAGTTATTTAACTTGCGTGGGAATGAATTTAAAATTAAAAGTGTCTAAAGCTGCATAAATATTTGTACCACCCAAGAGAGTGTGAGAATAACGGCAGTCTACATCCTGGTGGATAGTCAGTGCTTTCATGCCCTGCTTTGAACTCTTAGCAGAAACTCCATAATGTCGGGGGGGGGGCTGCCTTTGCAGAGCAGAAACTCCTGTTTTCTTAGAAAACAGCAAATAATAACACACTAACAGTCTGTAGCCTGAGGAGACACCTGTGATTTATGGTACATATCCAAACTAGAAGAAAGTCATAGAAACACGTAAATTATCTAAATTAAGAAGGCGATAAAGATATATATTCCACACTTTGATGTTCATAGTCTCTTCACCCTCCCCCTCCATGCAGGAGTTAGATGTTTAATCTGCAATGGGAAGGTCATGATTTGCATTATGTATAACTCATATACATTGGAATTTAAATTTAAATTTTAAGCACTAAAAGATACAGCCAGTAAGAAAGAGGATCAGAAATGTAACAATATGTGAATAGGCCCTGAGCACAAATTCAAAGGGCTCTTCTGCTCCTTACTCCTTCTTTGCTCTCAACATTAGTTTTCCCTCCTGCTCTTGCTCCACTCCTCCCACGGAGGCCAGTCAGAGATAGGAAGAGTAAAGATATTGGAGTCTTACCGTAGTTCCTCTGGTCCCAGGTAGCAGTGGTGCCTCTTGCAGGGCCCCTTACACATGCCCAAGAATGATATTGAAAGGTGTATGCCATTGTGGAATGTCATTCTATGAATTGAGAGCATATCTCAAACATAGTGGATGCACCCCTAACTTATATTGTTTGGCTTAGGCGTGCCCCAGTCACCAGTCAAAGTGCCACTGGAAGAAGCTGCCTTATTGATAAAACATTTGTATTGGCTTGCTGAACCTTACTTAGATAAAACTGAATGAATTTGGAACATTTTGTACTGAAAATCCTTGAATTTTACTCAGATTATTGTTAACATTTAATATCGTAGCTCAATCCCCTCTGTTGCACTTCACTGAAGTGCTACCATTTAATAACATTGTGACCCCTTCCACCACTGAGGCTCAGACTGAAAACTCTAAGGTGTCAATGTGGTTTTCATTGGAACTTTTTTTTTTTTGTCTAAAGTAGTAACTAAATCTAAAACGTTCATGGAATGTTTTACATAAACAAGAAATACAACATTGAAAAGATATTAACCACTTACCATTGAACACTGTTTTAATAACCTTACAAGCACTACTCACAAGAACAAATACTTGTTTCGTTGATTCTTCGATGCTTATGAGCACATTGTGACCGCTCTTGTTCTCTGATTTTCTGGGACAGATCCTTTGAGGTGCTAAGTATCCTGAGCTCCCCTTAATTTCAGTTCAGTTTACTGAACTGAGTTCATTGGACTGATTTCAATGACAGCTGAGGTTGCTCAGAACTTCAAAGGCTCAGAGTCTGTACCTTCAGGTCTTTGTCAGTCACTCATCTCATGTGAGAAGACCAAGTCTTCTCCACAAACAGTAACCAAGATGTCACTCACACTGATTTTTACCTGTTTCTGATAGGAATATCATTGCTGTGCAAAAGTAATCTCTTAAATAAATCAACTATTCCAGTTAGATTATGAAAAGACAATAGGTTTTTAATGTGTGCTAAGATACAGTATAATGAAGAAAACATTCAGTTTTAAATCTTGAAGTTTGTACTCAGGCAAAACTCCCATGGAGAGGTTTTTTTGTCTGAAGGAGGATTAATTAAGGACTTCAGGATTTGGCCCTCTGAAAATAAAAAGTGTTATATGTATTGCATGCTATCCTTTCATGCCAATAGAAATCTTAATTTTGGTAAGAAAAACTAAATTTAGCAAAATATCTTCTAGTCTAGTTGTAGAAACATCATTGATCCTCTATCCCTAGCACCAATGTTTTGTGCGATCCCCTTCCAAACCATAGTGTACACTAACTTTGTGCAGGCGTATATGATAACAGTATATAAGGCATTCGAGAATCAGATGCATAAAGTGTTGTATGGGTATGCGATGGGGTGGATGAGGCCCAAAGGCCCCCCCGCTGGAGACCTCAGGGTTCTGTCACATCCATGCCAGGAAAGGAGCAGTGGAGAGGTCCTCCCAACAGGCTAGAGTGGCTGCAGGGGAAGCAGCCAATCAGGGCCCATGAGGGCCATATAAAGGGAGCTGCAGAGCAGGAGAAGAATGGACTGCAGGCCTGGCTACCTGGAAGAGCAGTAGGACTAAAAAAAAAAAAAAAAAAAAAAAAAAATTAATGGAGATATCCCATCTCCTAGAACTGGAAGGGACCTTGAAAGGTCATCGAGTCCAGCCCCCTGCCTTCACTAGCAGGACCAAGTACTGATTTTGCCCCAGATCCCTAAGTGGCCCCCTCAAGGATTGAACTCACAACCCTGGGTTTAGCAGGCCAATGCTCAAACCACTGAGCTATCCCTCCCCCCTATGGACAGCTAAGTCTGCTGGCAGGGACCGGGGGAGTGAGAGGCTCCTGGCTGGCTGCTAGGACCTGAGTAAGGACTGAGCCTGGGGAGGGTTACAGAAAGATAGTGTTTCCAGGGAGGAATTCCTGGGGATATGGTCCCATACCAGGGCTGGACTACTTAAAGACTAAAGCTCAAGGAGGGCTAGAGAGAGAGACACCACCAGAGAGGTACTGAGAGAGAGGCCCCTGTGAACTGTATACCCCGGAAGGGGTTTGTGCTGGCTAATGTGCAGACAATGTGATTCGGCCAGAGGGATGGGTCACTGAAAACCCACCTGAGAACCACCAAAAGGGATCTCCAGACCTAAAGAACGCAGACACACCCAATCAGAGGGGGGCACACGTGAGAGGTGGGTGTCAACCCTATTATAGAGTGTCAATATTAATATGCAGTAAGAAGAGATGAAATTATAGTGATGCTTTTCAAAACGCACGGACACACACCAAACTAAAATCATCATCAACATTAAACTTACATTTATTTGTATAGTGCCATTCATCCTGAAGAACATTTAAAGTGATCTTCAAAGAAAAATCCCTTCACGTGCTGTTTAAACACAGACACCTCTGGGTTTGGAAGTCAGCCAGATTGCAGCCCAACCAATATAAATATTGATGTGGCTCTGAAGCAGGTTACTTGATGGCGATTGAGGTAGTGAAGAAGATGTCTAAGTCCTACAAGTTTATTAAAAACAAAGGGTGGGATTTTCAAAAGTGCTCAGTGTTGGCCAGACTCTCTCCCACTGAAGTCATATGGGAGTTTTACCATTGATTTTCAGTGGAAGTAGAGTTAGACCTACACTGCACATTTCTGAAAATCACAATCCTGAAGCAATGACAGAGCTGGTACTTCTTAGAGATAACTGTAAGCCTTGTGGACAACTACACACATCACACTACAGTGCAGTGCGGGGAAAGAACATTTTTGATTAAGGATTCTGGGGAAAGCCCTTAGTTTTATTAATGGATCTTTACGGTCATATTGACAGAGAGTCTCAAACTGGCCTCCATGTGTGCACAAAAACACTTCAGTTATTAATACCTGCCAGTGCAGTTTATAAAATTACATGCACAAAACCCATCACAAGCACACAAGATGGTAGAGTCTGTGCAGATGCATGTTCAGTCAGAGGTGGTTATTCACGCAGAGTTGAGACACACAAATGGAGGCTGTGTTTTGTAAATTTGGCGTTTTGATTTCCCATGCAGAGCACACGTCAGTTTAAAAGTCCCACCTGACATCCCCCATGTGTAGAGTTGTATGGAGTTAGTATGTAGCAATGTGAGCCCTGGTTCTATGAAATTCCACTGTTTCAATACATTTAATGTATATTGTATGTATGTTCCCTTTCCTCAACAATGGGAAGATCTTGATTACCAGCTGGACAACATATTTTGGTAGATACAGTGGATTGCAAGTTTTTATGAAAGTTAATAGCTGTGAACCCGCAAGTCATATAGTAGCTAGGAGCCCCAATCTTGCAAACACACATGAAAGTAACTTTACACACAAGATTATTCTAATTTAAATCAAACTACTTTACTTATGTGTAACAATTTACAACATGTTCTTATTTCTGTGTTGTTTGCTGGCAAAGGTGATGATCCAGAAACTTGTGTTACATCATGTAGACAATTGTCCTTCACCTAACATATGCTCTGAACAACCCTTTTAATCATTTTTCTCTTAATGCTATTGTCAAGCAATAGCTCTTTTATCCACATTTTATCTTCCATCTATAAAGTTAATCATTGCTTCAGACTACACTATTTGCATTAAATCTAAGGCACCGTGAAACCCTGCTAACTATTAAAGAGTTTGAAACTGAAGCAGAACATTTACATTGTTAGTCAGGACTTGTTTTATTAGGGCCTGGCAGCCTGATTTACATTGAAACTAAGCAGAAAATACACTTTGCCAACAGACAGAAGGAAGACGTAGTGTATTGGAACACTTTAATTAAAAGAAATTTATGTAAGTAATATATAAATCACACTCTTTGGACCTCGAGTTTATATATTACATATGAACTAGACCTACAACAACTACATGTTGACTTGAGTTGAAGTTTAAAGTTAACTGTTGCAACATGAATTGAAAAAGCGATTAAGTAAATTAAAAATGATATGCTGGAATAAGGATGGGATTTTCCCAACAGCCTAAGGGAATTAGGTCTGACTCCCATTAGTCACTTTTGAAAACCTCACCCTGAGTTCAGATGTCTCAAATACAGTGGGTGAAATTCTAGTCCCGTGGAAATCAATGGCAAATCTCCCACTGACTTCAGTAGGTCCAGGATTTCACCCTTGCGCATCTGATGAAGTTCTGTGCTGAGGTATCTCTCTTTTTGGCTGCCAAATTGACCTTAAATACCTTATACTAAAGAGGGTTCTTACTGCTGGGAAGAAATGAGAAAGGTAAGAAAAATGCTGGTAGGAGTCTATTAATGGCTAGCAAGATTGCATACTTCCCTTCTTCTTGATTGGTACAGAAGATGCAGTGTTATGGATAATGGGTAGTTTGGAATATAGATTTGCAGAAGGTTATTTTTCAGTGGTAGTGAAAATTTCACATATTTATCTTGCACTGCTGTGTATATGATGTCTTATACAAGGTTTATCCTGTACATCCATTGTAATCATATTGTATTTTTAGAAACCAAGAGGTTGTAGCTTTACACTCCACTATGAAAAAATTATTACTTTTCTGCTATGTCTGATATTTTCCAAAAATTAAATGGAATATATATATAGATTAATCTTAGGCCTGGTCTACACTAGGAGTTTATGTCGAATTTAGCACCGTTACATCGAATTAACTCTGCACCCTTCCACACCACGAAGCTATTTAGTTTGACATAGAGGTCTCTTAAATTCGACTTCTGTACTCCTCCCCAACGAGGGGAGTAGCGCTAAATTCGACATGGCCATGTCGAATTAGGCTAGGTGTGGATGGAAATCGACGGTAATAGCTCCGGGAGCTATCCCACAGTGCACCACTCTGTTGACGCTTTGGACAGCAGTCCGAGCTCGGATGCTCTGACCAGCCACACAGGAAAAGCCCCGGGAAAATTTGAATTCCTTTTCCTGTCTGGCCAGTTTGAATCTCATTTCCTGTTTGGACATCGTGGCGAGCTCAGCAGCACTGGCAACGATGCAGAGCTCTCCAGCAGAGATGGCCATGCAATCTCAGAATAGAAAGAGGGCCCCAGCATGGACTGATCGGGAAGTCTTGGATCTGATCGCTGTGTGGGGCGATGAGTCCGTGCTTTCCGAGCTGCGATTGAAAAGACGGAATGCAAAGATCTACGAGAAGATCTCTAAAGCCATGGCAGAGAGAGGATACAGCCGGGATGCAACGCAGTGTCGCGTGAAAATCAAGGAGCTGAGACAAGGCTACCAGAAGACCAAAGAGGCAAACGGACGCTCCGGATCCCAGCCCCAGACATCCCGTTTCTACAAGGCACTGCATTCCATCCTAGGTGCGGCCGCCACCACTACCCCACCACTGACCGTGGACTCTGAGGATGGGATATTGTCGACGGCCGGTTCCTCGGACATGTTAGCGGATGGGGAAGATGAGGAAGGAGATGAGGAGGACGAGGCAGTCAACAGCGCTTACAACGCTGATTTCCCCGACAGCCAGGATCTCTTCATCACCCTTACAGAGATCCCCTACCAACCGTCCCCAGGCGTTAACCCGGACACAGAATCAGGGGAAGGATCAGTCAGTAAGTGTTTTAAACATGTAAACATTTATTTTTAACAGAACAGGAATATTAACAATATTAACAATGGGTTTTTCATGATTAGTTTGCCCTAGGTGCTTAACGTTTCAGTCCTTGGCAGTGCAACTACTGAAAAAAAATCTAACAATGTCCGGTTCAGCATGATTGTTTTGCCCTAGGCGCTCTACTGTTTAGTCCCTGCCAGTGCAGCTACAGTAAAATCCGGTCTATATGTCCGGGGATAGAGCAGAAATCCTCCTGGGACATCTCCACGAAGCTCTCCTGGAGGTAATTGGAAAGCCTTTGTATCAGGTTCCTGGGGAGAGCGGCCTTATTGGGTCCTCCGTGGTAGGAAACGTTTTCGCGCCAGGAGACAATCAAGTACTCAGGTATCATTGCCTTGCAGAGCATGGCGGCATACGGCCCTGGTCTTTGCAGGCTTTCCCGAAGCATCCGTTCTTTCTCCATCTCTGAAATCCTCATCAGAGTGATGTCGCTCATGGTGACCTGCTTTGAATTAGGTAGGGGAATGTTAGTATTGGGACTGCTTGCCTGTTCCTTTACAGAACTGTAACCGGCGGTTTAGAGCCACGCGGTGGAGGCGGGAGAGGAGCAGCAGACAGGGATCTTTCCCTGGGACAGCCGCGAGGGGGTGGGACAGGGGCAGAGTTCATGCTTGCCGGATTGCTGGCAGCAGGGACTGGCATTGCTTTCAACGTGAAAGGAGGCCAGTGCTATTATTAAAGTTTTAAGCAGCCACAAGTCTACGGCTTACCATGTCAGCCTGTTACCCAAATTCCGCTGTCCTGTCCCGCTTGTCTGATCTGCACTGCAAGACCCCAGGCACTGAATGCGAAGGCCGAAAATTCGACCTTGTCCTGAGTGCGCATGTGATAGGTGCTGTGCATGGTCTTGTTCACAGAGAGAGACTATGTTCTTTGTTCAACCAAAAATTTATCTTTCTGAGGAATTCACTCCCTTTTTCCCATCCCACAGCTGCGACTGTCTCCCGAACTACCCTGGCATCACACTCCCAGAGGCTAGCGCAGATTAGGCGTAGGAAGAAGAGGACACGGGAGGACATGTTCTCGGAACTTATGGGCTGCTCCCGAGCCCAGGCAGCCCAGCAGACCCAGTGGAGGGAGAACTTGTCCCAAATGCACCGATCACACATGGAACGGGAGGAGAGGTGGCGGCAGGAAGACCAGCATGCGACTCAAACGCTGCGTGGACTAATGAGGGAGCAAACGGACACGCTCCGGCGCCTTGTGGATGTTCTGCAGGACCGGAGGCAGGAGGACAGAGCCCCGCTGCAGTCTATCTCTAACTGCCCTCCCCTGCCACAAAGTCCCATACCCCCCTCACCCAAAGTCCCAAGAAGGAGGGGTGGCAGAGTCCGTGAAAACTCACTCCACCCCTGCAGACTGCTCAAGTACCAGAAGGCTCTCATTCCCCAAAATTTGATAAGTCCTTTCCTTCCCGCCTCACCCAAGCCCCCATCCCAGTTTCATCCCCCAGTTTCATGTGTAGTTGCTAATAAAAAATACGTTTCTGTTAATTACTGTTTCCATCATGTTCTTTTAGAGGAGAGTCTGTTTGAAGGGGGGGGGGGAGGGGGTTGCTAATTGGACAGGACAGTCACCTTTACCAGGGTACAGACGCGGGGGCAGGTTCAGCAGCAGGGCACACACACATTGCATTCACTAGTTACCCTGGTCAGTCTGGGAGGTGGTTTTCATGTTGTGTGTGTGTGTGTGGGGGGGGTATGTGACTTTGTGGCGGGGGAGGGCGGTTAGAGATCTTATGCAGCGGTCCTTATCCTGGATCACAGAGCCACGCAGCAGGGGATCTGTAACCGTCCTCCCCCTGCCACAAAGTCACATAGCCCCCCCCCCCCCCCCACAGAGTCCCGAACAGGAGGGGTGGCAGGCTCTGTTGAAACAACCAGTCCACCAGTGCGAATCCTGTCATTCCTGGAGTTTAGAAGGATCATTTGCATCAGTACACTACACAACCAAACCCCCCCCTCCCCCGCCCCCCACAGAACAAGTAGATTGCGTTGGCTACTTGCATCACAACAACCCCCACGGTAGATTTGCCCACGCCAAAGTGGTTCGCGACAGACCGGTAGCTGTCCGGCGTTGCAAGCTTCCAGAGGGCTATGGCCACTCACTTCTGGACAGTCAGGGCTGCTCACATCCGGGTGTCCTTGCGCTTCAGGGCAGGGGACAGCAACTCACAAAGTTCAAGGAAAGTTCCCTTCCGCATGTGAAAGTTTCGCAGCCACTGGGATTCATCCCAGACCTGCAGCACTATGCAGTCCCACCAGTCCGTGCTTGTTTCCCGGGCCCAGAATCACCGTTCCACAACATCAACATGACCCATTGCCACCATGATGTCCTCGGCGCGGGGTCCCGTGCTTTGTGACAGGTCGGTGCCACTCTCAGACTTCAGGTCCTCACCGCGCTGCCGTAGCCTCCTCGCCCGATTTCTCAGCATCTGCCTCTGGGAAAGGTGGACGATAAGGTGCGAGGTGTTGACAACGGCCATAACTGCAGCGATGGTCGCAGCGGGCTCCATGCTCGCAGTGCTGTGGCGTCTGTGCTGTCACTGACCAGAAAAGTGCGCGAACCGATTTCCCGCCGGCGCTTTCAGGGAGGGAGGGCGGGAGTGACGGTTGGATGACGACAGTTACCCAAAACCACCCTCGACACATTTTTTTCCCCAGAAGGCATTGGGGGCTCGACCCAGAATTCCAATGGGCAGCGGGGACTGCGGGAACTGTGGGATAGCTGCCCACAGTGCACCGCTTCCAATGTCGACGCTTTCCCCGTTAGTGTGGACTCACAAAGTCGAATTACTGTCCTTAGTGTGGACACACAAGTTCGACTTTGCAATATCGATTCCACATATTCGATTTAAGTGAAATCGAAATACCCTCGTAGTGTAGACATACCCTTAGTTTCCTCTAGATACCCACTTGCCACTAATTTTCTTAGCACATTTTCCTGCTAGCAATGCACCTTCATCCTCCTTGTGGATGGTGCTAATGCATCCAAAACACAATGCAAAGCCACAGAATTTCTCCATTATATTGCCCAATGTTTTGACCATGCATTTTTACACAGGAGGAGGACATACAGGTCCTTTTTTCCTCAATACAAATTATATTACATGATTGTAATAGACAGAATCTTCTCAAAAACAATGAGGAGTCCAGTGGCACCTTAAAGACTAACAGATTTATTTGGGCATAAACTTTCATGGGTTAAAAAAAACACTTCAGATGCATGGAGTGAAAATTACAGATGCAGGCATAAATATATTGACACATGAAGAGAAGGGGAGTTATCATACAAGTAGAGAACCAGTGTGGACACGGCCAATTCAATCAGGGTGGCTGTGGTCCACTTCCAATAATTGAGGAGGAGGTGTCAATACTAAGAGAGGGAAAATTGCTTTTGTAGTGAACCAGCCACTCCCAGTCTCTATTCAAGCCCAAATTAATGGTGTTAAAATTGCAAATGAATTGTAGCTCTGCAGTTTCTCTTTGAAGTCTTTTTTGAAGTTTTTTTTGAAGAAGTATGGCTACTTTTAAACCTGTTATAAAATGTCCAGGGAGATTGAAGTGTTCTCCTACTGGCTTTTGTATGTTACCATTACTGATGTCTGATTTGTGTCCATTTATTCTTTTACGTAGAGACTGTCCAGTTTGGCCAATGTACATGGCAGAGGGGCATTGCTGGCACATGATGGCATATATCACATTAGTAGATGTGCAGGTGAATGAGACCCTGATGGTGTGGCTCATGTGGTTGGGTCCTCTGATGGTGTCACTAGAGTAGATATGGGGACAGAGTAGGCAACGGGGTTTGTTACAGGGATTAGTTCCTGGGTTACTGTTTCCGTGGTGTGTAGTTGCTGGTGAGTATTTGCTTCAGGTTGGGGGGCTGTCGGTAAGCGAGGACTGGCCTGCCTCCCAAGTTCTGTGAGAGTGCAGGATCATTTTCCAGGATCAATTGTAAATCTCTTGTAGGAAGTGGATCTCCTGTGTGGTCTGGTCCAGGCTGAGGTTGATGGTGGGGTGGAAATTGTTGAAATCCAGGTGGAATTCTTCAAGGGCCTCCTTCCTGTGCGTCCATATGATGAAGATGTCATCAATGTAGCGCAAGTAGAGGAGGGGCACTAGGGGATGAGAGCTGAGGAAGTGTTGTTCTAAGTCAGCCATAAATATGTTGGCATACTGTGGGGCCATGCGGGTTCCCATAGCAGTGCCGCTGACTTGAAGGTATAAGTTGTCCCCAAATCTGAAATGGTTGTGGGTGAGGACAAAGTCCAGTCACCAGGTGTGCCATGGCCTCATCAGGGATACTGTTCCTGATGGCTTGTAGTCCATTCCTGTGTGGAATGTTGGTGTAAAGAGCTTCTACATCCATGGTGGCCAGGATGGTGTTTTCAGGAAGATCACCAATGCATTGTAGTTTCCTCAGGAAGTCGGTGGTGTTTCAAAGATAGCTAGGAGTGCTGGTAGCGTAGGGTCCGAGGAGAGAGTCTAAATAGCCAGATAATCCTGCTGTAAGAGTGCCAGTGCCTGAGATGATGGGGCATTCAGGGTTTCCAGGTTTATGGATCTTGGGTAGCAGATAGAATACCCCTGGTCAGGGCTCTAGGGGTGTGTCTGTGTAGATTTGTTCCTGTGCTATAGCAGGGAGTTTCTTGAGCAGATGGTGTAGTTTATTTTGGTACTCCTCAGTGGGATTGGAGGATAGTGGCCTGTAGAATGCAGTGTTGGAGAGTTCCCAGGCAGCCTCCTGTTCATAATCCGACCTGTTCATGATGACTACAGCACCTCCTTTGTCAGCCTTTTTAATTATAATGTCAGAGTTGTTTCTGAGGCGGTGGATGGTGTTGCGTTCTGTACGGCTAAGGTTATGGGGCAAATGATCCTGTTTGTTCACAATTTCAGCTTGTGCACATCTGCGGAAGCACTCTATGTAGAAGTCCAGTCTGTCATTTCGACTGTCAGGAGGAGTCCACACAGAATTCTTCTTCTTGCAGTGTTGGTCGGAGGATTCCTGAGGGTCAGTGCACTGTTCAGTGGTGTGTTGAAAATATTCCTTGAGTCGGAGATGGTGAAAATAGGCTTCCAGATCACTGCAAAACTGTATCATGTTCGTGGGGGTGCTGGTGCAGAAAGAGAGTCCCCGAGATAGGACAGACTCTTTCACCGGGCTAAGTATGTGGTTGGATAGATTAACAATATTGGTGGGTGAGTTAAGGGTACCACTGTTGTAGCCTCTATGGCATGTAGGAGTTTAGATAGTTTACTGTCCTTTTTCCTCTGTAGAGAAGTACAATATTATTTTATTGTCTCATTTTTGTAAAGTCCAGCCATGTGGAAGTTTGTGTGGAAGGTTGGTTTTGTATTAGAGTCTCCAGTTTTGAGAGCTCATTCTTGATCTTCTCCTGTCTGCTGTACAGGATGCTGATCAGGTGGTTCCTCAGTTTCTTTGAGAGTTTGTGGCACAATCTCTCACCATAGTCCGTGTAGTATGTCGATTGCAATGGATTTTTTACCTTCAGTCCATTTGGTATGATGTCCATCTGTTTGCACTTGAAAAGGAAGATGATGTCTGTATCTGCACGAGTTTTTTCACGAGGTTGATGGATTTCCACTTCATACGGCTAAATTCAGTGACTTGCATGGTATCAAGTATCAGGGGGTAGCCGTGTTAGTCTGTATTCATAAAAACAACAATAATCTTCTCAGCAACTGACATCATATGCCATTTCATAAGCCATATTGCACAAGCCCACAGTAGGAAAATATTGCATTCTTAGGTATCAATGATAAGCAGAAGTGACAATTTATGTTGGCCAACAACAAAATAATCTCATTATCTCCTGATCAGTGTAACCACCGCAGAACATATTTCTTTGTTGTGGTGGTGTTTTGGGTTGTTTATTTTAAATGAAATAATAGTAATAAAATGACATTAAAGGTAAGAGACGCAAACAAACAAAAGCCAGGAAATTCGCAGAGATAGATTATTCTTACAACGCCCCAGGGATTTCATATGTTCAACTCCCATTAGTGTGAATGGAAGTTACAAGTATAATTTCTCCCATATATAGAAACAAAAATATAGCCTTATTTAGGGCTAATAAGGCATCCCTATCTCACGCTCCCTTGTGCCTAGAAATCAGTTCAGTCATCCTCACTATCTCTTTCCTCTTTATTTCCCCTCTAGAAATAAACACAGTTTTTTCTACATTGAATTTCTACATTCGCTCTAAGAAAAATAAATTTAAGGAATTCCTCTAATGAACCATATTGTTGCAATGCAGGGAAGCTGCTATAAAGTAACAAGACTCTGCAAGGATTTTCAAAGAAAGCCTTTTTTTTTTTTTAAGGTGATATTTATCACTTTTTTTAAAAGCATGAATGGCTGCTTCTATATTTGTAGTTAGGCATATTTCCTACACATAATTTATAGAGACTAACACAAGCCAAGATTTGTTTATATATACTATACAAATTTTCCCTGGAAGATATCCTGCATGTCAAATTATCTACTTGGAGGACAGGGATACAGTGGAGCAAGTGGTTTGTCTACTCAGTGATTTTTAATTGTGTTTTAACATGTTAACTTATACAGTTGAGTTTTATCTACACTAGACTTTACAAACATTTGTTCCTCATGTAAAATGACTATTAAAATTCTCAGGATTTCTACACTGGGAAAATGCACCATATTAACTGACACATGTTTTAACTTGCACAGTGTTAAACAGGATTTTTGTGCTTAATGCAGAACAAAAACAGATGTGCTCAAATGTGTTAGCCAGTCCTGGGTTAGTATAGTCAGAGGAAGGCTATAGTGCACACAAGCTCAGAAAAAGTGGCCATAAATTTATTTATGACAGATGATTGGCGGTAGGAGCAAAGTAACTCAAAAAGTTGGTAGTACAAGCTGAAAAGGGTATATGGTCAGAGCATCTGAGTGCTGATTCACTGATGCCCCTTAACAGCTCCTGCTCTCAGAGATCTCATAGACCTCTGGTAGGATTTAAATTTGGGGCTTTCCTAGAAATCCCAGGAGAGGGCTGAGGCGGTAATACTGCGTAGGGGGATTCATTTATACTCTGAAACAGCTTTCCTGAATTTGAACCGTCAGCAACTTGTTCAGTTAACTTTTTTAAAGAGTTGAAGTGTACAATATCGAAATTTAACTTTTTCATCTCAGAACTAGTGTCAGTGAGTTATGGTAAATGGTGACATGTTTTTACCATTTTATGTTTGTTTAATATTTTACTGTTTATTTTTACTGCTTATTCTTTTGATGTATGGCCCTTAGAAGTCTCCATGATACATAGTGAGGTTCTAAATAAGAATATATTTAATAAAGGTGAGTCACTGAAATGCAAAGTTCTGGACTTCTCAGAGTCCTATGTGGTGTTGTAGGGAGGAGTGGAACCTGCCTTAAAATTGGTGGCTCTCTTCTTACAAAACCTCCCACTTCATTTTTAAAGAAAAATATATTTAAAACTAACATAGGGAACTTCTAAGCTAACGTAGGGAACTTCTAATGGACAATGTATATTCTCTGTCAGAATAATTTACAAGATGGATGCTGTAGTTACATGAGTCTTGTCAACTGGAAACATTAATCATAATAAATAATAATTTATATTTATGCATTCCTTTTAATGAATGATCCCCAAGTTCAAACTATGATATATAGTCATGAATCACTTCTGCAGCCATTTTGGGGTTGGTATGCAGCAGCACGTAGCAATATTACAAAACAGCTTAGAGCAAGGAGATGAGAATAACCATTTCCAATTAACTGTACAGAAGGGAATTAGATAAGTACTATAATTATTATGTATTTATACTGCAGTCATGGCTAGGAGCTCCAATCATGAACCATTGTGCTCAGTGCTGTATGGACACAGATCAAAACATGGTCCCTGCCCCCCAAAAGCTTACAATCTAAGTAGGTAAAATGTAGTTACTCAAAATGGAATTTAGTCAGTATTTGCATTTACTCATGCAAAAACTGACTTTACCTCTCTGCTAAACATGATTGTTTGGGACCTTGTTTTCACATTTCATGCATAACATGTATATATTGACTGCCCCCAAAGGCAATAACAAGGCTGAGGACAATATGTACCATCAAAGGTGCTATTTTTACCCATCTTTTAAACTGTTGTTGACCCTAGAGACAGTCACTATTTGTTTCATTAGCCCCTGGGCTTTTTTTGTTTCATTTTTATGAGAGATGGCAAAGTCAGAGCTTGCAGTGGGATGGCTTCATGCAAGGAACCTACAGAAATACAGGCTTCCTTAAGTTTTGAAAAAAATATATGCATATTTTTGGCTTTAGCCAGAATCTTCATGCAGGAATACAGGGATGGTGGGTCAGCTCTTATCATTTGAAGCAGGGGAGTTGGATGTAGACACAGACATTCTTATTCTTATTTTATTTTAATATTACAGGAAGGCATTAATTGATCTATCGGCCATAAATTGGCCATTTGACGTCTATGGCTCAGGAACCGATAAGTAAATGTTTGGTCAGTGAGATTTAGAATTGTTTTCAGTTATATATCTGTTGGCAGTTTCAAGACCAGCAGTAAAGTTGTGGGTAGTTGTCATTTGGAAATGCTTGCTGAGGATATACTATTTGGAACCAAAGATGAGACTCAGGCTACGTCTTCACTACAGGGGGGGGGTCGATTTAAGATACGCAAATTCAGCTACGTGAATAGCGTAGCTGAATTCGACGTATCGCAGCCGACTTACCCCGCTGTAGGGACGGTGGCAAAATCGACCTCTGCGGCTTCCCGTCGACGGCCCTTACTCCCACCTTCGCTGGTGGAGTAAGAGCGTTGATTCGGGGATCGATTGTCGCGTCCCATCGGGACGCGATAAATCAATCCCCAAGAGGTCGATTTCTACCCACCGATTCAGGCGGGTAGTGTAGACCTAGCCTCAGAGTGGATAACAAAATTGCTGAGTTTGATTTGCATCACCACTGGTTGTCTGTAACCTCTCCAACACTAAAAGAAAAAGTGGTACTTTATCCAGCCCATTCCACCCCTACTAAATTATTGTTCATTAAGGGAATAGCAGCTGTTGCAGAAATCTACTCAGCAGCTGGTGAGCTTGTATTAGGTTTTTTTTGCAGTTTAACTACATTCAGACAGGGAATAGGGGTTTGGATAATATTTGTAATTCTGATGAAGCACTTAGTAGATTTTTTAATAGCCCTTCATGATGAGGGCCTGGCATATTCTATAGCAGGGTCACATCTGTTGGCATTTTTTTGCCAGACTGGGTGGCTTCCAAGGTCTAATTCAGACTATTTGTTACCACAATACTAGAGGATGTGAGTATATTGTACCTGAATTATCTCCACCACACCAATATTGGCATAATATATGGTTTAGTTTGGATTTTAAGAACAAGTTTGAGGCCTTGATCTAACTGCAAGCAATGTGTGGGAGTAGTTTTTATTTTTAGTTATATGCAAAGCAGCTAACGATATGTAGTGTAAGATCACTATTATACCCCTTATTTCAAGAGATCGTCATTGGCAGAGAGGATCTTTGTTCCAGGGAATAGGCTGATGAGATTGACTGGAATCCCTACTCCCAAAAAGAGAATCTGGTAATGAGAAGCAGGAGTGGTGGCAGTGCTTTGTACATTCATAATACATGCATTTACAGCAAGATGCACATTTTCAATACCCAACAAACAGTATGGGGTTTGATAATGCCACCCTTATGTAACCCATGCTTCTGTCATGGTTCCTTTGAAACAGCAGTAGTCAGTTTTGTTTTTTGCCAGAAGAGTGGAGCAGCTCTCCAGTGACTCCAGCTAGTCTGGGATGAGTAGGTAAACAAAGGGCAAAAAGTTCACAAACTCTTGAAGCATGTTTAAGAGGGCATCTCCAAGAGTGGAGGCCAATTCCAGTCCCAAGTATGTCAGAAAAAAGGGCTCCAAACTTAGTTAGTTCAGCAAGATCCAGAGGGAGGCATACTGGAGGGGAGGGGAAGATCACTACCCTGAGGGCTGATGCTTAAGGCCTGCTTTTTGACTAACTGCAAGAATATGCTGGAGCCAAACTTAATTAGGGATTCCCTGTTAGGAATTGTTGTTGTTAGATGTTTAAGAATACTGTATTGTGTGTGTTTTATGTGTGTGTCTGGGTAGGGTTGCCAACTTTTTACTTGCACAAAACTGAACACCCTTGTCCCTCCTCTGAGGCCATGCACCTCCTCCGAGGCCCCGCTCCTGCTCACTCCACCCCCCCTCCTCCATTGCTCGCTCCCCCCACCCTCACTCACTCGTTCATTTTCACAGGGATGATCACCGGGGGATCAGGGCTGGGACAGGGATTTGGGGCATGTGGGGGGCAGTGAAGGCTCCACCTGGGGGTGTGGGCTCTGGGGTGGGGCTCAGGATGAGGGGTTTGGGGTGCAGGAGGGTGCTCCAGGCTGGGACCTAGTGGTTCGAGGGTAGGAGGGGGATCAGGGCTGGGGCAAGGGGTCGGGGCATGGGAGCAGGTCAGGGGTGCAGGCTCCTGGTGGCGCTTACCTCAGGCAGCTTCCAGAGGCAGCAGCATGTTCCCCCTCCAGCTTCTACGCAGAGGTGTGGCCAGGCCGCTCTGCGCGCTGCCCCGTCTGCAGGTGCCGCCCCCGCAGCTCCCATTGGCCACAGCTCCTGATCAATGCAAGCTGCAAGCTGGTCCTTGGGGAGGGGGCAGTGTGTGGAGGCCCCTAGCTGCCTGTAGGAGCCGGAGGGCGGGACATGCCACTGCTTCCGGGAGCCATGCGAAGCCACGGCAGGCAGGGAACCTGCCTTAGCTGCACTGTGCCGCTGACCGGACTTTTAATGGCCCTATCAGCGGTGTTGACCGGAGCTGCCAGGGTCCCTTTTCTACCAGGTGTTCTGGTCGAAAACCACCTGGCAACCTATGTATAGGGGGGTGGGGGAGAGAGAGGGAGCGTGGAGCTGCTGCTCAAAAATCTTGAGTTAATTCAGACAGACCCAGAGAGAGACAGCCATGCTGGAAGCGAGGTGAAAATCTCTGCCCGAAGAGCTAATGCTCACCGGTCTGCTTTTACTAATTGCAGCAAAAGGATAACCACAAAGAGAAGGGTACCGGCACATTCAAAGAACTGAGTGCTTGCTGCTAGTTCAGCTCAGTGTGGACACATTAATGTCAAATCAGTTGTTTATCTTCTAAATGCCTGGGATTTATGGCCTGTATAGCATCTGGTACTGAAGAAATCTGTGTGTTTGATATTATTATTATTTATTTGTTTTGTTTTATTTGCACAGTATTTGCTGTATTGCTGAAATGAGAAGATTGTGTTTAGATTTATGAGGAGTCTTAGTTAATCAAACCTACTAGGGTTTGGTCCAGCTGCTCCTCTGGACAGAGGGGTAGCCAGGCCAAATCTGAGTGAGGGGTGTTGTGACCTTATGCACGGGGTTGTGGAGCCTCTGAGATCTGGAAAACGGCTGGCCAGGCCAAACCTGAGGGGCATTGTAATCCCATGCAACAGGCCACAACGCCCAGTGAGGGGAGCTGGACCCCACTCTGTGGGACAGGAGCGACCGCTGCAGGGTGAGGGCACTCTCCAATCTACCCTTCTCCCCTGCCCAGGTTCTCTGCTCCCTGCCAGGGAGGGAGAATTGTGTTTGCCTAGGGCCCCATAACCCATCTAGAACCTTCCTGTGACCCACTGGTGGGTCGGGACTCTTGGGAAACTGCTATAATACATGTTCCGTTCCACTGATTTCAATGGCACTACTTGCAGAGAAAGTTATTACTCAGCAGGAATAAAGGTGGCAGAATGGAGACCATAGTAATCAGGACTGAGAAAATGGTGTCCTACAAATCCTCTCTTCCTAATGAATGAGATATTGTACTCAGATGGTTAAAAAAAAATTCTCTCGAAGTTCCATTATATCATTGTACATTTTGATGCTATACAAAATGTGTATTATATACAATAAATTGTTGAACTTTATTTAGACAAGTGAGTCTTTTTTACTTCCAATGAATGATGTAGTCTGATTTATTTAAGAGTAGCAGGTAATATTTATACAGTATTTCAATAAAAGTGAGATTGGGCTGGATTTATATGTATAATTTAGAAAATCCTCAGATAATAAGCTTTTTATTGTATTACTTAATCTTTTCCATTGAAAGATTTCTCATTATGGCAGATATATTGAATTGAAAGAAAGATGTAAGACAGATTTTTAATTAATGTGTATTGCATGTGACAATCTGTTCCAAATGTAAGGTGCCCAATTGATACAAGAATTTTGATAGTCTTGTTCAAGACCCCATGTCTCAAATTTCCTTGCAGCTGTGAGAATTATCTCAGGATAATCCTCAAGAAAATACATTTCAAAGGGTGACTGAACTATAAAAGTGAGGGGCAAAACCACCTCAAGTTATCTCTCCCTATCCATCTCTCTCTTTCACCTAAGAAAATAAAAGAAACAGCCTATGGACTTTGGGAGCAGATCCTGACCTGAAACTTGGTCAGCAGTGTTACTGGGAACCTGTGGTAAGAATGTCACCTTGAACCAAGTCTAGTTTGTTAAATTTAGTACTAGGACCCATTTTATCTTTATTTTTCGTGGAACCATTTCTGACTTTTAGTGCCTTATACTCACTTAAAACCTATTTCTTTGTAGTTAAATAAACTAGTTTTATTCTTGGAGCAAAAGTAATCCAGTGTTGTGAGCAGTGTGGGTAAATCCATTTACGGTAGCAGACTGTTGTATATTGATCCCCTAAGAGGGGCAATGGACCTAATATATCTGGATTGTCCAGGAGAGGGCTAGACAGTGAAAAATGTATGTTTTGGGGGGGAAATCCAGGACTGAGAGTGTGTTGGGGTCACCTTGCAAGTAGTAACCAAGGCTGCTGGAAGCTAGAGTGTGGCTGGTGTTTGCTAACAGGATGCTGGGGGCACATTTGCTGGACCAGGGCTGTGGCTATACACAGACACTCAGGGTGTAACCTGCATGCTGTTTGGTTGTTTGTGAGGAACCCAGGTTGGACTCATCAGCAAAGCATTTTGAGGCACCCCAGGTTGCAGGACAGGTGTGAGACAGCCCCTCATTGGTCTGAATTGCACCCCGGAGTGCCATACAGGCCATTAAGGGTGATTAGGTCTAATTGCCAAACAATGGAGCAGCCATCATAGGGACATTATCTGAGATGGTCTGGCTGGCTACCTGGGGGGAAAAAAACAGTCTCTGGCTAAAAGAAGACTTCACATGTAGGCTCTATAAGAAAATCCATTGAGATATGTGGTAATTGGGTAAAGAATGTAAATTGGGTCTGTTCTGTTCCTGCAACTCAAAGGGAAGCCCATCTAGATGAGCTCGTAATGAACCACAAGATTAAATGAGTTTAGATATGAGTGTCAGCTGTTTGTTGTTTTGAAATAATTTTCTTTAATGTTTTGTTCTGTTTGCTAATAAACTCGTTTGTTTTAAGAAGGCTGCTGTTCACTATATCACTATGTACTGAACACCTGTGTTTCTTCCCTTCAGGAGTCTGTGATGACTCCCAAAGGGAAGAAACACAGGTGTCCAGTCAGACCTGCACAGTAATAAGCTAGCATAGACAGGGTGTTGCATGCAGATCCTGGTCTAACGGGGAGAATTGCGACTTTTCACCCTCAGATAGGTCAGGGCACGAGACCTAAAGTTTGAAGGAGAGCACTCAGAGAGACTAGAAAGGAGACAGAGGTGCAGCTATCCCTGTAACTCTGACAGTAATCTTTAGCAAACGTTATATACATTTAAAACACACACATTAAAAGGTTTTAACATATGGTGCATCGCTTTCACATCTTTCTACAGAAAGATGTTTCAGGTCAGTTCTATAAAGTTTCCTTTGTTGCTGGCAGTGAAAATGAACTAGGAAGACACAAAAGAAATCTCAGTAAAAGCACCGATATAGTAATGTTGAATATAAAATGTATGTACCTTGCCCATGAGTGCAGTGGTGCATTTAGTAGTAAAACTCCTGCCTCAGAATGGATTTCTTTCAGAGAGGCTTTAATCTCTGACCTAATCCAAGAGAGCATGATACTTTAAAAAGCAGAAAGAAATTACTGCAGGGAAGTGGACTCATGCTATGTATTCAGGGATTTCACTACTTACAGTACAAGGCTTTAGAAATGCAATGAAAACACTCTGGGGTAGAAGTGCATACTGGCAGAAGGGTGGACAAAATGACCCAACAGGTCTTTTCCATTTCTAATATCAGTGATTCCATGACTATTACACATACATTCCATTGGCAATGGTGCCATTACACAGATATAAAATATAATGAATGAGAGATACCAAATAAGCTACTAAAATATCGGTGTTCACTTTTACTGACACGGACCCAAACCTCTATTTTTGTCACTGCCACGGCCAAATTGCTCCTTTGTTTTAGACAATCAGAAACCAGATTAGTCATCAAAGCAGAGTTTACATGTGTTTTTTCAATGGTTAGAGATATTATTTAACAATTTGTATCCATTAGCAAGATTTAAAAGTTTGACTAGATAACACATTTCGTATGGTATACTTAGACTATGTAAGAAGCAACGGTATTTCTGCTACCATCAATATATTAATAGGAAGAATGTTCTAGTCAGGAGTTTCTACAAATTACTTCCAGCAAACCAATGTTTGGAAGGTGTCCCACACCAACCATCTGACACTAACTGAGCATGCTAAGAGAAAATGTTGCTTATTAAGATTTTTTCCCCCTTCATGCCTATGAACTTCCCATAATTTGTCATGATCCCAAATTTTGACACCTGACAACTTGTTCAGTACTCTGTGGGTTCTGTCAGCATACTAGTGGCAGTATCTGCCACTAGATTTTCTTTACACACAATGCCGGGAGATACTGAAACCACATTATATACAATCCACATTATTTGGATTGTCTCACTTTCATCCACTCTTCAGTATTTATTTTTAAGTCATAAGTATTAGCAAATATAGAGACATCTGATGCCAGTACAGCAGTGGTTGCAATGAGGAAGAAATCCCCACAAAAATAATAGCACTCAGAGTGTTCCATAGGCTGTTTACTCAATCCATAATTGACTGGCACCTATGCTATAGTGACTGGGTTTGACAAGTGGTGACTGGACAGCATGCCATCTTAACAGATGGATGTAAGTACAAAGAGTTTATGTATGTGCCTCAGATGGGTTTACTGAGCGCAGGATTCACAGATGGGACTGTCCGAACATCTGTTTGTCCTGAGTTTACTTGTTACGTTTAAGGCAACGTTCCATCATTAATCCAGGTCAGGTCTGGATTAACATTTTTTTTAAAAACAAAAGTCAAATACAGACTGCAAACTCCTAAGGAAATTTAGTTTGGTGTGGTTGATTCAATCTTAGTGTTGCATTTGGTGTGCATGTATGTGGAGTGGGGGCAGGGACAAGAAAAAAATTCCAGTGGGGTCCTCAATTTTTAGATCTATTCAAGTTGCATTTTGTTAGGAAAGAGAGTAACTAGTCTCCACTATCTTAGATAGGACTTGAATTTAAGTAGCATACATAAACTTTGCCAAGAGTTTGTATTAATGCTTCAGATAAAGGAGACAGCAGTAATGCCAGGCTTTGTTTGAATAACTGTATAGTTCCGATTCACTTTTTTCTCACCGTTTAGAGTTTTTGCCTCCTATAAATATTTTTCTTACGAAGGTAGTCTTTATATTGTGCAATGGAATCCATCTCCAATCACCACCAATCAGTCTGTTGGGTGCAATAACAGTGCACAACAAAAGACATTTCCAGCCCTTAGTCTTATACAGGCTTACTATTTAGGTATACGCTGAATACTTAATAATTCTATATCTGCACAAGCTGAATTGTACATTAAAATCACCTAGATACATTCAAAATAATACTCCAGAACAGTCATTGGAACAGCCAGAAACGTTTCAGAACTATGTTCTTAAGGAATACACTTCCATAGTGTAGATTGTAGACTTACTTCCTGGTCCTGAAGCTTTTGTCAAATCTGTCAGTGGTTTTCTACAAGATAAACTACTCAACAGACTAATTTGAGATGAATAACAATTACCATTTAGTAGCCACCTTCAGTTTACCTGAACATATCTCTTTGATCAACAAATCAGACTGGAAATCTCATGAGTTCAGGAAGTCAAAGGATTTCCATTACTTTTTTTTTTGAAACCATGTCAGAAATACTATGCTATACACTCGTATTTTAATATTTCACTTCCAGCCCCATAGGCAGGCCTGGAAGTTCAGGCAGTTCAGAGGTACAATTAACTCTTCCAAACTTCAATAGTGATTTTGTTCAGGGTGGGTATTCATTTTATCAGAACTAGTTCTACCATGCCAAGGTTCTATGTTAGGGAGGTGTGACAAAGTTCCTCCTCTATCTTGATGGGTCCTGCGCTTATTGGTGGATTTTCTTGCCTCAGAGATTCACCATGTGGGTTGGGGAACAGCCCAGAAACCTTCCCCTCTGGAAGAACCCACAGTCCAGGTCAATTGGGAGGTTTGGGGGGAACCCAGGCCCGCCCTCTACTCCGGGTTCCAGCCCAGGGCCCTGTGGACTGCAGCTGTCTATAGTGCCTCCTGTAACAGGTGCATGACAGCTACAACTCCCTGGGCTACTTCCCCATGGCCTCCTCCAAACACCTTCCTTAGTCTCACCACAGGACCTTCCTCCTGGTGTCTGATAACGCTTGTGCTCCTCAGTCCTCCAGCAGCACACCCTCACTCTCAGCTCCTTGCGCCGCTTGCTCCCAGCTTCTCACACTCGCACCACAAACTGAAGTGAGCTCCTTTTAAAACCCAGGTGCCTTGATTAGCCTGCCTTAATTGATTCTAGCAGCTTCTTCTTAATTGGCTCCAGGTGTCCTAATTAGCCTGCCTGCCTTAACTGGTTCTAGCAGGTTCCTGATTACTCTAGTGCAGCCCCTTCTCTGGTCACTCAGGGAACAGAAAACTACTCATCCAGTGACCAGTATATTTGCCCTCTACCAGACTCCTGTACCCCACTGGTCTGGGTCTGTCACAGATGGTAAACATCAATTATAAAGAACATCACTGAGAACACATCCCCTCTGTTCTACTCAAAAGATTTTCATGGCAAATCTAGATAAAAGTTTCTCACAAAACTCATTAAATAAGCCTTTTTACACAGTGCACATAGATACTAGATAAAGGACAATAGCTTCAAGAATTCACAAGACCCCTGAATGTTTTGCTGCTTCCCAGCAGTGAAAGTAAAAAAACACTGTATCTGTTTCTTCTTCTGCTTTTCTCTTCTCTTTTTGAATGAATGTAGAAGGCAACTGTCAACCTAAGAGAACGATATCGTCTATTCACAGAGAAGGAACAGCAAATCAGAGTTCCCACACAACACCTCTTATGTGCCTTGACCATGTCCCTAAGGATAGTCTAGTTTAGTGGTTCTCAACTCGTGGCCCACTTGTGGCCCAATCAGCACACAGCTGCAGCTCATAGACATCCTCAGGGACGTAACTAGGGTGGAGTGGGAGGGGCACCTGCACCAGGTGCAGAGCTGACAGGGGGTGGGTGGGATGCAAAAATGGGGCGGCACTGGATCGGGCCAAGCATCAGCCCCTCTCCCCCCACCTTTCCCCCTGGCAGAATCAGGCCCAGCAGCATTGGCAGGAGGCCAGGTTGCTCAATGCCCCCTGCAGGATCGCTGGTCCAATGACGCTGGGTGGAGTGGCACTAGGACAACAATGGGGTCTCATTGTGAAAGAGGTTCCATCCTGTTGTTTGCTAAAATGCAGATTTGCCTTGTCTCCCTCAAGGACCTTGTTTATTATTTATATGTAAATGAGATAAACACACATTTCTTTGTTTAAGTTCTGCTTGACCAGTCCTGCCTAATCCGGGCTATGTGGGTTTGAACATGTGCTACCAACATCATTCAGGGGAATTCATAACTTTATATATAATATTGCTACATGCATTTCTCCATATTGTTGACTGGTGAGTTATTAGTTTTCAAAAGATATCTCACACGGCATATTTTGTACAAAGATTTTTACAATAGTATGAATATAGAATCATAGAACTGGAAGGGACCTCGAGAGGTCATCTAGTCCAGTCCCCTGCACTCAAGGCAGGACTAAGTATTATCTAGACCATCCCTGACTGGTGTTTGTCCAACCTGCTCTTACAAATCCCCAATGATGGAGATTCCACAACCTCCCTAGGCAATTTATTCCAGTGCTTAACCACTCTGACAGTTAGGAAGTTTTTCCTAATGTCCAACCTAAACCACCTTTGCTGCAGTTTAAGCCCATTGCTTCTTGTCCTATCCCCAGAGGTTAAGAAGAACAATTTTTTTCCCTCCTCTTTGTAACAACCTTTTATGTACCTGAAAAATGGTTATCATGTCCCCTCTCGGTCTTCTTTTCTCCAGACTAAACAAACCCATTTTTTTCAATCTTCCCTCATAGGTCATGTTTTCTAGACCTTTAATCATTTTTCTTGCTCTTCTCTGGACTTTCTCCAATTTGTCCACATCTTTCCTGAAATGCGGCACCCAGAACTCGACACAGTACTCCAGTTGAGGCCTAATCAGTGCAGAGTAGAGCGGAAAAATTACTTCTCGTGTCTTGCTTACAATACTCCTGCTAATGCATCCCAGAATGATGTTTGCTTTTTTTGCCACAGCATTACACTGTTGACTCATATTTAGCTTGTGATCCACTATGACCCCCAGATACCTTTCCACAGTACTCCTTCCTAGGCAGTCATTTCCCATTTTGTATGTGTGCAACTAATTGTTCCTTCCTAAGTGGAGTACTTTGCATTTGTCCTTATTGAATTTCATACTATTTACTTCAGATCATTTCTCCAGTTTGTCCAGATCATTTTGAATTTTAATCCTATCCTCCAAAGCACTTGCAACCACTCCCAGCTTGGTATCATCTGCAAACTTTATAAGTGTACTCTCTATGCCATTATCTAAATAATTGATGAAGATATTGAACAGAACCGGACCCAGAACCGATCCCTGCGGGACCCCACTCATTATGCCCTTCCAGCATGACTGTGAACCACGGATAACTACTCTCTGAGAACGATTTTCCAACCAGTTATGCACCCACCTTATAGTAGCTCCATCTAGGTTACATTTCCCTAGTTTGTTTATGAGAAGGTCATGCGAGACAGTATCAAAAGCCTTACTAAAGTCAAGATATACCACATCTACTGCCCCCCCTCCATCCACAAGGCTTGTTACCCTGTCAAAGAAAGCTATCTTGACAAATCCATGCTGACTGTTATTTATCACCTTATTATCTTCTAGCTGTTTGCAGATTGATTGCTTAATTATTTGCTCCATTGTCTTTCCGGGTACAGAAGTTAAGCTGACTGATCTATAGGGGTGCATTTGGTCACAGCTTTCAATCACTGGCCTTTTGATAGTGGGGGGACCGTGCTGAAATTGTCTTCTCCCCCGACATTTCTACACATCACCTCAAAAATCCTATAAAACAGTTTGGAGTCCTGGTCCATATTTACCAACAAGGGCCCTCCTCCCCCATTCATTATATTTATCTTCAGGTTTGGTAGTGTTTGCATTAGTTGTATCATGCATAGTAAAGCTTCACATTTAAGTACACAAATATCACAGGAAAATTGGAGTTACCAAGCTCGCTCCAACCAGTGGTCTACCTCAGGTCCACTGAACAGGTTTTCTGTTTAAATAATAGCCCAAATCCTGCTTTCCATCTGTATTTCATAATTAGGCAAAACGCCTATTGACTTCAATGGCATTGATGGAAGTTTATCTAATGATTAAAATACTAGACAGAAAATAAAAATATCACTTAGAATGTTATTCTATGAAATGTTAAAATATTTTATCTTTAATAGTTACTCTTAAAATCATTGTTGCCTTAGCTAACTAAAATGTGTCATATCAGTATTTGCAGTATTCCCTATATTATTAAAGGCAAAATTGTGGGATCCAGAGTTGCCCTACTTTGTGTTCAGGCTTGTATACATTCAGATATTTTTGAATAACATTAGATTCAAAAAGTTTATTATTCTACTGAGGTATTTCCTTTTCACTTGCTCTGACTTGAAGGTGTAGTTAGAAATAGTAGGGCTCTCCTTCTAAAACTCCAGGTCAATAACGAAGTATTCTCAGCTAACAAAAAAAGTATCAAAAGGATAAAAATATATCAAAGATATGGACAGAAGAGAAAACCGAGGAGAGTATAAACTTAAAACACTAGCTCCATAGGTCACAAATATGGAAGATAGGACACCTCTAAAGTTTTTTAGTTTATGGAGCAAAATTCAGTGTCACTCATTTTTTCATGAATGAGAGCTACTAAATAACTACAGATTTCAGAGTGGGAGCTGTGTTAGTCTGTATCAGCAAAAACAACGAGGAGTCCTTGTGGCACCATAGAGACTAACACATTTATTTGGGCATAAGCCTAGAGCCCACTTCGTCAGATTTCTACAGTATTTCTTAACATTTGCTTACAGAGTGAGCCTGTCTGAAACATTAAACAGTCACACACAAAATATTTTTCAGTTGCAATATAACTTAGGGCATGATCCTGCAACCTACTGAGCAATTCCTGGGAGTGCTGAGTACTCTATTTATCTTGAATTCAGTGCAATTTTAGTGAGCTTGCAGGACGGAGCCTTAAATCATCATCTGGCACAGACAGAAGAGGAAAGATTATAGGGTTCTTTTGTAGAAAAGTTTTCTTCTTGCTTAATCATTCCCTTCTCTATTCCCCTTTCTTATTCTTCCCCGATTTTTTTTTTCCAGAAGATACTTTGTGATCTCACAGCTATACTACCTTTAGCATTACCATACATATGGGAAAATCTGTCTGCCTCATTAAATCCCTGATGCAGTGTGTTGCATATGTACCGTATTATTACTGGTGACATCAGGTTATATTGCACAATAATTGTAAAGTTACTTGTAAATATGTTGTTTCTTCCCCTCCAGGCTGAATTAAGAGAAGTGCACATGGAAAGGAGATTCTTGTGTTTTTGTTTTATTTTAATTGGCTGAACTTGATACTCATGATAATGAAAGACTTGCAGTACTAGCTACCTTCAGGCTCAGTGTGGACTGGTGCTGTGCAGTCTTTTTCTACAGAGCTAAGGTACAGCACCTGAATGCTGACTAGCTTCATTCCTCTTATTTCTGTCCTTGAATCGCTCTTCAGCAAAGACTGGAAATCGTGTCAAATCATACTAACCTGTGATATGTGCTATTGATATGCATATAGTACCCAATACTTGGCAACATTTGGAAGATATAAGGAGATAAATAAGGATGCTTCTTTTTACCTCTGTTGATATCCATGGAGATATATATAAGACCTTTTTTGCAGGGATGTAGTGGGAATAGTGAAAATGTTGCTAAAATACTTGTTCTAACCATGGCTTCTAACTTGTTGGGATCCCTATGGTTCTATTCTGTTATCCCTCCTGTTCGGTATGTATGTAGAGTATTGTTGCTGAGGGAGAAAATGAGATGATACAATATGCAGTGCCAGGAATATGTGGATGGCACTTGGTTGTAAATCTGGCTTCTCTAGTCTTCTCTGTTAACAGTGTATAACACAGAACGTATGAATGGCCATACTGGGTCAGACCCAAGGTCCATCTAGCCCAGTACCCCAAAGGGAATGAACAGAGCAGGTAATCATCAAGTGATCCATTCCCTGTCACTCATTCTCAGCCTCTGGCAAACAGAAGCTAGGGACACCATAGATAGGGCTATGTTTATGCCAGATAAGATAGAAGTCATTCTGCTGTGTAGGGAGAAATGGGGAAGTCTTGCTCCATCATTTGTTTTATTTGCATTCTCTGATGGACCCCAGTTAAACAAAACTCTTAACTTTAAGAGTGTGAGTAGTTCCATTCATGCTTACATGGTTTTCTAGATCATGGCCATAGTTGCAGCAATTTGTCATGCCTATTGTCATCTAGGTTTCCCCAGGAAGCTGTGGCCCTTCCACTCAGATGCAGACTTTGCTACCAGAGCTGGTCAGAAAATTTTGAAGTTTCATGAAAAATGGTGATAAGAATTCTGTGGGGGAAAAAATACCAAAAAATTCTTACCAATTTTTTAAGCAGCAGTGCTTGCCTCAATGATCTGTGTGTTTGTCACCATCAAGATAGACTATGACATTGTGCTGTAGTTGGTGTTAAAAAGAACTCAGAAGATGACCCTTGAAAGAGGACTTAGGTTCTTCAGATGATGCAGAGTGCAGCAGTTCTGCTGAATGTTGGGTTGGGTTTATATGAGTATTTTTCACTAGTACTCCATGCCATGCTTAGTTTGTACCTGGTTGAAAGCACTTGCAGACCCAGAAAATAAAATTTCCACAGCTCAAGCTGGGTCTTGGAGGGGCACACATTTCAGCCCTGCCTGGGGGGGCATGTGGAATTCCTTCTGATTGGCTGTTTTCACCAATTCTCTCCCCTCAGGAGCCAAACTAATTTCACAGGAGGGGAGGAAGGAGCCCCAACAGTTGCTGGAGGAGCAGAGGTGATGCACGGGTGGGGGGTGGAGCAGGGTCAGAACAGATGTGGGGTCAGAATTGATAGGGGGCGTGGGTCAGAATTGATGGTGAGCCGGGGAGCAGAACAGATGTGGGGGTAAAATTGATAGGGGGGGTGGACAGGCAGGTGTGATAATGCTCTCATTTCTGCAGAAAATGATAGGGCCCTCCCACTTCTTTCAGACAACTTTAAGTGCTGGCTCTATGCTCTTCTCAACCTTCCTGTTCACTTCCACATACAATTTAAAAAGTGTTGGTTGCAAAATATTTAGAATCCCTAATGGTCTAGGATCCAAATTTGTGAGAAATTCCCTACCGTCCTGTGTCCTGCTGCAGAAGTTAAGATCTGCTGTGTTTCTCCTGCTGACTGGATCTGGAATTAATTGTTTAAGATCAGTGGTAGGTCATTCTCGGTTGAGAGTAATCAATAGGAGGATGGGAGCAGGTGTGGCCTAGCCAAAGCTATAAATGTAGAGGGTTCATGAGAGCAGAGAAAGCCCATGACAGAGTGAGTGAGAGATTGCATAGCAAGTGAGTGAGCTGTTAAGGGTAAGGAGCGTTTAACTGTAGGGAGAGGAGTCCGAAGGATTTAACAATTAGAAAGGCACCAAATTCCCAAGAAAAGTAATTGATGGAATAAAGAGATCCCAATACATTTCACAAACATCCTCTAAACTTAGGCTGAATAAAAAAGCAGGTAGAACACCAGTATCAGAGTGGGGGCTACCCAATTTATTGCACTCAGAGCAATATGTATGATTACCTGCCTTGCAGGCAGATGATGTATGTGTGCATGCAACTCAAAGCCCTCAGAGACAGAGTACAGGCTCTGAAAGCAAAGGGAGACAGAGAGGTACACAGAAGACATATAGCAGTCCCACCTCTTGTCCAACAGCCCTGTACTATTAAGGAGAATGAAAGTCTGGGGCAGGAGACCATGAAGCTGGAGTGGAGGGAAATGATCCCATAGTTGGGAAGCATCTTTTAGATAATGTCATGGTATCCTCTCGCATTGAGGATATCCCTGTTGGGGGGTGGGGAGACAGGATTCTAATTATTAGGAAGATACAGGCAATAGCAGTGGAGGAGCCAATTTTTAGAAATACAGATAGTTGGGTTTGTGATGACCAGGAGAACCACATGGTAAATTGCTTGCCAGGTAAGAAGGTAGCAGAATTGCCCTGTTCTGTATACTTCCCCCTGAGGCCCTGGTATGGGCCATGGTCAGAGAGAGGATACTGGGCTAGATGGACCTGGTCATACTCAATATGGGAATTCTTATGTTCTTATGAGGCATATTTGTTTATGCAGCACAGTGATGGCAGGACTACAGTTCATGAATTTAAACTGATAGCCTCAAAGTGACTATTTTATGTCATGAAATTTTAAATGTGTTATTAAATTGCCCAGATGCTATGATGGTAGTTCATAAAGATACCAGAATAAAAAACAGAACTGCCCTTCCTAAATGAAGATAGTTGATATCAGACAAAGACGAGACCACCACATTCGTTTTTACCCATGACTTCAATTGTAACTAAACCTAGGATGCAACAGAGGAAGGCTAGTACATTCAAAAACAATGGCAAATGTAAGCAATAACTTCTATCATATTGTGAGACTTCAGTTGTATTGTTAACCACTTCAGTATTGCATAGAATACCAGGTAAAATACACTTCCAGAGCTGACCAAGGTACCTTGTAAGTGCCACTTTGAAACATTAGAGAGACATGGTGGGTGAAGTAATATCTTTTATTGGACCAACTTCTATTGGTGAGAGAGACAACATTAGTTGTCACCCACATTCTCTCTCTAGTATCCTGGGACCAAAATGCAGCTACAGCAACACTACATACAACTTTGAAACATTGGCGTTCCTGTGCTACCATTATGGTGGCATTTAAAGAAACTCTTCTAACTTTTCTAGCTGTGGTGGCACTATGCGTGGAAGGGGTGACCACTGAGAATTTATATTGCATTCATGTGTTCATTATCTGTGCTAGCTAAAAAGGGACGGGTCAACTAAAGAAAATAAGAACTGACCTCATTCAGACCCTTTCTGAGATTAACTAAACAACTAGACAAAATAAGAACTGATCTGATTTAGACCCTTTCTGAGGTTGAAAAAAGCTTGACTATCTTTGCTTTCCTATTGCTTTTCATTCTCCTAAATTAGGGCTACCCAGAGGATTCAGGGGGCCTGGGGCAAAGCAATTTCGGGGGCCCCTTCCAGAAAAAAAAGTTGCAATACTATAGAATACTATATTCTTGTGGGGGCCCCTGCAGGTCCCGGGGCCTGGGGCAAATTGTCCCCCTTGCCCCCCCCCCTCTGGGCAGCCCTGTCCTAAATCCCTTCAGACTCAGTCAGGACTAGAAGCAGAAATGCCAAAGGCTGGGTTTTTTTAGGTGTTTTTGGTGTCACCAGAGGCTGGAGGTAGTTTTGTAGACCCAACTGGTCTGGATAACATTTGGATACATATCCAAACTTTTGGTTGCTAATGAATCCTGGGAGCCTCTTGTAGTTTTCACATGGCTACTATCTATACAGCCTAAATCCACAGATTTTTATACTTCCATATGTGATCTAAAATAGGCTGATGGATCTTAAATAAGGAGATTGATTTCCCCCCCCCTCTCTTTTAATACAGTGCACAGGAAAATATGAGCGTCCTTTGCTTTCTGTTACACGTGTGCAAACACGCTGTGTAAAACATCCAGTATGATGAATGATAGAATATAGCACATTGTTCCCTTGGATCAGCCTTGAGAATAATCATACTGTTCTTCCTACAGAATACTCATAAGACTGCTCTGTGGTCAGCAACATGGATTGGAAGGGCAGGGAGTTTGCTGTTGTAGGTTGTTCATCTCAGAGGAGATGTTACACTGGAATACAAAACAGAGACTTTTTCATATTTAAAAAAAAAAACTTTTTTTACAGTGTTTTGATGCAATAAGCAAAGAAAAACTGCTGTATTTGCAGTGAATTCAGTCATTCATGACGGCAGTTTTGATTCCTGTCCTAAAAATGATCTATACGCGTTGTGATTTTTCTCCGGAAGGTTATTGTCAGGGTCCTGAATTTGGGTGCAAAAACAGACTAGGAAAAATATACTGAAATGACATGATATGACCTGAGGTTATTAGCCTCTTATTATGGAGAATGACTCAGGCTGAAATAAAGAACCATAGCATTCCTTTGTTTGACTGCATGAGGACAGATTATTACATTCTTCTATTTTAGGTTACAATTGATATGAAAGCAAAACTCTTTTTCCTTTATGCCGGTTTGCCTTATGGGTATATTTTGCATCAGAATAGGAGCTGCTGTATCCATTATTAATTATTATTGTTGCTTATTATTTGTATTATGGTACTGCCTAGCAGTTCTAGTCCTGGATCAGGGGGACCCTGTTATGTGAGGTGTTGTACAAAAGGCTGATTGGTTGATTCTTAAGAAGGCAAGGACCAAATGTGGGCTAAAGTAGCTGAAACACATTCAAAACCTATCTTTGAAACAGCCCTTAGCCTTCTACAGTGCAGAGTGAAGGGAGATGTATTTGCACAGATTTCAAAGCTGTTTCTGAGAAACTGCTGCTGCTTGGTTTTACTGCATTTGGAGTGATTTGCAACCTTTGCCTGGCATGGGGGAAAATATTAGTAGGTGAGAGTGAGTCCACTCATGCTTGGGGCAGGGAGGGAATGGTTCATAAGGACTTCCCGCTTGAAGCACTAGATCATCCACATCTCCTTTCACAACACTGGAAGTCCGTTTCCTGGAAATATTGTCATAGGAAAAGAGTAACCCATAATGGTTAAAGGCACGTTTCCTATCATGTAATAAGCATCATTCTGCTTTATTGTAGATACCAGCTGCTGGAGGGCATCTAACATTTACCATCTCCTATGACCTCACAGGACAGGAAGAAGCTGTTCAAACAATACTGCAGTCTGATATCATCATAGAGGTAAAGTATTTCCATTTCCAGAAACTGACTTTTGTCCATCTCTTCTGTGAACACTGAAGGGTAGTAGTATCCAAAAGTGAGCAGGTGAAACTGACATGTAAAGGTGTGTCTGCAGCCAGTTTACAGCAATAAATAAGGATCAGAGCTTAATGACTTAAAACTGGGTAGGCAAGACTAAGTACCTCTACTAATGATAGAAAATATTGTAGACTACATTTGTAATGATGAGCAAGAAAAATGAAGAAATATAATACATTTGTTGATTGAAATAGCATTTGCAGACACTTTAAACCAATATAACACTTTAAACATCTGTGCTATATAGTATCATGTATACTGTGCTTCAGTGGGTTATCTGGATTGTCTCATACCTATGCAAAGCCATGCCACTGGGTTCCAATTGGGTTACCTGGATTTTGCATGCAGTGACTTTCTGCAACAAAGTTCATATCAGGAACATTGGAAAATCCTGATGTTTCCTGATATAGACTGTTCTTATAAAATATGCTTTACAGTTCTTCTTTATACCAAATATCTACAATGATACAGCATCTTTTCTACCCTTTTTTATATTTAATTATATCCCTAACACATCGCTCTCTCTAGGGAGCTGGCTTAAGAATCAGCACTTCAAAGGAGGGCATTCACCTACAGCCATTTGAAGAACACACTGAAGAAGTTGTGCTGAAACCGGACTTATTTACTGTACACGGCACTGACTCTCCAGTCAGCAAAAGGGAATTCATGACTGTGCTGGCAAATATAAAGAGGCTCCTCATAAGAGCCACATACAGCTATGGGATGTCTGCCATCTACAGGTAGATGTGGGAACTGCATTTATGACAATGTTCTGCAGGCCCTCTGATGAATGCTTTTATTTTCTCTTTGTGCAGGGCTGAGGTTGGTGTAATTTAGAAGGATGCTTATTGTTATTTTTCCTCAATTAAATCTTTAACATTTATTTAAGTCTTAACATTTTCAAATAGTCTGCATTTTTCCCATTCTGACTCTGTATTTTTCGGCTTCTACTGGCAAACCCACAACAAAGTGAAATCATGTGGACTATTAAAGAGAGAATCACAATTCTATAAATAAATCTATTTTGAAGCTCTGCAATTCCCTTGTATGTGATAAGTGATTCTGATGGCTCATAGTGCTGAGATGCCTTGGGTATGAGAGGAAGATCTTAATTTTTGTTTCCTCATTTAAAGAATAGACTATGCCAGGATGTTCAGACCATGCATCAGAGAGGGATCCTTTAGCACTCCACATGAATAAAAAACAAATTGACAAAATGTAGCTAGAGGGATATTTTTTAAAATTGGCATTGTATCTACAACTAGGTAATCCCAAACCTTTCCCCCTGATTTATGTCAGATTATTCTGCTGTCTGGTCTTCTTAAAATCAATGGTTTCATTTGAAGTCTTCTGAACTCTTTCTATAAAATGAATGATGTGTGCACTGAGGAGCTTTATATGAGCTGGCACAGCAGCAATCCCATCTAGGTGGCTGCAGTGTGCAGTCTCCAATACCTACAAAACTCTGTGGTTCAATGTATAAAGCTAGCATTGGATTTGAAATTTCTGTTAGTGCATTAGTGGACACTGCAGGTGGGCCAAAAGTCAGCCTGGTTCCTGGTACTGTAGATTTATCCTTTGTTAATACACTATTGCTCAGGGACTTGAATCATGTTTGTAAAACTTGCTATTGGAATTAATTCCAATTTATGTTGCATTGTGGTTTTCCACTCCTGGGGTTTAATATCTGAAGTGTAGACTAACCCACAAACCAGTCACTTCAGTGATCTAAACCAACTGGAGGTAGAGAGAGCTGACTGCACTCCTGTGATTACTTGCCTTGAATGAAGTACTATCTGAAAGAGGAGAGTAATCAAAATCTCTGTGTTGCCCTGTTCCACTAGAACAGATTCCTAGATATAGTATATGGAAGCATCTGCTAATATTTCCAATACTTTCCAATTTCACACCTTTGCTTAGGGAGCTTAAAACTTAATCATTTTAAGTGGTATCCAGCTGAAACATGGCAAATAATTTGAAAGCAAATAAATACCGATTTTGCAACTGTGCAGAGTGTCTTAAATCACTAAAGCCATTGTTTTAATTCCAAGTGGGTTAAACAAAGATTGCTTGCTGACATACAGCTTGCTGACATCAACTTTTGTACAGATGTCCAGGGATATTTGTCCCTGTAACATTTGATCTTGCTTCTTTAATCTCTTCCTTCCCTTTCTCCTACTTTGTTACTTAAGACACTTTTCTGTGTCTTGCTCCTTTAAACTTGAGAACAAGCGAAGCTGCAAAATTTGGTTCTAGATCTAAATTTTCCTCAACTTAGTAGTGTTTGGATCTGGCATTTTAGTTTGACGCATTGTGGAGGAGAGAGCCTGCCACCAGGTTTAGCTCCAGATCCAAACTTCAGCAAAGGTTGTGGGTTTCAAATCTGAGTGTCTTGGCATGGGCCGATCTCTATTTAAAACTTTCTCCTACAAACTCCCAAGTAGTGCCTAGAGTCCTGCCTGCCAAGTTTCCACTCCCCTTTTGATTCCCCACAGTCTTCTTCTTGACAGAGTACTCCTTTTAACATTTAAAGCTAATATGCTGATTCATAAACTGTGCCATGCAGATTAAATATGATAGCTAAACATTATGAAAAGATGCACAGAACCCCAGACTCTCAGAAACATGGTAATTCTTTTCTTATAAGCACTTTTTCTCAAAAGCAGATCTCAAAGCACTTTGTAAAAGAAGGCAAATATTATTTTCCCCATCTGTAAAATGGGGCCCACCATTGAAGGGACTTGCCAGGGCATTCCAGCGGCTGCTGGCAGAACCCAGGACTCCTGATTCCCCGTCCAGTGCACTATCCACTAGGTAACACTGCCTCCCCTTTAAAGGAAGCCCCTTTGTTGCTGAGATAGTGCAAAGCATTTTGGGGGCACTTGAAAGTTTCATGGAAAAAGAAACCTCTCTGCTGAGAAGTATCCTTAGGGAAGCTCACCAGGAGAACATATGGATGGGTCAGAATAAAAATCCCTAATAAGTGCTCTGCAGGTTTGTGGCAGTCTCCCTCCAGTTGCAATGGGATTATGGTTGAAAATGCAGGTCCCACAAGGGCTATGATAAAAAAGTAGCTGTTAGTCATTTAGAAGAGTGTTCTCTATTTTTATTGTCTTTGGCTAAACATTGACTTTGAGTTGCTCTCAGTCCACATCTCCCACCATCTCTGGGGATGTTCTGCCTGCGTTCACCACAGACGTAATACTCCTAATCAATGCTGATGGTACAGCCTCCCTTCCACACACAGCAATGGCTGGTAAATCTGTGATCCACCCATTAGTGTTGTTTAAAGTAGCTTTTTGTGTTTGTTTATAATACCACTAGTATCATGCAAAGCCTTTCAAACTCTGAAGATAGTAAACCACGATAACCAAAGAGCAAGCTGAGTGCCATCAGGGTGCTCAGTGCTGTACAATACAGAGGAAGACATGGTGTGAAACCCAGGCTCCCACTGAAGTCTATGGGAGCTTTGCTAAGATTTCACCCAGGGCCTCTGTAATTAAGTTGATCTTTTGCTGTCCATTACATCACACATGTACTGCCAATTTCCAGTGAGTGCCTAGGTCTGACTGTGTTATTTTCTGTTAGATTCCATTTCATTCTAATAAAATACTGTAGGCTCCGGGGCTATGTGGTAATACTCTTTACTATCTTGCAAAATACCTGATTCAATTCTCAATTGGATGAACACTCAATAATAATCTTGCACATTAAAATAAATGTATAATATTCTGTTCTCTCCATAAAGGATTTGGCTAAACATTAACTTTATTTCCCGTTCCCTTGGCCCTACAAGTCTTGGGAGTACTGTAGGGAAAATCTTTAAGAGTCTGTGTGCTTTGTGTCACTCAGTAGTGACTCTTCTGGCTGTTTAAAGACTAGTGTTGATGGGTTCTGAAGGAAGTCAGACTTCCCCAGAAAGCTCAGATAGCCCCAAGACTAGGAGTGTGAAAAAAGAAAGTGTATGTGTGAAAATGTTCCTTGGGGCTGTGACAGAGATGCAGAAGTCCCACCCCATCTGGTAAGCATTTGAGGGTTATTAGGTTTCTCCAGTGGGTAAGTTCTACCTCAAAACAGCAGCAGAAATTCAGTAGCATTAATACCCTGTTCTTTTAAATAGAGCAAATATTCAAACTTCTAATGACATCACATCTGCAAGGATTTTCAAGGGTGATTTGATAGTTTGTGTTTGAGAATCTCTCCACAGAGAGAATAAATGAGTTGCACAAAGTCAGACAGAACTGAGAATTGAACCCAGGTGTTTGAGTCCCAGTCAGCCTGAGCCTTAACCAGAAGATCATCCCCACCCCCCTATATTTTTTATCCTGACAGAAGGATAAAAAAATAAGCCGTAAAAATTTCAGTATCATAATAATTTGAGGATACTTCCTATTAACGTGTAATGACTAATGTGCCCTTGACTAAGCAACAGTATTTGATCTTGACTGTCTTGTGGATTATTTTAAAGCTAGGGATGCAGTTATTACTCTATCTCATGATTAGGAAATGTCCTCAAATTAACATCTAAATAAAAGCCCATTTAGAGAGGATAAAAACATGAGGAGAAGAGTGAAATGCAGCAGAGGGTTTGAAAGTGATTGTTGCTTTTCTGCCTAAATTGGGAGACTCTGTTAGAGCTGGTGGAATCTT
Source organism: Emys orbicularis (assembly GCF_028017835.1). Classification (NCBI taxonomy): domain Eukaryota; kingdom Metazoa; phylum Chordata; order Testudines; family Emydidae; genus Emys; species Emys orbicularis. Next base: position 101,154,960 of record NC_088685.1, read on the forward strand.
TCGAACTGATCGAACTTTTAAAGTGTATCTACTGTAGTTAGACAGAACTGAAAAGCTCTGTTGTGTCATGTTACTTAATCCAGTATTGTTTAGACTCTGTTCCAAGGAAGCCTGTAGTAATAACATTGATTCTTCACTGTTAATATTTGCCATTGCAGCTAATGTAAATGTGGTGTAGACTGAGATGGGCACTGGAGAGCAGTTCTAGAAATCCTGATCAAGACAATGTATTACTTACAATCTGAAATAGACTCATCACTAAAATAGAGGGGAGGAGGATGGGAAAGGCAAAGCAGCGGGGTCCCCTAAATATACAGAATTAGCTAAAAGACAAATGAACAATGCTCAGGTCACTACCTCATGTTCCTTACGCAGCTGATGTGATTCAGATGCTTGCCATAGCAGGCAGTAAACTATGCTGATACTGTCTGAAATGTCTCCTTCCTTTTTAATCTTATTTGTATTTAGAAGTCAGCAGTTGCCTGCTGACAGTAACAGTCAGTTTAAATATTTGGTCTAGATGGTGAATCTCAGATTGTTCATGTATCTCCAGGATCCAGTGCTCCATTACTGCCAGCATTATGTATTTTAATGAATGCAGAATGGCACCGAGGAATAGAAATTACAACAATGAAGTGGAAAAAATGCACTGCAGCTTTCTTCAATGAGTAACTGTTTAACACTAAAAACTGTTAAACACATTAAAATCCCATTTAGCAAACAGCAGAACCTAATGAAAATTGGAAGTATTCAGTGAATACAAGTGTGGAATAATATTAGGTGAAATGTTTCTGTGTGTAACGGTTTCTCATTGTTCTAAATTATATTACACAGAGCTGGGAGCAGACCAGCTGTAGTCAATAGGCAAATGAGATTCAACATTTCACTGGCAATTTTTGTTTTGTTTATAGGTCTTTCTTTCTAAATTCTTTGATTTATTCTGTGCCTTTTTCTAGCTTTTCAGTCATGTTTCTTTAATATCTGAAGGGCTAGGGATTGTTCACGGAAAGTAGAGCTCAAAAAATGTAATTGCACAACTGGTTTGTAGCAAGAGGCATGGTGGAATAATGAAGGAGAGAGGGAGCTTGCCGGAGACTCAGGTGTGAATTCAGCTCACCCTCTCTGGGTTGAGTTTTATTGCAGGGGTTCTAGGTTTTGTCTGAATTGACCCCAATTTGGCAAAAGTCTCTAGCTGTGCATTTCTTCCATGCAATAAATTCAAACCATGGCAAAAAATAACTCCCTTATAAACCACACAGAGTAGCTCTTACATTTCCCCAAATTCCCTGCTCTAGCTTCTAGTACGGGGTGGGCGAACTTTTTGGCCAGAGGGCCACATCTGGGTATGGAAATTGTATGGTGGGCCATGAATGCTCACGAAATTAGGGTTTGGGGTTTGGGAGGGGGTGCAGGCTCTGAGGTGGGGCTGGGGATGAGCAGTTGGGAGTGCAAGACAGTGCTTCAGGCTGGGACTGAGGGGTTCTGAGGACGGGAGGGGGATCAGGGCTGGGGCCAGGGGTTGGGGCTTGGGAGGGGATCAGGGGTTCAGGCTCCGGGTGGCGCTTACCTCAAGCAACTCCCAGAAGCAGCGGCATGTCCCCGCTCCGGCTCCTGCGCAGCCAGGTGGCTCTGCGTGCTGTCCTGTTTGCAAGTGCTTCCCCGCAGCTCCGATTGGCCGCGGTTCCTGGCCAATGGGAGCTGTGGGGCACTGCTTGGGGCAGGGGCAGTGTGCGGAGCCCCCTGGCTGCTCCTACATGTAGGAGCCAGAGTGGGGACATACTGCTGCTTCCGGGTGCCGCGTGGAGTGGGGCAAGTCCCTGACCCCACTCCCCGGCTAGAGCACCAGAGAGGGGCATCTGTTCCCCTCTTTCTCTCTGGGAGCAATCCATACATAGCTGGTTGGGGAAATAGATTATTTTTTCCTGTAGAAAATTTTGACTGTGTGCGCACGTTTTTTCAAATCAACATTTTTTTTTCAGTTTTTGGCAACCAAAACACCAAACTTTTTTGTTTGAAAACCAAACAATTTTCAGTTTTTCAGTGAACATTGATTTTTTTTTCACAAAAATTACTATTGTTTCAAAAAAACTATTTGGAAATAGTGAAAATAGGTCAGCTGCACCTCACTAATTCAAATGGAGTACCTCTGAGCCATAGGTGTAGTTTGACTTTTATATTTGGGGGGAGGGGACAGCTCCAGTTAGGCCAATGGGGCCACAGTTGTGTGTGTGTGGGGGGGGATATTCTGTGCCTTCCCCAGGCTGCAGTTTTTGGGGGTAGCAGCCTCCTGTCCCCTTCCCCACCCAAACTATGCCTATGCTCTGAGGCCTGGCTGAGAATCGACCCCACAAATCCAAGCCTGCTATCTGCCAGAGGGATATCTCTGAAACAGGGTGCAGCAGGGATGCATGGTCCCTTCCAGGACTCACCAAAAAATGTGCGCAATCTGTCACAGTGTGCAAGGAGATGGGGTCATTTACAACTCAAATTAGTATTAAAATAGCTGTCAGCTGTGATGATGTACTTTCTTGACTTGCTGGTTTATACATTTTTGAGTGAAGATTTTTTAAATAATAAAAATAATACTTAAAGTTTTGCCAAATCATTTATGGAGAGCACGGAATATTGGAGCATTTTCTCTGACTGAGTAAAATGATGATTATTTGGCTCCTTAATTTTTTCAAAGGAATAGAAAGAAAGTTACTAGTGAGGGGTTTTAGAGCTAGTTGCCACTGAGATAAATATCAGCCATATCGTTGAGATGCCAAAACAATTCCAAGAGAGGTAGACTTAACATTTTCTTTCAATTTTCTGCTGCAAGATTATGGAAACAATAGAAACTTCCTGTGTGTATCTCTTCTCTTTTTGTGGCATTTGGAGAACTGGAACTAATGACTCTTTCTCATGTGCAAGGTATAGAATTCTTCCTGCACAGAGCTGATAAGTTGAAATCTTTTTCAAAAGGGCAAATCTGCAGAAGAAAAATGTCCCATAATCAAAGCTCAGTAATGTAATGTTTTAAGCAGGAGAAAGTGATTTCACAGTGTAAAATTCTTTGCTACTTCATTTGCGACAAGCAGCCTATTTATATGTACATCTGTAATGGAAGCTAAAGCATGCAACTTGCGTGCCAAGAATAGCCTTCCTCCTACAGATACAGTATTGTGAGTTTTCAAGTGTGTGATGACCATATTCTTCTTCACATGATGAACAGAAATAGCGACAAGCCTGCAGACATTAGGCTAGGAACTAGAGACAGTGGATACATATGAATGCCTTCCTATATTTAAGCAAGTACATGAGAACAGCACACTGAGTCTCCCTTCTTAGTTGCATCCAAGTGTACTGATCTGCCTTCTATACTTGGTTTGTGAGTTAACTATTTTATTTTTGTTAATCTAAACTCAGGTTGAGTGGGGTTAGCCTTGAAGCTGCTGATCGCTATTCAACTGGTAGGAAGGTGGCGTCTGCTGTGGAGGTTTGTCAGTGTCCTCCAGGGTATGGTGGTACCTCCTGTGAAGTGAGTATTCATGTGGAGCTGAGAGATATATCTCAGTGCAAATCACTTGTGTTAATGTCGCAGTCTATTGGAGCTGCCTGTTAATGCAACATACCAACTGAGTCATTCCATTTAATAGATTCACTTTCCCTTGGATTTTGGATCGAATGGGAAATTGCTGCTTGAAATTTCAAGTTGCAGTCTTGTGGTGGTGGTGGTTGTTGTTGTTATTATTATTATTATTATTATTTGATTATTACAATTTCCAAAGTTCCCTAAGTATTTGCAAAACATAACTTTTGATTCCCAAGTGCCTCTTCTGTAAATCTGGTTTGGTCCCTTGTGTAGTTACCCTAATTCAAAAGCAACAGACTCATTATATTTGATAGTATTTCAAAGATGACATTTTAGACCCCAACAATGATTTCCACGTTATGGAGTGGAAAAGTATTTCTCTAGAAGATTTTCTTGTGCTCTTCAGATCATTTGTTTTGCAACTGCAAGATTTAGAGACATTACACGTGTATGTAAGATATTGCTTGGCAATAATCTTATAATTTGTGAGCATGAGCTGGTATCAACCATTATCAGACTTCGGCCATGTCTGGATTACAGACGTCTGATGGCATAGCTATGTCAGTGAAGGAGATGAAGAGGTGTGATCACTGACAGACATAGCTGTGCCAGTAAAAGCCCTAAAGTAGATACAGTTATACAGCAAAACACATTCTTTTGCCAGTATAGCTTGTTTCCATCTGTGTGGCCAGAATTACCTATTCCAGCAAAAGGACAGTTTTGCTGGTATATGTTGCATCCATGCTAGGAACACCTTGCTGGTACAGTATACCAGTATAGCTATACTGGCAAAGCACTCGTACTATAGACTTGGCTGCAGTGTAGTCATGCTCTGAGTGGAGCTGAATTCCCACTTTTGTTTCCCCAGGCTCTTTGCATGAGAACTGTTCAGGTTTTTCCTTTTGTTCAGTCTTGTTGAAGGTTAGAGGAGTAACATACACATGCTCTCGGAACATGCATATGTTCATACAAGCTCACTAATGCACCCTTAATGCATGCACACACATACACTTATGCTTAACTAAGAAAGGCATGGCTTGAGGTAGATTGGAGCACAAAAGTCTTCAAAAGCTATGCCTCTAAGGAAGTGGTTTCAAACACCAAGATGCTGTGCTTCACAAAACTACAAACAATATGCCATTTACACAGACACTCTAGGCATTTGCTTGTCAACTCTCTTTTTCTTTAAATCACCCCATGCTTCTATATGATATTTAGGGCTTTGAGTCTTGTTTCATGCCAAATGCTTTTGCTTTTTGCTGCAGCTAGTAATACTAATCTAGAAAGAAGACCTAAAGGAATTCACAGAAGCTCATATCACTTCCAAAATGATATAGATAGGAACAAAATCAAATGAGACCATTGCTTAGCTAGATAGATGCAACTTTTACAGCCTGTCTCCAGTAGGTACAATTACTTGGGGAAGCACAATTGGCTGAAACACCATTATTATCCTGGACACTCATGCTTCTGACTCCTCCATTACTTCTTAATTCAGACCTTAACTTTGATCTCAAGGCCAGAAATTTTAGAGGCCCCTTGACTGCAATTGTGTCTAATTCTGCCTACTGCCAACTTCGGAACACTGGCAGAGCTCCTACTTACCTTGACTCCGCTGAAATTCTACTCATGCCTTAACCACTTCTCATCTTAATAGTCCTAAATCCCTATCTTCTGATCTCCAGGGTGTCCCAGCCAGACCATTCTCTTGCTCCAGAAAGTCAGACTATATTACCCTCATATTCTGTCTCCATATCCAATTCACAGTTATTGCCCGTTTGCAACACTCCTTATGGATTTAACATACATAAAGGCCTAGATTCTACAATTGACAGCACATGTGCAAACGGCTGCACTGTCACAGAGCCCTAGCGGAGTCCATGGGGCTCTGCGTGGATACAGCAGTCTGCCTGTGTTCTTTCAATTACACAATTGGAGCCTTTGTGCTGAGCAAATAATGTGCTGTGGAAAATTCTGTTTGACAAGTTTAGCCTTTATTCCTGCTGACAGAATGCCAGTGAGCAGATCGTGATTTCCTTATATTTATTTATTGAATTGACTGTTGTGAGCACTCCATACTAGAGATTCAAAGTCTGAGCAGTGTGCTGGCTAATTGAGATTGGTCACAAAAATCACAAGGTATTGTTTCTGGTCCCTGACTGGATGACTATGACTCTTATAATCAGGAGACATGAGAAGGAGCCGGTGGGGCTTTGAATCTCCCAGGGAGTATAGCAGTTGAGAGAGTGCAGTTAAACAGGATTTTAAGGAACTTTAACCTCTTTCTTTCTTGGCAACATTGGGCCTTGCCCAAAGCTTTGTTTCTTCAGAACTGAGGCTACTGTAGATTTACTAATATGGGGCAGATTTTAAATTTAACTTTCTCTCATCCTGTTTATACAAGGCAGTTGCATGTGCATGCACAATACAACTGATAAATAGGCACTACAGCAATATAAATAATCATAAGAAGAAAAATAGTTCTGAAAAGTGAGGTCAGACCCTTGTCTGGCTCATTTAGTTGCACCCATGCTAATGCTCTAGTGAGGCATTTGGGGAACCCAGTTTCCTTGCTATGCTAGAAAGTATCCAATCCCATATTAAAGATGTCACCACCAGGGAGAATACTCAAATGCATGAGCTTAAAAGTCACTTTCTACAAGAATTTGGGCAAGGAAAATTGTTCAGTTAAATGTTCATGGCAAGAAGCATGGGCACAAGTGGATCAATTTTTAAAAATCCCAAAATGTCCATGCTTGTGATAATCACCTAGTTCTGCCCACGTCCCCCCACCTTATATCCACCTGTTTCCTTGCATACTCACTCCTCCCCCTGGCCTTGGCTTCTTGCTGACTTCCCTTCCAGTCTTCCACTGTGGGGAGTCAGTGTCTCACTTGTGCTGCCATGATTATGTGGGATTCAGCACCCATCATCTGAATCAAAGTAATTTCCTCTCTTTAAATCTCATCCCATAAACTCTCTCCCTCTATTCGGTGCAGTTTCTTCAATTTATGCTTTGAATCTCATCTTGGATGTCCCACCACCAAACCAGGCTGGGATTAGGCATCCATATCCCTTGAATGTCTGAAAATATCAGCCTTAAATAGTACAACGTGGTACATGCTTGCTAGCCCCTTCAGACTAGATCAAGTTTTTCAGACAAATTAAAAACTGTATATGCAGTTTATAAAGGAGGGATAGATTAGAACATAGAAGGTGGCTGCTCAGGAACCTATTGATGTGTCTTGCATAGCAGGAGAAAAAAAACCTTTCTGTTTGTTAAGGCTTTTTGTTCTTAATTTGACATCAACAGTTTATCTTGATTAAGAATGCCTAGCCAAAAACAAAACAGCAACAAAAAAACCCAACATCTTTTTCTGGAATGTTTCTCAAAGAAAATCTTCCTTTTGTAATTAATCTTCAAAGCTATCTCATGTTATACAGGAACATGACTAAAAAACATAAAAATAAAAAGCAACACCCCTTAAAGGGGAAATGAGATCACTTGTCAACTGTAGGTTGTTTGGAAAACATTTTTTTAAAATGTATTATAACTATCTCTGTTTCTGTAAGGCTACTCCCACCTTATATAAGGCTGGCTCTCTTCAAGGTCAATATAGTATGTCATGCACCTATTTACAATATGCGAAATCCTTGGATCACATGAACAACTTCATAGAGGAAGAATAGTTTGTGAAAACTGTAATGCCATTTTTGAAATATATAGTAAAACTGCTGCCTGACATCTTATTATGAATAAGTGAAAGTGCTGAATTTTTTCTGATGAATCAGTTGTAAGATATCACCTTTGCTAAGAAAGATCTAGTCATGCATTGATTGGATCTAAATTTAAAGTAAATAATTTCAGACGTGAAACTATTATACATGCATGAAGAAATAAAACTTGCAGATAAAGGAGCATGCTTTGTTTTCAACCTATGTTGTAATTTAATGCAGTCTCCTGTTAGACTTGGAACAAGAAAGATTGAAGGGTATCTTAGTTGTACATCGTTTGCAGTTAAGCTTCTCAAAAAAGGTCCTTGCTTTTTTCTCTCTCTCTTTCAGTATTTTGTCTTCTGGCTATTTTTCAAACTGTACCTCTTGCTTCGATGCTGTCATATTTCCATTCTTCATTTCTCTGCTTTATTTTACCATTTCAGAAGAAAGATCAAGTTAATGCTTCCTCTAATCTCACACCTACCAATAAAGCTAAGGTCAGTGCAAAGCCACAGTGCCAGGAAGAATAGCTTTCTAGAAATATTTCAATATTTTTAGACATTTAGCAAATACATTTTCCGAGCCTGTCTATCAAATTCAACTAACTGTCTGACAAATTTGTTGTCTTTCTTGCAGTCTTGTTGGCCTAGACACAGACGAGTGAACGGCACTATTTTTGGTGGGATCTGTGAACCATGTACATGCTTTGGTCATGCGGAGTTCTGCGATGACCTCACAGGAGAATGCATGGTAAGTGCTGCTGCCTGTGGGTAACCTGATTGGTGGCACCAATATCTGCTCAATATACCAATACAATTGAATTAACCACCATTGGGACCTCAAGTACTTGAGGAAAAGAAGCAGTGATTTGACAGAAGAGATCTTTATATTGAACTGCTTCTGAATGCCCCTATATCAAGATAAAGTAGCTTCTGCAAATAAGGAAAAAAGAAGGGTTTATTCACTTTAGTCTGAAGTGGTAAAATAGGATCAACAGCATATGATATGTGATGGAAGGGAGCAAAGTATATCAATAAGCTTTCCACGCAAGATTTCCCATCACCTCCCATCTCTGTCTCCTGCTGTGGGGTTATTCTGTTTATTGTCTGTAGAAGTAACTTTGTAAATTCTGTTATAATATGACAAGAAGCTATTGTTGCTGGCTTCCTCCTCCTAGCTTCAAAGAAATGCTTAATAAATCAGGAAACTTTTTTTGTTTTTAAAGCATATGGTTCGGAGTAAATAGAAAGCATCATTTTTCTTGCAGAATGCATATATTCACTACAGTTCCCTGCTAATTCAGCAATTAGGTCCACGCTATTATCCAGAACAATCTTACCCAATATACAGCTGTTTCCACCCTGCTCTGTAGCCTTTTGGAATGGGCGAATTACGCTGAATAGACTGTTCTGATTAACTCAAGGGCATTTTAGTTTTATATTCTCTGACATGGCATGAAGCTTGAAACAACATTTCTCATTTCATTGGTCTTGCAGAAACACAATTTGAGCCGGTGCCAATTTAGTAGGATATCATACTCTCATTTCCCTGTAGAATTTCAAGCAGACTCCGTATTGTGCATGTTTCTAAATGTTCCCTTTTCTTTCCTTAAGAAAAAGCTTCTGGGAAAAGTCCAAAATGAAAATTCAGGGTTTTTACAATGTAATTTGGCATTTAGAATTACCGCTGGTCTTCCTGTTTTCCCCCATACAGGATGTTTAATTGCCTTGCAGTATAAAACAAGATAGCCTTAATTTGTAGATCAGTAGATTTTTCAAATTGCTTTTCCATGAATAGCATTTTAATTATACAGTAAGTCTTAAAGATGTACCTAGGAAAACATAACCCTCCTGACAGTTACATTTTGAATCCTTCACTTTAAATGCAATGAGAAAAATTCATGACTATGCTGATATGGGTTTGTCTTTCCTTACACAGATAGGGAGAATTTAGTATATTACTGATTGTAGCTCCCAGCCACAATCTCTGTAACATCAATATGGGATAGAGTCCATTAAAAAAAATGAAAAGGGAAGGCTTGCCAGTGGGTCAGTGTTTAAGGCTCCAGAAGGTAAGTCAGCTGCTCTGAGCTATTTTGCTTAGAAGTGCATGGCTGACTGGATCCACTTGCTCAGCCAAAACAACCCAATAACCTAGGAAGGATCTCTCTTCATTTTTCTCTACCAATCATTCACTCACACTCCTTTGTGGGGAGTGATGGAGTGTTGTGGAGCTTGTATAGTCCACTGATTTTGATGTTCACCAGTAAATCAGTGACTGAGATTCGTATAGGTTCCCCATCAGATGTCTCTAGGAACACTACTGTGAGACTAGCACACTAGTGAAAAGGACTTGGAAAACACCCAGTTGAAAAGAATAATATCTAATCTAATCTAATGTGAAAATCTAAACTACCTACATTATCAAGCATTTATGCTGTGCTCATCACTGTACTATCTGTGCATGTACTGTATCATTCTGTCGAGAGAGAGGGCACAGAAGGGCTTAAAAGTCTGTCTGGGGGTTTCTTGTGGCTTCCATTAAGTTTACTCTAAGTGAAGTTAGATTGGTTAGTATCCAGGCAGACTGTTAAATGCTGCTGTTCAGTTTGGATCTTAAGGCTTTTGAAGTGAAAGAGAGAGAAGTTTGAGTGCTGAAAGAGAAATGTTTCACATCAAAGGCATTCTTTCTATTGAGATTTACACAGCCTTTTGGCCTCCTTATTATAATTCATGGTGTTTTTTCAGTAATACAACAGACAATTTAGGCACCTAATTTACAGATATGATACTTCTTTTTACTCTTCTTAAGCTTTGAAATGTGGTTGAAAAGCAGCTGAAATATGTTTTTGACTCATGATAAAAGCTCAGATCATCTGCTCCAGCATAGGCCTGTATAAAAAGCTCATTTCTAACGCACATCTTGCAATAACCTGCAAAGCCCTTTGATCCCCAGAACAACTATACAGAGAGCTGCGTGCCATATCATTCACATTACCATTGTGATATACATGTTAACTGCTTTGGTAAGCAGTGCAAGTTCTAAACATGCAGAAATCCTCTTTTGTAGTGTTACGAGAGCACAGTTACTATGCAGCATTAGGAGACTGGTTAAACCTAGTCCTTGTGAAGAACAAAAGCACTCAGTGGCGTTAATATTCACTGCAGCATACAATATTTGTAATGGAATATTAAATCCCCACTAGTAAGTTAGGAGAAAATAGGCCCTCTGAGATTTTGTTTTGAATGTATTCATGTTGGTGATAGTATGGTTACCAGAATCCTTTGGGAAACTGGCCTTCATTGTTTCTTCAATCATCTATAAATGGGGCACACACCATGAGGACCATAGCTAGGAATAGGCAAGGATTGGAAGATGGCTGGAAGGATCGGAAGATGGCTGGAAGGATCATGGTGGCCAGAAATATGCTAATTTAATATCTCCTCTCACTATCCTCTGCTAGCGTAAACTAACAATGGGCATGACTCTCTCTGACAGAAATCCAGAGGGAGGGCAGCAGTGCACAATCGTTCTGCTCTGGCAGGCTAAAGGGGCCTTAGTTTAAATAAGACATAGGTTCTTAGTATATAGCAGTGTTAATGTTTATGCATTAGCAAAGTTATATTGAGGGTCTTGGGTATTATTCTGTACTCTGACAGAAATTTTACTGTGTGAGCTCCAGGACAAACAGTATAATGCTTTGAGTGCTATCTGAACCTTAGATATAACATCCCTGGTATCTATTGGCAACATTGTTATACTGTAAGTCATCGCCTCATCTGGTCCTGGCCACTTTCCTATTAAATAAAATCCATTTCTTGAACATCACTTATGGCTTTCATGTTGGCCTTTTTAATTTGCTGCATGGTTCTTCAGCCTAAGTTTTTTAAAATAGCTATGCACATCTGTAACACCACATATGGCATAGAGTTGCTATATCAATTTACAGTTGTTCTGTCTTTGCATTTCACATTGATTGCAGTATTGTGTAGGATGGAACAGGTGCTGGTGAGAAGGGTAACTGGTGGATGGGTGTGCTAAAAAGGAAGGCTAAAAGAAAGTAATAGGTGCTTGAAAATTAAGTTGCTGAGCTGAAGATGGAACTTCAATACACAGCAGGAAAGGAAACATTTGTTCAGCATGGGAGGCATTTGTCTTTACAGGTCATTTAGGAAGTCAAGAAATGCCAGGGTAGATGGCATGTTAATTAAATGATACAAGGTAATATATTCATCTGATGTGCCTGCTGGTGGGCCTTTGATTCTGGCAAAAATCAAAGAATTTGCAAATTTGTGTATGAATTTGTAAATATTGTATGTATACATCATTTAATGTGTAGCCCACTGATGGACATTGGTAATAAGGTACTTTTGATGCTGAATGTGTTTGTGTAAGATTCCTTTATTACTACTGAAGCCAGTCACAAACAACTCAGGAATAATAAAGCACCAGGTCTTGACAACATTCCCACTGAATTATTAAAAACAGAACGGAATAAGGTAAATCATAATGTTTGCAAACCCCTTTTTGTTGGTTTGGAGGTATGAAAAAATTCCAGAAGGATGGAAGGAGATGGTAATATATCCTATTTTGAAAAAGGGAGACAAAATGGAATGTGGGAACTATCATGGTATATCCCTCCTCCTTACAGCCTATAAAATCATGCCTTTGACACTCTTAGAGTAGACTTACTTCGTACATTGAGGAGATAGAAGTAAATTATTATTGTGGATTCTGAAAAAATAGATCCACTGTGGATGAAATATTTTCAGTTCATCAGGTACTTGAGAAAAGATGGGAGTATGATTACAACACACAAATAGTTTTTATACACTTTAAGAAAGCATATGAATCCCTGACAAAATCATAAGGATTGGATAACTTGCATTTGTGGTTCAAAAAGTAGAGCATGAGTAGGAAGTGAAATCCCATCCCCATTTGACATCAGTACTGGATTAAGGCAGGGAGATGCATTTTTCCTGGTCCTCATAGACTCAGACTTTAAGGTCAGAAGGGACCATTGTGATCATCTAGTCTGACCTCCTGCACATTGCAGGTCACAGAACCTCCCTCACCCACTCCTGAAATAGACCCCAACCTCTGGCTGAGTTACTGAGGTCCTCAAATCATGGTTTAAAGACTTCAAAATTTACACTAGTTTAAACCAGCAAATGACCCATGCTCCATGCTGGAGAGGAAGGCAAAATACCCCCAAGGTCTCTGCCAATCTGACCTGGGGGAAAATTCCTTCCCAACCCCAAATATGGTGATCAGTTAGACCCTGAGCATATGGGTAAGACCCACCAACCAGACACCTGGGAAAGAATTCTCTGTAGTAACTCAGAGCCCTTCCCATCTAGTATCCCATCTCTAGCCAATGGGGATTTTTGCTAATGGCAGTTGCCGATGGGCCACATAAAATTGTAGGCAGTCCCATCCTATCATCCCATCCATAACTTAACAAGCTCAGTCTTAAAACAAGATAGGTTTTTTTGCCCCCACTGCTCCCCTTAGAAGGCTGTTCCAGAATTTCACTTCTCTGGTTAGACACCTTCGCCCAATTTCTAGCCTAAACTTGTTGATGGCTAGTTTATAGCCATGTGTTCTTGTGTCCACATTGGCGCTTAACTTAAATAACTCCTCTCCCTCGCTAGTATTTATCCCTCTGATATATTTATAGATTTCAATCATATCTCCCCATAGCCTTCTTTTGGTTAGGCTAAACAAGCCAAGCTCTTTGAGTCTTGTCTCATAAGGTAGGTTTTCCATTCCTCGGATCATTCTACTAGCCCTTCTCTGCACCTGTTCCAGTTTGAATTCATCTTCATCTTAAACATGGGAGACCAGAATTGCACCCAGCTGTATTCCAGATGAGGTCTCACCAGTGCCTTGTATCACTAAATCTTAAGGTTAAGTTTTTGTCATGGGCATTTTTAGTAAAAGTCACAGACAGGTCACGGGCAACAAACAAAAATTCACAGAAGCCTGCGGCCTGTCCCTAACTTTTATTTAAAATACCTGGGGGGGTGGGGAGACAAACAATCCCAGCCCTGGCTGCTACTCCAGGGCCGCTGGTCCAGCTGCAGGGGGCTGCTCTGGCCACTGCGGAGTGACCCAGCGCCAGCCACTGCTCCTGCAGTGGGAGCTGCTCCTGCAGCCAGGTCTGAAGCTGAAGAAGTCATGGAGGTCCATTAAAGTCACAGAATCTGTGACCAAATCATATCCTTAATAATGGTACTTACACCTCCCTATCTATACTGGAAGTGCCTTGCATAGTGTATCCTAGGACTGCATTAGTCTTTTTCACGGCTGCATCAACCAATACACCTGGGTCTTTCTCCTCCTGTGTTGCTTCCAACTGAGAGCAAAAATTCTTGTTGTTAGTCCCTAAATGCATGATCTTATACTTTGCATGATTAAATTTCATCCCATTTCTATTACTCCAGTTTATAAGGTCATCCAGATCTTCTTGTATGATATTCCAGTCCTCCTCTGTATTAGCAATACCTCCCAACTTTGTGTCATCCGCAAATGTTATTAGCACAAACTCACTTTTTATGCCAAGGCTGGTAAGAAAAATGTTAACCAATATTGGTCCCAAGACCGGTCCCTGAGGAATTCCACTAGTAACCTTCCTTCATCCTGACAGTTCATCTTTCAGTATGACCCATTGTAGTTTCCCCTTTAACCAGTTCCTTATCCACCTTTCAGTTCTCATCTTAATCCCCATCTTCTCAATTTAACTAAATTCCCATGTGGAACTGTGTCAAGTTCCTTACTGAAATCCAGGTAGATTAGATCTACTGCATTTCCTTTGTCTTAAATGTGGCTGTAGGAAAAAGTGGTATGATCATTGCAAAATTCTCAGAATGGGGTGAATTGAAATGGCCTACCCCAACATTTTGGATATGCTGATGACTTGGCTATCATAGGAGAGACAGATGATATGGTTCAAAGGATGATGGGAGATTTGAAGGAAGCAGCAAGAAAAATGGGTCTTAAGATTGATGAAGAAAGAAGCAAATATATGCTTATGAGCTGATGAGAGGAAAAGGGACAAATTTATGTAGCAGTCTATAATCATAGATCTAAACCAGTTAGACAGTTTAAATACCTAGGAGCATTAATTACCAATAACAGTATGGTGAGTGAGGAAATTAAGGCCTGGTTTCAGAGCAGGAATGCCTTTTACCTTTCTCAGCAAAAAAATTTCAGCTCCAAACTACTACTGAGAGAGACCAAGCTTCAGATATACAAGACCTTGTTTTATGTGGATGTGAGACCTGAACACTGACTAAGAAGGAAGAATCATAGCTAAATACCTTGAAAAATAAAGTGTTGAGATGAACTTTTGGGCCAAAAAGGGAGAATCGATGTATGGAGGAGAAGTTCTAATAAGGAACTGTTAAAGGTCTATGGAGAACCAGGCATAGTAAATGTAGTGAAATACCAACAACTTCAGGGCGCAGGTCATGTAGTTAGAATGACAGAAGACAGACCAGCTAATTGTCTCCTGCAAGGACATGCTTATGGTGTCCAAGGTCATGGTCGATCAAGGAGAAGATGGAGGGACAATAAATATTGAGCAAAACCTAAGAGCTCTCAATGTGAATTACCCTCAATGGGAAAAGTTATTCCCTTGACAGAAAAAGGTAGGGGCAAATTGTGAGTGCAACCAAGGACCTCCATGGTCTATAGAGCCAGGGATTGAATAAGTCACTCACTAACAAAGGAGCACACATGGTTGGTTGAGATTCCATGTTTGGGGGGTCAGTTTCTGCCTTCTAATTAGAAGTAAGACTTGAAGGGAATTTCAGATCTTACTTCTACCTGCAAATCATAACACTGATCCTGTTATATAGCATAAGTAATAGATTACCAGGGGTCAGCTTCTGATCCAAAATAGAATGGATTGCCAGCCACAGACCTTGTAAAATGTGTGACTGTACTTAGATGTGCAACTGATACAGTTATTTGCAAATGACTGGCTGATATATTGTGTGCTGTATATGTGAGATCAGCATCTGAACCCTTTAATTTTTCATCAAGAGTATAAGGTATAAGAGTAAGGCTACAATAATAAACCTTTTCACATTGCTAAGTGCATCAGGCCCCTTTAAAATATACCAGATCTAAACAAAAAACAAGGAGATATAAATACTCCTTTCATTTTGCTAAGAAAATCTCTCCAGAAAGAACATGAACATAAATGTGTCTTTGAACCACTGATTGTAAGAGTTAGTTCCCTGCTAAACAGCAAAGCAGTAGAACATGTACTGTAGGGAACAACCCTGCACTAATGGGAGAATGGATTAGATGACTTTACAAGGTCTGTTCCATTGCTAGGTTCTTTGATTTTGAGATTGAATTGACATTCTCTACTTTCCATCTGCTATTCAGGACTGCAAGTACAATACAGGTGGCCCATACTGTGATAGATGTCTTCCTGGTTTCTATGGTGATCCTACTAAAGGGACAAATGAAGACTGCCAGTTGTGTGCCTGCCCATTAACTATACCTTCTAACAAGTAAGATGCATATTTACTGTATAACAATAATTTGTTCATACATTTAATAAATTGTGTTATTTTTGTGTTCAGTGCTCTTGCTCTTTTGGATGAGGATCTCCAAATGCCCCTTATTTAAAATAAAAACAACTATACTATTGTACAATAATGATCTAAACCATGGAATCTTATAGTACTGCTACTGCCTCATTTTGAGCCAACCAGTGCTGTAGAATATTGTCTCACAGGGGTTTTATGAACATTAATAAATATCATATGACCTCAGGTAAGTATTAGTCCCACTTTAAAGATGGGAAACAGAGCCATAGAACAGCTGAGTCGCTTTAGTTACTATGCTAGTTAAGGCTGGGGCCAGAAGTAAAACCTAAAATTC
This sequence comes from Emys orbicularis, assembly GCF_028017835.1. Lineage (NCBI taxonomy): Eukaryota > Metazoa > Chordata > Testudines > Emydidae > Emys > Emys orbicularis. The sequence goes on from NC_088685.1 coordinate 101,171,152, forward strand.
TTGACTCCCAGTTCTCTGTTCTCACCACTAATCAGTATTCCTGTTTATTAAAGTCCCCCTTCTCACTCTGCCCTCCCCTACACAATAGCTATCCATTGAAATAGAAAGCTGAAATTACAGCTTTTGTATGTGTTTTTCTTAGGAGTTGAAGTTGTATTTTTAACTTTCTGTATACTAGTTGGATAACCAATCTGGCTGAGATTCCTTCTGCCTTTTTCTTTTAAGTTGGAATTCAAATAGCTTGTGGTAGCTGCTGATTCATTTACCATCTGATGTACAGAACAGAATTTTCTCAGTTGAATTCAGCCTTGTAACTTGCAAGTCAAGATAATCTAACTCATTTATAAATACTTCTTGGAATACTTACAATGAACTTGTATTGTTAAATGTTGAAAAATATTGGTGAGATTGTTAAATCATCATTAGTGGGGAAGAACACGATTGTTTTGGTAACTACAAATATTTCTCTGTGATGCTTAAGTACAAGCAATTCAGTAGACTGTGTGCTTTGAAAAACAGTTCATTGGGTTTAGCCAGTCAATGTCCTGACAGTTCAAAATACCAAAATTCTATTGATACCGTGTAGTCCAGGTAAAGTTCTACTCTCACACCTTCATATTGGATCTTCTGACTCTCCTATTCTGCTTGTCTCACATGTGAAGGTGTATTTTAAAATAAATATATGGGTTCAAATTAACTTCTTTAGCATATTCCAACCACAGGCTGATTGTGGCCCTCTTGCAGCAAAGTGTCATTGTTAGTGCCACCAGCATTTTAGGAGCCCAGTGTTGAAGATTTTAAGTCCATCTCCAATCTGCTTTCATATTTAGGAGACAAAGATGATGATCATTTCATAAGAAGTTTAGGGCTAAATGATTTCTCTATGGGGCAAAGCTCTGCAGGGAACAGGGAGGGAGGGCATCACCTGAACGGCAATCTGCCTGCATAAAGCATAGGTGGCCCAGTTTTTGCTCTATTTACATCACTCTAACTCTGTTGACTTCAGTGACTTTCTTCCACATTCACAGCTCATTGTAAGTCAGACCAAGAGTGTGCGGAGATCCTGGGGGAAAGTGGTGTACAACTTTCCCTCTCAACAGCATTGTCCTGGTGGTGGTGCTCTTCAGGGTACATCGCTCTAGACCTACCTGGCCCAGATATGATCCCCCTGGAACCACTAGTACTGGCATGTCACCTAGTACTCTCCAGCAGATCCAGTAGATTGCCTTCCTCTAGCGTGGCTGTACTGCAGTGGAAGGGCTTCTTGCACCCTTACCCTGTCTAGCACACACATTTGTGCAGAGCACCTTTTGCTTTTCCTTGATATTGAACCCTCAAATTGCCCTATGGGCCTCAGTTTCCCATAACCACACAGTTTTGAGCACTCCACGGGCTGCTTCTAATAAAAAGATATCTATATTGCAATCACTGGGTGTAACTGCAGCTTGAGTAGACATACCTGAGCTAGCTTTAATCTAGTTAGCTTGGTTCCCAGAACAGTGAAGCCAGGACAGCATGCTTTTCAGAATGGGCTATTCAGCCATGCCTTGGAACCCTGAGTAGTTCCTCACAGGGCTAGTTCTCCCTAACGGGCATGCTGCCACAGCTTTGCTGCTCCTGTATGTTGGCTCAAGCTGCAATCACACCCCATGATTGCATTATAGACATACCCGGCCTCATTCATGTCACTTGTACTTGGCTCCATGCTCGTGCTCACATGTGATAAGATTGCAGTAGCAGCTGCTGCATAAACAGCATGAGGAGCTCCCCACTATGTGAGTGGAAGTAGAAGACTGAAGTAGAGCTCCCTACTGTAGCAATATATCCTGGAGTACAGTCCTGCCCTCAGTTAACCAGGGGAGTGCTATAAAAACAATACCAGAATTTTATATTGTGCAAGAGTGTAGTGGCCTAAATCAAATCTTGTGGTGGGGTTAGTTTTCACTGGCAAAATGTCTGTAACAAAATGCCTATATCAGATAGTTTACTCACTGGCAATATGCTTTTCTTACAACTAGTTGATGAAAGCTCTTCTTTCTATACTGAGATTTTTTCCTTAAAGCTATGGGCCCAAACCAGAATGCCATTTGATCACTCCTAAGCTGTGGTGGAGGAAGGAAGTGTTTGGAATCCAAATCTGGAATCAAATTTTGCAAAAGACTCGTATCTCTAAAATGGGTAGAGCCAAAACTGTAGATATTCCCAACATTCCCATACTTTTTTGTTGTGGTGGAAGTCTGGGCTCTAATTTTACTGTTCAGGCCCAGCTGTAAACGTGTTTTATGAGATTAAAATAAAATAAAATAGTGAGAATGTCTATTGCACTAAGGCATATTACGAGGTTTGCTTAAAATATTCATTTTTTCATCATTACTGCTTTTATGTCAATATAACTTGGCTTTATTTGGTGGCATTTTTTTGGTATTCATGGTCTGGCTCCTGTAAACCATTCAGAAAGTAACAGCAAAATTCCTTCAAAGGTGGCTCAGAAGAAAGATCAAAACAATTCCGGCAACTTTCTGCCTTTCTTCACTGACACATAATTTTCCCCAATTATTTATGTACCTAAAAATTGCTCAAAATCTTGAGGTTCATGGATATTGATCCACCAAATCTGCTTGAGCACACTCTTGTACGCAGTGTTGTTGTAACTGTGTCTGTCTCAGGATATTATAGAGACAAAGTGGGTGAGGTGGATCAATTTCTGTTGGTGAGAGAGACAAGTTTTCGAGCTTACATAGAGCTCTTCAGCACTTTGACTATGTTTCCCAGACCTGAAGAAGAGCTCTGTGTAGCTCGAAAGCTTGTCTCTCTCACCACAGAAGTTAGGCCAATAAAAGATATTACCTCACCCGCATTGTCTCTCTGAGCATACAGTTAACACACAGTTTCTGTTTTTAAAATATAATTTAATCCACTTTTTTTTTTGCATCACATGATTTAGTTTTCAAGAACCTAGGAACTGGCCAGAGTATGTATTATGTACATACAAAAGTCTAAAGAGTATTCAACTCATCAAATTACATGATTAATTGGACATCCCTACCTCTCACTCTAAATCCGAGTAAAATGTGTCTGGTACAACTCAACAACATCTATACAAGGATTTTCTGAGCAGGTCTTCAGACTTAGCTTACTTTTTAAGTCACAAAAAGAAAACTTGAAAAAAATAGATCTGAGTGATATTTTTCTGATAATTAAAAGTGTGGAAATATTATGTTTATACTACTAATTTTATTATTACTTCTATATTTCTATATATTAATATATTGTAATAAAATAGCTGCTAAACTATGTAACGTGAGCCAGTTTCACATGACTGTAAAGGTGCATTACATAGGCAATAAAAGGCATCACAACTCTGAAATGTCAATTTCTATAGGAATGAATTCATTATTATGCAGTTCTTTTGGCTTCTCACAGATTTCTAGATTCACATTTCTAGATCACAGTTTGATACATGGCTCATAATAGTGTAAACAATACCTACCCCCAGGGGAAAAAAGAGAAAATTACAAATCCTTGTTCACGTTTACTAACCCCACTGCACTCATTCTTTTCATGGAGTTTTGTCCTATGGCTGCTGGACCACTGGTGTGTCCTGTGGCAGCCAGAGTGGTTATAAATAGAATTAAATTAATCTATAATTGAAACAGAAGAATGCTTTAAAGTGGTAAAGCAATGGATCTCCTGTTGTTCTAAAACTGTTTATATCTTTCTGTGTGCCAGCAGATTACCTCATTACAGTGTGTCAATCATGTAACAGGGAGGAAAAACATAGAAAACAAAATGCTACAGGGCAGAGGAACACAGCCAGGGTAAAACACCATCAAAGAAGGGTTGTAAGCATGCAAATAACTGCATTGCCAAGACCTGACTATTACCTCTGTTATATAAAACCACAGCTAAAAATATACATGAAGTAAAGCTCAGTAGTCTGCAGACCATTCTGAAATTGCAGTGTGACTGGATGGCTTGTTGATACTGCTATTGCCACTGGATTTGCTCAGATAAAGCTCAGGCAGAATTTTAATCTTGAATTGTGTTGGAAGTTTTACCAAATATTTTCCTTTAGCCGTCCCCCCGCCCCCTTCTCTTTTTGTGCATTGGGTTTCTTTTACGCTCCATGTAAACTATGTTAACCTAGCTTTCCAAACAATTGTCCTTCAGTACCAGAGACATTTAGCTGGAGAGCGTAGTCCGAGGTTTCATACTTTGCCAGGCCCTCAGGGGCTCAGACAAGCAGCTGTACATTCCTGCTTTTTAATGGTGTACTGACTCAGTGAAAGGCTAACGTCCCATAATAACATGACATTGGGCTGGTGCCATCAGTTGTGCTATATCCAGTGTCGGTAGAAATAGCAGAGTCATTCCAGTTTCTATTGGCTGGAGCCAGTCCTAAACTCCATGTGCTAGAACAGAAGGACTTTCCCTGTGCTCTGTTTTCAAAGTAATGCTTTCTGAAGAGGGAAGGGAACTAAAACGCTAATGATTTTGTTTTTATGTTTCCTCCTTGTCCCTGTTCTTGCCCAACATCAACAACGTAGCTTTAGCCCAACATGTCATTTAGACCGAAGTCATGGATTAATATGCGATGAATGCCCTCCTGGGTATGCAGGACCACGCTGTGAGAGGTAAGCAAGTGCCATACAGCTCTCTTTTTACCATTTCTCCCTTAAAGTCTAAAGGAAGAGTGCTTTTCACACAGGATTATCATACTTGTTTGTTCTCTCCCTATGCCCCCCAAACTTGCAATGAACTCACCAAGGAAGTTCCTATTCATACTTCTCTATCACAGAGTATACGTACTAATGTAGATTATTTATTCTCTATACTAGTTTTCTTATGTTGCTATATAAATCAGCTGCAAAAAAAGATCTTTTATGATTTTAGGGTTAAACACTGAGCTACAACTTCAAAAAAGCATTTGTCAGAAAGCAATCAGAGTTTTTAATATTATCTTTCTGGCTATTTTGTGCCTCTTTTGAGTTTTCATAATTATTTTTGTCTCTTTAAAATGTAAGTCAAATGCTTAGAGCATGATGAATCAATTATTCAGTGCATTACTGTTAGTTCTTTTTAAAAAGTCCAACAGGATTTATTTGTTGTGTTAATTATTTTAAACCAATATTTTAATCTTTGTTGCTTCTCGATCTCTATTGCAGAACCTTACTTAGCACGTGGAGCTCTACTGGGTTTTAAATAGTGACAGAAAAATATCTGTGACAAATATACAGCAATGCCCAATAAATAATTCATACTTTTCTGTTGCTTGAGAATATTACATTTTTAAGCTATTGTAGAAAAGGACAAAGAGAAGTTTTGTGTATAAGAACATGAGAATGGCCATAAGTGGTCAGACCCATGGTCCATCTAGCCCACTATCCTGTCTTCCGACAGTGGCCAGTGCCAAGTGCTTCTGACAAAATGAACAAAACAAAGCAATTTATCAAGTGGTCCATCCCCTGTCATCCAGTCCCAGCTTCTGGCAGTCTGGTGTATTTTGTGTATACTTGGTCTTAGTCTAATTTCCCTCCATGAGCTGTTGGTATTGAGAGAGCCTAAGGTTTGGTGAAGGTCTTCTTCCATCCCCCCCACCTCTTTTCTGTGTTGTACTGGAAGGGCCAAATTTAAATGGCTGTAGTAGTTACCATTGTATAAATTGAGATAGGTTGGGGTAAAAGCATTTGACTCACTAATGCTGATCAGGGAGGTGCATATTGCACACCTTTGTACCACAGGGAACAATTGCCCACGAGGGGAATATCATGTATATGGGAGGGAAGGCAATGTTTACACTGTCACCTCCTTTAGGGGCTTCACCAGAGAGGGCAGCTTTTAAGTTCAGGCAGTGCTGAATCAGCATATCCCCAGGCTCCCTGGCCACAGCCCCTTGCCCTCCAGCATATCATCCTGTCCTGCGGGGCACTGTCTAGATCCTGGATCCTCCATGGTGCCCCTTTGACTTTTCTTTTGATGGACTCTCTGCCACTTGGGACTCACTGCTAGAGTTTCCTCCAGCATCTTCCAGCACAGACCCTAAAGTGAATGAAGGCCACTGAGTGTAAACTGATGTAAGGTACAGGATGAGAAGTGGGAGAGTGGGGTTGTAGCAAGAAAATTGACAAACAAGAGGTGTAAAAGAAAGCAAGGGGCCTGCTTTACACCCTTTTTCACCTTCCTGTGTATTTACCCTTGTATAGCCCTGCCTGTCCAACTTACAGTCACAGTGACTTCCCCTGAAATCCCCTACAGTGCAGTATTTTCCCTGCACCAGAGAGAGGGAAAGAGAGTATGCAGGCTGTCACCTGTTCCCACCCATCCTCACTTTGGCTGCTCCTGCTGAGTGCTATTTCTGCCTGTCTTTTCCTGTCCGCCTTGGACAGCATCCTCCTCCTTTCAGCTAGGGGGCTATGAAGTTAACGACTGCAGGAAGTAATCACATCAGGAGCATTTTGGTGGCAGTTTGTCAATGCAAAGTCATTGACAGTTTCCATCAGCAACAAGTGCTATTTCAGAGTGGAGCATAATCCATAGATTAGTGCCAAGGATGAAATCTGAAAAAGTGGGGTTTTTTTGTTTTTTGTTTTTTAATGTAGCAAGTTGTGTAGAACAGCTCACATCCATTGATTATATTAAACATTTAGAAGGCAGAAGAAAACATGTTGTATTTGCTATTAAAAGTGTATGTGTAATTGCCCAAAGATTGTACATGAAATTCTTTTTTATTTTAGCAACTGCAATCTGACAACTGATCTGAGTCATATAAAACTATTAATTTAACAGTCCCAAATTATAATGAGGTATCTTATATACAGTTCTCTCTCAAAACAACAGCCTCATACCTTTTCATTCCTACAGCTGCCCACAAACCTGCTTTTGCCTGTTGTAGGGGGATCTGGTCAGGACTCCTTTATTTAGGATGCATAATACTCTCCATTATAAAGGATTCCTGGGACCTTTTCATTGTGAAACATCAACACCTTCATTGTTTACAGCAGGTCTTATATTCATCTGGGAAAAGCTCCCTCCACTCCCCCCCCCGGCTTCTGAAGTGCCTTTTCTTTGTCCTATGAAATTGAATTCAGATTTAGCAGAATGGCAAAGTATCAGAAATCACTGTCAGTTCTCACCTGGGCTTGTCGGGAAATTTTGGTAGCCTGTCAAAATCACTGAACACTCTGAAAAGTCTGGCCTGTGTCACTACCAAAACAGTGGCAGCAGAAGGAACTGCTCTGGCAATGCTTGGGAGCTGCCAGACCAGCTGTAGGTGGGGGATGTGGGGAAGACAGCCAGGCTAAGTTCCCCTAATAATCCTTCTTCCCCAGACTTCCATTTTCTCCTTCCTCAGGGGTGTGGTATCGAGCCAGAGCTCTACCAACTCTCAGAGGGGCAAGAGAGAGCCAAGACAAGATCCCCCATAACCCATCTCAATCCAATACATGGCCCGAGTCACAATTCACCTACTCCACTCTGGGGGCATGACATACAGCAGGAGCTCCCCTGACTTGTGGGGGAGGGAGGCAAAAGAAAGCCAAGTCGATCTTCCCCATAACTCCCTGCACCCAGGACGTAGTTTCAGCCATCCATCCTCCCTTCTGGGAGCATCACATGGGGAAGGAGCCTCCCATCTCACAAGGCAGGGAAGAGAGAGAAGGGCTGGGCTCCCCCAGACCACCTCCTGGACCAAGCACATAGTGCCAGCAGCTTCTTCCTTCTCTGTGATAACAGCTTTTTCTTGCTGCCGGCTAACAAAGGCTCAAGCAGTAGCAATCTTTGCTACAATACTGACTGCTCATGTTTGCTACAATACTGACGGCTGATGATGATATTTGATGGGGGGATTACTATAGTGATACAAAATAGAATGTTTTTTACCAACAACAAAAAACAAACAAAAAAACCCCAATCTATGTTAAAAGAATGTTGTTTAGGTTGCAAAACCAGGCACTCAAAAGTTAGGATTTGGCCACCCTGTGCATATTCATTATGATGGTTAATCACATGATCACATGCTATTTTTTCTATGGCATCATTGCTTTATTGAGTGAATAGGTTGGAAGCACAAGGGAACCAAATTAAGGTTGCACAGGCAACCAGGAATCTAGTAAGTGGAGGGTGCAGAAGAGTGAGTGGAATGGAAAGAGGAGAAATACTGAAAGATTATTACAACAATTCTTTCTCTCACTCTGTCCATAAAGCTATTAGTCATTAATCAGCATTTTATAAGATTTTTTCCTCTTAATGCAGGAAGTTTACTTTCCATGTCACACAAAGTTTTGCTCTTCAATTACATGAGCCTTCCCAAAGGCTCATAGCATATTGAATCAGAGGAGAATAGCTGAAGTGGAGATGTTTTAAAGAGAGCACATACAGGATTAGTGAACGCGGATTATTTTAATGATCTCCTGCAACTGTTGGGGAGGGGGGAAACACCTTAGTTCTATGCTGAAGATACCCTAGTTCAGGGGTTCTCAACCTTTTTCTTTCTGAGCTCCCCCTCCCCCATATGCTATAAATACTCCACGGCCCACCTGTGCCACAACAACTCGTTTTCTGCTTATAAAAGCCAGGGCCGGCGTTAGGGGGTAGCAAGCAGGGCAATTGCTTGGTGCCCCATGCCACAGGGCCCCTGTGAAGCTAAGTTGTTCAGGCTTTGGCTTCAGCCCCAGGTGGCAGGGCTCAGGGCCCCGGGCTTCAGCCCCTTGCGGTGGGACTTCGGCTTTCTGCCCTGGGACCCAGTAAGTCTAACACTGGCTATGGTTGGAGGTCCCACTGAAACCTGCTCACAGCCCCCCAGGGGCCCCCGGACTCCTGGTTGGGAACCACTGCCCTAGGTTTCCCCCTACTTTCAAAATGTATTCATGGTTCAAGATAATATATGCATGTATTACCCTGACGGGCCGCAGGTTGCCCACCACTGACCTATACAGATACTCACACAAACATTCCAACAGGGACTAAGGCTTACATAATCTGGACTGTAACGGTTTTCAATTTTAGATATGGGAATAGGAAAAATTATGTTTAAATTGTATAGCATCCTGCTTCAGAGAGATATTTGATCAGATCCAGATAGAATTTGCTTTCCAATCTCAATCATCCAGCACTTTATGAGCTCTGTTAGTATCGAAACTAATAACCATTTCATAAGACAGTGTTACAATAAAAGTGTTAGGATCCCTTTAGAAACCTTGATGGGATGTGCTGAGTGCAAAGAAAGGGTTAATTTGAGGGAAATGGGTGAAGTTGCCCCTGAAGTTCTGAGAGGGAAAGTGTAGTGGAGATGTATGGATATATCCAGGCATGATGCACAAGATCCTTGCTCATGTATCCTGCCCGGTATGGGATGAGATGAAACTGTCAGCTAGTTGGAGACACTGGCTTAAATAACATGGAGGTTAGTAGAGTTTTAGCGTTCCTTTACGTTAGTCTGAATTCTTATGAGATGACATGAACAACAACATTAGCCTGAACTAGGAGATTTTTACATTCCTTCCTTTACTTCTCCTTTTACACGTTGGTCTTACTGTGAAGTCTGAGCAAATGCAATGGAAAGGGAGAGCAGACCTGAATATAAATAGAAAATGGGCTGCAACAGTAAAGATACACTTTCAAAATATGCAGTAATGTTCATTCAGATTCAGTAATGTTTTGCACGGTACCTATAGAAAGCAACTGATAGGTAAATTGAAAAATAGGTGAGCTTTTTAACATCCCTATTTTGAAATTTTCAGTGTGCAGTATATCTTACTTAGCTACAACTGCATTACTGAGTTCACTCTACATGACCTCTGTGTGACAGACAGACATCCCTCTAATAGTAAACAAATTGTTCCATGTAGCAGATTTGGTGTTTATTATTTTATTGTATTTATTAGGAAAACAAATAAATTTGCTGCTGTATTATCAGGTGAACTTATTTTCCCAAAAAAAGATTTTATGGCTAGGGATTGGTGGGGAGGAGGAAGGGGAATTGTAAGTCTTCCTGATTAGTGAGTACAGAAAAGCAGCCTACTTGGAGCTACACATGATGTGCTGTACAAAGGCTTTCCAGCATGGACCTGAATTCCTCTGGAGTAATAGACAGATTTCTTATTATGCTTTTGTCTCGTCTTCAGTGCCAGTGACAAGATTCCCCCACCCCCACTGAAATCTAATTACTAGCAGAGCTGGCAGGATTTCAGCTGGTTCTGTATCTACAGTGCTGTTTTTTTAAGGCACTTAAAAACAAATACTTGAAAGAAAATCAAACCGTCCTTAGTGATTAGTGAGACAACAAAACTGTAAACATTTCTCCTAACAGGACTATGTAAGTACCCTGATTGATAGTATCTCTTGTCTTAGGTGCGCAGACGGCTATTTTGGACAACCTTTAATACCAGGAGGATCATGTTGGCCCTGCCAGTGTAATGACAACCTTGACTTCTCCATTCCTGGCAGCTGTGACAGCTTATCTGGAGCTTGCCTGATATGTAAACCTGGTATAACAGGTCAATACTGTGAAAGGTGCGCTGATGGATATTTTGGAGATGCTCTTGATCCAAAGAATTGTCAATGTAAGTCCTGAACTCTGTCTGCTCCTGACAGAATTGATATATTCCATATCCACATAACTAATGAGTACCTGAGATGTGGGGGGGAGGGGGGGAGAAGGCATGCATGTGAGTGATTCAATATATTTATATAAGTACAAATGATGCTATATATCTATATCTATATATGGAAGGAGAGATTTCAGTGAGTATATATAAAGTAGAAATTGTTGAAAAGCATCCTGCTACATGTGAACAGTGACAAGGATAAATCTGTGTGTTTGGTATTGCAGCAGGGGCTACATTTTTAAAATGGTGTTTTAAAAGATACAGTAATCTGTAAACACAACTGCCATTTACTATTAAGACCGTGTGTTTTTCAGGCCCACTGGTTGGACATTTTACTTCATTTAGGGCTTGATTCTCCCCTTTCACTGGGCTAAATCAGAAGGCCACAGAGGCCAATTTAGTTACATCGGTGTAAAACTAGTGTAAATTAGAAGAGAATCAGGCAATTGTTTTACTGCAGTATGCTGCATGGGTTGCAGTTTCTAGAGCATTTGGCTAGAATATGAACCTTTGGGCCATCACTACTGTGTTTTGTAGTTTTATCTGATACTGACTTGCAGTTTGATAGTGGGAAAGTCATTTAGACACACAGTTTCAAAAGTGGTCTGTAAAATTTGGGTACCTTAGTTTGGGACCCCAACTCTAAGGACTTTTTTCCATACTTTCTGAGCACCACCAACTCCCTTTGAATTAAATTAGGATTTTGGTCAGTACCCCTGAATATCAAACCACTTGTATTTAAAGTTGCACATCCAAAAATGGAAGTACAGGGAGTCCTCGACTTTACGATGTTCGACTTACGACGAATGGCACTTACGGTGTTTCTGAATTGACACCCTGATTCGACTTACATCACTTGGTTTCAATTTTACGACACTTGGTCTCGCAATGGAGAGGATTGCGGTTCCGAGTTACTACATTTCGACTTACGACGCTATTTTCAGGAACCAATTGTGTCGTGAGTCCAAGTACTGCCTGTACCCCAAATTAGAGGCCTCTTTTGAAAATGTTGGTCTTTATTTAGCAATCTGTTTAATTGATATACAATTATAATACTTCTCTCCATTAGGGGTTGAATTAATTATTGTAAAGCATTTTGTTCTTTGTGTATAGCGTGCCTTTTATGAAGGATTTCAAAGCATTGTTATTGACACGTTATCAAGTTTTTCCATTGTGTGGATATACATGTGTGTCCATAAGCTGTATGGGTGCATAAAAATATTTTGTGTGTGTATATAGCTAAAGATATAGTCGGATATGTATGTATACCTATCTCTATATACAGTATGTATATGCAAATTATAATGCTAATATCTAGTTTCTATGTAGCACTTTTCCTCATTAGATCTCAAGGTGCTTTGCAAAGATCGTCAGTATCATTCTCCTGATTTTACAGATGGGGAAACTGAGGCACGGAGTGGTTAAAAAACAAAAGGGTTTTCCAAATATTCTACACCTAGACAGTGCTAAAAATTCAGCATTCACAAGTGGTCTCAGAACTGGTTAATAATTCATGGGTATGATGTCATATGATTTAAGACTTTAAGTATATAATGTCACATAAAAAGCAGTGCATTTCACAAATCAAACTACAGGTGCAATCACAGCTCCCATTCCTGCCTCGCCCTCCCTCAGACACTGACATGGCTGAAGCTTTGAACATTTCTGCAAAAGTGGCTGCTGCAAAGGGGAGGAATCTGGAGTATGATGAAAACATCTAATAAAAAATAAAAAGTATTAAAAATAAATACATTTTAACGCATAATTACAATAGTTGCTTTGGTAGTTAGTTATGATGACAGTAGAGCCTCTCAATGTATTCATATCCTTGTGTTCACAGTTACCGTGCCTTTATTTTCTCTCCATCTTTCATGTGGATTTTCTTTTTGCATAAGATTTTATATTTCTTTAGCAGCATTCCATGAAGTTTGCCCTGCAGCTACAATATCAGAGGGACTACGACTTTACTTGGTTGTTTTCAATTTTCACTTTTTATCAAAGAGCGAAATCCAAGAGTACTGCAAAGCATGAATTTTGCTCTGAGATTATTGTTTGAAATGTTTCCTGCTCTTTCTTAAGTAGAATGCTATTGTCATTTGCATTAGCCATTTCAAATGATGGCCCAGCTGTATATTATCACAGCATTTCTGAATTTCATAGTGTATTTTAAAAAAAATCAAATCTAAGAACATTGAACAAATGTCCTAAGCCTATTTGATTTGATTCTTCTGGGTTGGTTTTTAGTGATGGTAGTGTGAAACAGCACAATCTGGCAGAGAAAATAGCTAGCGATTATCCTGGTAATATCACAGTTGGATGAGATGAGAAAAATTGCATAATTATGTGTTTCATAGAATCATAGAATATCAGGGTTGGAAGGGACTTCAGGAGGTCATCTAGTCCAACACCCTGCTCAAAGCAGGATCAATTCCCAACTAAATCATCCCAGCCAGGGTTTTGTCAAGCCTCACCTTAAAAACCTCTAAGGAAGGAGATTCCAACACCTCCCTAGGTAACCCATTCCAGTGCTTTACCACCCTCCTAGTGAAAAAGTTTTTCCTAATATCCAACCTAAACCTCCCCCACTGCAACTTGAGACCATTACTCCTTGTTCCGTCATCAGGTACCATTGAGAATAGTCTAGATCCATCCTCTTTGGAACCCCCTTTCAGGTAGTTGAAAGCAGCTAGCAAATCCCCCCTCATTCTTCTCTTCTGCAGACTAAACAATCCCAGTTCCCTCAGCCTCTCCTCATAAGTCATGTGCTCCAGCCCCCTAATCATTTTTGTTGCCCTCTGCTGGACTCTTTCCAATTTTCCCACATCCTTCTTGAAGTGTGGGGCCCAAAACTGGACACACTACTCCAGATGAGGCCTCACCAATGTCGAATAGAGGGGAATGATCACATCCCTCAATCTGCTGGCAACGCCCCTACTTATACAGCCCAAAATGTCGTTAGCCTTCTTGGCAACAAGGGCACACTGTTGACTCATATCCAGCTTCTCGTACACTGTAACCCTAGGTCCTTTTCTGCAGAACTGCTTCCTAGCCATTCGGTCCCTAGTCTGTAACAGTGAATGGGATTCTTCTGTCCTAATGCAGGACTCTGCACTTGTCCTTGTTGAACCTCATCAGATTTCTTTTGGCCCAATCCTCTAATTTGTCTAGGTCCTTCTGTATCCTATCCTATCCCTACCCTCCAGCGTATCTACCACTCCTCCCAGTTTAGTGTCATCTGCAAACTTGCTTAGAGTGCAGTCCACGCCATCCTCCAGATCATTAATGAAGATATTGAACAAAACCGGCCCCAGGGCCGACCCTTGGGGCACTCCGCTTGAAACCAGCTGCCAACTAGACATGGGGCCGTTGATCACTACCCGTTGAGCCCGATGATCTAGCCAGCTTTCTATCCACCTTATAGTCCATTCATCCAGCCCATACTTCTTTAACTTGCTGGCAAGAATACTGTGGGAGACCATATCAAAAGCTTTGCTAAAGTCAAGGAATAACACATCCACTGCTTTCCCCTCATCCACAGATCCAGTTATCTCCTCATAGAAGGCAATTAGGTTAGTCAGGCATGACTTGCCCTTGGTGAATCCATGCTGACTGTTCCTGATCACTTTCCTCTCCTCTAAGTGCTTCAGAATTGATTCCTGCTCCATGATTTTTCCAGGGACTGAGGTGAGGCTGACTGGCCTGTACTTCCCCGGATCCTCCTCCTTCCCTTTTTTAAAGATGGGCACTACATTAGCCTTTTTCCAGTCATCCGGGACCTCCGCCGATCGCCAATGAGTTTTCAAAGATAATGGCCAATGGCTCTGCAATCACATCCGCCAACTCCTTTAGGACCCTCAGATGCAGCGCATCCGGCCCCATGGACTTGTGCTCGTCCAGTTTTTCTAAATAGTCCCGAACCACTTCTTTCTCCACAGAGGGCTGGTCACCTTCTCCCCATACTGTGCTGCCCAGTGCAGCAGTCTGGGAGCTGACCTTGTTTGTGAACACAGGCAAAAAAAGCATTGAGTACATTAGCTTTTTCCACATCCTCTGTCACTGGGTTGCCTCCCTCATTCAGTTTCCTTGACTTTCTTCTTGTTGCTAACATACCTGAAGAAACCCTTCTTGTTACTCTTAACATCTCTTGCTAGCTGCAACTCCAAGTGTGATTTGGCCTTCCTGATTTCACTCCTGCATGCCTGAGCAATATTTTTATACTCCTCCCTGGTCATTTGTCCAATCTTCCACTTCTTGTAAGCTTCTTTTTTGCGTTTAAGATCAGCAAGGATTTCACTGTTAAGCCAAGCTGGTCGCCTGCCATATTTACTATTCTTTCTACACATCAGGATGTTTTTTTCCTGCAACCTCAATAAGGATTCTTTAAAATACAGCCAGCTCTCCTGGACTCCTTTCCCCCTCATGTTATTCTCCCAGGGGATCCTGTCCATCAGTTCCCTGAGGGAGTCAAAGTCTGCTTTTCTGAAGTCCAGGGTCCGTATTCTGCTGCTCTCCTTTCTTCCTTGTGTCAGGATCCTGAACTCGACCATCTCATGGTCACTGCCTCCCAGGTTCCCATCCACTTTTGCTTCCCCTACTAATTCTTCCTGGTTTGTGACCAGCAGGTCTAGAAGAGCTCTGCCCCTAGTTGGTTCCTCCAGCACTTGCACCAGGAAATTGTCCCCTACACTTTCCAAAAACTTCCTGGATTGTCTGTGCACCGCTGTATTGCTCTCCCAGCAGATATCAGGGTGATTAAAGTCTCCCATGAGAACCAGGGTGTGTACCATACTGTAGATAAAGATAGATGAGTGAGTGTGTGTGTATATGATATGAACAATAGATTTTGACCAATGTAATTTGGGGGGAAATTTCCACATTTGCTGGAAAGAACAAAACATTTCCCTGACAGGCTATTTTATTAAATGGCAACTTTTTGAAGTTGCTCAGAGGTTTGAACAATAACAGTGGAGGTGAATCAGTGGGCAGTGTCTAAGTGAGATAAATACAGTTTATTGTGTGGATCTGTAATTTAGAAGATGATACTACTAAATACATGCTACTCTTACTCCTGCCCAGTGGCAGAGCTGGGAAAAAGAACCAGAGTCTTGACTCCCAACTTCTGCCCTCACCACTATATTACACTCCTTCTCAAGAGCTCATCTGTAGTCAAACTAGGAGTACACTGTGTGGAATTTTGAGTATGATGGTATTAATAACATAACCTGATCTGTGTAAAAAGTCTACTGTAATTCCTGTCTTAAATTCTTGAGATACCATATTTGGAAATGTGTGAAAGACAAAAATCCAATGAAGATCTCAATAGACTTACTATATATATTACATGCTGACAACCTGTGTTATGCTTTTAAGAATGGAGGTTTACAAGTGTATCATCTTACACTGTTGATCTCAGAATTAGAAAGCTATTTTGAAGCAGGTATGTAATAATAATCATTATGTATCCTTTTTGGAATGTAGATACTTTTAAAAAGTAAACAATCTGTGAGGCAATAAGGAGGAATGGTGGATACAAGGGCGAGGGAAGTGAGCCAAAGATGCACCTAGGGGGAAAAATCAGGGAAAAGTGGGTACAAGTGATATAATCTACAGGAGAAGGGTTTTCAAATCTTTGTATTTTATTAAATATATCCCAAAATGTAAGTAGATTAAAGCATTCTGAAGACATGAACAAGCTTTGCTTGTTACAAAAAAGACATTAGGATAGTACAGCTTTTAATTTGTGTATGTATGTATGTTTTTATTCCAGGATGTGAAGTGCTTATTTAAAGACCTAGGGAAATGGGACAATGAATAGACTCACAAGTTATAAAATCCACAGGCTTTTGTTAGGAAGTGACAATCATCACATAGCACATCAAAAAAATCAGAAAATACCATTCTGTATAAGAGCCAGCATTTATGTGCAGATCTGACAGTCATGTGAGACGACTGCAGTATTTCTCCATACATAGACTAGGAACAACTGCAGTATCTGAAATGCCATGTGCTGGTATGTGAGATGCTAACTTTTTAATAGTGATCACAATGTGTACTGTTAGGAATACAAGTGTTTCTTAAAATGAAACTGTCAAGTTGGGTTGAGAAAAGGACCAGAAACAGGCATTCAGGGAAGCTGGCAGGGGCAAAAGATACTGGAGCAGGGACCTGATAGGCAGAGGGAATTTACACTATAAAAAGTATAGGACTATATGAACTCCTCTCCTGGGGAAGAAGGGAGACAAATGGTCCTGTTCATGGAGGTGAAGGGGGATGTGAAAAGTGTCTATATGGTCACATTGCTCACCATCATATAGCCACCTCTCTCCCTTCTATAACCATTATTTATTCTCTGGTCTGTGTAACTGAGAGGCATGATCAAAGGGAGTGGGAGGAGGAGTTGGTACAATAGCCTTGCTGTGCATCAAGTTCTTCCTCTCTCAGAGCATTAGAACTTAGGATGTAATGCATCAAAAAGTATACTGCCTTGAGAAGCAGTAACTCCTTTCCATAGCTCTTTCAAAGCGAGATTGGGTGTGGGTTGGATGGGGGCCAGGCAATGGCAGCAGGGTGCCTACCTGAGTTACATTGCCTGTTGCTGAGATGGAGGCATGGAAGCATATGATCTCCAGTTTCATCTTTGGGCATTACAACAAGCAACTCTCTAAACCTCAACCCTGTACCTTTTCATCGCTACTCATCCACCATCCTGCTGATACGAAGATTTGGTACAGTGGACAGGCTGCTCTTTAAAAGCAGTGGGTTTCAGCAGATCTCTGTTCCTCATTCCTCAGCTTTCCATGAGATTTTGAGCATATAATCTATAGAGAAGGAAGTAAAAGTTTCAGACCTTTGATTATAGATGAACATGTCCATAATAGTATGCTCTCCTTCTTTTTTTGGATTCTGGTGACATGCAAATGATTTGGTTTATCTCGAAGCAAAATTCCTCAGTGTACATATAGTTTTATAATGTACAGTTAGAGGTGCACTGATCCTAACATAGGGTGTGGTTCTGTGATGTGCTGAGTACCCTGAATCGCCTTTATCTTCAGCAAGAGTCTAAGGTGATCAGGACCTTGCCAGTAATAAGTTTAATACTGTAAATGCTTGGCTTAAAAAAACTGTTAGGAAATTGGAGTGTAATCTTTCACTTGTTATGCATTTCATGTCCTCACAAAGTGCATTGTGACAACTCTGTTTCCCTATAGCATGTCACTGCAACATCAATGGCTCATTCTCAGAGATCTGCAACTCTCAGACAGGGCAGTGTGAGTGCAGGCCCAATGTTGTGGGGCGTCGCTGTGATGAGTGTAAGGTGAGTAATCAGAACTGGGATTTCATTTAACTCTTCTACACTGTTTGACATGACTAAGTGCTTTTCCACTTAAAAAAATATTATGGATTGTTCCAGGCAAAGAAAAACAAAAGTTAAATGCTTTTATTACTATAGCAGGAGATCAGTGTGTATCCTGGGAGTTTTCTGGAGGAAAATTCAGCACTAAATGAATATGCCACTTTCTGTGTAATAAACATGTATACCTTTTTATTCTAAGTCACCTGAAAATTATATATCAATACTTAATGTATATGAAAAAGGTAATACATATGAGAGCCCTGAGGAAAAAATTACTGCCTCAAAGGAGACTGGCTGATTTGCAAAAAAGCAAATGCTTGTCATCTCTGCATTGAATTTTGTGCTTTATGCATTGTGAAGATTTTCATGGCAAAACTGCCTGTTGTCTTGGTGCATTAATTCAAAAGTGGAAAACATTGCAAAAGACAGTTCCTCTTATGGACCCACCCAACAGCCCAGTCCCCAAATCCTTGATTTTCAAAGTGTTTTGTTCTTCAGACCACTAGGAAATGCTTCATAGATTATTGTAGCTCCACAGACTGCCGAGTGAGAACTCCTGGCTTTGGCCCCTCTCTGTTAAAACACCTAAACAGGTGCCTAATTTAAAGCACGTGAGGAATTCTATGGAAATGGAATGGATTATTTCCACACTTAGCTATGTACTTACTCAAGTAGATTTCTGGATCAGGGCCTCCATAAATGCCCCACTTTGATTTTCAACATTAGTCAAAGGTTTCATTTAAGGGGGCCACTGATATCAGTGGAACATACCAGGTATAACAGAGGACAGAATTTGTCCTTTGCTGTACAATATGCACATACAATAATTAAAGCTAGTTAATACTAACCATAGAGTTTATAGTTTAGTTCCCATTATGAAATTCAATGTTTTGTATATTTTATTTCATAAGTACGTTATCAGATGGTAGATGCAGAGCTAATCTTTGTTTAATGCCACACATTTTTCTCAACATCTTTCCATATTACTTCTCTGCCTTTGTTGGCTAACTATCTTTTGCCTTTCACTCCTAAAGCCCAACTACTTGTGGGCCCCAGAAAAACAATTCTGCATACCCTGTGGCTGCAGTCCTTTAAGATCCATGTCACTGCGCTGTGATATGTCGGGGAGATGCATCTGCAAATCAGGATTCATGGGTAAACACTGTGAGCTCAGCAGACAGGTGCATAAACGGAAAGAAAATCCACGGGCCACTCAGCAAATCCAAGTCCCTTCTCAGAGATGGGGCTTCACTGGTACCAGCGGGTGCCCTCGGGGTGCTTACAGGCCTGTCGCTTTGGTAATCAGAAAACCTGTGTGATGCATGGGCTGGATTTGTTTGTGCATGGGGTCTCCCAAATAGTGGTTAGAGGTTTTTACACCCATTCTGTGATATGCTAAATTAACAGTTTATCAAGAAGCCACAGGTTTAGGAATATGACATGGTACAAATGCAGACTTCTAAAATATTCACACTCTTTCAGGATTGAACCTAATCCAAAGCGCAATATAGGCAAAACCATAAATACCAGAATAAGTCTAGAGACAACATAATCAATAGTGACACATACAGAAATTATGGGTGAAATCCTGGCCCCATTGAAGTCAATGGGAGTGTTGCCACTGACTTTATCTGGGCAGGATTTCACCCTATATCTTTACTGATTCCAGATACCAAGAAGTTTAGTCCAGGAGAAGGATCAATCCTGATGATGATGAACAGATGTAGGGGTTCTGGAGCATCATAGGTAGTAGACTTTGAGTTTTCAGTAATTCACATGCTAGCTACTTGGGTTGACTTCTTTTATTGGCTAAAGTGCACGTTTGAAGAATCTATTTCCTAAACTGAAAACAATTATCAGGATAGTCCTGTTGTTTTTCATGTCTAGTCAAAGCAGCCTTTTTTGAAGCTGATGTAATTATAATGCCCTGTTCCTAAATGGAAGTGTTTAGGATATAATTTTGTTACCCAAAACCATACGCACAAATACTATTTGCACATATATCACACACACATGAACATCCATCATAAGGACAAAACATAATAGTATATTCAGAAAGATTCAGCACACTTTTTTTTTTTTTTTATCCAGGGTCTTAGAAGTGAGAAATTTGCTCCCTGTTAAATGTGATTCTTATAAAATAGAGTATTAATTTCAGTATATAAATAGATTTTATTGAGGATTAATCTGGGGGGGGGGACTGCATGACTTATCAGAATGCCTTTCACTCTGCAAAACTCATCACTGTAGAAAATACAGTATGCTGGTGAACCTTCTTTCCTTCCTTCATGCTGTGCAGTTCTAGCCTGTGAGCCAATTTTGCTGTTTTTCACCCTGATAAACAGAATTTATTAGATCCTATCAAACCTTTCATTGAGAGCTGAGCTGCATGCTGGGTTATGCTTACTTCGCTGCATTAATCTGAATGGCTGTCCTGAGATTTTGCATATTCACATTTCTTCTTTTGAATTCTATTTCTTCCTCTTATGAAAGAAATCTTTAGAGATGGTCTGTAGATTTAATTGAACCTGGAAATTTAATTACATGAGTTTGGGTATTCCTTTCTCTCTGTTATGTTTCATCACGCGAAGGTACATACCAGTGTAGCATATCACTATAGAATTTGGAAATTAAAATTTGGATAATTACTTGTTATATGTATGACCCTTCATTTGTTTTCACATGATTCTTCCAGTTGACCTCTGCCCAGATGCCCTGTTCCAGCAATCTGATCCATGTCAGTGATCCCTGTGGCAGTGTGGAATCTGAGGATTCCTCCTTCATGGATCAGATTTCAGTACGCAGGATTTAGTTGCTTGCATGGTATTTCATTGAAGACAATGGGGTTTCACACATACAACAGAGGTTAGTGTTTGCCTCCGTGGTTCAGATCCTCAGGTGCTGTAACTTCATTGACTTCAACCAACCTACACTGATTTAGATCAGCTGAGGATCTAACCCTATCAATCTAGGTTACACAGTAATAAGATTTTTTCTCCTTTCTCCATAATTTAATATCAATGTGAAATAATATTAACTAATAGTTTTAATTCTTTTATATCTAATTTTTCACTGTCTCCATTCACTGAGATGTAGCAAGCTAGCTACCTGGATTTTTCCTTAAATGTTGTGCCAGAACATGAAATCCACAGTGTTCTGGAGTTTAACATTCTCTGAAAATCAACTCAGCTAAACAAAAATACTCCACCTCCACAGCCTCGTGCACTTTAATGACAAAATCACTATATGCAAAGTTTGGTTTCCCTGTCATATTCACAGTAAACATATACCTAATGTAAAATTGAACTCATCATTTTAATACAAAGAATTTTGTGCTGCCATAGAACTTCTGTTCAGCTAATTCAGTGTCAGCAATTTAACCTATCAGCCAAAAGCTCAGCATAGATCTGTCCAGTTTGATATATAGTAAAGCCTTATCTTCCTTTCTTCACAAGTATTTTCACCTTATACAGATAGGGTTAAGGGGGAAGCTACTTAGTGTTATAACCACTGATATTCAACTTTTGCAGAATATTTGTCTTCAGGTTTTGATTTTGGAAGGCCCCTGTAGCAGTCAATGCAGAAAAAGTAAAAGAATAAAAAGAAGAGAAACAAGAGGCTCATTGGATAAGCTTTATCTTCAGCTGTCAGAGCTATTTAATTGCCCTGAAAATATTGAACAACACTCAAAACTAGAATAAAAGGATGCAACTCACACTGAAGTAAATAAAGTTGCACTCGCTTATACCATAGCTGAATTTGGCCTGTGAGATGTTCCCCCCCCCCCCCCCATCCCATTTTGGCAGCAAAATAGAGGGTTCAGTTGTTTTTTGTAAGTTATCTCTATGCATTATTCACAGAGTGCTGTAGTCATATATACCGTTTGACAAATGTGTGAGAAATGGTCCCTGGCCCAAGGAGGTGAAATCTATCCTCCCATTCCATCCTGTTTCCCTTCTGTGGGAGCAAGAATGGGCTTTAAATCAGACAAATGTAATAAAAATCATAATGATAATGTGCAAAGCGTATAGCAGACTGTGCTGAAGCACAAGTCAGTATTTGTATTTATTCAGTTAGCTTATGACTATAACCTTCAATAATATCACAATCCAAATATTCAGTTCAGCAAGATGGAGCCGGCATTCCGACCAGGTTAAATGGCAAAGTTCTACAAATGATCTTTTAGAGCAGACTTCAAAATCTCCCTGCTGAAATAAATTGCTATACTTAGGGATACCTTATGAATATGTTTTTGGGAGGTTGTTTGCAATCTGATTGCCCTCCATTTCTGCATGTGTAGGAAGGCTCTAGAAACAGACATCATAGGAAAATTCAGTAGGCTTACACAGTGACACAAAGTGCTCTAATTATAATAAACATTGGTTCAAATCCTTAAGTCCTTACTCAGAACAGAGCCAGCAAGATACATCATGTCCTCAACTCAAAGGCTTTAGGGTCTGGCCCTTTATTTGTAATTTATTTCAGATTATTCTTATTGCCGTTGAGGAGGAAAGAACTCAAATAAGCCCTCTGCCCCCAGCACTTTTACTGTTTAACTCTTTGTTCTGTAGATAGACCTTGTCTATACTAAATGCTCTTCCTCTATCTTATGTGGCAGCCTGGGACATTTGGTCTACAGTCGTCTAGAGGATGTGTTCCCTGTAACTGCAATTCGTTTGGTTCCAAATCCTTCGACTGTGATGAGAACGGACAGTGCCATTGCCAGCCTGGCGTAGCAGGAAAGAAATGCGATCGCTGTGCTCATGGGTTTTATAACTTTGAAGAAGGAGGATGCACTCGTACGTAAACAATCAGGTTCCATTTAATGGCCTGTTGCAGATTTTTCCCTTCTCAATCTGTAGCATGTTCTTCCTTGGACTATCCTATGCTATATCTAAGGTGGGGCCATTGCCATGAGCCGAGCTGCATACAGAGAGAAAACAGGATAATATGGAGTGAGCCACTCTTACCTCTTTTTAGCCAAGCTGCTGTATCATGGGTATGCGTAAAAGGCATAGGGACAGAGCTGGTCAGGAATTTTTAAATTAAACAGTTTTTGATCAGAAAATGGTGATTCATGTAAACTTTTTGCGGAAATGATGAGTCGGGAAGGTTTCTCAGGTCATGGATGGAATTTCTGGTCAGAGAGTGAGCCCTACAATAGCCCAGTGGCTAGGGCACCAGGAATTTGTGAGACCCAGGTTCAAGTCCCTGCTCTGAATAAGGGGTAGAGAGAGTGAAAAGGACACTGTCCTGGTAGTTAGGGCACTCACCTAGGATATGGGAGACTCACTGACTAGCCATGAAGTAAGGAATAGCTTCAGCAGATGAGACTGAGAGAAGACCCACACCAGACTATCCCATATTCCAATGGCTTGGGCAGTTTTCTGGATGGTGGGAGACCCCTGTTCAAGTTCCCTCTCTACATTAGCCAGAGTGGGAATTGAATCTAGGTCTCCCCCATGCCCTAACCACAGGGCTAAAGTTGTAGGGAGGGCAGCGGCAATACCCCTTCCTTGTTTGGCCATTTTGTTAAATAAGCCCTTGAAAGGAATGGGAAACAAAATCAGTTTTGTTTAATCTGAAACTGATTTTTTTAAATTCGCCCGAATTTTCACAATTTTAGTGTTCAGTTCTACCTGAAATGACTTTTTTGTTCATTTTTTCCAAAAATTCCTGTGAACCAAAAAATCAGTTATTCACTCAGCTCTAACAGTAACTGCCATCATCAACCTCTTAGCACATAAAACAAGAGAACTGTGAATGGAGTTCATGATTGGTAGAGCTGGTCAGGAATTTTCCAACAAACTATTTTTTGTCAGGAAATGCCAGTGTGCTGAAACCAAAGTTTTTCACAGAAACATATCAGTTTCAGCAAAGCTTCTGTTGAGAAAGATTCTCAGGTCCATATTTCTTTGGGGAGGGGTAGAGAGAGCTCAAGACCCACCCAGAATAGCCAGGAGCCCCGTGTTTGGGGAACTCATGTGGGATATGGAATACCCAGGTTCAAGTCCCTGGTCCAAATCTGGGATAGCAGAGACTTGAACCTGGCTCTCCTGCTTCCTAGGGAGTGCCTAAAGCACTGGGTTATAGAATCAGACTCTGCTTCTGTTGATCGGTCCTGTTGGAGCTGTTCCACTTTGTGTAAATAATTAACTATTCATTGGGGCAGAGAGAGGTCCTGACACTTATAGCCCCGTGGTTAGTACATGTCCCAAATCAGGCACAGCTCTAGAGTTAGTATCTCTGTCTCTAGCTCAGTTTTGAAAGTTTTGGTTTCATTCCACATTGGAACAGAACCAAATGTGGAAACCTCAAGGTTTTTCATTAAATGGAATTCTTGTTTTCTGGCCAACCCTAATGATTAGTCTCTTCTAACAGTCACAGAACTAGAAAGCACATCCCTTTTGTGAAATCTTTGTCTTTAATCATCCTACAGATAATCAGAATACTTAAATACATGTTTTCCCCACTCATTACAAAATGTTTTTCATGTAGTTGGGTAAGGGACATGAAAGGACAATAAATGAGATTTTACATTAAATTCTTAAATTCTGTTTCTCCAAACACAAAAAGACAAAGTTTAAGACAGTATATTAAGCTGGGAAAGCAATCCAGGTAAAAAGGGAGTTTTTTGTTTTCGGAGGGGTTTTATTTTTGTTTGGGTTTTTTTGGGTGGGGTTTTGACAGAAATATATTTGTTTTGTACCAGATGAGAAAGCCATTGTAAAAAAAAAAAAGAAAAAAATCCAGCTACTTAAAATGTTAGGAAGACTCCAATTTTTAGAAGTTC
This sequence comes from Emys orbicularis, assembly GCF_028017835.1. Taxonomy (NCBI): domain Eukaryota; kingdom Metazoa; phylum Chordata; order Testudines; family Emydidae; genus Emys; species Emys orbicularis. Next base: position 101,195,903 of record NC_088685.1, read on the forward strand.
TAAAACGAAGAAAACAGACAGGAAGGAATTCTGTTAAAAATGCAGTTTTCCCCCCCATTTATTTTTAGTAAGCTTTTTATATGTTATTTCAAAAGACAAAAAATACAGGAATTGAATAATGAATCACATAGAAAAGACGGAATGTTTTTAAGTATATCAAATCATGCTAGAAAAAAGTCCATGAAAATGAGCACCAAAGAGACAGTTAAATGTAGAAATAAAATATTGGGCCTCTTTTATCTAGCATTTATCCAAGAGGAATGTAATTTAGAGATTTTTGGCATAATAAAAAAAACATAAAACCTACAAAGGTATATTATAGAAAAACAAAGTATCACAATATATTATTGACATCCATAGAGAAAAGTTGTATGAGATTTCTACATGTGAATCCCGTTCTTCACTTACAACAAATGAATTCTGCTTTTATTATTATTTATTTATTTTATTAAGGTCTCACTCTAAAATTATTGTGTATTATAATATCAATTTATTTTTAATTAAATAACATTTGTAGGGAATAGTAGTAAAGTCTGGGAGTCCAGAGAAGAGAATTCAAAAATTCAAGTGACAAAGACTCAATCCATCAGTGAGCTCCGCATGGCTGGGCCTCTACGCCAGCATGCAGTCAGTGGAGCTGTGTGGGCACAGGAGTCCATCTGCATGAAGGTCATTGCAGGTTCAAGGCAAAAGTTTAATAATTTTCTGCAGCAATAGATTTGTTTTAGAGAGATCAATTTTTACCAAACCACAGCCAACTGTTACATCTCCACGCCATGCTCATTATCTAGTTCTGGTTGGGGTTGAAACATTTTGAACAATAGAAGGCTTTTTATTGGTATATTTTATCTGTTCAGTGAGCTAAATTGTGGTTGTGCCACAAACCCTAAGCAAGGGGTAGTACATTGTTGTGCTGCCCTAGAAATAGACCAGGGAACAGATAGTCACTCAGAGTCAGGAGCTGTTTGCTCATTCCCTTTCTGCTGTAGTGGGGAGTGTGGGAATGAGGGTGGAGTTACCTGTGCTAACCCTGTACCTGCACGATCTATATTTTTAACAATGAGGGTCAGTAACCATTGGAACAACTTACCAAGGGTGGTAGTGGATTCTCCATCAATTTTTAAATTGAGACTGGATGTTAATCTAAAAAATATGCTCTAATTCAAACAGGAATTAATTTAGGGAAGTCCTGTGGCTTGTATCATACAGGAGGGCAGATTAGATGATACCAGTGGCTTTATAATCTATGGACCTGGAGCAAATTACTTCTTCCAGCACACTGATGCAGTTGCATTGGTCAGAGCCCCCACTCCTCACCCACCTGTGAAAGCAGCTCTCCCACCCAAGATGCTACCCATGATGTAGAGTCAAGAGTTGCCCTGTGCCAGCCTTCATGGAAGTGTTAGATTGACCATAATCTCGCCCATTATATTTTAAGATGACTCAGTTCCAGCCAATAAAGCTAAAAGAGCTGAAACTTTAACTGATAGTTCTTCAATCACAATTAGTTGGGAATACCCAGAATCCAAACATTTGTAGATTTAATAATTTTTTCCATAAAGTCTGGTTTACTATGAATAGCAACATTATCTCTGATAAGTGCTCCAGTTAGAGCTTTAGTGCTATCATTCTCTTCGTAAAAATCCTGGATTTTATCGTCCAGCTCATTGATTTATTTCTTCTATTGCTGTACTACGTTGTCCTAAACTTACAATTTTATTTGAAACCAGAGTCTAATTGTCTTTGAAGAGTTTATTACAGAACCATTAAAATCAGAATGTGGTGAAGAAAGGGAACTGGATTTCTGTTTTACTGATTTAACTGCTTCTGAAGCAGATGCAACTAAAGGGGATCACCGTGGTGCATGTGGGGTTTCTGCTGTCCACAGTATTAGCACCACTTGGAGTTGCAATCAGTTCAGTGGTAGGATATTTAGTCAGACTGCCTCCTTTTTTATCTTTCTGCCACCTCTTTGGAGGCAAAAGGATGAAAAGAAGGGGAGCCAGGAAGATTAGATTTTTTTTTTTAAATATCTCCCTCTTAAAATAGAAGAAGTGCTTGGCTACAGTAAGCCTCTCTGCAGAGAAATTCCAGAGAACAACAAGAAGTGGAGAGAAACCCTTAGACTTCAAAAGGGAAAAAGAGGAAGGAATAACTTTATTTCATATAGATATATGACAACAGAAAAGTGTCATGTAGTGAAAGCTCTGATGAAAATGTACTTAACCTTGCTCTCTCTATGTCAGGGAGGGAGGGTGTCTTTATCTCTGTTTTATTTCTCTATCTCTCTCCCCTGAAGCTTGTGAGTGTTCCCATCTTGGTAATAATTGTGATCCAGTCACCGGCCGCTGTGTGTGCCCTCCCAATACCATAGGAGAGAAGTGTGATAAATGTGCGCCAAATTACTGGGGTCATGACATTGTCAGCGGGTGCAAGGTGAGTGGATCTCTTATTTTCTCTCTGTGTGTTCCATGCTTTCTATGGGGTAAAGTACAGTAGTTTGGAGCTACAATGCAATTCTAGGCTTGTAAAGAGCCACATGGTTGTGTTTGTGAGTTTTGGTATCAATCAGGGCAACAATATAGGTGCTGATGACCTGTATCTGAATACTGCAGACTCTGTCCTGGCATGCAATCTGTTATTTGCTGCATCAGCAGATCTGTTTGTACCATACTTTCATCCATGCTGAAGCTGTTGGATATTGTTTGTTTATGATTTCCATATTATAGGTATATTAATACAACTGGGAAGATTACTGTCACAGTTCAGGGCAACTGTACCTGTATTCCCCACTATGGTCCATCAAGGGCACCCACTCTTAGTCTTCTAGCACTCCAGCGATCACCTCTCTTGGGCGGACCCACATTTCTCTCCCTACTGATGGGCAGGCTGCACAGCTCCCTGCCTACACTGTGAATTCATCAGCAATGCAGACTGACTCAGGAAGCCACTTTGCCTTCCTTCCTCAGAGACTATAAACAGCATAACTGCCCACAGTTAAGTTACCGTGCAGCTCTTTCAAAGCAAGTACATTTCTTCTTAAGATGAAAGCACTACAGAGAAAACATATTAAAAATAATAACAGCACCTACACACATGCTAATAAGCTTACCAGAGATCACACCCTGACTGCACGAAGGGCTCTGGCAGGTGACCAGCTCTTCAAACTCCACCTAGGGGGTTGCCAGTGATTACAAGTTCATAATCACCATGGCGCACAACATCCACGAATCTGAGAGTGTCTCCTTTGTACAGTCTGGGTCTTTGACTTGGTAATAGTTGATTAATAGACAATAGGTTTCTCCTCAGGGTGTAGCTTCAAAAGACTGGGGGGGGGGGTGTTGCATAACTGGAGGAGTTACATTTGCATACACCTCCCCTAGAGATTTCCTGGAGAACCCACTTAACTTTAAAAGTTCTCATTGTTTCAAACAGTCTTTTGAAGCTCATAACACTTCCCAGGGTTTACATTAGTCAGATCTCCTCCCTAGAGACATTGCATACAATCCCACAATAATACATAAACATTTGCATTTTTAATACAACAAACTCCTAAAATATTTAATTCAATAAGGTTTGTCCAGGATATTGCAGGAAATTGCCATATTTGTCACAATCACAACTTGTTTATATTAAGTACAGACATACAGTAACAAGTGATATATTGTGTCTGTGCAGAACAAATTCACTCAGGTCATGATTCTGACATCAATGAGAATTTTACCTTGGACTTCAGGGCAAGGAGACTGTCGACATGTATTTAGAAATCAATGGAAGAGAGAAGCGGGAAGGGGAGGAAAGAGCAATGATGGCAATTAAAAAGTGCTTTCTAAACCGGGTTGTGTGCTCTTATTTTAAGAGATGTGTAGAACTTCTTATGAGCATCTAAATCCCACAAGAGTTTGTCACAAGAGTTAAGAAAGAAAAAGAAGGGAAGGAGAAGAGAAGAAAGGAGAGGGGATGAAAAGATGAGAGGATGTGAGACAGGCAGGGGGTAGATTTGAAAGATATGGTAATGACATGCACTGGAGTAAGGTGAGTATCATTCAGCCAAGGCTGAAAACTAGTGACTGTGAATATTATGCCAAGTTCAAATATCTGTTCCTTTCTGCCACTCACCTTGACAAAATGGGGTTTAATACTGCTGCAATTACGCCAGAAGAGTGTGCATTGCCTGAATGTAGTCATAGACCATTAATGACCTTCCTTAAAGGGTTGTTTCTCATCTAGCTCAAGCTGCTAACTAATTATGTAGAATCTTTTCTGAGTGTGTTTAAAGCTCCTCTTGTAAAAATCTTTGTCTTTCTGCTGCAATCTAGAATGCTTGGCTTGAAACCAGCCTAATAGGGGTGAAGACCTTTGTCTGAGTTGTGGAATCCATTCTCTGTTTGTCTTTTGTATGAGTGTATTAGCATGGCAGCTGCTATGGCACTACCTAAATTAATAATGATATATCAGTCACATCTTCCCTTCTAGCATGTTGCAACTAATTTCTCCAAGGTGAGATGTGAATGCCCACTCCACTTGAGCTCTTAGTGGAGCACAGTTTCAGAGCCTGTCATAACTCTCAGGCTGGAGAATGCTGCATAAAACTGATTCCTTGCAAAAGAAACAGATGTGATTGTTATTTAGGTGTTGATATTGTACCCCGAGCTATCTCTGTGTGTGGTGAACAATTTGTTCTCTAGGATTTATCTTCCAGCATAATTTATTGAATAAGCCTACTGCTTTGAAAAGGTTTTAATTCTTAGACTATACAGCAGTCTGTCAAACATTTGCTAACCATTAGTGTTTCTGTTGCAGTCAGTAAAGATTGAGTGCGTGTCTGTCATATAAATGACCAGTGCTGTGAGCAGGTCTTTTGAATTCAGATGGGATGCTGGAGCTAGTCATGTTAACAAGATTTTAATTTTGAGTGGAAACTAAATCTGCAAATTTTGTCCCTCTCCCTGCCAGCTTTACTTCTTTAATTTTAGTGAGCGTGTGTCCATGCCAGTTACTGTGGCAACTTGTACTATTGGCACTGGAACAATGTTGCTATTGCAAGCAAAGTTTCTTGATATGAGGCTCCCATCCTACCACTGATTAAATTGAATGTTCTCTGCTAGCATTACCGAGTAGTCACAATGATACTACTGAGGGATTGATTCTTCTACCCTTTGGCGGTCTTCAGCTTTTCTTACTACCTGCTTCTCTATAGGACCCTATGCAAAGTCAGTTCTGTCTGCACTGTGAAATGTGTTGTCCATGCACTGGAACATAATTAATAATCATTGCACTCGCTCTGGGGGGACTCGGTGGCACTGGGATTGAGACCTATGACCGCTGCAGTTCTGGCAGTGTTGTCCAAGCCTGCCCTGCACCAGATGTCAAGATTTGTTTGTGGGTTTAACAAAGCACATTATATTTCTCACTCTGCTACCTCAGACTCAGAAGCCGCACCCTGGCCACTAGACTGGTTCATTTACAATGCATAAGCCTCAAGTGATAAATAAAATATGATGAAAACAATATTGTAAATACATGTAGTTTCACTCCTGGCCCTTCCCTGACCCAAACTAGATTGCGGCCTTCTGATACAGATGCATTACTGTTAACGTTGGAAATACATTAATGTATACAAACTCCCAAGTAACCTGTGTTCATCTATGGCTGCAAATGACAAGACTTCCCACAAGAAATGTGATTAAAATCTAGTGTCATCTCTCTCTTCTTTATAGGCCTGTGACTGCAGTGTGGTTGGATCCCTCAGTTTCCAGTGTAACTCAGATACAGGGTGCTGCTCCTGCCACCCTAAATTCTCTGGGGACAAATGCACGCAGTGCAGACCGGGATATTGGAAATACCCACAGTGCATTCCCTGTGACTGCTTGCTGGCAGGGACTGATCCTCAGACTTGTGATGCAGAGATGGAAAAATGTTCATGTGTTGATGGTACAGGGCAATGTAGCTGCAAGGTAAGGCAATGAGGTATGCAAGCTGACTTAATGGTGCCATTGGAACCTGCTTCAAAGTTAATGGGAGTTTGTACTTGTCAGTGAGATAGCTTGGGACCTACAGTAAACACACACTCTGTTAGTTGCTTGTAATAGTAGCTCTTTTATCCTGGCCAAGGGTCTTGCAACTAGAGGGAGAAACAAACATTTAACTAAGTGTTACACTATGTTGCTCTTTCATCTACTAAAGTTTAATAAAGCACATTCCCAAATGTGGCCTCGACTTAAATTTTTTTTTCTTATTTGATGTTTTTCTTCCTGTCCTTACAGAACTGTTACCATGTTGACCATATTCAGTGCACAGAACCAGCCCTTTAGCAAATTAGAGTGACTTTTTGGGTGATAGCAACATTTGGGCCATATCCCATAGTCCTTAATTAATCCTTACTGGGACATTGACTTCAATGGGAGCTTTGTTAAGTAAGGGCTATAGAATTTGTCACATTAATACTCATTATCTCATCGGAGTGACTCCATTTTAGGATCCTTCATTCTGTTTCAACATCCAGACATGCAGAGAGAGTAGAGAGCTAGTAATTAAGGAAGAGGGAGCTGAAATTACTATTATTGCTTGATAATTCTTTTATCAAATGGACATTAGTCAACACATTTTAGGCCTAAAGTATAGCTCCCAAAGGGAGAAAGGGGTTTTTACAAAGCCTTATAAAGAAATGTTTTCTTTGGTTGGTTGGGTTTTAAAATTTTGATGAAAGCAGTTGTCTTTATTTACGTGATCCTGGCATCGTTGTGAATCCAAACACAACAGCATGGAGCTCCTATATAAGAACCAGAAACCGTAACTCAGTAGGAGCAAAAGCAGTGACATTGACCATTTAAGGCTGATAGAAAAAAGGTTAAACAAATGGTGTAAATGAAATTAGATAGATAGTCAACATTCTTTCAATTTTAATACTCTGATTTGGTGTTAGTAATAGAAATAGAGATTTTTTTCCTGGCATGTTTTATATTGACATTGTTCTTTAAATAAAATATTCAGCTCTTTAATATTGCCTGTGAGTGTTAAAATGCCACAGAACTGGTATAAAAATCCTTTCAAACAGGCTCAGTGTAAATGATGGGTACATCCAGTGCTGTACAGTCTAGCTTTCTTTATTGGGAATAATGGTGTAGTGGAATTAAAAGTATTGACATTACAACAGTGAATAGCTGCACATTTCAGCCCTTTAAATATTGTTCAATGATGCGGAAAAACAATCAGATGAAGAGAGAAAGTGGGAACGTTTTTCCGCCCTTGATATTTCTATAAAAATAAATTCCTCAGCTAGTACAGTTAGTACCATACCTTAATTATTCTGACATGTCAAGATAAACTCATAGCAGACAAAAGGTTTGATTAACCCATCAATTTTGGAGGGCATAATTTCACTGATTTTTGTCAATAAGCTGCTAAGCACTCCATATCAAAAGTGCAATTTGTTTTCCTACAAGTACCTCTACCAACATGGAGCCAGCATCCTCTGCCCATACTTATCTAGTGGATAGAGGTATGATATATGTGTGATTGGAGGCTGAAAACCTTAAGCCTTAAATTTTTCCTTAAACCTACTGTTCTCATCCAAACCCCTTTATTGTGCGTGGGATGTGGGGCAGGGGGTTGGTTTTGTTTTTTGGTGTGTCTAAATAAAGCTCTTCCCCGTGCTCTTTCTCTTGCAGGTTAACGTGGAAGGTGTCCACTGTGACAGGTGCAGGTCTGGAATGTTTGGACTCTATGCCAAAAACCCACTTGGCTGCAACAGCTGCTATTGCTTTGGCCTGACTACTCGGTGCAGTGAGGCAAAGGGGCTGATCCGCATGTGGGTGAGTAGGGAACTGCTGAGCCGTGTAATGTGATAATGTTGTTTCCTGCTGGCTTCTTTTAGTCAGGCACAGAGAGGTAGCTAGGAAATGGCAAAACGTTTAAGCAATCTTTTCCCCTGCGTACTTTGAGAAGTAGAGAGTGGAGCATGTTCCATTAGACAATCAGGGTCAAGGCATTAAAAAAAAATTGTTTGATAGTGTAATAGATGTCAAGCCAAAGTAAAGCTATTAAAACCCAGTAAAAAGCAGTGTACTCAAGTGTGGGAAAATTGTACTGTGATGATCCAGCGCATTAGAGCACTGACTCAGAGATGAGAATCTGAACTTGTTGCACAGTTTCCCTAACCATATACCAGGGTCATTGTTGCTTGTTGTTAAATAACTCCTCATTTTTCCCCTTATCATTTTTTTTTTAAGTCGTGCTTGTGACAGATGCTAATCTATTTAAATCCTGGGTTGGTGGGTGGAGCCCACTTGAACAACAAAAGACCTGTCCCCTCAGAAGAGAGAGGTACCACAGATCCCATGCTGGATTGACAGTCCTGGTGACTGAAGTCTGCTGTTTATCTCTAGCACTTTTTCTTCCCCCTGATAGATGGAGAGGGATTCCAGATGAGCTGTGTTGGTGCAGCTTTATCAATCCGACATGGGTTGGGTCAAGAGGAAGGTGATAAAATCAGTCATGCCACAGAGCTAATGAAAGCATCAATCCTTTTGCAAACTCTGTTTTGGTCTTTATATGAGGGTATAAAGCTGAAGCATTATTTAAAGCTGTTTTTTTTAATTCCCCTCTTTTTATTCACCCTTCTTTGAATTCTGAGATTTAAACAAGACTTTGCAGATTCACATTGTAGGTACCTGGGCCTTTATAGTTTTGAATACTCCAGTCTATCTCAAAACAGAGTCAGTGCCATTTGAAAAGCCATAAATTCACAAACTTCATGTGGCTGATGAAAATCTTTAATGTAGTTCACGTGTGTAAACCATTTTCTTGCTGGCTGATGTACTTGGTGAATGGTGGCAAGACCCACCTCCAGGAACATGACTTTGAAGTTGGTAGCTGGAAGGAATACTTCCATGTCCTGTCACTGCACAGCAGCTCCTGAGAATACAATCAGCACAATAATTGAATATCATGCTGAGCCTCTCCTCTTCCTCAGTGCCCAAATGGCATTTTGTGAAACCCAGATGTGATTTTTTAATTAGCTTAATTGTTGTTCCAGACTCCTTAGCATTATGGTGTCTGCATTTCTGCTTTTTATTTTATTGTTCTCTCTGTGTTTGTCCAGCTTGTCACATGTTTTCTATGAACAATCTCAACAAACGGCAGAAGTTATTCCCGTTTTCTTTTGACCACAGCAATGATTTGGCTGGCATATTACTGATTTTCTTTCAGTGAGGTTGCTAACATCTAAATAGTTGTGGAATGCCATTACATTATCCAATCAGTGACTTTTGGGCTCACACAGTTTAGTGTATTTGAGAACACAGTAATTTGTTTGAATTTTAAATGAAAGAGATGCAAGTGGGGCTGTGCAGTACAAAGAGTTCATACACTTGCCTGAGACCCAAAACAGATTAGAACTGGAAAAGGAGATATTTTATTGTGGTACTGGTTCACATAGACAACTAATAAGCCTACATCTTGGAAAAACTTCCTCATTCCCACCCCCTATTCCCGCCCCAAACCTGCTGAAGCATGCTCAATACAGCCTTAGGGCTGCTAGCAGGAAATATGTATTCTCACACTGGCCACTAGGTTTCACCAATCATAACAAAAATATCTAAAACATTATACTCCTTCCCCTCTGAATCATTAGTAATAATAAACATAAAACATGAACATTGCAACAACAAAACAAAACATCCTGACTAATTGGCTGGGTACACTACCTCAAACCTCAGGCAAGTGCAAGGGATTTTTCTGCCATCTCTAGCATAATTGCCATACCTTTGGGCTCCCCTGAGACCCCTTCCACTTGGTTCCCCAAGAATTCAGTCTCGTCACTCAGGTTTTTATTTGGCATACAGGAAAGCTACAGTGAGTTGATCAGACTCAAACGTAGGTGGGTGGAGGTGGGTCATACCTCACATCCAACGTTACACAGCAAACCTCTTACTTTGTATACATTTACACATGACATTACATTTACTATGCATTGCATCACATGTTTTAGGATTGGCTTGGTCACTTTATAGGAACCAATCCCTGTACAGCATGCTCTGTCCACACACTGTCCATGCACAACTTATTCCTTACGTCATCTTCTATTTCAGGGATATCTTACCCATTGTTATCTTGACCACTGTAAATGGTTCCCTGGGTGTTCCTCCTTATCTTAGTTAGAACAGACATTCCGTTTCCAGCCTGCTGATCCATTTACATCCTTAATCCTGTCTCCCAAGAAATGAGTCCTCATCCATGTCCATTACTCATGTCAAGACAGGCCTACACCGTACTAATACAAGTCCAGTCTATCTCTAGGTTTGGGAGATTTTCTGGAACTGTGCAATGGAAACACCTGCGATCCTTGATCAGTAGCAGATGCAGAAGGACTTTCTGATAATACAACCATCTCTGCAGACTTAATGTCCAAGTCTGCTGTAGTGGTTGATATGAGGTCCACAGCAATCTCACTATTTCTGGATGTAGCAATTGGGTAGTCTAATGACTTTGCAACACCTGTTATTTCAATATCCAAATGAGAATTGTCTACTGGTGATGTCTCGTGGGACTGCAGGTGAACATGATTGTGATATCTATGAGTGTGCCTTCCATTTGATAACTCAGTTACCCAAGAAAGTGGTTTTGCATGTGCTATGTTGCGAACAGATAACCAGTTCGTGCCATAAGAGCATATACTGTATTATGTGCACCTAATGTTCTTGATGACGCTCAGACATCATAGTATAACTTTTGTGCTGCCTGCTTTTCCTTCAGCTTAGCAGCTTTAACAGTGTAGAGTGTCCAAATGAGTTCTTAGTTTCCTTCCCATTAAGAGTTTCTGCAGGTGACTTTCCTGTTGTGGCTAGTGGCATCATGCAATAGTGGAAAAGAAGCATGGCCAGTTTGGCTTCTATGCCATCTTCTGCATGGACAGCCCATTCTACTAGACCATTTGAGGAAGGGTGGTTTGGTGCAGTTCTATTGTATTTGATGCTGGTTTTTCCCCCCCCATAAATTCCTGAAATACAACACCAGTGAGCTGGGGACCATTGTCACTCATCACTGTCTCAAGCAATCCAAAAATGGAAAATGTAAGTCAAAGTTTATCAAGTGTAGCCTCAGTTGTGGAGGAGGGAATTACATATGCTGCAGTCCATTTTGAATGAACACCAATTATTATTAAAAACATTTTCTCCATAAATGGACCAGCATAGTCTACATGAAGCCTCGCCTAGGATAACTGAAGCTACCCCCATGAGTGCAAAGGAACTTTCAGTGGAGCATGGCAGCTAGATTGTGCAACAGTGTGTGGTTTGTCAACAGTCTTGATTTTCTGATCCATTCCCGGGCACCTCACACAACTGAACATGACCCCCTTCATGTGAACAATGCCAGGATGTGCTTCATGTAACAACTTCAGTACCACTGATCTACGTACTGGAGGTACGATCACTCAGGACTCTAATAATAAGCACCCAACCTGGACACTTAAAGAATCCTTTAGGGAGTAGTAATATTGGAGCTCTCTGTCCAGCCAGTTGTAACCATTCTCTGTACTCACGACAATAATGGGTCTCTCTCTGTCTCTCTTTTTATCTGTGCTGCCTCAATTAGAGAAGTGGACAGTAGTACAATAGGGAGGATGGTTCCTGTTGGTTGAGGTACTCTGGGCCGCTATCCGGTAAAGGAAGTCTACTCAGAGCATCTCAATGCTTTTCCAGGTTTATAATCAAACTTATAGTCATAAGCTGATAAGGTGAGAGCCCATCTCTGAATTCTGGCAGATGCTATAGGGGGTACAGGTTTGTGCTCACCAAACGTATCTTTCAGAGGTTTATGGTCTGTGCAGGGCCGGCTCTAGGATTTTTGCCGCCCAAAGCAAAAACAATTTTGGCCGCCCCCCCCGCCCCCCGTTTTTTAATTACCCCACCCCCGGCCCCGCCTCAACTCCGCCCCTTCCCCAAATCCCCATCCCTGCCTCCTCCCCCCAGGCTCTCAAGCCTAAGAGGGAGGGAGGGGGAGCAGCAGCGCGCAAAACGGCTGTTTCGCGCGCCGCGGCCGCTCGGGATCTCCCCCTCCCTCCCAGGTTTGAGAGCCTGGGAGGGAGGGGGAGACTCCGAGTGGCCGCGGCGTGGGCGCCGCTTCTCCCCCTCCCTCCCAGGCTTGAGAGCCTGGGAGGGAGGGCGAGTAGCGGCGCGCGAGCGGCAGCGGAGGTGAGCTAGGGCGGCCGGGGCACATTTTTAGGGGCGGCATTCTGGCGCCGGCCATGCCGCCCCTAAAAATGTGCCGCCCCAAGCACCAGCTTGTTTTGCTGGTGCCTAGAGCCGGCCCTGGGTCTGTGTATAACAAAATGCCTGCCATATAGGTAAGAGTGAATCTTCTTTACCCCCCAAAGACTACTGCTAGCACTTCTTATTCTGGTTTGGGGAAAAAAATTCTGCTGGAGCTAGTGACCTTGTTGCATAACTGATTGGATGCTCAGACTCATGTGATATTCAGTGTGCTAGTACCACTTCCATTCCATATGATGAGGCATCACAAGACAATACTTGCTTTTTCTGGCTTTTATAATGAACTAAAAAGTTTGACTGTAGCAATTCCTTTGCTTCTGCAAAAATTATTTCTTGTTTTTGACTGCACTAGAATTGTATCCCTTTCTGTAACAGTTTGTGTAATTGAGCCAGTACAGTTGCCATTTGGGTAAAAATTTGCTATAATAATTTAGCCTGGCTAGAAAGGATTTCAATTTGGACATTGACTTTGGTGGTGGTGCCTCGGTAATGGTCCATGCCTTCTCCTCTACTGAATGTAAGCCAGTTGCAGCAGTTTTGATCCCAGGTAAGTTACTCCAGCAGTCTGAAAAATACACTTCTCCCTCTTAAGATGCATATCTGCATCAGACAATTTGTAGGACCTGGTCCAAATTTTGCAAGTGTTCTGACTCAGATTCCCCTGTAATCAGGATATCATCAAGGTGTACTCAGACATGTGGCATGCCTTGGAATAAATTGTCCATTGCCCTTTGATAAATACTTGGCTCTGCTGACACTCTGAATGGGAGGCAGTTGTAATGAAAGAACACTTTGGGAGTATGATCATTACATAGCTGTTAGAACCAAGTCCAGAGGAATTTGGAGGTATCCATTACTTAAATCAAATTTTGTGAAAGGTTTTCCCCCAGATAAGGTAGCATACAGGTCTTCAATCCTGAGGAGTGGATACCTATCTAACTTGGCCACACTATTGATCATAACCTTGTAGTCCCAGTGTAGCCTCACTCCACCAACTGATTTCAACACTGGGATAATAGGAGCAGCCTAGAATGAGAATTGGACAGGCTCAATAATATCAGCTAGCTGTAATTGGTCCAGTTCTTGGTCTACCTCATGATTCATGGCATAGGGTAGTTGCCTTGGCTTAAAGAAACATGGTTTAGCATCAGGGCGGGGGGAGGGATAGCTCAGTGGTTTGAGCATTGGCCTGCTAAACCCAGGATTGTGAGTTCAATCCTTGAGGGGGCCATTTGGGGCAAAAATCAGTCTGGGGATTAGTCCTGCTTTGAGCAGGGGGTTGGACGAGATGACCTTCTGAGGTCCCTGCCAACCCTGATATTCTATGATCCATGTAAATTCTGCCAGTGACCCATTTCAAAGTACCAAGACCCTCCGTGAACAGCTCTGAGTGCTTCTACATCTAGCACATAGACATGGCTGATATCTGCTCAGTTACATTTTAATAGCTTTAACCAGTCTTGCCCGAGGAGGCTGGGGCCTTCCCCCTTCACTACTACAAAAGGCTTTTGATCCTGGTATCCCACCTCCACATTGACTTTACCTCTCACTGGAACTTGTTCTCCTGTATATATACATAACACCACCTTTGCTACTCCCAGCTATAGTGTATTGTTCCTTGTCCACAACTGGTGATATGTAACTTCACTGATTATAGACGGAGAAGCTCCTGTATCAGTCTCCATGGTTATTCTTTGTCCATCAATTGTAACATCCACTTACAGTGCCATCTCCTTTTGGCTTTTGTTGGTAACATAAACATAGTATACACCAAGTCCTCAGTTCCTCTTCCTTCTCTGCAATATGACAAACCTCTTTCTTGTGACCCACATTTTCCCTTCCATATGTCCATTTTGTACAGCATGCTTTTGTAAGATGACTTCGCTTCTGGCAAATTCAGCACTCTGTAGCCGTATATGGACAGGTGGATATGGTCATGTTTCTCCCAACCTCTAAAGCAATGTTGTGTGTTCTTAAGGCGATACCTCTGTTTACTTAAAGATTATTTTGTGTGGAATGCTGGACAACTTGTGTATGGTGGGTCCCCACAACAGTTTGGCTATCTACCTGTTGTTTAGTGCTTCCCTGTAAATCCAAAACATGCTGCGCACCTACTTCCATACCTTACGCTATTTCCAGAGCTTTGTCAAAACTAAGGTGGACTCTGCCAACAAACATCTTTGAACTCTTTCATCACTGAACCACAGATAAGTCTATCCCACAGCATGGCATTTACTGTATCTCCAAAACCACAATGCTCTGATAAATTATGCAGTTCTTCTACAAAAACTACTATGGACCACATTCCAGGTTGGTGGGAGAAACTGTTAAATTCAAAATGCTGCACAATTTCTGATGGCATGGGGATCTAATGGTGCAAGACCACTTTAACCAGCTCATCAAAGGATTTGGCACTGGCCTTTTCCAGTGCCACCAAACTTCTAATTAAACTGTATGTTTTTGCTCCAAAAACTCTCAATAACATGGCTTGTTTCTTGTGATCATCCTCTTTACCATTTGCAATGAAGTACTGTGAGAGTCTCTGAGTACTGAATCCAGTTCTCCCATTCTGCATCATACTCTTTCATTTTTCCACATACAGCCATATGGAAAGCCAAAAAAAGGTTGTCACTTGCACAGTATGTAGAACTTTCTGATGGTTGTGTTCAGTTTATCCTCATTGCCAATGTAGTATATGAGACCCAAAACAGATTAGAACTGAAAAAGGAAATATTTTATTGTGGTACAGGACCACACAGACAACTAATCAGTCTCTATCTTAGAAAAAAATCCTCACATCCCTCCAACCCACTAAAGCATGCTCAGGACAGCCTTAGAGCTTCTAACAGTAAATAGTTATTCTCACATTGGCTGCCCGGTGACTATAAGTGTAACAAAAATGCCTATATTACGCCTGTCTACCCTGTGGGTCTAGATCTTAAGTGAAAATAAGAGGTGTGTTTCATCTTAATATAAGATTCTCAGACTCTGAACAGAGGTGTGGCCCAGGATTGAAATAACAGACATATCAAAGTCTTATGAACAAGCTACATTGGCAGAGGTCTGTGAAGAGCTTGCAGACACATGCTCATATCACACTGTATTTGGCTTTAGCCAGTGCTGCTTTTTCCTCACTTTCATGAGCACTAAATGCAAAGGGCTAGATGGTGGAACTCTGACAGTGCGCAACATTTACTCAAATAGTTCTATTTAGTGGGACTACTCACATGACTAGTGTGAAAGTAAGTACAACCAGTTTTTAAGAAAATAAAAATTAAAAGAATAACAAGACTTTGCCTACATGAAAAAAGCTTGAAAAAATAAACTGTTTGATTTTTCTTTTTAATCCCTTTAATATGTGCAGCTGACCTTGAAGCCAGAACAGATGGTTCTGCCACTGGTAGATGAAAACCTTCAGGACAGTACTACCAGAGGAGTTGTATTCCAGCATCCAGAGATAGTAGCTAACATTGAACTGGTGATGCAAGATCTCCAATCAGAACCTATTTACTGGAAACTTCCGGAGCAGTTTGAAGGACGGAAGGTAAAGACGATTCCTTTGAATTCTGACAAAAAATGACATTTTAGAAATGCTTCTGATTCCTCTATTGGGAAAATCACAGCAAACTGGAAGGTGCTTGCAAAGAATAAATATTTTTGTCATTACCATTTGTCATGGCAAAATTGTTACAAAAATAATAGGAAATTCTATTAATTGTCATCAAAACTTGGAATCCTGTAACATCAATACTATCTTAAACTAGATATTTAATCATACAAATATATAAGAAATATGCTACTAATGGGAATTTTATTGTCCAGCGCAGGCAGTGATAGCCAACAGATCTGTCAGGAATTCCAGATTTTAGCTTGTGATTTTATTTATTTGCACAAGATGGAGCTTTTCACAAAACTACTATTTAAAAAAACTGTAGTGATTGTATTAAGTTAATATTTCACTCTGTGACTCCCTGCCTCTCCCAATCTGACAGAAATGCTACACAAGCTTTGTATGTCTTGTGTAGCCACAGTTTGTTGAAAATGTTTGAAACAGCCTTCTCTTTGGGCCTTTTGCACCTCTGTGGCTCTATTGTGTGTTGCACTTTTGAAGTCCCCTGATTGGGCTCATGGGAATGTTGATATTCCCACAGACTCTCACAAAGAGGGACATTTGTTTTTACAGTTCTGCAGAAACAGATTACCTTCATGTATGTCTGTGCACAATCGTTGATCTCCCTATATTCCAAGTAGCACATGCCTCTGTACACACACACACACACACACACACACACACACACACACACACACGTATCTATACATCCATTTGTAATACTTACATATCCATCATGTATGCACAGAGATATATTTGTAGCTAACTGTAACTGGTATCTCTGTTTGCTTCATTAGCTGACTGCTTATGGAGGGAAACTGAAATATGCTATCTACTTTGAAGCACGCGAGGAGACGGGTTTTGCTACCTATAATCCCCAGGTCATCATCAGAGGTGGGCCTCCCACACGTACTAGAACTATCATCCGGCATATGGCTGCCCCTTTGATTGGCCAGCTGACAAGACATGAGATAGAGATGACAGAGGTAATGTTTTAGTCTGTTCTGTTTCAGAATGTTAACCCTTGGTTCTGTTGATACCGTTAACTGGCTGGCTTTTGTCTTATTGTTTCCTTCAGCATGAATGGAGATATCATGGTGATGACCCAAGAGTCAGTAGTACTGTGACACGTGAGGACTTCATGGATGTGTTGTACAACATTCATTACATTCTTATTAAGGCTTCTCATGGCAGCATCATGAGACAAAGCAGGTAACAATTTCATGCAATAGCCTGAAATACTGCAGTCATCCCAGCTAATTCACTTGAGACTTCAAACTGAATTTTTAATCCAGGCACAAAATCAGTGGGACGTACAAAAAGAGTAGGGTGTCTAGTAAAGCTGGAGAAGTCGGAGAAAGGCATTGTATTAAGAGAAAACCATAATTATTGTAGCCAAATGAGACTTGTATTCTCAGTATCCCAAAGCCAAGAAAAAAACAAAAATATATTTTGTAAACAGATTTGAATGTTATGCAAATATTGTGCTATTATATAAATATGAATTTTGGCCTGTGAAATATTTGTCTCTTGGCAATCAGTAGTGAATAAATGATTAGTGATTCAAATAGTGCCCACTTAAAATGACACTTATGCCAATATAGTAGAGGCAGATAAAAGTAATAGGCTACAAATATCTCTATCTAGATATAGAATTTCGAGAAGGTACTATTATGGTGGTAGAATTAAAAAGATGTGTAACTTTGCAATATTTGTGTAACAGAGACATGGAAGACTAGTAGCTGTGCCCTAAAAGTGATAGAAGCAGATGGTTGTTATTTATTATTAATTATTATTTTTTGTAAGTAATTTTAAAGGAACTAACCAACCATTCTCCAAACTTGGATGTCCCTTGCAGCTGCGGGTGTCACGTCATTTCAGATTGTCTATTTTTGGCATGTTCAGTTTACAATATTGTGTGATGTGCACAGGGAAACTTCAGTTTAGAGGAGTGGGAAAGCAATTATGATTCCTCATGGGAAACTTTAAAAAGCATTGTCTTTGCTCCAGAAAAATATTCCATCTACTTATATCAATCACTGTTAGCACTACAGAGCCCAGCTCAGATGTGGAGAATGAGGTGAACTCTATCCTGGCTCATGCATCATAAGAAAAATTGCTATATGATTTCCATTTTCAGAATCTTTATGCTGAGGTGTACAGAGATGGACACCTTATTCAAAGCTAGCTACACCAAAGCATAATGCACCTCGATTGGCTCAGGGCTACCAGTGATGATGTGTAAATCAGGAGACGAGAGATTGAATTTCCAATTTCAGGGTGTGTTTTCAGGGATAGCAGTTGCAAAACCAAGGTGCGATTTTACAGAGTCACATTACAGAGTATAGCCTTTTATATAGCAGCAGGACTTGCTAAAGAGTTAATCTGCCCCAAAAATGGGGACCTCTCCACCTGTATATGATATCACAATTGATGTAGAGATGATTGTCATAAAGTTTTATGATATCTGTCTAGGCATTTATATAATGCTCATCACCATGATATTTGAGACATTAGGTGGAGAATTGGCAGGCAAACCCCTGCAATCTATACGCAAGCAAAATGCCTGTTGATTTCAGAGGAAATTTCGTTTGAATAAGAACAGTAGAATCAAACCCAAAAATTCCTTAGAAGTCATTGGGAGATTAGCCTAAGAACTACAGACTTTGATTCAGGAGAGAAGTTAAACCACAGATGTAAGTCCATCCCTATTCAGAACAGCCCTTAAGCACATGCTTACCTTTGAACATGTACTTAGGTCCAGTGACTTAAAGTTAAGCATGTGCTTTAGTTGTGTCCTGGATGCTTTCCTGAATTGGAGCCTAACTCTTAACAAGCAAAGCTTCTCTTCTCCTCCAGTTGCCATTAGAGGGAAGAGAGTTATAGAAAAAATTATTATAAAGGACTACTGTCAATTTTTTTCAAAGTGTACAGTGAGGAGTTAATAGTTCTTTAATTGTAACATGAAAATTCTTTCAACTCAAATGTTTGAAAAAGCAGAGCTGCAGATGACTGATATACTGTAGAAAAACACTGTCAATGAAAATTCGAACCAGACCTAAGTGTAAAATCGCTTAATTCCAATGTTAGCCCAGTATTAGCTATATAATTTATCATTTGTTTTTGCAAGAAAGCTATGCTATTAAGGAGAGTTATTTAGAGGTTTCTACTAAAAATCCAAAGGCAAACATTTTTCTCCTACTGTGTTCATTTTGTTGTTCTCCTTTTTCACATTTACCACTCAAAATTGAAATATTTCTTTCATAGATTCAAATTAGATTTTGCTTTGCTTTTCAGGCAATTGGATTTTGATAATAAATTAGTCTGGATTGGAAGTATGCTTTCAATTTTACTGTTAATTGTTTCAGAATACTAGATGCTGATCAGGTAGCAATGGTTAGACTGGTTCTCATTAGACATGCTTCAGGAAGCAACTAAACCTAACCTACCTTAAGTCACGCTTTTACCCAGACAACAAGTAGCTTTGTGGTTCCAAAGTATATTGTTATGTAAATTCAGCTCTGGGACAGTATATAGTTTGTGCCGTACACAGAGCATTGCCTCTGGTTTACGACTACACTGCAGTCTAAGGGCTTCAGTGCGGGCTGTATAGCCATGACAGGGACCTTGGATTCATACTTGCATTGGTAGCCCATGCTATAGCCCATCCCTTCATGTACACAGCTATTTTTTGCTGTGCTCACATCATACCATAGATTTCAGTGTAGGCATATCCTGTATCTTGAAGATGATGGGGAAGCAGATTCCACTCTGTTTTTATATTAAATATACAGGGAGTTCCATTCAAGCTTGTGTTGACACTATACAAAAACAATAATTTTGGACCGTATTTATTTTGCAGTCCATTGTTTTTGTCTCCTCCTTGTTCTAATTCTCTATTCCAGGTGACCCTCCTTCTCAAGGTATATGGGCTGGAGTGTGCTGCTGTCACTTGGGACATTGCGTTGACTCAAGATATTAGTGGTGAACTCCGGATCCCATTGAAGTCAATCGCAAAACTCACATTGATTTGAATGGGTCAGGATTTTACCCTAGATTTGCTTATGGTCGTCCTGATGTTGATGCCTATATACCAAGATGACAGGTGCAATAGATGTGCCTAGACAAATAGATCAGTATAATTGGGGGAATGGGGGTGGGAGAAATCTGTGAGTTGGGTCATCTGGGAGTATGAACAGGAGCTAATTATTTCCATAAGTTTCTTTGTACTAACACCTACACACAGATATTTAATAAATAAATTCTGGCTGGATTAGCTTCTTTATTTTGATTTCACTCTTATTAAAGTATTCATATTCACTGATAGAAGAGAAAGAAATTTCCTCTCCTTGCTTAGATTTGGAATTATTTTTGGAAACTTTAAAATTTACATGGCTTGCCCTATATTTTTTACTTATTAAAGAACAACAAAGTTTAGTATTCATTTAAACAAAAAAGAATGAGAGGGCTAAAATACCTCCTTTCGGCAAAGCAACGATTTTGCAATCCCCTGGGATAAACTAATGCTTTAGAAATGTCTTTTGCTGTCATTGTCCATGCTTCATTTGATGCCCTTTAGAATCATTTTGTCTGTTCAGTGTATGTGGGAAGGATAGTTGGGAGATGAGGGTATAAGATATTAATATAATCAAGTGGACATTTGGGGAGGGAAAGAGTTGGCAGTCCCAACATGAAATGACATTAACCAACTTCTATGTGTTTCTTTGTTTTAAATATTTTGTTTATTTATCCTTGTGATTCTGAGAAAAAAAATGAATTCTGGCTAAGGTCTTAAAATTGCTGCTAAAAAGCAATTAACTGTCCAATGTCTCTGAAGTCTGTTCTATAGCTTGTTAGCTTGCTTTAGTTGCTGGGGATACATTTTATTTTTAAAAATGCCTCATTAGAAGCATATTTAGTGAATAAAGTTATTGTTGCACTCCTGGGAATTGTGAACTGGATCCAGGTTTAGTGTGAGACATCAATGTCTTACTGATCTGTTCAAATGAGGAGTCAGATATGGGCTTTTGTCAGTATTTTGGCTGCAAATAGAAAAGAGGAGATGGAAATAAGAAGAGTAGACGAGTTAGTTAAACTGAAGGGTAGAAATGGAAAATCAGATTGAAGGTATGTTGGGTTTGAAGTTTCCTTCATACATAGGCAAAAATAGAGCATTTTTTGTCTCATGTTGATGAGGCCAAGAGAGTTCAAGACAGCCAAATGAAGCTTTTTTCTCCTGTAATGGCTGACTTTGAACCTGCATTGAAACAGTGCTTTATGGAGTTGATAAGCTTTGTTTGCTGGTTTGTGTTTTCCAGAATTTCTGAGATATCGATGGAAGTTGCTGAAGAAGGCAATGTGTCTGGAATGAGTCCTCGTGCTCACTTGATTGAGAAATGTGACTGCCCACTGGGCTATTCTGGCTTGTCATGTGAGGTACAGTGTTTGGTAACCTTCATTAAATGTCTTTACTCTGTATTCGTCTTTCAGCAGTAATGGTATGAGAAGAGTTTCAAATAATAACTATGCTTAACTAAGCCACCCACTCTCCCTTGATTTTATTCCCTCTGTTCCTTCTCTCCCAGGTCCCCATCCTTCAAAGCCTTTAAGCACTTATTTAACTTTAAGCAGATGAGTAGTCCCATTGAAATCATTGGAATTATTCATGTGCTTAAAGTTAAGGACATTAAACTTTGCTGGATCAAAGCCTCAGCGCCTGAATTGTGTGAGCAGTGGAAGTCATTGAAACTTGTTGAAAGAGGTTAGGTGTTTACAGTAGAACCTCAAAGATACGAACACCAGAGTCACGGACTTACCGGTCAACCAGATACCATGTGGAACCGAAAGCAATCAGTCAGGCAGCAGGGGAGACAAAACCCCCCGAAAAAGTACTGTACTGCCTCGGGCTTTAGCTCTGGGGTTTAGGGCTTCGGCCACGGGCAGTTACGGCTGCAGCTGCAGGGGGGGCCAAGCAGCGGCGGCTCCAGGCACCAGCGCACCAAGCGCGTGCCTGGGGCGGCAAGCCGCAGAGGGGTGGCCTGCCGTTCGCGCCGAGGGCAGCATGCCTGCGGGAGGTCCGCCGGTCCCGGGGCTTTGGCGGTAATTCGGCGGTGGGTACGCCAAAGCCGCGGGACCAGCGGACCTCCTGCAGGCACGCCGCCGAAGGCAGTCTGACTGCCGGGCTTGGGGCAGCAAAAAAGTTAGAGCCGCCCCTGGGGCCAGGGCTTCAGGCGGGGATGGGGGCCTCAGGTTCTGACCCTTGGGAGCACCAGGGCTCAGGGCTTTAGACCATGGGGAGCCCTGGGGCTTGGGGCTTCAGCCCCGCAGCTCAGTTCCTTGCTTAAGCCCCATGGGGGGCGCTTGGGCTCATGGCTTTAGCTACAAGGAGAGTGCCAGTTTCAGTCCCAGCGGTTCCCCCATAGCTAAAGCCCCGAGCCCTGTCCCCCACCCCCGGCCGAAACTGGGAGTGGAGCTCTGGGGAGCCCCGAGCCCCAGTGCCTGCTGCAGGGCAGAAGCCAGGAATGGAGCTGCAGGACTGAAACCCTGAGCCCCAGTGCCCACTGCGAGGCTGAAACTGGGAACGGAGCCTCAGGGCTGAAGCCCTGAACCCCAGCGCTTCCCCCAGGTCCCCTCCCACCCGGAGCGCGCGCTCTCTCTCTCTCTCTCTCTCTCACACACACACACACACACACACACACACACACACCCCTGTGGCTGCAGCCCCAACCCCATTGTGGCTGATGTCCATAACGTCTTGTTCACAGTTATGGACCATTTCAGAGTTATGTACAGCCTCCTTTCCCAAGGTCCGTAACTCTGAGATTCTACTGTATTAGCAATACCTTGGTTGTTGTGCTATCACTCTCTTCTGGAGGCTAGCTTACAAATATCACTTCATGACTATTTCTTAAAATGCTCAAATACTGCCCCTGGCTTGGTATTTTCTTGGCCAGTTCTCTGCAGTGAATTTGAAGTTAAGTACTTGGCAAAACAGCCATGAACTGACAGAGTATCACACTTTCTTATTTATCACTGCAGCTGGGAGGATGCAGCCAAAAATTGTCAGTGAATTTTGAATGTTTTAAAACAAATTCCTTTTAACTGCATTCACATCCCTTTTGCTTGTATTGAAAAAATATTCTATCAAAAGCATTTACAGGCAGGAGTGTTCCCCCAAAACCAAGATTTTTAAGTGGATATTACAATACCTTTCCCTGTAGTGACTTTTGAATTTATACCTGTGCAGATTCATATTGAAAAAATTAATCTAAGTGATGCATTCATCCAGTCAGGGAATAGAAACAGGTAGCCTCTGGGTTCAATAAAAACAGCTTGAATTTTGAATATTAAATATTCACCATGAGTCATGAACAAACTCTAGACTAACAAATATGCACAGTAGTTATTTGGTGAATTTCATGTAATTTTCAGCTCATGAGTTGTCCACAAACAGATAGTGATTTCTTCGAAATTTTTCACCAGACAAGTTATTTATTATTACACCCCAAAAAACTTCATTAAACGAACACTGTTAACATTTCAAAGTCAAACACCCAAAAGTAGAGCTGTGTAGAGGATGGAAGTTCCATTTCATTAAGTATTTTGAGTTTTGGAAATTGGGCTTTTGTCATAACACCCAAAATCAAAACAATTTTTTTTGAATCAGGTCAAAATGAAACCTTTTCATTTCAACCTGACTCAGAATTCTTTCAACTTTTCAATTCTCTGCAAATTTTGTTTTCATTTTGAATCAAACCAAAACTTGTTTTCAATTTTTCAAATTGCAAGCAAACCAAAAAATCCATTATTCACCCAGCTCTTATATATGGTAATGTAATTAGAACAGTATCATAATGCACACTTTCTGGGGGGGGGGGAACGGTAAGGTTGAAGTTACAGAGTTGCCATTTCCTGCTTAATTGTGCAATCTTAATACTCTCACAATATATATTTTTAATAGAATATTCTATAAAGGATTAAGCCCCCATATTCCAATAGGAAAAGAGAAAGATCTGATACCCAGTTGCTTTCTAGCATATGCTAATAGGTAGTAAAGCTTGTCCTATCATCTGGAATCATTTCTACTGCTTGGTTTAGTCCATATCCCAAAATTGCAGTTGTAAGAGCTATGCATATAGTATTTTTGCCTCAGATATTTCAGAGGTGACATTGGTATCCAAAATTTGTATTCAAGCGCCTTCCCAAAATATAAGGATGAAAGAGACCTTTCCTGATAAGCACTGCTGGTATCTTTCAGAAATAGTTGTGGAAAATGCATTCAACATCCTCATAATTTACTTCATATTATAACCATATTCTGGGTCATTTCATAATTTTCAAATCAATACAGATGAGAAGAAAGTCAACAGCATATTAAACAAATGAGTTAGAGTTTCAATTTAGGTGAGGACTTACCAAAATTGCATATTTGTACCCTAATCCTAAGGGCTCTCAGCACTTGTAAAGGGTTCCACTGTACCAGTTTGTTTTGGACAAGGACATTTTTGAGGGGAAAAACTAAGAATCTATAGTAAGGAGCAAAATTACTTCCACTTGAGATTATTCCTCTAAATTAGAATTCCTCACAAGCCATGGTAAAGGCAGATAGACTGTTTCTGTGCTTCACTGATTTTAACATATTCTAACCCAAAATAAAAGTGAGTTGAGATTACTTACTTTTGACTCTAAAGAAAATAATTGTGTTTCTACTTTCTCTCTTACTTAGATTCTTGAATGGGTCACCAATGATTATAAACTTAACATACTGCTACAGACTTTTGTACAAGCACAGTCAAGCACATGTCAATTAACACTCCACTCAAATATCCCACTTTTGATAGTGCAAAGCTGCTGCATAGTCTTTACTTCAGTTTCCCTTCTGTTTTACTTTGCATCCATTTTACTGCCATGTAATGGAGGCAGCACTTATAGAATATCAGGGTTGGAAGGGACCTCAGGAGGTCATCTAGTCCAACCCCCTGCTCAAAGCAGGACCAATTCCCAACTAAATCATCCCAGCCAGGGCTTTGTCAAGCCGGGCCTTAAAAACCTCCAAGGAAGGAGATTCCACCACCTCCCTAGGTAACACATTCCAGTGCTTCACCACCCTCCTAGTGAAATAGTGTTTCCTAATATCCAACCTAGACCTCCCCCACTGCAACTTCAGACCATTGCTCCTTGTTCTGTCATCTGCCACCACTGAGAACAGCCGAGCTCCATCATCTTTGGAACCCCCCTTCAGGTAGTTGACAGCAGCTATCAAATTCCCCCTCATTCTTCTCTTCTGGAGACTAAACAATCCCAGTTCCCTCAGCCTCTCCTCGTAAGTCATGTGCTCCAGACCCCTAATCATTTTTGTTGCCCTCCGCTGGACTCTTTCCAATTTTTCCACATCCTTCTTGTAGTGTGGGGCCCAAAACTGGACACAGTACTCCAGATGAGGCCTCACCAACTTCCACCCCTTCAGAAAAGCCTAAATCCTCATCAAGAGTAGGACATGACCTCATTAAGACACCCTTAATAGGGTCTGGAGACCTGCTCCGTTGTACATGATACTATAAAACTGAATATCTTATCTATGAGGAACAAGGTAGGTGAGGTAATGTCTTTTATTGAACTAACTTATGTTGGTGGAAGGGGGCAAGCTTTCGAGGTTCACAGACCTCTTCTTCAGGTCTGGAGATGGCAACCAGAGTGTACACGCTAAATATAAGATGGGACAGATTGTTAAGCATGAGGGGTTGTAGCCCACTTCAAATAAAGTGGGCAATTAACACTTCTGCAGTCATAGGTCAATGGAGGGTTAGTAGGCAGCAGGGTGCATTACAAATTGTTGTAATGGGCTGTAACATTAATGTCTCGGTTAAGTCCATGGTTTTTAGTGTCCAGCAGAGTTATGAATTTAAGTTCCCAGGTTTGTCCTTCTAAGGTTTTGTGCAGATTTCCTTTGAGGGTGAGGACTAAGAGGTTAAATATGGAGTGGGTTTGTTTTATACCCCCCCCCCCCAAAGCGTTTGCCCTCAGCTGATAGGGTGTTTTTATCTTTTATCATTTTTCTGTGTGAGTTCATTTGAGAGAGTAGCAATTGTCTGCTTTCACCCACATAGATGTTGTTAGGGCATTTGATGCACTGGTTGAGATACACCACATGTTGCAATAGGCATGTGTAGGACCCATGAATCTTGAAAGATGTGTCGTGGGAGGTATTGATCGTTGTAGCACTGGAAATATGTTTGCAGGTTTTGCATCTGTTGTTCTGGCAGGGTCTGGTCTCACTTTGAGTTGGTTTGTCCTAGTCTCTGGGAGCTTTCTTCTGATGATTAGCTTGGCAAAGTTGGGGGGGGGGGTTGTTTGAAGACCAGAAGTAGGGGTTCAGGAAAGATTTCTTTCAGGATGTGGTCCCTCAAGTATGGGTTGTAATAGTTTGATGATACTGTCAGGCTGTCTAGAGTGGCTCACGAACAGAGATGCCAACCTCAGGGCACACTGCCAGAAATCAGGGCACAAACCCCAAACTGGTTGTGTGTTCTATCTTACCACCTGGCAAGTCTGCCTTTTTGATAGATGGTCCCTTACACCAATTATCACAACAATATTCAGAATGCAGTGATGTTGTAGCCATGTCGGTCCCGGGGTATTAGAGAGACAAAGTGGGTGAGGTAACATCTTTTATTAGACCAATTTCTGTTGGTGAAAGACAAGCTTTCAAGTTTACACAGAGCTCTTCTTCCAGTCTGGTAAACTTATTCAGGGCTTGTCTTCATGTGCACTTTAGTGAAGACACTACTATGCCGTCAGGGGAGCTTCTTCTGTTGACACAGCACTGTCTACACTGGGGCGGGGGGTTAAGCCAGTATAACTAATTTGCTCAGGAGTGTGGATTTTTCACACCCCTGAGTGACATAGTTATACCGATATTGGTCTGTAGTGTAGACGTGGCCTCATAGAGTCACTGCTAAATAGTTTGTTTAGCATATGTAGTTAACACATGTTTTAAGGGACCTTTCAAGGTGAAGTGGACCGTTTAATTACCCCCCCCTCCAGGGAGGAAAGGGCAGGGTGGAAGAAGCTGAGGGGGGTTGTTACTGGCTATAGATTGTTGTAATAAGCCATAAATCCAGTCTCTGTTCAGTGCATGATTTTTAGTGTCTAGCAAAGTTATGAGTTTAAGCTCCCAGGCTTGTCTTTTGAATGTGTTGTGCAGGTTTCCTTTGAGGATGAGGACTGGTATCTAAGCATCTTGGAGATCCCTTGCTTATGCACAGAAATATTGCCATCTCCAAATTCCAAACAGCATAATGATACAGAATCTTTGGGTCAGGGATTTTTATTCCATTGCCCCAGAGTTCAAACTGTGATGAGATGAGGGTTTGTTCACGTCCCCTCTTCATGAGTGTAAGGGGAGCAATCAACAAAGTCTTCTGTCTGCTGATGTTCCACAATGGTCCGTCTGGTGTCTATAGGTCTTCTTTTGTTGGACAGGAGACTGCACCTCTTTTGGTAAACTAGTATTGCAGACTTAGTAATGCTTTTCTGACTGGGTGGGGGGTCTTCCAGTTTCATAGCACACACTTTTATAGTTACAAAGCAAACACTTAAATATTACCTTATAACGTGGGATACAGATATTGTAAGTGAGATTAATACATCCAGCAACTCACAAGCATTTCATAAAGTCCAAACACCAAATATAGAGCTATAAATCTAATTCCTATTTTAACAACACTAACATACAGGTGAGCCACACTGGTTTCCAGCCATTCTTTTGTCAGTCTTAAGTGAGACTTAGAGGCCTTGGCATGAGCTGGCACCTGCATCTGCTAGCGTAACAGATACCCTATATGTGTTTTGATGTGGGGTGACAGGTGATAACTAGGAGTGTGCAGTCAGTGGGGTTTGTTTTCTGTACTGAAGCAGATTCTTTGGGGATATTTGGGTAGCTCATTCTATGATGAGATCTACTTCTCTGGTGGTGTGTCCTTGTTTGATGAAGGCTGCTTTAAGTGTGTTTAGGTATGTATCCTGGACTTTCTCTTCAGAGCATATTCAGTGGTATCTCAGTGCCTGGCTGTAGATAACAGATTTCTTAGCGTGTCTAGGGTGGTTACTGGATCTGTATAGGTAGATGTGGTGATCTGTGGATTTCTTTTATATAGTGGTCTGTAGTATTCCATTGTTAAAGCTGATTGAGGTGTCCAGGAACTTGATACTGGTGTGGAGGTGTTCTAAAGAGAGTTTGATGGATGGGAGGTGGTCGTTGAAGTTGTGGTGAAAATTTATGAGGGAGTTTGGGTTGTCTGTCCAGAGGATGAAAATATCATTGATGGATGTGTGGTGCATTTGTCCAGAAATTCTTCCTCGAGGTGGCCCAAGCAGAGGTTGGCATACTGGGAAGTGATCCTGGAACCCATGGTTGTTCCCACGGTTTGTGTTAGTGTTATTGTTAAATGTAAAGTTGTTTTGGGTGAGGAAGAAATGGATGAGTTTGGCAATGTGTTTGGAGTGGATTTCTGAGTTTTGTCCATTGTCTTGTAGATATTTGAGGCAGGCAGCAATGCCGTCATGGTGAGGGATTTTGGTGTTCCGGGAGGTGACATCCATGGTGGCAAGGATGGTGTTCTGAGGGAGGTTGTTAATGTTGCGGAGTTTCTGGAGGAAGTTGGTTGTGTCCTGGAGGAAACTGGCCCTTTAGGTGGTGAGTGGTTTGAGGATTGTTTCTGAGACCCAGTATTCCTTCAATAACAGTGCTGTTGCCTGATATAAGGGTCTGCAGCAGTTCCTTTGTTTATCTTGAGAGGCATGTAGAAGATCCTTGGGGTGGGTTTGTGGGGGTTGAGGTTGTAGAGTTTCTCTTATCTATGTACACTTTCTTCTAATGGGATGAAGCTCCAAAACAATCCTGCTTTGGTTAGGTTTTTTTATACTGTCATAGCTGTGTGCTTTTGGAGATCCACATTGATATACTTACATAATAATGTAGATGAAGGGTTGGATCTTGAAATGAAGATAGAAGGTTTGATTTTGCACGTCAGCTTTGCTAACAATCTTTGGTGGGCTCTCAGAATTTTATTACCAAGTGAAAAAAAACAGATCAAGAATAAATTTTATTAGAGCTTTATTTTTAATTCTTTACTTTTATATTTAAATTATACAGATATAAATAATACAGTCATGAAGAAATTTTTTGATGAGTATCATTGGACATTTGCTTGTTTTCCATCAAGCAGATATTAGCTTGTCAAATCTGAAAAACCCACCAAGGAAAAGGGAAACCGAATCCTCCTGCTTGCTCCTTGTAGCCCATGCAACAATTTTATTTTGAAAATAAACCTCTTTCTCAAGAAATGAAGGGAAGGATGCTTGATGCACAGTGAGAAAGACTGGGTATTTTGCATGTGAATGAAAGGTCTCTCTAGCTGTAGTATGAAAAGACTGGTGCCAGGGCAGTGTTCCAGGGATTTTGCAATAATGTTTCCAATTTTTGTTGGTTCTGCTATTTGTAAAGTACTGTATATTGTTTTTAACATAGCTGGAGGCCTGGCAACTTGTAAAAGCTGCTGATGGTGAAGATGAGCTTGCCGTACTCCCAGTATCCGTCCATTATGTGATGATCTGTTTTCCTTCTTGTAGGCCTGTTCTCCGGGATTTTATAGACTGCCTTCTAGATCATCTGGCAGGAGACCTGGCCCAACTCTGGGCACCTGTGCCGCATGTCAATGCCATGGACATAGTAATATGTGTGACCCTGAAACCTCTATATGTCAGGTATAAATTGTAGGCTCTTCCTAACCTAGTGCACTATGTTCTAAAATTAATCTGCTGTGTGCCAAAATCGAAAATCTGGAGGACATATTTTAATCTCGTGCTTTAAAAAGAGGACACTGTCAAGGTTGCCGGACCAAAAAAATGAACCTATCTTCAGAGTTTTCCCAGAATGACCTTCCTGAATTAGGGATTCCAATCATGTAACATATTTTTTCTCCTCCAAACTACTGCTTGTTGAAGCAGGAAACCTGTTGAAGAAGGGTGCTCCTCTCTGGGCTGGAGATACAAGAGAACCTGGGGAATGGAGATAAAAGGGGCTGGGTCGAAGTGCCTAGGGAAATAGCAGCAATGGACTGGAGTAAGAAGTATGCACCTGCTGTTTATAGGGTTCCTGGGTTGGAATCCAGAGTAGTGGGGAGGTCCAGCTTTCCTTGCCAGCCACAGGTAAAGGGGCATAAACCCCAAGCAGGGGACAGGCCTTATTTGGGAGCCTGAACAGAAGGGGTTCATTTGAATTTTGTGAGTGGGCCACAGGGCCAAACCACTGAAGACCCATCAAGGTCAGCCAGCAGCATGCAGGAGGCACCAAGGGTGAGAAAAGGACTGTGATACTGCACTTTGCCACTTGGAGGCACTCCAGAGGTGATTGCCCCATTACACCTGTAAGCCCAATATGCAACTCACTGTTTGTTTCACAATAAACAACATGCTATTCTGATAGACAATAACATGCCTGCATTGGTGACACATTAAGATGGAGTGTTAATTGTTTCTCCTACTTTGACAACTGGAGCAGAGAAAGAAAGGGAAAGATAGATGAACAGGATGGGAAACTGCAGGAATACATGTGGCTAGTTGCAGGCCTCCATTCCTCCTCCATGTAAACCCATATGTAACACCCACAGCATGTCTTCTGGAGAGTCTCAAACAAGGCAGCTCCAGTGAGAACTGCATCAGAGACAGTAATGAAGAACTCATTCCAGGAAAAAGATCCCTTGTATCTAAGAATGTTTGACTCCCTTGGGCTGGGAACAAAATACAGTCCACTTTCTTTCTCCCTCCCTCCTCACAGAACTGCAGGCACAACACTGCTGGCGATCATTGTGAAAGGTGCGCAGTTGGATTCTATGGGAACGTCCGAGGATCTCCAGAGGACTGCCATCCTTGTGCGTGTCCTCTGACCATTCCCAGCAACAAGTAAGCCTGTGGCATTAAGCTGCCTCTTCCAGCCAATAATAACATTGTCTTGGTCTCACTCAGTGTCCTCAGTCAGCTGTATACAGTATAAGTGCACGCTAAAAGATGTCCAATCCATTTTCGCTAATTGATCTTGCTGAAAGAGTCAGGGACTGCTCCCTTGCTAATTAGTGATGAATAAATTAATAATGGGTGGAAAATGCAATGCTCCACAGATAATGAATGTGTGTTACAAAAGATTTCTCATAAGTGAAGCTAGAGCAGAGCTCAAGTACAGTGTAGCCACGAGGGAGTTGTAAATAGTCTTTTGCTCATATATTGTGTTGGTATAAATGTATTTCAGTGCCTTTCTCCTTCTGCTGTGCAATTTATTGATTCCTTATTTAATGTTACATGGGTTTTAGGCAATTTGTGAAGGATAGAATAGTTTAATCGCAATGCAGTTATTGCAGTATCCACTTTATTGGTTGCCTTATGCTAATGAACCTTCCCACCTCCCTCTCTCCTTGTTTCCCACAAATGATACTTGAGATTTGTTTGTTATTGTGGTGGGAAGCCCTAGGTGCCATCAGGAGTCATTCTTTGTTGCCTCTATAAGAGGTTTATGGCACATGAACTTTATTTTGAAAGGCTGAGGGCATACAGCTTTCTCCAAAGCCACGTTCTGTGTTCTTTCTCACTGATTGACCTTTAGGATGTGCTAATAAGTACTTTGGTCAGTACACTTCCCCTTTGAGATGTCATCTTCTATCTTCATCATTTTATAATTTTGGGGACGGTTTTGGTTTTTGGGGTAGGAACGGCTCCTATTTCCATCCTCAATACCCAAGATTTCATTGATCTTTCATGTGAAGCAAACGGCATCAAGAATTCTTTCAGAGTTCATAAGTGCTGAATCTAGATCAACCAAAGCAATTATTTAAGGATGATTCAAGGTGTTCCCTTTTCCTCAGGAAATTGCTGTGCAACCTCCATAGCTCTTCCAAGTCTTATCAGCCCAGCCAATGAAAGACTTGAATGCGACTTGAATCCAGGCTTCTTCTGTAGCAGTGCAGAGCTTTGACCCCTGGGACATGGTCCACCTGCCTTATTTATAACAGAAAACGTTTTTTTGTATTGATTAGTTCAACCTTAGATTTGATAAGTGCCAGCCTGATTATATTTGTTCCACTTTCTCGCTACAAGCTCTTTGAGATAATATTAACGGGGAGCGGGGGGGGAGGGGAATCAGATTCAGCCACTCTGTTGTAGCCCCGTAATAATAAAACTACAGACACATAGGTGAAATACACACGAGCTGGTAATTGGATGACACAGATTGACACGATAACATTTTTTGAAGAAATAGAATTCAATTATTTTTATTTTTAAAGTTTTACAAGAACACAACTAAGTTTAAGGCTTTACGTTTTTAAAGATGTTTTTGTTTTTCTGCACAATCAGCATTCAGCTTCAAATATGATGAGCTGAAAAACTGGAGGGAGTAAGTTGCTTATGGGTATGTGGATCTATTTTTACGCAGTTGAAAATGTGTTGGATAATGAGTTTGTGAGTAGTAGATCAATTTATTTACATTTTATTCAAAGGTGTAATTTTTATTACTCATTCAAGCACTATTGATTTAATGCATTATAAGGATGCTGACTGCAGTATACCAAAGGGGGGAGTTCTGGGTCACCACCACCTCAGTGCTTTTTCAGCATTAATCTGGTTTGGCATTCCCTGCACAAATACTTGGATACATTTTGTAGCACTGCACCATTTTAATGTTTAGCTTAGCGCCCCCCCTCCTTTTTTTTTTTTAAACTGTGAGTACAGGATCCTGACTTACTAATATTCCAATAGTACGCTACTATACACATTTCACAGGTACACACTACAGTCACCAATTTACCATATGCATATGCCATAGCGAACAGAACTCGTTATATTCTGCGTCTAAAATACACACATTCCCTGCTTGAGCTAAAAGAAATTATTCTTTCATTAGGGTAGTATTAGGGCAAGAATGTGTGATCATCACAAATGATCTTTCCAAAGTCTTTAATGACCTCTTCCTAGGCAAAGCTCAGAACCAGTATTCCATCCCCATGCTCCTTGGTCTGTTAGCCATCTTTGACATCATCAACCATGCTCGTCTTGAAATCATATCCTCCCTTGGCTTCTGTTACTCTATCCTCTCCTGATTTTTCTCCTCCCTCTCTGATCGCTCCTTCAGAGTGTCTTCAAGAGGTTCTGCTTCATCCTGCTCTGTCCTTGGTCCCCTTCTCTTCTCCCTCTACACCATACCTCTGGGTAATCTCATCCACAAACAAAAAATCAGCTGTCACCTCTCTGCTGATGACTCGCTGACCTACCTCTCTACTCCAGACCTGTCTTCTTCTGTCTAAACTGAAATCTCAGCCTCTCTCTAACATCTCCTTGTGGATGTCTAGGTGTCAGCTCAAACTCAACATGGCTAAAACAGAGCTCATAATCTACCCCTCACCTCCGAAGGCCTTCTCCCAGCACCGCCATTCTGCCTGCCTCTTAGACCAAAACCTTGGCATCAATTACCCATGAAGACAAGCCCTAAGATAATGACCTTTCCTATCCATGCACACAACTAAAACTCTTGTTCATCTCATGTCTTGATTACTGCAACAACCTTTTCTCTGACAAACACAGTTTTGTCCTGCTCAGATCTATTCAAAAATGTTCCTGCAAAGATAATTTTCCTAGCCATTCACTTTGACCAGGTCAACCCTCTTCTTTGCATCCCTCCACTGGCTCCTTTTCTCTGTCACACCAAACACAAACTACTCATCTTCACTCTTAAGGCCCTACATGGCCTATCCACATGCTGCCTATCATCTCTCAACCATTATCAAGATGTCAACTCCCACTTCCAAATCAGCTCATGACATCAGCCTCCATCGCCCGCTAGTTAAATTTTCAAACAAGCACCTTTGTGCTTTCTCCCTTGCTGCTACTCATGCTTGGGAGGCACTCCCTGTAAACAGTCTCAAAGCTACCTCCTTATAGACCTTCAAAATCCTCCTTCAAACTTTCCTTTGCCATGATGCCTGCTAAAAACTTGACAATAGTTAGGCTGCTGGCTACTCCTGGGGGGAATTCTGCATCACTGCACATGTGCAGAATTCATGTCACCCACAGATTTCTTTGCTTCCCCACAGAAAAATGACTTCTGATGGGGAAGCAAAGGGAAGCTGTAAGAGTGGTCACCCATCCCTCCCCAGCAGCACAGGCAGGTTGTTTCAGGTGCCCGAAGCAGCTAGTAGAGACATAAATCACTGCCAGGAAGGGAGGGGGACTGGGCAGTCATACGTGTGAGAGAGAGAGAGACATTCTGACCCTCTTACTTGCTATTGCGGCATGCTCGGCATGGAGGGGCAGGTCTTTGGGGTGTTTCTGAGGAGGTGGGTGTGGGGCAGGCTCTGTCCCCTTAGGCAGAGCAGAATGTAGCAGCCTGCCTCCTTAGTCAGTTGTTCCCATTGTTCTTAGTGAATTCCCCCAGGAGTATAAAACAGTTGTAAAAGTTTTAAGGCTCCTTCACATTGCCAGAGTGCTATAAAGGGACAGTATGGCCTTATAAATGCTTGTGGTGCTTTAGTGATTAGAACTCGTCTAAATTTTTGGACTGAAAAAAATATGCTCCATGAACTGTTTGCTACTGACCTTTCTGGTGATGGTCAGTAACCAATATAAATTGTGAGTTTGATTCCCCAGCCGTCACTTGCTCTTCAGTTGCCTATGATGTAACACTGAGCATATGGCTGCATATATTCTTTGACTAATAACTAGAAATTAAGGGTCAAACCTAGCTGCACTACTATTTGGGGTTTGGGGATTTCCTCTAGTGCTCCTCACTCCCATTCTCCATCCATTGTATTGTAGTTTAAATAAATTACCTAAGTAATTGAAACCAGTGTGATTATATTACATTATTTTGACAAATAAAATATGCAGAATTTTGCAGAATTTTAAAATATTGTGTGCAGAATTTTTATTTTTTTGGTGCAGAATTTTAATTTTTTTGGCACAGAATTCTCCCAGGAGTAGCAAGTGTGATGAGACCACTGCCTATCATGCTGACCAATACTTTCTCATTGTTTCATTGAATTCCCCTGTCTGTCTTCATCTATCTGTTGTCCCCCTGTCTTATACTTAGACCAGTGGTGGGCAACCTGCGGCCCATCAGGGCAATCTGCTGGCGGGCCACAAGACAGTTTCTCTACATTGACCATCCACAGGCATGGCCACCCGCAGCTCCCAGTGGCCACGGTTCGCTGGGAGACGGAGCATCTTTTTGTTCTGTTTGTACAGCACCTAGCACAGTGGTGTCCTGGTCCACAACTAGAAATCCTAGGCATTATGGTAATAATAATAATAATAAATAATAATCAGAAGAAGAAGAAGAAGTAACACTTCAGCAGCTCTGATTCTATCCATCAGAGGGCAGAGGCACCCATACACACCACCAGGCGCTACATTACAAAACAAGGACCAGAGGACATGGAAATCAGCAAAGTGTGGCTGAGGTGGGAAAATTTACTGTTGCTGGAAAAATAGCAGAATTTTTCCCTTCACTGCTCACCCTTTGACACCATTCAAATCACAGCTAGGGACTTATAGAAGAATTGTTATCACTGATGAGTATCTCTCCACTAGATGCACATAGTAGGTACATAGTGGGTAAGAAAATCCTGATATTAACATTGAAGAGCAGACTCTATTACTGGCCTTGTACAGCTGCTTAGAGTGATATGGCATATCAATGGAGTACAGTAGAAATGGCTTTTTATTCTTTTTTTCCCCCTGGTTTAGCTTTAGTCCTTCTTGTGTTGCGGAAGGTCTCAGTGATTACCGGTGTACCGCTTGCCCACCTGGATATGAAGGCCAGTATTGTGAAAGGTATGGTAATTGTGTGGGCTGAGATAGAGAGAGAGAATTAAAAAGGGGACAATGTAGAAAGAGGCATAATGCCTTTCAATGGATGTCAGTAAACAACTCAGCATCTTCTAAATATGCTTCTTTTGATAAGTTATTTCCTCTTCTATGTATGGTTTAAAAACTGGATTTATCAGGTAGTTTTTCAACTTCTATTGTAAATTGACAGTGGATAAACTCGTTATTATTAATGCCAAAATTCTATTGGCATAGTCTTTTTTTACTCCATGTTCTTTTTCATTGTACTCCAAGATCTAAAGAAAATGATATGTTTATCTAAAATTATGTAATATACATATAAATTGTCCTGATGTCATCCTAAAATTCCCTTTTTCACTATTAGTGAAGCCTTCTTGACCTTGACCACAAAGAAGAAATTTACAGTTAGATTTATTAATAACCAAAGAGACTGCAGTTGTTCTACCCATAACAACAAATAGCTGCATAACACAGTATGAATAAGCTGATCACAGTTAGCAAGAGATTATTAGTACAAATTTCACTTTTAAACACAACAGCCAGGCGGTCTCTTGGGTAGAATTTGGAAGTCTCTTGATAAAAGGTAGATCATGGAGGGAGATTTCAAGTCAGTCTGTTGTAGGGCTTGAGTGTCTGCAAAACTTTCAGGGAGCGTTAGGCCTTGGCACCACTTTTGCCCAACCCTGCTGCCCTGATTGAAACCCACATATTGATTACAGGATTGTGCCTATAATTAGTTGGTCAGGTGGTATGCAAATTGTTCCCTTACATAAATATATATTTGTTCATAAAGTGCCAAAAAAAACCAAACAACCCCAAGACTTGTGCTTTTGGGAGCTCAGCTTGGTATAGTCTTGCCAATTGCAGACAAGATAAATATAATACACTATGCATTTTTAAGAGGCCAAATCTGTGTTCATATTTATAATGTCTAGATGTTCCCCTGGCTTCTCCGGTGACCCAAGAACTCCAGGAGGGTCCTGCCAAGAATGTGAGTGTGATCCGTACGGTTCACTGCCTATCCCCTGTGACCCTGTCACCGGACAGTGCACTTGCAAACCTGAATCCACAGGGTGGACTTGTGCAGGCTGCAAGCACCAGCATGTGCGTGATGGCGTGGAGTGCATTTGTACGTATATTAACATTACCTCAGGGGGCGGGGGCATTTGTGGTGGTTTGTGTTGCATCTCAAGAACTGAATCTTGCTTTGGTGCCAATCGATTCTGTAGCTGTTTTGTTTTGTTTTTCTGAAAATATCCACCAGACTTCTCATTTCCCAAGCATTCTGGCCTCCAATTTTCACAAGCCTCAAGCTGCTGGGAAAATCTTAAGTACAGTTTAATAGCAACATTGAAAATCCACAACAAGGCTCTGAAGGACTTCTTTTAGTCAGTTTCAAAGTTTGCAGTTTTGCCAAAGGTTGGGGATGCTACTGTGACAGATTAAAGATCTGGGTTTATTGAATATTTTAGTATGCTCCTAAATGTTTAATCAGCAGCTCCACTGCTTTTTGCCATGAATCATACATAGACTCTGAAAAGTATTCATCAAGGCTTATAGAAAGCCTTGGACATGCTGCTTCACAACCTCCTGTTGAAATTGAGAAGATAGAAGCAGTCAGGGTACAATCTATTCAGGAACAAAGAATGTCTTTTGTTTAAAAGATAAAATGAATAGCCAATCCAGCCTAAAACACTGTTGAGTTACATTTTACAAAACTCATACTTTTTGCCCTTGCTTTCAGTTTTTATGTGTTCAGATTGTCTTCCCTTTTATTATTTTTTGTAATTTGGTTTCCATGAAATTGGATATTATGTTTGTTCTGAGCCCAGAGTTTCATTTTTCTATGATAATTCCTTATGTATTATCAAAAGCACATAAAAATCAGGTTGCAGAATGTATTCTTGGACACTTAGTCAATCATGAACTGAAATAAGGCATTTTCTTAAAAAAAGAAAATTAATAGGAACTAATTTAATTGTGATTATTTTCCCCCTCCAGGCCTTCATATCATTGTTCTATTTAAAACAGAATACAGATAGGGATCCAATAAGCCCCTATATATAAGATTTTTATTCTGTGCATACTTGAATATATTGGCAGGGCACAATGAACTGGTTTTAATGTTTTATCTGAATTTTATCTTGTTATTGAATTTTAATTGAAGCTTTTTTCATTTTGTGATTATCTTTTCATGTGAGGCTCATATAACACCAAAGCAGATAGGCACCATAAAACTCAGATTTATTTTCATGTTGGGTAAAATCCTGGAGTATTCGTTTAATCGTTACCATTAAACCAGCTAATATGTAATCAGGACAAATTGCAACCGTGCAACACAAACAATGCAAAACAGCCTAAAAACCTAAAATTGACATGGAATAATGTAACAGCTCATATCTATCAAGAGCTAAGTATGCCTTTCGTTATTTGAGAGGATGAATAGTGGAGTCCTGTTTAAAGTATACTAGGCATAACGGGCCTGATGCTGTAAGGTGCAGAACATTGCAGTCATTTGGGCTTTCAGAATCTCTCAGGAAGTGCTCAGAATTTGGCAGGATGAGGTTTATAAGTGTGCATACATTGCTGGCTCTGTTGAATGTAGTACTCCCGCTGCATAGGAGCCAACATTGCCTTGTCAATGGACAGAGAGCTAGGTGGGAAACTTCAGTAAGTGCTGAAAAAGGACACTATACTCTCTGTATAAGTCTGTTAATATCTTCATATATTAGAGAGAATGATAGACAGACCCAATATACACCAATGTTATCGGGCTTGGTTCTCTGTTATCCCGCACCTTGTCTTTTCACTTACATCGGTGCAACGTGAGAGTAAAGTGCATGTAAAATGCTACCAAATCAGAATAGCAGTGTTCTACACCCTCTCTGCAGTGTTGTAAATAACAGCACAAGGTGCAGGGCAATGGACCATCAAGCCATACTGTATATAGCTACCTACCTATAAAACATTGACCGCATTTTCCAGTGTGGCATCTATAGTAAGCCATATAAAGCCATAGCTAGATACCTAAATGGAAGAGGCCTGATTTTCAGATTGGTTGAGCATCCAAAACTCCCAGTGAAGTCAATGATAATTTGTAAAATACAATACACCGTATTCATGCAATATTAAGGAAAAATAAGTCTATGGTTATTGTATTACTTATTAGTAATATAGGCAAAATTGTCAGTGCAGCCTCAACTCAGCTTGTGTTTTTGTGTGTATGCAAATAACTTGCATATATACAAAACAACATTAGTACTGAGTTTGCATGTGCAAATGGGTTTTAGCATTTGCACACACAAGTGAAAGTGCTCAAAATTGCATGTAGAAGTGCCAAGTTGCAAATGCACAAATAGAGGTATTTTCTCTAATATGTTTTAATATGTGGCCCATATTATTCCTAGTTGTGCACCAGAGGAGACTAATATTGAATAATATAAATCAGATATCACTCTACTCCCCATTTCCACGGGTCTGCCTGCTCCAGTGGCAGGTTGCCGATTCCCCAACCATAGTGGAAACCCTAGGTAGCCTAGAGCCAATATAGCCAGCTCTATGCTTCTCCCTCCTAGCCCATCGAGGGCATTCTAGGGGCATAACAGACACAAGGAGTGTTGGTGATACACTGCTGCACTCCACTGATCACCAGCTGTAAAAGGGCCATTGCAGAGAGGCATCATTTAGAGAAGCTCTGAGGCTTTGCCCATCTCCCCAAGCCCACAGCTGTGTCAAGTTTAGCTCTGGTGCAACTGAGGATTTGGCCCCTTTATGTTGTTATCCTTCAGCTTGCGCATATAAAACATTTTTTTTCCAGAAAACACAATAAAACCCTTATGGCTAACCACTTTCAACAGTAATAAAATCTTAATAATATTGATTAAGTGACTAATAATGACTAAAATAGAGCAAATTAATGCCCCATAAGGAATATTATATACTTGCAATATTTGAAACAAATGATATATGAGTATTTGCCTGGATATTTTTCTTTCCTTCAAATAATTTCATTTTAAATATTGGTGCATTGGTGGTAATTGCAAGAATTGTGATGTAAAGGCTTAGATTATTGGATGGTTTTAAAATGGTTTAGCTTAATGCAAATATACATACACACATATAAGTAATATAAATTTAAAGCATAGTCTTGTTAAACTATTAACATTTTGGTCTATCATATTTAATATTTGTCCATTGATTTTGGATAGTTAACACCAAATGATTTCTACTAATTAATTTTTTGGAAGTGTTCTTTAAATGGCAGTACCATATTTAAAAATAACACACAGAAGTTAAGAAATACAAATTGAAATCCTATTAAAAGTAAACTTTTAACCAATCTATTACAATGTAACATTATT
This sequence comes from Emys orbicularis, assembly GCF_028017835.1. Classification (NCBI taxonomy): domain Eukaryota; kingdom Metazoa; phylum Chordata; order Testudines; family Emydidae; genus Emys; species Emys orbicularis. Next base: position 101,236,036 of record NC_088685.1, read on the forward strand.
TAAATGTAACATTTATATTTAAGGTCTCTTTTATACTAAACATCTTAATGGTGGAACAATTTAAAGTAACTAGGCAAAAAAAAAAAAAAAAACCACCACCAGAGAGGTGTGCATTTGCATTTAAATAATCATATTTTTGACTGAACATAAAATTTATTTATTTACAATATAGTGTCATCTTGTCTAGCAACTATTTCATAACATCATTTTTGTTGCTTAGTGGGTGGCATTTTTGTCAGTGTTGTTTTGTAATAATTATATTTTAGAGAGCCACAGGCAGAATGGAAAAAAGGGGATTTTTTTAAAACATACAATTGTTGTACAAAGGGAAGAATTTGTTTACAGTCACATAATAACAGAAAGATAATTACATGTGGATAGACACATGGAATAAAGCTCCTTATTACATTCCCAGAACAAAACAATGTTAGGTCTAGTCTGATGAGCAGTTAGAGCAATGATGAGAAAAATTATATCCAAAAATAAATTTCTTCTGAGAAGTTCAATAGTCAAAATAGCCTAGTATGCCTCTGAAATCATTGTAAGCTATTAATTTATTTTTAAATAAGTAATTTTGGCACTAATATCATTGCCCCCAATTGATTGGTTCCAACTGAAACCATCAGATTTTCAAAAATTCCAGGAAGTGAAGAGTTTGTATGCTCAGTGTCATGCTGAGGAGGCCTCCATACTAATTAATATACATGATCCTTGAAATTTGGGTTCTTATGTAGTCCAGTTCTAATGTCTTATTTTCCCCTTTTTGTTCAAACAAACAGTAGCTTTCATAACCAATAAGAAAATCAGCAACAGAGCTTATTTTTAATGATGCTGGGAACAAATTGTTTAATTTCAAATATGAAAAATTTCCCCCCAGATTTTCTCTAATTACTCATATATGTTAGTTTTAATTTGTAATAATTTACTCTGCTTAGGCACCCCTATGATGTTAAATAATAAAAATATCTATGCATTTTTCACCACTATAAAATGTCACCATTGACCGATAGCTACCACAGCTCGGTGTCAGAGATCCAGGCAACACAATATCCTACTTGTAATAGATATTAGTTGTGGTATCTCGGGTATGGGGGTGTAAATGTCACTTTTGACAGTGACCACTGTATTTCAGAAATATGTGCTTCTCTGTCAGATTTAAAAAGGGATGGTCGCAGGGCCGGCGCTTCCACTAGGCAACCCTAGGCGGTCGCCTAGGGCGGCAGGATTTGGGGGCGGCATTTTGCCACCCTCGGCAGAAATTCAGCGGCGGGGGGTCCTTCCGCTCCGGGTCTTCGGCGGCAATTCGGCGGCGGGTCCTTCACTCGCTCCGGGACCCGACGCCAAAGTGCCCCGAAGATGCGGAGCGGAAGGACCCCCACCACTGAAGACCCCAGGCCCCCTGAATGCTCAGAGGAGGAGCGCTGTCGCCTAGGGCGGCAAAAACCCTGGCGCCGCTCCTGGATGGTCGCAATCCTTTATGCCCATGAGTAACTCAGTGTATGGGTGTTGTCTTTTTGCAGCTCTCTGCCCCTTCACCTGGATTAGATGGTTTTGGACATAGAAACATGGCCACAATATGTAACTCGGAGTTTCCAAAGTTCTCACGCTTGTCCTCCCTCCCCCTTTCTCCTCCAATATGGCTTGAGCCAAAGCCTACTGAAGTCAATGAAAATATTTCCATTCATTTCAATCGGATTTGGACCAAGTCTATAGTCTGTTGCATCTTATCTGAAATTAGATCCTGATCCTGCAAAGACTTACACATGCTTAACTTTATGCTCTGCAAGTAGTTCTAGAGACTTCAACTGGACTGCCCAGAGTGCATCAAATCATGAGTGAGTCATTGGAGAATTAGGGCCTTAGATTGTAAACTCATCTGGACAGGGACTAAGACTTTGTGTTTTTGCACAGTGGCTAGCACAATCCTGATTGGCCCCAATCCTGATAAGAGCTTCTAGGCTTTGCTGTAATACCCATAATAAATAATAAAATAATAATTCACCTATTAAGCACTTTTCAGGGGATCAATTATATGTACAATTCAGACTCTTCTGTAAAAGTGTAGTCACAATATTTTGAGATCTGCAGCAATATTTAAACAACAAATCCTTATCCTCAAATATATGCTGCCAACATGGTACTAATGTGGAAACAAAGACTTAAATGAAAGAGTGAAAAATAAAAGGGAAAGGGGGAAAATGTACGACAAATAGAGAAGCTGGAAAAGATATTTAATTATACAGAATTTTGTTTATTTAATTTAACCCTGTGAAAAGAGATGGACATTGCACTACACCATGCAGCCAACACACCTGCAACTACTGCTGGAGAGAGAAAATTTGAGTGAATGTCCTGCCATCAGCCCAGCAATTCCCAAATTCCCCAGTGATGGGGTAGCATCGTCAGCAGATGGGATTGCAATCCTGTGTGAGGAGGATGCCTTTTTTCTCTACAAAATGGCAGACTCCATGTGGCGTGACTTCGCATGTATGGTTCATGTGAAGTCACGCTATGCAGAGGACAGAATTTTGTGCCGCAAAATACCATCCTCCATGCTTTCTGGGGTGGCACGAAGCAATAAGTCTGAAAACGGAGTTATGAAAGCAAAAAGTTTGAGAACCACTGCACCAACCTCTGCATGTTTAAATCTTGCTAGCTACTGAGTCTCAGCCATCTGCAACATATGGGGGATTATGAACAGTGGAGAATAGAAGTGAACCTGAGCCATAAAATTTTGATCCAGATCTGGGTCTGAGTTTTCCCAACATTTGGAGACATAGAGATCACAGGTGAAATCCTACCTCCATTGAGGTTAATGGCAAAACTCCAAATACATTAAATGAAACCAGGATTTCACTTCTTTTTCCCTAATGAAAAAAGGGGTGGAGATTATAAAAGATTAATTAGTTTAGTGAATGTTCTGCACAGTCAAGAACGACACTTGGGATTGATTCCAGGTTCACTCTCCCACTCTCTTTACTGGCAGTGCCTGGGATTGCAGAAAGAGGAGTAGATAGTAGTCAACATTAAAAAATCAATAATTATCAGAGGTTGCCATATAGTGATATCAGAGATTCCATGGATTTCCCTTATACTTAAACTGGGAAATAACTCTGTGTAATATGATGTGTTGGCACTTCAATGGTAATGATAATATTTAAGACAAAATTCTGGGTTCAGTTACACAACGCCAATTTCAGCCATAATATTTTGCTCTCTTTTGTGATGCAGAACTTACACTGACGTGAATGAGTTTTCTGCACACTTAGGGAGAGTGGTATATTAGACTTGAGGTATTTGTAGTACTAAGAACAAAATTATGCTCCCAGACACTGGCGGTTTGCCTTGCTCTGGAGCATTCACTTTTACAAAAAAGTATCAGCATCGATCACCTCAGGAGTGAATCCGTCTCTGCCCTACTCATCTAGAAAAAACCTTTAAAAGATAAAGCATTGTATAATAATGATTCAAAACACTAGAGCTTACAGTGGTTTTACTACAGTGTTTTGGATCATTATTAGAATATTCCATGTGAGTATTTTTGTAATGGAAATTCCATGTCATATGAGGGCTTGAAAGTTAAGAAAGGGAAAATAAACAGAGGAAAATGAGAGATCTTGTGAGATCTTTATACCATACAGAGGAATTCCAGAAAAAGGAAGACTTAATGGAGAGACTTTAAAATATGATCTGATCTGGGTGTATTGAAAAAAATCTGATTCCATTATCATTATCTTTTGCTTTTTTACTTAAAATAGGTAAGTGGGTAGATGTCTGTAAAACATGTATATCTTGAAGTGTCATTTATTATGAGTTCAGTGTTTGTGAAACCATTTTTCTTTGGCATACATGCTTTCTGAGATGCTTTTCACTAGGAGATAAGTCAGAATATTTACAGTACATATGATGCATAAGAGATTGTGGTGAAAACTGAAAATACAATATTTTGTATTAATTGCCAGCCGAAAAGATTGTAATAGTGATGGCATGATTTGCCCCTTACACATGTGCACTGCTATAATGATCTGAATTTAAAGTTGCATTTGTTAATATTAGACAGTGATTTATGCTGACAGTTTTATAGATAAAGTTTTGGAAACATTTAGTCATATAAAATACATTCATACTCTTGAAATATTTGCTATTGCTCCAGTACATTCAGACTGTGTATTGGAGTAACTGTCTCTTCTACTCAGCTGTGGTCCTGACTTGATGTAGTTCATCTTTTCAGCCTGATTATCAAGCTAGAGATGTTAATTTATATCGCTTGCTCACAGAAAAATTATCAAATGACAGTTTATTCATTGAGAATACTTCATGTTATAAGCTATTCAAATTTTTCCTGTTACGGTAAATTAAGTTTGGTTTTAACTTGCAGCCCATTTTAATTTCTAGTCTCTTCAAAAATATTGAGGGCAACTAGAAATTTCTTATTGTTTTATGTAATATACAAAATAAAATAAATCAGAATAAAATAAAATATCCCTAAAAAAATCCCACACTTTAAAAGAACAGTGTATTTCTCTTAGGCAATGGATGTACACCCTCCAAAATGGCTATCAGATCTGTGTGTCTTCTTGACCAATTAGGAGACAGATGTTGGTATATAAAACACACAGCTTGCCGTAAAACACGCCTTTAGCTTATGGAAATATGTCTTCTCTCTCTAAACACAGAGATGACAAGAGGTGGGCCAGTAATGGGCTTTTTGACATACAGGCATAAACCAAAATATAAGGGCCTTCATTAGAATAATTATAATGCACTTCATCTCAAGCAACAAACTATTGAGACATAGGGGAAGAATTAAATGAAGAGAGGGACTCTTCAAATAACAATATCTATCCTCCTTCCAGTGTGGCTAGCCTACCTACTTCTTACTGCACTAAACCAACATCCATTTTCTCTCATGCCTCTCCAAGTAGCTCCTTGGTGTATTAAACCAGTATCCATTCTTCTTTCTACATCCACAATTGGACCAGCCGCCTGCTTCACAATTCCACTGGCCTCACGTGATTTAGAATGAGGGAACATTCTGATGAGTGTGACTGAACATTATGAAAAGCAGAGGAGGAGATTTAATCTACACGGAACAATAGATTTCAGATGAAACTGTCATTCTGCATTGAAAATCATCTACCATACATCCTATTTTTACAAAGATGCACATTTTGCTTAATGGTTTCCTAGCCATTAGGCAGCTTAAAAGGGTGTTGTTGAGTGAGATAATTACATCCTTGTAAAATTTTAGGCACAGCCCTCTGTGTCTCTTAGCATCCCCAGTGTATTCATTGTTTCACAATTACTCCACCTTCCGAAATGCTGTATAGCTTTACTGAACCTATGTAACACGTTTGTGCATGATGATGAGAGACTCATACTCCTAGAGAGGCATACCCATAATTTTCTGTTTACAGGGTGAATAATTTTCTGTCTACAGGGTGAATAACATTAGACTATAAGGTTATGTTAGCTTCTTTTAATGGATGATAAAGTACTGGGGAGAAAAGATTCAAACGCCTTTAAGGCATATGCAGTACACAACAGTCAAATAAATTATAATCTGAATAATGAAATGAGGTAGAGGAAAGCACTAAATAATGGGAAGTGATCAGCATTTTCATACTGACCCTTTTTGCAATCTGCATTGCAGTTTAACTTGCTTGGCCGTGCTGCTATGTGTGGTGTGACTATAAAGTACATAAATGACATGAATTCAAGAGGTTTGCATCTATTCAAATACATGGCAGCACAATCCATAGTTCTTTTTTTTAGTGCTCTTTAGATTTGCTGAATTACCTGCCTGCTTTCTCAAGACTTCCTCTAAATTGCTCGCCTAAATTAGGATTTTGTACAGGCTAGTCTATAACGTGTAATTTTCCCCCTCTTTATCCCAGGTAAGTCTACAAATTTAACTTTATAGGTTTTATATCATACTGTCCCATTATCAAGTTCTAGGCAATATTCCCTAGCTATTGTTTTCATATTTTTTTCTAGTACCAGACATTTGTTGGGTTTAATTATCTGAGATTGGTAGCATTATCTTTCACAGAATTGTAAGTGTACTGTAAAAGATTTCTGACTCAAACATCTGCCTTAAATGCTTAGCAGGAATAAATATGCTTTACTGTCCCTATCCTTCCCACAGTTTGTGATGATGAATGCATAGGACTCCTTCTAAGCGACTTAGATCGACTAAACCAGATGACTCTGAGTGTCAACCTCAGTGGCCCGCTGCCTCCTCCATATAAAATGCTGTATGGCTTTGAGAACACGACACAGGAATTAAAGGTATACGCACAGCACGCATATATCAATCCAAGGATTCAGTACAAACATGTATACATTTGCCTGTACACATAACCATAGCTAGAGGTAGGGGAAAAGAAAAATTAAAGGTTTAATTACTTCAAACTTGTCACAGTTGGTAAATAGTTATTACAATTATGTATTTTGACTTATGATAATAAGTAAATCATGCAGTGGTAATTTATATTTGTTCACTTGGATGGAAGGAAATAAATGGCAGGCATAGAGAAAATGAAATGAAATTCTAGTAAAAATAAATAGTATTCTTGTTAACAGTCCATAGAGCAGTTACATTGTAGTGAGTGCACTGTATACTGTACCACATGCATATATTTTATATCCTATATTAAAAGATTTAAAGCTGTCAGGACCTCTGAATAAACAGTTTTGGATGGGTGTGACATTAGTCATTAGTGTCAAAAAAGGAGTAGCATCTGCAATGAGAAGAAAGCTTTGATGTTTCTTCCCTCCATTATTTCTGAAGCCCTGAAATCCATGAAATGAATTTTTTCCCCTAGCATTTGCTATCACCTCAGCGAGCACCAGAGAGACTCCTTCAGTTGGCACAAAAAAACCTGGATACCCTCGTGACAGAGATGGATGAGCTACTGACAAGGGTAAGTCTGTAGCATTCTGAGGTAAAGCTAGGGGTTTGTTTAAAGTGATGCTTCTAAGTGACAAACAAAATTCTTTTTGAAGATGAATTAAACATGAATGAATGGCTGAATTATAAATCACTTTTCATTCCCAAAGTGCCAGTTTCAAATCACTCCCTACCCCTCCCCTGACATCCTCTTTTTTGGGGGGGCCAATATGTTGAGATGTGTTCTTTTCACATAAACATATAATGTAAGCAGAAGCAGGTACTCGGCAAGAATGAAAGGATTTGAAAAAGATAGTGCTAAAGGAAAGAGAGCCATTATTGTGGCAAATATGAACAAGTCTCAAAAGGTTGCTTCTAGGAGTTCTTTTACAAAACCAACAGTAGTTAAACCTCCAGATTATCACAGAGTGACTCCTGTGGCTGGAGCCCGTCTTTGGGTAGTAGAGGCTTTCAGCAAGTGAGTTAGTAGATTTCTCTCATTTCCCCCTGCACTGAAGTTTTGCCTCTTGAACAGTCTTTGGGTTTCTGGAGAATCATGTAACACATAACACACATAATAAATGGAAGGAAGGGGAGGTTGATGATAATGAATATAAATCAGAAGTTAGGAATTGTAGGGAATTGATAAGGGAAGCAAAGGGAAGGGATAAAAGGAGAAATCTATGGCCAGCAGAGTTTGGGACAATAAGAAGGAGTTTTTAAAATATATTAGTCACAAAAGGAATCCTGACAATGGAATTTGGTCCATTACTAGATGGAAATGGTAGAATTATCTATCATAATCCAGAAATGGTAGAAATGTTCAATAAATATTTCAGTTCTGTATTTGAGGGAAAAGAGATGATATAGTCTTATTGTATGGTGATAACATTCTTCCCATTCCACTAGTATCTCTGGAGGATATTAAACAGATTATACTAAAGTTAGATATTTTTAAAGCAGCAGGTCCAGATAACTTGCATCCAAGAGTTTTAAAAGAGCTGGCAGAATTGCTCACTGGACCTTTAATGTTGATTTCAATAAGTCTTGGAGCACTGGGGAAATTCTGCAAGACTGGAAGAAAGCTAATGTTGTGTCAATTTTTAAAAAGGGTAAATGGGATGACATGGGTAATATAGGCTCGTCAGCTTGATCTCAATCCTAAGCAAGATAATGGAGCGGCTCATATGGGATTCAATTAATAAAGAATTAAAGGAGGGTAATGTAATTAATGAAATCAACATGAATTTATGAAAAACAGATACTGTCAAACTAACTTGATATCTTTTTTTAATGAGATCACAAGTTTGGTTGATAAAGGTAATAGTGTTGACGTAATATACTTAGACTTCTGTAAGGCATTTGAATTGGTACTGCATAACATTTTGATTAAAAACTAGAACGATATAAAATTAACATGGTACACAGTAAATGGATTCAAAATTGGCTGACAGGTGTCCAGGTATAATTGTAAATGGGGAATCATCATCAAGCTTGCGTGGGGTCCTGCTCGGATCAGTACTGGGCCATACGCTATTTAACATTTTTATCAGTGGTCTGGAAGAAAACATAAAATCATCACTGATAACATTTGCAGATGACACAAAAGCTGGGGGATTGTTAAATAATGAAGAGAGTAGGTCACTGATTCAGAGCGATCTGGATCACTGTGTATTATGGGGTGCAAGCAAAAATATGTGTTTTAATATGGCTAAATGTAAATGTATACATCTAGGGATAAAGATTATGTAGGCTATAATTACATGATGGGGGACTCTATCATGGGAAGCAGTGATCTGAGAAAGACATGGTGGTTGTGGTGGAGCTGAACATGAGTTCCCAGTGTGACACAGTAGCCAAAAAAGCTAACGTGATCAGGAGATGCATAAAGAGGAGAATTTCGAGTAGCAGTAAAGAAGTTATTTTACCTCTGTATTTGGCACTGGAATGACCGCTGCTGGAAATGTATAGGTTCGATTACAGTCTATAAGCACCTACATGGAGAACAAATACGTAATATTGGGCTCATCGGTCTAGCAGAGAAAGGCATAACATGTTCCAAGGGCTTGGAAGTTGAAGCTAGACAAATTCAGACAGGAAATAAGGTGCACATTTTAAATGGGAGCAATTAACCACTGGAAGACATTACCAAGGGTCGTGATGGAGTCTCCATCAGTGACAATTTTAAAATCAAGATTGGATGTTTTTCTAAAAGATCTGCTCTGGGAATTGTTTTGGGGAAGTTCTATGGACTGTGTTATACAGGAGGTCAGACTAGTTGATCACAGTGGTCCCTTCTGGCCTCGGAGTCTATGAATCCCTTTTCAGAGGGTTAGCCGTGTTAGTATGTATCAACAAAAACAACAAGGAGTCTTTGTGGCACCTTAGAGACTAACACATTTATTTGGGCATAAGCTTTTGTGGGCTATAGCCCACTTCATCAGATGCATGGAGTGGAAAATACAGTAGGCAGGTATAAATATACAGCACATGAAAAGATGGGAGTTGCCTTACTTGAGTAGGGGGTCAGTTCTAATGAGGCCAATTCAATTAGGGTGGATGTGGCCCATTCCCAACAGTTGACAAGAAGGTGTGAGTATGAACAGAGAGAAAATTATTTTTTGTAGTGACCCAGCCACTCCCAGTCTTTATTCAGGCCTAATTTGATGGTGTCAAATTTGCAAATTAATTCCAGTTCTGCAGTTTCTTGTTGAAGTCTGTTTTTGAAGGGTTTTTTTGTTGAAGAATTGCCACTTTTAAGTCTGTTATTGAGTGTCTAGGGAGATTGAAGTGCTCTCCTACTGGTTTTTGAATGTTACAGTTCTTGATGTCTGATTTGTGTCCATTTATTCATTTGTGTAGAGACTGTCCAGTTTGTCCAATGTACATGGCAGAAGGGCATTGCTGGCATATATCACATTGGTAGATGTGCAGGTGAATGAGACCCTGATGGTGTGGCTGATGTGGTTAGATCCTACGATGGTGACCCTTGAATAGATATGCGGACAGAGTTGGCAACGAGCTTTGTTGCAGGGATTGGTTCCTGGGTTAGTGTTTCTGTTGTGTGGTGTGTAGTTGCTGGTGAGTATTTGCTTCAGGTTGGGGGGCAGTCTGTAAGCGAGGACTGGTTTGTCTCCCAAGGTCTGTGAGAGTGAGGGATCGTCCTTCAGGACAGGTTGTAGATCCTTGATGATGCGCTGGAGAGGTTTTAGTTGGGGGCTGTAGGTGATGGCTAGTGGCGTTCTGTTACTTTCTTTGTTGGGCCTGTCCTGTAGTAGGTGACTTCTGGGTACCCTTCTGTCTCTATCAATCTGTTTCTTCACTTCCCCAGGTGGGTACTGTAGTTTTAGGAATGCTACGTAGAGATCCTGTAGCTATTTCTCTCTGTCTGAGGAATTGGAGCAAATGCGGTTGTATCTTAGGGCTTGGCTGTAGACAATGGATCGTGTGATGTGGTCTGGATGAAAGCTGGAGGCATGTAGCCACTATGGATGTAGAAGCTCTCTACACCAACATTCCACACAAAGATGGACTACGAGCCATCAGGAGCAGTATCCCCAATAATGTCATGGCAAACCTGGTGGCTGAGCTTTGTGACTTTGTCCTCACCCACAACTATTTCAGATTTGGGGACAATTTATACCTTCAAGTCAGAGGCACTGCTATGGGTACGCATGGTCCCACAATATGCCAACAATTTTATGGCTGACTTAGAACAACGCCTCCTCAGCTCTCTTCCCTTAACGCCCCTACTCTACTTACGCTACATTGATGACATCTTCATCATCTGGACCCATAGGAAGGAGGCCCTTGAGGAATTCCACCAAGATTTCAACAATTTCTGCTCTGCCATCAACCTCAGCCTGGATCAGTCTACACAAGAGATCCACTTCCTGGACCCTACTGTGCAAATAAGTGATGGTCACATAAACACCACCCTGTACCGGAAACCTACTGACCACTATACTTACCTACATGCCTCCAGGTTTCATTCAGACCATATCACACGATTCATTGTCTTGACACCATCAAATTAGGCCTGAATAAAGACTGGGAGTGGCTGGGTCACTATAAAAAATAATTTTCCCTCTGTTGATACTCACCCCCTCTTGTCAACTGTTGGAAAAATCCACCCTAATTGAATTGGCCTCATTAGAACTGACCCGCTACTCAAGTAAGGCAACTCCCATCTTTTCATGTGCTGTATATTTATACCTGCCTACTGTATTTTCCACTCCATGCATCTGATGAAGTGGGTTATAGCCCACGAAAGTTTATGCCCAAATAAATTTGTTAGTCTCTAAGGGCCACAAGGACTCCTCGTTTTTTATGTATCCCTTAAAAGCAGAATTTTCTCTTTCAAATCCCCTGGGCCTGAATATTTCAGAGAAATAATACACACATTTGTGGGATTGCCTCTCACACACAGGTTCACTCAGTGTTCACGACGGAGTTGTAAAGTGCCCAGGAGGTCTCAGACATATTATGCATTTTGGTTTTCCTGTTTTAAATAGTCAAACGATCTGTTTGTTGTGGTTGTTCATTTCTCATTAAACTGTACAACAGTGGTTCTCAATTTACCATTGTGGGCCACATATGCAGCTCTCTATGTGTCATGTGGGCTGCATCCACACAATATATATACTACCCGTATGGCCCTGAGGCTGTAACATGGGCCGCAGCTGTGTGCTGATTGGGCTGCAAACGGGCCGCAGGTTGAGAACCACTGCTATAGAGCACTGTGCTATAGATCTGCTCTCAACACTGTGAGTTGTTTCCGTTTCCAGTTAAGAATTGCACAGCAAGACAGAGAAATGTCTGATTTAAAATCAAATCTACTTATCATGAAGAGTCAATCAGTGGGGCTATCAAAATGGCAATCGCATTTACAGTGATAAATCAAATAATTTTTAAACCACCTTTATTTTGAGAAGGTGAGGGTCTCTGGATGTCACTTCTATGTGCTAGTTATTCTTTTTATTAGGAAAGCTTTTATTTCAGATTAGAGCTTCAGTGCAGAGATTGGAATATTGTTCGGTCATCAGAGAGAGTCTGAAAGGAAAATAATATAAAGTGTGCCATCTAATGGTTGAGAACTCTGAGAAGGGGAATTGATATCAGCAGTGCTGAACTTCAAGTATTTGATGGAACATTAATATAAAGGACTGGCAGACCTGGAGAGATGATATTTAGCAAAATAGTTGAATTGCTCCTCTGGACATTAATTAACACACACACATGACACTGAGAGTTGTATTGCTAACATCAGCTGCTGAGTATGCACCTGAAATTTTAAAAGTTCCATGTAATTTTAGACTCCCTCCCTAAAGAGAGTCCTGTGTTGTAGTTTTAAGCCACTTTAAGATAGTGGTTTTGCTTATTGCTTGTGTACATTTTATATAAGTATATTATTTTGTAAATCCCTTCAGAATTACGATGTGTGTGTGTGTGTGTGTGTGTGCACATGTGTGTGTGCACGTGTGCATGCACCCAAAGAGAGGGCGTGTGTGTGTGTGTGTACTCCAAATATTAATGTAAAGGAGGCTCATTCGTTATCTCTTTATTTTCATCTTTTAATACAAATTATAAAGTCTTAGGCATCACAGACCTTAAATTGAAGAGGACCCTTATAACTGCAAGCAGGGGAAATGATATTTCCTAGATTAGGGGTTCATGAAGAAAATTTTCATACATTTACTGTAAAGGGTAGGAGAAAACAGTATTTAATCTTCTGCAACCCCTTCATTGTGTTTGACCAGTCAGAACAACTTCTCATCCACTCTTTCCTCCCCACCAGGGTAGCTGTCATCCTCCTATCTCTCCCTGCTGTCTTCCCCTCCATCCATACTCCCTCATTCACCTACATTCATATTCATTGCCAATTCATTCACCTTCACACCTCATTAGCTTGCTGGTGCTTGCTTCCTGTTTCCCTTTCCATCAGCTCATTCTTTTCTCCCCCTCTGGCTCTCCATTTGACTTTATTCTCCCTCACCCACATTTCCATTCACCTCATATATTGAGGTGGTGCATTGGGGACTGCACCTGTAAGAGCTGAGCTTCCCAGAGAGAGTGTCAGAAAACCTCTTCACCCACACCTTACCCTGCAAATCAGGATGTCCCTATGTCCATCCGTGACAGCCTCCACAACTCAGAAAACCCTGTTACTGGATCTGGAAAAGTAGGCGGCCGAGGCAACATTGGCTGTAGGCAGCAGGAAGTACTTGAATGGGGGGGTCCAAACCCTGCCTCTGTGCAGCCAATCCAAATTAGCCAAATATATGTCTGCATTGCATGTTCACTCCACCTGAAATGTGTTCGGTAGAAGCTCTTGTTGGAGCTATTTCCCTGGTGGCATGCAGCGGGGTGGAAGCAGCACCCCAGTAGGAGTCCCTTCAGTCGGAGCAGATGGTATTAGGAGATCCTGTCACACAGAGGGAGAAGTAGGGCTGAGCACAGATGCTAATATTTGTATGGATTTCAGATTTGGCAGAAAGGAATCCAAATGCAATGGAGAATAAAGATGTGTGCCACCTGTGAACCCTAGCCACACAAGATGCTTGTAGGACCGCAGGACTTAAAAACATTCCCTCTTCCGGAATTTCCATGGGATAGAACCTTGTTATCCCAAAGGGTTTACCTTGTGTCTAAAATTCTATAACATTTGAAGCCCCCAAACCCTGTTTAAAAACTCATTCATGGATGTCACTCTACCACCTTCCTTTAATTCTTATCTGGCTGGCTTTGGTAGTTTCTCAGAAAGGAGTTTGAGATTTAACTTTCAACATAAGCAGTGTTTTCTTCAGTTGAAGCCTGCCCCTGTAGATATGGGGAATTCCAATGAACTCAATACATGGAAAATAGTTGGCACTTTATTCACAAAGAGCGACACCTGATTGTCGATGTTATGGTGAGACAGCGTCTGAGTGATGCTATCTGTTATTTAATTTGGTTTGTAGAGTTGAAGTTAGGCCAAAAAAGAAAAAATAAAGTGAAAAATTTATTTTCCAGTAGAGCAAATTATGGTTGAATACAAGAAGCATTTAGTGGAGCTGAATGGGTTTAAAGAGTTAAGGGAATGGTCACAGAGGGGAAATGGAAACTGTTCAAAGACAGATTAATGTGCACGAAAATGTAATACATGGCAAAAGGCAATAAATAGTGAAAGTTAAAAAAGGCCAATCTGAATTAATATGAATGTGAAAAAAGTAATCAAGGATAAGAGAGGTACACGCAAGTTATGAAACATCATTTGTAGTGAAGGACTAGAATATTATAGAACAAAGTGAAACTCATGTAAACCATTCTAGGAAAATCAAAGACCAAGAATAAAAGGATGATTGCTGAAGATGTGATGATAAATAATAGGACAATTCTCAAATACATGAGGAACAAAATGACATCAGAAATGCCATCCTGGATTAGACCAGAAGACCAGGCACATCCACCAATCACCTGTACTGGATGCCCTGTATAATTTACCAAGCCAGTTCTGCCTCTGAGGCATATTTTAAAGGTTTGATCATCCAGTAACATAGGCATAAGTTGCATAGAAATGATGAGCCCATGTTCTTTTAATGGTCAGGGTAAGAAGGAAGGACTGGTGCTTCTACTCACCTCAACCATTTTTAATGTAAATTACCTATGTTGTAATTACTGTGAGGCAGGTCAGTATAATAGATTGAAATCATCCATGGATTTTATTTCAAGAACAAATTTGGCCATTTATGCTTTAAGTGCCATAAATTATTATACTTCTTGAATTTTAAATGCCATTTCTGTGCAGTGACAAGTACTGTATTCAGTTTTCCTGAGCAGATTTAGGGATTGGGCGAGATCTAGTGTGATAAGTAAGGATTCACACACAGCCAGCTTGGACAAGACTCAAAGTTTTAAAGTGTCATTAATTTCCCTGGACTAGATTATTGCAATGCTTGTTCATATCTGAGAACAGGGTTTGCATAGCTGTATCCAGATAAAATGTAAGCTTGCTCCAGATCACATAGCTCTTTCAACCTTTTCCCAGGAACTGGAGAGAGCATGATGCCCCGTTGCCTGGGATGTTCCTTCTGAGTAATCACATTCCTATACAAACAGCTTATATTCCTCCATGAAATAGTGTTTACACTCAATATACGAAATGTTTGGAAGAAATGGTCAGATGTCATATGGTGAATGTAGGTGTATTATAAATAGGGATGTTTTGAATGTGAAAATAAAGATGAATGTATTTGGATGGTTTTTTCTTACTAGTGCTTTGTCAGACTTGTGTTTGATGTTCATCTCCATCCTGATCTGTTGTGATTCATTAAAACTATAAATCATGTAGGTACTCATAGTCAAAACTGTATTGATCACTTGAAAACGTTATATACAAAAGATTTTAAGCAAAAGAATGAAAGAGTGATTCTTCTTCCTTTTCTTTCTCTTTTTCTTTCTTCCTCCACTTAATTAATGTATTGATTTAAAATTCTACTAACTTATTGAGACAGGCCATGTCTTCTTCAAAAACACCTCAGGGGAGGTAACAGGTAGGGAGTGCTGTGTATACTGCATTCTGTCATCAGGAAATCAATCACATAGTGAAACTAGTGGAAGTACGCCCTGAAGTATCCATTAAAAGCTTTTGAACAACATTGCTTTAAACACATTCAAAGAATGTTCTCAACTTGAGTCCCTTTGTGTGCTGTTCCACACAACTAACATTTCCAAGAACCAAAAATAAAGCCCTCCAATTTCCATTTAATGGAAGAGGAAATAAAATGTAATTGTGTACTTGAGCAGTGTATGTCATTTCCAGTACATCTGATCAATAATTCATCGATTGCCTTTTGCCTGAGGAAAGATTTGCAAGTGGATTCAGCTAGTGGGAATATCTCCTGGTGCAGTCTTGTCATGTCCATTAATTATACTTTTCCTCAATTTGGATCACTAGGCTACCAAGGTGACGGCAGATGGAGAACAAACCAGCCAGGATGCTGAGAGGACTAATGAGAGAGCCACGTCTCTTGGACAGTTCATCAAGGACACGCTTCAGGCTGCGGAAGGTATTGGAAAAAGAAAACTATGGCAGTTGCTCCTCATGGAAATTGAAAGGTAGTAGGGAAAGAGACAACGAGAGAGAGAGAGAGAGAGAGAGAGAGAGAGAGAGCATTAGCTGATAGACATCCTGTGATTTAAGAGTCAGGTTAAGAAACTCCAGCAAACTATCTGCAAACTATCTGTAATCGACAGGGTGCAGTTCATAACAACAGTTAGTGGATTGGTAATTATGAGCACAGACTAGCAAGAAATTGGATGTGTTCCTTCAGGAATGTTCCAGTTCTTGAGAACAGCTATTATGATTACATAATTAATGGGTGCCTTCTGCTAAGCTGTTGTTTATTTTCAAGGCAGTTAAAAAAAATTCATTTGGGCGGAACAAAAAAGCCTCATATAATTTTATCATTTCACTTGGTGCATTGAGGCTACATCTTAATTTCTCAGAATGACTTCAAAAATACATTACTACTTGCTGCTAATGAACATCTGCTGCTTGGAATTTGCAAGTGAGTCCTAGCCATGAACAGTGGCATTGAGCCAGTTCTCCCCCAAGAATTTGATTCTCTGCACCTACAATTGCAGTTGAGACTCACGAGTGGAAAGATAGCAGCCAGCTTTGGGAAGCAGAACCTAAATACTCTACAAAGCTATAAAATAAGAGAAAGGTAAACACACTTGAAAAACATGGCTTCTTATAATTAACTGTAGTTTAATTTGAGAAATATTGGGCTGCATTCTGCTCTCCTATTAGACTCTTACTACCCCTCATTGTTTTCAGTGGGGTTGCATGGGTGTTACTTACAGCAGAATATAGCCTATCGGTTTAAAAAAAAAAACATTTTTGTCACCAGACTATACCGTAGATTAATTTTATATTGACTTTCATGTAATGCATCCCAATGTGCTCCACCTGGTAGAACTAATCAGTTATTTAAAATATCTTTTGATCTTGCAACCCTGACATAAAACAAGTAAGTGTTAAAAAAACAACATGAAAAGATCTGCAGTTTTCAAAGTGGATTTAAATAGAATGAGGCTGAGCTCCTTGCACTTAAGGTGGGTGAAGAAATATCTTTTATTTTCCCAACTTCTGTTGGTCTGATAAAAGATATTTCCTCACCTGCCTTGTGTTCCTAATATCCTGGGACCAACTTGGCTACAAAAGTGCAGACTCCTTGCTCTCAGACTAAAGTGAGTTTGAAGAATGACAAGCCAAAGCTATTGCTCCAATGTTTGTGTCCAATGTTTGGAATCACCACAGAAGATGCTTCCAGCAGGTTTCCAGGGAAAACTGGTAACATAGAATTAAAAGATTTTGATGGGGTTGAAGCAAATACACATAATATCCTAGAAGCAGAGAGAGTGATTTTAAAATCCATGTGTTTGACCAGTAGCCAAGTCAGTATTTTATGAACAGATGAAAATGTGCTTCTGGCACCACTTTTTCATTATAAACCATCGCTTCTTTACCAGTCAGTCGACATCCTGGGTTAACCAATATTGTGAATCAAACTTAAGGGCAAGTTTTGCCCACAAGTACATCTATGCAAACCTGGCAGATGTTAGGTACTAAGGCCAGGATCCACAGAAGGACTTAGGTGTTACAACACTAAGCTTCACCATGCCTAATTTTACCCACCTAGGAAATTGCAGGAACACAACTCTGATCCACAAAGCCTGAGTTAGGCACCTAGGCTTCCCATATAATTAATGAGGAGAAATAGGTGCCTTAGAATGTGATCCATAAAAGCAGCATGTTAGGCAGGGAGCTGCCTAAGCTAGCCAATGGGAGATATTGGTGAGAGGGGTGTATCTTAAGCCCCACCCCTGTCATAGAGATAGGCACCTAAGTCAAGACTGGCAGGGAGTTACCTGTCTCTGTTAGTCAGGGCTGTCCCTAGTAGGGTGCGGGGCCCAGGGTGGAAGTGTTGAATCCATCACTTCTGGGACTGACCCATCTCTTCCAGGACCGACCGTGCCAGCCAATCGCACCAGCCTGCGGGGCCCCCCAAAGCGCAGGGTCTGGAACAGTCACCCCGATTCACTGTATCCAAGGGCTGCTAGTGATCCACAGCTGGGAACCTCTCTCCAGGAGTCAGGCAGCTCAGGAACCTAAATTGTTTATTTTGAGAATGACTGATGTGCCTGCCTCACTCCACACAAAACTGCTGTTGGTGGATAAATACTTGAAGAGCCATTGGGCCAGAGACAGTGAGAGTGAGTAACTCTTTAGCCTGGCAGTTAGCATATCCATTTGTGAGCCTTTTAAAATCTTTTCTCCCTATCGAGCAGAGGGGGGAATGGAACAAGGGTCTCCCATATCCCTTACTACTGGGCTAAAATTTATAAGATGGGGACCCCCACACAGAGTTTTGAATGGTACTTGGTCAGACTAGGTCTCACATGCACGTTAGGTGGCTGAACACCTGTCTTCCCCCAGTTTGTGGCTCTCTCTGGGGCTTAGGTGAGAGATAAGTGCCAGGACACCTACAGGGAGGCAGCAGTGCACATGTCCAGAGGCAGAAACTGAGGCTCCAAGGGAAGTTTTACAGCAAAAAAGTAGGCACCACGTGAGTTTGGGCACCTAGAGGGGTAGACAGCAGCTGAGCGGGAGTTTTGCGGATCTCAGTGGAGCCTACGTCTGACGGTTAGGTGCCTAAGTACCTCCGTGGAGCTGAGTTTAAATGTCTGATCTCATGAAGTTCTCACAACCTTGAAGATTCCTGATTGACTATTGAGGAGTGAACAGTAACTTTCCTGTAAGTGGAACATTCCATTCTAGCAGGGTGCTCTCTTAACAAAAGTGTTCATATAAACAAAACAGGCAGAGGATAATAACTAGGAATAAAATGTCGCAATAATTCTATTAAGTAAATACGTACTGTTGCATACTTATGGCAGGATAGTTCAAGAAGTGCTTTGTTTTCTTTCATCGTTTTCACCCATCCTACTGAAAAGATGCCATCTTTCTGCCTCAAGTAATATTCCCATTTCTATGTATTGATTTATATAAAGAGAGTGCATGAATTGGCATTTATACAAAGCCTTACTACCATGTGCACCAGCAGACACTCGCCTTGTCTGGCATGAGAACAGAACGTTTGTCAGATAACTCAAAATATTTAATACATAAAAGATATGCTTAAGTAGGAAAAATACATATTCTGTCTAATGTAATATTTTCTGTGGCAGTGGTGATAAATATAGAATATATGGCTTTTGCTGTTTATCTTTGCTTCATCTGCACTATGTTCACTAACCCATTTCTATTGGACTACTTCTCACTTTCCAAGCCAGTGAGTAGTTGTACACAACCATCTTTAAAAACCACAACAAAATGTGCCAGTAAAATGTTTCCTTTTTTCTCCTCAAATTTTGAATTTCCCCCAGATAGACTCATTGCCGTTCATAGACAGGCCCGGAGCAGTAGCATCATTGTAGTCTGATAACTTGCAACTCAGCAAGATTAGGATGTGCAGATTGTCTTCTTTACTGTTGGATGAACAACATTTGCTTCTAACCTTTGTAGGTGTGAGATATAACTTATGTCCAGTCATTTCTATTTTAGGTAAATCTTAGTGAATTCCTAAATTATCTATTTCTTTCCATTAAAAAAAATTAAAATTGGATGCCTATCCACATCTTTGGATGCCCTGACCATATTTTTAAAATAACAGTCCTTGCAAGGAATAAGCACTCAGTAGCACAGCAAAGCCCATGCCCCCTCCCCCGCCCAACACATTCACCAACTTTAAATTAACCAGCCAGAAATTTAAAACAACAAAATATATACCATATCACTCCAAAATCCCATCCCTGACCCAAACCTCAGTCCTTCCCTACAGACCTAGTAAATAAAGAGTCTTTGCAGTGTGCCCTAAAGTTCATATAATTGGTTATATGCTCAGACCTGTACAGTTGGACTAATAGTAAGGGGGACTAGTCCTGCAGTGAGCTCTGTGTGGGCATTCCCCTGTGCCTGCATGGAGTAACATTCAAGTCAATGAGGCTCCATGCAGCTGGAAGGATCTGCCCACGTAGCAGGGGTTCTTTGTAGGATTAGGGCTTAAGGAATACAAAAAACAATGACACATCTATAACAATTCTCTGATGAATTGTAAAATAGCTTTTGTTGTTGCTTTTTTGTTAAAGGTGTAGGATAAAAATTTCAAAAGTGATTATGTCGCAGTTTCAACAGAGACTGAGGGTATGTCTGCACTGCAATCCCAGCTGTGACTGCAGCACATGTAGACATACCCGAGCTAGCTTTGAACGAGCTAGCTCAGACAACAATAGCAGTGACGCTGCAGCAGCATGGACTAGCCACTAGAGTACATACCTGAGGTCCTAGGCAGGCTTGTACAGCCTGTGCTACTGCAGCTTCACTACTATTGTTATTTTTAGATGAGAGCTAGCTAGGGTATGTCTGTCCATGTTGCCATCACACCTCTGACTGCAGTGTAGACATATTCTAAGGCACTTTGCGCCTTAGTCTCATTGAAAGTCAGTGGAACTTTCGCTCCTAAATGCCTACATCATTTTTAAAAATGGGGCTTAGGCATCTAAGTCATATAGGTGCTTTAGAAAATTTTATTCACAGTATATTCTGAATATACCATGGGGTGTTATGGCATAAATATTTTATCAGTACTAGAATGAGATGCCCTGCATAGTGGCTTTGGCATTTATGAGTAATTCAGCCATCTTGAACACATGCCCATAAAATTTTATACACACCACTGTGCAGTCTATCCCTTTTTGCCCCCTTCTCCCCTTTATGTGTATAAACACATAAGCTTGCACTCTCTCACCAGTGCTCGCTCGCTCTCCATTTTCAGAGGGGGATCTCTGTCATTTATTCTTCTTATCATTAGTAAACTTGAATTTTAAAAACAGTAAACCGTCCTCTACAACTCATTTATGTTTCACTTTTTCATTCCATTTCTTGCCCCACCCCCTCGTTCCCTGCTCAATGTCCCAAATTATCACTTGACATTTCAAGGGTTTGGTACCTATTTTCTATATATATTTCTTAGTTTAGATATAAAACCTCCTCACTTTAATTACTGTGCCTGAAAGTGAAATACAATAAAGGATTTGATGGAACATATAACATTTTCTCATTTGTTACTGATTGTTGGATTAACTTCCCTTTATATTTCACAGCAGGAATACCCATAGCAAATTGCATTTCCCTTGGTGATGGTGATGATGTGCGGATGCTGAAAGTCTCTGTGTCACTTTTATTTACTTATTCCCTATATGCGTTTTTTGCCCCCCTCTGCAGCTGTAAATGAAAATGCTGTAAAACTGAATGAGACGCTCCGAATCCAAGATAAGACCCTGGAGAAAAGTCTTCAGGCTCTGCAGAGTGATATTGATAGAATGATGAGAGAACTGAGGAGAAGAAAGTTGAATGTGCAAGAAAGGGCAGCCCAAGATGAGTTAGAGTAAGTAGAAGGGCCACAAGCTTCAACCTCCTGAGCCCAATAAGATGAGTCTGATTAATGTAATTGTAATCCATTCCGATGGGATTTCAAAAACGGAAGCCACCGAAAAATAAGGGAAAAGGATTCTGATATTTCATTTCTATTTTGTAGCCCTTGGATTCCTGAAAGTGCTAACATTTGTGTAAAATTATCCACCAGCAGAGGCATTCAGAAGGATATGGTTTTCCATATTTGAATTATTATAGGCCAAAAGGACTTTTGCCATTGACTTCAACAAAAGAGTTGGGAATTTTTAGCATTACCATAAAAAAATTGTCTGGAAATTCTCTGATCAGACTCTTTCTGGAGATATTAAATCATTCTATAAGGGAAAGAGATACAAATGCTATCCTTAAAATTATGTATTTATAGTTTTTAAAATTCATAGTTTTCAGGGGGAAAAAACCTTTTTGAAACATTTCCATTATGAAGGGGACTGCAACCCTTGTGAGGACTTTGAAGTAATTAATCATGTTTACTCTTTTATCAAATGATTTTGGACAGTCGCTGGTTCTGGTTGGCTAGTTTTCAGGATTCTGGCCAAGGACACAAGTGACTAGGATCTCCCCTTCCCTGTGCTTGCCATGAAGTTCTATGTGCTAAGTGAGGAAGAAGACTGTTTTAATTGTTCCCTTATAGTTGTCTTCTTGCTCCTATAGTCAACAGAACTTTACTTGCAGTTGTTGCTTTTCCCCCTTCTTATTTCAGTGTTTAATTGAATTCAGGTCTGTAATCCTATTCCTCCCAGTCCATCTGAAGGACACATTACTGAACCTAATTAAAAAAAAAATCCACCACTTTCTCATCAAAAACCCCAAACCTAATAACTACACATGAAGTTTGCCCACTCTCGCGATTTTATGAAGAATCTTATGATAGCTCCTGGAATCGTGAGACTATGTGATAATCTCAGCTTTCATTTAAAAAAGTGTCTAACCCTCTAGAGGTTGGTTGTAGCAAAGAAAAAGGGAACAGACTTAATTATTTCAAACTGACTCTCGCAGGTGGTCTGAAGCTCTGCTTTGAGACCGCTTCAGATCAGGCATGTCCCCTCCACTCAAGGTAATGAACCACTTTGTGACAAGTGTCACATTAATGTGAATGAGGGGATGCTTTTTGACAAGTGTAGTGATTCACAAAAACTCACTTCATCAGTCAGATAGCAAAAATGACAATATAAAAAAAGACTTCCCTGAAGACCATTTCCTAAATAAGGACTCAGGGCGAATTTAAAATTCCATAGGAAAACCTAATATGAATTTGTCCTTTTGTTTTACTAAGTGTGTACTCTCTTCAAAGTTGTTTTCCACTTCTATTTAAAATGAATATTTCAGCTGAATGGAATTAAAAATGATGAGATTACTGGGTGTGGTGAAGATGGATTCAATGCCTGTTTTTTGTTTGTGTTGGTGGGAATTGCAGAAATGCAGAAGCCCTTTTGAACAAAGTGAAGAAATTATTTGGAGAGCCCACAGAGAAAAATGAGGAGCTCAAGAATGAGGTCAGGGACAAGATGGCAGATTACAAAAACAAGGTTGACGATGCTCGAGACCTGCTGAGAGAAGCCAGTAGTAAAATTAGGGAGGCCAATCGCTTATCTGCAATCAACCAAAGAAACATGACAGTGATAGAGGTTAGTGCTGATGATCAGATTCCCTTGACTTACCACCATCTTGAGGGTTAGACCAGAATCTGGAACTCTGACCCCTTTGGTTCACATGAACCTTTTTACAACCAGCAGAATATATATATGCTGTGAAGAGTCCCTTCAACTAATG
The DNA here is from genome assembly GCF_028017835.1 of Emys orbicularis. NCBI lineage: Eukaryota > Metazoa > Chordata > Testudines > Emydidae > Emys > Emys orbicularis. The sequence continues at coordinate 101,259,237 of NC_088685.1, forward strand.
GTTTTTGTTCTCTTCATCATTCTGAGATTTCTATATATATATATGGCTAATGAGGTTTTCTTATTATTTCTTCTAAAAGCAAATAGGACCCTAAGAAATTTCAGGTGAAGGATGCCCTGGATCCCTATAGTGCATGTGGGGTGAAATTCATCCCAGTGCAAAGACCCACAAAAGTCCCTAAGCAAAATTTAAACCCTGGGTTAAGGGTTTTAGCAAGAGACCAATTACAGTCTTCACCATCCTCTTGCATCTTGTAGCCTTGCACTTTCACTTCCATATCCCACCTCTAGAAAGAAATGAACTGGGTGTGTAGATGTTAAAGAATAATAAATCAAAGTATATCTTGGGTAGTTAGTAGCTGTTATAAATGATCTCCCTGGTAGCAGGGGAGTCTGCTTCTGATTTAATTTTAATTGCAAAGACTTGAAAAGCACATTATACTTTTCATTAACAAGCATTTATCCAAGATAGAGCAGAATCAAACGTAAATGAAGATAAATGTTTCAAACTCTCGTTGCTCTCGGTGTGCTTTTGCCTAATATACAGTGATGAGGTTAGAGTTCCAGGACCTGAGTTTTCATCAGAGCTTTGTGCGCTTGATTGATTTACAGAGAGATGCTATATTGTAAAGAAGTTAGAAAATATCAGCTGTTCTACATTTCTTTTCCAATGGGGTTAGAGCAGGGAAGATGGAGCGATTATCTTTTATCTAGGTTCTTATGCATTCCCTAACACCATAGATGATACGAATAAATAATAATAACAATAATAATTAATAATAAAATAATAACAATTATCTGAATGCTGTGAAGAGTCCCTTCAGCCAATGGGTTTGCTCTCTTCATCATTCTGAGATTTCCATCTTTTTTGCCTTTCTCTTAATTCGTGGCCATCATAGCGCTTTCCCGTTTGCCCAAATGGTGCAATTTCATGGCCTGCTGTCAATCTACTCTGTGATGCTTAATGGCTCTGTACATGGTGTAGCTAGTACTTTGAACTAGAGACAAAGGAGGTGCCATCCCTCTTGTGCAATATATGCAGTATCCACCAGTTGGAAACATGAAAGTCCCAAGGTTTCTTTACAAACTAATAAAGCAATGGTGTCAAAAAACCCAAACCCTACAAACTGGAAACTTTTATTAAATGTGGGATCAACAATTAAAATCAAGAATGAAAATTAATATGGATACTTCAGGAATCTTCACAACATTTGGTCTGGGCTAATTCACAGTCATGCTTGGGGAAAATAACAAGAGGAAGGGTTGGGATTTCTAACTTTTTGAACTCATTCTACTCTAATGCTACAGTCATGCAGTTTTGTGCTGGGGCAATATAAAACTCAGATATTGATTATCTTTGCCATTGAGACATGCTGTATTTTTATTTTTTGCTCTAATATTTCTGAAGGTTTCAGAAGTTTCATGTGGGGGGCCCCAGAAAAAAAGGCAGGGGTATTGGAATGCCCGGCCACTCCTGCTTTACCTTTGCTTAATTAATTTATTTCATTGTGTGGATTATTCAACCTATAGAAAAGGAAGCAAGCAGTAGAAAGTAGCAGACAAGAGGCCGAAAAAACACTAAAAGAGGGGAATGACATCTTGGATGAAGCCAGCCGTCTTGCAAATGAAATCAATTTAGCTGTGGAGGTGAGTGTTTTTGTTTTGTTTTTGAGGGTAGGCACATTGAGACAGCTAAGTGGATAATTAAAGGAACGCCTAATTAATCTAACCTTTATCAGTGCTGGACTATTTGAACTGGAAGCACTTGGCTTTCCACTGTTGTGTGTACAGCCTGGTTGTAAAGGATAAATGGGTATATAAACTGATCCAGGTTGACCCAATCTGATTGTATTACACACAAATGCATATATACACATCCCTCACTTTTTACAGACTCTGTCTGCTTCTGTAAGTGTGGGATTAGGCATCTAGGTTTGAATAAAGGATAGTAGCCTTAGAATAGCAGGTGCAAGAAGTCCATAGGCAGTGCTACCCTTGGCTCTATTGTCTAGATGCACATGTACACACATAAAAGGAGTGTGAAACACAACAGAGAAAAGAAAAATAAGAAATTATTACATAAGGGCCTGTGACTGCAGACCTTGGGCTAGGTAAATCAATGGGACTTGCACACCTATCTCACTTGAATGCTTTTGAAAAGCCCACCCTAAAATTTATATGGACATGAGTTTGGGGGGATAGTCAGAAGAAGTGATGGAATGAAGGAAATTTTCAGACCATTCCAGCCAATAAAACATTAGAACAAATCATGCCATCATGTATTCTTCATATGCCATACTGCCTACAGAAAAATGCTTTCAGAAATATTTGAGAGTTTTAACTTTAACATCATTATTTTTGTATCAGTTTTAGGCTAGTTTAACTATAACTTTATTTCTTTCATGCAGTTACTTCTGATTTGCACCAGTGTAAGCTAGCGAGACCTTTAATGGAGAAAAATGAAAATAAATATATTTTAGAAACCTCTAAAACAGTGTTTCTCAAACTGGGGTCACCGATTGTGTAGGGAAAGCCCCTGGCGGGCCGGGCCAGTTTGTTTACCTGCCCCGTCCGCAGGTCTGGCTGATCGCGGCTCCCACTGGCCGCGGTTCGCCGCTCCAGGCCAACGGGAGCTGCTGGAAGTGGCGTGGGCCGAGGGACATACTGGTCGCCTTTTCCAGCAGCTCCCATTGGCCTGCAGCGGTGAACCGCGGCCAGTGGGAGCCGCGATCGGCCAGACCTGCAGACGGGGCAGGTAAACAAACCAGACCAGCCCGCCAGGGGCTTTCCCTACACAAGAGGCGACCCCAGTTTGAGAAACACTGCTCTAAAATAACTTTGCTATAATGCTATGATTTTATGGTCTGATACTTTAGTAATATACATTCCCATTTCTATCCCTGATAATTTGCAAAATATTGAATTTCAAAACAGCCACTGGTCCAAGAAATGATATTTTCTATCCTGCACCTCAAACAAGTGTAATTTTGGGGAAAATTCCACATTTGGGGGGCCGGGATTAGAAAACCTTTGAGGTTGTTTCTTTGGGGGAAAAGTGGTGGCTATTTCAAAAGTGTAGCCCTTAGTGATATGGATTAATAAGCAAAAGTGCAGGTGAGTCAGGCAAAGGTTCACGATAAATAGAATTTGTCTTATGGCTTGGCAGTTTATCTCAGGGATATCACCACAGCATAGTATAAATATTTCTGCATCCATAATTTAGAAAATATCTCCGTAAGAGTGCATGTGTGTGAGTGTTGTGTATAAAGTGTGTGTTTATCTTTTCTCATAAATCATTAAGAAATAAGGAAGAACACCAAGTTCAAGATAGTCAAGTCTTCAATGGAATAGTGGCGTTCAAAATAGCCTAATTGTCCCCATATTTCAACACTGATGTGTTTTTCCTTATTAGTTCACTGAAGTTTTATTAAATGTCCAAGCATATGTGATTACATCTCATAGAGAAACAATATGCAAAGGACTATGATGTTTGCATTCAGCTCTTTAAACACCTTTGTTTTGTGGCTTTCAGTATTTAGACAACTTGGGGGATAAGATGCAACCAATCGCTGATGAGCTGAAGGATAAAATAGATGATCTAGCCCAAGATATTCAGGATAGGATGCTTCCAGAAAAGGTGTTGCAGGCTGAGAACCATGCAGCCCAACTGAATGAATCATCTGCAATACTGGATGGGTAAGACAGCCATTTCTTGATACTTCTAAAACTCTCATAGCCTAGTGTCTAGTATTCCCTGACAGAAATAGAAGGAGATTATTTTCAGACTTTAACTTCTGTGATTATGAATATACAAGACTCTAATGCTCTATATAGAGCCCAATTAGGAAAGGCTAGATTCATTTCTTTGGAGGAGCATCAAAAGTCTGAGTTAGATATGGGACTTAGGAAGGTATTGTACATGTCTTGGGCTATATCCAAGATAATCAAACCCAAACATTTCTGAAAATGAACCAGTAAATGGAAAGTACGGACACTTTCACAAGAAGTTCTCCTATTTAAAAAATATATTTTTTCAATCTGATCTCTCCTGTGCCTTGTACCTTGTGTTGTCATTTACACCAGGGCAAAGTGAGTGCAAACTGGTGTAAGATGTTACCCTTCTCATTTAGTGACATTTTTTACAGTCACTTTTCCACAGTAATATATGACACTGCAACAGGCAAGGAGAAGTCTGTTTATCTTTGTATGTTTGAAATTGGCAGCCTTTAAGAGTGTGCACTTGCTGACTCTGGGGTAAAGGAAGCAATTTAAGCATCACTTTCAAAGCAAATTGAGAATACCTAAAACTTGTTCCCAAAAGCTTTGGTAGATTATTGTTTAGAATTCAATTGCTGAGCTCCCTCATGTCATTTGGAAAGAGTCATACAAACTGATGTGATGTGCAACAGACTGTAGAGAGGCAGGTGCACACAAAATACTGTTGCCAAAAAGTTCCTGTGGCCATTACAGCATAGAAGAACAGAACTCATAGCATCTGCTTTAGAAAGTGCAAATTGCTACAATTTAAACTGAAGGAAAGTCTTCCTGTAACAGGGAGGTGTTGCCCCTTTGGGGCTGGAGGACCTGGAGCTAGCCAACCCTGATTACTAAAGGAGTCACACCTGTGTGACAGTGGCTGATTCTCCTATGCAGAGCAGCAGGTGGCTGCAGTGAGGGGGGAGGTGTGTGCAGGAAACAGTATCCTGAGATGCTATTGCTGATTAGCAGCTGCAACCATCAAGACGGCTCTTGCAGAGACATTGAATTGAGCCCCGGTTCTGGGAAAGACTTGGGACCATGTTGAGTTTGTTTGAGAAACTCTGAAGAAGAGGAAAGCAGAGATGGGGGGGGGGGCATAGAGCAACCTCTAGCTATGAGGGGATGCTTGTCACTCCCTGCTATGCCTCCTTACTTGCTGGTAATCATGGGGGGCAAGGCTTGTACTCTCTCCTCCTTTGATAGATTAAGGTAACTCAGAAAAAGGCACATGTATCAGTGTGTCCAGATGCGGCGCTATTGTGAATAGTTTGCTCTGCATTAGCTATTCCAGTCAATTTCCTCATGTAGACAAGCCCTTAATCCACCAGAGGGTAAAGAACTCAGGGTATAGAACCAGTCAGGAATTTTTGACAATTTTTGTTTTCAATCAGGAAAGTGCTGATTAGTTAAACCTGAAACTTTTCACAGAAAGGTTCCTCAGATTCAGGATGGACTTTCTGGTGAGAAAGAGAGTGACACCAACCCATCCAAGAATAGCCAGTTGGTTAGGACACTGAGATGGGATGTGGGAGATCCTGATTCAAGTCCCTGATCTGCCTGGTTCAGAGCACCACCAGGCTATAGAGTCACTCTCTCAATCTCTCCTGCTTGAGCTATTCCACTTTGCGTACATAATTAAATATTCACTGGGCTAGAAAGAGAGAGACTCAGACTCTGTAGCCTGGTGGTTAGGTCCCTCACCTGGGACGTGGGTGACTTGGGTTCATAGCTCTGCTCAAATCAGGCAGAGCAGGGACTTGAACCTGGGTTACCCACATTCTAGGCTATTGACCACCAGGCTATTGGCTATTCTGAAGCGGGTTTGTTTCTGTCTTATGGTTTTTTGCAAAATGTTTGAAAGATCTCAGTTTTGTTCCAGGGCAGAACTAAACATATTTCAAAACCTCAAAAAAATTTCACAACATGGAATTATTGTTTTCCAGCCAGCCCTACTCATAAACTGATAAGCTTGAGAAGGTTGATAGACTATCCAGTAGATGGTGTTTATACAAAAACACCATTGAATGTCATACAAATATGTCACTCAGAATATGGTTCGGCTCTACAGAAGGGACTATATAAAAATAGCACTGGGGGCTCCCTGTTTATTGTGTCTCTCCAATTCCATATCAAATTTAATGAATTCACAGATGAAAAAATGCTTTTTTTCTACTTGTCAGTCAAGCTGGGCTTCCTCCTTCTCATGCATCATCATATCGCTGGTAATAAATATCCTGCAAACCATATATTATGCTCTTTGTTACATTTGTGCAACTGCATTGTCTGCAATTTGTGCCCTCACTTGTACCCGAAGTTACAGAGATATAAAAGGGGGCATCATTTGATCTACCAAACATTTATTACCAATGTTGATGTATCCAGGGGTGAAAGTAACTTAAAGGACTTACCGGTACGCTGGAGTCCTGAGCGGGGCCTCAACCGGAAGAGGTGTGGCCTCAACCGGAAGAGGCAGGGCCTTTCAATATTTAAAGGCCCTGGGGCTCTAGCTGTGGCTGGGAGCTCCAGGGCCTTTAAATCAACCGGGAGCTACCAGCTGCAGAGGCGGCTGGGAGCCCCAGGGCTCAGGGGCGAATGAAAGGGCCCGGGGCTCCAGCCGCCGTGGAGCTCCTGGCCCTTTAAATCACCGTGGGAGCCCTGCCGCCACTACCACAGGGCGGCAGGGCTGGGGCTAGGGCTGGGGTAGCGGCAGCAGGGCTCCAGCGGAGATTTAAAGGGTCTGGGTCTCCGGCCGCTGCGGGGAGCCACGGGCCCTTTAAAGCACCGCCGGAGCTTCGGCAGCGGGGCTTGGGTGGCGCTTTAAAGGGCCCGGGGCTCCCCGCAGAAGCTGGAGCTCTGGGCCCTTTAAATCACCACCGGAGAAGCCGGTCCAGTCGGGCACGGCGTACCGGCTCTTGCTGGTATGCCGTACCGGACCGTACTGGCTTACTTTCACCTCTGGATGTATCCTCAGCTTTCATTTTCAGAGCCCAGAGTGAGTTTGCAGGGCTGGCAGTTAGGGGGAAAATATTTTCATATGCAAGTTGAGCAAATTTGATATGGCATCAATGAGACACACATTGTGGAGTTGCCTGCTGCTATATTTTCATAATAAAGCCCCACTTTGAAAAGGGAAATGATCCCCAGGATCTTAAAGCACTTTCCAAAGTAGCACTGGCCAAAATGTTCAGACCTCGGTAGGTAAAGTTAGGCTCATAGATAAAAGTGGCCTAATTTTTAGTGGGGTTGTACACATCCAACTCCCATCAACTTCAATGGGATTTGTGTGTCCAAAACATTTCTATAACACCTTCCAGATGAATGTTTCAAACTCCTTTACAAGCAATCATGAGTTTAGTCTCACAACGACACTGTAAGGTAAGTAGTATTTTCACCATTTCATAGATGGAGAGACTGAGGCTATGTCTAGGCTGCAATCATTGGGTGTGATTGCAGCTGGAATAGACATACCAAAGTTAGCTTAAAACTAGCTAGCTCAGGTCCCAGAGCAGTGAAGTTGCTTCAGCATTGGCTGTACAAATCTGCCCAGAACCCTGCTGCTGCAGCTTCACGGATCCGGGACCCAAGCTCGCTAGAGTAAAGCTAACCTCAAGTATATCTACTCGAGCTGCAATCACACCAGTGATTGCAGTCTTAGACATACCTTGAGCAATGAAGAGGAAGAGTGACTTGCTCAAGGTGTAGCGCTCAGTGCGCGCAAAACACGGATCTCTTGATCCCCGGTAGCCTGCTGTAACACAGCCTCCCATCTTTGGCCATTTTTGTTTTTTCAAAGCTGCTACATGGATAAAATCACATCTTTTAATGTGTATATTTTTAAAACTCCCACAGTAACTTACAGTTTGGAACAAGCAATTTATCTCGGTGCCCACATCTTTTTCAGATAACTAGCAGGTCCAATTCTAAAGACTTGTGAGTAGAAGCTCTTAGCAGCTATTTCCATGCCAGTGTACAGTATCCCTGGGGAACAAGCCACACAATTACCTCAGATAAAGTATCTGATTTGATACTTGCAAAATTACCAGTTTCATATTCAATGGAGTCATATCTGAAAAGTAATCTTTAAAAATTGAAGCTTTTGATGTGGTGTTATGTATGAGATCAAGGGGGAGAGGAATTGCACAGTCTTGTGTGGGGATATCCTGTCACTGTCGCCTTGTGTCAGGATAAAGCTATTTATCTCAGACGCCTAGACACTAGATATTTGTACTTTCTATTAACTATCTATGGTATTTATATGGACCTCATTACCATAGTAGCTATGTGCCTCACAATCTTTTGAATGTATTTAACCTCAGAACTTGGCTAACCTCACAGGGGTATTGTTATAGCAATATTACTAAGACACGGAGAGACTAACAGTGATTCTACCCTTAGAGCTGAAGGTGTACTTTGTGACCTGTACTAGCTCTGAGCAAGCTAACATGCTAAAAATAGTGTAGCCGCCGGAGGAGCTAGCCACCCCGAGTAAGTCCTCAGGCAGCGAGCCCTTCACGCTGCTGCAGCTACATGGCTATTTTTAGTGAGCTAGCCAGGGTACATCTTCTCAAGATGGAAATTACATCTCAAGCTCTAAGTGTAACTGTCCTGTGACTTGCCCAAGATCACCCAGGAAGTCTGTGGTGGAGCAGGGAATTGAATGTGGGTTTCCTGAGTTGTAGTCTAATGCCCTAACCACTGGACCATTCTTCCTTTCAACGTGAAATAGCTCCTTAACCCACGGTATACAAAACTATTGTTTCTCCATGTGACACTATGAAAATAAAATTTGACACCCCCCCCCTTAAACACTTAGCACCCACACTCTGGAAACCTCAATTATGGCATTGTGCACTAGAGCCAATCATTAGAAATCTGGGCTGTTTGGCTCAAAGTGCCAATGCATTTTGCTCTGTTGAGCTACAACTGCAGTTTTTAATGGTGTGCTGTACCTTTTCCACCCTAACAGAATCCTTGCTGAAGCTAAAAATGTCTCATTCAATGCCACTGTAGCTTTCAAGGCATATAGCAATATCAAGGACTATATTGATGAAGCAGAGAGAATCGCCAGGGAGGCCAAGGCCCGTGCAAATGAAGCTATGCAACTGGTAAGAAAAGTGAATGGTGTCTGTTGGACGGGAAGCTCAGGCTGCTTCTATACTCCAGGCTCCCTGCACCCCCTTCATTCCAACTTCCATGCTCTACTATCCTACTGCTCTATCTATACCCTCTCCTACTGCAAGAGCCCCCAGTTCTGAGATTATCTCTCCACATACTCTTAGTCTATGTCCCTCCTGATCCCATTTTCTCCTCTGTGCCCCCTATCCTATCCTTTTCTGGACTACTTCCCCTTTATTTTTATCTCTCTCTCATTCCCTTCTGCCCATGCGTCCCTTCACCCCGCATCCCTGACTCAAGCCAGCAGCTGCTGCAACAAAACCTCAAGACAGGAGCAGGTCAGTTTCAAGTCAATGTTCTGAAGAAATCTTTATCTTGGCAATCCCCCACAATAGCTCCCTAAAAATATTTAAGGGCATTTCACCACAACAAGGCCATTGAAACAAAACAGAACTGGAGATGGTGGGGCCAGTCCATTCTGCAGATGTGATGAGCCACACAAACTTAGGAAGACTTTTGGGGAAGGAATGGCAGAACGATTTTTAAACACTGGAAGCAAAAAACTGCATTTCCAAACTGTACCAAGCTTCACAGAAAAGCTTCGTCCCCAAGATGAGATGCAACAAGTAAAATTTCAGGGGGTTGGTTCTTTGGGCGGGTCAGAGCAACTAGAGGGATTTTAAATGGGTATTATAATGGGAAGCTAGCTCTTTAACTTCAACTATGCAGGAACTACCTCTGCTCCACAACAAACTCAGCAGAGGCAGAAAGCCAGGGATATTTTGTATTGGGAGTAATGAAGGAGTTAAAAGCTTATTTATGGAGGCAAATATGTGACCAACTGACCTGCACTTGACAGACACACAGGCTAAAAATACCCCTGCAGATGACAGAAAACAGTGAAATTGGAAAGTCCTTATACCAGATAAAGAAATTGCACTGATACAAATAGCTAGCAGAAACAATACAAATCCCTGTGGATTCAGAGTTACAAGGCTAGAAATAAGGACAATGTGACCAGTCCATATTCATGAATAAGATAATAAGGTCTGGATTTTAAATCGGTGGTTGTCACATTTTTAGTAACTTCAAATATTAACTTACGGTTCAAGTAGCACTAATTACTGAATTTATCTCTTGATGGGAAAATGGTGCCTCACATATTGATATGTGCTGGTGATCTATAAACATAGTTCCTTCTATCAGAATTACCAATTTTAACACAAAGGCAAATAAAGAGTAGTGGGTTTATTTTCAGAATAAAAAAACAGAAAAATATCTCTATCTTTTGGTCCTTTGATGCCTCAGAGACAGTGAGGGAGACAGATGTTATGATGGTTGAATGGGAAAGGGAGATGCAATAGTCAGGAAACAAAGCAGGTGATTGCTATATGGCTACAAAAGGGCATATGTCAGAGAGGCAATGAACCAGCTGATTATACTATATAGAGAAAAAGGATAGATAATTTGAAATGGAATGAAGAAAGGATGTGGATAGTGTGATATAAATAGAGACAAATGTTTAGCAAGTAAGGAGACTAAGGCATGATTAAGGCAGCATTTTTAAGGGTGCTCATTCTTATGGATTCAATCGGTATAGCCTAATTTGTTATATGCAAGTTGTATAGAATAAGGATCTAATTGATAGAAAAATAGGAATGTGGAGGAAACTGCTGCCCTTTTTAAAGTAATGAGTTTAGGAAAGTTCTTCTTGCTAGGTATTTGCCATTCCTACCCTACATAACCTATAATAAAATACCTACTTCTGTATCACACAGATTCTTAAATAGAAGTGTGATATATGGCCATTTTAGGGTTTTATTTATGTTAATGGAAAGGATGCTTTCTTTTAAAATGAAGTTGACAGTATTAAAAGCTAGAACTAAAGAGACTAAGAAGCATTGCAGTAGCAGGAAGCCTGATAGATGACTAGAAAAGCTAATCCATATTTAAAAATATGACAGAAGAATTCCTCCCCTGATTTTTTATGATGGATTCATTCTCCCTTTTAAAAGCAAAATAAATTAATCACTGATGCAGCTCCTCCAGCATTCAAGCAGCTTACCACGGCCCATTACTTAGCATGGGTAGCGATGGTGATCGGGTCAACTGACTGAAAAGTTAAATCATGATAAAGGATTTGGCTTCTAGTTCAGAGTTTAGAATCACAGTTTTAAAGTGACGCTTCAAGAGATATTTTAAATGTGATCACTTTTTTTAAAAGTGCAGGTGTGGTGTACTAAGCAAGATCAAGGGACTAGGGCTTGCTCTATATTACAGAGTTAGGCTGACATAAGGCAACTTGTGTCAACCTAATTATGTCAGTTGCTCCCACTGACGCAAGTGCCATACTACACCGACATCCTAACTCCATCTCCTCGAGAGGCACAGGGCTTGTGTCGGTGTAGTTAGGACGACGCAGTGTAGTAGACACTGCATTACTTACATTGGCTGGTGGCTGTCATTCTGGTCAGTTTCACAGCTCCAGCCATGACAAGAAAGCCTGGGGCCCATGGTGGCCTCCAGGTAGAGCCTGACTGCCATCACAGCTCCTTGCTCCCAACCGCGCTGCTGCCTGTGCTCCCCACTCCTGCTGGCAGCCCTGCTGCATCTGGGCTCCCTGCTCCCAACCGTGCTGCTGTCCGGACTCCTGGCTCCTCGCTCAGGGAGCCGAGAAGTTTGGGTGGCTGCCCCCTGCTCCTGGCAGGGAGGCGAAAAGCCCAGGGGGCTCTATGAGTCTGAGTCTATTGGTAATGTCTGTGCTTTTCGTTAAGTCAATATCTTATTAGCCACAAATCACCAAAATGCACACTTTGCATAAGATGCTTTGATTAGTTGACTCTTTTTGAATAGCATATTTCCTTTTAAATTGTTTTCAATCTGTACATCTCTATTTATCTCTGAAAAGGTCTTTGTAAATATTATCTTTATGCTGTATGTAGTGCAATCAGGACTGCTGGCACAAATACCAGCTTGGCCCTAATTACTCAGCCCCTTATTCAACCCACATCTTGTTTTTGCATTGCAAATGCCGCCTTTCCAATTCATTTTATCAAATATAAACTGCTTTAATAGCCAGTCAAGCAAGCCCAGCAAATTGTTAATAATAACAAAAATGATCATTAGATCTGAAGTTCCATGCTCACAGAGTGATCATTCCCTAGCTTCTGAAGCGCAAAGGGGAAAAGAACATAAAAACATAATCTGATTTGACAGGTGTCAAAACTGGCCAAACATGCCTCCTTCAGGAGCAATTCCCTTGTTGCATTGGAGATCAAGTAATGATTCCTCACGGATACTCTTTTTAAGGGATTATGGGTATCATTGTTTACTATACGTGCAATGAATTACATTAGCTGTTACTCTGTTAAAAATAGATATATAAAACCCAGCTCTGCAGTTTTTATGGGTATGTTGAAATCAGCAGTTCCGTGTGCACGGTGACTGCAGACCTTGGGTCTGTGAAGCCCTAAGTGAGCTTGGAAGTGTGGAATACTATTGCACAATAATGCAGTCACCTGGATTTTGTTTCAGGAGAGCACTTAAGCACATGCTTTAGTCAGTCCCTATTCAGGAAAGCACTTAAGTATGTGTTTCATTCCTATATGATAACAAGGAGCCTGAAGCTGGTAGCTGTGTGTATATGGAGTACCGCACCGTAAGAAGTAAAATGCTCCCTTACAGAGAACCACATTGTGAGGGTGTATTGAATTTCCAAAGAATCCAGGGCTTCTAACAAGATTGTGATATCAGCAGGCAAATGTATTGGCTCTAATGTACAACAGAGAAGTGGGAGAAATCTGCAAGTGTTCAAAAATATGACCTCTGGGCTTTATGGGAATATAAATATTAAATAATAACAGTATCATTTAATTGGCATGTAGTTAATTTTTAAGTACATGTATCTGCCCTGAAAAATGAAAAGTAGTTACTTCTTAATTACATACTAGTTACAAGGCTATGACCCATGACTAATATAAAATGTTATCTGGCTGTCAGGAGTATTCTCAAAGAAATGCAGTCTGTATTATGGAGTGACTGGAGTTCATTCTCTCAAACTGAACAGTAAATGATTCAGATTCTAGAGCATTTCCTAGCAAGTTAAAATACTAATTTAATTTAGAAAAACAGTTTTTCCTATCAGTCAACCTTTGAACTGTAGGTGCAGCTTTGTGTGTTTCTCAAAGAATGAGATTTTTAAATAGTATTTAGTAGTTAAGAATTTCAGATTTAACTACACCTTACCATTTTGTCCCCCTCCTAAGCCTATTTTCATTCATTTTACCTTGACTGACTTGGTTTGATTCAGGAAATACAATTGCTATGAGAACATCTCGGTGGTCTATATTAGAGTCTGTGTTGTGAGATCTAGTCTATTTATTAAATGTTTCATAGCTGTTGTTAGGGAGAAGTACTGAACTGTATTATATTATGGTGTCCATAGTTGCAGGAAGAAATCCAGACTGAAAAAATATGCTTACAAAGATTTGAAAAAAATCTGCTCCTAGATTCTATTCTGCTTTCACTACATTCAGAAACAATTTCTCTTTCTCTCTCTTTTATTAACTTCATCATTGACATTCCAAGGGAGCCCTGGTTTCTTGTAAAAATAAAAGTAAATTAATAAGTGAAAAGTATTTTATTAATCTCTGTTGGAGGACCAGTATAATGGCAGCAGCATATAATTCAGAGTACATTGATGACCGCTTAAAATTTCAATGATTCTTCAGCTAGATCTTCCTCCTATTCTTTTTATTGCTTTAAACTTGCCCTGAACCAGCTTAAAAATACTTTTCTGTAAATGACACTGCTTGTTGGCCTGCAGGCATCTGGTCCTCAAGGATCACTGAAGGATGGTGCCAAGAACTCGCTTCAGAAAAGCTTCAGGGTTCTTAATGAGGCCAAGAAGTTAGAAAATGATGTTAAAGGTATGTGTACTGTATATGACATTAGTTTATGTTGATAAGCTACTAAGATCTGGTATGTTCCTAGTGCAAGGAAGACACATCAGTGGGAAATGAAAAAAAAAAAAAAAAAGCTCAGCCAGGGGACACTGTGACCTAATTCAGAGCCTTAGACCACTAGGACATCCTGATAGCATGAAATGTAACTTTATGACTATTTATTTAAGACTAGCTTCAAATTCTGACTGTGGGTCCATGCAAAGTCTTATTGAAGTAATATGTGCCTACATGGGCTATCTGGGTGTTCGGTCCAGTAGGGCTACTTGCTCCCTGATACTGGTGGGCAGATAAGGGGGTGGGTAATGGTGGAGCCTTAGCTTCATCACTGATTCACTGGCTACATTAGGTGAGCCAGCATCATAGGTGGTGAGTAATTTACTACTGTTACAGGCCAGCAATAAATTACTACCCCACCAACCTAGGAGTAATGATGAAGCAATGTAGGCTTTGCAATGAAGAGCTATGTCTCTGAGTCATAATGTCTCCCTGGACTATTCATGGCTTGGTGTTAGAGCTGGGAAGAGAATTGAGGGTTTTTCCACTGAAAATTTCAATGAAATAGGGAAAAAAATGTTTTCATCAAAATTTTCATAGGAAAATTCCAATTTTTCATTAAAAAATTACAATGTTTCACTTTTTAATAACTGAAAACCATAAACATTGAGCCCCAAAACTGCAGATTTGGGGCTAACAACTGTCAAAAACCAAACCAATTTCAGTTTTTAGCAAAAACTTTTTTGCTGTTTAGTTTTCAGTATTCCAATGAAAAAAATCAAACATTTTTGAGGAAATGAGACACTTTCAGTGAAAATTTTCATTGAATCAAATGCAATTTTCTATAGCAAAGAATTTTCATCAGAAAATTTTGACCAGCCATAATTGGTGCAGCTGATGCATTATTTCTTGCTGAGGGCTTTGCTTAAAGTCAGATTCTAACCCTCAAAATACGTGCATTACCTTAATATATAGTAAAGCAGGTCAAATCATATTTATATATAATGTATTTGAATATTTTTCCTATCAATTTTTGAACATATTATTGGTTAATATATTTGTCATTATTTGACCAGTACATCTTGCAGCCAGTAGTAGCCTACTTCCAGAGTTTTTTATCCAGATAAATCCTAAACTGTTTTATAAACTTCTTAAAGAGTATACAAAATCACTTCTTGTAACACTAATGAAAGCCATCTCTGGATGGAGTAGAATATAACATCTGTTTAATAGTTGTCAACAACCCTCCATAACAGCTTAGGATAAAAAGTGAAGAATACCTTATTGGAATGAAACTGAAGGGGAAATATTTGGTAAGCAGAATACAGTTACCCTCTTTGAATTTGGCCAGTACTCTGAGGTTCCCACCTCTGCGCTTGTGGAAAATGCTAGGGGTCTTTAATGATCACAAGTGGTCTTGACTGCTGTTTTTATGTCAGCCAAAGAAAAACACCTCCAGAACTATAGCATTTGGGGTCAATGGTTTAATAAAAACTTGGAAAGAAGGGTGCCACCTACTGAATCAGCCTTTGAAGGCCTTCTATCCAAGTACTAACCAAGTTTGGTTTAGGATATCAAATCCAGGGTAGTAACTTTGTGGCTTATTTCAAATTAAGATCCAGTAACTTTGACATGCATTCCTTTGTTATAGTTTGAAATGTCATCCTGGATCTTTTGGAAAAAAGCTATGTGCAATGATCATAGCATCTCTTGAATTTTGAGTAATAATCATGACATAGTCGGATCAAGCTTAACTGGCTGAAATTATCATAGCAATCTAGGGACACCTGGAAATAACCATGAAGACAGGAATGTTACAGTCCTTGGAAGCCTGTGAGAAGAAACAGATATGGGGCCTGCAAGGAAATAAAAAAGATGGCATCCTGTAAATAGAGAGACTGACATGATTTTTCTTGCTTACAAATTGAAAGCTGATCATAGTATCTGACAATCAAGATGATTTCTTTGCTTTATGCATCATCACTAGAAAATCACCAACAATAAGATTCTGGAATCAGGTCATAGCTGGTTATTTCCTTGATAATGCCTAAAGCCATCTGTAGTGATAACATTCGTTATAAATTGTTTTTGTTAGAACGTAAACAAATTTTGTTCAGAAAATGATTGGGTCCAGTCCTTTGGTCCTTTTCCTGCAAAACCCCCATTGACCGCATGCAAGTTGTAGTACAAAAGCATAAGGTCTAAGAGATCAAACCCTGAGGAGGTAGATCTTAGTGTGTCTTTTTGGCTTTTTGCACTTAAACATATTTTGGCAGCCCTAGGAATTCAACCAACAGAACATATTTAACATGCAGTAAGTAGCTGTCAGGTTTAAAGAGATCATTTATTATGTTTTACTATCATATTCTCTTTGGGAATTAAAAACATTTTATTACAGTCTAAAAGTGCAGGAGATGTGAACATTTGTAGCACTGATAGCTTGTAAAGCTGGATGTACATTTTGGTTGCCCATTCCATGAAATTCTCTTGTTTGTCTTGACTGCAAGATTTAGTAAAGATATAGTTTATTATTATTATATATTATGAAATTTGAGAGCAGCCCATAGTAACATGTGGTGCAGATCCACCAAGCCGTTGGAGAGTGGGGAGCAGGAAGTAGTCAGGTGAGGGAGGAAGGATGCCTATCTCTCTAAACTCACAGGCATTCAAGTAGTAAACCCCTTTCTGGGGTACAGTTTACTCCATCATGCACTGTTGGCCTGTTTCAAAGACCTGTGTATAGGGGACAGTAGAGATCTGGCTCTATCTCCTCCCCATCCACTTTGATGACCACATTTATTTTGAATACACAGTGCCACAAGCAGTGGAGCACGGTCCATAACAATGATTGATATATTATGACTATTATGATATGGGATTCTATGAATAGAGAATTAAAGGAGGGTAATAAAATTAATGCTATGGGTTTATGGAAAATAGATCCTGTCAGACTAATTTGATACCTTTTCTGATGAGATTACAAGTTTGGTTAATAAAGGTAATAGTGTTGATGTAATATATGTAGACTTTTGTAAGGTGTTTGACTTGGTGCCACACAACATTTTGATAAAAAAACTAGAACAATCTTAAATTAGCATGGCACACATTAAATGCTGGTTATCTGATAAGTCTCAAAATAAAATTGTAAATGGGGAGTCATGATCGAATGGGTGTGTTTCTAGTGGGGTCCCACAGGGATTGGTACTTGACCCTATGCTGTTTAACGTTTTTATTAATGACTTGGAAGAAAATTTAAAATCATCACTGGTAAAGTTTGCAGATGACACAAAAATTGGGGGAGTGGTACATAATGAAGAAGACGGGTCACTGATACAAAGTGATCTGGATCCCTTAGCAAGCTGGGTGCAAGCAAACAATATGTGTTTTAATATGGCCAAATGTAAACATCTAAGAACAAGGAACACAGACTATATTGATACAATGGAGGACTCTATCCTGGGAAGACTCTGAAAAATATTTGGAGATCATGGTGGATAATCAGCTGAACAAGCGCTCCCAGTGCTATGCCGTGGCCGAAAGAGCTAATGAGATCCTTAGATGCATAAACAGGGGAATCTAGGAGACGTTATTTTACCTCTGTATTTGGTACTGGAGCGACCACTGCTGGAACACTGTGTCCAGTTCTGGTGTCCACCATTCAAGAAGGATGTTGACAAAGTGGAGAAAGGAGCCATAACATGATTAAAGGATTAGAAAACATGCCTTATAGTGATAGATTGAGCTCCTTGAGTCTATTTAGACTAACAAAGAGAAGGTTAAGGGGTGACTTGATTATAGTCTAAGAACCTACATGGGGAACAATGGGCTTTTCAATGTAGCATCACATTGGCATTGCATGATCCAATGCCTGGAAGTTGAAGCTATACTAATTCAGACTGGAAATAAGGCGTACATTTTTAATTATGAGAGTAGTTAACCACTGTAACAGCTTACCGAGGGTCATGGCGGATTCTCCATCTCTGATAATTTTGAAATCAAGATTGGATATTTTTCTAAAAGATCTGCTCTAGGAATGACTTGGGGGAGGTTCTATAGTCTGTGTTACACAGGAGGTCAGAGTAGATGATTAGAATGGTCCCTTCTGGCCTTGGAATCTATGGCTATCTGAAGAAGTTACACAACTATATTGGAACAGTCATTTATTATGGATACTGCTTCACTGTGCAAGACATCTTGTGCTCAAAGGAAAAAGCGAGGACATAATTTGGCTCAGATATGAGTGAATTCCATATGCATATATAAGCATATCACCTAGCCCTGAAAAAGCATATTACAATATAAATTATATATTTAGGGGATGTTTTAAAATACACTCCAACCAAAGTTTCACTCCTATCAAAATTTACAGAAGTGAAAGTGCAAATAGTGTAAAGTATTTGCAAGACAATTTCAAGCGGAAAGGGACATTTATAAATTCACAAACTAGGTTCTCATCTACAGTCACGCAACCCCACTGAAACAGATGTTTTTTTCATTAGGATTCTTTAATAACGATTTATAGTAAAATTGCTTTGTAGAGGCATAAAACAATGTTTCATTGCATGGATTCTGACCATAATAAAATATGGTCTCAAATTTCACCTGTCCTGCAGAAATCAGTTAAAATTTGTGCCCTGAATGCAGATACAGCAGAGTAAATTCAGTGAGCAGATTTCCCACCTCCCTCTGCTTTTACATCAAAATAATGATGTTACTGGTATTAACATAATCCCTCCTGTACGTGTTGGCATTTCTGGGATGGAAAGTGAGAGCTGAGATTAAAACTAATAGAATTAAACCTCCTTAGCTGCCCTCTTCAGAATCCCTACTGGAAATACAGAAGTGAAAGATGGATGATGGGCACTCTATAAAGAGCTGGTAGACAGAAGTGATCATTAGTTTAGAATTTCTCTCTCTGCACTACAGGTAGTACATTAGTTAAAGTAATGAAAACCCGTAAACCATTCAACTAATCTATCCTCCAGGAAGCCAGGCCTAAGCTATGACGGAGATGGGAATGTTTTCTTGCTACATTATGACATTCTCATGATTTGTGGCCAATTACGCTAGTTATAAAATGGCTGTTAATCAGAAAAATGCCATATATTACTTCCAAAAACTGCTGAAATAGTCCTTACAGAGCAAAACTTCTGACAGCAGCTATTACAATGGAGGTTTAGTCATTTCTCTCTCTGTGGGACTGAGAATTAGAAGGAATAAACTTGGTGGGAGAAGTAGATTCTATTTGTAGTGCTTTGCCTAAGTGTAGAGTTTCGAGAATTTGGCTGTGAGGGAGTGAATGCAGCTGCCTGCCAGCTTTTCTCTCTGTCTGTCTGTACCTTGACAGATTCTCAGCTTGCCAGGAGCAATTTGTCTTCCTTATAATTTTGAATTTACATTTTTAAAAATATGATTGCTCCTGTGCAGATTTGAGATTAAATATGGAGATTAGTCCGAACAGATCAATGAAAAGTGAAGTAAAATTATGTACAAGCTCCCTTTAAGCTGGAGACATAAAGTCAGGTGGCCTCTGAAATCCAGCTCATATCATTTTCTTTAGTTTAAGAATTGACAGCTTGAGGAGACTCTACCCCTCCGACAACAGATGAACCTTTTTAGCTAAAACATTTCACTTCTGACAAGTACAGGTAAATCTCACGCAGGGAATTTGTCCCTACCTGAAGTGGATTTTAGCTGATCTAGTGTGTTGTAATCACTAAATGGTTACACATAGTAGAGCTCCTGTATTAATTTTGGTAACCAGCATACTCTTCAGTACAAACATTACAATCAATACTAAATATACAGGGTTTTTTTTAGTAAAGATTGAGCAACACAGGCTGCATCTCTCTCATTACATCTCTATTTCTTCTGCTTATTCCTGTCTACTGTCTTGCATATTCTGTAGATAAAGAATTAACTTGGGACTCATAATCCTCTTTATAGGATAAGACAGTGGGGAGCAAGAATTCTATTTGCGAAGGAGCAAAACAAATGTAATAGAAGCAGCAAGATATACATATAATTTCACCAGCTAATTTGGACGGTACCCAGCCAACATTGGCTACTGTGTTTGCAGTTTCCATGGTTTTAAAACTACTCTTTAAAAATAATCTAATGAAGCTTCCTTTCCCATTCTTTGGTGTCACGCATTTAACTATGTGTTCTTTATGATGGCGTCTTAGACAATTTCCCTTGAGAACATGCATTGGGCCATGTTACTATAAGAAAACTATATATGTTAGCAGCCAAGTTAAGGTATTTTAATGGTGCCATGTCATCAGCAATTAATCAGTGGCCCCAATATATAAAATCTGCAGAGACCTGAATTATTCCTTAGACATATAAATGGATAAATCATCCTCCATTTATATGTAGCTCCTTAATCACCTACAATACTCAGGCATATATGGTGCCAGATTAAAATGTGGGGAAATGGTTTTGCTCTTATGACTTCTTTATGTTTGTTTATTTTTCTGCTGAGTAGACAATGCTTTATCCCTTAGTGCTATGTTTAACAACAGAAACATAAAAATGATTTGCCCATCTTAATCCAGGTCACAGGAACAGGTGTCCACTGCACAAAACACAATCACAGCCAGCACTAATTGGTGTTCTTGTGCAACCCCCTCACAGAAGCTAAGAACTGAGTGGGTATACAGGGACCAATCCTGCAAGGCATTGAGCCAACTCAATTTCAGTGGGAGTTGAGGGTTCTCAGCATCTTACAGGAATGAACCCATTAACTCCTCCCAGGCCAGAGGTAAAGCATGTTAACTGAGCAGTGTGGACAAACTTGTATTGCAGCTGGTCATGTTGTACCTATTCTCTAGCTAACTGAAGGATTTTGGTCTCCAGCATCTTTCAGTACTAAATATTGAAAGGAGAGGAAAAAATTCCATGTTAAATGAAGCCAGTATATGTCCTGATTAATATACGACATACCTGCTCAGTGCTTAATAAAAAGTACTGTCTGAATGATAGATTTACAACAGGTTATTTCCCAATATTGCCTTTAAGAACTTTATTACTTAGCAAAAATTTTAAGCGAACTTCTCATTAACAATAGTTTTAGGAGCTCCTCCCCTTCCCTCCCTTTCAGCAAGGGACTGCCTTAGGGCATTTATTTATGGCTTTATTCTTCTAATACTAAGAAAACAATTAAAAATACATTTGATAAATTAAAAAGAAAAAATATTAAACAGATGGAGTTTGAATATTCAAATTTAGGAGTTCCGGAGGGACTGAACTTATTAAAATCCATAAAAATTAGTTTGATGCTATGGTTACAAAGCTGGAAACAGAGGTCTGGAAACACAATGCTTCAGAAATATAGAAGGGGAATAATTAGCATAATTTCTGGATCTGGCAGGCTAGAGAGGAGGAGAGGAGACAATTTAAGACCATACAGCAAAATTACTAGAAACACCACCTGAAATGAATAAAGTATGTCAGAATTATTAAAAAATTTATACACACTAATCTTCCAAAAAGGGACCAGAGACATTGGGGAAATATCAGGCAAATATAGAAAATTAAATGGATCTAATTAAAACTGTTTGGAGGCTGATCTTAGTAGACAAGAAATTAGCTCTGCTACATTCTCTGATCATTTAGGACTAGATTCTGATGCCTTTACTCTCATCTAGAAGCACCTTACTAGTAGCCCCACTGACTTGACTATTCAATGAGATTAAGAGTTTCAGAATCTGATGCTTAAAAGTACAAGGCACCTGGGCATCAAAGTTAACCTTTATACTGTAATTCAAACAAGATCTTTCCTGGGGCTTACTGCAGCCTCAACTCACCTCCCTGTCTCCCCCAGCTTGCCCAAACAGGGAGGCTACCTCCTGTTCTATGTGAGGCACTTCCCAGGAGTGAAGCCTTAGCTCCACCCAGCTCAAAATATTCCCCACCCTCCTACCTTAAATAAGAGGAGCAGATTCTTCCCTGGTTGACATTTCAGACAGTCTTGCAGCCCAAAATGTATCTCTCACTTACATGCCCCCCAAACATTGCCCCTCCCACACAGCAGAAGAGGTATAGGTGGGGGCCTCTAGTGCACAAGGGCTTGATCCTGCAATATGCTGAGTGCCCCCAACTCTCAATAAGTTTAAGATGCTTGGCAGGATCAGGCCCTACCTGGGTAGTTAAATGTTTTTTTTCCAGGGAGCCATAGATTTGCTTGGACCAGCTCCCCAGCTCCCCCCAATTTGAGGCCGGCTCCTAATCCTTTCCTTTTTCATCCTCCATCAGGATGACTGCTCATGCTCCAGTGGCTGCTGTCCCTCAGCCCCCTTCCTCTCCCACCGGTGACTGTCTCTCTCTTTCTGCCCTTTGTTGCACTGCCTGACCCAGAGGTCGTGTGGATACGTGTGCGCTTTTTCTCGCTTTTCTTCCCATTTTTTAAAAATACAACTTTTAAAAAAGCGTTTTAAAAAGTGCAAGCTACTAACAAAAGAGCCTCACTTTATAAGGCCAATGTTAATACTGTTCAAATAAATCACCTGGAAAGGAATAAAACACCTAAATACATATCTGTTCATTCATTACAATAATTGGTCAATCAATCAAAGAGACAGCTATTGTGCTGTCATTAGAGCGCATGGGATTCAAGCATAGAGTATATCGTCTATCCAAAGATATTCAGTATCCAAATGAATACTATACACTTGGCCAGTTAATTAAGAAATCAGGAAAATATGAATTTTTTGACACACAAAATCATTCGATTCACCGATAGTAAGTGATTAGCTAGTTTTGAGAGTTACAAAAAATCTTCAAGCCTTTTCATAATCTACGAAAATGCATATCTTGGTTTTATAGGTAATGTACAGTTTTCTTAGATTTTATTTTTAAAAAATAACAATTTGTCTTCCTGTCTGTACACATCCATCTTTGAGAGATTTTAATCTTTTATAATCTATTGACTGGTTTCCCTCAAGCCACATCCAGGAAAGTTAATACCCATCAGTCCTGAGAAAAGCAAATATGCCTTCTCTTTTTAAAAAAGTCTTTGGAATTCTGTAATAGTCACTGAGAAAATTAAAAGTAGTTAACAAAGTTCTTCAGTTCTTGTCTTACTATACTGTTCTGTATAGCAGCTCAAACAGAGGGGTCCCAACCTGTTCCAAGCCAGTATGTGCCACTGTAATACAAACAATAATAATAATAATAATAATAATTGTTGTTTCAGGTCAATGTGAGACAGACACAACTGTCACTTGCGAAGTAACTCCCTGCTCTCCATGTGTCAGTATATAATGCCTGCATCTGTAACTTTCACTCTATGCATCTGAAGAAGTGAGGTTTTTACCCACGAAAGCTTATGCCCAAATAAATCTGTTAGTCTTTAAGGTGCCACCAGACTCCTTGTTGTTTTTGTAGACACAACTGCGACACTCTTTGCATAGATAATAGAGTCAAATTGCTCACACAGTAATTCTTCTAATAGTTTGGTAAAGTGGACAATACATTGAAACTATTTAATTCGATGTTGAACCTTAGGTATGGCAGTATGAGATTTTTCAGTCTGTGCCACCAATGTCTCAAGTCCAGGGCCGGCTCCAGGCACCAGACGAGAAAGCACGTGCCTGGGGCGGCACATTGTAAAGGGCGGCATTCCGGCCAATCTTGGGGAGGCACATTCTGGCTGCCCTGCCGTGGTTCTTTTTTTGTTTGTTTGCTTTGGCAGCCCGGTCCGCAGCTCCGGAGCCCCCGACTGGCTCCCCGCGCTCCGCCAGTCCCAGCCCAGCCCTGCAGGGACACAGACCTCAGCCCAGGGGGGCAGGAACTAGTGATCCCCGCCGTTCACCATGCCCCTGGGCTCCCCGGGACACGCCACTCCCCGCCTCCTGCACAGGCCTCCGCCTCCCGCGCCGCTCTTAGCCCAGCTAAGAGGAACCCCAAGGCCGGAGGGGGGAGCCCTTCTCGCCCAGCTGCGAGCAGGCTGCAGCGCCTGGCTGCCCACGGGCGGAGGGAGTGGATGGGTGCCGCCCTTCACCCCCCTGTGAGCCGCCTTGACCACCTTCCACACGCTCCCTGCGGCTGCCGTTTTTTTTTGTTTTTTTTGCTTGGTGTGGCAAAAAAGCTAGAGCCGGCCCTGCTCAAGTCTCTCCAATAATTTAACTCACACTGGGAGCTTTTTTGACCCTTAGTCAGCCTATAATCAGGGGACCAGAAAGGTGACTTTGATCTAGGCTGGTAGACGCCACAGGCATCTGTTTGGATAAGTATTCAAACTACTAATGTGTTTAATTTCACTAAACTTCTACACTTTTGAAGGTCACAGTTAGAGTTTATACCCCATCCCCTTTTCTACAAATTATTCTCTGTCTTCTGCTATCAGTTCAATCAGTTATTCTGATTCAGCGAGTGCATTGGAGCCAAGAAATTCCCACCTTTCTGTTCCTCAGCTCCAAAGAGCTCCATAACAATGGGAATAAGTGATTAAAAATGTCCCCCCCAAATAGGTGTTTTCAGACTTAACTAGCATTTTCTTTCCCAAACTCTACTCTGGACTTTTTGAAATAAAGATTTCTAAATAACCTCAGTTGGAGCCTCTCTCTGGAGAGTCTGAAAAATCATTTTTATGTAGCATGTTGTTCCAGCAAAAATAGCATTGTTAGGCAAAACAGTTTGTGAAGAATATTGACTTATCTGTGAAGGATAATGTCAGTTTCATCCTTCATGTACTGATTATCACATTACTGTTCCTCTGATTTGTACTAGTTTTTCAGTTTAAACAAATTTTGATATATGCTTTTATCTACAAACAAGTTTTCCCCAAAAAAATCAATCTGCATATTTCATTATAACTTTTTCTTGATGTAGCCTCCTAATATTGATCATGATGCTGCTAATATGGTTTCATGCCCTTTCTCTGGACATTGTATCAGCAGTTGTTGCCTTACTTTGAGAAAGTCCAGCAAGAATTGGGAAATAGGCATGCTAATGGTGATAGTACACTACCCTGATTGTATTGTTTTGTCACACAAAATGGATGAACCATTGGCCCAGGGCAAACACCTGAAGAAGAACTTGTGAGGTTACCATAGAAAAGTTTAATGTAGCCTATCTTTAAAGCACAGGTCTGGTAGTTTGGCTTCTTGGGTCCTCTGCCCGATTTGCCATTGACTCACTGGGTGGCCTTGGGTAAATCACTTAGCCTCTGTCTGCCTTACTTTGTATACATACCTTACAGGAGCATTGTGTACATAAAAGTGCTTTGAGAGCCTTAATAAAATCCCTCTATAAGCACCATGTATCACCATACAGTAGTCTAAGGAAATCAAGCACTTAGATACAAAGGAATTAGGTGCCTTTAAAATACAGAAGATAGCATTAGTAAACCCTGGAACTGAGTGTTACATATGTGCATTGCAGTAACTTAGTAAATTAATTAAATATATGTATATTGATGACAAATGGGTTGTTCATGGTCTGTTTTATTATGGTACATACCAAATGAATGTGTAAATGTAACCCATGCCTGCTTGGTGCGGCACTCTGTCCCTGTCTAATGGCACCTAGACCAGCTACAGATTGATGAGTCTGCTGCAGGCTTGGCTAAGAGCCAGATGGCTTTTAGCTCATGCAATAGAGGCTCATACACTAAGCTTCAGAGGTCCTGAGTTTGAGCCTGCTTGCTGATGACCAGGGTCTGTCTGTGTTACATAAACACAGCATAGTGAAAACAGCAAGTTAAAGTTTTTTTGTATGTGTACTCTCTGCAGAAAATGGGGATAACTTGAATAGTATGCAAAACAGGTTGAAAAATGCTGATGAAAAGAATTCTGATCTCCTGAGAGCTTTGAATGACACCTTTGGAAAGCTGGCAGCCATTCCTAATGGTAAGTACAAAAAGTGCTGAAGCACTGGGCTCAGCTGTGCTTCACTGTGTCATCTTGCGTCTTTTAAAAAAATGTGTATCGGTGTTATTCTTTGTCTACATACACTCCATCCATTGGCTGCTATTTCAGCCACAGTGCCTCTTTCACAATGAATGTACGCTGTGTGTGAGAGGGAAACTGAACTGAACACAAATGCCTGGTGTTCATTTGCATTCTGAACTTTTAGGGGCTGCCATGTTTTTGTCATTCTCAAATGGCCCACTTCTGGAAGGGAGTGATGGCGTACTGTTAGCCATTCAGTCTTTTCCAGAAGCTGTGAGTCCTTCCTGATAGTACCTCTTTTCAGAACAGTGCTTCCCAGAATGGTAAGAACAAAGATGATGGCATCAACAAACAGTTCAAAGAGTCCTGGGATAAATAACAATCTCAAATTGCCCAAAGGACTCCAGAGAGTCTGTATCTAGAGAGACCCAAATGAGCGAGTCATTTTGGTCCATCTATACTTTAGAATACTGCTCAGTCAACAGTGAATCATGGTAGTTTCTGTAAATAGTATATCGTTTCCCCAGCACTGTCATTTGTGAATTAAATAAATGATTGTGTGTCCCACACTAATGGCCCTGCACTTCTTTATATATAAAAATTGATATGTGCAGAAATATACCCACGCTAATGAACTATTGCTCTAGGACTTGTCTACATGGGGAAATAGCTCAGAATAGGTATTGTGGAATAAATATTCTGCACTAGGTCCCCATATAGACACTTATTCCACTTGAAGAGTTCATGGATTAAGCTAAACTGTACAAGGGCATTTTTAGTGCAGAATAAGAATGTCCACAGAGAGCTAGTGTGGAATTGCTTTGCACTTTTAATTCACACCTTAACTTATTTCACAATCACTTCCCAGTGTAGACAAGCTCTTAATGAATGATTGCTCTAGTAATTATTATTATTAAAATAGCGTAAGAGTGTCATCCTCAGCATCTCAGTGGCTCACAACTTTGTCCTTGCTCTGCCCTGTTTCCTTTTTTCCTTCGACATCCCATTTCACATCCTACACTGTACCTTGTTGCCCTCTTTTTTCCCTCACACTGGGGCCTCCATGACTTCTTGCATGTTGACCCTGTCTCTGTAACTGCCTTCCTGCTCCAGTGTGCCATCTGTCCTCACTTTCCTTCCTTAAAATTCACCTCCTTCATTAACTGTCCACCACTGAGTTCTGCTGCTATGTCACCTGCTCCTACTGTCATGCTTGACCTTCTTCTCCCAATCTGAACAAGGAAGAAAAATAATATTAAATAATAGGAAGAGTAAAACACAACATTGATAAAAATCAGAACTAAACTCAACAACTTCATAAACAAAACTGTGATCCTTATTTGTTGTATCTGTCCTCCATTCCCCACATCTCCTCAGACCGTTGTCTTCTGTCATTACTTGCTGTGCTGTGTCTTATTTAGACTATAAGTTCCTCAGGACCAGGACAGGCTTTCTTCTATTATCATAAAGTGCTATGCAACTTATTGTACTTTATAACTAATAGCAAAGAGTCTTTCATACTCATTAATATGCAAGAGCTCCATATATTTGATACCTTTTGTGATGCTAGTAAGGGACAGAGAAATACATTATACCTTCATTATAGTGGACACTTATAAACTGAATGTTTGTTTATAGTAAACAAAAAAGCTCTATCATCTATTTCAGAATGTAGTTTGCTATGCCTGTTCTCTCTAAAGAACTGCTTATTATTGTTATGAACTGAAAAAATGCCCTGGAAATTTGCACCAAAGAAAAGTTATAATCTATCCATTTTGAGGTATTCTCGAAGTACGGACTGCACACAAATTTTTCACCAATTCATTTCACGCATTTTTGCATCTTCCAGATTTCACGTAACTGGGGATATTCTATTTTATTCACCCAGATCCTTGAAATCTTTCATTCATGAGATTTTGTGCTATGTCATGTGCACTTTAGTTAATTTTGTGACGCTACTGCAACAGCTACTGGTGTGCCTGTGTGCAGATAGATGTCTCAATCAAGCAGAATGGACCTCAGAAGGCCGTCGTCCTTAGGACTCGGAATACTAAATGTGAAGAAAGCATAAGAAATATGAAGTATGCAACCAATGGCAATGTAGATTAGAGTTAGAGCGTGCTTGCTCCTGGGACAAGGAGACACACGCATGAGTGGCGTGCTTTGTAAATATGATTCAAACGAAGACTAAAATCTGTAGCAAATAAATGTCAAAGATAGGAAAATGTAGTAAATTGGTTATCAAACAGGGGAATTAACAAGGAAAAGCAAACAGCTCTAGTCATATCCCTGGCTCATCAAAGATTCAACAAAACAGAATGGCCTGAACTAATACTTCAGGCTTGACACACACAAAAAGTAGCTCAGCTTGAATCAAAGTAAGAGGGCAGTTCACTTTAGGACAAGGACCCACATGCTTAGGAATGGGTGTATTTTATAAGTGTGCTGAAAAGTAAGTACAAGGTATGCAGTGAATAAATGTCAAAGCAACACAGTGGCCTGAATTTACATTATTCTAAGGTGGCTATCACACAAGGAAGGTCAGAAGGAATACATTCAGACACCTTGGGGAAAAATAGGGAAAGAAATAATCAGATCCCACTCTTTTGCTTGTAAAATATTATTAATAATACTAGTGTTAAAGCGTTCAGTTGTATTTCCAAAGCAAAGCTGGCTTTTCAGAACCAGCTCACCCAGAGGGTGCTCTGGGCGGTATCCTTCCTCAAGAAGCAGAATTCCTCCCAGATTGCAGCCTAAGTGACTTGCCTAAGGTCAAACAGGAAGTCTGTGGTGGAACAGGAAATTGAACTCTGATCTCCTGAGCCTCAGTTTAGTGCCTTAGCCACTGAGCTCTCCCCTTTCCTAATCAACAATATCTAATAGCTTCCACAGCATTTTCACACCTAGCACTGAAAATCATCTCGCTCAAAACTTTGTTGCAAAAGGAAAAAATGCTCAATTTCACAGAAGTTCAGATAATTTGTCAGGAGCCACATTTTGATGAAAAATATTATTACCACAAATATTTCACTCAGCTGTACTTCAAAGTAACCATAAACTATAGAGCAGCAGCTGAGTTATGTGGATCATGTAGATTAATATTCAGTACTGTCTTCACCGACACATCAAAGTGCTCCCTCATACCAAGGGTTCTGAAGATCATCACTTTCATTCTCAAGGTTAATCAGATATTTCTAGCACAGTGAAAGGTTCCATAGAAAAATTAATCTGGCTAAGAAGATATTTCATTCTCTACATTTAAACAAGGCTGGGTATTCTGGTTTTTTGTTTTTGTTTTTAAAGATGCAACTGTCAGGTCAAGAAAGACAGAGGGTCTGATTCTGCCATCTGTATTCACGACTGCTCTGACATTTTGAACCTTTCTTGCCCACAGATACAGCTGCGAAAGTGCAAGCAGCTAAAGATAAAGCTGGACAAGCTAACACCACTGCAAATGATGTACTGGCTAGGATTAAAGACCTCAACCAGAACCTCCTTGGCTTAAAGAACAACTACAGCAAATGTGCAGATGATGTGGCCAAAACAAATGCTGTTGTGAAAGATTCCACCAAGAACAGTAAGATCTTTATTTTGTTTGTATGCTTTTCCCCTCATCCCCTCAAAAGAAAGATCTTTCCCTGCTGCCATGATGTGATTTATAGTGCATCAGTATAGTTTTTGTTACAATTCAGTACATAAGCTTACTAGAGTACACTGCTGTAATAGGAATCTTTTTGTATAGCCTCCATATTATTATACAGGCCTTAAAGATGGAAAAGCCTTTGAATCTAAAAGATTGCTGCTGGTAACATAGGAAGAAAGTCTAGCATCAGCAGAATGAACACATAGTGGATATATTTGCTCCAAAAACTATTCCTTAAATGGATGGAGGCGGGAGAAGAATCGAAGAAGCTATCATTGATTGGAGATTCCACCTCTAGATTCATCAAAGCTTCCCTGCCCACCCCTGTGCTAGGTTAATCAGCTAATGAGTTCTGTTAGGGATACACTTAATGACACCTTTTGTATTGATCATTGTCTTCTTTATAGAGCATAAAGGCAGTTCTGAGGCACAATAATTAAAAGGGACTTCCAGTGAGGTTGTTTGCATGTATTTTAGCATTGAAGTGACTCCTGCTATCATATAGTGATGATTGTGTTAGAATTTTCACTGGAAGACCCTTTGTGTTTAGTGGGAAAAGTTCAACAATTTACATTGCAGCATGCTGTATAGTTCAATAAATCCTAGATATAATATCATTTGTTGTGTTCAGGAACATGTTGTCTCAGAAACAAAAAGACAAAAGGATCTGTCACTTGAAGTTGGAAGCCTAAATTAGGTCACGTGGGTGAATGATCAGATTGGCAGTTAGGCACCCGTTTGTCCTGTTTAAATCTGCCCAAGTTTGATAACTAAGTTCTAGTTGTGTATTTCTGGCTGTGGGTAATGAGTTTCTCCAAACAGATCCTGTCCTGTAAGTTACTTTTGGCTTTTGTGTTTTGCACTTTTTAAAAGTATTATCTTGCAATATTTTCTTTTGTTTCTCTCTTGTCTCTATACCTTACATACAGAAATCAGTATGCGTGTATGTGTGTTTATATAGGCATTGTCTAGGCAATGAGGCATCAGATATATACTATATATAATGCATGAGTGTGTGTGTGTGTATATATATATATTGCTATTTTTCAGTATCTGCTGCCTCATTGCCTACCGCAAAAGCTTTTGCATAGTGCCACATTTTGGTGCTGCATTAGAACATTTACTTTTTTAAATGCTGCAACAATGGAACTAAAGATTTAAATTATTCTCGCAGGATGTACCATAAGCAATATGCCTTATCTCAAAGTGAGGAGAAAGAGATTAACATAGGAGCTCTTATTTTTTCTCAAGAACCTGGTGTCTTGTGCCTAGTAAGGGGTAAACCTTATATATCTTTATTGTTCAGTTTGGATAAACATCCAAAATTTGGATATCTGTTTGGACCTTATCCAAACTTTTTGAGGCTGCCTTCCTATTACTGGTTTGCCCCCCTACTATATCAGCCGCACAGACTCTCCTTCCTGGACACCAGCTGCCATACAAGTCAGATGTTTTACTCTACAGATCTTCTAGAGGTTGAGGGAGATTGAGAAAGCTGTGGGACTATTGGATGGCTGTATGTGGGAGGGAATTTCAGTCGTTCTAGAACTCAAGGAAAGGGGGAAAGGAGATGAGATCCTTATGTGAACTAATGGAGTTCATCTGAGAGATGGGAAAATATATGCAGTGGCTAATATTCTGTATAATATTTTTAATCACAATTATTATTGCACATGGGATAATCTGAAACTTGTGATCAGGATAAAATTTTTCCTAGTTGTGACCGTATAACCAAGTTAAAAATTAATTCTCTAAATTTTGTGCAAATAACTAATGAATTTCTCTTTTAATCCAACATGTTTCATTAAAGCAGGAGTAAAGAAGAAAGGTAAACTCTGAACTTGGAGCTGTATTGTACCACAGTATTTTCTACCAGTACCAATCTCAGATATAACTACTGATCCATACCGCTACCATTTTCTCACATTGCAATTTTAAAATCAGTCTAAAAACATTCCTAAAATTATTATCCCCATGGTTGTCTCTGGAAGCTGAATTTTCAGTAAGAATTTTCTTGGATTTTGCTATTGGTGTTTGTGTCCACTCTATCAGACTCTCCCTTCTAAATTTCTGCTTTTTTTTTCATATGAAGTTGCTGATGCAGATGCCACTGTTAAAACCCTAGAAAAGGAAGCAGATCGGCTACTGGATAAACTCAAACCAGTCAAAGAACTTCAGGATAATTTGGGGAAAAACATCTCTCAGATAAAAGAACTGATAAACCAAGCCCGGAAACAGGCCAATTCTGTAAGCACTTCTTTTTCAGTAACGCTGTGTTGTGGGTAGTTTGTACCTTTCATGCAGCAAAAGAAGCCATCCCAGTCCAAAATACCTATGGTAAAGAGTGCAGTATAAATATCTAGGCAGACAGAACCTGATGTCTGGTTTTTCCCTGTGGTTTGCTCCCCATTTACAACACAGCCCTGTTGAATGAGGAATACCTATAGGAATGTTAGTACTATGGGACAATTGGGGGAGGGGTAACTTGGATAAGGGTACAGGGAGGGGTCACGGAAGAGAAAATACCTCCGTATTTCGATAGTTGTGCACAAATTAATACTGAAACAATACCAAAATGATGTTTTCTGCCTCAGCATGGGTATAGGTATTAAAAACCTAATTTTGTAGGAGTTCCATTACTTATGAAACACATGGGTTTGGTAGCAGCAGATTTGGCTGCTTTTTGGCCCCTAGTTGGACCATCTCAAGCTAACTGAAAACGTAGAGTGCACTTGCTTTCCTATTTTCTTGATATTTACTTCTCCTGGTAACAATTGAATAGGCCCTTGGTTGGGTTAAGAGCATATTTCCTTACCTGGTTACTGAGTCCAAAGTCTGTATCTCCAATGTAATTATATTTTTAAACTCAGGGATCACCTAGTTATAATAAACTTATTTGGCTTCTGACCTGCAATAATCAAGAAAACATAAAGAAAATCCTAAGAGATGAACATTCAGTTAAGCTCCTGTATAATTCAAACAAAACCAACATACTGGAGCACAAATGGCTGAAAGGAACGTATGCACAATAATGGAGCCGTGGCATGTCTGCTCCATCTGATAAAGTGCATTTCGTATTCTCATAGAAATATAGGTAAGACAGAAGGGCATGTTCTTCATCATCATCATCCTTTTTCCCTATATAACACATTTCATCCAAAGACTTCAAAGTACTTGGCCTCTCAGCATTTCTGTACACTATTGTTATCCTTATTCTATGGATGGGAAAGCTAACATGGAGAGAAATTAAATGGCTTGCCCAAATTCACATAGCACTATGTCTGAAGGGCCAGAAATGCGTCTGGATCTCTAGATTGTCTTTGCTAACTAGTAAACCATGTTCTTTTATTGTCCTTGATCTTTTATCCTTTCAGTGTTTTTTTTTCAGGTTCATAAAAAGCTCTCATAAAACATATAAATGGTTGCAAGTATGTAGGCTCCTAAATCTTTGTGAATGTAGCATGATATATTTCAGAATAGTTAAATTTTATAAATTAGTATTTTAAAACTTTGTCTGGAGGCTGCAATAGGACCCCATTATAAGTGTACACTCCTGAGACAAATATAGAATACAAATATCAGTTGATTAAAACTAAATGATCCATGAACGCAACAAAACTTTTAGTGCCCCCCAAAACATATCTCTCACATGACACATTCAGACCCTACCCAGTCCTCTCTGCTGCCCTCAGTGAGGTACTGGGTTCCCTCAGTTCACCAAACCTGAATTCTAAGTAGGCCCTGATCCAGAAAGTAACTTCAGAACCTACATAACTTTAAGCACATAAGTAGTAACAATGACCTCAGTGGGACGACTCACATGCTTAAATTTATGCAGGAACTGCAGTGATTTTCAGCATCAGAGCTTTAATTCATTTCTGTATCCAGAGAGCTTGGAGAAAGCAAATAACAATGTTTGTTTGCTTGCTTTTGGTACCAAGAATCCAGAAGCCATTAAATGGTCCACGTAATTACTGTGGAATTTCTTCTTTAGTGTGTACGCCATTCACCTTAATACCCACTGAGTTGATCATGGTTATTAATATTACAGTCAATGTCAAAGGAACTTATAATCATCACTAATAGATTATGATATTTAAGACTTAACAAGGATCCATTAAAATGAAACTAGCAACATCTGACAGGAAAAGGAATCTAATCTTAATATAAAACAAGGAAACCTGGAATATATAGTGGTGAAGAATGTCTCAGTTGGAGGCTACTACAGAACCATGCAGTTATGAAACCAATTATTGGTAGAAAGTGCCTTGAGATCAACTGCTGAAAAGTGCTATATAAGAGCTAGGTATTATTACTATTTATTATTATTTATTATTTATTTATTAAATAGAGCAGCCATACAAGTCAAGATGGTGTCTCTATTATTCTTTTATCTAGCCAACTTTTGAATATCTCCACCACCTGAACTACCACAGCTTCCCCATTATCTACTGTAGTAATTCTTAACGTAAAATAAATTTCCTCCTGATGTCATGTCTGAATGCCAGGTTAAGCTACCACTGCCCTTGATCACAATCCATCCTCCTAAACAAGGAAATCACATTTCAGTGTTCCAGATACTGACTGGCAAGCACCAATGCCTACTCCTCAGTAATACGTGTGACACAGAAATGAAACAAAAGCACAATCCGATTGCAATTATTCTGAAGCCCCATAAGTTTTCTCTGGAATAATGATCTGTAACTCGGGTTCTCTCTGCTGTGTTTTCTTTGAAGATCAAAGTCTCTGTGGCTTCTGGAGGTGACTGCATTCGCACGTACAGACCGGAAATAAAGAAAGGAAGCTACAACACTGTCATTGTCAATGTGAAGACAGCAGTAGCCGACAACCTTCTTTTTTATCTTGGAAGTGCCAAATTTGTAAGTGTGGTTTCAGTTTTCCCTTGTCAGAGTTTCTCAATCAAACTGGATCACTGACGTACAAAAAAGAGGAGAATGTTTCTTCCCAGAGGCTTCAGAGAAACATCATAGAGCCTGGGAGTTTTACTGGTTAGTTAGTTACTGTTTCTCATAGAAGAAGCAAAAAATATTGCCTTTTATATTAATATAGGTTTTTAGAAATAACATAGGGGGCAAATATTTTGTTTCTAGCTAGGAATCAAATTTGAGACTCCTTTATGAACTGCATTACAGCTGTAAGAACTGCTGTATGACGGGGGTGACTTTTGGTTTGTTTCTCATGTATTTTCCCTTGGGAATGAAGTAGCTAATCATCTTAAATCTGTCAAAGATCCTGCTTACTATGACTTCAAGTCAAGACTATAACTTCAGGAATGTGTAGAGATGAAAGATTCAGTTTCCCATGAGCCCTCCAGCAGACAGGCTTCTAGAACCATCAATAATAATTCAATGAATGGAAAAAGTGTTCTTTTCCTAACATCCTGAGCTATGCATTATTTTCCTACTATAAATGAAGATTTAGGATGGCAGTGTGTATTAACCTACAAAACGCTCGCATTTTCCATTTTAGGATTGCCAGCCAAATGAATGTTTGTATAGTATTTCAGTTAACAACTTGAGAGACAGTCAATGATCCTGCATTGTGTGGACACACATCACTTGGCAAGATGGGAACCTGGGGCTAAGAGGTTGAGGACTGAACTTAGGTCTCTCATGGGAGTTATTGTATAAATTTTGTTATGTGAGCATGGGTCTCGAGGCCCATTAGGTTACTAATGATCTTCAGAAGCTTGAAGGGGTAGGGATTTACAAGGATTATTCTAATCCCAGTATTTGATTCCTTATCCCATAGATTGTTTTTTGTGTCTTAGACTGACTTCTTGGCCATAGAGATGCGTAAAGGCAAGGTGAACTTCTTGTGGGATGTGGGATCTGGCGTTGGACGGGTTGAGTATCCAGATCTGACCATTGATGATGCATTTTGGTACCGGATTGAAGCCTCTAGGCAAGTACTCAATTAATTTGCAAGCTTTAGTTCTTACCCCAAAAAATGATGAAACTGAGCAAGCAATCTGTCAGGTTCACTCTCTTCAGAGTCACATTCTTAAATACAGCATTTGTAACAGCAGTTTTAAAAAAGAGGTACCTTTGATGATGATAAATATAATCCAGTTTAATGGATTTTTGAACCTGTGTCCAATAGTACGTTTTCAGAGTGTTTGTAGCCAAAGAGGTTATAAATGTGTTACACAGCATGTCTCTCTGACTGCTATTGAAATATATTACACATGTTTAATGTCCATAATCTGCTTTTACCCATGTACTTCTTTGCCCTTCCGCCTTCAGTCCACACAAAATCCAACAACTAAAAGCTCCCCTTTTTTTACTCCTCGTGTTATAGCCTCTTGTTATCACTTTAAGACCCTTCACATCTTTGCCCCTCCTTCCTTAGTCACTCTTGTATTTTATGTGGAGCTCCCAGCCCTCTATTCTGTCAGTGATGCCAGTCTTACCCCCACTTCCACTTCTCTCAAATTCCTCTTTGTGCTGGGAACACCTTTCCTCAATGCATCAGTAAGACAAACTCTCTCCTCCAAACTTCTTCTTATGACACACTTCTAGCATGAAGCCTACAAGAATTTAGCCAAATAACTGTGGCTTAGTAGACAAGAATTTTGGGATAGATTATCTAAAAGATGCAGTTGTATGTGCTGTTCCTCTCCCCTACTTTTTGTCTGTTTGCTTATCAGAGTGTAAGCACTTCATTTCAGGGTCTGTGTCATCATATGTGTGTGTACAAATAAATATTGATAATAATGTTTAAAACGTTACTCATTAGCACAGAATCATTTTTAAAATGTTTAAAAGTTAAAGGCTATTTTTACACTCAAACTGAAAACTATATTTTTCTCTCTGGCTTTCAATGAATTGTGTCTTTTCAAAACCTCTTGGTTTGATGCGGTATTGGGAATGGATGGCCTGTCACATCCCAGCACATTGATTCTTACTCAACATGCCAACCTAATAGGCACAATGCCCCTTCATGCTGAAAATATTTGAAAAGATGTGGTTTATGGGAAATCAACATTAAAAATATTTTGGTCCGTTTAAACAACACAGATTTTTTACATGCTTTGGAAAAAAAGCAAGTGTTGAATGTTTTTTAATTTTAGAAGTTTAGATAAATTAATAGCTGAAAGTTATGTTGGCTTCTTGATCCATATATTTGGAGGCACTATATTGGTATTTCCCTGAAGTGCATACCATCTGGTACGGCAATTAAGACCAAAAAAATAGGTTAATTTAAAAAAACTAGATGTGTTTGAATCTCTGTGCATACTATGTATTTACTGTAGGGGTAGGCACTATTAAAATCTTTATAATTTTTGCTTTGGTAAGTAGATAACATTACTGCATTTAGCATAAGGAACACTATATTTCATGCATAAAGAATATCATGTCAGCACTAATTATTTGCAAAGGGAGCTGTAATATTTTAATAGCAAACCATGTTACATGTGTGTACTATGTATATGATGTGTCCTTTATTTGCTAGTGATGAACAAATCCCTATAATTTATGTAATATCAGATCAAATGAAATCAGATAAAGAACATGAATCCTAATTTGAATAAATCTTTTCCCATCATAATATGTTAATTTTACATAGTGTTAGACACACAAAAGATAAAATAGTCATCAAATGAGACAGGAAGAAAAAATAGGAGTTTTAATTTCTATTATGTCCATAGCTTTCAGAAGAGGGAAATGATGTTCAATTTAAACAATTTAATGAAATCGCAGAATAAGCCATTCAAAGCAGAGAGCTAAATAAAATTACGGCAGAGTGTCCAAATGCTGGCTCAATTAAATCTTATAGCTGGGAAAACACAAATTGGGATACTTATGCAAGATCTTCATCAGGTTAGTGCGGTTTGAGTTCATATTACACATACTGAAATAACTGCACGTCACAGTAGTACAGGACTTTCATTTACAGGAAAACTATTTCAGCAGAAAATGGAGTCAGGACATGATATAGACATCCTACAAATGCACATTGCCTATTAAGCTGTTGCTCGTGATATATAGGGCATTAGATCTAAAGCAACTGGAACAAACTGCTAAATCAGCAAGGGAAGCAATTACAGTAGCACAAGTCTGAGGAGTGGAGCAGTGTTTAGAAGGATTAGATTATGGAGACACTAGTTGGATTTTTAGGATCAAGATGAAGAACTCAGGACTGGTTTTGTATTCTTAAAGCAGAATCGAGGGAGCACACGCTGAAGACCTTAATTTGCATCATTATTGTATCACTAATAGCATTCTTGCATCCCTTGATAAAGGTCTCAGACCAATTGCACCAATTTCACTTTCTCACCTTCTGTCTTTAAATTTTGGCCAGATTCAGCTGCATACTTTTGAATTTACTTGACACCACTAACAATTATATCCAGTGGTGGGGATACTTGCTCCTCTAATGGGCTCCCTGCAACCTCTGAAGCTTTGGGACTTTTTCTGGGGAGCAGAGAGGAAGAAGATAGTGCGCACACACACACTGCCTTGGGTCTCTAGGAAGGGTCAAAAAGTGGGGGTAGGTGGGCGTCACTTACCTGAACAAAAGAGCAACTGGAAGAGACTGGCTCAGTTGAGGGGGCAGACCAGCACATGCACTGGGGGATGGGATGAAAGCAGCTCTGTAGCTGTGTGTGTATATGCACAGATGCATACACACACAAATGATAATGTTGCAATTTTAGAATTATATAGCACCTCTTATCCAGGGATCCCAACACATTTTTAAAAGGAGCAGAAACTGACACGCAAAGATGACTGAATTGTTCAAGTTCACTCAGCAGAGTGGGGAATAAAATCCAGATGTGGGAGGGGATATTCTTTCTCTCATTTTGAGGCAGCATGGTCTAATGGTTAGAGCAGGGGACTGAGGCAGATTCTAGCTTGGACAATTCGCTTAACCTCTGAGTCACAGTTTCCCGGTCTGTCGGATGGGTACAGTAATGATTGCATATGTTTTGTAGAGTATATTTTTAATTACAGTCTAGCAGTACTTTTCTATGTTTATATGTTTAAAGTATGTCTATATATAAATATGCATACAGTATGTACATACACATATACAGTATGTATATATATGTGAGTGTGTGTGTGTGTTTCACCCTGAAAACTTGATATTGTTGCAAGTAATTAAAGTACAACTTATGTTATTCCATTGGTATTCCCTAGTGCAGGGACTGTTATGTATATTGTGAGTATGTAATTTACTTGTAAAGGTAAAAACTAATTGGGATAAAAATCCTGATCAATGAAAACACTGAAAAGAAGGCAAAATTTACATAAAGTTTTACTGTATGAGAATCATGTTAAACAAGTTATCAATACACAAAGCAGTCAATTCTGTGACACAATCAAATACAATAAAGACTTGATCCAAAGCCCAACAGAGTCAATGAAAAGATTCCCATTGACCTCACTGGGTTTTGAATCAGGCCTAGTCTAATCTTGGTTTACTCAAAGATACCACCTCATTATTATTACTTAGAAATCTTGCTGAGAAGGTTGAAACCATCTATTTTCCATTAAGGGGAACCTTAACTTTCTGTTTGGAATATTCTTCCTTTGGAGAAGAACAGCTGTAGAAAGAGATGTTTATTTTAGGCACATACACTTTACTGCCAGCCCACTTTGCTCTTTGTAACTCCCCTCTCAAGTGGGTTAAAGAGCAAGTATGTATATGTGGTGCTACAAAAGTTATTCAGATGGTAATGGCTAGTGAAAGGTGAAGTCCACTTGCTCCATGCATCTCTTAAGTAGTAAGCGTTTATGAATAGTGCAGTGTGCATTTTTCAGATTGTCAGTTACCAAGGTGCTGGTACATGTTCTCCAGTCTGCCAAGTATCTCATAGGAACCCAGCTGTCACTTAAAATTATCATTCAAATCCTATTAATATCTCTTATCCTCGACAACTGTTCTTCCTTTCAAGCTCACTAGCCCTTCTCAAATGAGAGAGAGAGTTATGTAAGGAGGAGGATCTGTTGTTAGCACTTTATTCTAGTTGAAGATCAAAGATCCCCTATGCTGTTTAGGACATGTGAAAGCTCTTAAAAATGTGTACCATATTCTGCCCAGTGATTTCAGATTTATTGAATTTGGTCTTTTACTCTGGTTTTACTGAATATTGATTTTAGTACACTACAGTTTGAAAGCACCAAACATTATCTTTCAGTAACCTCCAAATATGAGTGGCTTAATAAAAGTGTCTCCTATACTCACACTATTCTTTCACCAATTCCTGTACTGACTATTTCTACCCTTTTAGGTATATAAGCCAAAGGTCTATACATTTTTGAGATAATAAAATTCAGAGTTTCAATGGAAATGAGATTTATATATTTACAGGAGTCTTGCTCTCTCTCCTCACCCCTCTCCAACACCTTGATTCAGTAGAGTGCCTAAACTCATGTGTAATTTTAAACACAAGAGTAGTCCCACTGACTTTAATGGGACTACTCGCGTACTTAAAGTTATGTACAGGCTTCATTGCTTTACTTTGGATGTGGTCCTGAAGTAAAATATTGGATAGTGCTAATCACAAGTTCCTTCTAAGTGGTAACTCTTAGGCTTACTGCTTACTTCAGCACTCACAGACATATTTTCTTTTAATGAGGAAAAAATTGATTTTATATGTTTAAATCCAGACAATTTTATGATACTTTGTAAAACTAACGTAAAGTTTTGATTTGCTAGCTGAGACATGATAAAGGGGTGGGGCCAGTGGCTATTTTTCAAGCTAGAAATGCTGCCTGGGAAGGCTTTAGGTGAAATGTAATCTTATTACCTCTGTCTATCCAGAAACTCTCTTGTATCAGAAATGTAATAATGTAGGAGGAGTTCACATGTGACAGTTCAAGATCAAAGGTAAAATCCAAAAGGTCATACTTTAGGTACAATATTGAGACATTGTTGCAAATTAATAGGAAACTAACCTTTCCTTTGAAATAACCTTTCCATAAGGCTAATAGTCTATGCGGGAGTTCATACCTTATTGTGCAAAGGTTCATAAAGTGGTTTCCATTAAGCTGTAAGTATTGGCCAACAGTTACCACGCCAATATCTGAGATACTGCATTTATTTCCTACTCTGAATACAGAAACAGGAAACACTGAAGAAACTGTTCACAAAGCGGCAAATCATATTATAAAATATAAAAAGGCAATTTTAAACACAACAAGGCAGCCATTTTAAACATAATGGGCTTGTGTCTGAGTATAATAATCAACCAGGGAGCTCCTTTGTGGAGGATGCAGGTCTCCTGCATTACAATGAAGTAAATTAAAGGACTTTGTTATATGATCATCCACTTCAGAGGAATAAAATTAATCAAATACCCCATATGAAGTTCAGAAATTAATTTGAATCATAGCCTACTTCATTTGTTGTCAAGCTACAATTACACTGTACTATTTTGGTCATAGAGAATCTTCACTTTTGATAATTACTATTTTAGTGGGTGAATTCACCATGTAATGCATGCATATAGTGAATTATATGCAGTGAGGATACTGAGGTGAGAATAAACATCTGTTATGTGATCAGATTTGGCACTTGCACAGGTATATGAGAGCTAAGAAACCTCTATTGAGTTGTATTAAAAACTGAATAGTACCAGGTTACAAACAGACCAGTAGTGCGTGTCACTTGTCAAAGATGTCTGGAAAATATGAGGCTTTATTTGTTGTGGTTTAACAGCAGATGTATTTACTTATTTATTTGCTTTGGTCCAATTCCAAGGACTGGAAGAAATGGCACAATTTCAGTACAAGCTCTGGATGGTCCCAAAGCAACCATCATGCCAAGTACCTTCAGCGCAGTCTCTCCACCTGGTTATACTATTCTGGATGTAGATGCAAATGCCGTGTTGTTCGTTGGTGGTCTAACTGATAAAATTAAGGTAATGTACTTCCTCACTGTTGGTGCATTAATCCTTTGGTTTGGTTATTTATATGGGCAGTGCCTGCTATTATAATTAATGAATGTATATTTATTGTAGTGAAAGCATGAGACTCGCTGACCAGCATGGGTTCCCTAGTGACTGACTATGGCATGGCAGACTTTTCTCCTTTT
Source organism: Emys orbicularis (assembly GCF_028017835.1). Taxonomy (NCBI): domain Eukaryota; kingdom Metazoa; phylum Chordata; order Testudines; family Emydidae; genus Emys; species Emys orbicularis. Next base: position 101,300,668 of record NC_088685.1, read on the forward strand.
GCGTCCTCTGCCAAAAGCCATTTTGTCCCAGTGATAGTCTGCTGCTTCTTGCGACTTGGCCCTCCATCCGGGTCACATAGAATCCCACCCCATCCAGGGTAGACCATTAGTCGCACAAATAATAGTTGGTCAACTTCACATTGGACCTTCAGTCAGACTCCAGACTCACTAGTCCTTACCCCTGGTGTCAGGGGGTTTCAATAGTCCTTACCCATTCTTAGGGAATTTCCACTGCACCTTTCTCCGTGGGCTGGTAGCAGAATCTAGGCAATCCTTTTCTACTGGGTTCTGGTCAAGGGACCCTTGAATAGGCAGTCAGTGCCTGACTGCACAGACCTCCCTAGACCACTTCCTACATTTCCCTGTCTTGCTCCTTTGCCTTAGCCTTTTCCTGGGCTCTCATGTATCAGCTCTGTTCTTGGTAAGCCTCCTCTCTACAGAACTTTTTAGAACTTTCTGTTACCCAGCTGGTTCTGCTGCAGAAGAGTTTTCTCCACTCCCTCACAGGGCAATCCCTGAATCTGTAGGAGTCTTTCCACTCCCTGCCCACACTTCCATCAGTGTACAGAATCCAGAGTGGACTCATGTCCTGCTGCTTTCTTTTTCAACTTCCTTGGGTTCCCTGCTGCAGATCTATCTACCTTCTATCTGCCAGCAGCCCAGCTCAGCTCTCTGACTCTAGCCAGGCTTCTCTACTGAGTGAGAGCCAGAGATCTGCTCTCCTTCCAGGTCAGTCCTTAACTGAGCCATGTTCAGCCCTTTTAATTCCTTCCTCCTGGCTTGATACCTACTGCAGGTGTAGTGGGGTGAGGATGATTGTGCCTACAGGCTCTCAACCCTTTCAGGCCCTGTGTGGGGTTGGTACACCCCATCACATAAACACTGCAATCAAGTTAGGCACTGTTGTGCTAGGTGCTGTACAAACACACACATAAGCTAAGCTCCTAAAACAATACTAGCCCCATAACAGGGTGTATTCATTCTATGAATCTATGTCCTTTCCACCGAGTCTCTCCTTTTCCTTTCTGTATGCCAGGGGTCAGCAACCTATGGCACGCATGCCAAAGACAGCACGCGAGCCGATTTTTAATGGCACGCTGCTGCCTGCCGGGGTCCCGCTCAGCCCGCTGCTGAACCCCATCAGCGGGCTGAGCCGGACCCCAGCAGGCAGCAGCGTGCCATTAAAAATCCTGCCCAACCCAGCCCACTCTTCTCCGCCCCCCGCCTACTGCTCTCTCTGGCGGGGGCAAAAGCAAGCTTGGTCCTGCCGGCTGCTGCTGTACGGCAGGCTCCGCCGGCAGCCAAGCTTCCCCCTCCCCCGCCTCTTCCCCCAGTGTGCTGCGTTGAGCCCCGCCTCCTCTCCCTCCCTGCAGCCGATGGCCCTTGCGAGGGAGGGGAGAAGACCAGCCCCAGCGGCCTCGCTGCGCAGACCGGTAAGGAGGCAAAGAAGAGGCAGGGGGAAGGGAGGTAGGAGTGGGGCGTATCCCTCCAACCCCCTGCCATCAGCCGCTTGGGGCAGAGGGCTGGGAGCACCCCCCGATCCCAGCCCACCCACCCCCAGCCCTCTGCCCTGACCCCTGCATCCCCCCCACGACCCCATCCCTGATTCCTGCACCCTCCACACATACCCAGCCCCCTCACACCCCATGCCCTGACTCCTGCACCCCCTCACATACCCCCAGCCCTCTGCCCTGACCCCTGCACCCCCCTTGCACCCCAGCTCCCTGCATCCCCCCCATGACCCCATCCCTGACTCCTGCACCCTCCACACATACCCAGCCCCCCCACACCCCTTGCCCTGACTCCTGCACATCCCACACCCCATGCCCTGACTCTTGCACCCCCCACATCCCCACCCCCCACCCTGAGCACCAGGTTGGCAGCAGGCTGAGCGGGGCCAGCGGCTGGGACCCCAGCTGGCAAAGGGCCGGCAGCCAGAACCCCAGACCGGCAGTGGGCTGAGCGGGGCCGGCAGCCGGGACCCTGGCTGGCAGGAGCCAGCGGACAGAACCCAGACTGGCAGCAGGCTGAGCCACTCAGCCCGCCGCCGGTCTGGGATCCCGGCCCCCAGCCCCGCTCAGCCCACTGCCAATCTGGGGTTCTGGCAGCCGGCCTGGGGTTCTGGCTGCCGGCCCCTTGCTAGCTGGGATCCCAGCCGCCGGCCCCGCTCAGCCCGCTGCCAACCTGGGGTTCTGGCTGCCGGCCCCTTGCCAGCCGGGGTTCCGGCCGCAGGCCCCGCTCAGCCCGCTGCTGGCCTAGGTGAACAAAACCTCAGGCTGGCAGTGGGCTGAGCAGGCCGGCGGCTTAATATCAGCATTTTAATTTAATTTTAAATGAAGCTTCTTAAACATTTTGAAAACCTTGTTTACTTTACGTACAACAGTAGTTTAGTTATATTATATATAGACTTATAGAGAGAGACCTTCTAAAAAACGTTTAAATGTATTACCGGCACACGAAACCTTAAATTAAAGTGAATAAATGAAGACTCGGCACACCACTTCTGAAAGGTTGCCAACCCTGCTGTATGCTAATCTGCTATTTGCTTTATGTTTCTCTCATTTGGACACTGGTATGTTCCACCTAATCTTTTCTAGAACCCCTCTTCTTCCAGCTGCTGACATTTTCTCAATGTGTCTGAGACATCTTCCATTCTCCTTCCTGTTGGCTCCTCCTCCTAGTCTTATCCTGTGGGTGCTCCTCTGTATCCTTAGTGCCTCCAGCTCCAAGGGATTCAGGATAGGGATCAGGGAGAGAGATATTAATATCATGAGAGCTGTAAGAAGTTATTTTTTTGCCTACAACAGAAGGTGGTGCACAATATTTGCAGCACCTGGGCTGCATTGGTAAGTTACCAGGAATCCAAGGGCTGCACTTAACTTAGATATAAATGCAAGTGAGATTTATTCTGACTAGAGATGATTGAAATTTTTCTACAATAAAAATTTCCCAACAAAATAAGTATTAAAAGAAGTATTAATTAAATTAAGAAGTATACATTTTTAGTGAAATAATGTTTCGCAGGAAAAAGTCATTCAATGAAATTTTCCAATTTCCAGGAAAACTTGAAAATAATGTTTAGTTTCAAATATATTTTTAAATTTTGAAATGGCAAAAAAGGCTATGTCTAAAAGCAAAATATTTCATTTCAGTCAAAAATGTTGAGATATTTTTTTATTTAGACATTTCCAAATTAAAAATTTTCAGAACTTTGTTTCACTAACATTTAAAATATTTCAACTTTTTGGGATGAAAGCAAATGTTGAAATATCAGAATTGCTCGTGGGATGGAAGTTCAGTTTTCTGAAGACCTAATTTTAAAATATGCAGCTAATTGCTATTATTTTTTCTGTATAGAGTGCTGTAAGTGCATGTTGTAGGCTTGCATAAATAGCAGCTGTCTAACATAACTCTGAATATCAGACATTTGACGAGCATTTGTAGAAATTCAGAAAAATTCTTTTAAGAGATTTGGATTGGAGAATTGTAAGTCAATCCTTATTGGCTGAACTTTGATTTAAACTCCTTCTGCTTTACCTGAAAATGGCTCTGCAAACAACCTGCAAACTTTATTCTTCTTTGAAAGTTTTCTGAGCTGTTGATCAAATAAATCTTGAAGCTTCTTCTTGAATCATTAAGTGGAAAAATAACTGTCACCGTAAGTTCTTTATCATTTGTTTTCATATCAGAAAATAGGAAAGGCAATTCCACTGAAGATGTCTGAAAAAAAGTATAGTGACAGACAACAGCCTTTGCTACCCTCTTTCCCCAGGCTTCCCTAGCAGCTGCAAATGGCAGCTCTAGCTTGCTTTCCGTCTCCTTGCTTTCCCAGCAGCTGAAAAGAAAGATTTAAGCTTCCCCTGTGAGCCACAAACAAGAATCCCTGCAGCAAACACCCAACAATAATATTCTGCCAGCTACTAAGAGTCCAGAGGGGGCTTCAAACTTGCAGAGAGTATTGAACCTTCCACAATTACCAGCTGCTGAACCCCTGCCAAATCTATCTGGCTATTTAGCACAGCAACTCACTACCTCTCTTCCCTATACTCTGCTCCTTCAGGGAGAGAGAGTGTGTCCAGGTGGTACATCACACACCTAATATGGCTTTTTCTCTAGTATCTAATTTCTATGGTGTTTGGCCATGATGGATAAACATCATAGCTGGATATTTCTGCTATAATGCTCAGCAATAACATATTTAATAATGTTGTGATGCCAGTGCTCGTCGTTAGGCTTCAGAGTATACACTCCATTGAGATGCATGGAGACAGTACTCAATTTTCAGAGACATAGGCATAATGTCAAAACCCCAATTAGACACAACTAAATTAAAGTTTGTAGAACTGCTTCTGCCTCTACCAGTAGTGAATTTGACCCATTGTGTCAGTCTGGCTACAAACGCAATTAGACAGCAGCACATCTGGGTCAGGTCACAAGGGCTAGGACCCTGGTTCAGATAAGCATTTAATCATGTTCATGCTTAAGTCTTTCCCTATGCATGAACTTAAGTCCTAAGGACTTAGATGGGGATTTCAGCATGCTTAAACGAGTGGTGCTTTCCTGAATTGGACCTAGAAGTTTAATTTAAAACAAATCCAATGTTTACATTCTGCCAGAACTGAAAAGCCATCAACAGACTTCAAGAAGCCCCTCAGCCAGCATATTTGGCCTGTCGGCCAAGAGTGGTGCACCACAGCACTAAAAGCTGCGGCTCAAAACTAAAAACTAAAGTTCAGGATATGGTTTTAGTTCATTTCAGATTTTGTTTTTGAGTTATCAAAGCACAAGTGAGTCAAGCATTCACACCAGTTTGTTTTTATTTGTACAGCTCTACCATTTTAAAATGTCTGCACATATATTTTTGAGCATAAATCTGGAGGGGAAAATATACTCCCAGATTGAGCCTTTGACTTACGTTCCAGCTTGAAACAAAAGTTGATGCCTAGGTTTTAAAGTCTGGAGAATCAGAAGGCTGTTGTGGAAAAGCTGCCACAGTCTTCACTGCAGCTGTGCTATCCGATACAGCTTGTAGAAGCCAAAATCCCTAGTACTGGCCAAAGGCTGCCAATGCAAGAGGAGTTCATTTAATTAAATAATGTTTGTACTTGGTATTAAATTCTGCTGCAATGCTGTAAAACGTCAGCTGTGTTTCTTTATAGAAAAGATATTTAAAAGGTATAAATCTAAGAGACTGATATCTATTTGATCAATCATGACTTTTTAATGGAAACTATTTATCGCAGTATACTGAGTAGTATCTTGAGAGTATGCTACTGTCACTTAACTAGGATATCTGTTACCCAATATTCCAACTGCATACAATATTTAATAATTGCTATAACTTATCAAACTTTATTGATATCATAACTAGTTTAACTTGTCATATATATACTCTTTCCTTCCCTAATGTACTTAATGTGTTTGCTCCACAAAACAGTTAACAAGAATAACTTACAAATGATGCATTATAAACTATGTACCATATAAAAATTAAGGAAAAGATTAAAAATCTAAAGTAGGATCCCAGGGGGAAAAGAGGTTAAGGGGATCTTGAAGATGATGAGCCAAGAGAGATTAAAAAGTTCTGACCCTCAGCAGGGTTCAAATCTGTAAATAGAACTGAAAAATAAGTGCTATTGTTTGTTTTGTTTTTTTCCAAGTTAGGAAGGTTGGGATAAGGCAGATGTGCAGTGGGAGCAATTTAGCACTTAACTTAAAGCATGTGCTATCTGAACTGGGGACTCTAAAGTCCCAGTCACTCATTAGCATGAGGCATAGAAGTGGAAACCCCAAAGTCTGTCTGACTGATACAGAGTCCTACCGAGGATGAGATTTTGGCAAAGGTTTTTGAATAGATCTAGTTTCTTCCCTTGGTAGTGGGGCTATCTTGAAATCAATCCTTCACCTGGCAACCAGGGTCAAGAGCAGCAGTCTGGCATGACTGTTGGTTTTTGAGGTTATATTTAAAAGTCAGAAAAGTCAACATTTTCAGTGACTGTACTATATTCTAGCAAAGTCTGTGAATAAAGGAGAATAAAGGAGAATACTGTAACCTCGATTTTCCTCTATAAGAGAGACAAGGTGGGTGAGGTAATATCATTTATTGGATAATTTCTGTTGGTAAGACCATGGTGATAACAACTTTGCATCCTCCTCTGTAAGTAAGTTTAGTTGTTTATTAAACAAAATGAAGTCCTGCAAAAACGTATAGCTTTTCATATAGCAGCTTGTCTAAAAAGCTGAAACTATTTGGACATTCATCAAGATCAGTGATACTTTAAAAGGCTCTTTCTTGCTCACAAATCTAATATTTCATTTCACTGGGTCTCAGTCTGGGTGATCAGACAGAGTCACAGATTTGGCCTAGGATATAATGCGAAATCCCTTTTTGTGTGTGTGTCTTGGCTTCTTTCATATCACTTTCCTGCCCTGCAATGTTTATAAAATGTTCCTTTTCAGTTTTAAAAACCATCTATCATTTGTCTTACTTAGACATCATGAAGTTCTCATAAGTAGCAGTAAATTCATACTTGTTGCTCATTAAAACATTTATGATTACCCCGGGAAATATCACCAGCACATTTACACTTTCAAATCAGACTCTTCCTTGAAAGTTTTCAAGATGTTCTTCTCCATGTTCTTGCAGAGTAATAGTCTTAGTATTGATAACTGCTTCATAGAAAGCAGCAGTTGCTTGTATGTCTCAAATTCTAAATGCATAGATTTTAAATCAGCTCATACTGAAGCAAAACTTCAAATGAAATTACTGGTAGATATTTTAGAAGAATGAACTGAGATGAGATTTCTATGTTCTGTCATATATTAGCTGAACATAGTCTCATGTTAATTTCAGTTAGATAAAATGAGCAGGACCCCAAGCAGTTTGTGTTAGCCTAGCTTAGCCTAGTAGGCTTTTGATATTTCAGGGTTTAATTTTGCTTTGTCATGAGTAATTTTTTAAAATTCCAAAATTAAATTATTTTTGTCCAGGTTTAGCCAAGTGGGTTAGTGATGCTCATTATGCTAACTTGGTTTGTTTCCAGTCTTTACTTTCCAGGCTTTCAAGGACAGAATATAATGTGGAAACAACACATTTACCATATTGTGGAGGAGATTACACAGTCCCTACCATGCTCTGTAAAGGAAAAACACTGATAAACTCTGAAGAGAGTCTTCCATAGATGGCAGGGTAGTAATTATCATGAATACCTGGGGAGGCAGCTGGGGCAGTGGGATCAGGAAGAGAACCAAGAATGACTGTGCCAGACCTTTCCCTTAATCTTACATATCTTGCCTCTCCAGGCCTACTACCCTCCCACACTAGCTCATCTATGCCCTGCCACTTATTTAAAAAAAGAATTTGTGGAATGAGAATGATATTTCATTAAAAATCCCCAGTTTCTTTCGGTATTTGCTGTATCCATTACACAATTATGCTTTGAAGATAGCAGATCGCTTCAAGCTGCATTCTAACGAGTTCCGTACTTTCCTGTTTGCAGAAATCAGATGCTGTAAGAGTCACTACCTTCACTGGCTGCATGGGTGAAACTTACTTGGACAGCAAGCCCATAGGACTGTGGAATTTCAGGGATACAAAGGGTGACTGCAAAGGATGTGCTATTAGGTTGGTAATGGACTGGCTTCTTTTTATGTTCCTCACCCTTTATGAACCTGTCTGTGAACATGCACCATTCTGTTGTGGAGTAAATAGGAATATCTACACCAGCCACACCCCTGTAAGTAAGCAAGTACAATATGGCTTACTGCACGTAAATCAATGAATTAAAAGGAATATTAAAAATTAGATTATAATAATGCCAGGAGGGAGTGTGTGTCCCCCATTTCATGAAGGAGGTTAGCGATACCTTCAGTAGCGTTAAGACTAATGGGTAGAGAGTTCCATGCATAGTAAAATCTTGCTCCAAAACATATTGAAATTGTGGAAAATCTCCTGTTGACCTTATTGGGCTTTGGATCAGGCCAATAGGGAGTAAATCTCATTTCTCAAACACATTGGTGATAATCCTGGCCTGCTTGATTGGAAATCAAGAGAAGGAATGAAAAAGAATGTTGGGGCTTAGGAATGTGTAGGCAAGTGCAAACTTACAATACAAACTTCGAATTAATCACATAAAATTGATCTCCTGGAAAATATACTTGAGAGCAACTTGCCATTAAACATGGCTATGTGGGAGTTAGAAATCTAAATCCAAGGTCCTTTTTTACATGTAAAAATGGGGGAACAGCATGCATAATGAAACATTGCATGAGGACCTATGCATGCCAGTTCTTTGTCTCTAGATCACTGGTTCAAATCTAGATGAACTTAGTAGTGGCCAAAAGCCACTGGTTGTCTGTCTGACAAGAGTGGGCAAGAATCCACATCACAAAAATCACCACAATAGTAAGTTGCCATTAATTGTGTCTCTTGTTGGAAGTCTCAGAAGAGAAGCCATTGTTTGAATGGCAAGGGAAATTGAACTATCTTCTCCCTGATACATGGTCTCTTCTTAACTGTCATGACCGTGGTGGGGGCGGTCTAACCTAGTGTTCGGAGCAGGTGGGGGGGGTCAGGCCGAGTCCAATACCAGGAGATCAGAGTCCAAGACAGGCCAAACCAAGAATCAGATGTCAGGAGGTAGGCAGGGTCAGGTTACCAGGAGATCAGCAGCGGGCAGTAGAAGTCGGTATCTCAGGGGAAGCAATCTGAAGCAGAGGGAACCCAGTTTCACAGACAGCTGCCTGTGCCAGTTTATGGTTTATATAGAAGCTGTGAACTAACCAGGAGGCCCAGCAATCAGATTACAGGACTGGAGTTCAGCTCCTCGTCTGACAACATTTAGCAAGTCACTGGGTGGCAGGTTGGAGCTTACTAGCTCTGAAAAGTCCATGGCCCAGGGCTCAAGACCTGTGGTCTCTGACATTAACAGAGTTAAGGCACTGTGGCAGAACAGCGTGGGGAGATTGACACTGCTGTTCTTGTGCTGCATGTCATCTGCAAATAAATAGAGGACTTCAGTCTCCAGGGCTGTCAATGTGACACCTACTAAAATCACTTAATAATAATATGAGAGATTACATAATGCTGTCATGAATCTTTTCACAATAAAAGATGCAAGATGAAATTATATGGACCATGAAATACACAAGGCAGACATGTCCCCTATCTTTCTCCTAGACTACTTTCCACATCACGTGTACTGAGTTTAAGGGTTCAGGTGTCAGAAAACATGTTTGTATAAAATTTGGCTTCCCTCAGATTCCCGTGGTTCCCTTTTGCCCCAAAGCAGCCGGAAAAACTGGTTGGAATATGAAGAATTTCTTTCTTTATAGCCCACAGGTGCCAGACAGTGAGGGAACTATTCAGTTTGATGGAGATGGTTATGCTTTGGTGAGCCGCCCAGTCCGCTGGAACCCCAATGTTTCTATGGTCATGTTCAAATTCAAGACCTTCTCTTCCAGTGCTCTGCTGATGTACCTTGCTACATATGACTTGGTAAAAAATAAAATCCTCTCATCATGTTTCATGCTATCTTTAAAATTACTGAATACCTGTTACTCAAAAGGAGAAATGGAAATTAAAAAACAAATGTGCTGTTACAATGCTGATTATCACTTCAGTACTCAAGCTAGTGGGTTTTATGTCTTGTGAGTTGTGTAGTCTGCCTAGTATGCTTGAATATTATCATATACAAATCATTTCAGACTCCACAACTCACAAGCCATAAAACCCATTAGCTTCTTGTGTTTGGATGTGAGGGATGGTGGGGCAGCGGTGGTGTGTGTTCATGTGAGGAAAATGTCAAGGGTGCAATCCTGGCCTCGTGGAAGTCAATTACTTTAGTGGGGCCAAGATTTTACTTCAAATTTAGAAATGCTCAAATTAGCAGAATTATTTGATTTCTCCCCTCCCCTCCAGTGATGGTTAATTTTTTGTGGCTTAAAATATAGTGCATGGGAAATGAATAGGCACAAGAAAGGACTGAGTACAGAATGCTTTGTATACAAATTAAGAGTAGTAGTTTGTGCCCAATGTGAGCAGCAGGATAGGGAAACGATGTATGGAGCAGCCAACAGAATGTGATGCTGGCATTTCTTTAAAAAAATTAGTTAATGTTCTTACACTACAGCTGAAATGGATAATTTCAGACATTTGTTTATTAAGGTTGTTTAACTTATTCATTTGTCTGTATTGTCAAGGGTCTGTGGACAGCAGGACGAGGTTATTCCTAAAGACAGCTGGCCAAATCCTGATCTCATTTACACTGAGAGTGTAAATTAAATCTGGAGTAGTTCCAGTGAATTCCAGTACAGCTGCTCCAAATTTACAACATCCTAACTGAGAACAGAATCCAGCCCACTTTATCCTTGTAATATGGGTTGTGATCTTCAGTACAGGAGCTTTCAGAACTGTGTATCTTGAACCTTTGCAAAACACTTACTGGTGGGCATGTGCCATTGGCTGATCACATTGTGCTGGCCTATTTCCAGTCACTGAACTGCATTAAAAGAGAGCCAAAATTACGTTGTTTTCATAAGATTACTTTTTCATGTAAGCAACTGTGGTAGTTGTTCTAGGGATGTTTTGCAGTTGTGAGTAGGAGGGTGGGTGGGCAGGCCATACAATGGGAACAGAAGTAGTCCATGAAAGCATTTCTCTATTAAAATGTGGTCTCACACTAGGTTTGGTAGGAGCAGCCATGAGAGAAACAAGAACTAAAATTAAAACTTCTCTGATGGTCTTATGCCCCTGGGTTAATGATTCCCCATTTAGTCCTACCTTCCCCATTAGCCTGGTCTCTAGCTCCCTCGTGAGCTAGTAATTTCCCCCCCCCCCCCCTGCATCTTACCAGCCTTTGTTTGCCCTGGATATTGTAGTTTATTGTACCACAGTTCCAGTAAGCCACCCAATGCTGCAACTTCAGGGTATTTAAATATCAGCACCAGTGGTTGATAGGAATAATAGCAAACTGAACTACCCAATTCCATTTAGGGTAGATCACTGACTAGAAGGAAATTGCAGGACAACCCACCAATTTAGCCAGTGGTAAGAGGGTAGGAAGTAAAGAAAACAACTCTTTGACAGTACATTTCAGTGTACTTGAAGTTAGGGACAATAAATATCTGAGGAGTTTAACAACTTAAATAAAAACCCTGTACATTGTCACTCACAAAACAAACAATTGTTTCATGTTAAATATTGCTTATCACAGAGAACAGGAACCAGTCTTCCAGTGTGTCTAAACAATGTGTCTAATCTGTCTCATTAACAGAAAGATTTCATGAGCGTAGAGCTCAGTGATGGGCATATAAAAGTCAGCTACGATCTAGGTTCAGGTACAACTTCTGCTATTGGCAACCAAAACCATAACGATGGGAAATGGAAATCGTTCACCCTCTCAAGAATCCAAAAACAAGGTGAGTTCCTACAGTGATAACATCAGAAGTGCTCTAATTACCCTATCCAGCACAGCTAACCATCTAATCACAGGGAAGATGACATACAATATTGCTGGATTAGAAAGTTCTATAAGAAAGTGATTTAGCAACTTATTTTGCTTAGGTTGCAGGTGGTTTAGGTTAGAAATGACTGATTGCAGTGTCAACCAGGTCTTTTATGATTTTCTTTTGAAACCGGTAGCTTAATTTTCAGGCATAATTCTGCCTAACAGCTGGCTAAATTACATTCGAAAATGCATTTGAGTGAAAAATGTTTTCTTCATGCAGTTCCCTGATGTTGTTTAAAGTTCATAAAACAAATCTATGTGGTTTCTGTTAGAGTAGAAATTGGTTTTAGGCTTTACAATGCTTTTCATACTCTGGGTATCCCAAAGTGCTTTAAAAAGTAATGAGTTAAATACTGGTAGTGCAATAATTATGTAAATAAACACAGCAGCTATTATATATTCAGTAACATCTTGCACAGTGTCATGACATTGGAACCCGGACTGCGGAAACTAAGCATGTTTTCAAATAGTGCCATAGATTCTTTAACCTCTACTTGTACAAAAGCTAAAGCTAAGCAGGAACTACAAGGGTGAGAGGGGAATTTAGCCTCCATATCCAGTCTGTGTTTGACCTTGGTTGAGAATCCTGGCAATTGTGTGTGAGATGGGGTTTGTTTTGTGAGATAAGTCTATGTCCAAAAGGACTTGAACTGAGACTCTTATGACACTCAGCAACTAGCATATGGTAAAAGCTTTTGCTTACTTGTGTCCTGCATTGGATTCAAACCAGCAAAGTAGATGTGAAATGATCTCCCCATTCTTGATCTTGTCCTGAACTCTTCACTGAATAAACTACTGACACTGAAGACAAACCAGTTAGGGCTGGGGATAGAACATATTTAAAAATAAAGCATACAAGATTACTATGGCATTTTTCAGATTGTTATGACAACAGAGAAAAATGTTTTTTTCCTCCACCCAGCTAATTTATGATTTGGAAATCTAATATCTGACCTGCAAGTTACTACCCCACTTCCTACACGCAAAAAAAAAAATTATTTTCATTCTGTTTTTTTCCACTGGGTAATATATTGTTCATGTCTGATTTTCAACTTCTTAATCTTTTCCAGCCAATGTATCAATTGTAGACATAGACACTAATCAGGAAGAGATCATAGCAACATCTTCTACAGGAAGCCATTTTGGTCTCAACTTGAAAGCTGATGAGAAAATATATTTTGGTGGATTGCCAACTCTCAGAAACCTGAGGTAATTGGACTTAATACAATATCTTTGCCTATCGGAAGAGCAGATAATGTAAGTTTATTATATGTACTTATTTCTCCTCAAGTTTACTTGCCAGGAGAATGGTGAATTCCATTCCCAATGCAGGACCAAAGGTACCTGACATTGATACTCTTGAGTGATATTTCCTCTGTAAGTGCCAGCTCACACCTTAAGATGGCTCGAATTGTTCACTGCTCCATTTGAAATACACTGTGAGCTGTGATTATACTACAGTAAAAAGCAACAGAGGGTCCTGTGGCACCTTTAAGACTAACAGAAGTATTGGGAGCATAAGCTTTCGTGGGTAAGAACCTCACTTCTTCAGATGCAAGAAGTGCATCTGAAGAAGTGAGGTTCTTACCCACGAAAGCTTATGCTCCCAATACTTCTGTTAGTCTTAAAGGTGCCACAGGACCCTCTGTTGCTTTTTACAGATTCAGACTAACACGGCTACCCCTCTGATACTACAGTAAAGGCTCCTGATGCTGTGTATGGAACCATAATGATGTAACTGAGCTTCTCTTTCTCCGTACATTTCTTTGCTTCCTATAAGCATGGAATTTGCAGCTCCAAACCTATAGATCAGAATAAAGCCCAAGTCCTGCAATGACTTAAGTACATGTTTAACTTTACAGACATCAGTATCTCATTAAAGTCAGAAACTACTCATTTGCTTAACATTAAATGATTGCATAAGTCTTTGCAGGATCATTGCCTACTATACTTTCAATATGTGTTACATAAAATTTATGGCATGTTGTACTTATTTTAAAATCTATTTGAAGACAGAAGTTCCATTCTTGAACTCTTCATTAAGATAAAATTCCTTGTGCTCAAGAATTTATATTGAATAGATTTAAAATATCATGCAGTATATTTAAATGCAATGAAATGTGGTTAATTTCATTTTATTTTATTTTTTCTGAGTCCAATCCTGAACTGCTTACTGAGGCAAAACTCCTCCACAGTAAATTTCATTATGTATAAAATATATTGCATGTTCTTTTCACTATACTTAAGTATTTAAGAAATGGGATATGAGATGCTGGAATTTAACAGGGGGCTTTTAAATAATCTGAAAAATCTTGTTGGGGTTCAATGAATGCTCAGCAATTTCTGCAACACAAAAAATCTGAGCTACAATGAGCAGATGAACTATAACAAAAACAAGCCTATTAATCTGTGTCAACTTCATTTACATTTCATAATGACAGTCATAAAGTCACCTTGTGCACCAGGAAGCATAGCTGTAGTTTAGTGGGCTGTTTCACAACCAAAGGGAGAACAGGCATATTTGTTAATTTATTACGTTTAATTTACGGTACCTCTGATATCAGTTTACCTTGTAATAAAAAAACCAAGCTGTTTCCCTCATGAAGTCTCACATTGGATTATGTAATTGTGAAGTCACACTGGCGTGTGCCAAATTACATGAAAAAATTACTCCTAGGCATATCCTTTGTGGTTGCTTAGGAAACCAAGAACACCCTAGCTATTTGAAACTGTGGGAACCATTGTGCCTGCAGCTGTGATTCATCAGTTGTGACCTGGTGCAAGATACATGTTACAGTAAATTACTATCAAAGATAAAGATCATTTGAGCTGCTGCAAGCAGCGGACATCGAGATACCTGTGACTTTGTAAATGCCAGGCTGTATCAGTCTCAGAACCATCTCCTTCCAGTTACTTTTATGATTTTATTTTACGGATGACTAATTGTAGCAACATATAATAAAATAATTTACTGATCTATATGACATTTGACGGGAGAATGTGTGGAGGGGAATAACACCGTTAATTGTGCTAGCCTATTAAGGCCTGTTGTATATTTATTTAAATTAAAAGAATCTCACCAACCAGCATTTGTTTTCACTGGGAGATCTAGATCTATTTCAGTCTGAAATGTTCTGAATCTTGATAATGAATATCATTTGCTACAATGAATGTAATTAAAAATAAACTTGTTTTTTCCCTCTCTTTTATCCTAGTATGAAAGCAAGGTAAAAATAATTAAATATCTGCATGACTTGCATGCGTTGAGTAAGTGCAGCTTGGTTCAGTGGCAGTGCAGGAGCTGTGGGTAGCATTTGCACCAGCTGTTCCCCTGGGGCTGTTAATTGAGCAAGTTGCTCCTGCTGCAACAGGCAAAGCTGCTCCTAAGTGCTTAACACTCTCTTGTTGCACGCTGTGCACACACATACCCAAATACCTTTCTCGCCTCTTCACATAGCTGCTTGTGTCTGCTGTAGGTTTGTTTTGTTGGGTTTTTTTTTAATTCGATCAAGATCCTAGTTAAAGAAAGCTAGGTACAGGCGATTTCTGCTCAGCATAGGGCAATTTAGTGGCTCAACAAGTTCAGGGACCGGAAGTGCTGTTCTCCAAGGCAATGATTTAATTCCTAAAAATGGCAGGAAGCTTAGCAGCAGATCTGTGTGAAACTTGCCAGTTTGGTCCAATGGGGGATTGTGACACCCTTTGTGCATGTGTGTTTCAGTTTGGGTGGGTTTGTGTTCTGGAATTTTGCTTTGACTTTTCGGGTGTGAATTCAATTTTGCCCAGACCTCCAAGTTAATACCTGGTTTTGAGTCAGAAACATGCAATCCCCAAATTAACAAAACCCAGTGATTAGAACAAAGCCATACATGTTTCCCTGGAAGCCGCCTTACTTCAGGGAAACCCTACTCAGGTTCACCTGAAATTCAGCCCAGGTTTTCAAAAACTATTGTGAATCTCAGGCCTGGTCTACACTAACCCCCAAATTTGAACTAAGATACGCAACTTCAGCTCGACATACCTTAGTTCGAACTTACCGCGGTTCAGACGCGGTCCACACGCGGCAGGCAGGCTCCCCGTCGACTCCGCGGTACTCCTCTCGCCGAGCTGGAGTACCGCAGTCGACGGCGAGCGCTTCCGGGATCGATTTATCGCGTCCAGACCAGACGCGATAAATCGAACCCGGAAGTTCGATTGCCAGCTGTCGAACTACCGCGGTAGTGTAGACCTGGCCTCAGAAAATGTGTGGATGAACTTTGACCTTGTTTCACTGAAGCCCCAGCATGAAAGCAGAGTTAAAATTTCATACAGAGGTAAAGTTCACATAACTCAAGTTAGAAGTCTGAAAATGGAGATGTCAGTGAAAAAGGGTGGGAATGTGGAATTGCTGTTTGGATGGCAGAGACATGCATGTGGGTATTTGTATAATCTGGTGGTGTTTGGGCAACTGCAAATAATTGCTGGCAATGAGATTGCAAAACAGTTCTGCTGCTGGAAAGTTAAATTTCTAAAGAGGCACTGACTATAACTGAATAAAGCAGAGTTTGGATTATTTTAGTAAACCAGAGGGTTAGTCTAATTTACATAAAGGATGCAAACTTGTCAGAATCTGTGCTGTGCTTTCTGAGATGGCTATAACGCAAAGAATGGCTTTCAATTCCAAAATATGTATTTGAAATTATCTGTTTTTATCAAGTTATTTTGTAATTAATGGCCTTGAAAATCATGCTAAATAGTTTTTTATGCCCTGAATGTAATGCCCTGGTTTTCAGTTTTAATTCCCCCATTTTAGTTCCTTATTTTCTAAAAACATTTTTTCTTTTGTTTGGTTGGTCAGGTTGTCCCCATGTCCCAGTAGATGTTTGTTGTCATCTCCAAAGACTGTAATAACATCAATTATTAGTGAATTCTTCACTCCAGGTGA
This sequence comes from Emys orbicularis, assembly GCF_028017835.1. Taxonomy (NCBI): domain Eukaryota; kingdom Metazoa; phylum Chordata; order Testudines; family Emydidae; genus Emys; species Emys orbicularis. The sequence goes on from NC_088685.1 coordinate 101,317,099, forward strand.
ATTAACTACAGTATCAGTGAATTAGCTACAGGTACTGCTGCTCCTTTTGGATTTAGTCTCCATGGCTTGAATAGCTGGGGAGCAGTTTCAGCCAGACTGGGGATTATGGAGCAGTTCATTCTTGCTAGATTGGTGGCTAATGACTATAATAAAGGGCAGACTTGGCCACGAGTCCTGGGGCTTGATTTAGTGCCCTTAGAACTGTGGTCTCTGAATTACTTCCACGCTAGCATGGTAGTTATGGTGGAATGCTCAGCGTTTTTGTCATTTCTCCTGGCATTGAAAGACTATAGTACAGGAGTTTTTCAATTACATTAGGATACCTTTCATGACTTGGCTATATAGTGAGGATCCCCAGATCAAAACCCAAGTGTTTTGTGGGGAAGAGAGAGTTAACTGGCTGGGAAAGGCTGAAATAATACTATGGCTTTTATAGAATGGTATTTTGAAAAAATGAGGGATACGTAAGTAATGAATATCAGCCCATGAGAGCATAATGGCTTCCCAAAACAAGAAAGCTATTTTAGTCAGAAAAATCCAAGACTCAGAATGAAATATTCTTGCAGTTTTTAGCAAATGTTTCATCCTAAACTTCTTCAAGTTACAAAAGTCCCTCTTCCATCAAGATCTAGTGTATATATGAAAGAAACATTTGTCTTCCAGTCAAGGTCTTTCCCTGTTATGATTTCCAGCCTGCATCTTTCGGCTTTGCCTGGAGGACAGCTACCTACTTATTTCATAGTTTACTGCATTTAAATGTCAAAGGTGACAGCACTCCTTTTAAAAAAAAAAAAAGGAGTAAAGCCAAAGACTGTTCTTGTTGGGGGAAGAGAAAAACATCCTTTTACACCTCTGATGGATGATGGTAGCCAGACTCTACTGTGTGCTGATGGGCGATGGAAAGCAGGATGTACTTTGTGTGTGCGCACACAATGCTCACCCATTCAGACGTGTGCCTGGGCTTAAAAAAAAATTCAGTAAAGTATCTTTGTGTATATGAATGCATGAGTGTGTGGGTCTGATTGATAAAGTCTCTGTTGTGGGCATAGAAAACATGTTGCATGTTAACTCATGTGACGAGCGCTATGTTTTTAATTTTATTTTTTTACAGGCCTGAAGTGAACTTAAAGAAATATGCAGGCTGCCTCAAAGATATTGAAATTTCACGAACACCATATAATATACTGAGCAGCCCTGATTTTGTTGGCATAACCAAAGGATGCACACTGGAGGTTGGTTAGTCTGTCACGTATTTACTTTGGATAAAAGGATGAAGAAAATATTTTCTGTTTTTGCAAACAACACAAGATATCAATTGCATACTGCATGCATAGGATGGGATTTTCAAAACCACTTAGCGTTGGCCTACCTTTGCTCCAACCTACTGAAGACAATGGGAGCTTTACTATTGAATTTAACAAGACTAGAGTTAGGCCAACTAGGTATTAGTTACTGTTTATAGCATCTTTCATTATAAAGGATCCTAAAGCACTTTACAATATACAGTACATACCATAGATTGAGGATAATTGAAATGCAGCTACCTCTAGGTGACAACCCATTAATGCACAGTCCCACAGAAAGGACTCTCACACAGTAAGCTGCGTAAAAATAATTGTTTCTGTCTCAGAAAAAAGAAGGGTTGAGTAACCCTACCAGGATTTAATAATATACCAGTACTACATAGCACTTCTGAAGCACTTTCTATTTGAGTGTCTCAAAGTCCTTCACAAGCATTCATTAATTTAGAATTGTAACAGTACTGTAAGATAAGTATTGTTATCCCCTTACTGTAGATGAGGAGACTGAGGTATTGAAGGGTTATAAAGACTATGGGTATGTCTACACTGCAATTCAAAACCCTGTGGCTGGCCTGTGTCAGTTGACTCTGGCTCAGACTGAGGGGCGGTTTAATTGCGGTATAGACTTTTGGACTCGAGCTGGAGCCCTAGCACTGGGAATGTCCCCCTCATGGGGTCCCAGACCCCAGCCTAAGCCTAAATGTCTACACCTCAGTTCAACAGCCCACATTAGCCCCATCTCAGCAAACCCAGTCAGCTGACATGAGCCAGCTGCCGGTTTTTAATAGCCACATAGACATACCCTTACAGTCACTCAAAAGACTGTGGCAGAACTAGGAATAAAACTCAGATATCTTGAATCCCACTCCTGCTCTTGTGTGGTACCAGGGAGTTGTAGGTGTTTGAAACTAGGAATGAATGGACCCTATAGAAGTCAGCTGATGAGGGCCTCATGAACCAAACCTTGCAGAGTCTGTTTGCAGGGACTGGCCACCATCCCAGCTTACTATGCCTCCCCACCCTCCGCTAGGTTCACTTGTGGGGGCAGTTTCTGTGGAAACTGAATATCATAGAAACCTCACAAGGCCATAGAACCCACTTAGGATGTTCAGCTTTTGTGGACCAGGTCTCAGGTTCACTGATTCCATTAAAACACGAACCCACCACCATGGTTTCAGGTTGGTTCAGGTTTGGAGGAGAATTTGTCTTGCAGGGTTATTCCCACTGAGACATAGACCACAAAGTCATCAAGATTTCAAATGTGAATACAAATATATTCTAATTATTACATGTGACAGACATGCAGGCAAACACCAGTCAGTGCTACATAAAAAGTCATTTATTTTTAATAGCCATCCACTGAACTATTAGGCATATTATGTGTAATTCTCTAATAATGTAATTTGTAATTTGTTTTAACTTGAAATAGCACGTTAAATATAGATATTTATTTTTAATTGTTGTTGCTTCTAATTAAATGAAAAGGCTTTTAATCTATATGAAGCAGAAAAAGAATCAGATCCCAGAATTGGGAGTAGGATAATATCTTCATTCTCCAGACACAGGAAGTGCCTTCTGATTTGAAGGAATGACACAGAATTTATCCAATATTTAGAGAAATTTCTTTTCTCCTAATGAATAGCTTGCACTTCTTCTATAGCTAAGGATAATTTTGTTACTTGATGGATGAACTGAACGTTCAGTTCAGATAAGAATCCAATAACTCTGAATAATTTAGAGTTTGTCCGACTTCATCCAAACCTCTTGGGTCTCCAACTCAAGTTAGAAATCTCCCTAGAACAGTAATTCTAGTTTTGACCAGGCCAGAAATACCACAACATCAGCCTTTCTTGTGGTATTTTGTTGCTTCCAATTCTGCTCCAAGCCAGATCTAGAAAGAGCAGAGGTGTGTGACAAAGTTAAAATAAAATCAAACAGAATTACACAAACTCTTTTGAATCTCACAAATTTGGGGTTTTATTGTAAATTTTACAATAAAAGGACGATACTAAATAAAGGAATGGGATAGGATAATAAATGAAAGGAAAATATGAGGCTTGAAATAACACTCAGCTAGTTAAATGCCCTGGAATTTCAAAGAAAAATATTGCAGATGTCTGTCTGCCTCTCTCATCTGGCACAATCTACTACGTCTCTGTCTGAGGGCAACTCCACTCTACTGACAAAATGGTAAGTTATTTTAGAAAGTCAGTGTTTCTAAGAAATATTCTCTCCTCCTCAGTTGGAATGACGCACAAATTGGCAGCAGTTACAGAAAACCTAATATAAAATGCATTGATTTATTATTTGATGACATACTGCATGTCTTTAAATTGTGCTACTATCTGACAGCATGCAAAGCAGTTGGGCCATGGGCAGTACGTGCTCCATTTATGAGTTTGTCTCATCAGTGAAGCAATAGTGCTTAGCAGATGATGAAGCAATGATGAATAATTAATTGAAAGTATATTCTGGGTCAAATTTTACAAATAATAGAATCCAGTGCATGTTCATATTGGTTATTGTTCTTTACTGGATCGATTTAAAAGTGAAAGAAAAACAGGAAAAGGAAAAACAGTCAGATAAAATAACAGTAAGTGGTTACTTTTAAATCAACTGGATATTCTGAAATAGGGCTGCAATTACGTAAACCATTCATTCCCTCTGAAATTTAGTATTCCAGAAATGTTCTAATAATGATTGATGGTACAGATTGATTAATGCTTGTGCAACACTTGGAAAATGTAAATTGCCAAATATTATAGTCTATCTCAGTACTATGCGTTAGTAAATATAACTTTATGGGGGGGTTCGTACTTTGTTTTGTGTCATACCAATTCACCTTCTCTCTCTCTTTCCACAGAACCTTTACACAGTTAGCTTCCCCAAACCAGGTTTTATGGAACTGCAGCCAGTCTCATTTGACATGGGTACAGAAATCAACCTGTCTTTTAGCACCAAGAATGAGTCTGGGGTCATCTTATTTGGCACAGCGGGGACACCTATACCCCCGAGGAGAAAACGCAGACAGACTGGGCAGGTAAAGAACAATACAGTAGAAGATATGGAAAACTCATAACTTCTGCTGAGCTGTTTTCACACAGCTTGTTGTACCTAGCCACTGCATTGCCATGATATATTTATGATGAAGTAGAAGTCCAGTGCTGCTGAATGAGGTTTTCTTTCCAAAGCTTTTGTTTGTTTGAAGGAGAAATAAAACGGGGGTTCACAATTTACTTTTGCATTGAACATTGGCTTTATTGAGGATTTGAGGGGTTTTAAGTCCTCAGAATTCTGTCAATTCGTGTTTTCATTTTTTGGGTTGGGTAACACAAAGCACTAATATTGCACTGAGTTGTTTTTCTTTGGTATAATGATTTGACAGTATTTTCAGATCAGTTCTGGATTTCTCTAAGTGACTGCTACAATAGAACCCACTTTTTAGCCTAAATACCAAATTTATTTTTGTGTCCTATATTTGCTTTCATTTTTTTATCAGACCTGAGTGACAGAGAATATTGTTCTTTGGTTCTCCTCAGGACTACTCAGACAATGCTTACATGCTGGATTTAATTAAATAATTACTGCAGTTTCTACCGTAATTTTCCAAAACCCCAGCTTCCTGTGGGTCCTATTCTACTTTCCTTGTGAATCACACCTCCCATTGACTTAAATGCCTCTTGAATGTTACTAGTGTTTGGGGCTGTTATTGTAGAATACTGGGGTTTGTTTGTTTTTAAAACAAAGTGCAGCTTAAATGACACCCCAATTTCCCCTTCCTCCCCAAAATACTAGGCTAGTTTAAACACCTTGGAGACCTTGGATTAACACCAAGAAAGCACAGTTTCTACATTACCCTAGTGACTAATTAGCAAAACTACAGAAGTTGTTTGAGATTATTGAAATAGTGAAACAAAATGCTTTGCTATTTTCCTTGCACAGTACATTTGGTAATTGATTTTCCACTGCTCTCCCCCATACCTACAAGGATGTATTGGAACAGAACACTTGGTGGCTTGAAAGAACATACTCCAGAGTCAACACATTTAAATGGCTGATCCATAAAGAAACATACATTATATTAATTGTAGGGTGGGAGCTACTTCCACAACTTCCAAGCTCTTCAGGACACAGACATGAACATGACATTGGTTGCTCGAGTGACTGTGGGACGGATCCTGGAAATCTGCCACAACGTGTTACTGGTCACTGGAGTAACTATGGCCATCATCCTGCAAGCCCTCCATACACAGAACTCCTATTGAGATCCATGGTAATTCTGTGCATGGAAGGTTTAAGATCAGGCTTTGTAATAACAAAGAACAGGGATGCTTTGGAGCTGAGATTCTCTTTTCTTCTCCCTCTGTATGTGGGGGGGACGGATAGCTCAGTGGTTTGAGCATTGGCTTGCTAAACCCAGCATTGTGAGTTCAATCCTTGAGGGGACCGCTTAGGGATCTGGGGCAAAATCAGTACTTGGTCCTGCTAGTGAAGGCAGGGGGCTGGACTTGATGACCTTTTGGGGTCCCTTCCAGTTCTATGAGATAGGTATAAAAAGGGGGGAAATATTTTTAATGGCACTTTATACATTCCTTGTTGCAAAATGTCATGAAAGATGTTGCTTATGTATCTTAATCCATCTGAATGTAACAGCGAAGCTGAAATTACTATATCTTAACTCCCTCCAGGAGTGTAACAACCATTCTAGCTATCAACATCAGATGCCAGGGTTTGAGTATATTCCTGATTAAATTAGGCTCTCTTTTATACCACTGTAAATGTAAAGTAACACCTTTGGCTTCAAAAAAGTTACTCCTGATTCATACTAGTGTACGATGGCAGAATTTGATCCACTGTCCTCGATGGCTGGAATTCTAAGTGCAGCCTCAGCTGGTTACTATGTTTTTATGCCTTAAGTAGGATAGTGGCACAGTTCTTGAGGTGCCTGTAATGAGGGTATTTCCTACCAGCAGCAACAATAGGTGGAGCAAAGGAGAAGGGATATGCTTTACTGAGGGAGAGCTTGGGCAAATGCAAAAGTAAGAGAAGCAGTTCCCTTCTGAACATGGCTTAGCTTTTAATAACTGTTCCACATTACAGGCCTATTATGCAGTGTTCCTGAATAAAGGTCGATTAGAAGTGCATATCTCCACTGGAATACGAGATCCACGCAGGATCACCATCAAGCCTGAATCCGGCGATTTTCATGATGGTAGAGCACACTCCATCCGGATAGAAAGAATCAAAGGGTAACAAACAAGGACTCTAGGGTGCTACACAACTCATAGTATAGTTAATTCAATCACCATAATAAACATATGACTAAAATCAGTATTCCTTTTTATGAAAGGAGAAGAGTATAATATGTGCATTGGTTTCCTTACCAGAAAAAATAAGGCAGTTTCTGACTGCTAATTTTATTACTGTATAGGCTACGGTTACATGCTTTAGTGAGGTTATCAGGCAGCTCTTCTTAAGATTTTCATTAATCAAAATTGCTATATTTAACCTTTTGGTACTTGGCAAATGTATTTTATTAATCTAATTTATGTGAATGAGGAATAGAGCTTCAGAACAGTAAGTCATCTTTGCAAGAGTTGCGGAGAAAGACAGCTTTCAAAACAGCAACAGCGGCAGATAACCTTTCTCAAATACCACATGCTAATTTTTATATATATGGTTACAGTGGTGTCCAATTGAGTGAGTTAAGAAAATGAAGATACATAGTAGTGGATTAACACTAATGTTTCTTTATCACAATTAAGCCATTGCAGATATTTCAACTCTATTCACCCCTTCACTAGCTCAGCGTCCCTTACCACTTTTTCAGACACATGCACCCAAAAGGCTATTAAGGAGATGCACATTACCATTTATTAAGGATGCCCGCATTAGAGACAATAAACATATTGTCATCTTGATGTGTAGGGATTTATGCAGTTACTATTATTTATATTCTGTTACTGCCCAAAGTCTTCAGTCAGGATCTAGGCCCAATTGTGGAATGTACTGTACAAATATTCAGTGGACTTGTGCAATCTAGGAGAAAAGATGTTTTTATAAAACGTTGTAAGTAACATGTGATAGCTAGCATGTTATAAACTCCAGTGTATCCAGGGCAGGTTGTAATTGAACATGTTAACTGATCTAGGTGAACCGTAGGCACCTCACTATGATTCACCTAGACTAGCTAAAGTGTGAAAACTACAGTTAAGACTATTATGGTCATCTAGTCTAAACTCCATTTATGACTTTGTGTCTTTTTCCCAACTGCCTAGAAGAACCTCCTCTTCCATCTAGTCACCAGGTGCTTTCCCTCTCCTCTACCTTAAAACTCACTTCTCTTGGCTTTGCCTTCTTTCACTATAATCTCTGCTTAGGAGAAATTCACTGCCTCTTTCACCTGTTTATTGTAAATAATCCCCTACTGCAATTTTGTTCCCCAGTCCCAGCATTTCCTATCATTTGTTTTTTGTTAGATGGTCAATTCCTTGGGGCAGAGATTTTTTCTTCTATTAAAAAAAAAACAAAAAACATCATGCTCTCTTGACAGACTAATGTTATGTGATGATGATAATACAAATTTTTAAACATAAAGGTAAACTCTTTTAACTTGAATAACCAAATAAAACTGCTTATAACAAAGGTAATAATCTATTATGTTAAATCAATACATAACTGCTCTACAACGCCATCCAGTGATGAGAGATGCATATTAGAATCAAGCCTTCAAAATTTTCTCTGTAGCTCTGTCACAAAACAAATTAAATGAAGACTGTGCACTTTATGTAACACAGGCTGGATTGGAAATGAAAAGATATAAATTATTAAACCTAACCCCTTTATCTGCTTGTCATCAGCTCAGGCTTAAATATGGGGAACATCATTTGAAAACTCTTCAAGTAGCTAATTGTCCATATAATTATAAACTAATTGCTTTCCATTCCAGGATAATTATAGGATAGTGTTCAGGACCAATGCACTGTATGGTAGTATTCTGTTGCAAAACATGTAAATGTTTTCTATGGTAATCTGAAGATGAGATAAAGTACTTGGCTGAAGGTGTCAATAAGCAACAATATACAGTATAAGCAATTCCTGCAATAGAATGGAATCTAAGAAAGACATACTGTACAACTTATGTCTTTTGATCAAAATGATGCTACCTGTAACTGTGAAGGGGTTGGATGTTTTGCACACAGTAAGCCTAATTTTTAATTTGTGTGCATACATTTGAGTGCCTATTTCTTCATATGAGCATCCAAATAACATGTACTTGGGTGTCTTAACTTTGAAAATTGGCCTCCCCCGGGGAATGATTTTTTAATTCATTTATATTCTGTAATTTACAAGATTTGTATTATTTGGTGAGGGGAGAGTGAGGAGGGAGGATTGAATTTTCTTTGTTATATGAATCTATAGTTGAGAAAATGAAGTAACTTGCCAGAAACCGACTCTTTGAGTGTGCTGTGGGTGCTCACTTCTTCTGAACAAATGAGACTGATTATTTAGGCACCTAAACATGGATTTAGTTGCCTAACTCTAGGCACCAATGTATAAATATTTAGGCCCTAATATTTAACTTCTTGTGATCCTGAAATAGAGAATTGACTCAGCATCTCTAAAGTAACAGCACACTTGATAACCTGCACCAGAGTCTTCCAGATTTCTCTCTATTTTTGTTGTCCTTACTCTCTCATGGCTAATGTCTATTAAATCCAGTATAGCAATGTAAAGAAATTATTTCAAATAGAGTTCCACTTGCAGCTTCAAACATACTGAAGTTCTGATTCACCTTTTGGCACTGAGTTCACATTGAGTTAGACTTGCTAAATCGCTATAGCCTTTGCTCATTTCATCACTCATCTTCAGATTGTCCCAAAGACAGCAACAGATAGATTGCTGACCCTGTTATTGTTATGCCTTATTATGTTATGTTTGTTACCCATCAAAATAACTCATTGTCTCTCTACATCTACATTCTCTGTATTAGTACCTGTTTCCTTCTTTTCAACATACAGGTTCCTAACAAGCTAGATTTCTCTAGCCTTGTTATAAACGTGATAAAAATCTTTCAGTAATTTTACACTGACATACATGGGTGTATGCCTCTATCTCACTGCTCTGTAGCATTGTCTTTGTGTGACCTCTTCTCTTATATTTGGACCATATGTTTGCATAATTACAGTGAACAATCTACATAGCTTTCTCCCTTACCCCCTTCCCACAAAACAGACTAACAATATATATTTTAAAATGTACAGTATGTATCTACTGTTGATTCCTGCAATCAGAGCACTCCAGAGCATTGTTTGTCCCCTAGCAAGAAAATAACTAGTACAAACCAGAAAATAAAGAGCCAACAAAATGTGACCCCATGCTGTTATATCCCACTGAGCCCTATATGATTATACATAATGTCACGTACAGCAGGCTTGACTTTTACCATGTCAGTGCTGTCATGCTTCAGACTACTATTTTCAATTCAACCAGAAGCTACTATTACTGCAGCTCCACTGTCTGGTGTTGCCAAGCCCTGCTGGAGAATTAATGAAGGAAGCATAGTAGTGGCTGTGAACCTGTTAGTAGCTAATATTTGCTTAATGTGGTGTTGCTAATCATGCAATTTGGGTTCACCCAGTTTTATAGCGGGTGCAGCAGTAAATGGTGCCTGCAAAATGATGATTTTAATGCAAGCAATAGCCATGGTAAATCCTTTTTTATTCATTTGCTTTTAATCTTTTCACAGGATGTTTACTGTTCAAGTAGATGAAGACAGAAGCCAGACTCAGAGGCTACCTACTGATCAGTCTATAACTGTTAAAAAGCTCTTTGTGGGAGGGACCCCGCCTCACTTTCATGCTGCGCCTATCAGGAACATACCCCCTTTTGAGGGTTGCATATGGAATCTTGTAATCAATGCCATGTAAGTAGGTCTTACTAGTGCTCACAAATATTTTGGTTACTGAAGCGATAAGCACCTCAGCTGCCAAGAGAAAAGTTGCTGTCAAAAGCTAAACTTACACAAAAGGGTACCTAAAAACTGCTTTATATGCCATTGTTCTTTTTGATATATCAATATACGGTATGCACTTGACAGGATATAGGTCTGATTTATTGAGGTCAGTCTTCTTCTGGGTGCAAGAACTAGTGCCTGCCCACAAAAAACACCACAGTGTTCTACAGCCACATTCCAGACCACAACAGCTTACCCTAGTAATGCTTTGGTGTTATAGGCCATTCTTATGGAACTCTGTGCCATTGTTTTTAAATAAGGGTGAGATCCTGGGCTGTCAGATTATGGGAATTAGTATGCTTAGCATGGAGCTTTAACCATAGGAAATGTTCTGCTCCACTAGGTTAATGATCTGGAGGGAACAGATGGACAGAAAAAAGGGAATGGTGAATGAAATGGAACTTCTGCAAAACAAATCACTTTGATAACACTTTAAAGCAACAGACTCAGTGCTTGGAAAAGTGTGAACTCAGAGCAGTACCATAGCTTCTTTAGTGACAGAGAGAGGCAGAGGAATTGATGAGAGCTATTGATTTCATTGTATCTCCATAGCCCCATGGACTTTGCTCAGCCTGTGTCCTTCAAAAATGCAGATATAGGCCAGTGTCACACTCTAGAACCCGAGACCAGACTTCCTGAAGAAGAAGATGAAGCTACCCCTGCTTCTGTCTTGATCCAACCTGAACTTGATGGTAAAGAGGAGAAAGAGAGCACAACTGCCACCCCCAGGTTTTCTGTCTCTCCTCCTCCACCACCATCACCATCACCTCCTACACATGTAAGTGTATATTGTGTCTATGAAGAACAGTTTTAGAAAAGAAGTCTCTTTTATGTGGGAAGAGGAGAGGAGTCAGTAATGATGTCTTAAAATTATGATGATGGGTGTGTAGATGGCTAGAGGATATTGAGTAGTTGGCGTATCTACATTATTATAGAGTTCTGGATGTTTCATCCAGCATGTAAATGAAGCAGATTATCCAAGTAAAGCTCAGGACAAGCTTGAATCCTGAATCATATTATTTTTTTCCTCAGCAAAAGCTTAGAATAGGATGATCATAGCATCCTGAGTCACACTGAGGTGATATGATTCCGTTACATATCCCCTTTCTCTACCTCTCCCCCTCTAATCTCCTAAAAACTCCAGAAAGCCACCATGGCAATCACAGATTTTGTTTTTGTTGACTTTTCCTTCTTTCTCAACTCCAAAGAGAATTGCAAGGTTGGATAGGCCTTTTTTGTGTCATTTATGTGCTTTTTTCCCCCCCATGGTCGAGGATGGGATCAGACTGAATGATTAAAAGCTCTTTTGTAAAAATGCTTGCATTGCTATCGCCATATTAGGATGTAATGCTTTGCACACATGTGTCACATACTTGTGTGTGTATGCTCTGTATATATGTGGACTGTGCTCACGTGCTGTATTAACCCTAATGAAAATATAAAAAGGTGATTTCATTAAAATCAGCATCTATATCAGAAGACTGGAGAGTAACAGATGTTTTTTAAAAGGGGTGACAGGTAATTACAGACGAGTGAATCATACTTTGGCTTCCAGTAAATTAGTTGAAATTATAAATAAGGGCCAGATTTTTCAAACTAAATTAAAACAAAGGGAGCTGCTGGTTGGTGACTGCTTTTGAGAACCTGGTCACTTCACTGAAGTGACTAAGTAGAAACTCAGCTCTCTTGAAAAACTAGCCAGAGAGAAAGATTAATAAAACAGCTGATTGAACATCATCAGAAATTCATGCCTCTCTGATATCTTCTGGGAACATATCAGTAAAATAATGGACAAAGGAAAACGGACTGACCAAATTTACTTTGATTGTCAAAAACCTTTGTTGAACTCCATCACAAGAGTATGTTAAAGAAATTAAATAGTCAGAGGTTGAGAGTTAAGAGTGGGATTCCTCATGCTTCAGGATATAAGACAACAACTAACTGATTGGGATTAGAAAGAAGCTTCCCCTATGGGAAATGTATCTCATGATGGTGTTTCTTGCACCTTCCTCTGGTATCAGCCACTCTCAGTGATGGGATACTGATCAAGGTGGACCACGGGTCTGATATGATATGATGATTCCTGTGGAATTTTATAACCTTAGCCAAAAGACTGCTGAATCATAGAATCATAGGACTGGAAGGGACCTCAAGAAGCTATCTAGTCCAGTCCTCCGCACTCAAGGCAGGACTAAGTATTATCTAGACCAGGGGTAGGCAACCTATGGCACGCGTGCCAAAGGCGGCATGCAAGCTGATTTTCAGTGTCACTCACACTGCCCGGGTCTTGGCCACCGGTCCGGGGGGCTCTGCATTTTAATTTAATTTTAAATGAAGCTTCTTAAACATTTTAAAAACCTTCTTTACTTTACATACAACAATAGTTTAGTTCTATATTATAGACTTGTAGAAAGAGACCTTCTAAAAACGTTCAAATGTATTACCGGCCCGTGAAACCTTAAATCAGAGTGACTAAATGAAGACTCGGCACACCACTTTGAAAGGTTGCCGACCCCTGATCTAGACTATCCCTGACAGGTGTTTGTTTGACCTTCTCTTAAAAATCTCCAATGATGGAGAATCCACAACCTCCCTAGGCAATTTATTCCAGTTCTTAAGCACCCTGACAGTTAGGAAGTTTTTCCTAATGTCCAGCCTAAACCTCCCTTGCTGCAATTTAAGCCCATTGCTTCTTGTCCTATCCTCAGAGGTTAGCAAGAACAATTTTCTCACTCCTCCTTGTAACAACCTTTTATGTACAGTAACTCCTCACTTAATGTTGTTTCCAAGTTACATCGCTGCTCCATTAGGGAACATGCTTGTTTAAAGTTGTGCAATGCTCCATTATAACGTCGTTTGGCTGCCTGCTCTGTTCACTGCTTGTAGGATTCTGTGGAAGAGCAGCGACTTTACAAGGGAGCATTGCACAAGTTCCTCTTCTCTGTTTCCTCCCCCGCCCTCCCAGTGCACTTAGGACTTTCTGGGAGGGAGGAAGGGAGGGAACAGGGAAGCGCCACGTCTCTGCTCCTCCCCCTTTCCCCCAGAAAGTCCTAAGCGCCATCAAACAGCTGTTTGGCGGCAGGGAAGCTCTGGGAGGGAAGGGGGAGGAGTGGGGACATGGCGTGTTCTGGGGAGGAGTGGGAGTGGGAAGAGGTGGGCCTGGAGTGGAACGGGGACGGGAAGAGGCTGGCCTGGAGCATTCCCCAGGAAAGTCAGCACCTGTTCTTCTGGGGGGAAGCTGCTGCTGCGCAAGGTGCTTCCTAGTGTCCTTGCCTGCATCATTGTCTGCAGAGGACTAGGACTGTGCCTGTGTGGGGTAAGCCAGGGGCACCTCCTAACCACAGTACAGTATAGTACTGTACAGTATGTAATGCCTTTTTGTCTGCCCCAAAAAATTTCCTTGGAACCTAACCCCCTGCATTTACATTAAATGTTATGGGAAAATTGGATTCGTTTAACATTGTTTCACTTAAAGTTGCATTTTTCAGGAACATAACTACAACGTAAAGTGAGGAGTTACTGTATTTGAAAACTGTTATCTTATCCCCTCACAGTCTTCTCTTCTCCAGACTAACCAAACTCAGTTTTTTTTCAATCTTCCCTCATCGGTCATGTTTTCTAGACCTTTAACCGTTTTTGTTGCTCTTCTCTGTACTTTCTCCAGTTTGTCCACATCCTTCCTGAAATGTGGCACGCAGAACTGGACACAATATTCCAGTTGAGGCCTAATCAGTGCGGAATAGAATCTCAGGCTTCAAACTCCTGGCAGTGCTTATTGGCAAGAATTTTAAAAATGTGTATCTCAGTAAAGAAGCTCAGATGATTAAACTGATCGAGAGAGTTTTTCCTGCTCCAATATAGCAATATTAAAAGTTGGCACAGCATTTCCTGGCCAAATAGTTCAGGTGCTTGAAATAGTAAATTGGAAAGTATTGTGAAAAAATCCACTGTCTTGAGTTTGTTTTGGTACAAACTCAGAAGTTTGTTGCAACTCTGTAGCTGTGTTGTCTGAGTTGTCTGACCACCCTTATAATTTTCCACAATTGTGAAAATTTAAATCAATAAAAAATTTAAAAAATGCTTCATACCCATAATGTGAGCAATGATGAAAATGTAAATTGTTACAAATTTAAAAATGCTTAAAATAAACATATTACCCATTGAAATTATAAAAAAATTAAAATTGAATTCTGCCAAGCCTGTTTATATAGGAACTAAATCAACACTTTTGACTACTACCCACAAGATGGCGAAATTGTAACATGATGAAACTGATACGTTTCCATTTTCAATAAAAAAATTATACAGTTCAAAAACACTGAGTCTATGACACAAATATACAGAGCAAAGGAACTCCAAGATAAAGATGATAATCCATTTTCCCATTCTCCCACTCTTATGAAAGAGAGAAAGTCAGGCTGTCATAAGCATATTGTTTGAGAGAAGGGTTTGTTTCTTTCTTTATTACTTTATTTTGCTTCCGTTGCTTGGCTGTCTTCTGTCTATAAACCTGAGAGACTCTTTCCACTGTCTGAGTACATGTGTATTTATACTAGCCATTTTTCAAGGGCAAATTAAGAGGAATAAATAGTAGTTAATATTAGTTAAATGTTTAATGTTATTTACAATAATTGTTATTATTTAATTTAGTTGTTTAATAAAGAGATGGGTTTCACACATGAGGTACATGGAGCCATGGTGAATCATGTAATCCACATATATTGCCCAGGGTGACAATCTGAAAAAAAAAAAAGTGTGAAAAATTCACATGTACCAACACCCTTGCAGTTTCTCTTTTGAAAAATAAGTGTTTTCAAATTTTGCATATTCAAAAGCACCTTAAATGAGGGGTTTTTGTTGTTGGTTTTTTTGCCTAAATCCTGCTCAGTAGAGGTGGGCAAATAATGGATTTTTCAGTTTGCTGGCAATTCTGAAAAATTGGTGGAAAAAATCATTTTGGGCTGACTCACAAATTTATTAAAAATTTTCAGCAAATCAAAAAATAATTTTGGGTTGCACAGAAAACATTGTGTTTTGATTTTGAACATTTAAAATCATTTAGATAAAGCTAAAGAAATTTTCTAAATGAAAAGTAATTTTGAATCAAAAAATCAAAATGTTGAAATAAAGCATTTGAATTGTTTTCAGAATTTTTTTAAGTGTTGGGTTTTTTTAATTTTTGTTTTTTGGGGGGGCTAACACAATTTGCTGAAATTTACATGACTCTGCCAAATGTTTGTGTTGCTGAATCTGTATTTTTTGCCAAAAATTTGCATTGAAAAATTTCACTCTATTGCTTAGTATTTGCACCTGCAACAAAGAGCAAAACCACGGTTTATATTGAAACAGCTGATACATCATTCATGATTCAGTCATGTATTACCTCAAAGACATTCTGGAAGAATCTTATGTGCAAATCCATTCAGCACAAAAATTCACCCACATGCAGGGGGCCCAAACAAGACTGCGCTATACTTAAATCCCACCCTATTCTTAAGACTTAAGTACTCATGTGCTCTCCATCTCCACAGCAGTGAGTTGAACCCTTAATGAAGTAGTTGTATTAAAAAAAAAAAAAAAAAGGCAGGACACAGGATAGTCAGGTAGTTTAGAAATACCGTGGTTGCCTGTTTGCTGCTTTCTTCTGCTAGGATTGCTAAAATGTGTCGTGCTTGAGAACAATGCCTTGGTAACTGCTGCTTCTGCCTCATATTATTTACTGCTTCTCAGGACTTGTTTGCCACTGAAGTGAAGAGCGCCAGCATTACAGCTGACTTTGACGTCATCACGGTATCTTCCAACATTTTCCCAAATGGTCCCCAGTTGTTTTATTTAACATTATTGGGTGAATTGTGGTGCTGCCTTCTTCCTTTGCTAATAAACAACTTTTCTTGCGAGTGCTAATGCAGCATCATTTGTAGAGGAATGTGTGAGATAGTTGGACAGTGAAGTTCCTATTTGCTCAGACAGCTCCTCTAAGGTTATCAGTTTTCTATGATATACATGGTTTCTGCTGATGTTTCCTATCATATAGAGAATAGTGAAGTTAAAGTAATTAATAAAATGGTTCCATTTTGAGGCTCCCAGGTGATGTTAGGGTTTATTAACTGGTTGGGCTTAAATGTGGGACACCTTAAGGCTATGATACAAAAATACAGAGCCAGGAAACTCCAAGTTGGGCTGATAATCCATCCATGTTTTTTAACTCAGACACTTGTGAAAGAGGTAAAGTCTGACTGTCAGAGATAAAGTCAGGCCGACCTTTGTTGAAATGAGGGTGGAGACAGGCTTGTGAATAAAGCCTGAATTTTCTACAACAGTTCCCTTGTACAATTTTTTCTCACTGACACTTCCACCTCCATACAGTTGACTATTTTTAAGCTTTGTTTTTAAGGGATATATGAATAAAAGACCAATATAATGACAAAATAAATTAATCAGTGTGTTAACCTATTACCAACCCCCCAGCAACATTTGTGGCACCTACCCTTAATTCCTTATCCTCCCAGTCCTCCTGCTGTGCCCCAGCATCAGTGCTTACTGAAAGTAGCAAGTAACTGAGACAGTTTAGTAATATTTGACATCTGACAGAACCAAATTTTTCCCTAACTGAAATCATTGGAGGCCAGAAATAGACAACCAAGGGCAGACTTTGCCCCCTTAACATTGTAACATGCACCAGTGTGCCATTGAAATGTCCACTTTAGGTCCATTTTTTTTCATTCTTCATCCATCTGCCAATTCCAGACTTTAATTTATCTCCAAGTTTAAACAACCAATGATGGCTATATTATATATACAGTACCATTACCAGTTGTTAAACTATCAGGCTAAGACTGTAACTGTTAAAACAGCTTTGGACATTAGTCAGCATTATAGGAATATTATCCTGCAACTACATCACCTTTATCCATTTAATCACTGAAAGACTATCATCACACATTCATCACTCTTTTGTTTTGTGCTGTTGAGTAACATCTTTCTCCCATTTTTCTTTGAATTGCACATTGGTGTGTACTTGTCACAGTGCATGCTCTTCCACTGTACATGGAGGACTGTCATAATCAGAACAGAGTAGTTGTGGAAAATGTTTTTTAAAAAGTTCTCAACTGTTGTGAGGATTTCTTTGTGACTTGTGAAAGACAAAATATCACATTACTGAAGAGGGGAATTTCCTCTTTGCAATAGAAAGTTCCTGTTTCCTGAGGAATCACGTATGACATCTTGAAAATGCTTCACAGAAAGAACACTTTGGCAAGAAAACACGGCACATTGTACTTTGAGGGCCTCTGCTGAGTCAGGGCTCAGACAGAGGCTGTGGCCAATCCAGGACTGTTAAACACAGTGCTTAAAAATAGAGCTACCAAAGTCTGTTTTTTTCCTGTGGTAGTATTGTCCTGAGATCGTGCTGTCTTAGATCCTCTGAGAAACTTCTTCACAGTATACCCCAAAGTGGAGTATTGGGGAAGATAATAATTCTTGTGGCCCTTTCATTGAATAATGCTAGACTGTGGCTATATGATCAAGATTCAAAGGGACACAGTCAAAAAAAAAAAAAGCACACTTCTGCCTGAAAATGTTCTACCTTATGTTGTTACAAGTAACACCTACAAGTAATGTAACTGAAAGAGACCATTGGTAAAAACAACATTTTTCTTTATTTCTTCGGTTTGTCATGTTTGTGCATTTGATAGCACAAAGTGTATAGTACCTGTTTCTCCTCTGTATCAGCTAGTCAGTTTCCCTGGTATCTGTGTGGGTCTTTCAAACAGAAACGGGGGGGAGAGAAAACATTTTGAAAGACAGAGAAAGAAATCTGATTGTAAAACAAACGAAAAATTGGCATGGGGACTCAGTGGCAGGGGTAGCACCTGCAACTACTTCTATCTAATTTTTTTAAAATTGGATAGATTTCAAGTTGATAGTGTCCCTTTAAGATTTCAGTCCTGCTTAGGCTCTATAAGACAGCACCGTAAAGTATAAGTGCCAGTGAGCTACATTTAAGGATGCACTGAGCTGCACAGAAATCATTTAAGGGTCTGGTGCACGTACCCTGATGACGAAAAAGTACATAAGTCTAAAGGAACTCTGCTTTTAAAATAAATCTTCATTATATTGCCTGCTAACTTTATTTTACGTACAGAGACAAAAGACACTGGGAAATTGCAGAGCCAGTACCTGTAATAGGTACCATATTCTAAAGTGCTCCAGGGTAAATGAAGGAACTTTAACTCTTGGACAGATGAGGTTCAGAATGAGAAGTTCTTCTTGAAAAATATTACTAGCATCCCTAGGAGACTATAGAAGAAGTTTTTTATTTTCTGATGTATGTTTTATACTGCTGTAAAGCACATAATAAATTAATATGCTCGATCAGTGGCATGATTTATATTTTGCAGGACTCTTGTGCTGCTGATACAGAGCCAGCTATTTTGGAGGGCGGCAAACAATTTGGTCTTTCAAGGAACAGCCATATTGCAGCTGCATTTGATGATACCAAAGTGAAGAACAGGTACAACATCTGATTTTTGTGATGAAGTAATAAAAGTGAGGTCTTATGTGGATGGCTGACAAGCAAAATACTCTGGATTGTATTCTCAAAAACTTTAGGCACATTCTTAAATGCAATTTTCCGTGGCCCAGTTTTGTACATATAAAAACACTGGTTAGTGCACACAAATAGCATTTAGGCATGAAAAATGGGTAATGATTAGTCTGCCTGAGTAGTATGCCCAAATGAATTTTGGGGGCAGGGGAGGAGGGAGGGAAAATCAAAATTCAGGACATACAAAACTGGCCTGTGAAAAAAGGTTATGTGCACAAAAGTGTTCTCAGTTTTAGAGGCCAGGTGTGGCCCTTTTCAAAGTTTGATATCTTGGACTATAAATAACACAATTAAGAGTAATGTTATATTTGTTTGTTTTGTTCAAACAAGAGCATAGTGCAGTTGAATGATATCAATTGCCAAGAACCAGTGTAGCCAGTTCATACAACAGAATTAATAAATTGCACACGGGGTAGAAAGTGAAATTCACTGAATCACAAACCAAATTATTTTTCTTGTAATGAGCAGGTCCCTTTTTCTCTTTTCTCTTCTCGTCTCATGATTAAAATCAGCCAGCGAGGTTACCTGTTGCACATCAGGAACACTGCCAAGCTACACACCCACACACAAGAATTAATAGACTGACTCCTTCTGAAAGTTATAGCTACGCACTGGCTAGTTCTAGCTATTGGACCAGAGATTGTGGAACAATACCTGGTTCATTGCTCACTTTTGCAGTGAAAGAGTGTGACAATAATTGCTTCAAGTGAAACTAGTGAATTTTGATCACCTTCCTTTGATTGCACAGGCAACCTTAATTCTGACATTTCCTAATTTTGAGTGCTTGACTTAGTAAATTTAATGTTATTTTAACATAGTGTTTGTGTGTGTAATTTCTTAGTTTAAAAAAAAAGGGAAAAGACAGAAACTCCATTATATAGCATCACTTGGACACCTACATGGGTCATCAATAGGGTTGCTGTATTAGACAATATACATCTCCACAATAGGTATTGGTCTAACAAGTATAATGCAGCTCTCAGGTCTGAATGATGTTTAAGTTTTGATGGACAAACAGAAGCACTAGTATCTGGCCTCTTAACAATTCGTTTTTCTAAAAGGAAGGAAGGGAGGAGGGGGAGAGAGAGCGAATTAATTTTTCCTCCGTTTGATTTTGAGAAAACATTTTCTTTGGTTCTGTTTTTGCTTTTCAGGCTCACAATTGAATTTGAAGTCCGAACAGAGGCTGAATCTGGCTTGCTTTTTTATATGGCCCGGATCAATCATGCCGATTTTGCCACTGTTCAGATAAAGAATGGACTGCCTTACTTCAGCTATGACCTGGGAAGTGGGAACACCAGCACAATGATTCCAAGCAAAATCAATGATGGCCAGTGGCACAAGGTATACAATGCAGTGGGATGCTTAGAAGTTCTAAAGAGATCCTTGACTTGTTCAGGAGATCCGCCTGAAATCTACATGACCTGAATTTTTAGATACTGGCACCTAAGTTGTGCATGGAGAATTTTTGCTTTCAGATGCACGCACATAATTGTAACTATGTTCAGACAGGTTCATATTCTGCTAGGTGCTGATATTTGAACATTTGTCCCTTAGGTAAAGACATATTTTGGGTCACATTTAGAATATACAGTATATGTAGCTGGGAAACCCAGAGAAGATTATAATGTTCTCCTCAACTGTCTAAATTATCTAAGTAATGGGGCCCAGGTGACTTGTTTGGAGGGTTTCACGCTCGATAAGACACATCATTACAGCTAACAGTCTTTTGGGGTATCACTGCGGTTGAAATGTGACACAGTTAAAAGACCAAAGAACTTTGGGAAAAAAATATAGTGAAGTCAATTTTGTTTGCACTGTTACCTCAACTCATTGGGGAGCAAATATGATATTCACAGACATGTTTTCAGTGTTTGTGAGCTTTAGGAAAGGAAACACTTATGAATATAAAATGCACTAGGCCTCTGGATAATGGGTAGGAAATCATATCACAACCATCAATATGGTATCTACTGAAAAGAGGTAACAAACACATTATAAGTTACTAGGTACACAGAGAACTGTCATAGGGGGATTTACTAAATTTGACAGATCTGTTCTGCTAATCACAACACAAACTAAAGTAAATTAAAACCTGTCACTAAACAAGAGAGCCAATCAAGTTCTGGCCAGTGCCTCCCTCCCCAGCCGTGGGCAGGGACAGGGCACACTTTCACTGGTAGGGCGGCAGTAATTGTGCACACATGCAGAGGGGGCTAAGGCTAGAGTGGGACCCAGAGGGACTGGAGCGGCCACCACAACACCCAGGATCCGGCTGTGGGGCAAGTAGGAGTCAGGGTGTGATGACTCCCCCTGCTATCCATCCACCTCCCTGGCTTCCAGTTCAAGATGTGCTTCTGCCACCTCTGCTAGGACACAAAGGAAGCAAGCTAAGGGGAGGGAAGGAGAAATATGGCTCCCTCCTACTAGTGTTCTGCCTTTCTGCCCTGTCCTGTGGGCACTCCTCCCTTTTGCCTTCCCTCCTCTCTCTCCTGCTGCCTGCATCACATTCTGTTCTAGCGAGGCTGAGGGTGAAAGGTGGTGAGGACCCATATGGCCCTGCTGCTCACAGCACTCAGTCAGCCCCTCACCAGGTTTAAGCAGCACTTCACTTGAGCAAAGCAGAGTGGAGGTGGGGTAAAAAGGAAGCACCCCCTTTCCCTTCTAGCAGCACCCCGCTGCTTCCACCTTACTGTACCTCCCAGCACTCAACACCCCACCAGCAGCATCCACATCCAGTTGTAAACCCCAGATGGCAGCACCCAGCCACCCCACCAACATCCCCAACACCAGCCCCTTGCCCAGTAGAACATGCCCTCTCTCCACCTCATTCCAAGCCTGACGTCCCTTCTTGCTGTGCCCCACGAAGGGTGTTAGGATGTGAATGCAAATGATTTAGTGACTGAGGTCACTGCAGCAAACTTCAACTGTTTTTGCATCCCACATGGAAAAAGTCTGAGAAGCTGACCTAGCATATTCTCCATCCTTATCTTAGCTCTACCCTGGTTTGATACTCATTATTAAAATATATTGTATTAGCATTGCCCTCAATCACCAAATCTCATTCTTATGGCCCAACCCCACCATACTGCTACTACCCAACTCATCCTTCAGTTTTTCAGCCTCCTTATAATAATATTTCTGGGTACTTCAGCTACTCCATACCCAATTCCTTTGCTACTGGCCAGATCACACTCCCACCCAGTTTAGAGCTGTATCTCAAATTCACCCCAAAGAACACTACCACCAATATTCAGTTCCTTTCTTCCCAGACACCCTCCTGTCAGTTTTCAGTACTTCCTACTGTAGATGCACCACAGAATCCTCCATGACTGATGTGCTGCTTAACTGAACAGGGAGAAGGCATGTTAAAGGAACCAAGGAAACACTGTTGTCCCAGTTTTTAATATTTTAATAGACTAACTACTTAACTGTACCAATGCATCACATGAATTGCCTTGATGACGCACTCTGAAGCAGCTCTACAAGATCTTATAAATCGCTTTGCTACAGCAGCGTGTAACTTTGACCTCATCACCAGCCAAATGAAAACCAGTGGTTATGTACCAGTCAGCTTCTCAACAACCTTACCAAGACCCATCAATAGTTACCATGCACCAAGCTCTCAAACAGCTTATTTAACTCAGTAGCACGTTGAACAACAAAGTTACAATCGACCATAAAGTGGATGTGTGAATCAAGTAAGCCAGTGCTGCACATGGTCGCCTCCATCACCAAATCTGGAAGCAATGTGGAATCTGTCTACAAACAAAAGCCAAAGTCTATAATGCTGTTGCCTCATGACATTGCTCTATGGATCCAAACCATGGACCTGTTATCAAGCGCATAAAAACTTGTCAGTTTCCACTTGCAACACCTATGACAATTGCTTGGCATCAAAGAGCAGGACCATGTTTTCAACATGGAAGTCCTGGAAAAATCTGATGTTAGACCTTCTAGGTGTAGAGCCCAGGCCTGCCAGGCTGGGGACATTGCCATGCTGCCACCCAGTAGCAGCTGTAACCTACTTGCGCTCCATGACTTGCTGTGGACAAGTCCTGCATCAAGGGGTGTGACAGGCAGCAGCCTCATGGCTCCTGATTGGCTCCCCATCCTATATAGACCCAAGGGATGTTCCAGGAAGAGTCTAGGCAACAGCTCAGATCTTCTGTAGCTGCCACAACTGTTTCTGCTCCTTGATCCTGAACTCCTGGCTTTGATCTTGGCTTGACTTGGACTTCATCTCCTGACTTAGACCCTGAAACCTGACTCAGACTCTTTGATATTGACCCTGGCCTGGAACCTGACTCTGAATTCCTCCACTGTTCCCAGCCTCAGGTTTGCCCCTGCTCTGACTCTTGGTCCTTACTGCCCTTGTTGGGATCCTGACATCTGGTTCAGTCAGCTTCAAGACTCATTCGATCTGCACCCAATTGAAGTAGACTGGCCATGAAATTTGTATGCCTGAGACCCGTTTATCAAAACAAGTCATATTCCAAATTAAGTTCCAGCAATTGTAAACATGGACAGCAAATGAAATGCTTCAAAGACACCCTGAAACAAAATGTATGAAAAACAAACATTTCTGACTTGACCTTTGAGCAACTGGCAGTTGATCGTATTGCATGGCGCCTCGCGGTAAGGGTGAGCATCCATGACTTTGAGAAGAATCAAGTTGAGAATCAAGTTGAGCAGCTAAAAGCACACAAACAAAGTGCAACTCAATCACCACAACTAGGCAAATCGCTCTGTGGCCAGTGTGGGAAATGTTCTTCCCGAATTGGTCTATGGAGTCACGTGAAGGCCCATTAGTGCAAACTATGATTGTCAACGTCGTCCTTGAAATCGAAGTCACTAGCATCATTATTATCACCAGGGCGTTTTTAAAATGTTACCTTAGTTTAGCTACCATGTATACTATACATGACATTTAGTCCTCTTAATACACAGAAGCACTGCTGCAGAAGTTACTGGGGAGTCTGATACATATCTTTGGAGAGAGAGTGGTTTAGCAGTAGTTATGGGCAAAGTTTGAACAACTCCTCAGCAATTTTTGTTCCTCCATACGAGTCACGTCCTATCTGTCTGAACAGGAATCTTACTAAGCCTGGGTGTGTTACATTTACTCCATCCTGAACTATGATCTGTAGCAAGTATAAGCTAAAGGAACAAGAAACTCAGTCATGGGATATAGTTCTTAAATATGTGCTGTAATAATCCTTTACAGTGGATGCTATTAAAAAGTCAAGATTTACCATCCCAAATGCCTGCAGTTAGCACGGGATCTTCCTAGATCTAGAAGAAGAGATGCAGCAGAACTGCTATCACTTTAGTGAGGCAAACATTGAGTTTTCAAATGGCATCCCCTATGCATTTAGTAATTCTAATACGAATACTCATGATGCTTCCTGTCATATTTGAATTAAAAGTTTAGTTCTGTGGTTGTGCAACACATAGAACTGTGGAGTTCTGGTCCATGACTAGGACTGCTAGGCACTACAGCAATACAAATAATAAGTAGTAGTAATATTGTCTGCCTTATTCTCTACATAGAGGAAGTTTTATTTGGCTTAAGGTGGAAATCTGAAGTTGCACTTTGAAAAGCATCCTTTGCTCCAAGGTTCTCTGGTACCAGAAAACTCTCACTAATGTGCTATATTTATGTCTTATTTCTAGGTAAAAATATTTCGAACCAAGCAAGAAGGAATCCTTTTAGTAGATGGTGTTTCAAACAGGACCACCAGCCCCAAGAAGGCCGATATCTTGGATGTTGTGGGAATGCTGTATGTCGGAGGATTGCCCATTAACTATACGACAAGAAGAATCGGTCCAGTAAGGAAGAAAGTTTAATAAGCCATTTCACAGTCTCTAAATACGTGTTGTCCGGTATCACCATTTACATTTCTTTTCCAAAATATAAAGGCAAATGGATAAAAGGGCCTATCCAATTCTTCTTTAAGTAGTTGGAAGGACCTAGGTTAGAATACAGTCAGTACAAAGAATTGAAACTGGCCCATAGTCATTACTGTGGGGAGAGGGAAAAGCTTTACAGTCCTGGACCCTTACAATTCCACTGTTCTGCAGGGGGAATTCAAGTTTAAAAATACAAGTCTCCCTTTCAGCAGGATTCTTGGAATTTAAGGCTCCAGCATGGTACAGAGGGCTTTTGCAAACATAAAAGCTCAGTGAGAACCTCAGATAAAACTTAGTATCAGCGGGTAGCCGTGTTAGTCTGTATCCACAAAAACAACAAGGAGTCTGGTGGCACCTTAAAGACTAACAGATTTATTTGGGCATAAGCTTTCGTGGGTAAAAACCTCACTTCTTCAGATAAAACTTGTCCATTTCTCTGGTTCATCTGAAACTGACAAGTTTTGACAATTTTACCATGAAGTAGGCAAGTTTTGACATTTTGGTAACAAAATTCATTGGTTTGGGAAAATTTTCATTAAGTGTTCTCCTAGAAATGGCCAAAAGATCTATTCATGCAGATCTGGGCTGAATTCACTGGTGAGTCCAAAACTACATTCACTAGGATTTTTTTCAAATTTTAATTAAAGATTTGTACAGTTCTAATTAATAGTTACAAACTGTATCTTGCAAAATACCACAGCGACAAGATGGGTGAGGTAATATATTTTATTGGACGCTTGAAAGCTTGTCTCTCTCACCAACAGAAGATATTACCTCACCCCACTTGTCTGTCTAATATTCTAGTACCAATGCGGCTACAACAACACTGTGTACAAAATACTACAGGACACAAAACAGACCCAGTGAATAAGGATTTCTTATATAAAAGATTGTGCAAAGAAAACATGAATAAAACTGGAAAGGTTTTAGAAATTCCATTGAAATCAGTGGCCTTAAGAGACTTACATGGGTGCTACTGAGAGCAAGATTTGTCCCAGTGTGTGTGTGTACCTCTCTTCCCTCCTCCCTCCTCAATATCTGCCTCCTTCTCCTTTTCCCCCAATCTCCATGTGTTAGTGTTTTTTCTCATTCTCTCTTTCCCCCCTCACACCAAATGCATGAGTGTGTGCACAACTTTTGTCTTTTGAAGTGTGTGTTTGACATTTACCCTTCACTTCCCCAATATTATCACACTCCAGCATCAGCCAAGGCAGGGCTAGAACAATTTTTATAGTGCTGATGATCGAAACCATGTATTTGGGGTTTGTTATTACTACTTCAAGTCAAGGGGTGCAGCAGCACCCCTCGTTTCAACACCACTGGGCCAAGGGCTTTCTTTAGAGCCTGTAGGCCCTCCATGCTCCTGAGCTTCCTCTCCCCAGCCTCTGCCAGTACCAGTTGTCCAGTAGGTGGGCGGACTCCCAGGCCCTTCTTCAGGGAGGAGAGAGGAAATGCTGCTCTGCACAGCATTCCGCATCAAAGGAAAGAGACATTATCTGAGATGGGAGGGAGAAAAAGTGCTAATACGTCACACCAGCTACACAGACTCATTGCAATCCCTGCTGCTTCTTCCTTTAAAGGTCATCCAATGAGCAGCATAATAATAATAATACCTAGCTCTCATAGTGAAGGCTTGTTAAATTGTAAAACACGGATAAAGATGCAAGAAAATCATGCATATAATATCTTAGCTACGATCATACAATAGTCATAGATAAGGTTATGTGGAGAGCATTATGATGCCATCAGTATTTATGTAAAACTTCCATTCACTTAAGCAGGAGTTGCACATTTAGAAGGATGTGGCCCAATATAAGCACAGCTTTAATATGTAAGGTTAGCCCCTCAATGGAATGATAAACAAAAAATGTAGTAATGTTACATTACTTGAGAACACTTACTATACTCCATGCCTTTTTCTACGGTCTTAACTAGAAAGTACGGACTCTATTCAATTACAGAAGTAAAGAATGGGCTATTACATTTCTGCATTGCCTGTGCAATTTGCTATGTTTCATTATGCAGTGCATTATTTTATGCCCCTTCCATTAAGCCAAAGAGATGTGACTTCATTTTGTGAGATCTGATCCCTAGAATTTCAGAAAAGCAACATAATTAGTCTGTAGTGTGATGGAGATTAGATTCTTATTACAATCAGATACTGTGGATTAGCCGTGTAAAGTTCAAGACTCATTCAGCTCCACACATCCAGCAGCAAAACACAGAATCAAAAGAAGGGATACTTTCTGGTGCCATAATTGAGCCTTTCCATACCAGCATTTCTGCTTGCTTTTCATAACAGCAGTCTCTGTTTGAAAATTGCACCCAGGTCACCTACAGCATTGATGGTTGCATCAGAAATTTTAAGATGACAGAGGCTTCTGTTGACCTGGATAATCCAACCTCCAGCTTCAATGTTGGCAAATGCTTTACCAATGCAGAGAAAGGAACATTCTTTGATGGAACAGGCTTTGCCAAAACAGGTAATAAACTACATTTTTTCTAGTGCTAAAAGAGAAACAGTTATAGCATGTGGGATTTTCAAAGGCATTCAGCATTGCCTAACCCCCATCGACTTCCATGGGAGCAGAGTTAGGCCAACTCTGACTCTGAGCACTTTTCAGAATCCCATTCAGCATGTTTAAACGTTATGCCTGGTGTTTGATCTTGTGTATTTCCAGCAAGATCTCATATTAAGAACTGGTACCATGACCACTATTTTACACTCGATTTCAGTTGAACTAAATATTACTGTAGCTGTTTTTCTAAATATATTACTGTATATTTTCCCACTCCCCAGTTGGAACATATAAAGTGGGAACAGACCTACTAGTGGAGTTTGAATTCCGTACTACTCGAATGAATGGTGTTCTGCTGGGAATCAGCAGCCAAAAAATGGATGGACTCGGCATCGAGCTAGTAGATGAAAAAGTGAGTGAAGGCATTTTGCAGTGAGGGCATCATCTGATACATTTCTGGATATCTGTAGTGCATTTGTGTGTTTTAAAATGCATGAACAAATTTAAACTCTGATTTAATGTCAAGACATCTCAGTCAAGATCACAGCCTCATATATGCCAGTCAGTCCTTCCCCTTCCAAATTTGTCTTACACTTCTAGTTTTGCTAAGTCATCCTAACATGTTATTCTGCAACATTGCTGTGTTTCCTTCATTACAGCATTGGGCCTATGTTAGCAGGAATGTGCAAAGTTATAAATTTTTTATATTATAAATGGAGATATCCTATCTCCTAGAACTGGAAGGGACCTTGAAAGGTCATCAAGTCCAGCCCCCTGCCTTCACTTGCAGGACCAAGTACTGATTTTGCCCCAGATCCCTAAGGGGCCCCCTCAAGGATTAAACTCACAACCCTGGGTTTAGCAGGCCAATGCTCAAACTGAGCTATCCCTCCCCCAAGTTGTGGGCACTCTGTCTGTCATGTCATGAATATCAGTCCCTTGTGTGTGTAATTCAATGTTGGTACATAGTTTAATCAATCACTCAGCTGCGCTTAAAAGTAAATAGCTCTGTTTTGTATAAGACCCACACAAAACCAATATTTTTTGTCCTTGTATAGTCTCACAATAGAAAGTTGGCAAACCAGGCCCACAGCTTTGCACATTCCTGCTAACCTAGGCCCCAGAGCTACACATGGATCTACACACGTGAGCTCTGTTGGCTTTAGTGGGATTCTGTATGGGTGCAAGGATCCACCCACACAGAACTGGGTGCAGGATCAGAGCCATAGTTACTAAATTCTGGTGATGGAAATAAACACAATGGAGCTGAGCTGGCTTGTGTTGATTTAGAAATGTAATAAGACAATTTATGTTTAACTCTACATTTATTCTAAATCTATATGTAGCTTTTGGGAAGGTCAGATTTGATGAAAACTAGATCACCATGTTCTGTATAATTAGTATTTTAATAACTCATCCTTTCCTCTCTCTTTCATGTTACATTCTCCAGCTGATGTTCCATGTGGATAATGGCGCCGGCAGATTCTCTGCCATCAATGAGCCTGACAAACCAGGCAGCCTGTGTGATGGACAGTGGCACAAGGTTACTGCAAACAAGATCAAGCACCGATTAGAATTGACTGTGGATGGGAATCAGGTGGACGGGAGCAGCCCAAATGGAGTCTCCAGTTCTGTGGACACTAATGATCCTGTCTTCATTGGAGGATATCCTGGTAGGTGTCCAACACACAAACAGGGCATTATTCACGCTCTCTAGTAATGAGGCGTTGCCAATGTCTTAAATATAATTCGGTTTCACACACTAATATCAATGGAGGTAGCATGGTTATGAATATCCCAACTTCTCTACAGTATAAATGTCAGTTATCTAGATTTCATTCTTGTGCCTTTGAATAACAGGAGCTCTGCAGCACTGAATTTCAGTCATGTGCTGCCAATATTTCAGCTAAGGAAGCCAGTAGTTCTTTTCCCCTTGAGCTTATAATAAACCCTCTATCCAAGGGAGTGATGCACTTTCAGAGAGGAGCAAAAAGACTCTATTCCTTTCTTTTCACATTTAAACAAAAGCACTTTTTCATAGCCAAGGCAACAGCAACAGCATTTGACAAACTTGAACTGCCAAAAATGTTTACACGTGGCTACTGGAAAAAAAGGTAGGCTGAGTATATTGATCATATAACACAGAGCTCAGCCTGTGAAAATTGATTTAGGGAATGTGGGGAACAATCTGTAGAAGATGAGGCTGTCCTCCCTCAGGAATTTTTTGGAAATATTTCCCATTTGGTGCAATCTGGTTCATTTTTAAAGGCAAAACAAACATTACGCTTCAGAAGTATTTCAATGAGCCCTGGCAAAGTTATTTCTAGCAGGGGTGAAAGGATCCAGAGGCCTTCATACTTATTCTACTGATAGTGAATATTCACAACTAACTGTTCACGAACAAACAATAGACCAAGAATTATTTGAGGAATAATTTAATATTGAAAATCAAATTTCAGAAATTTGTAAAATGCTCGTAGTATTGGGGTTTTTTTACTAATTTTGTAGCACTCCTAGTGCTGTTTTGTACTAGCTTGTGAACAGAGAAGCTAAATATCAGATAAGGGTGCCTATTCCAGTGTCCATTGAAGTCAATAGAAGACCTCCCATTGACATCTGTGAGCATTGCACTGAGCTCTGAGAACAGGAGTACTTGTGGCACCTTAGAGACTAACAAATTTATTAGAGCATAAGCTTTCGTGGGCTACAACCCACTTCTTCGGATGCATATAGAGTGAAACATATATTGAGGAGATATATATACACACATACAGAGAGCATGAACAGGTGGGAGTTGTCTTACCAACTCTGAGAGGCCAATTAAGTAAGAGAAAAAAAACTTTTGAAGTGATAATCAAGATAGCTCAGTACAGACAGTTTGATAAGGAGCAAGTGTGAAAATACTTACAAGGGGAGATAGATTCAATGTTTGTAATGGCTCAGTCATTCCCAGTCCTTATTTAATCCTGAGTTGATTGTGTCTAGTTTGCATATCAATTCCAGCTCAGCAGTCTCTCGTTGGAGTCTGTTTTTGAAGTTTTTCTGTTTTAAGATAGCCACCCGCAGGTCTGTCATAGAATGGCCAGACAGGTTAAAGTGTTCTCCCACTGGTTTTTGAGTATTATGACTACTGTGCTATTAAGCGATGGTCACATAAATACCACCCTATACCGGAAACCTACTGACCGCTACACTTACCTACATGCCTCCAGCTTCCATCCAGGACACACCACACGATCCATTGTCTACAGCCAAGCTCTAAGATATAACCGCATTTGCTCCAATCCCTCAGATAGAGACAAGCACCTACAAGATCTCTATCAAGCATTCTTAAAACTACAATACCCACCTGCTGAAGTGAAAAAACAGATTGACAGAGCCAGACGAGTACCCAGAAGTCACCTCCTACAAGACAGGGCCAACAAAGAAAATAACAGAACACCACTAGCTGTCACCTTCAGCCCCCAACTAAAACCTCTCCAGCGCATCATCAGAGATCTACAACCTGTCCTGAAAGATGATCCTTTACTCTCACAGATCTTGGGAGACAGACCTGTCCTCGCTTATAGACAACCCCCCAACCTAAAGCAAATACTCACCAGCAACCACACATCACTGAACAAAAACACTGACCCAGGAACCTATCCTTGTAACAAAGCCCGATGCCAACTCTGTCCACATATCTATTCAAGTGACATCATCATAGGGCCTAATCACATCAGCCATACCATCAGGGGCTCGTTCACCTGCACATCTACCAATGGGATATATGCCATCATGTGCCAGCAATGCCCCTCTGCCATGTACATTGGCCAAACCGGACAGTCTCTACGCAAAAGAATTAATGGACACAAATCTGACATCAGGAATCATAATACTCAAAAACCAGTGGGAGAACACTTTAACCTGTCTGGCCATTCTATGACAGACCTGCGGGTGGCTATCTTAAAACAGAAAAACTTCAAAAACAGACTCCAACGAGAGACTGCTGAGCTGGAATTGATATGCAAACTAGACACAATCAACTCAGGATTAAATAAGGACTGGGAATGGCTGAGCCATTACAAACATTGAATCTATCTCCCCTTGTAAGTATTTTCACACTTGCTTCTTATCAAACTGTCTGTACTGAGCTATCTTGATTATCACTTCAAAAGTTTTTTTTCTCTTACTTAATTGGCCTCTCAGAGTTGGTAAGACAACTCCCACCTGTTCATGCTCTCTGTATGTGTGTATATATATCTCCTCAATATATGTTTCACTCTATATGCATCCGAAGAAGTGGGTTGTAGCCCAAGAAAGCTTATGCTCTAATAAATTTGTTAGTCTCTAAGGTGCCACAAGTACTGTTCTTTTTGCGGATACAGACTAACACGGCTGCTACTCTGAAAACTGAGCTCTGAATTATTTTCTTTGCATTTTTCCTCCATTCTAAATGATATAATACAATGTATCCAGTAACACTTAGCTTTCAGTCCCTCCAGATGTTATCTGATGTGTTTCCTGTATTGTTTGATATGTAAGAGAAAGCCAGATATTTTTACATAAGAACGGCCATTCTGGATCATACCAATGGTCCATCTAGCCCAGTATCTTGTCTTCCGACAGTGGCCAATGCCAGGTGCCCCAGAGGGAATGAACAGAACATGTAATCATCAAGTGATCCATCCCCTGTCGCCCATTCCCAGCTTCTGGGAATCAGAACCTGTTCTTACAGCAATCCTTAGACTCTAATATAAGAACTGGTGCTAAAGAAAAGTTTCTAGTGATGTGCATAATGAGTTATGAGCTGCAGTTAGCCAAAAGAAGGGCAATCAGGTGTAACACAACAGTCTATATAAAACAAATCCACACCACTTGCATTGGAATGATACCCATGAACTGAGTTAAAGCTGCATACTAAATTGTGGATCCATGTGATAAATAATTTATCATGCATCTTTGACCATCTCTCCTCCTTCTGTTGACTAATCCATTTCCCCTTGTTTATTCTAACATTCCAAACACCTCAACAGTCTTGCACACCTGCCTCTTTTTAATCAGCCTGCCAGAGAAATGTTTTGTCTTCCTCCAAATGTGGAATTTTCCCAATTTATCCTCGCCTGAGGCACAGAACAGACAAGATTCAATCCAAGACCAGTGGCAGCATTTCTATGTGTACATATGTCACAAATTTAACATCCATTATCATGGGATCCAGATTCAACAGTCCACTGAGGTTGCTTTATGCTTCATTAAACCATCTGAAATTGGCTGGTGGAGAATTCCCTTGGGCAGGGGAATTTTCCACCAGCAGAAAGTTGTTGAGGTCAACTGCCATTGCCTCCTGCACCAACAAATGTCTCTCTCCCTGCCCTCCCCACACACACATCCCCAGTGTAAGGAGAAGGAGGGGTCAGAGTTTTGGGGTAGGGGAGGGCTTGTAGTGGAACAGACCTGTGCTGTGCCCAGTCCTCCATTGATGTTGTAATGCCCCTGTCTTGCACTAAGGCTAGGCAGCCCTGAATCAGGAAGCACAACTGGCTCCCTGTGGCCACTACTTCACTCAGAATACAGATGAGAAACAAGGCTGGGAACTTCAAACAATTATGAAGGGGAGATTCCCAGCTTCCCAATGGAACTAGCACTCACTTCTAGGCGTCAGGGTTCCCAAGATGGCAGACTTTAAAGTTGTGACATTTTTAGGCATGTAAAAGCTATTTGGGGTCATTTTCAGTGTTTGTATGGCTCTATCCGAGCCCAATACAGTTGGACTCAGTGTAGCTAAAGCCCCTGCCTTTACAGACACAAAGATACAAAATATAATCCAAAAATAGTCTCTCCATAACATTGCTAAGGTAGCTTCTCTGTGATACCTGCAGCACATACAGAATAGACAGTATGTGCCCTTTGGGGATGCAGAAGTCGCCCTGACAACTTTGCTACTTGTGAGTAAATGCACCCATCCCAGACTCATGCTGATAAATCCTTTATACCACATGTAAACAGACCACAAGTTGCAGATGCACAGAACCATTATTTGTCTGCTGCATGCCAATTGTTAGTACTGTAGAAAAAATGCCATTTGGACCTCTCAGGAAGATTGAAGGCTGCTTTATTTAATGATATGAACATCACCTGAACTGAATGGTGTGATTTAAATTGAAGATTTAAATGCGTTCTGATTTTGCCAGTAGCACATTGTGGATGAAGAAAGAGACCGATTAGATAGTTGCCACCAAATCAAGCATTTATCAAACGTGCTTAGAGGTTTAACCACTCTCCTGCTAAAGAATGGAGTGCAGCAAGTAAATTGTGAAGAATATATATATATTTTGGAATGCAAGTGGGAGAAGAGATTTGAAGAAGAAAAATGAGGTAACAACTTTTTTTTGTTTTGTTTTGTTTTTTCAGTTGGTCTGAACCAGTTTGGCCTGACTACAAATATCCGTTTTAAAGGCTGCATTCGCTCGCTGAAGCTCACCAAAGGCACTGGTAAACCTCAGGAGATTCGCTTCAGCAGAGCCTTGGAGCTGAAGGGCGTTCAACCTCTATCATGCCCTGCAAACTAACATGAGATCATTCAACTTTGACGTGCATCTGATTGTTCTAAGTGCCTAAAAAAATGTTATATATAAATGTTATATACAGTACGTTTATAATAAAATGTCTTTGTGCAAGTATTTTGAGTTCTGTCTGTGATCTATTTAAATGGTTCTATTTCAAGGTAGCTCCCAAAAGAAGATTAAATTCATAATCATTCATTTCTTCTTTCTTTAACTGAATAAAGCAATAGTTACTCTAATCTTTTGTGCTGGTTTTCTGTAGTTTGAAATGGAATTATTCACCATAGTTTTTCATGAGTGGGACTGTATAATATGGAGAGACGCATGTGTGTGTGTGTGTGTGTGTGTGTGTGAATGTACTTTATATAAAAAAGTGTATTAACTCATTTCAAAAATCAATTTTGTTTTGTCCCACTCCCAATTTTTAAAAAATGCTTTTAACAGAAAACTCTGCTTTGGATTAATGGACTGGTTCAGTTCGGGGCATGGAACAAAGATCATTTATCATTGCTGGGTTGGGGGCAATGCTGGGTGCCTATTTAATTTGTGCGTTGTTGTTACAAAGACTATATTAGACTTAAATCCTCTCATATATCATTTGAACAGCTTTGGAATGTAATGTGTGTTTTTTGTTTGGAGATACAGAAATGGGAGCAAATTGACATGGGGGATTAGTGTATTAGCGTTTCACACCTGGAGACCTGGATTTAAACAGGCCACTAGTGAGAATGTTTAGTGACCATCTCTAGTATACATCCTATACACACCATATGTGGCAGAATTTTCAGACTTTTTTTTATAAGAGAGGCCTAGAACTGCCATAACAACAGTGCTGCAGCAAAATGGAGGTGAACTGGTAGACCAGCAGAGGGAATTTGCACAGTATTGGTCTCTTTTCTCGACCATCCTCT
This sequence comes from Emys orbicularis, assembly GCF_028017835.1. Classification (NCBI taxonomy): domain Eukaryota; kingdom Metazoa; phylum Chordata; order Testudines; family Emydidae; genus Emys; species Emys orbicularis. Next base: position 101,351,909 of record NC_088685.1, read on the forward strand.
CTTTATTGAACTACTAACCGAACAATTTACAAGGAGCTTCCAAATTGAGGTGATTTTTTCTCTAATGTCTTTTATTGTAGCTGCCTTTATCAGCAGTCTGAAAGAGAGGGATGCACAGAAACATCTCCCATAAAATCCTAAGAGCACTCTGTGCATAGTAGTATGAATATAGAGGGAGAGGTAAGTGGGGTCAGAGTGAAAAGTTGTTTCACAGGTTCTCCCTAAAATTCTAGGGTTTGGTGGGAGGCAGGGCCATCATCATGAGTGCTCGATGCATTTTGTGTAATGATGAATTGGTCTGATGACTAATCTATAGTACCTTTCTTGTATATTGTTCCAAATTGCTAACCTCTGCATTTTCAAAGTTATACCCGGGAGGTTCGCAAAACAGTCATGCAGAGCTTCACTTTTGCCAAATGTTCACAACAGAATCTCCCTTCAATGCTATTCTTCAAAGCAAAACTTTGCTGTAGTCTAGAGTATGGAAGTGTGATAGCTTTGGAAACTTGTGCAGTATGTTTTTAGGATGGCCCTAATTTTGCAGCCCTTCTGAATCCAACACTCCCTGCTGAGCTTCATTTTCAAATTCAGTGCTGTCCGTGAAAAAAATAGCCTTGTTTTCTTTTTGTATCCAAGAAAACTCAAAAATATTTTCATATATCGCAGCACTTCAGACATCTGAAGAAACTCTTTGTATTCATATATTTTCATACTCACGTTCCTTCAAATTTCTAAGATCCAAATTGTACATTCAGCGCTTTACAGATGGCCTACAATGGGAAAAATAGGTTTGTGCTATGCTTTGTACTTCTGTTTCTTTATTACACTGAATGAAGACCTAAAAAGTATGTTTAAAGACACAACTTTTTTTTTCTTTTTACCTGTTTTTTTTAGCTTAGAAATATCAGGGACATCAAGTCTGGTTTTCCTTCATTTTACTGGAAGGGTGCCTGGGAAGGGTCAGATGTCAATCATGAGATATCTCATATCTTAAATGGAGGGATAGGGATAGCGCTGGTTGACAATATTTCCCCAAAATGTTTTTATTTTTGACAAAAAGTGTTTCCTGATGAGACAGAAATTTTTCATTTTTGACAAAAATTATCAGGTTTTCATTGAAAAATCAAACATTTGAAACAAATTCTTTTTGGAAGCAAAAATAAAATCAGTTTTCAGGTGTCTGGGGTTTTGATTAAAACTTAAACATATTTTGCAAAAATTAAAAAATCCAGCAAATGAAAAATTTTCATTAACAAAAAAGTAATGGGAAATGAAGTACTTTTCCTTACTAGCTCTAGTCAGTGGTGTTGAAATTTTAACATTCAGATAGTTTTTCTTCCAGTCATTTCTGAAAAGTTTGAGGTGGGTTTTTTTTGTTTTTTGTTTTTTTAAAAAGCAAACCGAAAAGGAGGGCTTTAAACAGAATAAATAATCAATTCCCTTGTCAACTAATCAGATGTCATTTGCATGGTATCTCTGATGTCATAATCCCATTCTCCAGTCACCCATGGTAGAAAAGATCTATCTACATATGGGGAGAATCTCTTCTGTGTCCTTCATGAATCATAAGTAAGCACAAGTGTACAGACCTTTTAAAAAAAATCTTTAAGTAGCTGCTAACGTTTCATGCTATATTCCTGTGTTGTAGCAGCTGTTGAAACAAGACAGAATTATTCAGCCTATATATTACTGCCCTGTTATAATTCATATTGGAGAATACAAAGCATTTCTTCAAATGGCTGAAATGCTGCAAAATATGACACACTTTCACCTTTTGACACAGAGGGATATGATATGATATTTCTATTCAAACGCCAAAAGGCAAACCTCCTCTGTTTCATATTTGGTGCAGGAGCCAGTATAAACTAAATGATGTATCAGAAACTAAAATGTGTACTTTCAGCGAAGAAATAAAATCCTAGGAAAAAACCTCCTACCATCAGTTTTCCCTATATGTACTTTCCAAGGAAACCAACCGCAGAACTTACAGCTCAACACTCTACCTTGAATGGTCCCTCAGAATATGTGCTAACTACTTATGCTAAACAATCTGTTCCACTTTGCATGTTGCTGCGACTCTGGGAGTACCTTTCCCAGACCTGAAGAATTCTGTGTAAGGTTGAAAGCTTGTCTCTCTCACCAACAGAAGTTGGTCCAATAAAAGTTATTATCTCGCCCACCTTGTCTCTCTAATATCCTGGGACTGACATGGCTACTGCTACACTGCACATAGCTCAACATAACACAGCCTCACAGTTTTCCCTTAGCTGCACAGTTATTTTCTTGAGCAAATTGCACAACTTTTCTAGCATTTGATTCCTCCACTTTTCTTTTTTGCCTTTTTCCAGGGGGATATTTGTTTGGATGCAAATTAAAATGATCCTTTCTGCTTTTCTGTCTTTATTAAGACTTGTTTGCAGTGTTTATTAACACTGTAATAATAATGAAAGTAGATACCTGTGGTTTCAAGGTTTTTAACTTGTATGATGTACAGTAGTATAAAATATTCCATAAAGCGGAGTAAATTGTCTCACATCTCCCTTTTCATCAGAAGTTATTCTGGCACCTCTTGTACCTCTAGCTGGCATTGGCAGGAAGAATGACAATGGTTTCCAGAGAAGAGACTCAGACGCTGACTCCAGGATGTTAAGACTCTACAGTTGTTTTATTTCCTAATGTTCTCTTCATTATGATTCTGGGCTAAAATACGAAGTGGACAGGACTCATACAGTCTAAGGCCTCAATCCTTCAATGAGCTCCACATAGATAGATTAGACCCATGTAGAGCTGGAGGATGGGTTAGTGGTTTGGGCACTAGCCTGGGTCCCAGGAGACCTCATGTTTAATTCCATGCTCCACTGTGGACATCTTGAATGACTTTAGACAAGACATTTGGAGCAACAGTTTAATGCACCTGAAGGTGCAGATGGTGCCGAGTGGGATTTCAGAAGTGCCTACGTGAATTAAATTCCAGGGATTTCAATGAGCGTTAGGGATCTAACCTGCTTAGGTACTCCTGAAATCCCACTAGGCGCCTAAGTTCATCTTTAGGCACCTAACTACCTTTGTCAACCTGACCCTTGGCTTCCCTGTAGCACTGCCCTACCTCACAGAGGTGTTGTGAGGATAAATACATTAGAGATTGTGAGGTGCTCAGATACTACAGTACCGGAGGCCATATAAGTCCCTTAAATAGGCAAACTCTGGGAGCCTGATTCTTAACCAGTGTAAGCTGATATAACTGCACTGACTTCAATGGCACTATGCCAATTTACACCAGTGGAGCATCTCATCTTGGGACTCCACACAGGTGCAAAGGTGCACCCATACGGATCCAGTGGCAGGATCAGGGGATTTATCTCATCCCTAACAGGACCTTACTAGGGCTGTCAAACTATTAAAAAAAGTAATCGTGATTAATCACAATTTTAATCACATTGTTAAAAATAATAGAATACCAATTTAAATGTATTATAAATCTTTTTGGATGTTTTGCTTTCAAATATATTGATTTCAATTACAATGCAGAATACAAAGTGTAGACTGCTCACTTTATATTATTATTATTGATTACAAATATTTGCACTGTAAAAAAGATAAACAAAAGATCAAAGCATGACGGGGCATACGAATGTTTAACATATGTAGCACATAAATACCTTGCAATGCCGGCTACAAAAGTGCTATGAAAACGCCTGTTCTCACTTTCAGGTGACATTCTAAATAAGAAGCTGGCAGCATTCTCTCCCGTAAATTTAAACAAACTTATTTGTTTTAGCGATTGGCTGAAGAAAAAGTAGGAAGACCACGCAGTCTTGTAGGCTCTAAAGTTTTACATTATTTTGGTTTTGAGTACAGTTATGTAAAAAAAAATTCAACATTTGTAAGTTGTACTTCACGATAAAGAGATGGCACTACAGTACTTGTATAAGGTGAATTGAAAAATACTATATCTTTTATTTATCTTTTTTAGAGTGCAAATATTTGTAACCAAAAATAATAATATAAAGTGAGCACTGTACACTTTGTATTCTGTGTTGAAATTGAAATCAACATATTTGAAAATGTAGAAAAAACATCCCAAAATATGTATACTAAATTTAAATTGGTATTCTATTATTGTTTAACGACATGATTAAACTGTGATTAATTATGATTAATTTTTTTAATTAAGTTCATTTGTTTTGAGTTAATCACTTGGGTTAGCTGCGATTAATTGATAGTCCTAGTCCTTATTACTACTACTGCCTCTGTCCCCCTTGTTCCAGAGATTTCCCTTCATGTCACTCTTTTTTGTTTGTTTGTTTTTGTTTATGTTAATGTCCTTTCTTCCCTTTAGGGGAGGTCCTCCACATATTTCTCCTCTTAGGCCTGGTCCACACTAACCCCCCACTTCGGACTAAGGTACGCAAATTCAGCTACGTTAATAACGTAGCTGAATTCGAAGTACCTTAGTCCGAACTTACCGCGGGTCCAGACGCGGCAGGCAGGCTCCCCCGTCGATGCCGCGTACTCCTCTTGCCGAGCTGGAGTACCGGCGTAGACGGCGAGCACTTCCGGGATCGATCCGGGATCGATTTATCGCGTCTAGACAAGACGCGATAAATCGATCCCAGAAGATCGATTGCCTGCCGCCGAACCAGGAAGTAAGTGTAGACGTACCCTTAGTTTCACTTACCAAATGCCCTGCCTTGCAGAGACCCGACTCTTATAGCTGGCGTGGAAATGGGAATCTTCAGGTGAAGAAACACATTGGTGCATTGAAACAAATGATGCCGTCAAAGTCTTTTTTTATTCATTTACCCCCAGATTGGAGCTTTTTCTTCAAAGGGACAGAGGATTCACAGAGAGTAAAGTGAGGGACTCCTTCTCCAGGAGCTGTGAGTACTGGCTCCATGGCTCCTGCTCCCCACTGGCTCAGGAAGCCAGGAACCAAATTGGTTCCCACATTGAGATTCCTGAGCAGCTCCCCTGGTCTGTGTGTGAATGATTAAAAAGAAGCAAAGCCTTATGTACTGTCAGAGATGGATATCGCCACTAGCTTGCACAGTGTTTCATCTCATGCCATTGATAAAACCTTTCTTCCTGATTGGACTCAGGGGATGTCAATCTAGTAGTTTCTCAGATATTGTGATTGCACCCAAAGTTAATGTTTTTTAAACTGTGCCATTAGTTGCAAATCTGCAAGCTCTATAAAGCAAAGAAACAATCAAGGGACATAATGAATTTAGGGACTGCTTGTTTTAACACCATTTGCGAGATGACCTGTTTAAATCTTGTGGATTAGCTCAGGCAATAATTTCTGTTTTTTAAGCACATTTGTAGACAGGGCAGTGTGCATCACAGTGGTGTACATTACTGGTTTTAATTTGATTTTGCAATCAAATACAGGCCACAGGCCTGCCACCTTGGAAGATGCTGAGCACTTCAGCTCTCACTGATGTTAGTGACTTAACTGACAATTGAGAGTGTGTGGCACCTTCTTCAATGGGATACTCAGCACCACACAGGATCAGATCCTGAAATACAAGCATTTCACCTAGATTTTAGTATGGTCCTTTTTGAAGATGCATAAGGATAGCATGTTTCATCTTGATCCCTTTCCAAAGGGCCCAGGACACAGGCGCTCTCTATATGAGGTTCTCTAAACTATGCAGCACTTGTCTCCTCAAGTTTGATTTAACCCCATTTGTGATCTTCTTTTACACCCGAAAAAGAGGCATGGATATCCAAGGAAAGTTCTTGCTTTGCGTTTTTCTGTAGAGAATCTGGGGTTTGAAGGCCCCATTGCTACAGGAAAGGATTCCACTAGTAGTTTTTGCAAAGGAAGAGACTAATCTATTGCCCTGAGACATGCTGCACCGATGGGAGAAAAATTACTGGAAATGAAGCAGGGGGCAAGGCGGAATACACGATCCTCTTAACGTTCATGCTGCCCACAGCACCAAGACTGGATGCAGCAAGATGCTGAGCACTCAGGCCTAGTGGTGCTGGAGCAATTTTTATAGTGGGGGTGCTGACAGTGGAAGCCATTTATTTGGGTTGTTATTACTACTTCAAGCCAGGGAGTATGGCAGCACCCCCAACACCCCTAGTTCCAGCACCTATGCACAGGCCCCCAAGTGTGCATTAAGACAAGAGGGCTCAGCACATTGCAGACTCAAGCCCATGTGTACATAAAAGCCCTGGTCCAGTAAAACACATGTCTTACTTTACGCTTGTGAGTACTCTCATTTGCTGGATGGGAGCTTTAATTTTGCTCACAGAGCCTAGTTGGCAGGGGGCGTGCTGCCCTTCAAAACCATTGCATTTTATGCTACAAAAGGCAGTGGGAGTAACTGCTACTCCAAGGAGCAGTCAAATGGGTGGAAATGTTTGGAATAAAAAAGTTTTCCATTGAGTTAAAAAAAGAGACCTAGTTCAGAAGAAGAAACTTTTCATTAAATCATTTTCAGTTTTTGGCTAGTTGGTGTGTTTTAAGGAAACTTTGATGAAAACTTTAGCTAGGTGTTCACTGACCTCAGTGTTGGATCTTGTTTGTCATGTGTTTTACTTTGTTCTTTTGCAGTTTTCAATTAATGATTGCAATTGGCCAATGTAGTCATATGGGTGAGATTTTTTTTCAAAAGCTTGAAAGTATCGATTTTGAAACAACAAAAGTGTTGATTAAAATTTCTGCAGACAATTTTTTAAAAAATCAATATTGTGTTTTCCAGTACATTTTTGGTCATGTGACATGCTCTAAGCAGTAGTTACTCACCCTCTTTGACTCTGACTCTGTAAATAGCAGGTAATATTCCTGGGGGAATTCTGAGCCAAAAAATAAAAATTCTGTGCACAACTGTTTAAAATTCTGAAAACTTCTGCATATTTTATTTGTCAAAATAATACAATATAATCACGCCAGTTTCAATTAGTTTGGTAATTTATTTCAAAATACCTGTCAGCAACTATGTCTGTAACAATACAGTAGAGTAGGGAAAATAGCTTTGTTCCTGGTTCTGGGAGGACATGTGGACAGCCCAAGTTCTGTGGGAAAAACCCTTGTTGCTTAGGCCATTTCCTAAAACTGACCCCTTACCTCCTCCCCTTGTCCACTCCACCTTGCCAGAAACTCTACTTCCAGTAGGAGAAACTGTAGTGAAACATAGTGGGAGAAAGGGCTGTAGAAGTTTGTTCTCTTAAACATGTCTGAATTGTAACATTCTTCCTAACACTGTTTCTCTAATTTAAGTCATTCCAAACTATATGTTGTGAACTAGGTTCAAGAAAAAAAATAAGAGTATTTTGGTTTTGTAACTGGTCAAATGCAAATGCACTTAAAAAACCCCTAAAGGGCCCCAGGAGAATTTTACAATCTTTTTACCTTTTACCAAATGCAAGGTACTCTGTACAACATCATCTCCATATAACAGTTTGCCTGTGCAAATGTACCCATAGCAAGAACCTTTTTTTTTTTAAATGTGCATGCGAACCAATTTACCTCACACTGCTTGAGCCCTAACTGTAATTTGCTTATATGCAGGGACCCAAATTGACTAAATCAAATGCATTTCCACACGCTCAATAAACAGACCCATTACCCTTGGAAGTGCACAAGTCATTTAAAGAATCAAATGCTTCCTGACGGTGGAATAGTTGGTTCAGACCCATGCACGGCTCCAGCTAATCACCCATGTTGCTCACTAAATATCATTTGCTCTGCCAAGGCCTCCATAAACGTATTTAAAGGGAGCACAGCAGGATACACAGCCTTATCAAGTAGAGCAACCAAAGCTTGTTTTCCAGTCTAATGGTATGGAACTAGTGGAGAAAAATACTTTTAAAAATCTCTGTTAACACAGCCATAGTCATTCTTAAAGATCTCAGCTATCTATTAGATTGTTTCCACTTATATGGAAGGTAATAAAATGATGGGAGCACTTATATCATTACAAGCATTTTATGGAAGTATAATTTGGTTTAGGCACATTTAACTAATCTCTGTCTCAATGCTTGAAAAAGGACATTGCTTTGCAATGTTAGAGTGATCATTTTAAAACAAATAGGTCTGCCTCTGTCAAGGATGTATTAAAGCTGCTCTCACTCTACCCTTAATAACTAAGGGCCAAATCCTGGTCCCATTGAAATTAATGGGAGTTTTGCTATCGACTTCAGAGGGACCAGTATTTAGCCCCAAACATTTTGATAGTATTATTAATGTTATATCAGTTGGGTTGTATTTTGAAAACAGTGATAAAGGAAAGATAAAGCACTAGAAATGGAATAAATGTTTTGTACTTTTCACCAGTTGGACCAAAGTTAATTTAAAAGTATTCCTAGCTACAGACCCATTCATATGGTTAATGGTAATACGGTAATAAGAAACTTATAAACCATAGCTGTTTGGCTGTATTGGACTTAACAGCGGTATAGCAGAGCTGCTACATGAAGGAATCTCATGATTAACACTCACATCTTGAGGACATGATGCAAGATGCTTTTGTTTGGTTTAGCAGCTGGTTAAAAGCAACAGAGGGTCCTGTGGCACCTTTAAGACTAACAGAAGTATTGGGAGCATAAGCTTTCGTGGGTAAGAACCTCACTTCTTCACCCACGAAAGCTTATGCTCCCAATACTTCTGTTAGTCTTAAAGGTGCCACAGTACCCTCTGTTGCTTTTTACAGATTCAGACTAACACGGCTATCCCTCTGATACTTGACAGCTGGTTAAGTTCATTCTTGGTTTCAGTTTGAAAGTAGGTGATTGTAAGTGCCTAGCTACCATGATGAGAAATTGACTATAGTTAGTAAAACAACAATTACTACAACATGTGTGAGAAAAAAGAACAGGAGCACTTGTGGCACCTTAGAGACTAACAAATTTATTAGAGCATAAGCTTTCGTGGGCTACAACCCACTTCTTCGGATGCATATAGAGTGAAACATATATTGAGGAGATATATATACACACATACAGAGAGCATGAACAGGTGGGAGTTGTCTTACCAACTCTGAGAGGCCAATTAAGTAAGAGAAAAAAAACTTTTGAAGTGATAATCAAGATAGCTCAGTACAGACAGTTTGATAAGGAGCAAGTGTGAAAATACTTACAAGGGGAGATAGATTCAATGTTTGTAATGGCTCAGTCATTCCCAGTCCTTATTTAATCCTGAGTTGATTGTGTCTAGTTTGCATATCAATTCCAGCTCAGCAGTCTCTCGTTGGAGTCTGTTTTTGAAGTTTTTCTGTTTTAAGATAGCCACCCGCAGGTCTGTCATAGAATGGCCAGACAGGTTAAAGTGTTCTCCCACTGGTTTTTGAGTATTATGACTACTGTGCTATTAAGCGATGGTCACATAAATACCACCCTATACCGGAAACCTACTGACCGCTACACTTACCTACATGCCTCCAGCTTCCATCCAGGACACACCACACGATCCATTGTCTACAGCCAAGCTCTAAGATATAACCGCATTTGCTCCAATCCCTCAGATAGAGACAAGCACCTACAAGATCTCTATCAAGCATTCTTAAAACTACAATACCCACCTGCTGAAGTGAAAAAACAGATTGACAGAGCCAGACGAGTACCCAGAAGTCACCTCCTACAAGACAGGGCCAACAAAGAAAATAACAGAACACCACTAGCTGTCACCTTCAGCCCCCAACTAAAACCTCTCCAGCGCATCATCAGAGATCTACAACCTGTCCTGAAAGATGATCCTTTACTCTCACAGATCTTGGGAGACAGACCTGTCCTCGCTTATAGACAACCCCCCAACCTAAAGCAAATACTCACCAGCAACCACACATCACTGAACAAAAACACTGACCCAGGAACCTATCCTTGTAACAAAGCCCGATGCCAACTCTGTCCACATATCTATTCAAGTGACATCATCATAGGGCCTAATCACATCAGCCATACCATCAGGGGCTCGTTCACCTGCACATCTACCAATGGGATATATGCCATCATGTGCCAGCAATGCCCCTCTGCCATGTACATTGGCCAAACCGGACAGTCTCTACGCAAAAGAATTAATGGACACAAATCTGACATCAGGAATCATAATACTCAAAAACCAGTGGGAGAACACTTTAACCTGTCTGGCCATTCTATGACAGACCTGCGGGTGGCTATCTTAAAACAGAAAAACTTCAAAAACAGACTCCAACGAGAGACTGCTGAGCTGGAATTGATATGCAAACTAGACACAATCAACTCAGGATTAAATAAGGACTGGGAATGGCTGAGCCATTACAAACATTGAATCTATCTCCCCTTGTAAGTATTTTCACACTTGCTCCTTATCAAACTGTCTGTACTGAGCTATCTTGATTATCACTTCAAAAGTTTTTTTTCTCTTACTTAATTGGCCTCTCAGAGTTTGTAAGACAACTCCCACCTGTTCATGCTCTCTGTATGTGTGTATATATATCTCCTCAATATATGTTTCACTCTATATACATCCGAAGAAGTGGGTTGTAGCCCAAGAAAGCTTATGCTCTAATAAATTTGTTAGTCTCTAAGGTGCCACAAGTACTGTTCTTTTTGCGGATACAGACTAACACGGCTGCTACTCTGAAATGTGTGAGAAATAAACTCAGTAAATTGCTAGGGCCATTAAAGTTTTAACCTAGCACACTGTAATTTGTGAAACAACTGGGGAGTGATATTATATGACTAAGAAAATGAATAAAATTTAGCATTTATAAGAAGTTTTTAATCTTTAAAGTGCTTTACAAATATTAACGCATTCATTATGCTATTAATACACAAAAAACCTTGGTGTGAGGCAGTTAGGGTTGCTACAACCAACATGCCTGACAAACCCACAAAAGCAAGGAAATGAAGACATAAGCCACCTAACATTATATATCCTCTACATCTCCACCTACAAATGCTCCTTACCATACCTCAACTACCAGCCACCACAGGCCATGCATTGCAACCTTCACTCCCCCCTTCTTTCATCCTTCTGCACACACCCCTTTTAAAGGTTACTTTCCCCCAACACTAGTAGTAGTTGGTTGTTTTGGGAGAAGGTAGTTAGCTAATGGGTTGTGTGCAGAGTGTGGTTAAAAGGGGTGTTGGAAAGTTGAGCACTCTAGAACATGCCTGCGTAACTTCAAATACAGATTGCAGTGCATGGTCTGTGGTGAATGGTCATTGTGATAATAGTAAGTTGTGAGCTTACGGATGAATGTGAAATTGGTACTTACTGCTAGGTGGCTTCGTTTTTTCTTGCTTTTCTGAGTTTGAGTCAGGTGCATGTGTTTGTGTGGTGTAGTAACAATAGATTTTTGGGTATTAATTTCATAGGGTTTATTAATGCTTGATTGGGTCTGCTGTTAAATGTGGGAAGGACTGTGGGGAAGTAGAAGTATAGCCGCTAAGATTATTTTATCCATTAGCATCTGCCCATGAATCCTTCTCGTTATAGGATAAAATCTGAGCAAGAAGTATAGCTCCTGCTAGAGAAGATTTTGTGTGTATCTCCATCCCTCACTAACCAATAAGAGTTATGAGTACACAGCCCCGCAATCCAATCAAATGTCTGTGTGCCCAACTCCCCCCTCCTCCCATCGATCAGGTTTGTGCATCCCTAGCTCCCATTAGTCAGGTTTGAAAGCACATAAACTTTGTTATAATGTGACTGGCTATAAATGACCCTTTGCAGCAGATCTATCCAGGAGCCACCTTTGCCAAGTTTCATATAGAAAGACATGTTTTTAAAGAGTTATCTGTGGAAATAATATGGTTTAGTGGCTAGAGCACTACAGTGGGACTCAGAAAATCTGGGTTCTGTTCCTAATTCTGCCACTGAACTGCTGTGTGAACTTGTATGAGTCATGTTGCGCCTCAGTGCCTCAGTTTCTCCATCTGTAAAATGGAGATAATGATACTGATCTCCTTTATAAAGAGCTTTGAGATGATGTAAGAGTTAGGCATTATTGTTATCATTTTATTAATAATGAAAAGTAGGGAAAAAATGAGCCAAATTCAAAAACTTTCTATTCAAAGATTCTGGAGAGAACCAGAAATTGCATTGTGTGAAATTGCACGGCGTTTGGCAACCTACTTTTAAAGAGCAACAGAAATGTATGCCCTAGTTTATGTCCATTTTGGAATGCAACCCTAACTGTGGAATCACCACTGTATGAAATGCAACAGCTGAAATTATGACTAAAATGTGTTTACAAGACAAGTCTGGGGAGGAGGTAAATTGGTTTCCCAAAGATAAAGGACAACTGACGCCTCTAGCCAGGTGTCATCACAGTTGATAGGTAATCATCTATCAAATGGTTATTCTTTGGCAACAAAGCCAGAGCAGGAACAGATCCCATCTGCATTTTAGCAAGCAACAACATGCAACCTCTTTCACCAATAGGTCCTATGTCTCTTTCCTGGAATGAACTTTATCTAGGGAAACCCTCAGGAAAATGCATTTCAAAGGATGACTGGGCTATAGGAGTGAGGGGCAAAAACACCCCAAGTTTTCTCTCTTTCATCTAAGAAGACAAAGGAACCACCCCTTTGACTTTGGGAGGGATGCTGACTTGATAATTTGGTCAGCCCTGTTGCTGGGAACATGTGGCAAGGATTTTACCTTGAACCAAGTCTAGCTTGTTAAGTTTTAGCTCCTAGGAAGCGTGCTTTCTTTATTTCTCTTGTAACCATTACTGACTTTAGTACATTACACTTGTACTCACTTAAAACTTTTTTCTTTGTAGTTAAATAAATCTGTTCTATTTTTACTCTAAACTAATCCAGTGTTGTGTTTAAACTGAGTTGTTTGGTAACTCCAGTTAAAGTAGGAAACAGTTGAATATTGACCCTTTACGGGGCAAAGGACCTTTAATATCAGAACTGTCCAGGAGAGGGCTAGACAGTGTGGAGCACGTTTTTAGGAAAATTCAGGACTGGGAGTGTTTTGGGGTCATCCTGCGAATAGTAACACAGTCTGGTAGAGGCCAGAGTATGGCTGATGTGTTGCTGACAGGCTGCTGGTGTCAGAGTTACTGGACCAGGGCTGTGGCTATACACAGACACTCAGCGTGTGACCTGCATGCTGCTTGGCTGTTTTTGAGTGGCCTTGGTTGGGAGCTACAACAGCAAAGCATTGTGAGGCACCCAAGATCACGGGGCAGATGGTGACACAACTACTCACTGATTTGGATTGCACCCCAGAATGTGACAGCAAGCCAGAAGGAAACAATTAGGAAGGTCTAGATTGATCCAATTCAACATTTTTTCTGTCACTCTGCTAATTCTCCTTGTATGTTCCTAGGGACCAACCCAGAATGGGCCACTTGTGCTAGGCACAGTACAAACACAGAATAACAGATAGTCCCTGCCCAAAGAGCTTACAATCTAAATAGACCAGATAGATAAAGGGTAGGGGGGAAAGCCAGAACATACACGAATTAGCAGCGTGATGGTCTGCAAATTTCATGTCAGTGCCATAATACGTGTGTGTTTGTCATTGAAATCCTTTGGGAGGGATTTAGTGAGGAGAGGATATGCTAAGTAGAAAGATAAAGGATGTGAGGGGACAGGACACTGAAGGGATAGGGCAGCTGGGGGAAGGGAGCATGGAGGGCAAGCGGAGTGAAGTTCAGGTGACAAGACTGGGGGTAGCCGGGAGAAAGTGCTGGAGCAAACAGCCAATCAGCACAGGGAAGCAGGTATTTCCTGGAACCCTTGTACTGAGCAGAAGTGGGAGGTATTCCAAATTTCCTCTATTCACTATTTGTATGTCCAATTTTAATTTCAGGAGGTATAATTATTTTTAAAGTGACTTAAAAAACTTCTGTTAGTTTAATAAAAACCCCGGAATTGCAAACAGGATGTACTGTTCCCTACCATATACATTTACAATTTACATTAATAGATTTGAAAATCGCTTCCTGCTTAGCTAACCTTCCATGACTTAAGTTCAGAATCCTGTGTTGCCCTTGCCAACTGATGAAATGTGTTAGTTCAGTTACAGCATGGAAAACACTTGCTCAGGACTCTGAGCATCGGTCTTGGCTGGTAAATAAAGGAGAAATGAATTTCCAAATATTTTAGTGACTTTTACACATGTAATATGTGTACATGCATTGTTTATATATAAAGAAACAATAAATCCTGATGTTGGATGGTGCTGTGCAAAGGTTCTATTGGCCATATGTGTGATTAAGATTAATGCTTAGACAGATGAAACTGAACACTGTAATGAATTCAGGCATGCAGATGTAACTGGATAGAGAAAAATAACACCAGTTCCACAGAAACAATATGTTCCCCATCCTTCTCACATCTTCATGTACTCAGAACAAAAGCTGTTTAGAGACAGAGAACAGAGGTCACCTCAACAGGACCACCTAGTCTTTTTCCCATGCTGAACATTCTGGATGAAGTGAAAATGGTTTTGTAGGGAAAAAATATATCTTTCTCCATCTCCCCCAATCCATTCTTGTTATTTCACATTCAGGATTCAAGAAATGGAAAGAAACATTTGGGATTCCTTATGTTCCAGTGTGGATGTGCAGTTTTGTCCAGTGGAAAAAAGACAATTTGTCTGTAGGGTGGAGGTTAATGTGGCTGAGAAACAGACAGATGGCTTACTGCAGAATGATCATGAGGAGAAAGGAGGGATGTGTGATGTTGCACTCTATATGATTTTATGAAAGTATGCTGATGAGTGTGAATATAATGTAACTAAAATATGCTTCATGCAAAAGGTCTCTTGTAAGGTATCATTACAAAGCTTATAATCTACTGAGTATGGTCATCCTATTTGTATAAATGTACCACTCTTGTATCTGAAACTAGAAATATGAAATATAACTCTGAGGGCCTATTGTAATTATGCAAAGTGTGGGCCATTAATGGTGGTTTGGAATCTTGATGGCTTCCATCAACCAGGACAATTGACTGTGGATGGCTCTGTTTGCAGGCCGGCCTTCCTGTGAGTCAGGCTGGGAGGAATGAAGGCTTGGGGTCTTACAGTGACATGTGATCATGTCACCTGAACTGGAATCCATCTTTAACCTGGTGCTTTTCCATTCAGAAGGAGGGGTGGGAACCCAGAGGGACAAAGGATTCCTGCCTTATGCAAAAGTTATATAAGTGGGTGGAACAGAACAAAGGGGGTGGCCATCTTGAGAAATCCCCTAGCTACCACCTGAGCTGGAACAAGGGCTGTACCCAGGGCCGGCTTTAGGCCTGAATCGGGCCCCGCGCCCAAGAGGTTCCCAAGCTCCGGCAGCTGTCCGCCCCGCCCCCGGCCCCAGCTCACCTCCCCCTTCTCCTCCCCCTCCCCTGCTTCCCGCGAATCAGATGTTCGCGCGGGAAGCCTGGAAACAAGCAGCGGCAGGTAAGCTGGGGCGGGGGGGGGGGGGTGCGAGGAGGGCTCCAGGGAGGCGCGGCCTGACCCCGGCCCGGCCCCAGCCAAGCGGCTCCCTCCAGCCCCGGCCCCGGCCCCGGCCCCAGCAGAGCAGCTCCCTCCGGCCCCAGCCGCAGCCAAGCGGCTCCCTCCGGCCCAGCTGAGCGGCTCCCTCCGGCCCGGTCCCGGCCGAGCGGCCCCGGCCCCACGGCGCAGCTCCAGCCCGGCCCCGACTCTCGCCAGGCGGTGCGGCTCTGGCTCCGGGTGGCACGGCCCCGGCCCTGGTCCCGGCCGGGCTGCACAGACCCGGTCCCGGCTCTGGCTCCGGCCCGGGCCCCGGGCCCGGCGGGGGTAAGCGGCATGGTAAGAGACCAGGGCCAGGGGGGGAGGGGGTTGGATAAGGCAGGGGCATGGAGTCCCGGGGACAGGGAACGGGTGGGGGGGTTGGATTGGGCAGAGGTTCTGGGGGGGCGGTCAGGGGATGGGGAAGGGAGGGGTTGGGTAGGCGGGAGTTCCGGTGGTCTGTCAGGGTGGTGGTGGATGGGGTCGGGGAAGTCAGGGGACAGGTTAAAAAAATTAATCGCAATTTTAATTGCACTGTTAAACAATAGAATACCAATTGAAATTTATTAAATATTTTTGGAAGTTGTTCTAAATTTTCAAATATATTGATTTCAATTAAAACACAGAATACAAAGTGCACAGTGCTCACTTTATATTATTATTTTTATTACAAATATTTGCACTGTAAAAATGATAAACAAAAGAAATAGTATTGTTCAGTTCAACTCATACAAGTGCTGTAGTGCAATCTCTTTATCGTGAAAATGCAACTTACAAATGTAGTATTTTTGTTACATAACTGCACTCAAAAAACAAAACAATGTAAAACTTTAGAGCCTAAAAGTCCACTCAGTCCTACTTCTTGTTCAGCCAATCGCTAAGACAAACAATTTTTTTTACATTTACGGGACATAATGCTGCCTGCTTCTTATTTACAATGTCACCTGAAAGTGAGAACAGGTGTTTTCATAGCACTTTTGTAGCCGGCATTGCAAGGTATTTATGTGCCAGACATGCTAAACATTCATATGCCCCTTCATGCTTTGGCCACTATTCCAGAGGACACGCTTCCATGCTGATGATGCTCGTAAAAAAAATAATGTGTTAATTAAATTTGTGACTGAACTTCTTGGGGGCAGAATTGTATGCCTCCTGCTCTGTTTTACCCACATTCTGCCATATATTTCATGTTATAGCAGTCTCGGATGATGACCCAGCACATGTTGTTCGTTTTAAGAACACTTTCACTGCAGATTTGTCAAATACTAAGAAGGTACCGATGTTAGATTTCTAAAGATAGCTACAGCACTCGATCCAAGGTTTAAGAATCTGAAGTGCCTTCCCAAAATCTGAGTGGGCCGAGGTGTGGCACATGCTTTCAGAAGTTTTAAAAGAGCAACACTCTGATGCGGAAACTACAGAACCGAAACACCAAAAAAGAAAATCAACCTTCTGCTGGTGGCATCTGACTCAGACAATGAAAATGAATATGCGTCAGTCCACACTGCTTTGGATCATTATCGAGCAGAACCCGTCATCGGCATGGATTCATGTCCTCTGGAATGGTGGTTGACGCATGAAGGGACATATGAATCTTTAGTGCAACCGGCATGTTAATATCTTGTGACGCCAGCTACTACAACAGTGCTATGCAAACACCTGTTCTCACTTTCAGGTGACATTGTAAACAAGAAGTGGGCAGCATTATCTCCTGCAAATGTAAACAAACTTGTTTGTCTGAGCGATTGGCTGAACAAGAAGTAGGACTGAGTGGACTTCTATGCTCTAAAGTTTTACATTGTTTTATTTTTGAGTATAGTTAGTTTTTGTACATAATTCTACATTTGTATGTTCAACTTTCATGATAAAGAGATTGCACTACATTATTTGCATTAGGTGAATTGAAAAATACTATTTATTTTGTTTTTTACTATGCAAATATTTGTAATAAAAATAATAATATAAAGTGAGCACTGTACACTTTGTATTCTGTGTGGTCATTGAAATCAATATATTTGAAAATGTAGAAAACATCCAAAAATATTTAAATAAATAGTATTCCATTATTCTTTAATAGTGTGATAATTCGCGATTAATTTTTTAATCACTTGACAGCCCTAGTTGTTTTCTATGGAAATTTCTGTGAAAAAAAAATTAATTTTCATTAGAATTTCCCACTGAGAATTTCAACTTTTTGGCAAAAAGAAAAAAAAACAAAAAAATTGAAAATGTTTGGTCAAAAACTGAAGATTTTTGCCTAAAATCAAAAATTTCTATTCAGAAATGCCACCACGGTGTCTTATGGTAGTTTTCATTCAGCTGCCATGTGTCCCCATTGTCCTCTATGGGTTGGGCTCCGTGGCAGAACTACGTCTCCAGGATGCACCACAGTCTGCCCTTTCCCATGACATCACAGTGCATCGTGGGAGTACATGGTCATGGTACATCACTGGAGATATAGTCCCGCTGGGGAACCCGGCCTATAGAGTAGAATGAGGGCAGGAGACAGCCAAACAAAAACTCCCCCAAGGCACAATGGCAGCATTTTTTTTTATTATTATTATTTTTTTACAAAAACCTCGTAAAGTTTCATTTAAAGCAGAGCCTTTTCATTTAAAAAAAATCATAAGAACATAAGCACGGCCATAGTGGGTCAGACCAAAGGTCCATCTAGCACAGTATCCTGTCTTCCAACAGTGGTCAATGCCAGGTATCCCAGAGGGAATGAGCAGAACAGGTAATCATCAAGTGATCCATTCCCCGTCACCCATTCCCAGCATCTGGCAAACAGAGGCTAAGGACATCATCGCTGCCCATCCTGGCTAATAGCCATTGATGGACCTATCCTCCATGAACTTATCTAGTTATTTTTTGAACCCTGTTATAGTCTTGGCCTTCACAACATCTTCTGGCAAGGAGTTCCACAGGTTGACTGTGCATTGTGTAAAAAAATGCTTTCTTTTGTTTGTTTTAAACCTGCTGCCTATTAATTTCATTTGGTGACCCCTAGTTCTTGTGTTATGAGGGGTAAATGACACTTACTTATTTATTTTCTCCATACCAGTCATGATTTTATAGACCTCTATCATATCCCCCCTTAGTCATATTTTTCCAAGCTGAAAAGTCAGTCTTATTAATCTCTCCTCATATGACAGCCGTTCTATACCCCTAATCATTTTTGTTGCCCTTTTCTGAACCTTTTCCAATTCCAATATATCTTTTTTGAGATGCGGCGACCACATCTGCACACAGTATTCAAGATCTGGGCATACTATGAATTTATATAGAGGCAATATGATATTTTCTGTCTTATTATCTATCCCTAATGATTCCCAACATTCTGTTCGCTTTTTTGACTGCCACTGCACATTGAGTGGATGTTTTCCGAGAACTATCCACAATAACTTCAAGATCTCTTTCTTGAGTGGTAACAGGTAATTTAGACCCCATCATTTTATATGTATAGTTGGGATTATGTTTTCCAATGTGCATTACTTTGCATTTATCAACATTGAATTTCATCTGCCATTTTGTTGCCCACTCACCCAGTTTTGAGAGATCCTTTTGTAGCTCTTCACAGTCTGCCTGGGATTTAACTATCTTGAGTAGTTTTGTATCATCTGAAAATTTTGCCACCTCACTATTTACCCCTTTTTCCAACTCATTTATGAATATCTTGAATAGGACTGGTCCCAGTACAGACCCCTGGGCGACAGCACTATTTACCTCTCTCCATTCTGAAAACTGACCATTTATTCCTACCCTTTGTTTCCTATCTTTTAACCAGTTACCAATCCATGAGAGGGCCTTCCCTCTTATCCCATGACAGCTTACTTTGCTTAAGAGCCTTTGGTGAGGGACTTTGTCAAAGGCTTTCTGAAAATCTAAATACACTATATCCACTAGATCCCCCTTGTCCACATGCTTGTTGACCCCCTCAAAGAATTCTAGTAGATTGGTGAGGCATGGTTTCCCTTTACAAAAAGCATGTTGACTCTTCCCCAACAAATTATGTTAATCTATGTGTCTGACAATTTTTTTCTTTACTATAGTTTCAACCAGTTTGCTCAGTACTGAAGTCAGGCTTACCAGCCTGTAATTGCCGGGGTCACCTCTGGAGCCCTTTTAAAATATTGGTGCCATATTAGCTATTCTCCAGTCATTTGGTACAGAAGCTGATTTAAATGATAGGTTACAGACTACAGTTAGTGGTTCTGCAATTTCACATTTGAATTCTTTCAGAACTCTTGGGTGAATACCATCTGATCCTGGTGACTTATTACTGTTTAGTTTATCGATTTGTTCCAAAACCTCCTCTAATCACACCTCAATCTGGGACAGTTCCTCAGATTTGTCACTTAAAAAGGATGGCTCAGGTTTGGGAATCTCCTTCACATCCTCAACCATGAAGACCAATGCAAAGAATTAATTTAGTTTCTCCGCAATGGCCTTATCATCCTTGGGTGCTCCTTTAGCATCTCGATCATCCAGTGGCCCCACTGGTTCTTTAGCAGGCTTCCTGCTTCTGATGTACTTAAAAATGTTTTTGCTATTACTTTTTGAGTCTTTGGCTAGCTGTTCTTCAAATTCTTTTTTGGCCTTCCTAATTATATTTTTACACTTCATTTGCCAGAGTGTATGCTCCTTTCTATTTTCCTCACTAGGATTTTACTTCCACTTTTTAAAGGATGCCTTTATGCCTCTCACTGCTTGTCTTACTTTGTTGTTTAGCCACAGTGACTCTTTTTTGGTTCTCTTACTGCTTTTTTAATTTGGGGTATTATGGTGGCTTTTTAAAGTTTCCATGCAGCTTGTAGGGATTTTACTTTTGGTGCTGTACCCTTTAATTTTTGTTTAACTAACCTCCTCCTGTGTAGTTCCCCTTTCTAAAATTAAATGCTACAGTGTTGGGCCACTGTGGTGTTTTCCCCATCACAGGGATATTAAATTTAATTATATTATGGTCACTATTACCAAGCGGTCCAGCTATATTCACCTCTTGGACTTGATCCTCTGCTCCACTTAGGACGAAATCATTTTAACAAAAACTCGATTTTCCATCAAAAAATAGTTTCAACTGAAAAATTTTGACCAGCCTAGTTTCAAGTCACATGTCATGCTGCCATGTGGTGTCCATCTATCTCTTCCTGACCTGGTTATTGTTAGTGAAATTTCAGACTATAAAATCTGATCCTTTCCATAGTAATTATTCATCACTCACTTCCTTGCCATGTCTTGGAGCCTATTGAATGGCATGGAAGAAGCAAGAGCATGGAAAAGTCAACTACAACAGTTATCTAGACACAATTGTTCTCTTAATAATGATAGTAGGAACTCTGAAGTAGGAACCAAAGTTATCCATAGTGGTGTTTGTGGGGAATGATTATGTAGTGAGCCTTATAAGCAGAAGCACATTGCTTTCACATGAAACTAGGCAAGCAAGCCAGCAATGCCTATCACAGTGTTCAGCAACAAGTAAAGTGTTTACTATTACTTAAAAAGTCTCCAGTGTCTTTGCTTATGTTATAGTAAAGGTTGGCAACAGCTATTACATGGTCTCCGAACAAAACTAAACGTAAGAGAACAAACCTGAAAAAAAATGGACCTAAAGCCTCCAGAAAAGTGAGTGTTTGAAGGAAATGCAGCAGAAAACTGGAAAATGTGGAAGCAACCATTTTGAGCTGTACAGCATTGTGGCAGGGTGGGGGGGGCGGGGCACAGACAGAGATAATGAACAGCTACTAACAGCGTTATTTCTCCATGTGACAGGTGAAAAAGCAGAAGACATTTAAAACTTTTCAACTGGATGATGCAGCAGATAAAGAAAAAAACACAGGTCTTAAAGAATAAGTTTGAGGCATACTTTAAACCACAAAGAAAAGTCACTTATGGTAGGCACACGTTTTTCACTAGAAGTCAGAAAGATTGGGAAGGTATAGACCAATATGTGACTGATATAAACCGGCAATACAATGACTTGCAAATCTGGAGAACTGTGTGAATCTCTCATTAAAGACCCCATCCTGTGTGGTATTGTGTCAGACTCAGTGTGAGCCAGGTTGTCAAGAGAGCCCAATTTAACCCTTGAATGTACTGTAGGCATATGTTGTGCAGATGAAATGACTGCAAAACAATGGAAAGGGTTGGGTGAACCAGAAAAACATCGGCACACATGTAGCCTATAGCGATTAGGCTTGCTTATGTTTATATAAAAATGTGTTGATATATAAGTAGGCACAAAAAATCTATTTCTGAAAAATAGGCTTAACAATAGTCAAGTAAGCCATACTGGGTCAGACCAATGGTCCATCTAGCCCAATATCCTGTGTTCCTACAGTGGCCGGTGCCAGAGGCTTCAGAGAGAATGAACAAAACAGAGCAATGTTTGAATGAGCCATTCCCTGTTGTCCAGTCCCAGCTTCTGGCAGTAAGAGATTTAGGGACACCCCAAGTATGGGGTTGCATCCCTGACCATCTTAGCTAATAGCCATTGATGGACCTCTCCTCCATGAACTTATCTAACTCTTTTTTGAACCCAGTTATAGTTTTGGCCTTCACAAGTTGACTGTACGTTGTATGAAGAAGTGCTTCCCTACGTTTGTTTTAAACCTGCTGCCTATTAATTTCATTGGGTGACCCCTGGTTCTTGTATTACATGAGGGGGTAAATAACACTTCCTTATTCACATTCTCTACACCATTAATGATTTTATAGACCGCTATCATATCCCCTCCTTAATTGTCTCTTTTCTAAGCTGACCAGTCCCAATCTTTTATCTCTCTCCTCATATGGAAGCTGTTCCATACACCTAATCATTTTTGTTGCCCTTCTCTGTGTTTTTTCCAATTCCAATTTATCTTTTTTGAGTTGAGGTGACCAGAACTGAACACAGTATTCAAGATGTGGGAGTATCATAGATTTATATAGTGACATTATGATATTTTCTGTCTTATTATCTGTCTCTTCCCTAATGGTTCCTAACATTCTGTTAATTTTTTGACTACCACGGCACATTGAGCAGATGTTTTCAGAGAACAAGCCGCAATGTCTGCAAGATCTCTTTCTTGAGTGGAAACAGCTAATTTAGACCCCATCATTTTGTATGGCTAATTGGGATTATGTTTCCCAAAATATGAGTAAAGGGAAATCAGACAATTCATAGGAAAGTTGAAGAAAAGTCAGGGACCAAACCCTAACTCGTTTTGGTCCTAACTGGTTTTTCAAGTGTTTTAGATAAAATGTGAATGTTTTGGAAAATGCTATCTATACTGATAGTTACTGGTATGGCAGTTATGCAGATGTTAATTAAGGTGATGCTTAATGTTAAATAGCCAATGAGAAAGTAAAAAATATTTAATTACGGTTAAAAGGTAGATATAATGCAAATTAATTAAGAGGTGTTATTTTAATTGATTATGAAAAGGGTAGTATGTCGATTTTAGGTAGGTGCATCCATCAAAGTACCATGGGAGAAAGAATTATATCCATTCTCATGCAGGGATTGATCACCCTGAATGCATCATTCCATCTTAGAATGTGAGTATCAAGGCAATGTATGGTTACAGTGCTTAACTATCTATTTTATATTAAATACAGTTAAACATTTTATCACTTATTGTGTCTTTCAGAGTTCTCCACTAAAATAAATGATCTGTAACCTCTCTGGAGGCTCAAACCTTAAAGAATTCAGTTTGGTTTTATTCCTTATTTTTAAATTGCTAAATGGGAACACATAAACCAAAGGTTACACACATTACTGCAAGGTAACCCCACCATTAGTAAGCACCCAAATATGCAATCATGGATTACAGGGTGTCCTGCTTCTAATAAAAACCTGCAATCAAGTGGGGGTGAGGGGAAGCAATCAGAGGCCATTAACAATTGTTATAAATGTGGCCTCTTATAGGGAACTGCTATAGGGAACTGTCCTACATATGAGCAATAACACTGAAGATGTGGCAAACAGAATCATTTTGCCAAAATATGCAACTCTGGAAAACAAAAGTCCCAAGGCAAATAGATGTTTACCCACACAGAAGCAGATGAGCACTCATAAAATCTGTTCCTCGGTCTGCTGAGTACTGAGCCTCCCAAGGACGAGTGGAATGGTTCATTAAAAATCACAAAATTGTGAGTTTTAAAATTCATTCGGGGTCAGAGGCCAAGGTGATATCCATAAAGTTACATACTACTTTAAGGAATGAACCAATTTGCAGCTCAAATATCCAGCTGATAACCTACTCAGGGGGAAATCTGCAAGTACTGTATGTGGTAAATGCTATTTGTACTGTGAGTATCAGGATAAGAAAGCATCGCTGGAATTTCAGGTGGTAGAATTTGACTTGCAAGCCATACTGGCTTACAGGCTGTGACAAGTTTCAATTTAGTGAAAAGAATCATTATGGTAAAGGAAGAACCAGAAGGCAACTGGGATGTATTTGAAGGTTTAGCTTGCCAGGAAAGCACACTATAAAGATGAACTCACAAGTATCACTTGTAATTCATGCACCTCCATAAAGTTCCAGTGGATTGAGGAACAAAGTAGAAAAATAATTGTGCCATATGGAAGAGTTGCAAGTAATAACAAAAGTGAAAGAAACTACAAAGTGGGTCAGTTCTATAGTAGCTGTAGATAAAGCAGGTTGAGATTAAATAAGAATATGCTTGGATCCAAGAGATATGAATAAAACAATACTAAGGGAACATTTTCAGTTGCCTACAGTAGAAGAAGTAACCAACAAGTTGGCAAAAGCTACAGTTTTTACTGCCTTCAATGTCAGTAGTTTTGGGAAACACAGCTGGAAGACAAAAGTTCTACACTGTGTACGTTCAACGCACCGTTTGGCAGGTATAGGTTCACCAGACTTCCTTTTGGCATCGGTTCAGCTCCTGAAGCATACCAAAGAGTGATCCAACAGATATTTGAAGGTGTGGAAGTTGTTAAATATTACATAGATGACATACTGATGTGGGGAAATATCAGACGAGAACATGATTAATGGCTGGACAGGTGTCATGAAAAGAACCGGTAGCTGAACAAGAGCAAATGAGGCTCTGATCGAGATAAAATAATTGGGGCTTTAACTGGACAAAAAAAGGTATAAACCCTGACAAGTCAAAACTTGTGGCAATAATTGAAATGACCGACCTGCAAAGCTGAATTACAAAGATTTCTTGGGATGGTTATATACTGTGGGAAATATATCCCACATATGTCAACAGTAGTAACTTCTTTAAGACAACTGGGAAAAAATGTCAAGTTCACCTGGATGCCAATGCATGAGGTGGCATATGAACACTTGAAAGTATTGCTTACAACAGCACCCAGTGCCACTTAGGGATCTGGGGCAAAAATCTGTCTGGGGATTGGTCCTGCTTTGAGCAGGGGGTTGGACTAGATGACCTCCTGAGGTCCCTTCCAACCCTGGTATTCTATGATTCTATGACTTGTCTTCAAAAATGACAGAATCATACCAGAAAGCCTCGGAAAGGAGATTGTGCTTATTCCTGAGAATCATCTGGGAGGGAGCTGGGTGAAAGGAGAGTCTGGGATGCTGCTATTGGACATGCATGTGCAGTTAAATTGAGGACATGGTACAGACTTGGGACACATGTCAAACCTTCAGAAACAAACATCACCAGGAACCAGTGCTAGCACATAAGGTCCCAAGCAGACCTTAGCAGACACTTGAAATGTACCCTATTTGAGTTTCAAGGTGCCAATTATCTTATTCTCATCGCTTATGATTCAAAATACTTAAGTCTGTTTGCTTCAGGGCACCACCACAACTGCATCTGTCATCAGACAAGGCAAGTCTATACTTGCAAGGTCTGACATACCTGAAAAATCTCATTAATGACAATGGGCCATGATTTTGCTCCACAGATTAAAACTTTTGCAAAGCAGTGGGTCTTTGTTCACAAAACGTCAAGTCAGTTGTTCCCACAATCACATGGAATGGCTGAGAGAGAAGTTCAAACTAATAAGGATTCTTAAAACATCTAGCCTGGATAACAACGCATATCCCTACGTTGGCCTGCTGGACTATCGGAATACACCTATGGGAGATTTAGGATCGCCTGCTGAACTCGTTTTGGGAAAATATCTAAGGACCAGATTGCTGACTTCATCACAGTTGTTGCAACCCAAGATGATACAAGCAGACATGCAACCTAGCCTAAAATCAAGACAAGCAACACAGAAATATTTCTCAGACAATAGTGCAAAGCTTTTATCACTGGACAGTGGAAAGACTGTTTGTATTTGGCAAAAAGGAGCATGGAAAACTGCAAGGGTGTTTGACCACCCCCCTGCTCCAAGATCTTATCTTGAGACAGAAGAAGGAGATGTCTGTAGCAGAAACAGAAAGGATTTGATGAGCACTAAAGGAATTGTGTGGGAGGAGAATGAAAATATGGAAAAAACACGAACTGTTTCAAGATCCAACTCAGAAATATAAGCAAAACCATCCCAGTCTACTGAGTCTATTGAGTCTCAAGTAGTCAGATTGAATACTGAAAAGAAAAAAACAATAGGACACTGATACTCCTGTTACTATTGCTAAAGGTAGATTGGTTTAAAAAAAAACCCCAACACCTTGCTTGATACAGAAACTAATTGTTTAAGATTCTTTAAGGATTCAGATTAGAATTATGAATGCTAAATTAAGTTCATACAATTAAGTAAAAAAATTGAAATTTAATTAAATTGTATGTATCTAGGTTTTTTTTAAAAAAGAGGGAGATATACTGATAGTAGGAACTTTGGAGTAGGGCCCAAAGTTACCTATGGTGTTGTATGGGGGAGGAGGGACTAATTATCTAGTGAGCTTTATCAGCAGAAGCAGATTGCTTACACTTGGAGCCAGACAGGCAAGCTAGCAATGCTGATCTGTACAGTTCTCAGCAACAAGCTCAGTAAAGTGTTTACTGCTACTTACAAGTCTCCAGTATTGCTATTATAACATATGAAAAGAGTTGGCAACAGCTATTACTCTCTTCATGCGTTAGTGAGCAACTGCATGAGGAATCTGTCTAAGGCACCAGCGGTTATAAGGGGAGGTTTATAAGGAGTGGTGGCAGCCTTACAGTGCTGATGTGCTTCTTTTCATTTTGCTGCTTAGGCCGTCTTATTTCTTTCTTCCCTTTTTTGTTTTATTTTATTGCACCTGGAGTCTTTACTCACCTAAATAACAATTTGGCATGTTGTCCGCCAACCTAATTTGAATGAGCTGATAGAGGAACAACTATCCCTTTGAGGCAAGTATGTAATTAGAAGAAAGAAATCAGAAATGGCAAATATATTTAAGGTAATTCACTGTGAATAGACTTCAGCTGCTACCATCCATTTTATGATTGCATTTCTAAATTGCTTTCTCACAGTTCCCTATCAGGCACTCTATTCAATCTCACTGTATTGTTTTAAGGATTTGTCCAAAGTAATGCAGGCTGACAGTGAGAAGTAATTATTTTATCTGTGGTGCAAGTTATGCTTGTCACAATGCCTCTTTCTTTATTAGGAACCCAGGTTAGCACTGATGTGTGTAGGAGGGCACAATTCTGGCAACCTTCTGGCTCACCTACAGTAAGTGGACTATTTTCTTTCTCTAGCTCCCAGCTATTGCTAGAACGTTCTCTGTTTCATAGTCAAATTCTCTACAGCCCTTTCGGAGGGGGAAGGTTATCTTGCCTCTGATATGTGGACTCTCCAAACTTTTTAAACCTTGGAAGCTGGCAAGTGGGAGATGGGAATATTGGCACTGCTACAATATAGCACCTGCCTGATACGATGCTGTGACAGTGTGCAGAGGCCCTAGTGAACAAGGGGTTACGTCCACCTCAGCTTCCTCCCTTCGCTTACACAGATGCTCAGGGCTGGGTTATAAGAGTGCTTGGTCGGTAAGATAGGGTTCTGTACCCATGGCATATAGGAGTGGGCTCTACCACAAGGTGGGAGAGTTTTTCTGCTTACTTTCTGGTTATGTTACCTTACTTTACTTTGTTGTTATATGGACAACACTAGCCTTTCAGGAGAAAACCTTGTTGATTGTGACTGTACTTTTATTCTGCTCTGCCACTGAATTAGCTTACACATACCTTTTTATGCCAGTTTTATTGACGCGTGTATGATTAAGCTGAGATTTTAAAAAATGAGTGCAGATTTTGGTTGCCTTTTTTGAGACTCCTCAGCTTGAGCCACGTGAATGGGGGTTGATTTTAAGAAATTGTTGATCACCTATTTTCAGAAAATTAACCCCCTTTCAGGCGTTCCAAGTTGAAAACCCAAAATTAGCCAGGCAAAATCGCCAGCCACTTTTGCAAAGTTCTGCCTTAATGTATAAGATGAGTCCTGTATTGTGTATTGCCCTGCATTTGGCTCCTGTGGTGGTGAGACTAGGTGATTTCTAGCATGTGACGTACTCCTAGCTCTCATGACTATTAATTCAAATGGGTTTACAGACGGTCTTTTTGTTATATGTTTGTGTTGCACCTAGGGAGCCTCAAACTGTAGGTTCTAGTGGAATATATATAAATGACAATTGGCTGATATGTCATGTCATCTTCTGGAAAAATATATGTGCTCAGTGATTTGCAAAAGGAAGAGCTTGGAGCATCTCAGGGTGAACCATCTGCTGCTTCTTTAGTTTAAAAAGAATAAAATTAATTATTTTCTAAAAGAAAAATAGTGCTTCTTCCATAATAGATAATATAGCTTTTTATTGCTACAGGATGCATTTGTGATGTGTGGATGATTTAATGGAAGAAAAATAACAAGCAAATTAAAACTAAGAGACACCTTGCAATATTTGCTCTATCATTACATCCATGTTTCTAGTATATTTTTTCTTTAGCATTTTTATGTTCCACAAATGAATTTACTAAGTAAATTATTCTACCTTTCCAATGTATTGAAAACCTAGTTTGAATGGAACCCAAAGTTATGCAAATTACAGCTCTGTTTCCTTCTCGCTTTGGACGTGTGGGCCCTAGTCAAAAAACAGTTGCATTGTAAATGCCTCTTATAATGTGTATAATAATATGAGGAGGCAAACATTCTAGAGTTCTCACATGTTCGATTCCATCCCATACCAGTGTGTCTCATGGGTACAAAATGAAAAGTAGAACAAGCTAGGGAAGGAAAAGCTCGAATAAATGGTAACGTTTAGCTGACAGCAAGTTTCTCAGTCATCCCAATAGGTTTCTAACAACACTTTTGTGTCGCAAACAGATACATTAAAAAATGGAAGATATAAAGATAATAATTGCTAATATACAATACAATTTATTACTAATAAAGTAGGCCTCGGAGGCTCCGGTCAAGGTCAGGAGCTCATTGTTCTAGGCATTGAACAGACATGGTAAGAGACAGCCCTGGCTTAAAAGAGCTTACAGCTGAAATAGACAAGACATACAAAGCACTGAGAAACTTAGTATTGTCCTCATTTTACAGATGGTAAATTGAGGGAGAAGAAGACTGGTTTGCCCTAGGTTACACAGGATTAGGGAATCGAACCCAGATCCCTACAAGATCAGACTTACTTCTTAGTGTTTGTTATTCTAGCAGTGGACTAGACAAAACATTTGAAAATAAGCCTATGGTGATAGGAAGGACTAGATGACTTTTTTTTAATCTCTCTGGTTCTATTAACATAATTCTAACAGCTCCCCAAAATCTTTTCATCATGTTAATAATTAAATATGTGGAAGGCCTGCAGCATAAATAAGCAAAAAATAGCAACCAAAGAGAGATTCTTCAGACCTTTCACAGGCTCTGTGAGTGGCCCTGTCTTACCCCATTCTCTTTTATTCCTTCTTTGCCTTATGGACCTTATCATACAAACACTCTAGGATACAACTCCCATTGATGTCAATGGGAGTTTTGTGGGCACTGCACTGACAGGATTGGGCCCTACAGCTTCAGCAAGACTAATGGATGACAGTGCTATACCTTAAACTGACACAGTGTTCAAAGTGAGTACAAAGAAACTGATGTAATATAGCACAGAGAGGCCATGGCTCAGCAGGCGTGATAATTACTCCTGAGGGCATTCTGCACCAAAATATTAAAAATTCTGCACTAAAAATTAAAAATTCTGCACACAGTTTGCAGAGCTTTCTGCAGCTGGGGGAGAAATCTGGGGGTGGCTCTGACCTGGCCCTGGATGCTGTGCAGGGGAAGAGGAAATCCCATCCTCCCCAGCCTAGCCGGGACTGGCAGCTGAGCCCGGCACAGGGTAGGAGTCACCAGCCGGGTCTTGCCCAGTCCCACCCACTGCCCCACATTGATTTATCGCTCTGCTAGCTGCTCTGGCCACCCAAAACATACTGCTGGGGAGGGTCACATGACTGCTCTTGTGGCTTTCCTTTGCTTCCCCATCAAAAAGTCATTTTTCTGCGTGGAAGCAAATAAATCTGCAGGGGACATAAATTCTGCGCATGCGCAGTGGCACAGAATTCCCCCTGGAGTAGATAATGACAGATCAGCTGTAATAACATACTCAAATTAACTAGTTTCCTATATTCATTTCACTTAAAAATTGTCTCATCTTCTGCTTGTATGTTGTATCTTTGCATCAGTTTCTTTCTCAAGCAGATGTACTTTCCAAATTGTATGCTCTTCCACAGCATACTGTGCTTTAGGGGCCTGATCCAACATTCACTGATATCAAAGGAAAAGCTCCCATTGACTTTGGAGGACTTTGCATCAGGCCCTCTCTGCACACTTGGTCTCTGTTCTGTTTTCCTTTTCAGTATTAGTTATAGTCAGAATGCAAGCATTAGACAATGGAGGTATGTCCAAGTCCCATCAGAAGATGTGCTGGTGATTCTGGAGTTGCCTTTGAATTAAGCCACTTGAATGAGCATTGGTGAAAACTAGTGTAAACGAGAAAGAGCTGTTAGCAGCTGAGCTCTCTGATACTTCTCTTGAATTTTTTTTTTTTAAACTTAACATTTCTTATTGTTTAATTTGAACACAAATGATGATACTCCCCAAAAATTAATAGGAGGATTGTCCAGTGGTTAGGACACTAGCCTAGGACTTGAGAGACCTGGGTTTCAGTCCCTGCTCCACCACAGACTTCCTGTGTGACCTTGGGCAAGTCACTTAGGCCTGGCTCCCAAAAGGGACTTGGGTGTTGCAATGCTCATGTTGTTACATCTAGAAAATCACAGAAAGAACTCAGTGATCCAGAAAGCCTGAGTTAGGTGCTGTTGTATTAATTCTGGTGGAATAAATGGCCCCACAGAGTCAAAGGTGTTAATGTGACCCTCTCATGGTCCAACATTAAACAAGGGTCAGGTGTTGACAGACCGAGACCTCAGCCTGCTTAGTACCAAACACGCCATTCAGCATCCTTTTTAAACCTTTTATTAAACTTATATAACAGAAAGAAACACAGTTAAAGCATTTGAAATGCCAAGTATTAAGTAAGGCTTTCATTTTAACAACATCCCTTGTTCCCTTTCCCTTTAGCTGGAAAGAGTTTTTAGAAGGAATCCACCCTGCTATTTGACAGTCTTTTAGATGGCATTAAAGATGGTAATAATTGTTGATTTTCACATGCAACCTTACTGCTGGAAAAACACAGCCATAGCATATGGTCTTATCAGCCACTCTGAGAGCTGGCAAACTTGTACCAGCATCAGGTTGTTTAGCACATTGTTTTTAAAGTACATCTATACTTATGGTAGCTTGTAGAGTACATACACTGCACGGTCCCCCTAGCATGGGTATAACTAGCAGTGTAGATAGTCAGGCATGGTTTAGGCGAATAGAGTAGAGTGGCATAGGGCACACCTTAACCTATACAGCTGTCTACTTTCCCAAGCTGTGCTTATCTCTTATTCCCCCATCTACACTGCTATTTTTACCACTACTCTGCCTCTGCGCTGCCACAGCCTTTCCTTGCTGCAAAGAAAGGTTCTGATAGGGGAGGCAGCGGGGAAAGGATCAGGTTCCGTGCTGCTGGAACCGTTCCCCGCTATTTGTATCCTGCCACAGCCTTTCCCCACTACTGAAACCTTGCACTGCAGCATTTAGCTATACATGTCATGCCTGTACTCTACATCAGTGGTTCTCAGCCAGGGGTATGCATACTCCTGGGGGTATATGGAGGTCTTCCAGTAGTTATATCAACTCATCTAGATATTTGCCTAGTTTTACAACAGGCTACAAAAAAAAAAAAAAAAAAAAAACCACACTAGCAAAGTCACTGTAAACAGACAATGACTTGTTTATACTGCTCTATATACTAAACACTAAAATGCAAATACAATATTTATATTCCAATTGATTTATTTTATAATTATATGGTAAAATGAGAAAGTAAACAATTTTTCAATAATGGTATGCTGTGATACTTTTGTGGTTTTATGTCTGATTTTGTAAGCAATTAGTTTTTAAGTCAGGTGAAACCGGGGGGTACAGAAGACAAATGAGACACCTGAAAGGTAGTCTGGAAAGGTTGAGAGCCACTGATTTACATGGCCTTAAATGTAGGCATAGCCTAAATTGCCTTTCTAGTCAGTTTTACAGTAGTGTTGTAAAATATGCAATCTTGGGTGGCCAAGCCAGATTCTTATTAGAGAGAAGGAAAAAGGAGAGAAATAGGAAAAAGAAGAAATAAGGTGGGGAATGAAAAGGACACATAGGGGGGTTGGGGGTGTGTGACAAAGTTTCACATCCCAGGTGGTGCGTGGGATTTAGCCAAGCAGCTGGAGATGGCAATGCCACCTGGGCCCCTCTCTCTGGCCCAGTCTGGTTAGGACATCTATCAGAATGAGGACAACAAAGGCCCAATGGTGTTATGATAGATCCCAAGATCCCAGGAGACAGTGGGGGTGGCAGCCATGACGGTAAAGATCACCACAGTGGTTGTTGGCAGGCAGCTGTTACTTCTTGATTTTTTTTTTCTCCACAGTCTATTCTTTTAAGGATTCCAAAGGGAGTGATGGGTGGAATAGCCCATCCCTTCATTATTTCATTCATCAGATAGGCCTAGTTTTTGACACACCAATTTGGTTATTTTGGTCCCCCTCCATTTTTGTTTACCAAGAATGATTTTAACATACTTCTTGAGTTATATCAGTAGGCTTTTTTGTTTGGATTAATTCAGTCTCTGTCTCCCTTTAACACCTTGTCCCATCAACTTTTGTTGTTATAGGCTATTGTGACACTTTATAAACTTTCGCTCACTTTTCACAGTTGAACTTAGGGTAAAGCTGTAGGCTCAATTATTACCACAGCATCTTGGCTTCTTATACAATGAATAGGGAGAGATAGGTACCTAGAATGTGATCCACAAAAGCCAACACACTAGGTGGGGAGCTGCCTAAGCTAGCCGATGGCAGATGCTGATGACTGGGTGTGTGCTAAGCCCTGCCCCTCTCACAGGGATAGGTGCTTAAGTCCAGGCTATTGGGAGGTGCTTATCTCTGCTTTGTAATCCACAAACAGGAACCCATCTCCTGGAGTCAAGCAGCCTAGGCACCTAAGCAGTTTCTTGTGGCAATGAGTTATATGCTTGACTCACTTCTCACAAAATGACCAGCAGCCCAGTGGTTAGACCAGTCATCTGGGATGGACACCCAGGATCAATTCACCTTCTACCTGAGGGGAGCAAGGATCTGAACTGCAGTCTCCCATATCTCTCAGGAGAGTGCTCTAACCACTGGGCTATGGGATATACTGATATGGGGCTCCCTCAGTCTCTCCTTTTGACACTGCTCCACTGTGGAGAAGGGAGCCTGGACCAAAGGTCTCTGACCTCCCAGGTGGGTGCCCTAATCACCAAGCTGCAGAGTCATACCCATTCTCCCACCTATCCACTCACTCTCTTTCTCTGGCCCAATGATTATGTAAGTATTTATCCACAGCAGAACAGTCACTGGGCCAGCCAGAGAGTGAGAATGACTGT
The DNA here is from genome assembly GCF_028017835.1 of Emys orbicularis. Classification (NCBI taxonomy): domain Eukaryota; kingdom Metazoa; phylum Chordata; order Testudines; family Emydidae; genus Emys; species Emys orbicularis. The sequence continues at coordinate 101,385,251 of NC_088685.1, forward strand.
GTAGTCCAGTGGTGAGTACACTCACCTGGGAGGTGGAAGACCCTGGGTCCTGTTTCCCTTCTCCAGTCGTGCTTTCATTATTTATCCACAATGGAACAGCTTCAACAGGAGAGATTGAGGGAATATCCAGAGTATCAAAATATCCAGAGCTCAGTGGTTAGAGCACTCTCCTGAGCGGTGAGAGAAGCCTGTTCAAATCCTTTCTTGCCCTCTGGCAGGGGGAGGAATTGAACCTGGATCTCCTACATCCTGAGTGAATGCTCTAACTACTGGGCTACAAGTTATAAGATGGGCTCCTCCTTCTCCTTCTGCTGAAGCAAGAGTCTGAATGGGACCCAATCCAGTAGTGACCTCTGAGCACACCTACGGGATGGGGCTCTGCACAGGAGTTAGGCATTCATCTGCCTATTTCCCCCCAATTCTTGAATCACTCCGGATCTTAGGCATCCAGACTCCTAGAGGGAGGCAGCAGTGCTCGTGCCCAGAGGCAAAAATTAGCTGCCCAGGGAACTTTTACCCTGAAGACGTAAGCATTGAGTGACTTTAGGTGCCTGTAGCGTTCGGCAGCAGTTTTGTAAATCACAGCAGAGTCTTCAAAGTATAAATTAGGCACCTAAGCCAGACACTTTGGTGCCTACATCTGGGGTTTGGGTGCCTAAATAGCTTTGTGGATCAGGGCCTTAGTCTTTCTGTGCATCAGTTTCCCAACAGTAAAATGGGGATAATAGCAATTCCTTACCTTACAGGGGTTTTGTGAGAATAATATATATTAAAAATTGTGATTTGATCAGATGCTGCAGAAGTGGAGGCCATAGTAGTACCTTGGATAAAATACTATTGCTGTATTAATATTATAAGCTGTCTACTCTATTCTCTGGGTGCTAATCTCCCATGCAGACCTGCAGTAAAGCATTGCCTAAGTTTCGTGCACATTGTTCTCATTTTAAGCACTGTGTAACCTTCTCAACAGCTTTGGCTTGGAATTTATTTTTGAACCTAAAGAATTTAGCTCAATGTCACCCCAAGAATGCCCTACTAGCACTCTTTCCACGAGACCTTTCATGGTAAGTTTTCAGTCGGGTGCACGGAGGAATCAGATGCGAAGTTCCATATTAACACAGAGCAGAACCGCACATCTGTTGTGTTCCCTACTGCAGCTTGGTGCATCTGAGAGGCAGAATCAAAGGCTAAGGCTGCTTTTATCTCTTCAAAGAAATAGCAAATCCCTTTGTGAATGAATTGCAAATGTTTGAATAAAATTTGCTTTTTCGGCCAAGCAGTTGAAATTACTATAAAGGTTCAAAATTGGCAGACATCAGCAAACATGATAGCCATGCTTAACATGTCACTGAGCAAACACAATATTTGTGAGGGAAATTCTAAGCCCTGTATTACATCTTAGTAGCTCCTTGTCCCTTTTGAGTGCATAGTTGAGTCAGCTGATTATGGCGTGTGGGCTGCTTTGGAGAGGAAAGCTGACAGTTCCAAGGTCTGCAACCTGCATCAGAGTTCCCTTTCCATGATTACATCCCTTCTAAATCCCTTTTAAAACTCTTTGATAGTATAGTGGGGCCTTACCACTGCTGTTTCCTCCTCCCTTCATTTAATCAAACTTTACACTGTAATCCACCCTTTTGGGAGTATGGTTTATAAACATAAAGTTCAAAGCAATACTTGTCCTTAAAACAGCCTTCCTAATTGTCTCACAGTGCAGGTCCTGGTTCTATGTCACGTGACCCTTATACTCATCATCTCCAGCTGGTGAGATGGGCTAAACCTGGCATAGGTGAGGCTTAGCCCCAAGCCCCTTAAAGGGCCATTTCATCCTGTGACAGCATTAACTGGTATAACTGTGGACATTCTTGTTATCCATATATAATCTTGCTAAATTCTTGGTCTCAATGACATCCTGTGGCAAGGAGTTCCACAATCTAATTACATATTGAATGAAAAAGTGTTTCCTTTTATCAGTTTTAAATCTGACACCTTTCAATTTCATTGAGTCTTTCCCCTTGTCCTTGTGAGACAGGGGAAACAGAAGCTCATTGATCTCCCTTGTCTAAATCATCAGGATTACATTTTACAATGTGGGTTCCTTGAGTCCCCAGGTCCTACGCTGCCCTATGGAGTTTAGGCGCAATCCCATTGTTCATCTGCTTCTCATTGATCTGTATATACACCACACATTGGGCCATAGAGAGTTTATAAAGTGCATATTTTTATACCAAATGATAAAAACGATTTGTGTACGTATTTTTACAAAAATAAATAAAAATAAAAATTAATTCTGAAGATGCAGCTGTGTTTTTAGACACAAGTACCCAAAACAGTTAGGCACTTAGAGTAAAAAACTTTTAATGGGTAATTTTTAAGCAAACATCTTTATAAATGGTTTGACCTGTTGCCTTCAGACTTCCCCCACCCCAGCCCCACCCAAAAACCCCTCCAGTGTACTATGAAATTAATTAGGAAAACACTTTTTTCAAGTTATATGGGGAGTGAATATAAAGCTTATCATAGAAAGTGGATGACACCCTTGCTTATGGAGTTGCTACCGAGTGGCTCCATATTCAGACTAATTTTTTAATTACCAGTCATTCAAACATAGTTGGAATTTCCTTCAAACTCTGCAGGGAAAAAAAACATTTGGGTCCCACATTTGGGAACAAATCTATTTATACAAAAACAAACAGTTGTTAGCTAAACCATTCAAACTTCCAATGAAAGGATTCAAGCCCTGTTCCTTAAACTCCAAAATTATAGACCTCTCCTACTTGAGCAAAACAAAACCAAACAAACAAAAACCAAACAAACCTTCTCTTACAGTCTCAGGATCAGAATTTCAAAAGACCTCAATGCCCATCAGTTCCCAGAGTGACAATTATGGCCTGAGGTCAAAGGAACACAGCATACAACATGCTGAGTTATTTTGAAAATCTGGCCCATAATGTTCTCTTTAAGGTTCAACCAGCCATCAGAGTGCCAACTGTTCCACTATAATCATTACAATTAAGTTTAATAATTTTGCTTAATTTACATTGTCCTTTCAGGACTGGAATATTCTCCTTTACCTGCACATAGGTTTTCAAGGAGATTTAGCTACGTGATGTGGATAGTCTGAAGAGGAATACTAACACGGCATTTCTGAGTTGGAAAGACACAAACATGGGATACGTATTAAAATTTCAAATCAGGGTAAATTTGCAATCACCTGTAACTCAAAAACCATTTAACCAATTTTCTCTGACCTCCATAGTCTTCTGAAAAATGCTACATTTATTCTGGCTAACCCAATTTTTCTAAGCCTACATGTCTCAGTGCCTAAAAATAGGGCTTATTATAACGCTCTGGCTGCCACCTTAACTATGGTGAAACTAATATCTGTGCATGATTCTATAGGTTGCTATTGCCTCTGATATATTCTTTTTCTCCCCAACTTAGTGTAGACAGCAGGTGCACTGGCAGGGACCAATTAAATGCAATGAATCCAAAAATAGGCAAAAGCTACAATGAAATGTTCTCGACACTGAGTAAATACTTAGAAGTGCCATAGACGGTTGGAGGAGAAATAAATTAGCAGCCTAAGAAAAGATCATTTGTGCCCGGGTTTTTTTTCATTTGAAACATTGAGTGGCATAAGAAGAATGTTTGTGCAAAGCAAAGTGAACACATGGACCAAGAAAGGACTCATGAGAGACTGGATAATTATAGCTGTTGCTCAACACTTTCTGTGCAGGTCCTTGGATTACTATTTAAGAGAAAGAAAAGACTAAGTATAAAGGCATGGAGCTGCCAAAGGGCTGCAGATTGTGGAAGGCTTATATGTTCAGTGTCTTCAGAATCCTGAGTTACAAAAAAAACTACAGACGTCAGCCTCTCATCAGCTCTAGTGTCTCTCTCTCTCTGTACTTTAGTATCAAATAAGTGCCTTTCACATTACTGTGGCACTGAAGTCAGACTGACTTACTGAGAGGAAACCAAAGGGGAAAAGCAAAGGGATCTGCAGGAGGGAAGACATGAAGAGGGAGCATGAGGAAAGCCAGACAAGGAAAAAAACAAAATAACCAACATAATAATAATCCAATTAGGAAGGAAAAAATGCATTCCAGCAGCTCAAGAATTTTTTTGGTGGTAATCCTATAAATAATGATCAAATTGACATTGGACAGAGGGATGAGCATATGCATGAGATACAGGTCTTGAGGAGACAGAGCAGAGCAAAGCAACTGCCTCGGTCCTGAGAGTGCCAAAGCCTTACGTACCCAGTGAAAGAACCACTGGAAGAAAAAAGCTCAGCAGAAATGTTGGTGCTGCCGTTCTGCTGCAGACATTCTGTCTTAAAAACAAATGGCCAAACATGCAGTTAGACCATATTAAATAAAAAACATGAGCGGTTTGGGTGGGGATGTTTGTTTTGTTTTTGTTTTTTGAGGTGGTGATGGTTAGTTGGTTTGCTTTTTGATCCTGTACTGAGTTGAGTGTATGTGATTTGAGATATGGGGTAGCATTTAAGGAGGCTTCAGCTGTGAATAAAACCCTAAAGCAGGGTTATTGTTAAACTACAAAATGAGCAGTGGAAGAAAAACAAGAGTAGCCCTTGCTTCAAAGCCTGCCCAAACCCCTGGGTCTGAGTCCCGGCGGCGAGCCCAAGACACCACCTCTGCAGCCACACTACTATGTTTAGTGTGCTTGCTCCAGCATAGCAAGTGCAAGTTTCTCTATCCGCAAGTCTCTCTATCCCGGCTGGGAATCACACCTCTCAGCTGCACTGTAGACATACCCTTAGTTAGGTGCCTAAAATTAAGCACATAAATTTGAAAAAGCTGGTTTGTAGCTCTGTCATGCAGGGACAGAAAATGCCATACCCACTGCCCTGGTTCACCCAAATATACCATAATGTAATCTGATACAGGAACATCAGTGGCACTAACCTGCCAAGACTAAGGATCCCTTGTTAACTGATGTCAGTGGGACTACTTGGGTACCTAAAGTTATGCATGTGCTTAAGGGCTTTGGTGGACTGGAATCTAACTGAACAAGGAGCCTGGCTAATGGAGATGGTTTTCCGTTATCTTTCAGCCTCACAGACACAGCTGACAGGGAGCTGTGACTGTGTGTTTGGGGACATCACACTTACCAGAGAGAGAATGTTATGTGCGAATAGAAAATCTCAACAGCATGTGTTTTATGGAAAGCTGCACCGACAATGTTACTGCAGAATTTTATGCATTGTTGTGTTTTACAATTAACATAATGTACAGCACTCTAAAACACGGCTTGCAGGGTGTTAAATGCATTGTAATCCATGTATTATGGACAAAGTAATGTACCTTATGTTACTTGTAAAACATGATAATGCAGAAAGTCAATGTTGGAGTAGGACATTATGTCATGGGGTCACTTCACTTGGGTGAAGCAGGCAGGGGTGGATTCCATGCCTCAACTGCTTGTGTGATGGCATGGTCCTGAGCCCACCAGGCCTCTCTTGAAAGCAGTATTTCTTAAGCTGACAGGAAAAGCTCCAGCCAAATCAATGCTAGAAATGTAAGCCCCCTGTAATGCATGCAACAAGAAAGGGCTATGAAAATGAATCAGTGGTTTTTATGTACAGTAACTCCCCTCTTAACATCCTCTCGCTTACGACCCTGCTCAGTTACAGAACATGCTCCATTTAAAGTTGTGCAATGCTTCGCTATAACGTCGTTTGGCTGCCTGCTTTGTCCACAGCTGGCAGCTCCCCTATCAGCTCCCCTACGCCCCCACACACAGCGCCTCCCGCCCACCGGCAGACCCCACGGATCAGCGCCTTCCCCCTCTTCCCCCCGCCTCCTGCCCGCGGCAATCAGCTGGCCTGCGGTGTTCAGGGGGGAGGGGGGAGGAGCGAGGACTCGACGCTCAGGCTCCCCCTCCCTCCCCTGCCGCCCGAATGCCGCAAACCAGCTGACTGCCGTGGGCAGGAGGCAGGAGAGGGAGGGGGGAGCCTGCGGGCCGAGTCCTCGCTCCTCCCACCTCCCTCCTGCCCCTTGAACGTTGCAAGCCAGCTGATTGTTGCGGACAGGAGGGAGGTGGGAGGAGCGAGGACTACACCTGCACAGATTTTTGTCAGGACTACAGCTTGAGAAAGACATAATCATCCTTATTGAGCCCAGCTAGCTGCTGCTTTTTCAAGGTCATGGCATTTTAAACAAACTTTCACTTTCCAATATTAATTCTTTAACTTTTGGATACCAGCTAAATCCCACATGGATGTCACCTGGCTAAGGCCAAAGGTTTGACAGAGCCAGAGAAGGGGCCTGCTGTGCTGGGAGGGTATCTAGGATAGAAAATGGGGCCAGATTGGGAATATTTTGTTGAGTAACACTTGCTCCAGCGCTACTTGTAAAAGGGCCGGGGTGGTGTAAAGGGCCCTAGAAGCCCCAGTTCTGGGTGAAGGAGGAATTACCCAGTGCAGGCTCTGAGAATCCCCCTCACAGGCCCTGGCATAGGGTTTGTGTTGGGACAGGGCCATAAGAGACTGTAGGCATCATCCCAGGTTATAGGGCATCCCCGGGGCAGGCTGCTGGAACATAGCCAAGCCCCCAGGGTTGTCTACATTATGCAGGGAGGCCTCTCTAAGCTTCAGAGCAGTCCAGGGTCAGGAGATCACAGAGGTGGCTTAAAGCTGCTTTAGCACACTCTTCCCCTTGGGCTGTGAGTTGAGTGCTGCACCCTTAGAAGTGCTCAGATTGTGCTTTTTCTTACTTTGTTGTCAGTTTATCCCCCCTTGAGGATTTCTCCTATGCAAGAGGAATGTTCAGCTGCCCATTTAGGGCCTTAATTCAGCCAGGTACTTAAGTACTGTCATAACTTTAAACACACGTAGTGCCACTAGACTTAAATTAGACTACTCGTGTGCTTTAAATTGGGCACATGCTGAAGAAGAATTAGGTCCTTTGGCAGCTTTCCAGCTACTTTGCTCTGCCTCAGCAGTACACAACAGCTGAACCAGGGAGTGAGTTTCTGGTCAGTAGATAGAGAAGCAAAGGAGGAGATCTCGGCCCAAGTTAACAGAATTATTTTATTTTTGTTCTTATTGAGACAAGCATCCTGCAATATTAATTTTATAGAAGTATCTGCTTTTTTTTTTAACGAGTTGCCTTATTTTGCTGGGCTTTGTTTATTGGAACTGAATGAAATGCTCTGGTTTGCCACAGGCAGATGCTTATGTAACTTTATAAAAGCTTAGGTAGACTGAACTGAGCCCTCACCTAAAAAAATATTCCTCAGCAAAGCACAACGACAGATTCTCGTTAAAGGGCCACCATTGCGCAGCTCTTGCAATTCTTCTTAGTGTATGCGCAAGGCACCTAAGGTGGCACGCGACCAGGATTCATCACCAAATGTGGGCCTCTGGTTAGATCACTAGCTTCCCCGGCTTGGGCTGGGTACTGACGGGGAGTACAACGTGATCCATGCCCCCCCACTCTTGCAATGGGCAGGTAGTATTGCAGTCTCTATGTTCTGGGGAGTGCAAGGGCTGCTCCTTCCCTATCCCTCAGGGATGGCACAGTGCCTACAAGTGGCAAGGAGGAGGCAGGCAGATCCATTGCTACATCCTGCATACACTATCCACCACTCACCAGAACTGGGAATGGGTCCCACAAATGATGGTAGCAGTAGACATGTAGCCTATGTGCTCGGAAGCAGTCTAAAAGAACTCTCTACCCCAGTGTTTCCCAAACTTGGGATGCCGCTTGTGTAGGGAAAGCCCCTGGCGGGCCGGGCCGGTTTGTTTACCTGCCGCGTCCACAGGTTCGGCCGATCGCGGCTCCCAGTGGCGTGGTTCGCTGCTCCAGGCCAATAGGAGCTGCTGGAAGCGGCGGCCAGTACGTCCCTTGGCCCGCGCCGCTTCCAGCAGCTCCTTTTGGCCTGGAGCAGCGAACCGCGGCCAGTGGGAGCCGTGATTGGCCGGACCTGTGGCGTGGCAGGTAAACAAACCGGCCCGGCCCGCCAGGGGCTTTCCCTACACAAGCGGCATCCCAAGTTTGGGAAACACTGCTCTACCCCTTAATAAGTATAGTAGAACTCCACTTGCTTCCCATCTGCTTGTTTACAAACTCAATAATTTCAAATTAACAGCCACCCCGACTCCCCTTCAACTAAACCGTCATCAACTCTGTGATTTCACCACTTACCAGCAAAGGTTAATCAAACAGAGGCAGTGATGTCTTGTATTATTAATATACTGCCTACATTTACTAATGTACTTTACTATAAAGCATTAGCAAACATAAAGCACAAATTGTGTGAGGTGCAGAAAGTCTCCTGAGAGGTTCTGCATGTGCCCTCCACTGCTAGTGATGCCTGCTCTGGGCCACATTGGATCAGGCCATTCATTTGCAGTAGCTGGTAATCAGCAATGAGTGTCCCAGTGTGAACTTGAGAGATTCTGCTATACAAAGATTTATACCAATGAAAGTTTCAGTTTTACCCTTTTCAATGCCAACAATTTATGGGAATAAATGACAGGACAATACCACGTTGTCCAATATAACAGTACAAGTTGACCTAGAACTTGAAGCGTTTTTAAGAACTGTGAATGAAAGGATTGAGGACATGGAAGAGATTAAGATTGGAAGGGTGGGCGCTCTTACTAGCGCAGACCCAGTATGTAGTTATAGCAATGAGTAACACTGTAAATTCCAACCCTCTCCAAAAATTCTGTTGCAACTCTCCCTGATCTATGTGTTGAGGATGACAACGTTTCCCCAGCCAGCTGGCCTGTTTCATGCTCTTTGTGTTCAGTAAGTGTTCTCTGGCATGTAACCAATATCTATGACCACGTTAGCCATATGTGCCAAGATTTTATACCATGAATAAAAGAATGTCAAACTTCTCCCATTCCAGTCCACTGATGATGTACTGAGACATTGAAGAAGAAAATACCTGAGCAATACTGCCACCTATTGGGTTGATAGGGAGAGACCTTACATAAAAAGAAGGGAAACTGCAAGCATATAGAAAAGAAGAAATCGGAGAGTGCATTTATGGAAAGTCACACTCAAGTAAAAAAAAAACAAAAAACATTTTATTGCCTAGGGTAGTTTTACAGGAATTTTATAGAAACACGACATCATTCAGACAGGGAAATAAAGATGTGTGTATTATAACACTAATCTGCTATGCCATCTCCCCAAATGAGGCAATAAATTATAATAGACAGCAAACTTATCCTGATGTAAGAACCCAATAGTAGTTTCACTGTGCTTTAGACACAAGAAAGCCCATGGGATCAAAACACAGAATTAACTTAATAACTAAGGCCCCGATCTTGAAATTTACAATGCGAGCAGACTATTGTGCCTACACTGAGCTGTGTTGAAGTCAACAGTCCTCTGCAGGATTGGGGCCTTGTAGACCTAGCTTGGTCTGGCAGAGAGGTAGTTTTTATCTAGTAGACTGAATATAGGACTTGAACTGGGATCTTCTCAGTAGTAGTAGTACTATTTATTTGTATTACAGTAATACCCAGAAGATCAGTGTCTCACTGTGCTTTACCACTATTATGGAAAGTAATCACAATCTTTCTATGGCTTTTTTGAGCCAGCAAATTGGAGTAGAAAATTATATTCCTGCAATAGCTTTCTACAGAATAAGTTGAAAACTCTATAGAAGGGTTGTCATGCTGCTTTTCACAGTGTTGCCAACTCTCCCAGTTATGCCAGTGATGTGATTTTGGCTAGGGCTGGAGTCAGGCTCTCCCTACCGGAGAAGTTCCATACCCTCCAATCATATTGGTCATAGTGGTCCATTACTAGCTGGAAATGGTAGAATTATCAATAATAATGCAGAATAGGCAGAAGTGTTCAATAAATATTTTTATGATGTATTTGGAGGAAAAAACAGATCATGTAGTCATATCTTAGGATAGCACGCTTTCCATTCTACTAGTATTTTAGGAGGATGATAAACAGTTGCTACTAAAGAATCCAGACTGATTCTTGCCAGCATATTTATACCTGCCCCTGGAAATTTCCATTACATGTATCCGATGAAGTGGGCATTCACCCACGAAAGCTTATGCTCCAATACATCTGTTAGTCTTAAAGGTGCCACAGGACTCTCTGTTGCTAGCTGCTACTAAAGTTATAACTTGCATCCAATAGTTTTAAAAGAACTGGCTAAGGTGCTTGCTGGACTGTTAATGTTGCTTTTTTTCCAGTAAGTCTTGGAACACCAGGGAAGATTGGAAGAAGGCTAGTGTTGTGCCAATATTTAAAAAGGGGAAATGGGATGACCCAAGTAATTATAGGTCTCTCAGTCTGACCTTGAACCTAGGCAAGATAATTGAGCAGCTGATACACAACTTGCTTAATAAAGAATTAAATGACAGTAATATAATGAATGCCAATCAACATGATTTTATGGAAAATAGATCCTGTCAAACTAACGTGGTACCTTTTTTAGATGAATTACAAGTTTGGCTGATAAAGGTAACAGTGTTGATATAATATGTGTAGATATCTGTGGGGCATTTGATTTGGTACCACATGACATTTTCATTAAAAACTAGAATTGTATAAAATTAACAAGGCACACATTAAATAGATTTTAAAATTGACTAACGGATATGTCTCACAATGTAACTGTATACAACGAATCATCATCTAACAGATGTGTTTCTAGTGGAATCCGCCTCGGTTCTTGGCCTGCGGCCATTTAATATTTTATTAATGACCTGGAAGAAAATAAAAAAATCATCACTAATGAAGTTTGCAGATGACACAAAAATTGTGGAAGTGGTAAAAAATGAAGAGGACAGGTCACAGATTCAGACCGAACTGGATCATTTGGTAAATTGGGCTCAAGCAAACAATATATGTTTTAATATAGCTAAATGTAAGTCTATACATCTAGAAACAAAGAATCTTGACCATACTTAGAGGATGGGGGACACTATCACTGGAAAGCAGTGACTCTGCAAAAGCTTATGGGGTTGTGGTAGATAATCAGCAGAACATGAGCTCCCAGTGTGATGCTGTGGTCAAAAGGGCTAATGTGATCCTTGGATGCATAGACAGGGGAATCTCAAGCAGGAGTAGAGAAGTTATTTTACCTCTCTATTTGGCACTTGTGCAATGGCTGCTGGCACCCACAATTCAAGAAGGATGTTGATAAATTAAGAGGATTCAGAGAAGAGCCACAAAAGTGATTAAAGTGGTGGCGGGCAAACTACGGCCTGGTGGCCACAACTGGCCCTCCAGACGTTTTAATCCGGCCCTTGAGCTCCCACCAAGCAGTGGGGTCCAGGGCTTGCCCCGCTCTGGCGCTCCAGCCGGGGACTTGTCCCACTCCGCACAGCTCCCAGAAGCAGGGGTATGTCCCCTCTCTGGCTCATATGCATAGGGTCAGCCAGAGGGCTCCGCATGCTGCCCCTGCTCCAAGCGCTGCCTGTCCCACGCAGCTCCCATTGGCCAGGAACCGCAGCCAATGGGAGCTGCAGGGGCGGCACTTGTGGACAGGGCAGCGCGCAGAGCTGCCTGGCCACAGCTCCGCGTAGGAGTCGGAGTGGGGACATGCTGCTGTTTCTGGGAGCTGCTTGAGGTAACCACCGCCTGGAGCCTGCCCCCCGAGCCTCTCCTGTGACCCAACCTCCTGCCCCACTCTGATCCCCCTCCCGCCCTCTGAACCCCTCGGACCCAGCACCCTCTGGCAGCCCCAACCCCTCATCCCCAGCCCCACTCCAGAGCCCGCACCCCCAGCTGGAGCTCTCCTGCCCTCCAAGCCCCAATTTTGTGAGCATTCATGGCCTGCCATACAATTTCCATACCGAGATGTGGCCCTCGGGCCAAAAAGTTTGCCCAATCCTGAATTAAAGCCTTATAGACATAGTCTCAAGGAGCTCAATCTATTTAGCTTAACAAAGAGAAGATTAAGGGGCAACAATTACAGTCTGTAAATACATAAATGGTTAAAAAATATTTAATAATGAGCTCTTCAATCTAGCAGAGAAAGGTATAACTTGATACAAGGGCCGGAAGTTGAAGCTAGACAACTTCAGATTGGAAATAAGGCGTACATTTTTGACAGCGAGAGTAATTAACCAGTGGCACAATTTACCAAGGGTCTTGGTAGATTCTCCATCACTGACCATTTTCAAACAAGAGTGAATGTTTTTCTAAGAGATACGTTGTAGTAATTATTCTGGGGAAGTTCTCTGGCCTGTGTGGTACAGGAGCTCACCCTAGATAACCCCAATGCCCCTGGAATCTATGCATCTTTTCTAAATTTCAGTCTGGACTGGGGGAAAATTCCCTCTGATTGGCTTCCTTCCCTAATCAGGGCTGTAGCTGAAGGCAGGCACAGCTCTCCTCACCTCTCCCCCCCCTCCCCTCCCCTCCAGGAGCTGAGAAGATTTTTTGGGGTAGAGGAGGCAGAGGGAGAAGCCGCCGCCACCCTCACGGGAGGGAAGGGAGAAGAAAGAGTGCAGGGCAGCTCTCATGTTAACAAAGGGTTAGCATCTCTCCCCATCCCCACAACTAGACCTGGGAAGCAGGAGGGTGTGTGAAGAGTATTTGGAGCTGCAGCCTGCCCCAAGCCTGGGAAGGGGGAGAAGTGACTGCTTCAGCAGCTGCCCATCCCCCCTAGCCTCAGATGCTGGCAATGAAAAGACCTCAGGAGCTGCACAGGGAGCAGAGGTGGGGCTAGGAAGGACAGAACTGAGTTGGGAGAGGGGCTGTGAGGTTCATAATTAAAAGCTGGGATGGGGGACAGGCAGATATGGGGTTGGAAGGACACAGAATTAATGAGAATTCTGGGGTTTGGTGAGCAGCTGGAAGCGCCACATGATCAAGTAGCCAGCAAGAGCTCCTGCAGTGCGGGCTGAAATCCCCTTAATCAATAAATTTGGGAGAGCTGGCAACGCTAATTGTCTCTCTCTCACACAGCCAGATGGGCAGGAGTTCAAAAATGAAGACAGGGCACACACAAAAATCACACTACAGTCTTTAATAAAATCTCATTATTTTGCGGGGAGGATGGTGTCTGACTCATGAGTTTTGAACTTTTGGGGTTGGCAGTAGCGTATTAAATTCTACTGGATTTTTTTACAGCAATTGCTGGAGAGCCCTATTGAATTGCTTTCTATGGCAATTCCCCTTTTGGCCTTAGGGCAAGTCACTGAAACACAGTTTCCCAGCTGTAAAATGGGAATGATACCAATTTAGCTGCTTTAGAGGGGTTTTATGAGTACAAATTTGCCCAGTGTTTTGCATCATTTAAGCACTATGCTGTATAAATATTTACTATAAATATTACTGGAGATTAAAAGCATACAAACTTCATTCTTTTGAATGATTGCTTCATTCCAAAAATTGAGGTATAATAGAGGTCTGGTGCTTACAGATATTTAGATTTGGCACAAAGGAAATATATTCATTTAGCACATCTTTTATTTTATCTGGTTAGTTTTCTACTGCATTTTAACTTTTGATAGGCTGGAGGTGTATTCTGCGAGCAGCTTTGTTCCTTTATCAGGTGGTCATCTTAAAACCATTTATATGCTGCCAAAATTTTAACAAGCGGCTTCCTAAAATTTTCCAGCTCAGAAGCCAATACACTTGATATTCACTGGGTAAAATACTTATATCAGTTGCATGGTGTTTCTATCACTCCTCTCCCAACTTCCCAAAATATATCATGCTTTCCACACATGCTATGTCATTAACCCTTCCACCTGCATACACACCCTCCCACCACCCACGTTTCCCAGCATCCTCATGGAAACTCATCTACATGGTTGCCCTACCTGCCATCTATTCCGCACATCAGCTATCGTTGTGGTAGGTGGGTCAGCCTGAAGCCTCTCTCCCTAGGGTGCAGATCAGTGGGGCATGGAGTTTTGAGGTGGTGGCTCTCCCCTGCCTGGCAGAGGTCTCTCCTGGCTGGTGTGTGTATATGTGTGTTTAGAGGATGGGGCAGGAGAGCTGAACTATCCTGGCTGATGTTTGAGGCGGGCTGGGGTGGGGGGTATGAAGGAGGTTGGAGAAATGTGGCCCCTGGCTTTCTCCTGTTTGTGGTTATTTAGTCATTTGGCTGGGTAGGCAAACATTGATCCATAGCGAGATGGCTACAGCCATAGGGGCTAGCAGTCCTGGTTTAGCTGGGACACACCCGGGTTTTTAAAACTCATCCTGGCTAACTGGTGTTGTAGCTAATGTCTGAGGTCTGCTTGGCAGCAAGAAGCGTCTCTTCTAAAGCATCCAGCTCCCCCCCCCTCCCCCACAGCAGAGCTACAGCTCCCTCCCACCCTCAGGCTACTTCTCTTCTCTCTCAGCAGCAGCTGACCCCAGCCTTTCTCCTGCTGAAACCTGCAATTTTAATATGCTGAGCTGGCCTGAGGTTTCTGGAGAGTTTTAAAGAGATATCTCATTCTTTGAGACACACTTTTAACATAAAGGTTGTGGTGTATCTGTGGGAAGGGGGTAAGTAGCTCGATAAAACAATTCAGAAGTGTTTGAACAACAGGCTGCTGGAATACAAAGAGGACCCTTGAAGTATGAGGCCCTGATGAATTCCACCAGGCTTTAGTCTATAACCTACTCCTGACACCAATTCAACTAGCTCTGCACTAATGGTGTGAATGTTAAGGAAAGTATATCCAGATCTCTTACCGTTGTTCAAAAACTGTTGGAGTGTGGTTAGATTAGGAAGCACCAGAATGAGCTTTGGTTGAAGAGGCTAAATGAGATTTCTCCATCGTCAATGGATTTAAAGCAGAGAAGAGCTCAACCTGCAAAATTCAGAACCATATTTCAAAACTCCACACAATGTGGAGGTGTTTGGATTTGGAGTTCCAGTTTGGACCCATCTCTAACATAAAACAAACATCCTCTCCCTCTTTCCAACCCGTTGAGTTTACAGCAAATAAATGCTACAATTGCCAAGTATGAACTTCATATCTTCTGGTGTGGTAAATCTTCTAAAAGTAGGTCAGTTCTCTCGCTCCCCCACTGTGGTGCTTTCTGGAAGACGGTTGCATGATTTTCAGTCTCATTCATATCACCTATTTTATGCCAGGGTTAGATGAAGTAACCTATCATCTGGATGATGCACTGCAGTACATCGCCAGATTCAGACAAGTGAAGGGCAACTGCCAAATTACTTTGGCTGACCAATCACGCCGATACTGTCTTTTCATTACAAAGGGATTTTATGAGCTCACTCCCATGCTCTTTGGTCTTCACTTATGCACTGGCTGTATTTTACCGTTAAGTCTTGAATAGTATTTAGAGGAAATGCTGAAGGTGCCTGCTTCATTATATATATATACACTGTAAGTATATATTGTAGTTTGGTGGGTCAAAACCCACACCGAGACTGCAATGTAGTACTAAGATGGAGCACCCTGATAAATAAATAATCTTCTGTTTAAACTGAGGTCCCTGGCTGTTGTCCAATTGGGCATTCAAACCTCCAAGGCTGTGTGGCCTATTACAGGGCACATACAAGTAACACATAAGGAAATACGGAATATAGTAAAACACTAAGGGTATGTCTACACTACGAGAGTAGTTCGATTTCACTTAAATCGAATATGTGGAATCGATATTACAAAGTCGAACGTGTGTGTCCACACTAAGGACAGTAATTCGACTTTGTGAGTCCACACTAACGGGGCAATTGTCGACATTGGAAGCGGTGCACTGTGGGCAGCTATCCCACAGTTCCCGCAGTCCCCGCTGCCCATTGGAATTCTGGGTCGAGCCCCAAATGCCTTCTGGGTAAAAAAATGTGTCGAGGGTGCTTTTGGGTACCTGTCGTCATCCGTCCGTCACTCCCGCCCTCCCTCCCTCCCTGAAAGCGCCAGCGGGAAATCAGTTCGCGCACTTTTCTGATCAGTGACAGTGCGGACGCCACAGCAGTGCGAGCATGGATCCCGCTGCGACCATCGCTGCAGTTGTGGCCGTTCTCAACGCCTCGCAGCTTATCATCCACCTTTACCAGAGGCAGATGCAGAGAAATCAGGAGAGGAGGCTACGGCACCACCGTGAGGGCCTGAAGTCGGAGAGTAGCACAGAGCTGTCAGAAACCACGAGACCCTGCGCCCAGGACATCACGGTGGCAATGGGTCTTGTGGATATTGTGGAACGGCGATTCTGGGCCCTGGAAACAAGCACGGACTGGTGGGACCGCATAGTGCTTCAGGTCTGGGATGAATCCCAGTGGCTGCGAAACTTTCGCATGCGGAAGGGGACTTTCCTCGAACTTTGTGAGTTGCTGTCCCCTGCCCTGAAGCGCAAGGACACCCGGATGCGAGCAGCCCTGACTGTCCAGAAGCGAGTGGCCATAGCCCTCTGGAAGCTTGCAACGCCAGACAGCTACCGGTCAGTCGCGAACCACTTTGGTGTGGGCAAGTCTACCGTGGGGGGTGTTGTCATGCAAGTAGCCAAGGCAATCGTCAAGGTACTGCTCTCAAAGGTAGTGACCCTGGGAAACGTGGAGGTCATCATAGATGGCTTCGCCGCGATGGGATTCCCAAACTGCGGTGGGGCTATAGATGGGACTCACATCCCTATCCTGGGACCGGACCACCAGGCCAGCCAGTACATTAACAGAAAGGGCTACTTTTCAATGGTGCTGCAAGCACTGGTGGACCACAGGGGACGTTTTACAAACATCAACGTCGGGTGGCCGGGCAAGGTTCATGACGCTCGCGTGTTCAGGAACTCTGGTCTGTTTAGACGGCTGCAGGAAGGTATTTACTTCCCGGACCACAAAATAACTCTTGGGGATGTGGAGATGCCTACAGTGATCCTCGGGGACCCTGCATACCCGCTAATGCCCTGGCTCATGAAGCCCTATACTGGCGCCCTGGACTCAAAAAAAGAACTGTTCAACTATCGTTTGAGCAAGTGCAGAATGGTGGTGGAGTGTGCTTTTGGCCGTCTCAAGGGGAGATGGAGAAGCTTACTGACTCGCTGTGATCTCAGCGAAACCAATATCCCCATTGTGATAGCAGCTTGCTGTGTGCTCCACAATCTCTGTGAGAGCAAGGGGGAGACCTTTATGGCGGGGTGGGAGGTTGAGGCAAATAGCCTGGCTGCTGATTACGCCCAGCCAGACAGCCGGGCGATTAGAAGATCCCAGCGGGACGCGCTGTGCATCCGGGAGGCTTTGAAAGCTAGGTTCCAGACTGAGCAGGGTAACCAGTGACTGTTAAGTTTGTGGACACAGAAGCTGAACCTGCCCCCGTTTCTTTACCCACTTACTGTTGACTATCCTTCCAAGTTACATCCCCCCTTCAACACCTTCCCAAAAAATAAAATCTGTTCCGTTTTGTTAATGAACACCGTTGTCTTTATTACTGTTTTCGCGGGAATGTTTTAAATCGGGGACGCAGACTGTGGCGGGGGGCGGATTTAGTGTTCTGATGCAAATGATGCTTCTAAACTCCGGGAATGACAGGCTCCGCAGTGGTGGGCTGGTTGTTTCAACGGAGCCTGCCAGCACTCCTGGGCGGGACTGCGTGTATGTGTCGGCCAAGTGACTTTCTGGCAGGGGGAGGAGGGTTACAGATCCCCTGCTGCGTGGCTCTGTGATCCAGGATAAGGACCGCGGCATAAGATCTCTAACTGCCCTCCCCCGCCACAAAGTCACAGATCAACCCCCCCCCCCCCAACATGAAAACCACCTCCCAGACTGACCAGGGTAACTGGTGACTGCACTGTGTATGTGTCCTGATGCTGGACCTGCCCCCGCCTCTGTACCCTGCTAAAGGTGACTGTCCTGTCCAATTACCAACCCCCTTCCCCCCCCTTCAGACAGAGTCTCCTCTAAAAGAAAATAATGGAAACAGTAATTAACAGAAACGAATATTTTATTATGAACCACACATGAAATGGGGGGGGGGGACTTGGACGGGGGCTTGTGTGAGGTGGGTAGGAAAGGACTTTTCAAACTTTGGGGAACGAGAGCCTTCTAGTGCTAGAGCAGTCTGCAGGGGTTGACTGAAAGTTTTAACGGCCCTTGCCGCCCCTCCTTCTTTGGACTTTGGGTGAGGGGGGTGTGGGACTTTGTGGCGGGGGAGGGCGGTTAGAGATAGACTGCAGCGGGGCTCTGTCCTCCTGCCTCCGGTCTTGCAGAACATCCACAAGGCGCCAGAGCGTGTCCGTTTGCTCCCTCATTAGTCCAAGCAGAGTTTGAGTCGCCTGCTGGTCTTCCTGACGCCACCTCTCCTCCCGTTCCATGATTGCTCGGTGCATTTGGGACATGTTCTCCCTCCACTGTGTCTGCTGGGCTGCCTGGGCTCTGTAGCAGTCCATTAGTTCTGAGAACATGTCCTCACGTGTCTTCTTCTTCCTCCGCCTAATCTGCGCTAGCCTCTGGGAGTGTGATGCCAGGCTGGGTTGGGAGACAGTCGCAGATGTGTCTGTGGGAATGGGAAAAAGGGAGTGAATTCCTGAGACAGATAAATGAAGTTGTGAACAAAGAACATAGTCTTTCTCTGTGAACAAGACCATGCACTGCACCTCTCACATGCGCACTCAGGACAAGGTCGAATTTTCGGCCCTCGCCTTCAGTGCCTGGGGTCTTGCAGTTGCGATCTGAGAAGCGGGGCAGGACACCTGAACTTTTGTAGCAGGCAAACATGGTAAGCCGTAGACTTGTGGCTGCTTAAAACTTTAATAGTAGCACTGGGCTCCTTTCGCACTGAAAGCAATGCCAGTCTCTGCTGGCAGCAACCAGGGAAGCATGAGCTCTGCCCCTGTCCCACCACCTCGCGGCTGTCCCAGGGAAAGATCCCTGTATGCTGCCCCTCTGCCGCCTCCACCGCGTGGCTGTAAAGCAGTCCCAATACTAACATTCCCCTCCCTAATTCAAAGCAGGGCGTCATGAGCGACATCACGCTGATGAGGATCTCGGAGAGCGACAGGGAACGGATGCTTCGGGAGAGCATGCAGAAACCAGGGCCGTATGCCGCCATGCTCTGCCGTGCTATGATCCTAGAGTACTGGATAGAGTCATGGCGTGGAAACGTGTCATACCATGGTGGACCTAATAAGATCGCCTTGCCAAGGAACCTGATGCACAGGCTTGAGCACTACCTCCAGGAGAGCTATGCTGAGATCTCCCATGAGGATTTCGTGTCAATTCCCGGACATATAGACCGTATTTTGGTCTAGCTGTACTGGCAGGGACTACAGAGTGGAGCGTCTTGGGCAGCCTAATCATGAAAATCCGGACATTATTAGATTTTTTTTAAATAGTTGGGACTAAGTAGTTAAGCGCCTAAGGCAAAGAAATCATGAACAACCAATTGTTGATATTATAAATATTCCTGTTGTGTTAAAAATAAAAGTTTATATGTTTAAATGATTTAATGAAAAACCCATTGTTAATATTATAAATATTCCAGTTATGTTAAAAATAAATGTTTAGATGTTTAAAGCACTTACTGCTTGATCCTTCCCCTGATTCGGTGTCCGGGGTAACGGATGGGGACGGTTGGTAGGGGATCTCGGTAAGGGTGATGAAGAGCTCCTGGCTGTCGGGGAAATCAGCGGTGCAAGCGCTGTCGACTGCCTCGTCCTCCTCATCTCCTTCCTCATCTTCCCCGTCCGCTAACATTTCCGACGAGGAACCGGCCGCGGACAATATCCCATCCTCAGAGTCCACGGTCAGTGGTGGGGTAGTGGTGGCGGCCGCACCTAGGATGGAATGCAGTGCCTCGTAGAAACGGGATGTGTGGGGCTGGGATCCGGAGCGTCCGTTTGCCTCTTTGGTTTTTTGGTAGCCTTGTCTCAGCTCCTTGATTTTCACGCGGCACTGCGTTGCATCCCGGCTGTATCCTCTCTCTGCCATGGCTTTAGAGATCTTCTCGTAGATCTTTGCATTCCTTCTTTTGGAGCGCAGCTCGGAAAGCACGGACTCATCGCCCCACACAGCGATGAGATCCAAGACTTCCCGATCAGTCCATGCTGGGGCCCTCTTTCTATTCTGGGATTGCACGGCCATCTCTGCTGGAGAGCTCTGCATCGTTGCCACTGCTGCTGAGCTCGCCACACTGTCCAAACAGGAAATGAGATTCAAACTGCCCAGACAGGAAAAGGAATTCAAATTTTCCCGGGGCTTTTCCTGTGTGGCTGGTCAGAGCATCCGAGCTCGGACTGCTGACCAGAGCGTCAACAGAGTGGTGCACTGTGGGATAGCTCCCGGAGCTATTAGCGTCGATTTCCATCCACACCTAGCCTAATTCGATATGGCCATTTCGAATTTAGCGCTACTCCTCTCGTTGGGGAGGAGTACAGAAGTCGAATTTAAGAGACCTCTATGTCGAACTAAATAGCTTCGTGGTGTGGACGGGTGCAGGGTTAATTCGATGTAATGGCGCTAAATTCGACATAAAAGCCTAGTGTAGACCAGGCCTAAGTGTGTTCATAAGAAGAAAAAATACCAAGTAAACCAGTTTTCATCTGAAACATCTCTTTTATATATAAAGCTATAGACTACCCGTACGGATTATGAAGTGAGGCAGTCAAAACAAAAAGTTCGTTCAACAACTAGTCAGCATTGCTTTTGTGTACATTTCATAGGCATAATAATTAAAATAAGAGAATTAAGAAAAAAACATTGAATTATAAAAATACTTTTTAAATTAAAAAAAAAAAAGGTAATGGCACTAAACCAGCAACAAAGTTATTTAAATTATCTAGCCACCAGGGTGAAATTTTACAGCTGTTCTTCTCATCAGCACTTTGTTCCTGATTAAAATAACATCTAGAGTTCCAGGAACATGTAATCTGTTTTTTAAAGAACTACAGATAAAGTATTATGAACACACACAGTTTGTTGTATTACACATCTAAATTGCCTTAGATTCATTACATTCTAGACTCATAAATATTTGCTCAAGCATTTTTTTTTTGTTTCTTCCTTCCTTCCTTGTATTTACAGTATAGTCTTTGTTCTATCCACAAGACTACTTGTGTTATAGAATCCCTGGGAACAATTCTTCCTGCCCCATTGCAATATTCTCTGCTGTTTTGATTAAAATCAAAAACAGAAAAATACCAAAAACACACAAACACAAATTGTTCATATGTTGTGTGTCTTACCTAAATGCAATAACTAACAAGCAGATGTGCACAAAACTCTTTCTATAAAGAACACATTCTATAACCTTTACAGTTATATTCTATTGCAGATCTATGTTGCTGATGCGACAGACAGTTCTAACAGTGTAATTTTAAGTTCACTTGTGAATAATACAGTGTGAGAGCCTGATCCAAAGCTCGTTGAAAAGATTCCCTTTGATGTCATTGGGTTTGAATCAGGTCCAAAAGGCCTGATTCTTCTCTTGGACGTGTATGCAAGACTCCCTTTGATTCAATGAGATCAATGTAAGTGTGTCCAAGGGGAAAATTTGGTTCAAAGGGTATGTTTTTGCTGCAGAGTTAGATCAATCAAGTGGCACTGGCATTGATCTAGCTCAGGTGAGTAGCCACACTCGAGTTACTGGGCTTCCATTGGTGCTGCACTCGTGTGTGTGTGTGACGCTAAGGGGCATATCCCATGTTTCTTCACCCAGTGACTTTTGGGACTAGTTTGTCCTTCTGGGGACATGGGGGGAATTGTGGGAAAGCACTGATAGACTATCAGCTCTCTAGTGGTTTAGCCTTCGTCCTCATTGCAAAGTGGGCAGGTTACCAGCCCAAGTGAAAGCAGAACTTGGGCTTTAGCCTATACCCCAGGATGGGCCAGCTAGCCCAGGTATAAAGCACCACTATAGTTAGGTAAGAGGTTTTTGTGTGTGGTCAGGAGCCAGTTTAGCGGCAACACCAAGTAAGAGCCTCGGTTAACTCTGCAATGAAGACATGCTGTGTGGGGGTTTTGATAGTTTGCTAAATGTGAATTTCAGACCACAGTTACTCACCACAGTTGTTTTATTTATCCTGAATGTTTGTGTTCTGCAATTCATAAGTAATTGGCAGTTTTTGGCAGTTCACAAAATGTTTTGAAATCTGTCAGATGGTCTAAGAAAATCCAAAGTAGGGTACACAATGTCCCTGTATGGCACCATAAACAACTCAGTGCCTTTACATTGGATACGAACATTCCAATATTAGAAAGAACACTACTAAGGGTTGTAGGCTTTCAAATGGACCTTGACATGTGGTCCCATTTAAAAATTCTTTACCATCAAGAATACAATCAAATCACCAGACCCATAATATAAAAGGGTGTGCAACTTAGTTTGTCTAGCAGGAATGCTGGGCAGAAATAGAAGTTTTCACAAAAAAAAGTCGCTATCAGTCAATTTTCATCAAAATGTACCCCAGGAGAAAAAAAATTGGGGCACACTTATTAAGACAGAGACAGGATATATTACATTACAGTTTGTCTCCTTTGAATCTCACAGTGACAGGAAACTTTATGTCTCTGGAATCATACTTTTTATTTAATATTTATATTACTGTAGCACTCAGAAGCCCCAGTCAGGATTGGGTTCCCCACCATGCCAGGCGCTATAAAAAATACATATATAAAGAAAGACAATATAGATCTCTCTAGTGCAAAAAGATTATAGATGTGAACATAAGACCTGCCAGATGGGACCATTATCAAGGTACAATGGTTGTCACTGAAAAGTCAACATTTAACTTCAGATACCATGAAATCACTCCTGAGTCTAAATATGCGTGGCGGGGAAAGCTAGAATCTCAGATATTGCTGCGTGGTGACTGTGGTAAATGTTGCCAAGTTAGTGGAAACCACTTGTAAGTGTTTTAATAAGCTTGACAATATTCCTTTAATAGTACAATGCATTTGAATGATAAAACAACATCCTGTCCTTTTAGAATACACAGTATTACGAAGTCCAGTCCACAGATTTTTCTTTTGTAATTTGTTATGAGTTTAACTATGCTTGCACTTTATAACCCACTCAGCATTTGGGTTGAGTTGGTACAGGTCCTTCATGTAGGTATCATCATCAAGGCAGCGTTCTCCTGATAAAAAAAGATGTGTGATTAGATTTAGTACACCTAAAAAAGGGAATTTACTTTCAACATTCATAGAACTATTCCAATCTATTTAGGTTTTTATACTGTGCCCATCACCATGGTATCTAACAAAGCGGAGGAAAAGTGATATCAACAATTACTCTCTTATTTTTCTCTCCTGACTCGAGGGGGCTGTACTTAGTGGGATTCTTTAATTATCTTGTCCATAATTAGGTTAGATCCTTCAGATAATGTAAATTGAGGTATTTGATTGACTTCAGTGGATCTATGCTGATTTACACCAGCTGAGGATGTAAAGGTCTGAAGGTTGTTATATTTATGGTCATTTTCAATTCCACTCCCAGCTCTTACCAGTCTTGATCTTGTTAACAGTTCCTTTGTATCCAATGTGCACAGCTGTGTTGTGATAGGTCAAATCATGGAAAGAAAAGCAGTTTAACTTCTGCTGATATTTTATCCTAGTCTAGTGTCTAGTAGCTGTTACAAAAATAATAATTTAAGCATAAATGAACATAAGAGTATTGCAATGATTAGAAAGGCAGCAAGTCAATATTAGTAAAGGTAGAACCATGAATATGTCGCCTTGTTTGGGTTGTAGTCTTCTATGTTCCCAAGTTCTTCAAGGAATTATCTGATATATATATACACGTATTACATATGCAAACTATGCTGAAATATTATTATTAAGGTTGCAAAGTCAAGCATTCAAAAGTTAGGAAATGCCAGAATTAAGGTTGCATGAGCAACTTTAATTCAGCCCCCCTGTGCACATGCATTATGATACAGTCGTTAATTTCATGACTGCGTACCTAACACAAAGGCTGCCCTCTTGCCAAACTTCAAATCCCCGCTTCAAACATGAAGGCACAAGAGCTTCTCACAGAAAAGGTTAACGTAGGCAGTTTTCTCTAACCTTGTTATCAGAAATAGCCTATCCATTTAGGATGAAATTTCTCCTCCCTCTCTCTGCCTCCCCCCCCCATTTCGCCTCCCCCCCCAAAATCAGCCTGAGGCAGACACACAGCATGGTACATTTCAGCCCGAACTTTTAAATTTTTGCAAAGTTATAAGCAACTGAAAACAGGGTCTTCTAATGGGTAGTGTCAGGCAACCTGCTGATGCTACCAGCCCTGCATAGAATATACATGAAGGAGGAAAGACTCAGCAGCAACAATCAATAATTAAATATATTGGTCATGTTGCTGCATTTTATAGTGAGCTGTTGGTTCTTTCCTCTTTTGTGCAATCTCTGCATGAGTTTGCTATGTCATGAAGAAAATGACAGCCAAGAGAAGAAGAGCCAGGACACAACAAATGAAAAGAGAGTCAGCCTGTCTGCCTGCCCAATAGCTTAAAGTCAGGAAGCTTCTCTTCACCAACCCCATAGTAACTGCTACAGTAATTAGAAGTAGAAAACATAGGGAGTGATAAAATGCAATTATCACAAAGGTTTATTAGTAAAGGGGAGGATTACTCAGGAGGCTTCCAGCATTCCACTATATGCCATAACAAGCTTGCAGAAAATCTCCAGCTTGCCACATCTTCACTTTAACAGGCACATAGAGTAACTACATTTCAAGTAGAGAGACTACTCAATAAACCGGTTTCTTCATTACAAAATAAGCAACCAGATATAAATTAGCAGTAAAAATTTCTCTCTCATACACACACAGCCCTACTCCCACAGCTCTTCCCAGTATTACAAAATATGTGTACTCAGATTATATACTATCATTACACACATACATGCAAAGCAACCCAGTGTTATTTATATACATACATTATATACTATCACAATATACCTGACATGTAGTTCCATATAGGTCTCATTTCCACTGAAGTCAATTACAAGCTCTTTTTCTATAATATTAATATTGCTGTAAAGTAAACAAATGCTCCTCTCCTAAAAACAGCCTTATGGAACTGAGAAGACAGTCTTACTTGACAGATACAGAGAATCTGTGCAGACAGACATGGAGAACCTGTGCAGTCATTTGATATAAATGAATACTATTTTTTTTTATCAGGCATTAGGCACAGAATAAAAACCTTTGTGACTAGTTGCCCTTAAAATGCTGTATTAGAAAAACTGAAGCATCTCTATAACGTATTGTAATATGTGCCTATAATAAAAGCTGATATTGTAATGATTTTTGGTTTTGATATAAATGTTTAAACTATTTTTAAAGCAGTAACATGGTAGAGAAAAAATAGGTTAGCATCTGCAGAGAGTACGAAAGTATTAAGTTTTTGCTTAAAGATATAAATTTTGGTAAACTTAACAGGCCACAGTTAATAGAAAAAACAAAGTAAATCTAGTTCATGTTGTCTAGTTCATGAATGATTTTTTAATTTGCTCAGCCTGCTAAAAATTTGTGGTTAGGGAGTGATTCTCAGTGTAGACTTTAGAAAGAAACACTTTTTCGTTCATTAAAGAAAAATTCTAGCACTGCATTCAAAATGGTGTTCTGGCATTAATTATACTAAGCCACTCTCTTGTTATAATAGACTGTTATTCAGAGCTGGGAAACTTGCATCACAGGAAGGCCAGGGAATCTTTCTCATTGACAGTGACTTCCCCTGTGTTTGATGTGGAACACAGGAGTGGAGGTTGTAAGGGAAGCTCAAACAGTAAGCATGAAGATAAAGACAGTTTTATTGTTCAGTGCGCTTAAATATTTCTCCTTTTTAAAAATAACTCAGGAGAAGCTATGACAACGTCTCTCTCCTTATGGGGAGATTATAAGATGCTATGGGCTACGGTGCCACCTACATGCTAATGACACCAGCTCTGTGCTTCCTTCTCACTAAGGTCTCCCTGATGCCTTATCGGAATAAACTAGGGACATGGATTAAAAAGCAGCTGGTTCAGGCTCATCCCAGGCAAAACAGAAGTGATGCCAGTTGGCAGGAGACAGCACTTCAGAGAAACGCGAAAGCCTGTGACCATGATCTCATCTCTTCTCCACACTCAAAGCTTTTGGACTCTTCTCTGTTGCTAGACACCCAGATAGCAACAATGTTCAAAACCACCTTTTCTTCTCTATGACTGGGCAGGAATTGGTAGTAAGCTGTCCTGCCAGAAGAGAACCATGCTTTCATCACCTTCAGACTGGACTACCCTTATAAGGTACACCTGGTAAATACCAGGAAGGCTGCCCAGTTATTACAGTTTGTATGGTATTTAGCAGCCTAACTGCTGAACAGGACAGACCAACTTTGCCCTGGTTGCCTGTGCTGCTCTGGGTCCAATTCCAGGTTCTGGCCCTCATCTACAAAGCCCTGAATGATGTGAGCACATTACTTCAGTGACCACCACTCTCACCTCACACTGGAATGGAAGCTGCCGTCCGTAGGGACTCTTCTGCCCAGGGTACAACTTGTAGGGGCTGGGACAGAATGTTCTTTTTAGATGGCATAAAATGATGGAATCTGCTTCTGCTCTGGCTCGGACAGAGGTCATCGTTAGGGTGAGTTACAAATTTCACTTCTTCGTGTCTGTAATGCTAATACACCTCTACCCCGATATAACGCTGTCCTTGGGAGCCAAAAAATCTTACCGCGTTATAGGTGAAACCGCGTTATATCGAACTTGCTTTGATCCACCGGAGTGCGCAGCCCCGCCCACCCAGAGCACTGCTTTATCACGTTATATCCGAATTCGTGTTATATCGGGTTGCGTTATACTGGGGTAGAGGTGTATATGTGGCATGTGGGCGGGGGGGGAACTGAGAGTCGGGCCCTTCAAGTAGGAAGTTATGAAAAAGGAAGAACAGACAGAGTTTCTGGTTGGAGCATGCCTTGTATATAAACTTGTGGGTAAAAACATTCATATAATGAATGATGGACACTTTAGAAATGCAAATAATCACAAATAAATACTAATAGGAATGCCGACTTAGCAGATATCCATGATATAGATTATTACATGCTTTTGACCTACCTCTTACGATCCACTTTGGGCTTGATTCATCTGCGAAGGAGGACTGTGATACGATGTGCACCCTTGCCCATGCAACCTTGAGGCACAAAAGATCTTTCCCCAGACATTTTTGCATGTGGGAGCCTAGACAGGGTTCCATAGAACCCAAGCCAGCAGAGGGTGCCTGTGTTGAATCAGCGAATCCTCTGGATGTGAATATTCTGGCCCCTACTCCCTTTCCTTCCAGCACTGCCCACCTTTTAAGCTGTGCCAGGTGGCTCTGCATGAACATGCAGCTACTGGGGAGCTACTGGTGAACCCATGGAATGAATGAATCAAGCCCATAATTAATTCTAAACTTTATGAGCCAAACTTTTGCCTCATTCACACCTACATGCACCCACAGCGAAGTCAATAGGGGTCATGTGGATGTAACTGAGGGCAAAGTTAGGCCCAAGCAATCTCATTTCAGCAAGGGAATCTGTTGAGAAATCATCCTTACCAATATTTCCTCCAATTTCATATAAAAATACCTCTTCTTTCTTGAGAGCTTGGACAACTCCACTGTTAGGAACAAAACAAAATGATTAGCTATCCCACCAAATAGCTTGCAATCAAACCACTTAAATGTGCCTGGGAAATGCAATGGTAGTTAAGGAAACTGACAATGCATCGAAATTATCTCTCCATTTCTATTTTACCCATCTCTGCACACACAGAAAGGAAAAAGACTATCACACCAGTATGATAATGCAAACAAGAGTAATCCTGCATAGTAAATTATAAAGAAGAAAAATAAATCAGACTTGAAGGAATTGAGACTTTTAGAAAAGATTAATCTTTTTATTGATAGTTGGTGGCAGCCTGACTTTGTGATCTTTGGCTCTGCTCGGAATTTTTTTTTTTTTTTTTTTACTGTTGCTGCAAAAATGAGTTCTCCCATCACACATTTCATATCTCTGATATAGCAGCACAAATGTGTAGGGGAAGGCATAATCATGCTCTTATTTTCCTTTTTATTTTTCTGTAACTAAAAGGGGGGCAAACCATAATTCTTTCCAAAACTGGTGGTGAAACCAATAAAATCCTCATCTGATTGCGATGAGATGTGCCAACTTGCAGCTGAAAGGATTTTTTTGCCAAAATCATAAGCCCCTTTAAAAAAAATAATTTGGATAAGAATAAATTCTTAATCTTAAGAAGAATGGAATGCTACTACATCACCATTAATAACTATATAAATGATGTAGAAACTGAAAAGTTATTTTGCATTACCTCCCTCACACTCTCACACACACAAACACAGTAGGATCCAAAGTCCACCTAAGTTAATGATGTTAAAGTCCACCTATGTTTCCAATGACGTCAGTGGAATTTGGATTAGGCCCAAATATAGATACTGATTTACATTTGTGTGTATCTCTCTCTCATAGATGTACATATATTTAGATATGAATTAATGTTTTTTTCCTGAAGGGTTTATCTTCTCTTTTCCCCATTTCTTTTTTCTCTTAGACTTCTTTTCTTAGAGTTCCCCGCTATATTCTCCACAGGAAGATATAAAAACTTACTGTGTTCCATGGATGCCATTCCTAACCCAGCTGACAAAACAGCAATTAATTCTCTACCAACATACTGCACTTTGGCATATTCCTGAAGGCCTCAATATGTAAGGATTTAGGCTGTAAGGAGCGTTAGAAGTGCTTCTTGGAACAATCCAAATCGTTAGTTCATCAAACGTTTATTTGAACAGGCTAAATTCAGCTCAAGTGGTCACTGAACTCACTTTAATTGTTAACCATATCTGCTCTTTTGTCAAACTATTTTAAAACTTTTTTCATGATATGAAATACTAAAAGCCACTTATTCTGAAAGCTTAGTAAAACAAAAAGGGATTTGTACCTCTTCTGGCTGAGAAACCTGGCTACTATATCACTGGCTTTTAGTTCTTCCGTCAGCTGTATTGCCATGGAAACTTTCGAAAGATGAGGCGCTTGCACCCGTATCACTCCCTGAGGAACATCAGCCTGCAAAGCAATAATGAAATTGGAACAAAGCTGCTAGCAGCTGGCTTTGATGAGTTTCTCCAAATACTGCATGGAATAAGTAATTTAGTACAATGCTCTGTAAGTATGCTTAACTACTGTCTACATCACTGCAGAAAAATGTTAACTACGTTGTAATTTACTAAATTACATCAGACCCTCAAATCTCTTTTTAATGGCAATAGAGAACTTTATAACAAAAGAACAGTAATGTTTAATTATTTTCCATAGATGTTATGAATGATAACAGTAACGATTATTGCTATATTAAGAGACAATTTCAGCATGTTATGAAGTTTGTGTGTTTGATATAGTAATACATGAACCAGATTCAGAAAGGAGATGTTGTATGCGCTAGCACCAGGCAAAAATTTCCAGTTTCCTTTAACCTGAATTTCACAAAAGATCTTACAAATGTATGTACAGATCTGTCTAATTTGTTCAATTGATTTTTTAACAAAATCTTTTCCCTTTCATATACAGACACTCACAAATCATTTGTGTAGCTTTTATCCTCCTTTTCTTGTTCTCAAGACTTTGTTCAGCTAGTCGGCATGCACTTTTGACTACATAATGGATATATTTTATTTCAATCTATAAATCCCGTGGTGATGAATATCAAACTTATATCAGTGCAGAGAAATGATTGTTTTTTCTATTCAATATACAATACTGACATTTGGCATTACAAGAAGGCATAATTTATTTATATAGTCAATCCTAATTTCTATTCTTAGAAAACTTAGATAATTTTTCTGTACACATAAACTACCATTTGCCTGGCTCCAAATGTCCTTGTTTTGATATGAAAAGAAGTATGAGTCAGGATTACTGCAAAGAAGTATGAGGAGTTCTGAGAGGTAATTCTCTTTTTTTTCTCTCTAAACACTGTGATTGTAAAGCTGAATGTTTGTTATTTCATTATCAGTGAATAATATCAGAGGTACAGAGGTTATAGAATTAAGCCTTGAAAAATTCACGTACACCGACATGAATCTGGAGCAACTCCATTGAAATCAGTAGAGTTAGAGTGGTGTAGAACCAGTATAAATAAGATCAGAATCAGACTCATAAGTTACTGAGCACAAATGTCATCGGACTGTTAATTGCACCACGGTGCTGAGCTCTGCAGTGATAAAATAAGTCTGATCTTAAACCAGTGGACTAAGAACAATCACAGCTTAGGCTGTACCCCAGTTACTTTCACGGTCTTTTCGTGTATTTTACAACTCTCAGAATTGAACTGCTGGATTTAACACCTAGTCATGTCTAAAGAATTTACAACTGGTGGATCAAGAGTTTGCAAGAGACTACTAGCAGTGATAGTGATCATGACCATAAGCATCTGTCAAACTGTATACACAACGTTAACTAGCTCGTGCTTAAATAGCTCTTGCCTGTCTTCAAAACTGTTATGAACATATTCACTGTCAACAAGGGAGCAATCTTCTGAGGGTGGAAAGGCTATTATCCTGAATCGCCTTTCATTGTGTTTTGCACAGTAAATTTAAATCAGCCTTCATTTTAGTATTCAGTTGGATTATAGTGATTAATTTTTTTGCTCATCGGGCATATGATGGATGAGTGAAAACTGCTTGGCTTCATTGTGTGAGTGGGAACAAGTGTGTTAAGAATTTCCACAATATTGTGACATCAAGGTCATAGGTCAAATGGAAAACTTGTTTCATAGCTAAGAAAAATGAACCTCTCGTCATCTTCAACTCCTAAATTTCTTGGGGGAGTTCATGTTCAACCACACCTACATTGAGGATACCCTACCTGTAGAGAGCGATCCTCAGCTGCATCTAGCCTATGTTCAATGCAGCTGATAGAGAAGAGGGGAAGCAAAAGTGGCTTTAAGGTATCTTTCTGCTTTTCCCATCTCTGAGGCTCATCATGGGATAAACTGGCTACTACAAGTTACCTTGAGTGACAAGGTGGGAGATGCAATATCTTTTATTGGACCAACTTCTGTTGGTGAGAGAGACAGAAGTTGGTACAATAAAAGATATTACCTCACTCGCCTTGTCTCTAATATCCTAGGGCTGACACAGCTACAACAACACTGCATACAGCTAAGTTACCTTGGACCATTATGCAGCCAAGGACTGCTCTGTCCTGCCTGTGACATGACCCCTCTCTGCCCTGTAATGTCCCCTATGCCAAGAGAGATGGGATAGTGGGTGACATATAACTGGCTATGCCATCCAAGGATTTTCCTACCTCGAGGGAACCCCAGTTGCCTGACTAAAGCTGATTTCAAGTCCAGCTTGGTCCTTGCACCGTAACAGTAAGGAGACTTAACCAGAGCCATGGATCTGGCCCACACAGCCGTAAATATGGATGTTTTGGAAAGCAAATAACCCTCAGGAGCTTCTAAGAAGTAGTCATTAAAGCAAAGCCTGTCTAACACTTAAGTCCTACTTAGCCCCTACTCTGAGAGTGGAACTTAAATGGTGCATAGGGAATGTGCTCTGCAGAAAGGTGAAGATAATCGACCACACACAGGCTATAGGGTGAAAAAGAGACCCTAGTGCCATTTAGAAACTATCCTGCACATATTAAGGTAATTTTAAAATTCTGGCATTAACTTATAACCCACACACTGACTTCTGTGGGACTGCATGGTATGTAAATTGTGTAGACATTAGCCCCATTTATTTAGAAGTCTAGTGCTGCAAACAAGGAAACAGATGGACAATTAAAGATGTGCTCCTGAGAATCCTGAAATCTCAGTATTCTACAGTTATCTCAGTTATTTCAGTATTCTAAAGAACAAGTCCAGACGTATCACTTACTGTCTCATCACTGTAAGAAGGCATTTCGTGTAATCAGGAACTATACATTACAATCACAAGTCTGAATAATATAAGATATCCAAATATGAATACTGTGCTTCCCTGCATCAAATATTATGGAATGCCTTGTACAGGTAACAAGGATTTATGAAATAAACTGAAATTAGATTTTTCAGTAACCCTATAGAGCCTTTTCAGACTTAAAGCCGGTACTTGAAATAATACAGGCATATTTACAGCTGGGTTATGATCCGTTACATGAAACCTCAGTCCTAATTCTTAAATGGCTTGTGGAGGGCAGGGGGAGAGAGACAGATGTTTTTGACTGTAAATGCTCAGCACCACCAACATCAGTTAAAAATAAAAAAAGATCTAAAAATACTGATTGATTGAACTACTTCACTATCTTCTGCTGCAGTTTCTGTATTGCAGCAGACGATGGCAGCATTCTTTTAGGTGCCAACATCCTAATTGTACTGAACTGTTTTCAAAGAATCTATATGCCATTTCCATTTTAAATGATAAGTGTAAAGGAATTACATGTTAATGTTTGGCTATCTCCGTTTTAAAAGATAGATAGATGGAAAACTCACTGTTTGCATGTGTATTTTGGAAGGAAAGTTGAGTACTGTCTGGGGAAGCAGTCTGTTTTGAAATTGTGTCCTGGTCAGAGATGTTTCAAATCCTGCATCAGCCCTCTGAATATAGGTAAGAAATGTTGAAAATTCTAGCCCCCATCTTGCAGTACAGATGCAATGTTGCAGATTCTTTTACCTGAATGGAGTTCATTGTATGCAAGGGTCTGCACTGATCCATTTGTTTGCAGGATCAAGGACTAAGCTTTTGCCTAATGGCAGAAATGCAGTCAAATACCATGCCCCCAAATGCCACTTCTGAGCCACTCTATACAGGACTTTGAAATGCTGATTTGTTAGTGGTACAACACTGATACCAGAGCAACCATCTCTAGAGGTAGCACTTTTGCAAAGAATGTTGCACAATGACCATTCTTCAGATAAAAAGCAACAGAGAGTCCTGTGGCACCTTTAAGACTAACACATGTGTCTGACGAAGTGGGCATTCACCCACGAAAGCTTATGCTCCAATACATCTGTTAGTTTTAAAGGTGCCACAGGACTCTCTGTTGCTTTTTACAGATCCAGACTAACATGGCTACCCCTCTGATTCTTCAGATAGGTATTCTTGGGGAGACTGTGTGGAGAGGACTTTAATATCCCAATATAACTAGTTACTGATATATTTCTACTTCCTAAATTATGGCTGCCTTGCAAATACACCATCAGTTTTTTAATTCTGTGAAGAAGTGGACATCTAAGTTTAACTGGAAAGTTATTTAACCTACCTTTAAATGTCACATGCATACTTCAACTTTTCCTAAAAAAATCTCTAAATTATACAAATTAGGGGTTGTTTTCTTGTAAAAGTATATACTTCTCTGTTACATCACCTTGCAACAAACCCCCAGGGTTGTGTTTTTGTACAAGTACATGGATTTTTATGTGTACATTCTTTTCAGCCTCTCTCCAGTTCTATTCCTGTGAGAAAATAGGGAACTGATATAAACATGAATCCTATGCTGCAGTGTGCTGCGAAAAAACTAATACATTTCAGAAATCCTGTTACCCAGGACAAAAGAACAAAACAGACAGGAAGATCAGAGGGATGTTGCAACATACACATGTGGCATAAATCAAACAGCTGACAGGTCTAATTTTTGTTCTAATGGCCTTGATAAACTTGCTTACATTAGAAAACTGTACTCCTTATGTATCAAAGCTTGCGCACAGCCAAAAATGAAATAGGAAATCAGACAATTCAGGCCAGTGCAGTTTTACAGCCTTCCACAAGATGTCTCTAGATCACTGAAATCTGGAATATGACCTCTGCTAAAGAAGATCTGTTATAGTCATCCAAGCCCAATTTTTATTCATTCTGATACAAGGGAAACACATATTTGGTGTTACTTGGTTGTGTGTTTAAAATATCTATTACCTTCACAGGGTCTCTTTCAGACGCATTCAATTTAATAAAGTAGATTTTACTGGTAAATAAACTAAAAGTAAGTTATATTTAACTAATTGGAAATAATGATGCAACCTGTGTGTTTGGGGTAAACACCCCACATTAAGAGTGACAATCCAATTAGCAGATCCAATGTTTCAGACCAACAGGAAACAAATTCTCCAAAAACCACATGCAATTTAAAATCAGAATGTGTTTATGCTGAGTGGCTGTTACATTGAAATCTATCCTTAGCAATCACTTCTGGGACTGACAAAAATTGGTTGCTTAATGAAGATGGTGCTGTAATGAATATGAAGCCAAATTGTACTCTGTATCTGGGAATACAATGGGACGGAATCTTAAGACAGTGGAAACTTGGACAGATGACTAGGGAGGAGTATAAAAATATTGCTCAAGCACGGAGGGGTGTAATCAGGAAGGCCAAAACACAACTGGAGTTGCAGCTAGCAAGGGATGTGAAGGGTAACAAAAAGGGTTTCTACAGGTATGTTAGCAATAAGAAAAAGGTCAGGGAAAGTGTGGGTCCCATAATGAATGGGGGAGGCAACCTAGTGACAGATGATGTGGAAAAAGCTGAAGTACTCAATGCTTTTTTTGCCTCTGTCTTCACAGACAAGGTCAGCTCCCACACTGCTGTCCTGGGCAACACAGGATGGGGAGGAGGTGAGCAGCCCTCAGTGGTGAAAGAACAGGTTAAGGACTATTTAGAAAAGCTGGACATGCACAAGTCCATGGGTCCAGATCTAATGCATCCGAGAGTGCTGAGGGAATTGGCTGATGTGATTGCAGAGCCATTGGCCATTATCTTTGAAAATTCACAGCGATCGGAGTGGTCCCAGACAATTGGAAAAAGGCAAATATAGTGTCCATCTTTTAAAAAGGGAAGAAGGAGAACCTGGGGAACTACAGACTGGTCAGCCTCACCTCAGTCCCTGGAAAAATCATGGAGCAGGTCCTCAAGGAATCCATTTTGAAGCACTTGGAGGAAAGGAAGCTGATCAGGAACAGTCAACATGGATTCACCAAGAGCAAGTCATGCCTGACCAACCTGATTGCCTTCTATGATGAGATAACTGGCTCTGTGGATATGGGGAAAGCAGTGGACGTGATATATCTTGACTTTAGCAAAGCTTTTGATACGGTCTCCCACCGTATTCTTGCCAGCAAGTTAAAAAAGTATGGATTGGATGAATGGAATATAAGATGGACAGAAAGCTGGCTAGATTGTCAGGCTCAATGGGTAGTCATCAACAGCTCGATGTCTAGTTGGCAGCCGGTATCAAGCGGCATACCCCAGGGGTCAGTCCTGGGGCCGGTTTTGTTCAACATCTTTATTAATGATCAGGATGATGGGATGGATTGCACCCTCAGCAAGTTTGCAGATGACACTAAGCTTGGGCGGAGAGATAGATACACTGGAGGGTAGGGATAGGCTCCAGAGTGACCTAGACAAATTGGAGGATTGGGCCAAAAGAAATCTGATGAGGTTCAACAGGGACAAGTGCAGAGTCCTGCACTTAGGACGAAAGAATCCCATGCACCAGGCTGGGGATTGACTAGCTAAGCAGCAGTTCTGCAGAAAAGGACCTGGCGATTACAGTGGATGAGAAGCTGGATATGAGTCAGCCGTGTGCCCTTGTTGCCAAGAAAGCTAACAGCATATTGGGCTGCATTAGTAGGAGCATTGCCAGCAGATCGAGGAAAGTGATTATTCCCCTCTATTCGGCACTGGTGAGGCCACATCTGGAGTACTGTGTCCAGTTTTGGGGCCCCTACTACAGAAAGGATGTGGACAAATTGGAGAGAGTCCAGCGGAGGGCAACGAAAATGATCAGGGAGCTGGGGCACAAGACTTACGAGGAGAGGCTGAGGGAACTGGGCTTGTTTAGTCTGCAGAAGAGCGAGGAGGGATTTGATAGCAGCCTTCAACTACCTGAAGTGGGGTTACAAAGAGGATGGAGCTCGGCTGTTCTCAGAGATGGCAGATGACAGAACAAGGAGCAATGGTCTCAAGTTGCAGTGGGGGAGGTCTAGGTTGGATATTAGGAAACACTGTTTCACTAGGAGGGTGGTGAAGCACTGGCATGGGTTATCTAGGGAGGTAGTAGAATCTCCATCCTTAGAGGTTTTTAAGGCCTGGCTTGACAAAGCCCTGGCTGGGATGATTAGTTGGTGTTGGTCCTGCTTTGGAGGGGTTTGGACTAGCTGACCTCCTGAGGTTTCTTCCAACCCTAATCTTCTATGATTCTATGACAGTGGTTTTATAAGGGTTGTGTCTTGTACAGGTTCTACTGTATATTCGGTTACTTAACAATTTGACAATTTGTCCTCATCCCTGTTTTAAAAAAAAAACAATAATCCTCTCAGTCTACTAGATTTTAAAAATCCCTTTCCTTTCCCCACCCAGATATTGTATTACAGTGCCTGACAGGCTTTTCACTGCCCTTGTTATTGGCTGTAAGTCAGTTGTGATCACATTCCAACATGGCTACCATCTGACCTGGTAGTGTCCAGAACTGAATAATATGCACTACATATAGTTGCTGAGTGTAGCTTTATATAATGGAATTATTATAAAGAAGAATGTGGTGCATAGACCTTTATGCTTTTGTGGTGGCCTTCCACTGCTCTCTTCTATGGTTCACCATCAATTAACATTGTGCTGGAATCATGACAATGTACCCAGAAAATTCAAAGAGCAGCAGAAAAGGTATGTTCTACCTGGAAACGCAATCAATTCTGTGCATATTCAGCAACAATCATAATATATACTTTGGGAAGTTTAACAGTCTCCAATTAAGCCTTTGTACTATTTGCTAAAAGATAATTTATGAACATGTTTTAAATGTTATTAGGATATATAAACACAATAAAAGAAGACAATACTTCAGGACGAGATTTTCAGAAGTATACAGTGATTTTGTGTGCTTGTTTTTTTGAGTATCCAAACTGAAAAAACCCTAAAGGCACCTGATTTTCACAGGACGGGTGCCCAGCACTTTCTGAAAATCAGGTCCCTTTAAGGTGTGTCTAGTTGGACCCCCAAGAATTGAAAGTCACCTCTCAGCTACATCGAGGTAAATCAATTCACTTCACTCTAAGTAAAAGGAGAATTTGGCCCAATAACTATGATTTGACAAGAGCCTATTTTCTTACATCATTGGGGCTCTTGTCTTGCTTTTCATGTTTTTCCTTGTCATAAGCCATCTTTTTCAGCAGTTTCTTCATAGCTTTGTCCTTTTTCTCCTTCTTCTGACTTGCAGTGTTTTGCTTTCTCACTTGGTTGACAATAAATTTAGGAATCTGAAAGAATATACATCTTAATTATTAACACACATATAACTTCCTTGAAATACTAAACACCTACCAAAACTTTCTAAATGACAGGCTGTCAGATGGGCCTTGCAAAAGCTAATATTTATTTCCAGTAACAAACACTCAGAAACAATCTAAGGCCTTGACCTCACATTTGGGATCTGCTGGTGTTGAAATTAATGGGGCTATTTAAGGAGTAAGGTCTCAACATGCGTATGAGTGGCAGAATGGGCCCTCACATAGTGTCTCTACTTCCCTGAATCAAAAAATATTAAATAAGGAATCTGTATTACAGAGTTTGCCCCATAATAATTCTGTAAGTGTGAGGCTGTTGGAGGAGATTGTTTAAGGTAGCTAGTGGAAAACAAAGCCCCAAATTTCACAGGGCTGACCTATATCCTGCTTGTAGGTCTTTCATAGGGACTGTCATGACACAACTAATTTTCTCAAAGGACAATGACTGGCCCTATACTGAAATACATTTCAAAACAGGAGACAAAGATCTTGAGGTTGAAAGAAACAAATTACTCATTAGATGGGTCATTGTTATAGACTATACACAGGTATCCCAGATGACTTATCTCTGAGGTCAGGTATTCTACATAGATATATAGTCTATATATCACATTAATAGTCAGACTGAAAGTCTAATTTTGCTCTCATCTATAATGATTTTGCCATTGGTGTAACTTCACTGAAAATTACCCATCAGTTAGGGCCCAGCTGTGCCCTTTGCTGCCTCTCCCTCCCTTCCCCTCCTCCCTCCCCCCTCCAGTGTGTCAATCTCACCTCTACATGACTGGTAGGGGTTCAGATGCCTCCTTGCTCTTTGAAAGCAATGATGGTTTGATTGTGATTTTGTAAGACTTAGGGAAAATGCATATTTTTTTAAAGAACAAACTTACTGTCCAAAGAAGTTTTTGGTATTTAATCATAAAGCGCATGACGTTTGCTGTTCCAGCAGCCATAACAAACTCGTTTTGTTCAATAGTCTTTGAGCCTAACCCATGAAACGTGAAGAGGTTTGGGGCCATCACCATTGCAACATTATTTAATGTCATTTTATTTTTATCTCGATGATCAATTACCCTTTGGAGGAATTCAAGCAGTATCTGAAATGAAAGTAGCACTTGAAGGCAAGTTCTGCACATGAAAAAATCATATAGAGTGAAGCATCATGTTATGTATTCTTTGAAAAGGCTTTTTATGTCCTTGTTAAAAAATAGGGTTATATAAAAAAGCAAACAATGATGGGAAGTGCAGATGGGTTTATACACAAGGCTGCAATCTGAACTTCCTTACACCACTTTACTGATGAGGTGAAACCCTGACTTAGAGCTGAGAGTGTGAAGAAGTAAATCATTCTTCATTAGCTTTGGGGTAAAATTTTCTAAGGCATCTAAGGGTATGTCTACACTGCAATTAGACACTGGCCGCTGGCCCGTGCCAGCTAACTCAGGCTCATGGGGCTTGGGCTAAGGGGCTGTTTAACTGCAGTGTAGACATTTGGGCTCAGGCTGGCGCCTGGGCTCTGGGACCCTAAGCTGTGCTGAAACCCTTCTTTATTTACTCCAGTCATGCAGACTACACATGAGTAGAGCAGTGCTTTGTGAGCCACAGGTAGTCAGTGGAACTGCTTCTGTCACAGTGACAAAGCATCTGTCAGTCTCTAAGCAATGACACTTTCAGCTATCTCTAGCCCAGCCTCTGTGCATTTCCAGTGGTGGTTTTGTCAGACTAGACTAAAAAAAAAGCACCTATCCAAGCAACTCTGCACCATATACAGCTCTTCTAAAATTTTTCTTTGTCTGGTGCAATTTCAACAGTGACCAAAACCAAAGCTTAGCAGAGGAGAACAGAACCAAACAGCAAAGTGATCTGGAAGGTTTAGAGCAATGGGGGCAATTGATATCAAGGGGAAATCCTAACTCACAAAGAGGGAACATAAACAGTACAGATAAAAAATTGGGATATAGTCAAACAACCGCACCCATCACATTCAAGTGAGTTTATTTCCTTTTTATCTCCATGCGATTCTAAAATTGTTTTTCCATGTAAACCAGCAATAGCTGCTGCAGAAAAGGTACTGAACTGGGACTAGGATTAGAAGGTTTGAAGGAGAGGTGGTTCATTACAAGATCATTATTATTAGAATCTCTTGTAAATTTTTCAGAAGTGCTTAAGGCCCAGATTTTTAAAGGTATTTAGATTGTAACACCTAATTGATTTAGGAGCCCGAGACTCATTTTCAAAAGTGACTTGGGCACTTTAGGAGTCTAAGTCCCACAGAATTTCAGTGAGACGGAAGGTATGTCTACACTGCAATCTGAGGTGTGATTACAGCTCAGATAGACATACCTATGTTAGCGTGACGAAAAATAGTTGTGTAGATGCAGCAGTATGAACTTCAGTGTGAAGTCTACAAGCCAACCAAGGGCCCTGGATACCTACTTGCATTGCTGAAGCCTGCTCCACAGCATCTACTATTCTTAGCCCTGCTAGCTTGAGTAAAGCTAGCGCAGGTATGTTCACCCAAGCTGCAATCATGTCTGGGACTGCAGTGGAGACATAACCTTAGACTCCTAAGTGCTCAAGTCACTTGTGAAAATGAGACTTAGATTTCTGAGTCACTTACACACTTTTGAAAATGTTACTCTCTGTCTTAAGTTACCTCAAATATGAAAAAAGTAACAACCAGCTAGTTAAAATGTTAAAAGGTACTTGAACTTTTCACAATAGATACATTAAAAATAAGCTCACTTTTCTAATGCATACTTTGTTTTAAAAAAGTGAATAGCCAATCTAACCTTCAAAGTGTCTCTGTTTGCTTCAGGTAGGAGTAGTACCAAAAGATTCAATGCTTGCAGTTGATGCTTCTTAGTTGGAAGATCTGCCAAGGAAGCATATACATCTCATTTAGTTAAAAGTTTTATATTTTTTCCTTCAGAAAAGCCATGATTTTAAGTTAAATATTCTTGT
This sequence comes from Emys orbicularis, assembly GCF_028017835.1. Lineage (NCBI taxonomy): Eukaryota > Metazoa > Chordata > Testudines > Emydidae > Emys > Emys orbicularis. The sequence continues at coordinate 101,425,359 of NC_088685.1, forward strand.
AAAATGTCAAGTTTCTCCTGTTCATAGATTTTCTACATAATGTTAATGAGCAACAGCAGTTGCAGCAGTGATAACAGTAGTGATAATAGCAGTATTGAGGATGTTGCTGATAACTTTCATGACGATTTCAGAGTAGCAGCCGTGTTAGTCTGTATCCGCAAAAATAACAGGAGTACTTGTGGCACCTTAGAGACTAACAAATTTATTAGAGCATAAGCTTGTCATTATGCAAGGCACTGCATTTAGCCGTATGGAGTGGAAATCCATCAACTTCATGAAAAAACTCGTACAGATACAGACAGACATCATCTTCCTTTCCAAATGCAAGCAGATGGACATCATACCAAAAGGACTAAAGGTAAAAAAAAATATTACAATCTACATATCACACAGACTATGCTGAGAGACTGTGTCACACACTCTCAAAGAAACTGCGAAACCACCTGATCAGCATCCTATACAACAAACAGGGAAAGATTAAGAATGAGCTCTCAAAACTGGATACTTATGCATCCGAAGAAGTGGGTTGTAGCCCACGAAAGCTTATGCTCTAATAAATTTGTTAGTCTCTAAGGTGCCACAAGTACTCCTGTTATTTTCATGACGATGTTCATATTCTCTAACAATTGTACTTATTTTATTGCACATGAACCTGCAGAACAGACAGGCACATTTAAAATAAATAGTTACGCAAACAAATGATCCAATGGTCTATTTTGCACCATCATCCTTGGCATAAAACAGACTTAAATGTTGTGGATCTAATCTAATCATGCGAGGATTCCTTGGATGTGGTAGAGCCACCAAAGGAGTTCCTATATGACCCTCTCCTGGCTGCCAATATGGCTAATGGAATGAGGACATGGACAGTGCCTTCATAGTTCCCAGCAATCCCTGGTTGTTGGAACAGCCCCCAAAGGGCTACTGGCAGTCCACACAACTTAAAGCATTCCTGGGGCAACTCTAAGTTGCAACTAGGAACTGACCTATAGCTCACTGGCTGCAAAATAAGGGGTGCACAAAGGTGGCTTAAACCTTTATCCCTACCCCCTCATGACTTGTGTCATGTACTCTAGAATCTTGGCCACTTTCCTGTGACATGTGAAGAGATTTCGTGTGTGTGTGTGTGTGTGTGTGTGTGTGTGTGTGTGTGTGTGTGTGTGTGTGTGTGTGTGTGTGTGTGTGTGTGTGTGTGTGTGTCTCTCTCCTTTGGGATCCTCTTAATGCCTTCCTCCAAAAGTGACCAGTTCTTCTGGTCGTGGACAACAGGAAATGGATTTCTTTGAAACATGTCAGAACCCTCCTGCGTTGGCTGGAGGAGTTAATAAAAGAGGGGCTCCCCACACCTGCTGGACTTCTAAGGAATTGCAAAATCAGTATTCCACACACTCTCTTTTTAAAGCAACTGGTGTGTGTTCTTGCCCAGAATGGTGCTTTATTAGCCAATAGGCTATGTTAGAGTAGATTCTCACAGTAACTGGCTGATTATTGGGGAACTGATGGTAATCAACAGCTCTGATTTTTTTTCTGGCAAATAGATACCAAATATCCTCCAAATATTAGCAGAAGCAGCATATTTTATCTTCTGGTTGATTTCCTGCTGAACTGTAACTTCCTCACTGTTGCTTATTTAAAGAGAATGATCATTTATAAACTGCTACTATCTTAACTGTAGTTTTTTAGGGCTTGTTTCACTGAAACAGAGAGCTTGAGTTACCCCAATCAAGTTAGCCTAGCTCCAGTGATGAGCAACCACACTGAAAAACAACACTTGTGCTACACCGAGTTATTGGCTCAGCAGATGGCAAGTTGTTATTTGAGCTACTGCATCCCCACTGCATTCCTAGTTCAGGTATCAGCAGTACTTAAGTATCAACCCACATCTCCTTGACAAGCCAGCTCGCTCTAGCATAAAGCACCACTTAACTCAAGCTAGAGAATTGTGTGTGTGGACGGGAGTCAGTTTTGGGGCAAAACTCGAGTTCTAGCTCAAGCTAGCAGTAAGTGAAGGCAACTCAGAAATCTTGTTTGCCTTATAATTCAGTGTTTCCCAAATACCATTATATAAATCTGCGTGTTTTCTTTCCCATGTGTCCTAATAAATGAATGTTCTGTGAAAAATGTCTCATTTGAACATCAGCAAAGCAACAGCCAATATTTTCTGGACAGAATTAATCCTGTTGCTATTTAATGTATTGTTCAGGCTCACGTATTGTTAGTGAAAATGGTTTCACAGCCAAGGTTTATTTGTTGAGATAACTCCCTTCTCTGTGTTTAATACGCTGCTGTTTGTGGTGTCGCCTCTGTAAATCTGAGACCCAGAAGGGACGCTGCTTACTCTGCACATCCTGGAAAGCTTTGAGATATTCCACAGTGAGTAGTGGCTGAGGCAGTTCTCGGATGAAGAGTTTTAAAAGACTTGCTGCATCATGTTGCTTTACACTTTCCCAGTTGAAAGTCCCTTCATAAAACTTTGCTTCCAGTTCTTGGCAAAGACTCTGAAAGATAGCAGAACAGAAAGTACCACCAATGTGGAGTTTTATTCACGCTGGTGGAAGATATGTGCATTTCCCATATAGCAATACCTTCCACCCTTTGAAAAAAACACATTATCATTCAAGCACCACCTGCTATTGCTACTTTGCTACAAAAAGATAAACTCTAGACCAGAAGTATTAGAAGTGTGCAGTTAAAACCAAATGCTAATAGACACAAGACAGCATAGCTGTTCCCAGGAATTGGCATACCCATAGGGCCAAATCCTTCCTCAGGGTCATATGATACTTTGTGCAGGAAAGAGCCTGATAAGAGCCAGATAATTATGCAAGTTGAGACTCAAAGAATCTCCTACTGATACCTTCCGCTGAGGCAAAGTTGGCCCCCTCTTCCTCTTGCAGCACAGGGAAATATCCAAACTTGTGGATGGCCTGACATCTGTGGAGAATCTCAAACCAACCATGAGGCATGTGCACAGATGTTCAAGTCCCTACTGAAGGAGTCTTCACTTGTGTTGGACCTTAAACCTGCCCTTGTTTTGAGGTGGGGGTTGGGTTCTACAGCATGGAGGGTAAGCAGCATCAAATAACACTGACTGCTTCAGCATTGTCTTTTGCAGATATAACTGTGTGGTTCTGAGGGGGAAGGCTGCTTTAGCCATCACCACCCTTTGACAACCATACTGGAGAGTCTTCAGGGGGGTTCAGAAGGAGTGGGAACATGTCACAGAGCTGCTTTTCCTGATTTATGCCTTCCACTTCAGATTTCACTCCATTAATTCTTGAACTACTGGATGGCTCAGGAGACCTGGAGGCACCTAGGCACCAAGAAAAAGAATCCAGGACCTGACCCATGCCAGGAGAGGGGAGAAGCCACTCCAAAAGTGGGTGATAACAAGCACCAGGAAAAGGGAAGCGCTTCAGCCACACCCTGGGGGAAGGGCTATCCCTGTATATAAAAAGATTGTGTTTTAGCTGACGGGCAAGTGTGCTACATAACAGATGAAATTTAAACTGTCCACCCTAAAGGAAAATTGCGACAGAATTTAAAAAGAAGCACCAACCTATACCATTATTTCCTTACTGGAGATTTTCTGTACCAGCCTATAGCATTCTAAAACTATTCTATAATTCTCTATTGATTTCTAGAGGACAATAAAATTTCAAAGAAACCACAAAGAGTATTATTTTCTGTTAAATTCTCTACTGTTTGTGTAAAACATGGATAATGCTCAATGTTTTACAAAAGAAATAGGTTCATTCAAAGGAGAAATTCTTCCAAATGTTTGATCCTCATTATTTTTGCAGTTACTTAGTGAATGATCTCTTATCTGGAAACACTCCCCCATCAAACAAAACAAAAAACAAACAAAATCACCCCAAAAATGTGAAACTGTTGGAAAGTGGAAATGAAGCACTAAGCAAAGTCATGAAGCATCTTAGTTACTGGTAAATCAACAAAGCCAGTTTCCATAATATTCTTTTCCTTCAGTTGTTTCTAATGAAGCAGCTGTTGGACAAAGTTCTACATGACAGAGGCTGGCAGATATCTTGAGGCAGCTGAATCCATTTAAATATTCTTTCTGTTTAGAATTTAAGGTCTCTTTAGACCATTCTTATAATAGGCCATATCTTGATGTAAATCACACCATGTATTTTGTTTTCTGCATTAAAGCAAATACTGAGTTATGGTTTGTGTGTAGTTGGCAGTCACTCTGTAAAGTGAAGAGACTGTGAATAGTGACCTGAGCAGTGTATAATGCTGTTTGTGGAGATAATGGAAGAGATTCTCTATGCAATTTGGCTGCTCAGTGCTATTCTACAAGTTGAATCTGGCCCTTAAAATGACCTAATTAGGCCAGGGAATATTATCCTCCAGTGGCATACAGCCTACATAGCAGCCCACTAGTCATCTGGCTCAGGGGGCTTACCTGGTTCAGGTGCAGACAAAGAGCTTGGAAATCTTGTGAGAACAACTCATGAGATTTTGGCACAGCAGAATCTGAATCTTAGCCTTGATTCAGCCTCAAACCTGACCTCCTGACCTCTTCCCCAAACGTAATCTGGATCAAAACACCATCTCCTTGGCTAGTCTAAATCAAATCTGTTTTATGTAGTTTTATTAAGATTTCATTTCCAATCTTGCCATTACAAAAGTGTTAACAAGACAAAAGTAAAAACAGCAAATGAGTATAGGCTTTCAGGGTTTTGAGAGTCCATGCAATATTTTACCTTTACTCTTGCTGCTACTCCTGGTATTCGAAGAAGTCCTTCTGTATCCAATCTTGCCTCTTCTATCTGAGAAATCAGCTGTCAATAAACAGAACCAAGCTGCATGAAGCCAAGGTGCTAATTAAAATGCTACTGGGAGATAAATATGGAACAGTGAAATCTGTTTTTGAATACAAATGATTGCAAAGTGGATTATCATTGATACAATTATATGTGTCCTACAAGGAACACCTGATACTGTTCCTTTATTTTTCATGTACACTATTAAGAGTTGTTTTTTTTTAAAGGAAAATGTAAAGTCAACACTTTCTACAGAGATAGGATATTATTTAGATTTCAAAAATAAACCACCAATTGCTTATCACACTAAAAATCTGCACTAATAAAAACTATTTATTGTAGTACGAAAGACACTATATTAATTTTCAGATACACTGTCATTTACCACTTTACCAAGGAAGATCTAAGAGCTTACAAACACTAAAAAGGCTTCAGGTTTGCTAATACTGATGGTCTCATAACAGACTCAAATGAATTGCTAATCCTATGCATGTCTGAGATAAATTAGAACAATCACTGTAAAAGATTTATACTATATTACATGTATGTGACTGATATGGCAATTTCCTGCAAGATTCTTGGAAGACCTTGTTGTATTAAGTTTATGTATTATTGTGGGCTGGGATTATATGTAACCTCTCTGGGGGGAGATGTGATAGATGTGAGACCTGCGAGTTCAGAAGACTATACTGAAAATATGTCAGACAAGTATGGACCTTTTGGACAATAAATGTGAAGTGGATTTCCTGGGAAATCCATAGGGAGAGGTTAATGCAAATTTCCCAACTTCTATTATGCAAAAACCCAGCCTGTTGAAGCTATGCCTGAGAAGAGGGTCACTGTCTGCCGATTACCTGTTACAGAAGGCGAAGACCAAAGGCCTGAGCTGTATAAAGAAATGGTTCATCTGCCCAGCCTCTGTTCTGGTTCTGGATGTAAGATGGATGAACTTGTAACCATGGAGAAAACCTAGTTGTGGGTGTTGAAGGTTGGAGTTGGGGTGACCTCTGTTAAGCTTTCCAGCATGTGTGTAGGTTCTTTTTATTGTTTTAATGTTTTCTCTGTAACACTTTTACTATAAGAATAAATGTGGTTGCTTAGAAGGAGCTGTGCAATAACTTGTAACTACGGGCAACCACTGGGCATAGCTTTTGGAGAGAAAACAAAGTGGAGGTGCTGGCCTGTTAGGCAGTCTGGCTTGCTGGGGTATCACAGTATAGGTCAGGGAGCTGTGCAGCCTTATATCTGCGGTCAGAGGGGATTAATGCAGGATTCCACTCAGGGGAGGTGACAGGTAGGAGTCAGAAGCCTTTAAGTGCGTCCCTCGGCCTGCGCCGCTTCCAGCAGCTCCCATTGGCCTGGAGCAGCGAACCGTGGCCAGTGGGAGCCGCGATCGGCCGGACCTGCAGAAGCGGCAGGTAAACAAACTGGCCCGGCCTGCCAGGGGCTTTTCCTACACAAGCGGCGTCCCAAGTTTGGGAAACACTGTCCTAGATCAACACTTGATGCAGTGTTTATCTTGGGCAACACTTGTAATGTACATGTTTCTGTGCCAACTAAGGTTTGAACTATAAACTATGCTGTACAGCAGCATTTTTAATTGCACAAATAAAAGGGATGATTTACTATTCAATGAATTTATGTGATTGATACAGATCATGAGAATGTAAAAAAGGCCACCAAAGTTGGAATACATCATAAAAGTGGATTTGTTCAGAATATATTTTCCTGGTTAAAGACTTCACTTATTAATACTCATAGATCCTGATTCCCACATCCAAGCTGAGCTTGGACATAGTGGACAATGGCTGTGGGGAACAGCTTAATCCTTGGCCTCCTGATCCTGGCAGAAGTTAGACCAGCAGCAGGACTATTCTAACTTCTGCCACTGGGCCTTATGTCAGTGATGGATCAAATTTTAGTGGAACTCTACTCTTCATGCCCCCTCCCACCTACACCCATTCTTGAACACCTCTACGCCAGAGGTGAGAGGTAGCAGCTGACACACCACCAGCTGTCCCCTAACTGAGTTTCCCTGAATGGGAGGAATTCTAACTGTCTATATCCAGCTGTTTTAAGGGTGCTTTGCACTGCTCAGTGGTGCAAAGTGGCCTTAGCAGACCAGATAATCAGTACCATAGTCTTTCTGCAGGTCTCCCCATTGGTATAAATAGGGAATTCCATATACAGATTCTTAGTTTTGAAGGTCAGAAGGGACTGTTACGGTCAGCTGGTATGACTCCCTGCCGAACACAGGCCATAGAACCTTGCCCAGTAATTTCTAATTAAGTCTATAACTTCTGGTTGAGCTACAGCAGATCTTTTAGAAAGACGTCCAGTCTTGACTTAATGACTGCAAGTGAGGGAGAATCCACCACATCCTTAGGGAGATCTAGGTGAGTCAGGCTCCATGCTTCTTAAAATTTTTAACTAGTTTGAAAGTTCTAATATAGGAATTAGCTTTTCAAAGTCTGGAACCCAGCAGGCCATATCATGCCATTAGTTTTTAATTAGGACTCCCTACTGAAATCAAATCTATAGGACGTTCTGCATAAAAAACGATGTTATGATATCATCCAATATTTATAAAATTCACAAAACTGAAAGTAAAAATGACAGAGTTGGTGTTTTGTTTTTTAGGGGGGTGGAGGTTGGGTTTTTTTACAAAATTGATGCTTATTTTAAAAAAATCTTCCTGTTGAATTGGTTTGTTTCAGTGATGTGCAGCCAATATTTTAAAATTCCTGAAAATATTCTCTCTTAATTTGTTATAAACCCCCAAGTCCAGTAGTGGATGTGCTGCAGAAATGAGAAGGGAGAGATGGGAAATCCATTCACATATTTCCCCATTTAAACAAAAAAGGATTACAATCAAGATGAGATCACACAGCAAATAAATTAAGTGTATTTGCTAGAAATGTTTATGTAGAACTTTCTTCCTGGAAAACTATACTGAATAAATTGATGGTATAGCGCAGTGACCAGCATATATCATTTGCAGTGGAGTAGGGTGAAGACCTATTTGGAGGATGTGGGGACTTTTTTTCCCCTTTTTTTATTACTGTCCATTTGGTACAATCTTGTCCACAGAAAAGGTAAAAAAATTGTTCTTCAGAAGTGTGTTTTGTTTTGTTTTTGTTTTTTTTATAGTCCCTAAGATGTAATTTCTGGCACGAATGATATAGCAGTAGTACCTAGAGAGGGATAGGAAATTACTATAAGTCTCCTTTTGATTTGGAGGAAAAAAATAACAAAAAAGCTCTCAAAAACCTCTAAAAGGCCTCTCCAGAACTTCAATTATTTGTCTTGAAAAATAACGGCCTATTCTCCTAGGAATACATTTCTACAACTCCTGCTAAACAGAATTTGGCCTGGAATGGTGTTAGATGTTGGACATCTGGTTTCACGGGCTTACTAATAAACCCTGACCAAATCATGGCTGACTTAATACACCTTAGTAATGTATTTTTCTAATAATAATTCACTAGATGTCTTAATTAATTACTCTACTCTAGCACTGGAGCATGCCAATGACAATTCACAATACTTCTAATGTAAACAACTTACAATTACTTGCTGAACTGTATTCTCTACTCCACTAACTCAACTAAAGTAAGTTAGTGGAGTAGAGAACTGTACAAAGGCCATGTATCCAACTTAGTGCATTAATAGTACAAAGCACAGCCCCTAATAAAAGCTACAGTCTCTTCTAATGGAGATGAATGCTACATTTGAGGTTCACAGTACAGAGATGGTATGTCACTGTGAAAACTTGATTATAGTGAGCATATGAATCCAGGACAAATGCTATCACCTCTAGAATCTAGAAGGTTTGTAACAAACTGACTTGTTCATGCCTACTCACTTTGTGAAAGATCAGTGGTATCCTGGTGCCTGGTACTTTCTTCTGATCCTGTTCCAGCAAAACTGACAGTGGGACACCAAAAAGACCAGAGTCTACACAAAGAAAAGAAAATAGAGACACTATCCACATCTGCTCCAATACATGAGATAAGTGGCACAAAACACATTTTCAAAGAGATAAGCTCATTCAATACATTCAGAGCCATTGATCTTCTCTTCAGCATATCTGAATGTCTTCATCAATCAAGTCATTCAGAGCATGATTAAACAAAGCACTTGGCTAAAAGCAAAGCACTTGTTCATCTCCTCCTTCACCCATAAATGAGGAGTCCTCTGTTTTACCTTCAAATTGCCATCCACACACACTGCAGTACAGTGAAGGAAACTGCATAAATGAACCATCTGCATGATTCTGATTTGTGGAAAACTGTTGTGTTGATGACCGAGAAATGCAGATCTTTATTACTCAATACAAGTTTAGATGCAAATGGCTTTAGTAAGCTTCCCAAGAATGTGGCTGCTAAAATGAAATAGATGTAATTATACTGTAATCCACTTTTACTCTAAACAGTCCTCTCCCTCTGTGTTTTGAAAGAAGAGCTAGTCAGCATTCATTGTGCTTTTTTGCATCCTCTAGTGTAAATAGGTTGATAGTGCATCTCAAAAAAGGAATATTTTAATATGAAAATTAAAGCCAAATCTTGTTCCATGCTCGTTGTAAGCCCTGGTTAAAAAATGGCCATTATCTCATCTTATCTAACTTTACTTTATGGTCCTATATGTTTATGGTAAGAGTGTTCTGCCTTAGATAAATACTAATCAGAAGTGAATGGTTTCTGAGAGAGAGGTTCACTGGCAAATTATTGAACCTTAAAGACTTGTGTCTTGTAACTACTCTGCTGGGATAAGGTTAATGCCTACAAAGGTCATTTTTCTGGAACTGTGTATAGAACAGTGATACAAGGTAAGTGAAGTAATATCTTTTATTGGACCAACTTCTGTTGGTGGAAGGAACAAGCATTTAAGCTTCACAGAGGTCTTCCTCAGGTTGGAAGAAGATAATCAACATTTCCCAGCCTAAATACAAGGTGAGAAAGATGGTTAAGCATAAAGGGTTCACACATGCTGTAGAAGACCACTTAAAATGAAACAGGCAATTAAGAGCTAGAAAATAGTAGGGTGTGTTACAAATTGGTCCTGCTAGTGAAGGCAGGGGGCTGGACTCGATGACCTTTCAAGGTCCCTTCCAGTTCTAGGAGATAGGATATCTCCATTATTATATTATTATTATTATTATTGTTGTTGTAATAAGCCATAAAACCAGTGTCTCTGTTAAGTCCATGGTTTTTAAGTGTCTTGCAAAGTTATGAATTTAAGTTTCCAGGCACATCTTTTTGAAGGCGTTGTGCAGGTTTACTTTGAGAACCAGGACTAATAAGTCAGCTATGGAGTGACTGTTTTGGGAATAGTGTTCACCCACGGGTGATAGGGTGTCTTTTTTTTTTTTTAATCATTTTTCTGTGCAAGTTCATTCAAGACGGTAGTGATTATCTGGTTTTACCCTCAAAGTTGTTGTTGGGGCATTTGATACCCTGGATGAGGTACACCATGGGTTGTGATAGGCTCTGTTTGCCAGAAGCTGGGAGTGGACAACAGGGGTTGGATCACTTGATGATTACCTGTTCTGTTCATTCCCTCTGAAGCACCTGGCATTGGCCACTATCGGAAGACAGGATACTGGGCTAGATGGGCCTTTGGTCTGACCCAGTAGGGCCATTCTTATGTTCTTATGTGTAGTAGTTCCAACACACAAATCTTTAAGATTCAATAATTTTCCAGTGTACCTCTCTCAGAAACCATTCTCTTCTGATTAGTATTTATCTAAGGCAGAGCAGTCCTACCGTAAACATATAGGCCCATATAGCAATGTAAAATTAGATGTGATGAGATAATGGCCATTTTTAACCAGGGCTTACAAAAAGTATGGAACAAGACTTGGCTTTAATCTTCATATAAAAACATGCGTTTTTCGAGATGCACTATAATCACATGGATCTTGAAAAGTGTGTTGTGGGGGGTATTGATCATCATAGCAGTGGAGATATGTCTGCAGGTTTTGTATCTGTTGTTCTGACAGCCTCTGGTGTCACTTTGAGGTGGTGTGTCCTGGTCTGTGGGGAGCTTGCTTCTGATAATGAGCTGGGCAAGGCTCAGGGGTTGTTTGAAGGCAAGAAGAGGGGGTTCAGGAAAATTTCTTTCAGGATGTGGTCCCCATCAAATATGGGTTGTAACTGTTTGATGACACCCCGTATGGGTTCTCATCTGGGATGATAGGTGACATCCAGCGGTGTGCGATCAGTGAGGTTTTTTTCTGTACTGAAGCAGGTTCTCCGAGTCACTTGGGTGGCCTGTTCTATGATGTGATCTACTTCTCTGGTGCAGTATCCTTGTTTAGTGAAGGCGGTCTTAAGTGGGTTTAGGTGTGAATATAGAACCATGATATCACTTCTTATATCAACGTAAGTGTCAAATGAGTCACCATAAGGAGTTCCTTTAGAATGTGCCTTATTTAACAAGTATATTGAAAACGGGCCATTATCTGTAAAATATGTGCACTCACAACTACCTACCTACACACACACACACACACACACACACACACACACACACACACACACACAAAATCCTTCCTGTGCATGCTCGCTGAGCTACTAGATAGCAGAACCCATGTGGGTCTGCTGTGGTGAGGGAGGAGGTGCAGGCTACAGGAAGCCCGTGCAAAGGTTTCACACCCCCCTTTTGCAACAGAGTGGTGTACTCCCCAGCATCTCCAGCCACCCAAACACAAAGGGAAATGGCTAGTGGACCCACTACCGCATGAATCCAATGGCCAAACCATGCTGCATGAGGTGGGGAGATGGAGATGCTGCAGACCACAGGTCTGCTGCAAACAGAGGTGTGAAAAATCTGCAGGGACTTCCTGCATCCTCCCACTATCGCATGGATGCTCTGACCAAATTACATTGCAGGTGAGAGAGACGCTACAGGGTATGTCTACACTGAATCTGGGAGCAATCCTCCCAGCCTAGGTCCTTGTGCTAGCATGCTAAAAATAGCTATGTAGACTTTGCTTTCATATTGCAACTCAGGCTGGGGCTGGAGCTCGGGCTCAGGCTTTGAGTCACAACATCAAAGCAACATCTACACAGCTATTTTTTGGAAATTGGTGAAAGCCCCTTTAGCATGAGTCTGTGGGCCCGGCTGGGGGGCTTGCTCCCACATGTAGTATAGACATCCCCACAGAGGTCCTGCACCCTTGAGGTGGGAATAGCTACTGTCAAGCCACTCCATTTCTTGGGAGGCAGGGTGACACTCTGCTGCCTCTTTCCCACATTGTTGTAGGGCCCCTAAATCAAGTTCATCTTTTTGGGTTGGGTGCAGGACAAACAATTTTAGCCAATTTACTTGTTTTCCCTGCTGGCAGTCATTTAAAAAACATGACAGAGATAACGTTACATTAAAACTACATAGGTTTGGTAAGAAGGCCTATTCAAATACACAATAAAAAAAAATCAAGAGAAAAAAGTATTTTGCTTGCACACCATTTTCTAATGGTTGTAGCACAGGAACTTCTGCAGGGTGGAAATTCATTTAGGAATCAAGGTCACAAAGATGGTTGTGTGTATGCTTTTGCATTTAAAAAGTTATTTTCTGCTACTGTAAAGTGAAGAGTGTATTCAGAGGAATCAATTGTATCCTGCTGTATGTCTCTCAACACTCTCTGTTGCTTTCAATTATTTAAAGGGAGCTATTTCACTGTCACATCCACTGAACCTTGACAACAGGGTTTTGGCCAAAGTGGGTTTGTGATTAACTGGTAATACATTTCGAGCTCTTGTAAAACAGTTAGCAGAAGGTCAGAAAAGCAGACAACTACCAAAACACTGAAAAACTCTTGCAACTTGAAATAGGTTTCCACATATTTCTAGTTTTTGAAAAGGAGTCAGGATCATACATAGGCTCCAGTGGCTTGATGCCACAGTGACTTGCTAAAAGAACTGCCTCAACAGACCCCCTCCCCTGCCCTTTAGTGTATATGATGCCATGCCAACACACAACACAGAAATGCACAGGATATCTGCAAATGCCAAAAAGAGGTTGTGATCTGAGAAATGCAGGATGTGTTAGGGCACATCAATATAAGTTACTACAGGAAAAAGATGACAAATTATTGCACTGGGCAAGAGGTGCAGGCTGAATGTGGAGGGACCATATAGGGTGGCACATTTTGTGCCTTATACAGAGCTCGGCACAATGCAATAGAACAGGATAAGGGTGATGAGGAGATATCTACTCCTAAGCAAATCCTCCCATCTTCATGAAAAGGGGCTGCTTTAGGTACTATGGAGCAGATTCTCGCTATAGGGCTGGAGAAGTGCTTTTTGTTAAGCCAAACACAAGTTATTGGGCTCACAACAGGAGGAATTACAATGATATTCTATGGCCTGTGTGATGCAGGAAGTCAGCCTATGTGATCTAATGGTCCCTTCTCACCTTGGAAGCTCTGAAACTATGAATCTCTGAAAGGCTCTGAAGCAACGCTTCCATCATACTGTAGTACTATCCAGAGGATTCCTTTCCCTTGCTCCCTAAGACATCTGCCCAGTGCCTGGCCTAGAATGCCTGGCCTCGTACTAAAGTTAGCTGTCAGAGGATTTTAGCCCTAAAATCCTCTTTAGCTGGAACAGTTTATGTGCATGAGGCTGTTTAAATGTAGAGTCTGGAGCTCTCTGGCTACAGTGTAATGCTGAATCAGGGCCTATATTACCAGCTAATGTATATCTCTTCTTTTGGAATCATTTAAAAACAATCCCACAGAGACCCATTTGTTTCTAAAGAATTTATAACTGTACTACTCACCTTTTGTTTTGATTTTTATGGCTTTTTGTTGCTTGAATTCTGTCCCGAGTAAGTCATACAGCGCGGTTAGCTCAATTAGTGCTAAGGAATAGACTTTCTTCATGTCCTGAGGGGCCAGATCACCAATCTTTGTGGTACCCGTTTTGTCCTTTGGCAATCTGAAATTCTAGAACATAGGATTTGCATCATGGCAAATAAACAATCTCAACACATTGAAGGACAAAGAAAAGTGACAAGTATAAAGGCCATTCTGCTGCTGTTGCACCACTTTTGTAATGAAACACGTTGCTACAGATGGGTGCCACAGGAGAGTGACATAGTTTAAAAAGCAGGCTGTCTGCAGCATGTAAATTCCCCATGCTTGTTGCACAATCAAACTTGCCTGGCAAAACCTATACACTGCAATGACCATATCTGATTGCAAAAAGCAAATCTGTGATGGATAGAACACGGTCTAGCGCAGATAATATGATTAGTATGCACTTCTGGGTGGTATCTCTTTCCTTTCTCTCTTTTTTATGTTGTCTATTTAGGTTCCAACTTCACTGGGGCTTTGAGTAGATGCAGAAGTCTGCCTAGATGCAGTTGACTGTAGGATCAGGGTCACAGATGATAAACTCTTTGGGGCAGGAACCTGTCCTCTTATGTGTGTGTTTACACCTCACTCATTCTTGGGTGCCACATAAAAAATTAGTAATAGGAGGCTCACTGTTGTTCCCTCCCTCATTATTTACTATTTGTATTACCATACCACCTTGGACTCCAGTCATGGAGCAGGGCCCATTGAGCTAGGCATGATACAAACACAGAACAAAAAGATAAGCCCTGCCCATAAGAGCTTATTTGACTTTACTTCTGCTTCCTGTGATACAGGAAGTCTAACTCTAGCAGATAAGGGCTGGATGCATCTCTTTTAAAGTATAACACACCAAGAACCCGGCAGGAGGATTACTCAAAAGCTAGACATAGCATTCTTTCTGTTGGAAAGGACCCTGGATACCTTCATGGTCCTCTAGCCTCTGTTGGCTCCGAGGTATAGCTGAATTTGGGGTTGAAAACTCTGTGTGGCTGCTGAGCCAGCCCTTATTTATGATTGGTGGATGTAACCAGCTTCCTGCTTGGGGTTTAATTAACACACTTTATACGCTTCTTGTTTCAAATCAATATATAAGACCATGTGAATATGTGTGGGTGAGGGAGGGAAGGTCGGTACAGATCACACGTATCAATCGTCAGATCACTCCTTTTCTGAAATGTTTCGCTGCCTTAGGATTGTTCATCCCTAAGGTTATGGAAAAGGCCATAGCCACTTCAGTGTGTAGACAGTCAATAAGTAAAACTCCAGTAAACTGTTCTTTGAATGTGTAAATAATGTGTGACTCTTCTACAGTTGAGTCAAAGACTTCTCATAAGCCAGGCCAGAGTTTCCATTCCTATTTTTTTCTGCATTACTGAAGTGTGAGTCAAACATTTTTCAAAACCATTTCTCAGTGTTTCATTAGTGTCAGGTTTATTGTATTAAAACTAAGGGAACATTCAGTAATTATTACTGGCAGAAATGTTTGTGTGCTTATCTAAATTGAGTGTTTGAAGAAAATTGAAACATTATTATTCCAAACATTGAGTTTACTCAGACATGTTTGCACACAGTGTTTGACAAAAGAAATTGCTATTTTTTTCACACTGGTTATTAATTTGTAGTTTGTGTGTGAGTGCATGTTTCTAATGTTTGTGAAATTCTAAGGCTGTTAGTATTGATTTAGCCTTATTAAGAATAAGACACATCTGTTGAGAGATGGAAATGTGAAACCAGGGAGAAACGAATCCTCACATTTTGGAAAGATTCCTTGACTCTTTGTTATAACAAAAATTAAATCTTTTCCGAAGGGTTAAAATGCCTCATTCCTATACATGCTCATGTGTTATGTGCTGGGCACCTTAGCAGGTGCCATAAGCAGTATGCTTATGCATAGAAAATGTGAAATCCAGAAATGATCAATGTATCTGTTGAAAGGGGACCCACCCCCAACCTGTACATCTCTATTACAAGTGTAAAGATCAACCCATTCTTAATCCTATCAGTGTAGTGAGCAAGGAACTAGGGCCAACACTAAATGGGGAAGACCCTCAGCTAGTGGACATTGTCAGAGTTCCATTAATGTCTAGCTGAGGGTCTGCCCCAATAAATATAACCTGAGTTTTCTGAACTGCAATGAAAATAACTATTACTGAGCAGACCATGTCAGGCTAAAGTCCTAATTTTTAAGCATTACTAGTCCTTAATTTCTTTAAGATAAGGTACAGTGTTGAAAAGGTACTGGCATATAGTAGGCATAAGAATAAGATTTCCATATTTACTACTCTCCTAAAACACACACACACACTGAAGGGACCCAATCCAATGAGAGCAGTTCCTTTAGGGACCCAAAAGAAATAAAGCTATAGCATTCTGAATCTTCCTGTTCCAACCAATATCACAGAAAAAGGCTAAAATAAAGTTTATGAAATGACTACAGCAATGAATGAAAAACACCTACAGGAAGTAGCGTATCGTCCTCTTTGCCTTTGCACATTTTGCCTATTGAGCTGTCTTTGAGATTGGCTGCCTGCTCTGCAAATGAAATCTCTAAATTGATATCAGTTTCAGAAACTGGCACATCCTCAAGCAGGGTGGTCTTTTCACTGATACCAGGGTTGAACTCCAGATCTGAAAACAGAGGGGGAAAAAAAGTCATCAGCACTTTCAAATATTGCCTTTCTCCTCCTCCTCTTCTGGTTTGCATGAAAGTAAATATTTAGGACTCCAGACAGGTTAATCCTGTGCAGGGGGTGGAAACTCTTGAGGCAAAATCTCTGCTGGTGTAACTCCAATGACTGGAGTTATGTCAGCTGAGAATTTTCATCTCATGGAGTTGCCATGGAATAATTCTGCCAAGGGGCAGAGTTTACCCACTCCTTATCCCTCATGGAAAAGACAAAGCATTCTATCCCAAATAAACCAGAGATTCCTGGGATCTGCCAGAACCAAGCAGCTTCTGCTCAGAAGTTCCTTGCCTCAGATCTGCTTCCCATTCTCCTCTCTTCCTCTGGTGCCCTGCGACCATTAACTGCACAAGTCCTTCAGCAGCCAAGCTTCGCGGGGCAACCCTGAACACCAGTTCTTTGTCCTGCAGGTCTGAAACTGGTGTGTGGGATGGGAGTGCAGGTGTGGGTGTGGGAATCCAATAAAGCATGACTGAGTCCTAACATTCTTATCCCCTTCCTATCATGTAGAGCCTGAATCTCTCAAAGCCGCTACAGAGACACTTCTGTGAGGAAGAGGTGAGCAGAGAAGAGTGGGAGCACGTAATGGTGGCACCACTTCTCTTTTCTTGTTGCCCTCAAGAAGGAACTGGGCACTGAACAAATGATTTAGAATAATAATTCTTTTTTTGTTTTGTTTTTTAAATAGAGGCAGTTCTTTTACCATTTAACCTAGAAACATCCTGCTTTTATAGGTAGTTACCAGGTGTTTTTCATTACCAATGTGTCACTAGTATCAGGAGACAAGAGAAGGGTAAAAAGTGTTTTCAGGGGGAAAAAATAATTTTAAATATTCTATTCTGTAAAAGAAAAATTCCAGTCAATACACAAAACAATTTTATCTTATCACAAAGTATCAAAGAGAACCCAATCAGTCAAGGGCTCTAACTAGGTGAACATTCTGACATCTTCACTACCACCACCATCGTTGTTATTTGTAACCTGGTATCCCCGCAAAGCTCCCCATCGGGATTTTGGTCCCATTGTGTGAGGTTCTGTACAAGCACACTGGAAGACACCCTGGCTCCACTGACATCAAAGGCAAAATTCTCAGTGACTTCAATGGGGCCAGGATGTCACCCTCTGGTCCCTGCCCCCAAAAGCTCACAATCTGTTTAAAGACAAGATGCTGCGAGTATGAAAAACAATGGAATGGGAAGTGGGACGGAAGGATGAGGGAAACCATAATAAGAGCATGTGTTTGTACAGACTAGCTGTTGTGTAATGAAACACCCAACAGATGCTTTGTTTTCACCACTGTGGGAAATTTAGGGGTGCCAATTCTCAGATGTCTCAAGATAAGGTACAGTGTTGAAAAGGTACTGGCATATAGTAGGCATAAGAATAAGATTTCCATATTTACTACTCTCCTAAAACACACACACTCTGAATTTCTTACCCCAAAAGGGGCAAGCCATGGCCCCTAGGAAATAGCCTCATCCTGAGCAACTTCCCTATACTACTTCACTCTCACTGACCCTAGGGTAAGGGCTATGGTGGGGATAGGCTGGGTAAGGGAGAAGGTGCAACTGAAATGCTGCTGCACTCCAGCTATTCTCTGCTCTCCCTGGCCCACTGAAGGGCTTAAGCAGTGCTGCTGTCTCCCAGCACTGCAAACCCAAACGGTGTGGGAAAGAAGAAGTCACAAAATAAAACGTTTTGTTTTATTAAAAAAAATTGACCCATACTGGTTTGAAACGTCTATATTTAAAGTAAAACTATTTGTGGAGTGCTTGGAGTTGAGACTATCCCATGCAAACTGCCCCAACCAGGGCCATACCCTTGGAGTTCTTCACACGGAAGGGCTGGCCTTAAGATCTTCAAGTTGTGAAACCAGCAGCATCAGTTTCAGAGTAAGCCATAATGTCTAGCACTCAGTTAGGACTTTAAGGGCCATTCAGCAGAGATAGAAGCAGCTCCAAAGAGAGGAACAGTTTTGATTGGGGGCAGTATGCTTTTATTCTACTCACAACTGAGTGTAAAGCTACGAGAAGTAGAATAAAAGAATTGTAAAATATACTTATATGACCAGTTTGTCTCTTCAGAGTAGCTTCAGCCTGAACTGTGTTAGAACCTCAAAGGCTTCACTGAGCAGATGTGAAGGCTCAAGCTGAAGCTGAAATTGGAGCTGCTGATTTCAGAAAAGCGATATAAAATGTCTTAGAATCGCAACACTTTTAGGGCCAAATTCAGCCCTGCATCAAGTCTACTGACTTCAGTTGGATTACACCACAGATATATTTGGCCCCAGTGTTTAATACATTTAAACTGATTTTTTAAATGGTAAAAGGGGAAATAGGGTTCTTATTCCTCTATTATTATTTTTATCAGGATGTTGTGGTTATTGTGGCTTGTCTGATCCATGCATCTTTTGCCCCATATCAGCTTGGAACAGAACTGTTGCTAACAAAAAGTAATGCAGTAGTTCCTGTTTTAGCCCTCTGTTTAGAAGGAAGTTTTGGATTTGTTTTTTGTTTTGTTTTTGTTTTTTGGGTACTGATGGCTTTGTAATGATATACAAGCTTCAAAGACCTGTGGAAATGCTGCTGTTCTTATTTGGGGGTTTGATGTCTGT
Organism: Emys orbicularis; assembly: GCF_028017835.1. Taxonomy (NCBI): domain Eukaryota; kingdom Metazoa; phylum Chordata; order Testudines; family Emydidae; genus Emys; species Emys orbicularis. Next base: position 101,444,307 of record NC_088685.1, read on the forward strand.
GCAGTCCTGATCCTACTGCTTTGTGTTTATTAACTAGGAAACAGCTGTAAGAGGAAGTAGATTTGCTGTGCTGTCAATTTGCCAGTTGTGGTCAAAGTTTCGTATGACAGAAAAGTGAGTGTGATACAAAAAAAAAAGTCAATACTAGATATTAAAGGGGACGTGCAAAAGGTGTGTTTTAAAACTGGGCCTGCATCGTCATTTTGCTTCCCTGTGATGTATAAAGAAGGCTTGTGTTTAAAAAAAAAACCACAATCATGGGAACATCAGAAAGGTTAAGTCTGGTCTTTCCTGGAGAACATAATGGATGTCCCAGAGGATGTATACTGTATACTCTGACTTATGTAACTGTTAGGTCTCACATTTTTATTGGAGGGGTGGAGTGGTTTAATCTTTAATTAACATGTTCTTCCTCAAAAATGCTAATTGGTCATTGAATTTATACACACAAACTAACAGACAGTTTTAGACTGTCATTGTTTCACTAGCTCTCCAAACAGAGAGTCTTTCGAGCAGCACAGTCATTTATTTCTAACATTTAAAAAAAGGCAGGAAGAAAAACTTTTGAAAAAAATGTTTCAGGCCTTATTTATACACCATAAAGAAGCAAATAAGGGCACAGCTCCATTTTGTCCTTTTCAATTCTTCCTTCAGTTACAAGGGTACTACTGCCACTGACTTCAATGACTTATGTAACTGAGGCAGAAATAGACTTTGTTTTGGGTGATTTTTCTCTCAATTTGGAATAGGAAAACTACTACACGGAATGTTTGGAGCCTGATCCTGCTTCCATTGAAGACAATGGGAGTTTGGTCACAGTCTCCTATGGGAGCAGAACTGGCTCCAATACAGTAGCCTATATTTATGAAAAGTTTGGGAAACAAATGTTGTACCGTGTGCATTAAGCTGAAACTAGCGAACAAACATTTCTCACATTTCCATCATTCCCCCTCTTCCACCTCAGTGCTGAAAGGGGGATTAGGGACTTTTAGGAATCACTAGGGCATTTTGTGGGCCTCCTTGCTCCTTCCTGGACAGATGCATGGGGCATTCTCCATTTAAGGAGAACCATTCTCTCCCACTCCCAACCATGCCTCATTCTTTCCTGACTGACATCCACATTCCTGGGGCCAGCCAGGAAGAGTTTATAAATGCTGCTGGCCTCAAGTGTCTCACAGTGGACATGTGTCACAGAAGGCTGAATCCCCCCTTACCCTGAGGCTAGGGCTGGTGCAGAGCCTGAGGGAGGTGCCTTGCATCGCCATGATTTTGGTGTCCTCAAAGCCAGTTTCACCCTCAAACCTGCCATTAATTTCCCCCCAGTTTTAATGGTCTCTGTGAGTTTTAAAGAAGCCAGGAAATAGGAGTGGCACAGGAGCATGCCCCTCCCACCCCAATCCATGCCCCACCTCTTGCCTGCCCTGAAACACCTCCTGCCCCAGGGGCACCTGTGGAGTGGGGGTGGGGCATTCTTCACCTGGGAATATACCCTGGGGGGGCTGCTTTGTAGCCCCTTTGTGTTGACACAGCCAACACAGTGGGCTTGCAGGGCGACCATGAATGGGCCCAAAGGGAGCACACTATGCCACTGGTCCACAGTCTGTGCTGTCTGCATATTAGTTTCCAACTGGAGTTGTTTTTGACCTATATAGGTTACATCCATGTATCATATCTACCCCTATGTGCTAGCGCTGCAATCATACTCAGAGGAGGTTCTCAGGCTAACAGTCATCCAGTAAAGAAGGGCAGAAGCTGGTGATGGGACAGTGGCGGGAAAAGCGCTTGTAGGTTTCTTTTGGTTAAGTGATGGTAAATGTCAAGCAAAGGAGTCAACTGATGTACACAAGGGATGTGGGAATTTGCGTAATCAGAAAACAAGAAAAAGACATGCCCAGCTTGCATAGGACCCAGTCTAACTCCCTTTCAAGCCAATAGATATGTCAGTGAGTGTTGGATCAGGCACGAGACACTCCAAGACCATATTCCCAAAGGCTGTTTATGCCAATTTACACCAGCTGAGGATCTGGCCCCAATTCTGGAAATTTCAGAGTGTCTTTCAACTAAGCCCTTGTCCCTCCAGGTCTTAGATGAAAGTCCCTTAGCAACATCTGTTTTCTAACTGCCTGATCATTATGCTTTGGGTTTACCCTTCTAAAAGCATCTTATTCAGCATGCTTACCCTGGAAGCTGGCCCTTTAAATCTGGAAGAGACAACTAATGCAGCCCCACATTAGTCATTTTGTCTCTGGCTGTTGCTACTCTGAGTGGTGAGTTCTCCGTTTTTTAATGTTTTTTTTTCTTAGCATATCTTTTCCTGAGGAAGTAGCACATGTCTCACTATCTTTAACTCGTAACTGAGCTCCTTTACATGATCATCTAAAGAGCACTGCATCTATTTACCTTCAGGGCATGCTGTGATTTTTTGTTAGGGCTTTTGATAAAGGAGTGAGGGTTGGGGATGGTTAAATATGTGAGATTATTATAATTTCTGTTAGGCATAAAGCAGGTAGCCTGGTAAATGATGTTTGGCAGCTCAATGAGTGTCCTTTGGATTTTATTTTTGTTTGTTTTGTAGATATACACACAAAAGCCGTGGAGATAGAGGTTTCAAGAAATCCAAATAAATGAACCTCCCCCTGGATACTAAACATACTAGGACTAATTGACTAGATTGAACTGTCTCTCCTAGATTGGGCCAGTCAGGAAAGAACAAAAAATGTGAACAATGGGGACCCTTTCACATTATTTCCTGACATCTGTTCAACCAAGGAAGAGTTTAGGTTAGGATAGAGGAAAAAAGGGAGTGGGAACAGGCTCAAGGAATCTGAGTTCACATGCTCCATGGAATTTTCAGTATAATTATCAATAGCAGCACTAGTGGACAGAGCATTGGACTCAAGAGACCTCAGTTCTAGTCCCAGATCTGCTACTGGCCTGCTCGTGATCGTGTCTCATTTTCCCCTTCTCTAAAATGGGGCTAGAGATCCTATGAACACCTCTGTAAAACACTTTGAGATCTGCTGATAAAAAGAGCAAGGTATTATATATTATCACCATCCTCAATTTGGCACTCCAGTCAAATGCTCTTGAGAAATGGACACTTCAGATACCTAATTAGGAGCAATCATCGCTTTCAGAATATGACAAACCATAGATTTCACATCCATTAACAAGTTTAAAAATGTGGAACGTAGAAAACAGAGGCATCACTATGATTTAAATTTCTAAAAAAAGTAAAAATCTATTATAACAAATGATACTAGTTCATTTTTCAGGTAAAACTGGTAAAAGCATTTTAACTTTATAATAATGCCTCTGGATTTAGATTTCATAGGTATTTGGTGTCTTTGAAACCCCAGACAATGTTTATTTATTGCCTTTAAAGCCAATCACTGTTTACATAACACCAATTAGCTCATTATTCTTGAAGAAAGGGATCATGGCACAGCCCTGAAACAGGTGCAGCAGTTTTTAATGCAGCTCAAGTTGGATGGCTTTCCTGCAAAAATGAACTGATTTTCTTCTTGTTCTAATCTCACGAACGGAGCCCACTTTGGCATGTTGGCAAAAGCAGAAGTGTATTAGGATGTAAGTAGGCTGCATTTGCCTGGCCCATCGCAATCTGTGCTGGGGAGAGCTAACATATGGAATTTGCCTTTCAGAACTTCCCATTTCTAAAGGGTTCATCGGGGCCACTGGAAAAAAGCACCAGATGTGATAAAACACTGCAATAATTGCTTGGTAATTTTCCAGCCCCAAATTTTAGTGTAGTTTATTGACACAAGCACCAGGCTTCTCTTCCTTCCCTTGTGCTGACCCAGCATTTTGGCAGCTCTCCCAGTTGTTCACAGTTCTTACCAGCGAAAGGTTTGCTGAGAGCAGGAGAGGGTAAGATTAATAATGCTTCTGGAAACACAAGAATTGTGTGGGGCTCATTTCTACCTCTCTCTCTTTACATTGTTTATGTTTTGTTATTCATTTTTCCTGTATTTATCCCTCTGTTAGCTATTTCTCCAGTACACTTTGGATACACATTCTAAAATTTGGAGGTGGTTAATCAGTCTTCCTGTCTATGTATCTACAAAGCGTCCAGCATAATATCTAGATCAGGGGTGGGCAAACTACAGCCCACGGGCCGCATCCGGCCCATCAGGGCTTTGGATCCGGCCCGCAGGATTGCCACCCCAGTGGCACCGCGGGCCCTGCGCTGCTCCCAGAAGCAGCCGGCACCACATCCCTGTGGCCCCTGGTGTGGGGGGGGCAGAAGGCTCCATGCGCTGCCCGCGCCTCCAGGCACCGCCCCCCGCAGCTCCCATTGGCTGGGAACAGGAAACCGCGGCCAATGGGAGCTTTGGGAGAGGTACCCACAGGCAAGTGCAGTGCAAGGAGCCCTCTGCCTCCCTTCCCCCAGGGGCCACAGGGACATGGTGCCGGCTGCTTCCGGGAGCAGCGCGGGGTCAGGGCAGGCAGGGAGCTCCAGGTAAGCAGCGCTGGGCCGGAGCTCGAACCCCTCCTGCACCCCGCACCCCAACACCCTGTCCTGCGCCCGCTGCTGCACCACTCACCCCTCCTGCACCCCAACCCCCTGCCCTGAGCCCCCTCCTGCATTCTGCACCCCTTTCTGCACCCCTGCCCTGAGCCCGCTCCTGCACTCCGCACCCCTCCTCCACCCCAACACCCTGTCCTGCGCCCGCTGCTGCACCACTCACCCCTCCTGCACCCCAACCCCCTTCTCTGAGCCCCCTCATACACCCTGCAACCCTCCTCTGCCCCAACCCCTTGCCCTGGGCCCCTTCCTGCACACCACACCCCCTCCCATGCCCCACACTCCCTCCTGCACCCCAACACCCTGCCCTGGCCCTGCATGCGATTTCCCCACCCAGATGTGGCCCTTGGGCCAAAAAGTTTCCCCACCCCGATCTAGATGCTCTCCAATCACTTGTGTTTTTTTTAAAGGAAAGAGTAAGTCTCTAGAAAAATAATAGAAGTATTTAGGCCAAATTCAGGACTTCAGTGGCTGGAACTATGACTTGATTGAAACTTTATGGTCCAGGGTACTGCTGCAAGTGGTGAGCAGCTGCATAGCCCCAACAGGAGCTCCAGGAGACATAGGTGATGCAATCCAGCCACAACCCCTTACTACAGGGGGCTGGAGAGCTACTGTCAAGCACAAGGGGTGAAATCTGGATTCACTGAAATCAGTGGGAGTTTTGCCATTGATTTTTGGGAGGCCAAGATTTCATCAAAGGGCTGCAATTAGGCCCTGTCCCTGTGTGGGCTGGTCTTTATGCCCTCTCTCTGTACCTCACCCTGTTGTTCAACTGGACAGGGCAGGGCAGAACCTACCCCTAAAGGCAGAGAACTCCCCCTACTTTCTGTTCTCTCCATGAATATAGTCAACTAATTAAACACTGATATTTTCTCTCACTTTGAGCCCTAAATATATAGCAAATCCTTACATTTTTCTTAGTTCTTTTACTTTTGCTCTCTCCTCTTTACTGATGAGCTTATCCACAGCTCTTGTTTCTTGTGTTGAAAGTGCAAAAAAGAGAGACAACCAAAGGGATAAAAACGAAGAGCTAAGAATGAGCCATTAGAGTGGACCTTTAGCAAATTGTTCTGCTGTAAAATCATCACAAGATTTACCAGACTTTTCAAAGGACACCATCCATAAATACATTTTAAAATGTTACAAACTTGGAAAGATGTGGGCCACAGCTACATTCACACAGTTTATCCAGTGGCTTTTTTTCTCTGAAGTGTTACCAAAAACGTGGACCTGTTCTTCAGTATGCCGTGAAGCTAAGACACTACAGAACAGAAAAAAAGAGCAGAGAAGCTGCTCAGCATTACCATCTTTCACTTCATCTTGAGCTTCATTTTTAGTCTCTCTTGCTGTCACAGATGAGGGCTCACTCTCACCAGAGACCTAAAAAAGCAAAAAGAAACCAAGCCATCTCTAAGCTCAAATACCAATAGCTTATTACAGCAAATGACAGAATGTAAGTAACTCCTTTGGCCCTGATCTTGTGTGTGGGTAGACTTGCAACCCAGGAGAGCCCCTCTGAAGTCAATGGGACTCCAGGGGGGTGCAGCAGTCCACCCATGGACTGTCAGTTATGGGACTGGGGTGTTTGATAGGAGCTCTTAATCACAGACATGGGACACAAGAAATTAAGTCCCTCAACCAAAAACACAATTAGACACAAACTTAGTTCTGATGTCACTACTGCTCCACCATAATATGCAAAATGAATGGGAAAGGCTAGAATTTGAATTAAAGCCACAGTCTGCACTGGAAGGGATGTAGAGGGGAGATTATATATATAATACAGGCACAGAACTGGGACTCAGGAGACCTGAGTTCAATTCCTGGCTCTGCCACTGGCTGCTGTGTGACCTTCAGCAAGTCACTTTAACCTCACGGTGGCTCAGTTTCTTTATCTGTAAAAGAGGCATATGACGCTGACCTCCTTTGTAAAGTGCTTTGAGATGTACGGGTGAAAAGGACTATATAGAAATTAGGTATTATTATATTATTTCAGTGGGAGCTCCCAGGAGGAATTCTGATTGACTCAGCCCCAAAGTGCAAGCTGCAGCAGAAGCACTGTCACCCTGGTGCAGAATGTAGCATGCACTCCCTCCTGTGATTTGATGGGTCCAGGACAGCTCTGGCCCTGCTGTCATCCCAGTCCTTGTGGGGGGAGGCTAGCAATGTTAGCTGTGCATACTGTTTGCATTCCCAGCAACAGTATGGCTGGTCCATTCCACAAAGGGACAAGAGGGAGGGAGGACAAAGGCTGTTTTTGCTCCCATAGTGAAGCCTTGCAGGGCCAACTACAATCCAGCCCTGAGTTTGTAAACAAACAAGACTTCTGAAGTTCCATTGCTTGTTTATGTCCAAGATTATTATGGATACAGTATTCAGAATTTGCCAGGAAATCTTTATACTCATGGTCCATACAGTTTCTTATTTCCATATTAAAGTTTCATTAACTCCCTGCACAGCCCAGAATGTTAACTAGATGCTGAGTGATCTGGCTCTTGCATTTTAGATAAGTGCTGTACAGCCCAAGAGTTGGGGAGAATAAGAGTGAAAAACTTTGCAAAACTTTGGTGAAAAAGCAAGTCAGGCTCATTTTGTTTTAAAATCCCAGATCCTGAAAGGCAAATCCTACTCCCACCTCTGTGGGTGCAGAGAGCGCCAAAACTACTGCTGTTCCATGGCCCTGGGGTGGGGCGGAGCAGGAGGCGGGGGGCTTTTGAAGGGTATATGCAATCCCAGTGCACGAAGAGCCTAGCTCCAGAGGACTCTCAGTGAAGTCACACAGCTGCTCTTTGAGGACATGGCAGGGAAGGATGTCATGGAAGGATCCATGACTCTAGCTTTTTTCCTGTCCTACCTCTTTACCGTTGGTAGAGGAGGGATACAGAAGATAGGCAGAAGCTGTATTAGGTTGGAGTATCAGCAGCAGAGTGGCTTCACTCCTGTTTTGTGGCATGGAAGGGACAGTAGTAGGAAGATTTTTTTTTTTCTTTTCTATTTAGACCCTTCTCTTTGGTACATGCTGCAGGATTACAGGTACTTGTTTGTGCTGCATAATTTATGGCTTGAATACAAGAACTTGAATGTCCAATTTTAATGCTGAATTAATACAGTTAAGAGTGAAATGACACTGCTCTAAACTGCATTTTATCCCACCTCTGCGAAGTAACAGTGTAACAATGTATAACAGAAGAACACAACTTCACCTTTTGGTATAACCTGTTTCATACAAAATGGGCCCCAGAATGTTTTGCAGAATTAAGTGTCCCAAGTCCCATATTCCCCTCTCCATCCATATGCAGAGGGGAGCTTGATCTTGGTGAAGGGGAAGTTCTGTCTCTGCAGCATGTATCTTACAAACTTCCTCTGGAGAATTTTAGTTCCAGGGTGTTAGAAGGGATGAGTCAAGTGGTGGGGGGGGGGGGAAATCAACTGGTCTCAGTTTCTCCACCTCGCTGCCACCACTTGAAGTACAATGCTCAGGAACAAAAATGAGTCAAAAATTATGGCCACAAAGCAAATGTCAAGAAACAAGGCCTCCATGTGATGGCCCTGCGCCACCATCAGATCAGTGTCTTCTCCCAGCTGAAGACCTAGCTGCTGCTTTGGCGGGCTGGAGGGGAGAAGAGGTCAAACCCCAACCCTCTCAACAGAAAAATTACCAGGCAACTCTCTAAACTGAATCCAAGTTTCTTTTCCCATGTGTGGCTTACTCCTGTGTAGGGAAGAATAGCTCTTCCTTTTTATGTTTAATATTTGCTTTTGAAAACTCCACTCTGTGTGCTAAAAGTATTCAGCATTGACCTAACTTTGCTGCCACTGAAGTCAATGGGAGTTTTGCTATTGACTTTAGGGAGCAGAGTTAGGCCAGTACTGAACCCTTCTGAAAAGGCCAGCCAGTGTTTTAGCAGAGCAGAACAAAGCCAAACCACACTAAGGAGCTTACTTTTTCCTTTGAATCACTTTGTTGCCTGAAGATATCTCTGACGTCAGGAACCTGGTACGGCTTGTTTTTTTTCCTCAGGGTTTGTGAGACAGTCTCCACTCGCTTTTGTACTGCTGCTGTCTGAGTTCGCGTCAATGTGGACAGAAACACCATGCTGTCTAGGGAATCTCCTGTGCTCTCACCAAAAAGGTTTGACAGCCCAGCTTCCTTTAACCACTCTTCTTCCAATTCTCCCTCTGTGCCAGGAGAGAAGAGAAAAATCAAAGGACATGAATGCTAGATTTTGGGTCTGAGCTCTGTAGATGAGCACAGTGGGTTAAAGTCACACAGTGTAGTCTGTATGAACCTACAGGAAAAGGTCCAGGAGGATCTGCAAGGGGAGAGCAATTCTTAGCATGGTCACACATTATATTAAGGGGACGCTTATGGTGTCTAAACAGTTAATAGGTGATTAACCTTTTTTAAAAAAATATATATATATATATATTTTACTGTAGATTATGATAGAGTCTGACAAGTCAACAGGTGGTTTATAACAGTCTATAGCACCTTCTGCGGAGGTGCTTATAACGATCTCTCTCGTAACATGCTTATTAATTTTATGAATTAATCCTTCATAAGCCATTTACAAACATGACCCTTACTGCTCTTCACTGTTTCAACTTCTAACTAAGCAGTAAAGATCTGTTTCTTTGACAACTGTCCCTATTGCAGTGGAGGGGGTGGATGGGAGGAAGCTTGAAAGCCTTTAATCAGCACCACTTTATTTATAGTTCAGTGCTCAATCTTTTTATACCATTAACTTAAATTTGTTTGCCTTGTTGTTTTTTTAGTACATTAATTCCTATAGTTTTTCACTAGTGTGATCTAGTTCAATTTGATCAGGGGTGATTCAATCTAATAGGCGATTTTAATGCCATTTTTAATTAATTATCTCTACTGATGCCGTCTCTAATCTATACTGGATATCCAGCAAGATGATCACTGCTTTGTTGTTTCTAACTGATAATGTGTCTTTTATTGACTGTTCATTGCAGAAAGGCAGAAGGCATATGTTAATTATTGCAATTGACCAAGAGTGTAATATAACCTATACTCTTCAAACACATTTTTACATAATGGTGCTGGTTTAAAAATTGCTACCAAACCCTGTACTGATGTGGAGTGGATTGTACTGACCTTTGATGTTGCCCTCAAATTTTTAATGGTCATTAAGTATACAGAGCTGGATTCTCATCTCAGTTAAGTCAATGGAGTAGCCCTGGATTGACATCAGTTTATCTGAGATATGAATCTGGCACATACTCTTCAATATGGTTATTCATTGTAGCCTAGTTTCTCTTAAACCCTGGTGAGCATCTTTGTATTCATGGACAAGTGAAAGAGTAGAGCTCTCACTGAACAGCGGTAGAGTCTGTATTACGAATTTGTTACTGCATTGGGGCCATAGCCTGAACTTCTTACTCTGCCAAAACTCCCCATTGACTTGGAGTTTTCCCCAAGCAGGAAGTTCAGAATTTGGAGTAAGGACTAGAAACAAGGTATCTGTAGCGTAGTTTGTTACCTTCTTCTGAAATCCCACCCTCAGGTAAAAGTGCCTAAGGGAGCTAGTATGAGCACGAGGCCCCCTGAAAGTCTATGAGACTTGTGCTCTTAACTCATTGATCATCTTTGAAAATCCCATCCCAAAACTTTAATTTACCATTTTCAGAATTGTGTGTGTGTGTGGGGGGGGGTTTCCTAACAATTTTGTATCTTCAGGGGAAGCACACACCATACTGTTGAAAATAAATCCTTACTTTACATTTACATTACTTTTACATTCTGGTATTCAGGGCTTTGGATATTTATCGGAAAAGTCGGCGGTTGCCATATTGGATCAGTCCACCTCGTCCATAATCCTGTCTCCGACAGGAACTGGTACCTGATTTTTCACAGGAAGGTCTAAAACCCCCATCATAGATTATACCTTGTCACAACTGTAGGAGTTGTTGCTTCTTAAACCCAGGCAGTCAGTGGTTGGCTTCTTTTCTGAAGCATGAGATTGTATGCCTATTATGCAATTTTATCTGACCTATTGTAATTACTAATTGTATTAACAAATCCTTTTCTTCTTAAATACAAGAATATAAATCTGTCTATAAAGCTTAAACTAGTATAATTTGAAAATAAAGAACATCTCGAAATACCTTTTAAGGAAAATAAAACTGGTATTTTATCTCCTCTGGCATAACGCTCTAAGGACAGATTTTTTTTTTTTTTTTTTTTTTTTTAATCAGCCACTAATTTTGGGTACCTCATTTTTTGGGTGTCCAATTTAAGGCACCCAAGGCCTGGTTTGTAGAAGTGCTGGGTAGCTCCTATTGTCTCATTTGGAGTTGTTGGGTCCTCAGCACCTCTGAAAATAAATCCTAAGGTGTCTCAAAATCAGGGGCCACTAAAATAATCGTTCACCAAAATGTTACCATCAGGCTCTTTCACCACAACCACTTCTTGCTCTCTATGATTATTTTTGCTGGTTTCATGGATGTTTTCAAGTTCTTTCCAATAGTCATCCATAGACAACTCATCCAAGGAATCCTGGGAACTTGAGCGGTCCATTTGTGGCCTCTCTGTGGACTTCTTAGAGTTGTCATGGTTCATTGTATACTGGCCAGATCTGCGGCTATAAGAATACACAAACAAATTAATCTTCAGTAAATAATTCAGAGTGCAAGATATAGTGATATCAATACAGATAGTATTAACTGACAAAGATATAAAAGCAAACTTAACACTGAAATGAACAACAAGACACTAATTACACTGTCTGGTATGTTTTAAATTAACATCTTCACTATGCACATCTTCTAAATCTGGAAGCCCACTAGAGCATTTTCATGGAGGCCAAGTATTGGGGGGAAGGGAGGAGAGAATGGATTCCAAGTTTACTGAAATTAATCTGAGTTTTATTAAAAGTTTCACTAGTTTTAACAATATCCCAAATTTAGCTCCACTGATGTTCAATAACAGGAGATGTTTTTCCAGTAACTAGCAATCATTTCTTCTCCAGCTCTGCTATGAATTACATCTCTGTCCATGAGTGTCTGCATATAAAGATAAACTTCTAAAATATGAGCAAATTCCCAAGCTGCTTGATAATTAAATGAGGAAGTGCTTGGTATTCAAATTGTGGATAAGGCATTACCTATGCAGCTCCTACTGATGAAGATATTGACTACTTGTCCTCAATAACATTCAGAAGAGGCAAGGTTCATGGCCTAATACAACTGTTCTGGCTGAGAGGGAGGGGAGTTTTTACATTAATACATGTTGAAATTTATGAATAACCTAAAACATCAATTTTGCTACTGACAAAGTATACTAAGCCAGGTTTTCCCATCCAAAAAACATGCTAATCATAGAATATTAGGGTTGGAAAAGACCTCAGGAGGTCATCTAGTCCAATCCCCTGCTCAAAGCAGGACCAACCCCAACTAAATCATGCCAGTGAGCCCCCTGTCGAGCCAGGCCTTAAACACCTCTAAGGATGGAGATTCCACCACCTCCCTAGGTAACCCATTCCAGTGCTTCACCACCCTCCTAGTGAAATAGTGTTTCCTAATATCCAACCTAGACCTCCCCCACTGCAACTTAAGACCAGTGCTGCTTGTTCTGTCATCTGCCACCACTGAGAACAGCCGAGATCCATCCTCTTTGGAACCCCACTTCAGGTAGTTGAAGTCTGCTATCAAATCCCCCCTCACTCTTCTCTTCTACAGACTAAATAACCCTAGTTCCCTCAGCCTCTCCTCATAAGTCATGTGCCCCTGCCCCCTAATCATTTCCGTTGCCCTCCGCTGGACTCTCTCCAATTTGTCCACATCCCTTCTGTAGTGGGGGGGACCAAAACTGGACACAATACTCCAGGTGTGGCCTCACCAGTGCCGAATAGAGGGGAATAATCACTTCCCTCGATCTGTTGGCAATGCTCTTACTAATACAGCCCAATATGTCATTGGCCTTCTTGGCAACAAGGGCACACTGCTGACTCATATCCAGCTTCTCGTCCACCGTAATCCCCAGGTCCTTTTCTGCAGAACTGCTGCTTAGCCAGTCGGTCCCCAGTCTGTAGCGGTGCATGGGGTTCGTCCTTCCTAAGTGCAGGACTCTGCACTTGTTGTTGTTGAACCTCATCAGATTTCTTTTGGCCCAATCCTCCAATTCATCTAGGTCACTCTGGACCCTATCCCTACCCTCCAGCATATCTACCTCTCCCCCCAGCTTAGTGTCATCTGCGAACTTGCTGAGGGTGCAATCCATTCCATCATCCAGATCATTAATAAAGATGTTGAACAAAACCAGCCCCATGATACTGCTTGATACCGGCTGCCAACTAGACATTGAGCCGTTGATCACTACCCATTGAGCCTGATGATCTAGCCAGCTTTCTATCCACCTTATAGTCCATTCATCCAATCCATACTTCTTTAACATGCTGGCAAGAATACTGTGGGAGACCGCATCAAAAGCTTTGCTAAAGTCAAGATATATCACATCCACCACTTTCCCCATATCCACAGAGAACAGTTATCTCATCATAGAAGGCAATCAGGTTGGTCACCATGACTTGCGCTTGGTGAATCCATGTTGACTATTCCTGATCACCTTTCTCTCCTCCAAGTGCTTCAAAATGGTTTCCTTAGGGACCTGCGCCATGATTTTGCCGGGGACTGAAGTGAGGCTGACCGGTCTGTAGTTCCCTGGGTTCTCTTTCTTCCCTTTTTTAAAGATGGACACTATAGTAGTCTTTTTCCAATCATCCGGGTCCTCCCCCGATTGCCATGAATTTTCAAAGATAATGGCCAATGGCTCTGCAATCACATCAGCCAACTCCCTCAGCACCCTTGGATGCATTAGATCTGGACCCATAGACTTGTGCATGTCCAGCTTTTCTAAATAGTCCGTAACCTGTTCTTTCACCACTAAGGGCTGCTCACCACCTCCCCATACTGTGTTGCCCAGTGCAGCAGTCTCGGCGCTGACCTTGTCTGTGAAGTCAAAGGCAAAAAAAGCATTGAGTACTTCAGCTTTTTTCACATCACCTGTCACTAGATTGCCTCCCCCATTCAGTAAGGGTCCCACACTTTCCCTGACCATCTTCTTGTTGCTAACATACCTGTAGAAATCCTTCTTGTTACCCTTCACATCCCTCGCTAGCTGCAATTCCAATTGTGCCTTGGCCTTCCTGATTACACCCCTGCATGCTCTAGCAATATTTTTATACTCCTCCCTTGTCATCTGTGCAAATTTCAACTTCTTTTAAGCTTCCTTTTTGAGTTTAAGCTTACCGAAGATTTCACTGTTAAGTCAAGCTGGTCGCCTGCCATATTTGCTATTCTTTCTGCACATTGGGATGGCTTGTTCCTGCGCACTCAATAAGGCTTTAAAATATAGCCAGCTCTCCTGGACTCCTTTCCCCCTCATATTAACCTCCCAGGGGATCCTGCCCATCAGTTCCCTAAGGGAGTCTAAGTCTGCTTTTCTGAAGTCCAGGGTCTGTATTTTGCTACTCTCCTTTCTTCCTTTTGTGAGGATCCTGAACTCAACCATCTCATGGTCACTGCTGCCTAGATTGCCACCCACTTCTACTTCCCCTACCAATTCTTCCCTGTTTGTAAGCAGCAGGTCAAGAGAAGCACGGCTCCTAGTTGGTTCCTCCAGCACTTGTATCAGGAAGTTGTCCCCAACACTCTCCAAAAACTTCCTGGGTTGTCTGTGCATTGCTGTATTGTTCTCCCAGCAGATGTCAGGGTGATTGAAATACCCCATTAGAACCAGGGAATGTGATCTGGAAACTTCAGTTAGTTGTCTGCCATACTGAACAGTTATTTCCATAAACATAGTGCTTCCTTTGAACTGGACCCTGAGCGACCAATCACAGAGGAAAGATGGACTGGTAATTAGTGCGCTAGTCTAGGACTTTGGAGATCTGGGCTCAAGCCTCTGCTCTGCCACGGACTTAGTGTGACCTTGCAGTGTTAGCTTGTGGCATAACTTGAATGTTGCCTCTAACCGGACTCTCCTCTGCACATACAAATCACTAGCTCAAGTTAAATGGCTTTTTAAACTGTGAGCGAGCTGGCCCATCAGTGGATGTGGGTTAAACTGCGAGTGCTGCTGATGCTGGAGCTAGCAATGAAGTGGGGACTTCGCTACACTATGCCACTTTCCAATCACTGTGGGCAGCCCGAGTGGCGTTTTGCAGTGTGGTTACTCACACTCGAACTAGCCTAACTCAAGAGGAGTTAACCAGTGTAGATAATTCGAGCTAACGCTGCAGTGAGGATGAGTCCACTGTCTCTCTGTGCCCCGGTTATCTGCCTGTAAAATTGGGATAACAGTACTTTCCTACCTCAGTGTTGAGGATAAACACATTAAAGATTGTGAGGTGCTTAGAAACTATGGGCTTGCCAAACACCAGCTTGCCACGCAGTAACATCCTATGTGGACATTTTCAAATAGTGCCAAGCCACACTCTGGGACTTCCTGTGAGCGATAACAGCGTCCACATGGACTTTGCTGCACAGCAACCTGGTGCGTTGCAGATTCACACCCTGGCTTGCTGCACAGTAACCTGCAGTGTTGACAAGCCCTAAAATGGACAGAATCAAGTTATTTTATAAATATATCCCATTCTGACAAAGTTTCAGTGTATCGTGGGGGGAGAGGTTATACAAGACACGCTGCTCATTTTGAAGACTGGCTTTCTCTGTCACAAAGCACCATCTGTTTCTCCATAAAAACGTTCGAGTAGTAAAATTTCTGCTATTATATAAAACTAAATTTTTGGCTTAAGGACTGGCTGAAAATAACTGCTACAAATCACTAAATTTCTGTTGTTTATCTCCTCAAAACATGAAGTTTGCTTAGTGAATTATATGAGTAATGTGTTCATTCTGACTGGCTGCAGCTGAGTTCAGTGGAAAGTATTGTTTGCCTCTAATGAACCAGCTAGATAGCATCTGGATATGTAAATCTCTGCTTTCTGATTGCATTAAGAGATGAGTATGAACTTTATCTCCCATATGTAAATTTAAATTAAAAAAAAATCAAAAGCATCACTACTATTTTTTTCATTGCCTTAATGGGAGAAATATCCAGATATTTCCAACTAAGACATTCAGAATGAATGTAACAGCCAAATCACTTTATGCTGTAATGAAGCCAGATCTTCAAAGATAAAATAGGAACATCCTGGGTCAGTTCTTGAATGGGATATCTCCAAGGGTTTGTGGAAAGTTGAGGACTTGATACAGTAGATAGAAATTTCCCCCCGATTTTGTTCTGGACTGTCTATATTGAATTTCATCTGCCATCATAATGTTCACTCAGCTAGCTTTGTTAGGTCCCTCTTTACTTCCTTGCAGGCTTCTCTATGGGTGACCTAAATAATTTCATCTGCAAATTTTACCACTGCTGTTGTCCTCTTGTCCTCATTTTCCAGATAAGTAATACATGTTAAATAATACAGTCTTAGTAAGATTCCTTGGGATACCCTACCATTAACCTCCTTCCATGCTGAAAATTGACAATATATTCCTACCCTGTTTTCCATCTATTCACAAGTTTCTAGTCAAGACAAAAGTTTGCCTCTCACTGGATGACTGCTTTCTTAATAGGTTTTTTTAACAGCTCAACCACTCTCTCTAATTCTTTCAGTACTCCTGGATTGATACCACCTGATATTGGATTTTAAGGGTTTGATCTTGCTCCCACTGAATTATCAGTTTGTTCTAGGATAGTATGTCCCCTTTAACGCCTCAATCCCTGACACTGCCTCTTCTTTATTACCTTCAACAACAAGCTTTGGGATAGCGATCTTCCTTAGTAACACTATCTATGGTAAAGAATTTTTTAAGGGTGCATTTTTTGCTTGAATAAACTTTTTTGTCTTGCCATTCATCCACATGCTTTTCCTTTGCCTTCCTGCTTCCTTTATTGTTTAAAGCTGTGCACAATTTTTATGACCTTAATGATAGTGTGTGTGGTTTTTGTGGGGACAGGGGGAGTTAACACCACTATAGTTAAGGTTGTTACGGTTTGCTAAAGTAGCCCTCATGATGAGTCTAAGAAATGTATTTAGCTTTTGTTTCTTGTCTCTTTCTAGCTTGCTTCTTCACTATTTTTAAACTCACCCTTCCAATATAGTTTGATAGTACAGTCCTAGATTTTGGTACAGTCCAGTAAACAATTGTTCAGAACTATAATTAACAATTTTTGGAAAGTGAAGAAATCTTTTACATTTTAAGTGGTAGAAAAGGAGAAAGGGAAAACGGCTGATTAAAATGTTACATTGAGTGAGCTGCTACCTCCAGATTTGCTTAAATAGTAAGAGTGAAATCCTGGCCCCATAAAGCCAATGGCAAAACTCCTATTGACTTCCGCAAAGATTTCATCCTACGGGTGCAAAGTTCACTACTATGTCATTCAAGTTACAGGTAATCCTTCCTGCCAGTTGAATACACTAACCAGCCAACAAACTGATACACAATTCCAGGAAGGAAATACAGATGAAATGGGTTATACAAGGGTTTCGGGACAACTTTAAAAGTCCTACATGTATGTGTGTCCAATTCATGATTTCTTTTATACCATATGTGCCTTTGCAAATTTGATTGGCCTGCCTCCTCCAAAGATGAATACTTTTGGCTTGAGCAAGAAATTGCATGGCGGGGAGTGTAAGTGTTTGCAGGTTGCTACCTATCCACACAAGGTACAGGACATTCCAAACACTTATAAACACTAGGCTAGTGTCCCAAGGTTGGCTTTTGCAAGGCAAAAAAAAAAAAAAAAAAAAAGAGAGGTATTAAACTTGAGGCTGTTGCAATGCATTGTTAGTTTATGATCAGTTACATGTACCTCCAGGATCACAGATGACTGATAACTATAATGAGTAGATCCAGTAGCAGGTAGCTGGAGGATTTTGGGAAAAGGCTATCCCAATAAATGCACCTTTCATGTGTCTGGTTAGACATCTGTGACCTTTGTCATGGGTCTGGAACTTGCCATTGTGATCCATCCTCTTGTGACTTCTTGCTATAATGAGATGTTCATGGGGTTACACTTGAAAAGCACTCAGAAGCTAAAGCTGATGCAGGATGCGGCTGTGCACCTGCCTAGCAGGTTTAGCATCAGAAAGATACTGGACTCCTAAGCAACTGCACTAGCTTCCTGTTTCCTTCCTTGTATAGCTCAGGGTGCTAGCTTTGATCTCTAAAGCCCTTAGTGGTTTGAATCCATCTTAAACACAGTTTCTGTCCTCAAACTGCAGCAGCAGGTGAGGGTAACATTTGAGCTAAGAGTCCCTTAGTTAGCTAACTAGGCATTCAGTGGCAGCCCTTCCCTTCCGAAACTCACTCCTCCTACTGGGCCAACAGAGCACAGTTAACCTTCAGGGGGAAGTGTGAGCAGAAGAAATAGATAAAAGGAATCAGACCTCGAAGCTTATTGTGGGTCTAAGGTGACTCTGGCCCTACTGAACATTTTGTAGAAGTCTGCAATCCTCTGCTACATTTTCAAGTGTTCACCGTATTGGTAAAACAAATGAAGTCCCCTATATAGGAGCTTCACACTGCCAATGACAATCCTGCATCTGAGATTTATACAAAATGCTAAAGCCTCTCTGTCCAAGGCTCCAGGAACTTTTGCCATGTATTAAAAATATAGTCAACACCCTGTAATTCTTGGGGTCAGTTACATTCATCACACGAGCAATAGGCAGAAACATCAGTCAAACTGAGCCAGAAACGATGAGAGACAGAACTATGGAAAACAAGCAATGCTGCAGGCTCCAAAGAAGAACGGCTGTTAGAGCTGCCTAGACATAGATCATCTGGTCTTGTCCTGCCGTCTCCCTCATCCTACCTCCAAAATTCCCCTCCACCGCCTCAGAAGAATCCCCTTTGGAGGTGGGTTCTTTTGTGAATGAGGTACACATTTCTGCACCAGTTCCAGGCATCCTGGTCTCTGCATGTCCAGTGTGCAGAGGCACAAGTAAGAAAAGTATTTTTAATGTAAAAGAAAAAAATTAGTGGCAGAAATCCAATCTCATCTGCAAGTATACAAGGGTGGAGTCAGAGATGTGTTTAGAATATTTCATTCTATACTCACAGCAAAGCTTTTTTCTGGCAAAAAATTATGATGGAAAAAAATTGTCAAAATGTAGCATATGCCCCAGGTCGGGAAGCTGCCCAAAGCATTCTGGAGGACTGCTTTCTTAAAAGCAATCAGACACAACACACCTGGATAAGCACTAAGCTCACTCCACTATGAGTAGGGCCCTACCAAATTCACAGCCATGAAAAACATGTCACAGACTGTGAAATCTGGTCTTCCCCCATGAAATCTGGTCTTGTGTGCGCTTTTACCCTATGCTATGCAGATCTCACGGAGAAGACCAGCATTTCTCAAATTGGGGGTCCTGACCCAAAAGGGAGTTGCGGGGGGGGGGAGGGTAGTCACAAGGTTATTTTAGGGGGTTGCGGTATTGCCACCCTTACTTCTGCACTGCCTTTAGAGCTGGGTGCCCAGAGAGCGGCGGCTGTTGGCCAGATGCCCAGCTCTGAAGGCAGCGTCCTGCCAGCAGCAGCACAGGAGTAAAGGTGGCAATACCATACCATACCATACCATACCATCCTTATTTCCCCAGCTGCCCAGTTCTGAAGGCAGCAGCACGACCAGCAGCAGCGCAGAAGTAAGGGTAGCAGTCCCGCAATCCCCCCTACAATAACCTTGCGACCCCCATCACAACTCCTTTTTGAGTCAGGTTCCCTGCAATTACAACACCATGAAATTTCAGATTTAAATAGCTGAAATAATGAAATTTATTATTTTAAAACTCCTATGACTGTGAAATTGACCAAAATGGACCATGAATTTGGTAGGGCCATAACTATGAGAATAGTAGAGTTGGTTGGAAAATAGAAATTTTCTGATTAAAAAAAACCTCCATGAAAACAAAAATAATTCTGTTTGTAAGTAAGTAAGTAAATAAAAAATAAAACCAAGAAAATGCCTAAAAATTTACCAAAACATCAAAAATATCCGGGTGTTCAGTTTTCCACCAAAAGAAATTTGAGGGAAGCAGCCACTTTTCATGAAAACTTTCCATCAGAAAAAAATTCAGTCGGTCCTAGAAAATACCATCACTTCCAAGTAATCTTAAAAGAAGGGATCTATTTAGAGTACCACTTCACTTAGAGGAAAGAATATAGACAGTTTTAACTGTCATCTCCATTCAAACCCTAGCAACATCTACTTTCAGTCAAAATAAATATTTTGCTCTTTAAAGAACTTGATTGGGAACAGTGTGATAATCATATCTAAAATTATATCATCTGTAGGCTCAGTTCTGCCCTCTGATAAATGGGCACAATGCCCATTATAGTCAGTGAGACTTTCGCCCGCTTATCTGAGGACAAAATTTGACCTCAGCTATAAAATAATTGTTCTATATGCTTTAGCTCTGTTAATAGATTGCAATGCAAGTGTGCTTATCTTCTTTCCCCACTAACTGGAGAAGTATTCATTTATTTGAACTATCAAGGACATGGGGACAAGCACTGCTCTTTTGGGGAACCCAAGGGGGGGAAAATATCACTTCTTGTAATGAATAATATTCACTGTGCCCTTTGTACAATTATGAGGCCACAATTTACACGAAAAGAAAAAACTGATTCAGATGATTCAGACTGGCATTGTTAAACATTAGTTATGCTAAGAACTAAAGTGAGAAGAAATGAGTATAAATATTATCTCAGGCTTTTCCTTTGGCATTTGGCTGCTTGCCTTTCTCAGCCTGTAAGATAAATATGACCCTTAACATTAGTTGGTGTCTTATACACTCATAACAGCAGTTTTTTTTTCCTTCAAATTCTTGAGGCCTTTATTTTGATCTCACAGCTGTTCTAAACTGATTGAGCTCTATTGATTTCAGTGAAATTACTCCTGAATTACACTGGTCTGAAATCAAACTCTTCCTGAGTGTTTCTTGATCATCTCCTTCTCAGTGGTTCATATCTAGCATCAACAGAATTCAAAGCACACTGAGTGTTAGCTAGGTAGCTTCTCAGTGTTAGTGACTGCTTGAGAATTACCAATTAATAAAAAGGTGCCATATTACTGGATTTCTATGTTTCATTCAGCTCACTGAAGGATAACTCTTCCTTGGGTTTTATTTTTTCCCCCTTTATAAAACTGGGCATTGTGGGTTTTTTAGGATAAAGTTGTTGGAAGAAATAGGTTTTTTGCTAGTTTCATAGTACTAGCTACCAAATGAGGATTTTGGGGATGGTTTTTAATGATATTTAATGGCAAGCACTTTTAATGTTTGAAGTATTGGGCGAATAAAAGATATTACCTCACCTACCTCATCTCTCTCAGCACCTTTAATGGTCATGAAAGCAACAGACTAATAGCATGTGGCTGAACCAGGAAATGTAGACTGGCGTAGTAGTAGTATAGTATATTATTGGTAATACTGCAGTTAAGCCTAGGGACTCCAAGCAAGGATGGTGTAGTAAACAGAAGATTGCTAGAAGTAGCAAAAAGAAGACAATCCCTGAGCCTGTAATCAAGGTTTATGACTAGGGTGACCATATTTCCCTATGCTGAATACGGGACACCTGGTAAAATTACTCGTATTCAAGCAAGTTCAATGGCAATCAATCAGAACTATGCAGTACAAGCGTTCAAATTAACATCAAGTTGACTGAACCCCTGTTAAAAAGAAATACTGCGGAGTTGGATTCTTTTTATTTACCTTCTGATCTTTAAGGCTTTAGGGTTCACACAGGGAGGGGTGACACACACATCCCTCCCCTCTCCCCCCCCCCCCGCCACACACACAGGGAGATGTCTCACACACACATATTCCCGTACACCTCTCTCACATGGGGGGGGGGTGCGGGGGGGAGTGACCGACCGATCCGACCCTCCCTGCCTGGCACTCTCTGGCCTCCATGCCTGGCTGGGCCCCTGGGATGGACTCGCCTCTCCTGGTACCTGGCACCACGTCTTCCTGAGGCAACACGAGGGGGGGGGCACGCAGGGTCACGTATCTCCCTCTCCAGATTTCAGCCAGGGCTCACTCCAGAATATGATCAGCGGCAGCCTTTCAGCACTGTGCAGGAGGGAAGGGACGGGAGCTGCAGGACAGGAGAAGTGGAGTAAGGGATGACCTGGCCTGTGTCTTTGCAGAGCTCATCTCTTAGGAGGACCCGCCAGTACTGATGAGGGAGAGACAGAAAATACGGGACAATTTTTTTAAAGAAAAAGTCAGGACACCTGCAGGAGGGCTTAAATACGGGACTGTCCCTTTAAAAACAGGACATCTGCACACCCTAATTATGACAAGATACAACCGATGAATGAAACAAATGGGGACAGAGAAGGCGGGAGGATGAGGTAACAGTAGCGCAGGCATGTTTTGCATAATAATCAGTAGTCTCTTCAAGTTTTTACTACACAGGGAATCTATCAATGCTCTACAACAAGGGTAGGCAACCTATGGCACGCGTGCTGAAGGCGGCACACAAGCTGATTTTCAGTGGCACTCCCACTGCCCGGGTCCTGGCCACCGGTCCGGGGGGCTCTGCATTTTGATTTAATTTTAAATTAAACTTATTAAACATTTTAAAAACCTTATTTAATTTACATACAACAATAGTTTAGTTATATATTATAGACTTCGAGAAGGAGACCTTCTAAAAACGTTAAAATGTATTACTGGCACGCGAAACCTTACATTAGAGTGATTAAATGAAGACTCGGCATACCACTTCTGAAAATTTGCCGACCCCTGCTCTAAAATCTGGCTTAAAACATCTGTTATTCCAGTCCTGGACCTCTCTTGAACAGAGAATTAAATGATGTAATGGTTTTGTGATGTACAGAAATGGAGGCTATCTAATTAATTTCTGATTTTGATCTGAGTTCAGTGGACAAATGGGTTTAAACCTGTTAGTCTGGCTCAGTAAGGGCTGGAACCATAGCCACTGAAGTCAATGACTCTTCCACTGACTTCCACTGGGCTTTGTATCAGGCTCTAATTATTGCTCCTACCAGACTGAATGTTTCATGCTCCTACCAGACTGAATGTTTCATGAAACCTTTATTTACTTTAGTAATCGTTTATCAGTGAGATAAAGAAGAAACAAAAATTCACCAATCATATTTGTTTTCCATGCCAGCATTTAGTCAGTTTTACAATCCTGTATCAGGCCCTTTAAATTCCACTGAATCTTTGTAACCAGAAAGTATGAGCAATCAACATTTAAACACAATTTGTAGTGTTAAAAATATATATTTGCATTATTTTTATATATATATATAAAAATAATGCAATCTATTAAACTAGGTGAATTCTATGTAAATAAACAGGATAACTGTCAAATATGATTAACTATCATTGTGATTGTAATAATTAGCAACTTTCCTGATGCAAGAATTTCACAGAACCATAATTGACATGATACAAAGTGTCTGGATATAATCCCGGCCTTTACAAAATGGTGCCTGAGTGGTATTGACATAGATGTAGAAAACAAAATGATTTTGAGATTTGTGTACGTGCATCATCTTCCCATCCTCTTGGGCAGTGCTAGCCTTTCAGATAAACTCAGCAGAACATCAGTATCTGTCTAGGAGTCTCACAAGACCCTTATTACTATAGTAACTGAACACCTCACAGTCTTTAATGTAATTATCCTTTCAACATCCCTGAGAGGTAGGGCTGTGCAATTATCCCCATTTTACATATGGGGAACTGAGGCACAGAGAAGGCCATGTGATTTGCCCAATGTCACCCAAAAATGTCTCCACAAGAGCAGGTTACTGAACTCAGGTCTACTCAAGTCCTAAATTAGTGCCTGAACCAGTGGCCCATCCTTCTATCCACCAGTCTGCTAACTTGTACAACACGACAGAAAAATTAAATGTGACTAAATCCATCTACAGCATGTAAGTTATAAAATGCCTGTACTGAATGGCTAAATTCTGGCCCCCTTGAAATCAATAGTTTTGCAACTGACTTCAATGCTGTTTTTGTTTATATTATGGGAGCAGCTAGAGGTGCCCCATCAAAATGGGGGTCCCATTGCATTAGGCACTGCACACACATGGAGAGATAATCACTGGCCCAAAGATTTCATTACTAGTAGCTGAAAGCCTGTGCTGTTGCATGTGTGTAATTCATAAAGTTATGTATGTAAAAAAGCCAAAAATGTCTGAGAGATTAAAAATTGGACGGTAACAGACTGCAAATCCTGGGGAAGACTGAATCTGGTGATATTATGAACAAAAAGAGCCCTCCCCATGCTTGTAGCTGTTTCCATCACTTCACCCAGAGACATTCTAGGCTTCAGAGGGAAGTTTGGGGTTAGTGTGTGTGCTGGTTGTGTTATTTTGCGTAGATGTGTTGATTTTTGTGGGGGGAGGGTGTGTGCTGGCAGAGTTGTGTTTGAGAGTTGTGTGGGCACACAGGTGTGACAATTAGGCCAAGTAATCTATGATCTGTGCAGTCTCCCTCAAACAGCCAATGAAATTGCATCCAAATTAGCTATAGAGTAATGGCATGATTGGCTGAGTTACTTCTGATATCACAAGTCTAGGACTCTTGGCATGACATAGTATGACAGACCCACACCAGTGGGGTACAGGAGTCTGGTAGAGGGCAAATATACTGGTCACTGGATGAGTAGTTTTCTGTTCCCTGAGTGACCAGAGCAGGGGCTGCACTAGAGTAATCCGGAACCTGCTAGAACCAGTTAAGGCAGGCAGGCTAATTAGGACACCTGGAGCCAATTAAGAAGAAGCTGCTAGAATCAATTAAGGCAGGCTAATCAGGGCACCTGGGTTTTAAAGGGAGCTCACTTCAGTTTGTGGTGTGAGTGTGAGGAGCTGGGAGCAAGAGGTGCAAGGAGCTGAGAGTGAAAGGGTAAGGGTGAGGGTGTGCTGCTGGAGGACTGAGGAGCACAAGCGTTATCAGACACCAGAAGGAAGGTCCTGTGGTGAGAATAAGGAAGGTGTTTGGAGGAGGCCATGGGGAAGTAGCCCAGGGAGTTGCAGCTGTCATGCAGCTGTTACAGGAGGCACTATAGACAGCTGCAGTCCACAGGGCCCTGGGCTGGAACCTGGAGTAGAGGGCGGGCCCAGGTTCCCCCCAAACCTCCCAATTGACCTGGACTGTGGGTTCTTCCAGAGGGGAAGGTCTCTGGGCTGTTCCCCAACCCACATGGTGAATCTCTGAGGCAAGAAAATCCACCAATAAGCGCAGGACCCACCAAGATAGAGGAGGAACTTTGTCACAATAGATACAGGCTTACTGTAGCTATACACGGCACAAATGTAATCTGTAATGTCAAAATGGCTGATAACTTTAAAAATTGGATGGTAACAGGCTGTGAAACCCAGTGATGATTCAACCTGGTGATATTCTGAACAAAGAGAGCTCTCAGCTATGCTTGCAGCTGCTTCCATCACTTCACACTGACTCTACAGACATTCTAGGCTTCAGAGTGACACAGGGTGACAATCCTGGAATCTCTTTATATAGACAGATGCGGGGGGGAAGAGAGAGTGGGAGTGGAAACAGAGGCACAGAGACGTGAAGTGTTTTGCCATAGTTCACATACCAGTAGAGTGGCAGAGCCAGGCACACATCCCAGGTCTCTGCAGTCCCAATCCACTGGACCATGCTGCTCTAGAGGATCAGGCTTTGACCTATAGTAAACTGAGAGTAAGCACTGTAGTATGTTTATGACAGGTTTCAGTTCTGGGTTTATAAATAGACTGAGTAGCACTCTTAAGAGTGCTATTCTGTTGATATATAAATTATGACATAAAGCAGTGATTCACGGAAGTGATTTAAATTTACCTACAGGCCAAGTTGTAATTGCCTTAACTAGATTTATATAAACATAAAAATGTTTGGAGATCCATTGTTCCATTCTGAAGTTATTCTATTTACTGAGCACTCAAATCAGAGTGAGGATGAGGTATTGTCTATATATAAAACAACAAACCAGTACTTTCCACTCTAAATAAAACCAGGAATGAAGAAGATTTGGGGAGGGAGGCAGTGTGGTCTAGTGGATAGCATACTGGACAGGGAGTCAGAAAATGTGGGTTCTATTCCACGCTAGTCACTGATCTGGTTTGTGCCCTTGCGCAGGTCACTTTGCCTTGTCTATTTAGACTGTAAGCTGTTTAGGGAGTATCATCTAGAAGGCCCAGCTGAAACCAGGAAACCATCTGTGCTAGGTGCTGTACAAACACACAAAGGTTCTTCTTGTGTGTTTGCACTGTGGCTACCACAATGGTGCCCTGATCTCAGCTGCGACATCTAGATGCCACTCTAATCCAGACGATCAGTAGTAAAGATAACATATGACCTTGAGTATGAGGAAGAGTTGACTGAAGAAATCCTCAGTGCTCAAAAAAAGGAAGTAGAAGAGACACTGCTGTGGAAGGGAGAAGATTCATACACTGAACCACTTTTTCTAACTGGGTGAAGTTTAGAAATTAAGGAATCTTTTTCTGGTACTTATACACAGTGTTGAAGATTATGCAGTCATCGCTTTAAGTGTCTTTTCAAGTCTCTTATTAAAGTTATCAAGCATGCAGCTGTCAGAGCTGGCTGTTCTGATGCTCTTGTACATAAGGCAATGGAGCAGTAACACTTCCACATTGAAGTTTATGAAGACGTTGTCGAATGTCTTTTTTTATATATATTAATGGCTCAACATATTAAAGATTCTGGTATGGTATTTGGAATCTCAATCTCCTGGCAAACGAAAGCGGATATCATCAGTGTTTGCGAGCAGCAGGCATGCCCTGGGTAATTGCTAGTTTAGAATCAGGTTGTGCACATTTGGGATCCAGCACAATGCTATGCTATTTCTTGCCCCCCTTTAAAATGCTTTATGACCTTTGGAAAGCATTAGAGAGATCTTATACCAAGACTGTTCACTTTTTTTTTTTTTGTTAGCCCTAGTCATCCATTACAGTGATTGTAACCTTTCTTTGCATTCCTTTCCATTACGTACCTTATTCTTTCCATTACCGACTGCAACTTCCCCGTTCTTCTTCCCAGTCCTTTCTAACAGACATACTTGAACATACCAGATAACAATTAGTTGATCAAAACCAAGAAAAAATGATCAGTTTCAGGATAACTGCACTGTATTCCCCCTCTGTGGTCCACTCCAGGAGCTCCCAGATCTCCAGCCAGCATCTGTCTCTCTGGGTAGGGCCCCTTATCCCACTCCCTTCTGACCTGGGAGGTTTTAAGGCTGCACAGCAACCTGTCATCCACTGTGATATCCCAGCAAACTAGTCTACCTAGAGGCCAGCACCTGTGCTCTGCTTTCTTTCTCCAAGGGCTATGAACAGTGTATTGCCAGCAGTTACAAGCAGGCAGGCCATTCACCTGGTTCTTAACCAGACAGTCCTGTTTTGGTAACCTTTGTCCCTATCCAGTACTGGATGCAGTTTTGTCTGGTATCAGAGCATGCTGCTCCTCCCTAGCTGGCATGAAGTTGCATGCACCATGCATGCTAGCTCTCACCACATGGAGGATGTCATTATGCAGAAAGTGCCACCCTGCCCCCGCTGGCAGCAGCAGCCCATGGCATGCTGGAAGTATCTGGATCTCTGGTGTTCTGAGGATGTATCAGTGGCCACCCTAGTTACAAGTTACCACACAGCTCTTTCTAAGCAAGCACCTTTATTCTTAAGGCAAAAAGCTTTACAGAGACAACATATAAAAACAACAGAAGTTCCTATATTCGTGCTAAAAGCTTACCAGAGATCACTCATCAGTCTGGTAGGTCACAGTTTTTCCAACCCTTCCGCAAGGGTTGGGACCCTTGCACAGAAGGTCCTGTCCATTTGCTGGATCAGAAAGAAGGCCCTGAGTCAGTTTAAATGTAGCCTTTTTATGCCAAAAGCCCTTTGTCTTCCTAGTCTCTGGAAACCGAGTTTGAACCAGAATATGAGAACTTTTCCAGGGGTGGTACTTCTCTGGAGGTATTTATAATGTGATTCAATGTAATCACTTCCCACTATTTTAGTTCCTGATGGAGCTGTGGTAACTATCGCCTATGGAATAGAAAACAATCATTCATATAATCACTGGCCCACCATGATACATAAATTTCATGCAGTGAGTTGCCCCAAAGATACTGCAGGCGGTTGCAATATCTGTCTCAGAGATTTCTGGTTAACTTACCCCTAGGCTCCTTCTCCCACAACTTTAGAGCTGTTGTAAAGCTATTTTGTGACCTTTTGGTAGTTGGCATTGTGAACGTCACTTGCAAGTTCAGGCTTGCCCAAGTCCACCTTCAGCTTAAAAGTAACAAGGTGGGGGGGGGGGTAGATCAGAAGCAGAGTAATGTTCACTTCTCAAATCTTTGGAAACAGTGTAGTAGTTTTACACTCACTTTGCACTTGCTTTGTAAATGACTACACAAGGTGCAAGGCAATGGAGGACCAGGCCCTTGGGTTTTCTAAATGCCATCAGCAGCTGTCAATGCTGGCTCAAAAATGCTTTGGAGATTAAAAGAACAATATAAATTCTTATTATTCGTTTACAATTTTCAAACACTAAATAGAAATGTGCCAAACTGAGATCTCGGGGGTTTTAGAAGCTTAGAGTTAGTGTGTCTGTTAGTATAACTACACTGCTGCCTGTCGATGCCTCATTAGTGCTCCGCAAGACTTGAATGCTGCTTCTCGCCCCCTCCATTTTCCTGGGAATCTACAGAGCATTTGTGGCAATGATACAGGAGAAGACATTTAGCTAATTCTCTAATGGATAGTGCTAGAAAGGCGGTTTCTAGATATGAAGCCATAACCAAGAGGCCCAGATTGTATGTATAGTACATTACCACCAAGGGCATAACTGTTGTGAAACGGTTTAACCTTAAGCTATCAAGGACCTGCCATTCATGCACCACCATCTAAACTAATCTTATCACAAAATGGAAAATAGGTGTCAGCCATCACTATGCTAAGTTGCTAGTCTCCCAGGCTGACACTTTTTCCAGTCTCCAGAAACTAGAGGCAAGTCTACATGAAAGCATACTGCGCAGCAGACTGTGGTGTAAATCTACAATGCTCCAGCATGCCATGCACTGTCTGTGGCACTGAGGACTTACACTCCAGCTTGCCGCACAGTGAATGTTCACATAGACATGCCTAATGTTGTCTACTGAATAACTGCAAATTTGGAGAGGCCAAGGGAGTTCTACTCAGTGAGCTGGCTGATACAAAACACATAGTATCCAAAATAGCACGTTAGTAGCACATAAGTGGACCATAAGCCCTGTGTGGAGCCCTAAGCATGTACAGAGATAATCTAACCCAGAGAGCTTTCAGTGTTGCCAGTCCCAAGCATTCAAGAACCATAAACCAGCCCCCACCCCCAAAAAAATCCTGAGATTGGATTACGCTATGAGGTTTAAAAATATATAGATATATATTATTTGCCTTCTGGTTCCTGAGGCTTTAGAGTGATCTTGGTTCATGTTTTTAAGTTTAATTCTGCAACCAGGAGGGCTAGAAACTTGATTTCTTTTTTCAAATGCAAGATGAAATTCTCATGACTTCAGGAGCTGGGCCTTGAAGTAAAACACCAAATATCACAAGACTCACAGTAAAATTATGACAGTTGGCAACACTGAGAATTGTTTTTAGAAATCAATTCTCTTTTTACCTTCAATTTGATAACAATGACCAGGCTTTCATGCTAGATGTCATTCTAATCTCCCTTCATTCTTGAAATATTTGAACAGAGAAATTCTTGGGCTTTGGAAATATTTTCCTATTGGATGCAAATGTATAGAAACTCCCTGCTCACAAAGGCTTTCTGTTCTTAAAATGTGAACTCATGTAGAGTCACAGACTTCTCTAGATATGCCTGGGAACATTTCAGCAACCTGCCAGGAGAACAAGGAGATAGATGGAAACCATGGCTGACCCTAATAGATGACCTTTGTGAAGTGTAGGTCATGTAACTGGTAAAAATTTTCAAAAGTGCCCAAGTCACTTAAGAGCCTACGTCTCACTGAAAGAAAATGGGACTTAGACTCCTAACTAGGAAAACAAGAAAAATAATGTAACCAACTGATCCTATTCTGCTATCCTTCTTTCAACCTTTTGCCTTTATTTTGGCATCCATTTACCAAATTGCCAGCTATGGTATCTATTAACCTCATCCTTTGATTGCACACTCCACAGCATCTCTCACTCCTCCTAACTCTTTCTCTAATCCTTTGTCCTAATACGGATACAACTACAAGCCCATTCAATATTACTATGTTTCTCTCTTCCATTAAAGTCCTTCTAAAAAACTGTCAATCTTTAATATTCATAACTTTTATTCCACTTATTGAGAAAATTAGCATGTAGTGCGCACACATTACGTGTTATTTTCGGTTTTGAAAAATTCTGCCATCTTCTGAGATCTAACCCCATGATCTTATAATATGTCTACGAATAGAATGAAACCTAAGGGTGACCACTGTACTGTGCAAACTCTGCACACGTCATGCAGCTTGGCTCTGCAAATATAAAAGAATAAGTTTGGAGGTGATATTGGAATTACAAATACTGTCCCTTTCTTTTGAGAAACGGCTGAATGCTCAAAAGAGTTATTTGCAGTGTTGTTGTACCTGTGTTGGTCCCAGGATATTAGAAAGACACAGTAGGTGAGGTAATATCTTTTGTTGGACCAACTGGAGTAAGACTCCTAACTTCTATGTAGGCTCCTAACCTGCATTGATTTTAATGGAGGTTAAGTCCCTACCTCCATTTGAGCAGTCAAAGAGGCTAAGAGCTCCTCAAAATATTAGTCTTCTACTCACAGTCAAAAAGAGTCATGTGAATAATGTTCAGTTAATTTAAGGTATTTTTTAGAAGTCCCTGGCCATCTAGCCAAGCATGGTAACATCCATGAAGGTACACTAGGGTCCCTCATAACTTCAGAGCAATAGTGGTATAAAATTGGTGCACTAGCAGCTCCGGCCCTACTGCATTAGTTAAAGGAGACTCTCCATTAGCTATTCTAAGTGTAGGACTTGCAGCACAGGTTACTACCTCCAATTCCGTCTGAAGGTTAGTGTGCACATACACAGCCAGTTTATTACGGTATAATTGAAATAGTCAGATTAAGATGTAAATGAACTTTTGTGAGCCTTCCCAAACAGTGTTCAGGGCAACCCAGCTCCGGAAGGTGTTTTTATTGTCCAAAGGAGAGCCACAAGGACAAACATGCTGTCACAGGAGCTGGAAAGATGCCTGCAGAGCAGAAGCTGTGCAGGCTGCAGCTGGAGGGAGAGCCCCATGCAGAGCAGGCTGTGACTGCCCGATGCTGCAGGGGAAGACAGGTCTGTGCAGAATTTGTAGGGAGCAGCCGAGACTGAGCCAGGGGTCTAGTAAAGAGGAACTGACTGAGCCTTGTCAGCAACTCAAAGTTAGAAGCCAACCCAGGCTATTAAAAGGGCAGCAACTTGAAGAAGGTTTTTTCAAACAAAGTGCCAAAATCACTATGCTCTGGCTACATGTTTGGCCCAAAGAGAAAATGCTGCTGTAACAGGCAACTACATACAGCCAGGGACTGCGGGCCTTGTAGTCCAATTGCTGCCCACAGTTTGCTAGCAGGATCTGAGCAGGAAGCACTTCAGCAATAGCAGAATGACAATGCAGAGCCCCCAAAGAGAGACACCACGGAGTGATCCAGATTAGGAAAACCTCTGGGTCGCTTAATTACTTCTAACACAGGAGTGGACTGGAAAAGGCCCTCCGCCCCCAAGGACCAAGCTAGGAATAGCTATATTTCATTTTGAAGTGTCTTAAGCCATTGTTGTGACCCATGAACCCCTCAATGCCAACTGGGTTACAAGAATATCTTGACTCTGGTGTGTACACACTGGTTCGCCAAGGAATGTTGTATGAGGCCTTAAATGAAAGCCAGGGTCACACTGGTCATTAATATTGTGGTGAAATGTATGTACAGATATTACATAAGTATGTATGTCTACTGGCAATATGTTCCTGAAGTCTGTGTCAATGCAGAGCTGACAAACAGGTTTTCTGCCAGACAAAAGCTTATGCACCCATCTCTCAGTTGGCATGTAAATTAAGCTTTGTAAGCCAACCCAATGGGAGCCCCATTGTGATGGGGTGTACTCCCCACACTGGCTCTGCAAGTGCTGAGTTAGGCTAATGGATCCAATCAGCCCATTAAACTGCAAAAGGGGGAGATTTAGGGGAAAAGTTAATTGGCCCACCTGAGAGGAAACAGGCCAGGGCTTATATAAGGACAGGAAATTAGAACCAGAGGGTGCTGCAGGGAGGCAGTCTGCAGTCACTCCCTGGGAGGACAGAGTTGTGTTTGGGGGCTATAGAGACAGATAAGTAGCCTATATTACTCCCTGTGAGGAAGGTGCTGAGAGGCTGGCAAACCCAGAGGCATGGGGAGGCCTAGGAGGTAAGGAAGAAGCTCAGGGAAAGGCAGCAAGGTGAAGGAGGGAACCACACCTCAGCTGCTGTTTAGAGTGTTTCTGAGCTGGAACCCAGACTAAGGGGTGGGCCTGAGTTCCCCTGCCAGCCCCTGAGGGAGTGGTACCTGGGGCAGTGAATGGGTGAACTGCCTGAGACCGCCATTGAGCAGTCTACAATCTTATAGTTCATATGAAGGTTTTGTTGGAAGGTAATCTGGGAAACGGTCATAATTAAGGTTGTAAATGGAACCTGTAGATTGGTGTAAGGGGATGGATTCTGACTGGCCCCTGTTTGGGTGTGAAGGGTGGGTGAGGATTCTACAAGGAGAGTATCCCAAAGGAAGAAGGGAATTGGGGGTAAAGAGGAGGCACCTACAGGATGGAGGACATGCACAGGCACACAATTCAGGGCAGGTGAGGAAGGGACAGTCTCCCCCTCCACCCAGTCTGGGGCAAGATGGCATTGCACTGCCTGTATTCAGAACCTACCTAGCACAATTTAGCCCTTTCTGTATGTAGTTGAAGATACACTCCATTCTCAGTTCTTCCCTCACAGTATCACAGAAATGTAGGGCTGGAAGGGATCTTGAAGTCATCAAGTCCAGCCCCCTGCACTGTGGTAAGACTGAGTAAACCTAGACCATCCTTAACCGTTATTTGTCCAACTTATTTTTTTAAACCTCCCAATGACAGTGACTCCACACCTTTCTTTGAAAACCTATTCCAGAGCTTAACTACGCTTATAGTTAGAAAGTTTTTCCTAATATCTAGCCTACATCTCCCTTGCTGCAGATTAAGGCCATTATTATTTGCCCTACCTTCAGTGGACATGGAGAACAATTGATCGCTGTCCTCTTTATTACAGCCCTTAACATATTGGAAGATTTATCAGGTTGCCATGTAGACCTCTTTTCTCAAGACTAAACATGCCCAGTTTTTTTAACCTTTCCTCATAGGTTAGGTTTTTCTAAACCTTTTCTCATTTGTGTTGCTCCCCTCTGGAGTCTTCCCCATTTGTCCACATCCTTCCTAAATTGTGGTGCCCAGAATTGGACACCCTACTCCAGTAGGGTCTCACCAGTGCTGAGTAGAGCAGGACAGTTACCTCCTGTATCTAACATACAACAGTCCTGTTAACCCCAGAATCACGCTGGCCTTTTTTGCAGCTGCATCACATTGACAACTGTGTTCAGTTTGTGGTCCATCATAACCCCCAGATCCTTTTCAGCAGTTAGACAGTTATTCCCCCATTTTGTAGTTGTGCATTTGATTTTTTTTTTCCTTCCCGAGTGAAGTACTTTGCACTTGTTGTTGTTGAATTTCATCTTGTTGAATTCAGACCAATTCTCCAAAGTCATTTTGAGTTTTAAACCCATCCTCCAAACTTCTTGCAACCCCTCCCAGTTTGGTGTCATCTGCAAATTTTATAAGCATACTCTCTACTCCATTATCCAAGACACTAATGAAAATATTGAATAGTATCAGATCCAGGACTGAGCCCTGTGGGATCCCACTAGATGTGCCCTCCCAGTGTGACAGCAAACCATTGATACCTACTCTAAGTAGAGTCTCCCAACCTGTAATGCACCCACCTTATAGTAATTTTATCTAGACTGCATTTTCCTAGTTAGCTTATGAGAACATCATTTGGAACTGTGTCAAAAGCCTTACTAAAGTCAAGATACTGTATATCATGTCTACTGCTTCCCCTCAATCCAGTAGATCAGCCACCTCATCAAAGAAGGAAATTAAGTTGGTTTGGCATCAAAATAAGGAACCTGGACAAACTGGTGAAGTCCAGCCATTTTGGGTGGAGGACTGAGAACTGGTGTACTTCATGTATATCCCAGGCTGTAAAGCACTGGGGGGGGGGCACACCCGCTTAGATAAATGGACACAGCTCAGAGCTATTGTTTCAGGCTGTATTCATCTCCATAGGGAATTCTCCTTCAGCTGAGAACATCACACTGAGATAAATGGGCCACTTCGCACCTTTCGGAACTCCTGTGCTGCAGATGGATGTGTAGAGAAGCCCTTTCCCTCCACTGTCATTCTATACTTCCTGTTTCCTGTTTAAAGGACCATGCTTCCAAGTGCTCTAAAATGGCATGCTAACACACATTTTCTTGAAATTTGCTTGGGTCTTTTAATAGTGTTAGATGGAATGCTGTGCATGAGTGAATGGATGGTAAACAGAGGTGAGGCGCTTGTATGTTTCAGCAGCTGTGGGGCTGGAACAGTAAAGGTACAGAATATCAGGGTTGGAAGGGACCTCAGGAGGTCATCTAGTCCAACCCCCTGCTCAAAGCAGGACCAGTCCCCAAACGGCCCCCTCAAGGATTGAACTCACAACCCTGGGTTTAGCAGGCCAATGCTCAAACCACTGAGCTATCCCTCCTCCCTCCCAAGGAAGCAACATGGTTTGGTCTGTCGTTGTACTAAAAGGGGGGTGAGGATGGGATTCAAACCCACGCACACAGAGCACAATGGATTAGCAGTCTATCACCTTAACCACTCAACCACCTCATCTTAGCTTGGGTTAATGGGCATATTGGGGCATTGCTGGAAGAGTGCAAATTTAAGGTTGTATGGGCAACCTTACCTGTGCATATCCTGGTTTTCAGAAGGTTGAGTTTTGTTTAACACATTCTTATGCAAGGGGACGATATACCACCAGGCAATTTCAACTCTGTTAACGTAGAGTTTTTTGCCATTTGCCCTGCTAACCCTTACTGAAATGGACCCTCTGAATCACTAGTATTTCTTTCCTATTTGTTCATGTTTTTGGAGCCCACTTCTTTAAAGTCTTACACTGGCATTGTTCCCAGCACATGACCTCCCATGGAATTCAGTGGAAGCTGTGTGAAAATCTTTAGCACAAATGTTTATAACAAAATTTGCATATCCCAGAGGTTGAGGAAGTCATTATTTTATGGGAGGTGGTAAAGGAAAATATGTTTGCCTGCATTCTTAATTATTTTAAAGGCGTTGGCTGAAGCAAGAGTGCAGTTAAGCTGTGTACTGAATGGGAAGTTTGCAAATGATCAGCTTCAATTTGAACAGAGCATGTAATCACTAGAACACATACAAATATTACTGTATATGGAGAAAAACTACCTTAATGCATTAGATGCATTATTGCAAGTCATTGCCTGATAAAAGTAACAACAATGGCTATGGGTGAAGCAGCTTGGGATGGCGATGAAGTATCATGTCAGGCTCTGTCATGCTGGCTCAAAATAAGATACGCCTCTACCCCGATATAACGCGACCTGATATAACGCGGTAAAGCAGTGCTCCAGGGGGGTGGGGCGGGGCTGCGCACTCCGGCGGATCAAAGCAAGTTCAATTATAATGCGGTTTCACCTATAACGCGGTAAGATTTTTTGGTTCCTGAGGACAGCATTATATCGGGGTAGAGGTGTAGTTAAAAGTTAAGATCTGAAAACTCATTCAGCTACCAGTTGTTGCAGCCTACATTATGCGTTAAAAGTCATCTTAAATTTTTATGACTGGGACAAGTTAAATTTAAATCCTGTTGTATATTAAGATATTTAAACTGCAAGAAAATATTAGCATAAGATTAATTTCCTTTGCTCAGTGGAGAATCTAGGTGTATTTTAAAACTACAGAGGTGCAAAGCAAAACCAGAGTCTAAAAGCTATGCAAAATTTCATATTCATAACCAATACAGCAACACAACTGTAAAAATGTGTTTTCATTCAAAATGAGGGGCATGTATTTCTAGCAAAAAAATAGCAAGGATACCTCATTATGTAACAAAGCGTGTGCAAAATAATTCCACAGCATTATGAAGGGTAAGAGAGTCTCTCTATAGTTAAGGTTCAAGCCCCACATTAATGCCTTCTAGAAGAACCTGCTCTTAATGACGTTTTCCTGGCTAAGTCTCACCCCAGGGTAATTTTTGTTTCTGAGAAGTTTGGTTTTTTGCCTCTGGAAATTTCCATTACATGCGTCTGACGAAGCTTATGCTCCAATACATCTGTTAGTCTTAAAGGTGCCACAGGACTCTCTGTTGTTTTTTACAGATCCAGACTAACATGGCTACCCCTCTAATAAGAGACTTGAAAGTAATGGTGCTTTGAAAACTTACCGGATATCTATTTTTTTTAAAAACTTCTAACTAATTTTTACTTAAACATCAAATAGTTGTCCTACACACCCTGAATTTCTAGTTATTTTTGTAGGAAATAATGCCATAGTACATGTTAGGCCTTGGCTACACTGGCAATTCACAGCGCTGCACTTGCTGCGCTCAGGGGTGTGAAAAAACACCCCCCCGAGCGCAGCGAGTGCAGCGCTGTAAAGCGCCAGTGTAATCAGCGCCTGCAGCGCTGCACGCTCCCTCGCAGCGCTGCAAGCTATTCCCCTCGGAGAGGTGGAGTACTTGCAGCGCTGCGAGACAGCTCTCACAGCGCTGGCGGCGCGACTACACTCGCGCTTCACAGCGCTGCCGCGG
Source organism: Emys orbicularis (assembly GCF_028017835.1). Classification (NCBI taxonomy): domain Eukaryota; kingdom Metazoa; phylum Chordata; order Testudines; family Emydidae; genus Emys; species Emys orbicularis. Next base: position 101,480,822 of record NC_088685.1, read on the forward strand.
CAACGCTGCCGCGGCAGCGCTGTGAATCTGCGAGTGTAGCCAAGGCCTTAGTGTTAAAATATATTGGAAATGAATTACTAGAATAGGACACCTTGTCAACTGTTTGAAATGGGCCACCTTGATTGCATTGGCCTCATTAGCACTACAAAAGTGATTTTTCCCCTCCCTTCGTATTCACTCCTTCTTGTCAACTGTTGAGAATAGGCCACTTCCATCTTAACTGAATTGGCTCATTAGCACTGGCCCCCCACTTGGTAAGGCAACTCCCATCTTTTCATGTGCTGTATATTTATACCTGCCTACTGTATTTTCCACTTCATGCATTTGATGAAGTGGGTTTTAGCCCACAAAAGCTTATGCCCAAATAAATTTGTTAGTCTCTAAGGTACCACAAGGACTCCTCGTTGTTGTTTTTTTTAAAATAGGAAACTGGATTTTAATCTCCTAATTTGTTTTGATGTTTGCATATATTTGCAAATTTCACATGGCAATGTTTTATTGGGTACTATAAACAAAATGGGAGGATAGTGAATGATAAACTTAAGAACTGGCTGGCTCCATTAACTGTTCAATTTCAAACATTCAAATATTTGGATTTCTTAAGATGTAGAATTTTTGCAAAGAATGTGTAATACTTTGGAGTCCTGGCTAGACTCCACTGAAAAAAACATTTGCAACTTCAACTTTTTAAACAATTTTTGATCTAAATATAGAAAGCTTTACTGTAAAGAACTGATTTTATTTTCTGTGGTTCTTGCACAGTTTAACAAAGTGACCTTTCTTCCTGATCCTCACTTTGGAACTTTAAATCAGAACAAAATGAACAGGAAACAAAGAATAAGGAAAAAACAGAGATTGACATGCATAAACATATAGAGAGGCTCAACCAACCCCAAAAGTATAATCTCTCATTCTGAGAAAAATAGACATTTGCTAATGCAGAACTAAATTAATCATAATCTGATGTACATAATCACGTGGTATCCTGGCTCCACTGAAGATAGTAATCAAATTCCCATTGCTTTCAGTGAGTCCAGGACTTCATCCATGGATTTTGGTTTTTGTTTTTTTGCTTTTTGAAAGAATGGAACTAAAGGACTAAAAAAAAAAAAAAAGAACACCTTATCATTGCCAAATGTAATAGGTCAAAGGGCTATGAAAAAAAAATATCAAAATTGCTACCTACCGTCAACACTGGCCTATGCCAGCAGCTAAGTGTTGACTATGTCCCCAACACACCAAATTGCACTTTGACCATATTAAATTACAAAATTATTTTAAGGCAGGTCAATTCCTCTTGTAGAGGAGGATTAAGATATGTATGAATTTACAAGACTAATGTATTACACACACTGAGATGATCTGTATCCCTATATGTAAAAAATTTTACAAATAAAGCAAACGCATGTTATTTTATTGTATAGCCAGGCTTTACTTTAGTTACTCAGCAAAATAATCTACTTGGTCAAACATTCTAGCATTATTTGAAATCCTTTAAGGACTTATAGCCAAACTGTATTCTCCTATGGGAATAGCCATGGAAGAAGAGTTGGGGGCGAAGGGGGAGGAAGATACGTGAGGAAACTCCATGAACTAACCTTGGGGGAATTTTCCTAAAAACTTCCACTAAGAAGGGCTTGGAAGTCTATAAAGGATCCTGGGGTCCACACACAAGGGAACTCCCAGTCCCAGAGAGGGTTGTTCCCTCTGCACTGTTCTGCTTCCCTGTAGGAGTTATGCCATTGACCATGCACCTGGTGCCTGTCTAAACACCACTGTACCGGTACAAATATTACTAAGTAAATATAATGTCAAGTGTTAATAATGTAAACATATCTGATGAGTTACCTACACCTTTAGAGGGGATATCCACAGAAATCAGCTCCTCCTACTACAAACCATTTTCCTGAAAGCCTAAGGAACCTGAAACCACACACATGGCTTCTGTAGGGGGAGGAGGTTGCGAACAGTGCCACAGAGCCTCCAGTAAGGCTCCACCTAATCAAACTTTGCATTCAGCTTTGAAAGCTCTCCTTTTATTTAAAAAAAAAAAAAAAAAAAAGTGGACAAAACAATTAAGCCACAAACACAATTCGTAGTTTAAAATTATTCAGAATATAAAAACCTTTAGCTTCTCAAAGTGGCATTAGGTTCCTGTAGAACTATAAATCAATACATACTGAGTTTGCATGATTGAAAGGCTCTGGTATAAAGGGGAGTTTCATGCTTGCTCTGAATCACATTTTAGGGCCCAGTCTTGAAATTGGCTCAGTATGGGCTCCACCATGGCTCTGATTGCAGAATCGGCGCTCTACTTGTTTTTTTCAGATTGGCTAATTATGCAGCCACTTAACTAATTCTTTTAAGTATATGTACCTAGAAAATTAATCTTAATCAGCACATTCTGTTCTTGCTTATTCTTTTCACACATGCACCACAGTAAGAAACAATGCTGAAATTTTAGTTCCTGAACTATATTTAAACCAGGAGGCATTCACTGTAATTCTGAATTTTTCTGCTTCTGGTGGTGCAATTTAGAGACTAAAATAAATAAAAATACTTTATTGTTTTGAAGATTATCAGCAATTTGGTGAGATTTTGCAGTCAGTGTAGACTAGTGTCTTAAATACATGGAATTCTGTAAACCTGGTGACTACTAAGTCCCTCACTTCTTTAAACACAAAGATTCAAGAAAGCATCCCTAATCCTCAATTGTTTTCCTGCACTGGGAGAAAATAGATAATGCAAATATCCCAGTGTACCTTTTCCATCTCATAATAGAGGAGGACTATCCACTCCTCTCTGACAATCTTACTAAATGTTAGAGAAAAGTCCTGAAGCAGCACCATCCAACAGATTTTAACAGCCTACAGTGTCATAAACAGTGTTTTCAGATCAGAGATATAAAGTGCTCATGTGAAGATTCTAGAGAATTGAACTCCCATTAAAGTTAATGGAGTTTCATGAATGTGCAACTCCTGCTTTACCCTGGTGTGAGCAGAATCATGATTTTTGGATCTTGTATGTGATAAACATTCACAGAAATTCAAATATATATTCATTTTTTCCCTCAATGAGCAGTAAATGCTGAACTTTTAATACAAGTATTATTCTCCTTCTCTGAAGGAGGAAGAAGGAATGAATTCAGTCTTAAATTCTTAAACATTTTTTAAGAAAAGCTAACCACCTTCAGTCTTTTTCCCTTTAATTTCCATAGTAAGGATGTCGCTGGGGTGAAGATAATGGGAACTTACTCAAGTATTTCTTATACTAAAATCACAAACAGCTGATTACACTTCACATTTATGATGTGCTTTGATGTATGTCATAAAACTAATCTCTCTGGTGTAAAGTTCAAAACCAACTAAGGTGTGTAAAATCTCTATATATTAACCTACCATTGAAAAAACTCATTGACCACACTATCAGCTAATCCTGTGATACAGACTGGGCACAGCTGCATGTTGCATTTCATTGTACATAGTTCTGGTGGTTTGATTCTTTTGGTGAGGCATTGTTTAAAGCGCAACAAGCAATGTTCAGCAGTTCTGAAAGTGCTGAATATAGTGTTTGTCATTACAGTGCTGCCTCTACCGTTAGAAAATAATTCATATAGCTTGCATGCCTTCCATTCCCCATTATACAATATAATTAAGCATATTAAAGCTAGTAATTTATGGATATTACCAAGGATTGCTTCCTAAAATTTCCATTAAAATAAATCATGCATATCGCCCAAACACAGGCTCCACCAGAGTACCAAGTCAATAGGACACTGGCTTTTGCCCACTGTCGAGGAAAGCTCTCAAAGCTTCCATCACCTGCACAGTGCTTGCAGTGGTACTAGTAACCAACCTACTTCCAGGCTGCTTGTGGACAGTCTGCCTGCTGAACTCCTCATTCCTCCACCTTGTCAGTAGAATTGCACACATTACACAATGCACAGCATCCAGCAATAGCTATTGGGATATTTTTTCTTTGCTGAGATCAAGCCATGCCAGGAGGCATCTCCAGCTGTCCTTCAATCCCCCAGATGCACACTCCACAGTCATTCTGCTCTGGCAACAGTTAACCTTCCCTCGCTTATGTCCAGATGCCGGGTACATGGCTTCATAAGCCAGGGAAGTAAAGGGTTGGCAGGGTCACCAAGAATAACAAATGGCATAGAAACTCCATTAATGTCAATTGGTTGGTCTGGGAGAAGGTCCCAGCTTTCATCTTGTCAAAAGTCCTCTATTTCTAAAAATCCAAGTGTCATGGACTTCTTCTGACCACCCAACAATGCTGTCCGTACATTGCCCACAGCGGTCTACCACAGCCTGCGTAATCATAGAAAAGCGCCCCTTTTGATTATGCACTCAAGCTATGCAGGGGTGTGTAGTATAGAGATGTGTCCCACCTAAGCTCAAGCGCCATGTGGGAAGCCCATGCCTTTGAACCCATCTATTTCCTGCACCCTGACCAGCCATATTGCTCTGTACAGTAGGATACACTTTATGGCCTGAGATGGGGTATCCACCCACACAAGGCCTGAAGGGGTTAAGGTGGCTAGCTGGGCCAATTAACTCTCCAGGTTGCACCTGGAGGAGTAGCCAGGGAGCAGTGAAGTTATTATACATGAGGCTCAGCTGAACAGGAAGAGGAGGGGTCTGTATAAAGCTCAGGAGCTGAGAACACAGAGGGACTGCAGGGAGGTAGTCTGCAGTCACTCCTTAGAAGGGAGGTGTGTTTGGGGGTTACGGAGCTAGGTAGCCTACAGTTACTCCCTGGGAGGAGGGAGTTTGGGCTGACAAACCCTGAAAGAGGGGAGACCCAGAAAGGTAGGAAAGCTCAGGGGCAAAACAGCAAGGTATGGGATAGGGCAGACCTTGGCTTCTGACAAGAGGGCCCCTGGAACCTGGAGTAGAAGGTGGACCCAGATTCCTCTATCAGCCACTGGGGAAGTGGCATGGACCGGAAAGTGGACTGCCTGAGACAATTTGCCTTGAAAAGACTTTGATATCCCAGAAGGGGAGAACCATAGTGACCTCGCTGGAGGGCCAATTTGCAAACAGGAAGCCACAGCTCCTGGAGTGAGAGGGGCCGCAGCATGAGAGAAGACAGGTGGAGAGACCACCAGAGGCGGGTACAGCACTTGGAAAGAGCTAATCTCCAGAGTAGCCTAGTGGTGAGTGGACCCCCCGTGACATGGCCTTACATACCTCGATAATGACTACCCACACTGTTTTGGGGTTTTTTTCCCCTCTTTTTCAGTGCCAAATTGACTACCACTGACAGATAATCTGGGGTTGTATGCTTTCATATGGCTATTGCCACCCTTTCTCCATTGTCAGGACAGGAACACTAAGACAGCTGTCCTGCAGGGCTAGGGTGACCAGATGTCCCGATTTTTGGGTCTTTTTCTTATATAGGCTCCTATTACCCCCACCCCCTGTCCTAATTTTTCACACTTGCTGTCTGGTCACCCTATGCAGGGCTGGGTTGAGTTTGGCACACAACTTGAGGAAAGTGCCCTTCCACATCTGGAATTCTGGGTCCATTGCTGGTCATACTACGCTTGCATCACAGTCTGGTTCCACTACTTGGTGCTCATAGGAGTAGCTGAAACAAACTGCTCCACCATGTGCAGCTGTTCTGTACCAGTGAGTCTGATGCATTCAATGTCCACTCATCCTCAGATGACTGAGCATTGCAGCTTTGCAAATACAATAGAACTGTATGCCCTGTATTTAAATATGGAGAAAAGTGATGTATTGCATCCATGTTTGCGGCAGAGTTCAAAAACATATCACTAGAGCAGTAGATTATGGGATGGAACAGAGGGAGTTGTGGGACTTTGACCCCAAATTCCCACAGCTCCCTAAGCGTGGCCACCTGTGCTGGCACACAATGTGAATCCACTCTACTGAAATAGCTTTGTCAGTGACACTATGCTAATAGGACTTTTGCTCGTACTACTTTCTAGTGTAGCCAAGGTCTAAAAAGCACTCTGCAATGCTATATTATGTTTATAATACACAAATATTCAGGGAAATAATCCAGTATTATCTCCCTTCCAATATCCATCTTCAAGAGAATGAGGAAATGTTTCCCAAGTATGCCATGCCTTTGGAGTAGGCTGACAACCAAGCACTTTGAAGCCAGTCTTTCAAATAACATTTTGTGCAGAACAGGACACTTAATAAATTGAACATTACAACAATTACCTTGTCTCCAAACAAAACAAACTTCCACAATGTCCTGACTATTACACGGAGATGGTTCTCGGCTAATCCTAAGTGATATATAAAGGTCAAATAATTCTCTCAACATCCCTGTGAAGTATTTACATATGATTCTGATTTTTAAATGGGAAGTTGAGCCAGAAAGACTGACTTGCCCAGGGCAGAGAATAAAGGCCATGTCAGTGTGTTAAGACTCAGGAGCAAGGAACAGGAGTTCTGAATGCTGGTAGGCCAGAGAAATTTTGTACTGACATTCAAATAAAACAAAAAATAGCATCTCCCCTCCCATAACTTGGAGCCAGGAACAGGTGGCAGGATAGTAAATGTGATTTTTGTTTTAAAGGAAGCAGCGATATAAAAGTAATACCTTCTCATGTACAAGCTGCTTTGAACAAACTTCATGAACATATTAGAAACAGCCCAAATCAACTTCCCCTAAACATGAGGTATAATTGCCGCCTTTCTTCCAAACATTTTTGCCTTCCAAAATATTTGTTGTGGATACTGCAGGATGAAAATTTTATTCTGTAATTAGTATTTTTATTTACTTTTCTTACAGCAACTCACCATTGTGAGAGTAAAAAAATCTTGCATCCATTTGGAAAATGCAGTGCTGGAGAACAACTGACACTGATCCCAAGTTAGCATGGGTAGCAATGCCCTGTCATGGAAAAATCCTCAGATGATCTCTCTCCATAAAAAATCTTGACGTTTTCATTTCCCATGAAATCCACATTTCTATAAAGCACTGGACAAACTGCACCCCAGAGATCAGAGTTTGGTTGTGTATTTGAACATTCGTTCAGCGGAATGGGAAGTCTACACATAAGACTCAGAAGAAAAATGATGCGTGTGCAAATCAACAAACAATCTCAATGATTGTAGAAGTTGAATATGGTACACAGTTGACCATGTGTAACATTACTGTAGTACAAATTGTAAATAGTAGAGCTTACGAGCCAAGATCAGGGCACCATTGTTCTAGGTATAGACCTATCCAAAGAGCCAGTCCTCACCGAAGAGCTTAACAGATAAAAGGTGACTACAAGTAGTATTCCCATTTTACAGATGGGGAACTAAAAGACAAAGATTAAATATTTTAAAGACTCAAGAGCTTGTAACTGAATGCAGCTCTTCTGAGTCATAGGCCAAACTATCCTTCCTTCATTGCATTCCACCTCCCTCAAAGGAAAGGTCCTTTCCTGTGGTGTATTAAGGACTGTTTTGGAATTGCAAGCTATCACTTTAAGAGTGTTTGGGAGGGGGAGGATTTTCCTAGCCCTGCTTGTAGGCAAGGGGGCTCTATAGTAAAGTGTGCAATCTAGCAAGACTACCAGCAGTCAGTCTGAAGAACCAGTGTAGAACAAGGTGGGACGAGTTGTACCTCTCTGCCTTAGGGAGCAGCCTGCTCTCTCGCTCTCTCTCTCGGTTGCTGTGTGCTGTTCTGGATTCTAAGACTAGAAGTAACATTACATTGCAACCTTCAAGCGAGAGTATTTGATATTTTCATCTAACTTCTGTCTGTATGCTGTGAACACAATGCTGGAGTTACTTACCTTTCTTCCCCTGTGACTAGAGAGGCCAGGCCCCTGGTCAGGCAGATCTATGGGCTGTGGAAAGTTGTGGTAGAGGGTGACTAGCTTGGTAACATTGTTTTCTCCCTGGTATTCCAAGGAATCCCATCTTTTGAAGCGTCACAGGGTTGGAACTCCATGGGTTGTGTGTTGGGGACAGGACAAGAGAGACAAAGGAATTCCAGTGCACAACCTTCCCCCTTCATTGGGGATGGATATTGAACAGGATAGCCACACCTACATTAATCTTGCTCTGCCAAATATATACATGGTTTAAATGTGTTTTATAGAATAAACTGGGTTTTGATGGGGTTTTTTACATCTAGATTCTTAAATATCTATTTCTACTTTCAGTTTGGTCTGATTTTTAAACGCTCACTAATAATTCTGAGGTCAAGATTCCTGGGCAGAGATGGGTTCATTTAAAAACAGTACTCATCATGTAGCCTGTCATCTTGTTCAAAATCGTACTATAGTGGAATCACTCTTTCCTAAATCAAGTTCATTAACAACAGGAATCTACAGAACCGTTCATGGCAAGAACTTCTCTGTAGCAGAGCTACTGTAATTATGGGCTCAGCGTGTAGTATTCTGATTAATAGAAAAACGTGAAGGTACATATTAACTCTAGTGCAAACATTAATTATAGAGAAGGGTGTTCAAGTTCAAGTTACAAATGTTTCTGGGGCACCTATAAATAGCTTTTGTGAAAGCCTTACAGCTTTCAGCTCCAACTTGTCTTGTCACAGCTCATTTTGTTAAACAATGATACAAAGAGAAGAATATTGGCAGTGACAATAGTTTAACAGTTTTGCAAATTCTTATTGAGTGCAATGCCAGCAGACTGGCATTAGGACTCATTCTAAAACCGGGACTGCAAGTGTAACTATTCTGCTCTTCAAAAAGATTTCTAGGTAATATTAATTTCAAATAATTACATAAAAATTTAATGCACCATACATAACTTTTTGAACTTCAATATTCGCTCTAAGATATAAAGCAGGCCTCTGTATCTTTCCTCTTTTAAATTTGTTACTTACACTCTGCTGTTGAATAAAATCTAACTTTTTCAACAGCATGTCATATTATACTTCATATCTATCTAATCATTCTACATTTACTAATAAGTAAAAATACAGACCTCTTAATTAAAAGGTCTGTTAGGCTATGTCTACACTACAAAATTAGGTCGGATTTATAGAAGCCGGTTTTATAGAAACCGGTTGTATGCAGCCGATTGTGTGTCTCCCCACATAAAATGCTCTAAGTGCATGAAGTCGGCGGACCGTGTCCACAGTACCGAGGCTAGCGTCGACTTCCGGCGCATTGCACTATGGGTACCTATCCCACAGTTCCCGCAGTCTCCGGCAGTCTCCGGCGCCCATTGGAATTATGGGTTGAGATCGCAATGCCCGAATGATGCAAAACAGTGCCGCGGGGGGTTCTGGGTACATTGCGTCAGGCCCCTCCCCCGCCGTCACAGCAACGGCAGACAATAGATTCGCGCCTTTTTACCTGGGTTACCTGTGCAGACAACATACCACGCCAAGCATGGAGCCCGCTCAGCTCAGCTCACCGTCACCATATGTCTTCCGGGTGCCGGCAGACGTGGGACTGCATTGCTACACAGCAGCAGCAGCTAACTGCCTTTTGGCGGTAGACGGTGCAGCATGAGTGGTAGCCTTCATCGGCGATCGGGATGCTGGTAGCTGTGGGGCTGGCAGCCGTAGGGCTGCATTGCACCAGCCCCTTGCCTTTTGGCAGTAGATGGTTTATTACGACTGGTAACTGTCCTCGTTGGACAATCATGGATATCAGTCATAGTATATTATTTTCTGCCAAGTATTGTCTGCTAAGCACCCAGAAAAGGCCGAGGGCGATCTGGGTGCTGGCAGAGATGTGGCTGGCACACGTAGGGTTACATTGCTACACAGCAGCAACCCCTTGCCTTTTGGCAATAAATAGTATATTATGATTGGTATCCATCATCAGACCCTATATTCCACATATAAACAGAAAAGGGCATAACATCTTGTTTTTTGTATGTCATAAAATAACATACATGGAGTACTTGTGGCACCTTAGAGACTAACAAATTTATTTGGGCATAATCTTTCATGGGCTATTTTCCACTGCATGCATCCGATGAAGTGGGTTTTAGCCCACGAAGGCTTATGCCCAAATAAGTTAGTTAGTCTCTAAGGCCAGGTCTACACTACCGCGGTAGTTCGACAGCTGGCAATCGAAGTTCCGGGTTCGATTTATCGCGTCTGGTCAGGACGCGATAAATCGATCCCGGAAGCGCTCGCCGTCGACTGCGGTACTCCAGCTCGGCGAGAGGAGTACCGCGGAGTCGACGGGGAGCCTGCCTGCCGCGTGTGGACCGCGTCTGAACCGCGGTAAGTTCGAACTAAGGTATGTCGACTTCAGCTACGTTATTCACGTAGCTGAAGTTGCGTACCTTAGTTTGAATTTGGGGGTTAGTGTAGACCAGGCCTAAGGTGCCACAAGTACTCCTTGTTCTTTTTGCTGATACAGACTAACACGGCTACCACTCTGATACATGGAGTCCTGATTCTCTCCCATCAGTTTGACACTGATGTAACTCCACTGACTACAACTGTTACTCCTCATTTACCAAAGTCCACTGAAGTGAATGGAAGTTGCTCCCTTGACTTCAATGCACTTTGGTTCAAGCGTTGAGTGAGGTGAGGTCCTATGGGTAGGAGGAAAAAGAAGTGAAAACTATCTTAAGTTGTGCAGTTTAAATAGCACTTATGTCAATCAGTTCAAGATGAATTTGTAAGATGAGCATCAAATTGGGTGTGGTTTAAATGAGCAGGAAGATCCAAATAAAAGATGACATTTACCTATCTGCAGTAAAAACAACTACATGTACAGCTCTGCTGACACCACATGCAAGACTGCAATGGTTAAGTGCAATCAGTCTTGATGTGATAGATCTTTTGTTTTGCTATGGGGAAAAGGTAGTGCAAGGCAGCACATGTGAAATGGCATGTATAAAATACTACAGAACTCCCCATAGAGGCATAATGAAAGAGGTTACAAGACTTAAGAATAACCTGTATGGTGAATGTAGGGAGACCTCCGGCAGAGTAACAGATTATGAAAGAACCCAATGTGGGTGGAAAGGCTCCACCAATATAAGTTACACCAATTGTATAAATCCGTGACGGTGCTTCAATGTCTCATGCAGCATTTTACTGTGTTTGGAGGTTGAGCAAATCAGTGGTACTGCTGTGGCTGCATCGCCTCTCCTTGCAGGGATGGAAATAGACACAGAGGGAAGGCCTGGATTCATACTGACAACCGCATCTTTTTGAAATGTTTTGGTTTGGGATGCAAGTGATTCAATATTCAGATTAAAGTGAGTAAATATTGGGACACATTGTCTGAAACCTATTCTGCTGATGAGTAAATCTGTTCTTGGTGTATGTGACTGCTGTTCTGTCTGATCTATCGGTCATGGTCAATATTAAAACTCCCATTTCTGGTGGGATGATACATAATGCAAGCCTGTCTTTAACCTTCCAGACTCAAGATGTTCCTACCTTCTGACTTGTTTCTAAGGGAGACCAAGTAGCAAGTGAGTCTTTATGTGGCAGTGTTTGTATAACATGTTGACAAAGTGGTATGGTGTTCCCCTTTAGTGATGATTCAGAGTGGATAAGAGCTTACTACTGCTATCAGCTAATACAGTAACTCCTTTTGCTCAAGTGGTGAAAGTGTATTTTTGTTGCTCAGTCTCAGGTTCTATCAGTGCTGACTGAGATCTGTGGTGGAGCTCATTTCAAAGCCTATATGCCAGACTTTGGATGGTCAAAGGGGAGCACCATATTGAATGGAAAGGACAAAGATAAAGGAGTAAGGAGTGGGCTGTCAATCCAAAGATCCTCCTTCCTGCAAGAGAACATAGAAGGCAGCAGTGGCAGGAGGATCAGGAGAGGTACTCATCCATGAAGATTCCCTTGCTCTGAGAGAGCACTGGAGGTTTAGGAGCTGATGGGGATGGGGGAAGAGTGAGGTCTGACCTTGAAAGTTAAAGTTCAACTTGCTCTTTCCTTCTCCATTGGGAGCTTAGGAGGGCAGTGGTAGCTGGAGTGGAAGCTAGGTGGGTGTGTAACCCCCACACCTCCTGGGTGAGGTGCTCTTTCCCATCTAGTGGCACTGAGACCACCTAGAGGTTAGTCTGCTCTACAACCTTAGCGATCAGCCACGTGGCTTTTAGCTCATGCAGTAGACGCTCATGCACTAAGCTCCAGAGGTCCCAGGTTCTATCCCACCTGCCAACAACTGGGGTCTGTCAATGTTACAGGTGCACATGAAGGCTGAGTGACAGTCAGTAAGCTGGCTGAGTAAGTCACTGCAGAGAGAGAGAGAGAGAGAGAGAGAGAGAGGGGAGGGAGGGAGGGAGGGACAGGAGTAGAGAGAAACAAAGGATGGCAGCCTAGCTCTGAGAAAAGAGAGTTGGAGGAAAAAAGACAGGAAGGAGGAGGGGGGAAATAGTTAAAAATGAGAAGGGAAAGGAGGAAAAGCCACAATTTCATCATATTCCTATCAGCTAACCTGTGTTTTAGGCTTGGATCTCGAAGATGCAATATATAAATGTTGTTTAAATACCTTAATTTTTTGTTTTCTTATGGCACCAGTGAGTGCACAACTAGTGCTGCTGCATGCAGTCACTTGACTTTTTGCTCTATCCCATTCCCTGTCCTTTATACATGCTCCATTTAGATCTAATCCTGCAAACCGTTACCTGTGTGTAATATTTACATAAAGGAGTAGTGCCATAGAACTCAGACTTTTCATGTGCATGAAGTTACATGTGCATAATCATCTGCAAGATTAGGGTCTTTAATTGTAAATTACTCAGAGCAGGGACCTCTTTCTTCTTACCTGCCTACAAAGCACCTCATGTACCCTTGATCCAATATGAACCATAAGCGACACACTTGACTTATTTTACCAGGGTGAAAAGGCAGCAGGGATACACTAAATCACATACAAGCAATGGATGATGAATCCAAGGATAGTGGATCCATGATGTGGATAAATGTGGCAGTGGGGGGGAAATGAAGCAATGTGGACAGAGGATAGTTGTTAAAATGGAATTTGACACTGGGTCGGCCATCTGTTATTTCTCTCAAAGGGTTTGAGACAAAATTGAACCAGGGTTAGAAACCACACAGCTGTTACTTAAAATATATAAAGGAGAAGAGACTCTACCAGTTGTTATGGTTACACAAATGTATAATATCACAGGAATAAACATACTAGATTTCTGTGTGGTAAAATATCAGCAGCATTTGTAAGATCCTGGCTGAAGGAAATACTGCTGGATTGGCAAAAATGTTAAAGCCACCACACAGAAGCCTATTCTACATTATTGCCTCCTAAAACCATACTCCTGTAAGCCTGTTCTAGAGGAGATATGTGAAAGACATAGCATGATTTTTTTTTTCAAGGACCAGCTTAGAACAGGTTTACATCTTTCATCCATCAGCATGGCTTTGATCTAAGTTTTGTAAAGGAAGAATTCTCGGGGGGGGGGGGGGGGGGGGGGGATAGCTCAGTGGTTTGAGCATTGGCCTGCTAAACCCAGGGTTGTGAGTTCAATCCTTGAGGGGGCCACTTAGGGATCTGGGGCAAAATCAGTACTTGGTCCTGCTAGTGAAGGCAGGGGGCTGGACTCAATGACCTTTCAAGGTCCCTTCCAGTTCTAGGAGATAGGATATCTCCATTAATTTAATTTAATATGTCTGCAGAACACAGAGTGAACTAACTTGGCTATTTTTGCATGGGTATGATTTCTGGAGCACAGTAGCATACTGCTTCAGTATTACCCATTTTGAAAGGAGGATTCCTTAGATGAGCAGAAACCTTAAGGTTACACTTTTGCAAGTAGGCCAGTAGGTTGCAAGTAGGTTTCCAAGGGCTGACTATCTATTTGAAATACTAGCAGGGAGGATGTCAGAACACAACTTAATTAAATTTAAATGCTCCAGGAGAATGATTCCAGCAAGAATGCTTTGGATAGGATAGTCATCACTTGAGATTGCGACTGTATAATCAGTGTCCCAGTGGAGAATGGACCAAATCATTTAGCCACTTGCTGAGTCATACTGTTAATTTAATAGTGATACAAATATTAGTAAGTAAGAGGAATATTTACGATAGGTGGCTGCTAAGTTAAAGACTGAAAGTTTTTTGGACTCAAAGTAAAGCCAAATAAGTGACTTTCAAACTGGGACTAAAGTTACACTATCTGGAGCACTGAGCTGGTACATGCATATTGCAGAACAAAGCAGAAGCTGTAGATAGGGCATCAAATTCTACATAAGATCTCAGTTTCATTTATTTGGATGTTTCCTGCATAACTGTAGCACATTCCTACACAACCTGGCAATGCTGAGTGGAGCTGGCCAGAAAATGGAAATGCCTCTCTGAAATTTTTTTTTCTTTTTGAAGGGGGGGAAAATGTGTGAATTTTTTCCCACAGGAAAGGATTTTCAGAAAAATTCCATTTGAAAGAACAAGAGCAGAAATTTTTTTGGCTGCTGGTGGTCCTCCTGGAAGGCTCTTGCCAATTCCCTGCAGGCAGAAAGTGAAATTGAAAAAGGCTTTCAGGCAGTCAGCAACCCTTTTTATATTTTCCTGATGGAAAAATCAGTTTTTCCTCCCAAAATTCAAATTTTTCCTTGGAAAATTTTAAATTTTGTGAAAAGGTCATTTTCCGTTGGGAACTTTCCCAACCAACTCTAATTAGAAGCAGCATTGAGGACAAAGCTGTCACACAGCTTTTCAGCAAGCAAAGGTATGACTTGCAAAGAGTTTTTGCCTGGCCATTTAGCACATACCTCATAAATCCATATATGGACACATTATCTGAAAGCCTCACTCACGCTGAATAGTACCTTAATACACAACACTGACGCCAGTGGGGATACTTCCATAGCAAGGCAGTATTCAATATGCCATGGGTGTGAAAATCTGGATCAAATGACCAGTGAGTAGGAGAGACCCATAACTCTTTCAAAAGTTAAACCAAATTATGCCCAGATAGTTTAATGAAATAGCCACCAGTCTCTGCCTGTATGATGTAGAAGTTAGGGTATGTAATTACAGTTGCGTAACTATAACTTCATAATTATCCACATGTAACCCCTACACAGCTTGTGCTATATGATTTTAACATGTATAAGTGACTCCCAGCATGTGTATGTAATGTGGTGTCCTAAAAGGTGAGTCACCCCTGTGCAGAAGGCCAACACATCGCATGAAGCCCACAAAAGAGGGTATAAGTGGGATAGAAAGTGGTACACATACTTTGTAGCTGGCATTTGGCATAAGCGGGCATTTCACCCAAAGTCCACAATGAGCAGCAGACAGCATAACCAACCATTGATAAGAGAATACAGTATGATTCTTTTGGTATCAATATGACTAGTATCTAATGTTTGTAATGCACTTTGAGATCCTCAGGAGAAAGGTATTATGGTAGGGCAAACTACCATTATTCCTACATGCACTGATTTGCTGAGCAGCTCTTGTACCAGGATTTTTCAAAGGCAGGAGGTGGACACATTTTTCATTCCACATTCCCCTAGATTTAGTAACAAATTCCTAAAACTGAAGTTATTAGCAGCCTGGGTAAACAGTTTGTTTTGGTATTGGTCTGAGCTGTCTGCTCACTTAGATTAAATACTTTGCATAGTAGGGAACCCTCAACTCCAAACACATCCACAATATATATTTTGAAAAAGTGACAGATGCCTAAGCTGTACTGTAAAGATTTCTTATGCGTGAACAAAGAAATGTACTACTGCTATGTCTTAATGTCACTTAAGCTCATGCAAACAGTACTGCAAAATTAAGGATTGGACTATCCACTTGGAGGAAAGCCAGATAAAGTACATTCAGACTGGGGTCAAACTAGAAAGAGGGATCAAGAACTCCAGAGCATGTTCCCCTTATTTCCACCATCCCACAGAAGCCTGGTTGGGAGTCAGGCTCTGGGGGCAGAGAAGTAAAAGCACTAGGGAAGGACTGCTCATCACATTAGATGCCCCCCTTTGCACTTCAATCCCATGTGGCTTCTCCATGTAAAATAATGCTGATGCCATCAGAATTATCTTGTGTGGTAACTACTTCTGTACAATGAACCCTCCCACTCAAGGGATCATTCAGGGCAACTGCAAATTAATGGGGACCACGTGGGAATGCTCCTCCTGAATTAGCTGTGTTGCCATGGGGAAGAGGTTCCCAAGCAACAGAGCAAAGGCCCTGGGCCTTTGTGCATTTGAAACAACTGCAGGTGTAAGGCACCAAACTTCCAGCCCACCGTTGCAGAGCTTCTAGCAGAACATTCCCCCTTCAAAAGTTCTCTCTAGGGAGTGGGATAACATTTTTTATCCTGTCCTTCCGATGACATGAGAGAGTGGGCCAAACTTAGAAAAAATGTCATTACAAATACATAAGAAATCAGGATCCCTCCCAACATGGCAGTGGGGTTTCACGACTTCCTCCCTTTGAGTCCCGGCTCTCTAGTGTGGTGCTTTCAGTACCCTTGTCTCTGCTTTCACTAGTTCTAGCACCTTTAGACACATTCAGAAGTAAGACTAGGATTGCATTACTGTGTCCATGGAGCTCCATGTTTATAGGAGTACACCAGCCTTGCAGTGTCCTATGTTTATACCCATGAATATCAATGGAATGAAAGCAGAGGAGCAGATGTTAGTTAATATGGAGAGAGGGGTGGTGGGAGTCATTAGTCTATATAAAACCAGTTGGTTTTCAATAACCCAAACAATATCAAACTTAAACAGTTCTGGTGATCTAAACAAAATGTGCAGATAGTCTAACTCCTAATAGGGAAATTAGCAACACTACAATGAAAAGAGGGATGGTCTTGTGGTTAAAGCACTCAACAAGGAGTTGAGATTTCTGAGGTCAAGTCCTGGCTCTTCCACTGACTCCCTGTGTGACCTTGGGCAAGTCACTTCACCTCTCCTCCGTTATCTATAAAATCAGGATCCTAGTACTTCCTTCTTCCCACCCTTTATTTGCCTTGTCTATTTAGACTGGAATCTCTTTGAGGCAAACACATGTACTTACACATGCACATAGTAAGACAGTTCCAAGTTCAATGGGGCCCTCAATAGTCTACGTATTATAAATCTCACCACTGCTGCTGGCACTTTTGTTGACTCTCTCAGCAGAGAAATGGTAAATGATCAGAATGAGCCATGAGGACAGTACTCCTCACTCCCACCGGTGATTTCTCTACAGATGATCTTTATGGGGGTCGATGTGGAGAAGTCTGCAATGCTGCTGCCTGTGCTAAACCTGTTCTATGGAATAATCTGAGATCTTCAGTCTGCATGTCAATCTGACACCTTTCCCATGCACCAATTTTACTTTTTTTTTATGGCAGGGGGAAATACTAAATTGAAAGATTTTTTTTTCTCTTTACCAGCACCATCCTTTAACTTACCACATACAAAGAACAGAGCAGTACAATACATAAAGGCCCCATGAAGAGTTGTACAATGCTTAACTTGAAGGGCCTGATCTTGTGATGTGTTGTGCTACAACTCCCACTACCATCCATGGAAATTGGACATGCAAAGTGCTCATCAGACTACAGGCCTAGATAAAGGTGCACAAAGAACTGCAGCTGCTGTGTTTTTAAGTAATACACATGCAGGTACTAACTGAGTTATAACAGCATTCATTTTACAAGCAAGTTTTCCACTCAATGCCTTGCGCTGCTGTGAATATTTACTATTTCCAGCACACACACTGAAGCAGGAAACAATTCACCAAGTATAGAGGTAATCTAAAAAAAATCAGTAGGAGGGGAAAAAAAGAACAAAGTACACAGAGCCTATTTGCACCTCAGTAATCTATGGAATACATGTTCCTTTCTCTCCCTCTATGTAACCACATCACCTTGCGCCAGTGAGGAGATGTTTTGTTTGAGTCAAAAACTTGTTCTTATGAACGGTAATTTTATATATATATATATATATATATATATATATATATATAAATAAATAAAATACACACACACACACAAGCATGGATTGTGCACAACTGTCTCTCTTCCATGCCCACCCCAAGTGAAAGGGCAGCACTCCCCCACCCTCCTCCAAAAGCAAAGATCAGGTAAGCCCAATGACTGGGGGGAGTTCTTTACTGCTTGACTCTTCACAGATAGTGTTTACCAGTTAAGAATAGTAATTTTGCTGGCAGAAAGCGTTTCTACCTGCTGTACACGAAAGGCATTAAA
Organism: Emys orbicularis; assembly: GCF_028017835.1. Classification (NCBI taxonomy): domain Eukaryota; kingdom Metazoa; phylum Chordata; order Testudines; family Emydidae; genus Emys; species Emys orbicularis. The sequence continues at coordinate 101,498,932 of NC_088685.1, forward strand.
GACTCCCAACCTGTGGGAGCTCATGTGCTGTCTCTGCAAATGCACCTGTTTCAGACGTTGTTAATTCTCCAGCCCATACCCTGCACCTCATTGCAGAGAGCAACTTCTGACGTTTTCCAAACTTTGCTTCTCTGATCTGTAGCCTACAGACTGCACCCCCGAGCCTTTGTACTGAACCCTGGGACAGCATTCCTGCGTCAACAGGTTGCATGGTAGCAGCAGCGGCGTTTCTCTCAGCTCAGACTGCCTCTGCCTGGCTGTTCTCCCTGAGCAGGTGAAGTTTCCCGAGCACTCTACCTTACCTTGAGGGGACCGTTTCTTCGCTCTCTTTCGCATTACTCCCGGCCACGGCATTGTTGCCGCTGGGATGGTATGCTGTTAAAACGACTCCCGGGGAAGCGGACAGCCAGTTCATGGTGCGAGTAGCAGCATAATTTGCCAAGATACTAAGGCAAAGAAGGGTAATGAAGTTCCTGCCAGCGCCTCGCTTGGTAACTCAGCTCATTAGCATCCCCCGGCTCCTCCTCTGAAGATCAGCGTTTGCAAAACAGAGGAGGAAGGAGGGGAGGAGTTATTTATGTGAAATGCTTCCTGTCTCTCCAATTAGACTCTATGATTCATGAGTATTGTTAAACGAGGAAATTTCTTGCTCCTTTGCAGTGTTTTACTATTATCTTATTTAATTACTTAAACATCTAAATAGGGTACATTCAACTAGTCAGTACAAGGGTAGAAAGAAACTTATTCACTAGACAATACGAGGTCCCAGGAAAAGATAGTTTTGTTTTCCAATTCCTGTTTCCAGATGATGCTTTTTTTCTTCTTCTTCTGGTCACTGAGTTGCCACTTTCCTTAACCCCTTGCTGACAGGATTCAGGACTTCCTGAATACACACAGCTAAGGCAAATGTGAGTACAGCATAGAAGAGCTGATATAACCAGATTCATATAGCTCTCCCAGCTCAGACTTCACTCATAATGATTACCCAGCTTAGCTTTCCAAAATACAGCAGATTCTATTTTTGTCAGTTTGAACCGTTAAGAAACTTACAGGCTGCCTATCAAGCCAGTGTCTCCCTCCTCCCCCCCCCCCCAATAAGCACTGGGTGTATACAATACCAAAAATAGAATGTATTATTTTATATGATGGTAGTCAGTCACGATCTGGGTCCAATTATGGTAGGTGCTGTGGAAACTCCGAAATTGACAACGTTCCTGCTCTACGATCTCAGGCCCTGATCCTGCACATTATTTTTCTTTTTTACTCATGTGACGAGTCCCACTGACTTAAATTTGATTACTTGTGTGAGTAAAGTTATGTACACACATAAATGTTAGTGGGATCAGGGTTAATTTATGACTGGATACAACTAATTATTGTGACAAACAAAGAGTAGGAAAAGGGAGAGAGGGAGGAAGAGAGTAACAATAATAGTTGTTTCGATAGGATAGCAATATTTGTAAATCAAAGATTCTGAATCCGTTCATTTCCATGAAATACATAAATGAGTATATAACAGCAATCTCCACTAGCCTTCAATGTAAGACGGCTTTAAAAAGCCTTAATACAATATTATTCGTTTAGAATTAAAAAGATAGTCAACTGAAAAAAACAGACTTCACTCCGCAAATTTTTACCTGTTACAAGTGATACCCTAAGAGTGCTATAACTAGAAGATGAGAAGAAAAACATATTTTTCTCTTTCTTCCATTGGTTTACTTTATGCACCAGACAGCACTTAGTGCACAGTCTGTCACTGAATCACTATAGACAATTTCCTTTGTTGGCATTTTTCACATGAGGGTTTTTTTTTTAAATTAGAAAAAATAGTTAATTGTAAAACTACAATAACTGGCAGTGGGAAGTAAGGGCGGGTGCTTTGTCCCCAGCGTGACTGAGAAGCCTCAGGGCTGCTCCAACTTGCACCCAGCTGCCAATAGCTCCAAGGCAACATTTTGACAATCAGGGACTAATTGGGATAGCCAGAGTGCAGGAGGTCCCTGGTCAGGCCTCTTTCTCCTAGACATACCACCTGCATGGAGGGTTGGGTGGAGAGGTGCTATGGCCCCATACCATCCATGAATTCTCAAGAGTCCAGATCTATGGGCTTTCCAGTTGCTTTGTGTTGGCATATCAGAAAAATCAGAGTCAAAGCAAAGGTTCTGTCCCAGTGCGTTCAAAGCTATGATTTTCACAATTCTAATGAGTCCCTTTCTGTACATGTATATAAGTACTTACACCATAAACCTCGGTATCTAAATTATGGTTCTGTGTACCATAAATGAATTCCTTGATTTCTGCATATTGTAATTTTAGACTGAATTTCCTTGGGCTTTTTAAAAAAAGAAAAAACAAAGATTACACATAGAAATAAAAGCTCCTATGCACATGCGTGTGTTAGTGTGTGGTTTAATATCTAATGACTTCAGTGCACAAAGCAAGATGTTTGCTAGCATGCAAATACCTGGAGTTCTGTACCTATATTTATTTAAATGATCACACATTGAAATAAACATATATGGCAATGGTTAGTCCCTTTTATTTTTCTGCCTGGCTGATCTCCAAAATGGAGATCCAATAATTTTGACCTATGGCCACTCTGAAGGCCTTCCCTAGTTGAGAATCAGCTAGGGAAGAATGTGCCCTCATGTTTGAACACTGGGAGAGTCACTAAGCAAGATCAACATGTCCTTCAGAAACAGAAGAGCTCTGTGTAAGTTCAAAAGCTTATCTCTCTCTCACCAACAGATGGTCCAATAAAATATTACCTCACCCATCTCTCTGTAATATCTTGGGTCCAACATGGCAGCAACAACAGCACTGCATAGAATGTTTCCTTCAGAGTCAGTCTTGAGCACAGTTGCTATTTATAACCATTGATCTGGCAGAGTTAATGAGTGAAATCCTGACCCTGTTAAAGCCAATGAGAGTTTTTGCCAAGGGGACCAGGACTTCATTCAACCGTTTCTCCCTTGGAGGGGTGGCTACAGAATACCTGACTATGTTCTCTCGCTGCTGGGGAAGGGGTAATATCCCTGTAGAATTGAGAGAAGCTGCCTAAGGAAATTCAGTCGAGCGTCTGTGGGCCAGCAATTGTAGAGGTTCCTTTCCGCTATGCAATCTTTGAGGGCCATCTTCTGCCTGGTCCGTAGATATTTATGCAGAGGTTTTTTTTGGGGGGGGGTAGAAGTGAGGGGGAGGAATTGCAATTCTGCCTGACCCTAATGTGGGCTCTGTGAGGTGCTTTCTACCACTATGCTCGTATGCTGCCTGTGTAGGGCTAGCAAGCTGGTTGAAATGTTTTCAACTGAACTTTTTGTGTAAAAATGGCCATTTGTAAATGAATTTGTGTGTGAAACTTTTCATTCTTTGACTTTTACAATTGAAATTATGAACATTTTAATAAATATTCTTAATCTTTTCCCTAATAGTGGGATTTTGTTAATTAATTTCAAAAAATATTTCTGAGAAAAAGTAGAAGGGGGAGGATAAAACCAGTCCATTCTGACCCCTTTGAAAGTTTGTTTTCATTCTTAAGCCAGGAGTATCATGCAGAACTGCACCCCATACCCACAGGGGAGAGCAGAGGCTGCTATCTCCTTATTCCCCTAGGAATGCCCAGCACCCCAAAGGAGATGGGGAGGGAAGGAAGCAAGACCACTGCTCCACCTTACAACTTGCCCCTGCTGGTGGGAGTGTAACTTCACGCCTCCAAGCCCTAGAGGAATATAGTAGCAGGGGTACTGCCAGAGCATATCTTGGAGCTGTGAAAAATGCCTCTTTAGTGCTCTCCTTGACCTGATGCAGCTCCACAGCATATCTTATGGGCTCTGTCTTAATGGCACAAATTGGGGCCTGATTCTGGTCACACTTAGCTGACAATTGGAGTTACTCACATTTTACACCAGTGTAAAACCAGAAACTATAGCCCTGTTAATGTATGTCACTGCACCTACCATATCTGACTTTTACCTACTGCTCTTTTTGTTTTAACACACATGACATAATTAATTGTTAAATAGTCTGTTTTTTAAGTAGTGAAAGTTCTTTTGCATTATTTTTCTTTTTAATATTGAAAACATATATAAATACTAAGATGTTCAGGACTTTGTGAATTTTTAAAATGTCAGGATATTGAGTATATGACAAACATTTTACTCAGTTACAAAACATCCTGTAAAGACTAAATAAAAATATTTAAAGTACTGTATGTTTACTTCATGCATTTCAAAGCAATTTGCCTGAACAGAATACAGATTAGGTGCTATAAGAATAAAAATGTAAGATGCCTTTTCTTTGATAAACATCCTAAAAGATGCCATAATTAAGGCATAATGCACTGTGCTTCTTCTGTAAAGGAAGAATACAGGAACAAGAGGCAACCAATGAGGTGACACTAGGGACTGCTCAAAGAAAATTGTACTGCAAATGGAAAAGGAAGAAGGCAGACAAAGAAGAATATTCACACTCTGTTTAAGGAATGCAGGCAAAAGATCGGGGTGGCAAAAAACATAGAATGAGTTAATACTAGCCCAATAGAGAATAAGAAGAACTTTATTAAATATATTGGAGGGGGAAAGTTATTAGAGAGTAGTTCCATTAATAAATGACAGCGGTTGAATTAATGATGACTCAGAATTAGCAGAGATACTGAAATCTCCTCTTAAATCTCTTTAACAAGACAAAGAAGTTTGGCCCAATAAATGATTTGATTTTTTTCAAATGTGCTGAGCACACAACAGTTCTCGTGGTCTTAAGAGCTTAATTCTAGGGATGCATTTTTTTAAAAAAAACCTTGGTCACTGCGTTTGGCAGTCCGCTGGAACCACATTTCATTCGTTTACATCAGTGTAAATCCAGAGTAATTCCACTTCCTTTATATTGAAGTAACGAAGAACAGATTTATATCGAAGTAACCAAGAACAGAATAAATAACAGGAGTACTTGTGGCACCTTAGAGACTAACAAATTTATTAGAGCATAAGCTTTCGTGGGCTACAACCCACTTCTTCGGATGAAGTGGGTTGTAGCCCACGAAAGCTTATGCTCTAATAAATTTGTTAGTCTCTAAGGTGCCACAAGTACTCCTGTTATTTTTGCGGATACAGACTAACACGGCTGCTACTCTGAAACAAGAACAGAATCTGGCCCTAAATATGTACAAGTTATGTTGAACATTGATGTGAATGCCACCATTTTCCTCCACTAATGTAATTTCTCCTAATAGAAATATTGTGCTCAGTAAATACTGAGTTTGCAATAAATATTTCTGTTCTTACCAAGAATGGAAATATGTATTTGAAAGAAGGCACACAATTCAGTATTATCAATCAAGTATACTTGAGGGCAAGATTGAAACATATGGCCTCCAGCCACTTGAGAAATATGACTTATTTGCTGTCTTGTATCAATCTCTTTTGCTATAGAGCCCAAGACTTTAAAATATTACATTACCTCTTTTGATGTGCATTGGTAAAGCATGACTTGTACACAGTTACATTACCCAATCAGATCACTCAGGTTCTGAACACGAATTATAAAGTGTTTGGTGTGAGATCTTTACAGAGAAATTGTATCCTCAGTAATATTCTTTACGACTATCTTTACAGAGCATATGTATAAATTAGTTTGAACTATATATTATTAGCAGTTCACTATGTAACTGAATTTTATTCTTTCATTTTCCTTCCTTTCCCCCCCCAAAATACTCTCATTGTACAGATTTTTCCACATTGAGGTTATGGATGAATTTCAGATTCTATGTCTTCTCCAGATATGACAACATCACCAGTTTAAAGAGCCGACCACTAAACAACCCTGTGTTGTGGTGCGATGTCAACATGAACAGGTTCCAAATTGAATTCTATGGCACTACACCAATTTATTCCAGTTGACACGCTGACTATATATATAGATGTCCCAGGACCACAAACAACACTATAATGAGATCACAAGTTTGTTCAGTGACTCACTAGGTATATTTCTAATGATCTGGTACTTGGGAATCCCGTCACTGAAGATTTTTAAGAACAGGTTTTACAAACGCATGTCAGGGATGGACTATGTATACTTAGTCCTGCCTCAGCATGAGGGAATGCTCTAGATGACCTCTTGAGGTCCTTTCCAGGCAGTGACGGATTAGCCAGTAAACCAATGGGGCCCATGCCCAGGGACCCTGGCCAATTGGGGGGCCCCAGAAAAATGGGCACCCCTGCACCCTCACCCACCCACCCGCCACATCTGTCGGGGAGCGGGGTTGAGGCATGGGGGCTTGCTCTGCTCCGCCCACCCAGCACTCCTGCCAGAGAGTGGGGCAAGCCCCCTGAACCCAGAGCCAGCTCCCTGGCAGGAGTGCTGGATGGGGAGGGGGGCAGAGCAGGGCAAGCCCCCGCACTCTGATCCCATTTCCCCAGCAAGAGCGCAGGGCATGTGGGGACTGCAAGCAGAAGGGGTGGGGAGGGGCCCCCCCACTAGCTTTGGCCCAGGGTCCCACAAAAGCTTAATCCACCTCTGCTTCCAGGCCTACGTTTCTATGATCCTACCAATACTTTCTTCTCCTGGACAGTGTGTGTTTGTCTAGACAAATTTTAAACTGAGCTGAAATCCCCCCATCACCCCTGCATCCTGATCCACATTCATATAATACTGTGGCAGCCTTTCCTTTTTCCAATTTGTGTTTGTGAGTTCCAAATAACAGATGAAGGCATGAAATGAAAAGCTGCTCATATAGTACGCTGAATGCAAACCTATATTAAATTGACCACTTGATATGGTATTCCACTCTATTATGTAAAGATCCACATATGTTAATACTATTCTATAGCCGCAGATGAATAATAGAAATAATTTAGATGAGGTCTTGTACAGAATGCTTAGTATGGTTCTGTTGCGCCGGCAAATAGCAAAGCAGATTCAACAGTTTAATTTAGCTGAACGTGCAGCATGTGGTACATAAAAATAAGAATAATCAAGCCTTTACTGATATACTGTACTGGTGTATAGGAGGTGATTTAGATCAGCATAGTTATGCAAAGAAATTAAATCTGGGCATGAAACCACAGTCTTTGTCCACAGAGAAGCTGATCACATGTTCAGTAGCTGACATGTTATGTGCATTCTTAGGGTCTGATCCTGAGAGGTGCTGAACACCCTAAACTTTCATTATATTGATGTGTTGGGGTTGCTCAGCAGTACTCAAGGATAGCGCCATACACCGGGAATTTTTGATGAGCAGTATATGACAGACAGCAGCGAAATGGTGCAAGAGAACAAACACACTTTCTGTTCTCCGACAGTCCCACCAAGCCTCCCCTCCATTCGTAATCTTTTTATACAGATAATTAATTGATTTAATTATACAGATTAATTAAGAAAAAATAAACCAGCAACACTTTTCACTGTTCCCCTTCCTCCTGGAAACTGTTCTAAAATGCATGTGGTGCACTCTGCTGGCTGCTTTGGTAATTATTATTTTTCAATTAGTTCATGATGAATTATTGGTGCATTTTTTGAGATTATCCTTATAAAGACTAATACACATATGAATTAATCTAAAACAAATCTCCCTATAGTTTTGATTGGATGAGGTTCTTGTTTGATTTGTTGCTTTTGGCTGATATGTAGCTGCTGTGTTTAACAGAGGTGGCCGCGTTTTAGTGGTGGGTAAAGTGCACTCATTTATCTGCTTTTTACAACAGATGTCTGGGAGAAGTGGATAGCCTAGTGGCTAAGCATGGGACTTGGGAGTCAATAGTCCTTGGCTTCATTCCTAGACCAGTCATTTACTTTTTGTGACCTTGTACAAGCCACCTAACAGCTCCCTGCCTCCGTTTACCTATCTATACAATGAGATTAATAATATGCATATTACAGAGCTGTTTGAGGCCTATTTAATCCTTGTTACATTGTTTTAAAAGTCACTCCCTATGTGCAAAATATTGTTATTTGTTAGTCTTTTTGTGCATGTTACATTGAGGATAAAATGATGCCAATTTGGACTGAACTGTCTGTATTAATGAGGGCAGGGTAATGTCTTCAGGAGCAAATGCTAAATCTCTTGTGCTTGAGTTCTGGTCAGTGACTCAACCTGAGATACAGGAAGTTTGGGGAGAACTATATGACAAAACCTATGCTTTGGACCCAGGTCACCTCTGGCTAGTGAAAAAATCAGTGTTGAGGAGCTAGGCCCATTTTCAGTGCTGACTATCAATACCTCCATTACAGTGGGCAGATTGCTGCCTTCTCTTAAGGAAGCTCTGATAACAGTTTTAGTTCAAGAAACTACCACGTGGCCCTGACTAATGTGGCCAATTATAAGGCTAAACTAAATCTTCCAATTTTTTTTTTTTTAAAACACAATTCTTGTCATCTTGTCTTTTCAATATCCAACCGCTTTAAATCTCCTTAACCCAGTCAAGTCTGGGTTTTAACCTGGGTATGGCATGGAGAGTGCACTGGTTGCATTAGTGGCCAATGATGGATGCAGATCAGGTGTCCATTTGAATACTGTTCTCCATGAGGAGTTGTTGATTTGCCTGCAGACTGTAGCAGGTATGGGGGAGACTGCTCAGATACTTTCTTGCTGCATGTTCCCAGAGGAAGGCTTTTGTGCCATTCCTTTCTTGCACTGAGGATGCTCTCACATGGGGTTTCAGAAGCTTCTATTTTATCTCCCTTCTTGTACAATGGGTGTATGGGACCATTGTTAGGGTCAGTGTGAGGCAGAAGCTGTGATGTATTCAGTATGCTGATAACTCAAGTCTGTGTTTCATCCAATCCAGGCAGTGAACTGAATGCTGTATCCAGTGTCTGGTGGATACACTGGGAGTTGGATGAGAGTTAGTTGGCTCAAGCTTTAACCAAGTCAGATGGAAATGATGCTGGTAGATAGCTTCTCCCTATCTGAAAAAATCCAGATACTATCTGCTGCTTTGATTAAAGATGTGTGTCTGCCACTTGTTAATATTCGGTTCACAGGAAACCTGAGCATACAACTAGTTCTCAGGCCGGTCTTGGATGATCAGGTCTGAGAGGGGGCCAGGATGGCTTTTGTCAATTTACATCTGGCTAGGAGTTAGCAACCAATTATTTCAGATGCTCTCCAAGTCACTTTGCAGTTTGGCTCTGTCCTCTTTTCTTTGTTACCCCTCCAATTTTGCTGTTGCCTGTATATTTGATCACAGCTGAATGTACACCAGAGAAACACCCGTTAAAGTAAAACATGAAGCAGCCAGGCAAGATAGAAAGGTACTTTTTTTTTTAAGCTTAGTCGGTCAAAAAAGCCTATGAAAATAGTGAGTTCTGGATTGGGACACAGCTATCTGGAAATGTCGCTGCGTGAAGATAATAGATGCTTCAAACTGCGAGAGAAGCAATTGCATGGACCACCATTGGTCCACTGACCACAGTTTGAAAATCATTGCCCTAATGAGGAGTCCGGTGGCACCTTAAAGACTAACAGATTTATTCAGGCATAAGCTTTCGTGGGTAGTCTTTGTTGTTTTTGTGGATACAGATTAACATGGCTACCCCTCTGATACATTGCCCTAATGGGATAATATCTATTCCTCAGAAGTATTCCTCTGATGTACTACTGGTCTTAGTGTCCTAGAGAGTTGAAGTCCCCAAATCGCTGCCAGTCTTGGGTTTCCTGACAAGTTGCCAGACTCATTCTTGCTACACTTGCAGATTGAAGAAATGATCAAATGAAGAAATCCAAGTAATGTATACAACATTACCATGCCTTGGGCGTAAATTGGTTCTGACAGCACAGCTGAGCACTCAAATTTTACAGTTAAGTTTGATTATAAGTATCTAACTTTATGGCACTTCAGTTTTTTGATTCTGGAGTTGAATTCTTAGTATAGTTTCTTGTAGCTAGAACTGGTCAAATATTGAACAAAAATATTCACATACATTCATCAGAATAAAAACTGGGACTTTCCTGATACTATTTGTCACCTTTTATTTGCTTTTCACAAGCATTCATCTGAGTGAAATTTATTTCACATGAATATTCATAGGAAGGAAAATCACTGAAGAATTGTGCAACCGTTTGCACTAGAAATCATGATGTGCATATGCAGATGGCTCTTTGTGGGTTTGTGAATCAGAGCTGAAAAAGTACCACTCATACAGCATGAATGGTGAATCCTCAAAGTGACAGCTATGGTGAATTGTGTAAGCTAACACAACCATGTAAATTATTCACAAATAATTTTAAATAAGTAGCAGATTTGTAAAAGATAGTCCTGTTAACAGTCAAAGATTAAACTTTTGTTTGTGGCTAGCTTGCCCAGCTCTGCTTACAACAATACCCACCCTATTGTGATAGGATAGGAAAGCAATGTGATAATAGTATAGGAAGGAACAGAAAAATATAGGGCACAAGAACATATTAATGCCAGGTATTCTGGATGTAGTAAATTGAGTTACAAAAGGCTAACTTAAAGAGTTTACCTAGATCAGATGCAAAGTGTGTGGTTTCTGCAGAGACAACTATGTATAGGGTTTACTTAAGATTTTCACAAAAAAAAGGTTTGACACATTAGTCAGACTTATTTTGACTGTCAATGTAGTAGCTTAATATTTCCTGGCTCTCACACTATCATATTTACACGAGAACATATTGCTAACCCTGAGTACAGCAAACAGACAGCAGAAAAGATGAAACACTTGTTACAAATTTTACTAATCTGCATGCGCATATATTGCAATATATATGCACACACAATATAACTGTAAACCCACTCTTCCAGGAGGGAGCTAAGCAGAGGGCATGGAATGCTGCTGAGTGTTTAGTATAAGACTACTGCGCTCACTGGCAAGCAAGACTCAGTGAGCAACTACAACACGCTAATGAATGCACTTCTTTGCCTCACTTTGGAGGAGGAACCACATGCACCCCCCTGACCAGCACATGCTGCTGATTCCATCACAGGTAATAGCAAATTGAGAGGATAATACACATCCTCCCTAACCAGTGGATTAGATCTTTCTGTGACAGGTGCAGTGACTGGAACTGTGGTTAGCACCCCCTCCTACAACTCTCTTCAGTGCTGTTGTCAGGGTTCCCTCCCCACTCTGAACTCTGGGGTACAGATGTGGGGACCTGCATGAAAGACCCCTTAAGCTTATTTTTACCAGCTTAGGTTAAAAACTTCCCCAAGGTACAAATCTTTTCCTTGTCCTTGGATGGTATTGCTGCCACCACCAAGTGATTTAGACAAAAATTCAGGAAAAGGGTCACTTGTTCCCCAAAATATTCCCCAAGCCCCTTCACCCCCTTTCCTGGGGAGGCTTGAAAATAATATACCAACCAATTGGTTACAATGTGAGCACAGACCAAACCCCTTGGTTTTTAGGACACTGAAAATCAATCAGGTTCTTAAAAGAATAATTTTATTTAAAAAAAAAAAAAGTAAAAGAATCACACCTGCAAAAATCAGGATGGAAGGTAACTTTAAAGGGAATAAAAAGGTTTAAAACAGAGCACTCTCCTCTAGGCTCAGCTTCAAAGTTACAAAAAACAGGAATAAAACTCCCTCTTAGCACAGAGAAAATTCACAAGCTAAAACAAAAGATAATCTAACGCATTTCCTTGCCCGAACTTACAATTTTTGTAATCTTAGATGCTCATTTCAGGTATGTTTTCAGGAGATGTTTTTCCTGCCTGGTCTCTCTCTCCGTCCAGAGAGGGAACAACACAAAGAGCACAAACAAAACCTCTCCCTCCCTCCCCCACCTGTACAGAGGACCTACACTGTTGCTTTGGCAGGTGTAGGGAAGGGAAGTTGAATCATGGCCCCAGTTAAGTCAATGGGAATTTTCCCTTGATTTCAACCACAACAGAGCCAGGATTTCACCTGGGGAGAGAAGACCATTCCTATGCAGCAGATGATCTCTCTCTATATATGTATCTGAGTGAATTTAAATATAAAGCCCTGTAAAACAAATTGGAAGAGGACCCTAAAATCTGGCTACTAAGACTCCTCTCCAACTCAGTATTTACCCAGACCCTTGCACTGCCAATCTGCTTCTTCCTTCCCAGCCTGTAGGAGTAATAGATCAATTAGTTCACAGTGTGTTTGTTTGCTTGTGTGTGCTGGGGGTGTGGGGTGTGAGACCTTACTAAGGGAAAGCGAAATGGAACAATGAGTTTTCTATTTACTGGAAGTTAAAGTTTGTGAAAGGAGCGCCTCCTTTCCAACTAGTGAATGTCATCTGTTCAGTAATAATTCTGACTGTCTATATTTTGACTGGGCTTCAAAACTCCTTTTTTTACACTTTTGCTGTTTCTGTTGCCTGTCTTTGCTTACTTCCCATCTGCACAGTTTTAGTCTTGTTGATTTAAAGATGCTATTGCTCCAATTTTCTTGGAGCAAGATTCAAAGTAAGAATGTATTATGATTTTTGTAGGATGTAGTATTTAGAAAGTAGATGTTAAGCCTGCTTGCAGCCTCTTTAACCATCAACGCAACTACCCCTGAGAGAATCTAGCAGTTATTCATTTTGCTTTGATTTGGAACATTTTGCAAAAGTACACATATGGAGGCAATAATTTACTGTAGCTTTAATTTGGTTGCCATGTGCTGGCTGAAATATCAAAGCTCCAACCAAGCTGAAGTACCCCTGCTTTACAAGAGTCTATAACTTTCTCAATTTATAACAATGCCATTAATGAATATCATGTGTATTATGTTAGCAAAGCGTTTCATGGGGTAATCCAGTCACATTCATATGAAAATGATATTGCTTTGTTTTGGCCGCCTGTGACGGGGTTGGGACTCACCACCTGGCGCCTCCTACTGGTGGTCTTGGGAATTAACTCTGAACAGAGGAGCGCCCCCTCTTGGTGGTGTCCCGCTCGTCGTCTCGCCTTCGGTTGGCGTGTCCAGACCCGCGTTGCTCCCAAGCTCGCGGCATCCTCTTCGAGCCACTGCCCTCCGGCAGTGCCCCTTAGTCCATCCTCGCCCCCTTCTGGGGGCGGGGGGAAGGGATCAATCAGCTGCCTCTCTGCGTCCTGGCCGACGTGGCCAGCTGCACCCTCAAAGTCACTCCCCTCTTGGCAGGGGGTTGGTGCAGCTCTAGATGGCCGCTCCGTCGGCCGGGTGCAAGGCAAGGGGGGGGACCCAGGCCCGCCCACTACTCTGGGTCCCAACCCAGGGATTCTCTAGTGGCAGCCGTCCTGCCTTCCTTCTCTCCCTCCGTCTGTCCACGTCCCTGGGCCGCTTCCCCTTTGGCCCCTCGCACCGGCTAGGCCCTTCCCCTCAGGGCCTGCAGCCTGGCAGACACCGGGCTGGAGTTCCTTTCTGCTCCCCCTGGGCCTGCGCAGCACTGCACTGTCCTGGGTGCTAGTCTCCCAGCCTGGAGACCAACCTTCCCCTGTTAAAGGCCTGGGACAGCCTGCCTGCTTCTGTCCTGAGCAGCCTTCTTATAGGGCTGAGCCTGGCCCGGATTGGCTCCCTCCAATCTGGGCCCTGATTGGCTCCCTATAAGGCCTTCCCTGATTGGCTCCCTGTCTGTGCAGGCCCACTGGCCTGCTGCAGCCCCAAATTCAGGGAGTGGGGCAGCCGCCGCCCCACTACGGTAATACCATATTATCTGGATTTAGGAGGGCAAACTACAGTATCCTGAGTTAAAGGTTAAAGTCTAAGAGAGATGGTGATATGTCTCTTGCTCACTCATGCAGTGTCTGTCGACACAGCCTACCTATCAGCTGTAGTTTACAATATTTTTTTTTACATTTTACCTTTTGCTTAATTAATGCTACTGTAATATTTGTGATATTTCCTCTACTAAGTAGAGGAAATATTTTAACTTTTTGCAAATGCCATTTGTAAAGATTTTAAAAACAAGCAATCTATCATGCATGCAGATAGCTATTAGAGTACAATGAGTTCATTGCTACATTTTCCGAGAGCTGGTTGTTGACAGATTAGTTGCTGTATTTTTGCAGATTGTGAAAATCTATATTTGCAAGGAAGATTGTTACTGTTCATTGCATCAAAATAGGAAGTTGTGGAAATGAAACAGCCTAATTCAACTGTCTTGTTTTAGAATCTTGTCAATTGTTGAAAGACCTCAGAGAAATCCTGGCCCCATTAAAGTCAATGGGTAAAACACCCATTGACTTCAGTGGGGCCAGGATTTCCTTTCAGGCCAGCTCAACACCAATCAATCATGTTTTTAGCATGTTCTGATCCACATCTGACTGGTTCCAGAACATGCTAAAAATATGCTTGCTTGATGGGCTAAGTGCTGAAAAAGCAAAGCAGTTGATGAAAGTGAATTAATGTCTAAGAGCAGGTACAAGAGAGTTGTAGGCATAAGTAGTTAGTAAACGGTGCACTCAGTTATGTTCTTGTCTTTCTAGCTTTTCCTTTGGGACAAGATTTGTTTGGTTTTCTTTGTTTGTTTGTTTTTGAGGCATAAGTGTGCTTGTGAGATGAATCACATAGTATATTCCTGGGTTTCGCCTCATAAAACCTTTGTGGCATTTTTTACTGGAGATGTCAGTGTTTTTAACTATTTCTTGGAAATGGCACCAATCCTGCAAATAGCTCAGGTCAACCCTATGAGTCCCTAAAGCAGTGGTTCTCAAACTTTTGTACTGGTGACCTCTTTCACATAGCAAGCCTCTGAGTGCGATTTCCCCCCCTCCCCCATCAAAACCACTTTTTAATATATTAACACCATTATAAACGCTGGCGGCAAAGCGGGGTTTGGGATGGAGGCTGACAGCTCGTGACCCCCCCATGTAATAACCTCATGACCCCCTGAGGGGTCCTGACCCCCAGTTTGAGAACCCCTGCCCTAAAGCAACTGAAAGGAAAAAGCAGTAGGAATTGGGGCAGGGGTGAATATGAATGTTTTTCAAAGGCAAGCTTCTCTTCCCCCCCCACCCTTTTCTCTCAACTATCCACGGATTCACACTGCCAGGGAGATGAAGATAGTCCCAGAGGCAGCACATGTGGGGGAGGAGCAGGGGCATGAAACTCTGCAAGGTTTCACTCATTGAATTTTCCCCCAATTCTTCCACTTAAGGGAGGGAGAATCAGGGTTTGTTCCCTCTACTATCTTCTCTCCTGGAGGAAAAACTAAAAGTTCAGGTTGTGATTTTCTAAAGCACACAAATGACTTAGGGGCATAGATGCTGGAACTAGGGGTACTGGGAGTGCGGCAGCAAACCCTGATTTGAAGTGGTTTCCATCATATACAGGGTTTACAGTTTGGTTCAACGGCTCTCAGCACCCGCAATATACAAATTGTTCCAGCATCCCTGCTTAGGTGCACAACTTCTGTTGAAAATCAATGGGCTTTGTGCTCCTAAGGACTAGTCTACACTTCAAAGTTTGGCCCCTGTAACTATGCCAATGTAGTTAAATCAGAAAACAACCCCAGTGTAGATGCAGTTATACCATTATAACAGTGTTTATACTGGTATAGCTTATTCCAATGCAGGAACCAAAATAAACTATACCAGCATAAGACACTCTTATACCTATAAAACTGCATCTATACTAGGGGTTTAACTGGCATAACTATATCAGCAAAAAAAAATCACACCCCCCGACACCCAACTGATATAGTTATGCTGGTAAATCTTGAAAGGGAGACCAGCCGTGAGTCACGCAAGGTGTTTTGGAAAATCCCACCTTTCAGCATCAAAGCCTGTGACTCTTAGGGATCTGGCAGAGGCAGAGGGCCACCAGCTCAGAATCCACGTGCCTATGTGCTGCCTCTGGGACTATCTTCATCTCCGTGCTAGTGTAGATCTGTAGATAGTTGAGAGAGAAATGAGAAGCTTGCCTTCTAAAACCATTCATCCCCCCACCCCCCCATCCCTACTGCCTTTTTCCTTTCAGTTGCTTTAGGACTCACTACAAATTTAATTAAAAGTTGTTGTCAAAAATGATTACAATAGATTTGACACTGAAGAGCCCTTCCTTTTTAGAGCCCTAGCTTGAGTATTATCTATCTGTGGAAGCCTCAGGTTCTACACCTTAATCTATGCAAAGTGAATTTCATTAGAATAATCATAGGAAGATATTTTCATAAGGAATCCGCACTGTGCATAATGTGTAATATAACATTATGCAGAAGTGTATATTTAGTATGTAAGCAAAATAGTTATTTCATTTCTTGAATGCTGTCTAACGTACTTGTTACATAGGCAAAAGGGCACCTCTGTTGTTGCCCCATGCAGCAGGTACATCATTTCTGAAGTGCTGACATGCGAGTGGAATTCTGACACCTTAGAACGCTGTCACATTCTGCCTCCGAGAATGCCTGCCTCCAAGGGGTTAAATGTTCTGCTTGTGGATATTTGTGGAAATACTTTACATTCCCCACCCTTAACTCACTTTTATAACATGTAACCTAGTTCAATAAACCTGATTCTTCTGACTACAACTGAAATTCTTCTAGAAGGCTAAGGCTGGCACTTCCTAAAGGGGCCTTAAGGTAGTTAGGCCCTTTTTGAAAATCCCAGTCTAAATTTTTGTGCACATCTTGTGTTCAATGTTTTTCCCATTTGGGCCACTGCGGACAATGTGGTGCACAGGTTTAACTGTGGTCAGATGTGGGCTGAAATCTCCATTGGAAGTCAATAGGAGTCTTACTTTTACCTTTAATGGGAGCTGAAGGCTGACCCTCAGACCATTTAGCTTTTATTTTAACTGGTATCACTGCAGTTTGTTTCACTGGAGTTTGTTTTGTTACGAACCACAGAATGTGAGCCATTGTCTTTTTTATTTATCTCTGAAGTGCCACACTCACTTATGGCACTGTATGAAAATTAGTATCCAACAAGAGTCTTTAAAATTACTTTGTATACCTGCAAACAAGCCATTGTCCTTGGATATTCCGCCACTCAATTAACTATTTAAGAAGTATGCCAAACAAAAAACTGTTATGAGAATATAAAGGTTGTACAATTAAGCACTCAATAGTCAATAAATAATTAAATGTAGTTTGCATGCTCAGACTCAACTCTCCCCCTTGTGTGTGCATTACTATAGTCTTTATAGTTCTCAAATATTTACAATATAATGTATTCAGGGGTGAACGTAACATAAATGTCTTACCCGTACGGGGCCCCGACTCTGGGCCCCTGGCTCCGGGCCCCCGGAAGGGGTGTGGCCTTGGGTGGAAGAGGTGTGGCTCTGGACAGAAGGGGTGGGGCTAGGGGGGTCAGCCTCCCCAGCCAGCCCTTCCTTGCTGCCTGGCCCGCGCCGTCCGGGGCTCCGGCGGCAATTTAAAGGGCCCGGGGCTCTGGTCACTGCCACGGTAGTGGCGGCGATGTCTGGGAGCCCCGGGCCCTTTTAAATCACTAGCCCTGGGGCAGCTTTCCCCCCCCCCCACCCTCAGCCGCCCTCGGGGAGACGAAAAGGGCAATGACGTTAAAGCTCTGCCACAGCAGCACTTTAATGTCAGCTGTACACGGGCCCGTACGAGTGGCCACTTCTTACCGGTACGCCATACCGGCCCACTTTCACCTGTGAATATATACTACAACTTTAGAAACTCAGGAGTAGCATTGTCTGTGCTTTACTTTGTATATGCCAGATTCTTTTAAAGTCACTTATATTACAAAGTACACAGTGAACTGTTCTTACACAACATACTCCAAATTAAGGACAACACCACAGAGTAATAGTGAAAAACTGTTGGCATATATAGGCTACCTGATTTCACAGCCAGGTGATTTTTCTAGTTAATTTTCCTATCCCCCAATTCCAGCTAATAGAGGCTGAGCTGATTATTGAAAAGAAAATATATCAGTCATGATTGCTGACTTAGGGCCTAATTTGGCAACCCTTGCTTATGCCAGTGATGCCAATGCCAGATACCACAGTGACAGGAGCAGTACAATGACCTGAATAGCAGAGAGTAAGTAGTAATCGAGTTGCAGAATTGGTCCCTAAATTAATAAAACACAACATAGCTTAGAGGAAATAGAACTAATTGTATCAATAGTCTAAGTCAACAAGGACATACACTATTTTCATTGTCATCAGGATCTAGTAAGTGTACAAGAATAAAGAAATTACAAGTATCTAAGCCTGTAGTAAAAACTGCATATTATATTTGTATTTGAGAAATATAATCAAGTCAAATTAACTTGATGGGGGTAACCCTTTTAAATGTTTTGACCATAAATTTTCTTATTATACAGAAGTGCATCGCCCATGCAAGGAGCCTAAGTCTGAGCACATTTAATCTACTGTCCCCAAGAGCAAGATCCTAAAAGTGACTCCCAAACCTGGATTCTCCCTCAAGTGATGTTCAGTTTGACCTTCCTTGCAGGAAAAAAAGCAATTCGACAGCTGCATCCCCTGTAGCTGCAACTTTTTAAATACAGAATTAACATTGTTGGCATACTTATCTCCAGCCCACAGGCTTTTCTCTAAACTGCAAGCCAAAAATTTAAGCTCATAGTGAATTTTCAATGTTATCTTAATTTCAGTGAATTATGTATTAGCACAGTAAATATGCTTTTAAATTTGAACACATTTCAGTGAGGCAATACTGCAATATTTTATGCTCAGTTTGTAAAGGTAAATGTAGAGTTGTTAATGGGCAAACAGACATCTAAAGATACAATGCCCTATTAATTTTTCACTGTTTGGGTCAGTTGGGTCCACTTAATAGAACACTTGTTAAAGGAATACGACTGTTTAAATACATTTTACTAAAGTAAAATATAAATGCCTTGAAGACCATTCCATTGAGCACCTTAAAAACGGACAAAACGATTAACTATAAAATACCCATATAGATGGTCAGTTTCTGTATTCTGAAAAATTACACATACACACTGAGTGAAGCCTAATCCTGTTCCCGTTGATTTTTCTTTCCTTTTTTTGTCACTAGGATTGGAGCCCAGGGATATATGTTACATAAAATTATATTTCCTATATGCCAAACCAAGGTAAATGTCACAAATCAAAAAAGCCCTCTTAGGAATACTTACAAAAACAGCACCTGTTTAAAAACACATTGGCTGTGGTTTTATTTAACGGGTTTTTAGTATAACAGAGCATACCATATTTCAAACGTGGTGGCTTGACTACTAGAACAATTTCTACATTCTGCAATATCATAGAATCCGTGACTGACCCTATTATTATCTGCTATGCTCTGTGATCCTTTTCATATTGCCCCAACTGTTCATGCATCTATGCTAAGAGTCATTGTTGGGAGCAAGCTATTAATTTATATTGAAACAGTACTGCAGTATCAAATGGTTTGCTATGCAAACATTTTTCGCATGAATGTCACCACTGTGCATCCAAAGTCTTGCTAAAATGCAACTATTTTCTATCTACAAGTGGGTGGAAAGTTCAATCTACATGCCCATTCAATCCGTGGCCTCTCTGCTGAAAGTGGCAACAACTAGCTCATTCAGCTGCTCAGAGCATTCCTTTCAAAAACAAAGGACAAAATTCTGGCAGGTGCAATAGGAAGGAGAGGAGGGCAGAAGGAGCCCCTTCTCCCCTTACGCTTCCACTTAGGAGACAGCCATGATCTGCCTGTCTGAACTCCGTGATTGCAGAGAGGGTATTGATTGCATTTCTGGCAGTGCACAGTGACCAAAAGGGGGGCATGTCTTGGCAGGGTATGGCTATGGTCCAGTTGTCCCCCAGCAACTGTTGGGAGCACCTCAGTGGGAGGGAGTCTAAGAGCCACCACTGAGCAGCCTTCCCGAAGTCATTGGGCTTGCTTCTGACCATTGTGGGCATAATGCCTACAGTCATTGCTGCTCACACAATTAATTTCCTCCTCCTCTGTGTCTGATGCTCTGGAATCCTTAGTTTGGTCCGAGACTATGTTCCTAGCCTTACTCTTGCACAAGTCTGGTATTGCCAAGGGTAGAAGGCTACTACCTGGATTCAAGTTGGGACTATTTCTAGGCTTTATTGGTCTCCAAAAATAGGGTTTTGGATAAACGGGAGTATACTGTACCTATTCCACAAACCGCCACTTTGTCCCAATCCCTTCCTTGTCCTCCAAGTATCTTATGCTGGGGGATAAGGAAGGGATTGCTGTAACATGGAGGTTTGGGTATTAGATCAGAGACACCCGGCCAGGGCTGCAAGGAGGAGGAAGACGATGAGCCTTTGGCCACGGGAGAGGCCATCCTGCTGCTGAATGACTCCTGTGGCAGCGCAGGGAGCCCTCTGCAGCTCGCTGCCATGGGAGTAAGTGAGTGGGGCTGTGACAGCAGGACTGCAGAGGGCTCCCTGCACCGCCTTAGGGAGATGACACCAATCCCTGCGGGTGCAAGGTGCCTGGAAGGCTGTAGTCCTGGCAGGGAATCAGAGTCCTGTCCGGGAGTCCCTGCTCAGCCCTGGGTCTTGCAGGGGTTGGGTGTCACCAACCCTTCGGCAGCATGGGGAGCCCTCTGCAGCACCACTGTCATGGGAGTCGGTGAGTGGGGCAGAGCAGAGAGCCCCGGCCAGGACTGGGAGGAGGAGGAAGATGAGCGCCCAGCTGCAGGGAGGCCATCCTGCTGCTGAATGGCTCTCGTTCTCTTGATTTTTCCAAATAAAAGCCATCTCCCCCATGCCAATTGGATAATGGGGAGTATGCTGTATGTCTATATTTTGAGATCAAAGGATCTCAGTTGGAATTAAGCTGCCTACATTTATGGAGGCTCATCTTCATGGAGTCTAATCTTTTATCATAAGAAGTGCTACAGCTCCTCCTTTAAATCCCCGGTTCTGCCCTTGCAGGTTCTAGAATATTTTTTTTTTTTGCATGAGCCTGAAATTTGCCACCTTTGTTCTCTCTCCTGTATATTCACTCTGCCTTTCTCACTGTGACCCCAGATCAAATGTACAAAACAGCTCCTTTCTGTGTTAAGGATAACTTCTGCCAATCCATGTATATGTGGCCACTCGTCTGAGAACCATGAACTGAAGATAATGGAGGTAATTTTTTAATTATATTCAGCATTAAAGGGCATCACTAACCCCTCCAAAATCAAGAATTGTATCTCCTGCACTATTCTACAGGAGAATGTTTTTTTCTATTTAAGAACAGATGGTCTCTAGTGAACACTGAATACCAAATATAATCAATACATGTCATGAAGACGTCCTGCAGGGGTGATGAACACAGAAGAGACAGATAAAAAGAGGTGTCATCTCCTTCTCCAGCTCCAATTCAGGATGTAACATCTTTTGTGGCTTGCAGAAGCTCTATGATCATCTACCTCTGTCAAACCTGCAAATGACTAAGCAATATGATATGCATTTCCTCTTCTGCAGTACTTATTTTGTATCTTCCACGTGAACTAGTAGTCCATGGCTCTCCTGTGACTCGTTTTGGATTCTATTGTGCCAGACAGCCTTATTCTTAATTCATATAACTTGAAGAAAGCTTTGGTGTAGAACCACATCCTGTTCTGGGGGCGCATACTAAAGTGGATGCCAAAAAGAAATAAGAATGTATCATGTGCAATAAGGCTATGCATTTAACTGATTTCTACTGTAATAAGGAACCCACATTTATTAAATATAAAATACAGCAGCAGCCACTAAGCTCACCGTGGTGCAGGCAGCAATTTGCCTTCAGTTTTCCCATTTAATTAAATAGGTAACAGTTGATAGTTGTCTAGTGGCAATGTGAATATTGTTGGGAAGGAGGGATTACAGAATTCTAGTCATCTTAATCCTAGTGCATAAGCATTAATGGAGACTTTCCTTGCATTGCAAATGACTAATGTGGAGAAAACTGACATTCGCCTGAGCTTCTGAAATCTTAACTAAGATTCTGTTAGCTGTGTTATAGATAAAGTAATGTTTCATTTAGTAAATATGTCATGCAAGGCTTATAGGACAGCCATTTTTTTGTTTTCAAAAGCCTTTCAGATGGATGGCAACATTTAAGCTAAAACATGTCTAACCAGTATCTGCGTACTGGGTTTAAAGACACATTTTGAAAGAGAACATAACACTCCTTAGTGGAAAAGTACTGCACTTAAATCCATTATATATAGTTCAACATTATTTCCTCGTAAGCAAATTAACTGACTTTGGGGCTGACCTCGTACAGTTTATGTTCTGCTTGTTGAGTGAACAAATGCAAGGTAAACTGCTGAGAACTGGCATTCGTGAGAGTGAAGTTAAGTGGTTCAAGAGGGGAGTGAATACCCCAGCGCCGTAAGCCAATTTTTCTCCAGACCTGCCTGTTCTCCAACCAGATCTCATGCCATTTTTACCCTGCATTCTAGAAGGTAAGGGAGTGGGTCTTTGTGGATCCTCTTATGTACTGTGTGTGTTAAATATCTCAGAGAAATTGATCATGTATTTCTTTAAATAACTAACCTTAAGACATACACTAAATTAGCTCGTATCACCATTGTATCTGACAAAGGTAGTTTTTGGTTTAAAAGGTCTTTACTAATATGAACAGATACTCCTAAACTTCACTTCTTTTTAAAATAATCATTTAGATACTTTCAGCAACTGATCTCTATAATTTTCCCCAGCTAACAGCATGGTTCACTAATTTTGTTTCACTGATAGCAATATTACGTGTATCATTTAACAGAAAGAAGAGTATTGCTATGCCATTGGTGGGGGAGGGGAGAGGAAAGCCAAGGACCAACTTGATAGTGTAGGTAGATCAAAGGATTATCACATAGTCTAGTCCTTAAGTTTTATTAGAAATTGATCCCTTAACTGACTTAACTGTCCACTGCAGGCTTTTTCCAAATCAAGTTTACTTCTTAAGTTTGGATGGTTACAGATGGCAGTCTTTAAAGGTTATTGAAGGTATAAAGCATTCCATCTTACATAATTACAAATCAATACTGGGTCTGTAATTCCCAGATAACATGTTCTTTTCTCTGTGACCCTGGTGTGCTTGTATGTTCCTAAGGCTAGTTCTAATTGCACTTAATGGCATAAAGGCACAAAGCAGCAGTTAGCGGCGGTGTTGATCTGCAGCCAAAGGTAGCTACCAAACAGAGGGTCGTACATAACACTCTGCTGTGGGGAGCAGAAGGGAACAAAGATGACTTAAATGGAACAGAAAAATTCCCATTGGAGTAGAGGTGGGAATCAACACCTCTCTGCCATTTCCCTAGTCCACTTTTGGCAGCCCAGATTAGTCTTTCACAAGTAACTTTGAGGGACGTGTGCAGAGGAAGGGCTGTTCATGGAGTGAAAGGGTAGGACTTGCCCCAAAGCATACTCCCTTCCTAGCTGGTGGAAATATTGACTTATCAGTTCTCTTTCCTGCTCTCCTGATCTATCCTGCAGTGCAGATTGTAGTTGGAACTCATTCTTCTATTAATCACAAGTTCCATTCCATATCTGAAGCATTACTAAATACTTTTTAAATTTTAGGTCCAATATAATAAAGGTATGTATGGCTTTTTTATTTGTAAAAGTCCTGGGAATTACTTTCCAACAGTGATGATGTCATGACTGTTCTCAAGAACTCCTCCAAAAGAATACCGAATTTCGTGCTTTTCTAATAGTCAAGAATCTAATAGCCACCCCCCCTCTAAGTTTTCATTGGTGAAATATTTTGCAAGAGCAAAGAGGGTTCTGATTCTGCTATTCCTGTGCCAACTGTACCACTTAATGAAATGATTTTTTATGCTTGATTTAATAGTGACTGCAGCAGAATGTCTCTTTGACTCCCACAGTCAAGAGTTAAATGTTTATTTGCAGCATCAGTGATTTCTGTGCCAAAAAATATTGTTCCAGACATTCAAGTACATTCACTCGAGTTGAAGCTTTTCCAGAAATACTTTGTTTTTTGCCATGTTCATTCATTTCAGAGATGCTGCTCTTTTGGCAATGAATAATTTTCTAAACGTCATTGCCATATCAAGCATCAAAATAAATGTCATTCAGTGCTCCTCTCAATATAGCCAAAAGGACAAGATGATTTTCATTGTTCATACTCACTAGAATGGATGATAAAATGGAGTTATTATGGACAGCTTATGCCTTGTGATAATGAGCCTGAACTTGCTGAGTTTGAGACCACAGCCACCTCTTAAGTCAAAAGTACTTATGGCAGTGTCATCAATCAAGCCAGCATTATTACAACTCCCAAGAGATACAGTGAGATTGTTCTATTTAGGCTATGTCTACACTACCATGGGATCTATACTGCTGCAATCTATGCACCAGCGGTCGATTTAGTGGGTCTAGTGAAGAACCACTAAATCGATGGCAGAGTGCTCTCCGGTCGACTCTGGAATAAGGTAAGGAGACGCTCTCCCGGTGACCCAGCATGGTGTAGACCCTGCAGTAAGTCAACCTACGCTGCATCAACTCCAGCTATGTTGTTCACGTAGTTGGAGTAGCGTAACTAAGGTTGACTTACCACAGTAGTGTAGACATAGCCTTAGTGTGAAAATTACCCCAGTGTTGTGGCCCTGCCCTAAGACCCAGATTGTGAAACTTAGCCCTAGTCATGAGTATAAGGCAGCACCATGTCTCCAATAGGCTGCTTTTGGAAGAAAAAGGAAAGGATCATGGGAATAGATATTGCTGCTTCCCTTTCTATAGCCCATGAGAAAAGGGAGAGAAGATGCCCTAGCTCTTACAAGAAGAACCTGCATAGCATGGGGGTGAGTGAGCTCGAGGGGAGAGGTGTGTGTAGAGGGCGTTGGAGGGGCAGGTCATTGGCTTGGCATTCACACTTTTGGAGGATTTCTTAGCTCTTTAGGACTGCCTCAGAAATTTCAATGTTGCCCATAGCCTCACTGCCATGGGATGCCACTGGTACAATGCCTACAAGCATTGCAACTGTGGAAGCGACATTGAATAAAACAGAATGAAATAGAGGAAGAGCAGCGAGCTGCGTCCTGTCCTATCCTGTGAAGGCTGACCACAAGGCAGATGTTTAATGAATTCTTAACCCCACAGTAGTCTTCATAAGTGATTTTTTTAAAATCAGTTTGTGAGGTTTCTTTTCCTCTTTTCTAGAAACAATCGCTTTTACTGCATGGCTGGCACCGCTCCCCTAGTGCTGGACCTCTTCATGTCAGTGGTGCAAATTCAGATATTTTTGGAGAAGTGAGGGGTAAATTCCAGTCCCCACCCTTCCCTCGGGGGGGATCCTGTTCTAATTTCTGCTCATCCCCCACCTCCTCCTAAGGGACCCTGGATCTCCCTTTGCCTGGGAGTCTCCCTTCTTGGTGGCTCCCCTGTGCTCTGCTGTACAGGTACAGATTCCTCATGCACCAGGTCATGATACCATTTGGCCTGGTCTCCCCTCCATCTGAATGGCGGGGCGACCAGGCAAATTTGAGTGGTGTTGCAACCCCGTGCACCAGGTCCCAATGCCATTCACTGAAAATTGCCCTGGCTGCCCCTTTGTCTGCACAGAGGGGTACCTGGGTCAAATGTCAGTAGAATTGTGACCATGGAGCCAAAGCAGCACTCAAGGTACTGCACACTAGCAAAAACTGACTAGGGCTTTGTCTACAAGGAGAGTTCAACCAGGTTAAAGGTATGGATTTAAATAAGTGCATCCTTCTGGGTGAAAATGCTTATTTTGGTTTGAGAGGCTTTTTTTATTATTATTATTTTGCTTAAATTGATAAGGAACAGTTTTAAGCTAAACCAAAGTAAGTCAAACTTAAACTGAACTAAGGGTGCAAGTTTGTGTGTAGACAAGACCTAATCCCTCAGCTCTTATGGGCTCGTCAAGGGCTTCTTCCTGTGCTCAAGAACCTCTGAGGAAAAAGAACAGGAGTACTTGTGGCACCTTAGAGACTAACAAATTTATTAGAGCATAAGCTTTCGTGGGCTACAGCCCACTTCTTCGGATGTCGCTGTAGCCCACGAAAGCTTATGCTCTAATAAATTTGTTAGTCTCTAAGGTGCCACAAGTACTCCTGTTCTTTTTGCGGATACAGACTAACACGGCTGCTACTCTGAAATCTGAGGAAAAAGACATGGGAGTTGTTGTCAGTACCTCAATAAAGATGACTGACCACTGTGCAGCAACTTCAGTTGGAAAAGTAAATAGATGGCTGGGCAGATTCATAGCGGCACAGGGAAGAATACAGAATTATAATAAAAGCAAAAAACCTGTTTAAAGAACACTAAGGTTGTAAAATTAAATGGACAAGAGTAAAAACTTCTGAAGTTAACAGGTAGCCATAACTATGTCCCCTTGTGCACGGGCATTATAATTCAGTATTTTAATTGTGGTCACATACAGTTTCTCAAACAATGCAATTAAGGGTCTTTAAACCCTAATACTAGCAAGAAAGGACTACTAATGTGAGTCAAGTTTGCAGGATCAGGCTAACACAATTCTGTTTTTTCTATAAAGTAAGGGCCAGAATGTGGCCCGTCCTGCATGCCAGTGCAAGGCAGTAAGGCGGCTTAAGGCTCCCCTTACTCCCTCACACCAGTGTGCTGTACTGGGTCTTCCAGGGTGCAGCGGTAGCAGACTCTGCAGAGCCACTACATGCCCCACTTGTGCAGTTGGGCCAGAATGGGAGGGAATGGCTGGAAGTGGGTGAAACCTTGGCTCCACCCCCACAATATGGCCAGTTATGCAGGCCAGTTGGGGAACATACACTTTGCCAAGTATAGATCTCTTGCCATGTACTCCCTAGCAAGAGCAGCAGGGAGACTGGGAGGGTTATTTCTGGAAGGGAAGCACCACAATGCTGAGCTAGCTCATAACATCGTGATCTACCCTAAGCGGCACATCCTACAGTCCTTACTCAAGCAAAACTCCTGTCTAATTTAACTGGAATTTTGTCAGAATGTAAGAATTCAGTACTGGAGCCAGAGGTTGAGGGATGAAGGAAGACCTGACTAATGGCACAAAGAGAAAAGTACATTTTATTCTCTGACCCGTTTTTCTAAAAATATAAATAAAAAAGGGAAACTACAAAATCTGGCACTCTTGTGACCACTCCACAACAAAAGACCTGACCTTAGTACTGGCTATTTCAATATATAATCTTGCAGCATTTCCTAAATTCACGTTCTAAAAATTCTAAGCCACTTTATAACAAAACATACAATTAATGCAAAATAAATACTAACATTACATTTTTTACAAAATAAGTCTTCCTATTTAAATGTATCTTGTTGTTTTCCTATTTCTTTAGCTCAATGTGTTTTAAAAACCTCCTAAAATAAAAAGAAATAGGACCCCACACAACCATGCTCTCATGAATTTACAGTCTCCTTTATATGATATACTGGAGGTATATCTTTGGTAGCATCCAGTGGCCACTCTCTCCATGAATGCTGTCTTGTCTTTATGGGTTTATTATGTCTTTGTAGTCTTCTGTTTGTTTAGTGTTTCTTGGTGTTGTGATTTGGGGCTGTTCTATCTGCTTCTGTCTCCTTTGTTTGTTGTTCTCAAGTATTGATGGGCATCTGTTTTGATTTATTTAATTATATGTTATATTTTCATATGGTGCAAAATATTTATTCTCTCAGTAAATAATTATTACAAAAAAGAAAATATACGAAACCATCTGACTTGTGCTGAGTTTTATTTTTTTCCAAACAGCCAATTTTCACAGCACAGTCAGCTATGGGAGCCTTATTTAGAGTTGAGAAGGATTTATATTTTTATTGAAGAATTAAAATATAAAATTGTTTTGTCATCTATTTGTTTAAACAGATAGCAAGACAGTAATAAAGGTTCATAAAAATCACATCACTGGCACAGAACCTAAATATTTCCTTTTATAAAACATGGTGTAACAAGATGGTAGAAAAAAATCTTTTCCTAATAATAATAATTAATAATCTGATTAACCATGAATTAAAAATAGACATTATGGCCCAGATCCCAAAATGTGTTTAGGCATCTAAATCCCATTGAAATCAATAGGTGTTAAGTGCCTAAATACCTTTTGAGGATCAGGACCCAAGTGTCTGGTCATGTCCCACTGAAGTCAATGTTAATTTTACCATTGATTTCAATAGGCACTTTACCGTTCACCTCTTATTGAACTTGAGCCTATAACATCATCAGTCCAAGTAGGTGTTTGTGTCAGGTATCTACCAAATATTCATACCTGACCTGCTTATATCTGTTAAAGAGGTATGTTTATTTTTGTTTTTTTGTTTTTGTTTGTTTCAGGAAGGATATTTTTGAGAATGTCACCGCATCAGGCAATATCCTGTTGTTCTTGCAACTACCACCTTTGGGACCCTATTTCTGGGTATATTAACTACAGTAAAGTTCAAAGGTGAATCAGGTAGGCAAAAATCCAAACATCCTTACATTAGAAGGTGCTCATAGTTCTCATCAGTAGTTATTCCTATGTGGTGGTAACCTCATTCTATTTTTCAGTAATTACTGAATATGATCTCTATATGACAATCATCTGTGACATCTGTGCTATTTCCGTAGCATAGGCTTATCTTGTCACAAATTATGTAGTTAAAATCTTATAGGATAGAATCCATGTCATTCAAGTCCTCACTATCTAAACATCTCTTTCTATTGAAATGCCAGTGTAATGTTTGTTGTTTACTTGCATTGTAGTAGAACCTACAATTCCCAGTCATAGACCCCACTGCGCTAGACAATATAAGCTCTTTGGGGAAGGGATCATCTTTTTGTTACGTGCTTTTACAATCTAAGTATAGGACAACACACACCAGCTGGGAGCAGAAGTTAAAAATGAGACAATGCTGATCAGCACAAGGCATTGGTCTCAGCACACCAATTGCCCAGCCATTCTCAAGTCACCAACATAGCTTCCTGTTCTATTGATTCCCTGCCTATCCACTTCCAACAACCCACATTCTGGTTTATATAAACAGACATTATATTGCCCAAATTTTGGGTAAGCAGAAACCTATTCAAGGTTGTTGTGTTTTTTAAATCATGGCTCATAAATGACTTTTTTCTCTTAACTTCCAGTGATACTTTATTAGTACATGTCTCCTCTTTGCTTTATTGTATTCTGGGTTTATTCTTATTACATTACAAGTCACTAGATAGTTGCAGCAAGTATAAGCACAATTTTGCAGGGAGCCTAAACTATTGAAACTGAGTAGTACTGTTCAACTAAGTTTACATAATAAAATATCAATGTTTATTTTTACTCTTGTCTGTTTTACAATTAGTGTCTTTTAGGGTTGCAAGTTTCTTCTCTAATCTTACTGGGAGATGAAGGGGACACGCCCAAAGCAATTTATTGATTGAATGTGGGTGCATGGCAGGTCACTGCTGCTGTGACTCCACCTACCTTATAATTAGGGCCCTACCAAATTCACAGTCATAAAAAACACATTGCAGGCTGTGAAATCTGGTATCCCCCCGTGAAATAGTGCTTTTGTCCTATACTATACAGATTTCACTGGGGACCAGCATTTCTCAAATTGGGGGTCCTGACCCAAAAGAGAGTTGCTGGAGGGGGTCACAAGGTTATTTTAGGGGATCATGGTATTGCCATCCTTACTTCTGTGCTGACTTCAGAGCTGGGTGGCTGGTGAGCAGCGACTAGTGGCTGGGCGCCCGGCTCTGAAGGCAGCTGTGCAAAAGTAAGGGTGGCAATACCATGCCATACTTACTTCTGCGCTGCTGCTGGCGGTGACTCTGCCTTCAGAGCTGGGCGCCCAGCCAGCAGCTGCCACATTCTGGCTGCCCAGCTCTGAAGGCAGCGCCGCCACGAGCAGCAGAGCAGAAGTAAGGGTAGCAGTACCGTAACACCCCCTACAATAACTTTGCAACCCCCCCCCCCCCCGACACACACACACACACATATCCTTGTTGGGTCAGGACCCCTACACTTACCACACCATGAAATTTCAGATTTAAATAGCTGAAATCATAAGATTTTAAAAATCCTATGATTGTGAAATTAACCAAAATGGACCATGAATTTGGTAGGGCCTTATTTATAATGCTTAATCATGCCAGCTCATGACTGTCTGGCATGGTTAGGACATGGATGTCCCTATCACTTTTGTTATGTGGATGGAACAACAAGATTACATAACTATGTTAAAGAATCAGATTACAGGCCAGGTCTAGACTGTAATCCATGCAGGCTCCTTGGGGATGCTTGAGTAGCCTTCCTTATCCTGTTATAAATCAAAGTATGAGCTGTACCTTCTGCTGTATATTGACTCAAATTACACCTTTACTTGTCTACCTGCCTTCAGATATTGCCACCCTCCACTGCTCCAAGAGTGCAACATTGTTTTCTCTGGCTGCAGTTTTGCTCCACTCATGCCCATTCAGAATGCTGCTGCAAAGATAATTTTCCTAACCAGTAGCTTTGACCGTGTCTCCCCTCTCTTTGCATCCCTCTACTGGCTCCCTTTTCTCAATCAGATCAAAAATAAGCTACTTGTCTTCATTTGCAAGGCCCTTTGTGGCCCATTCCCTACCTACCTGCCATCTCTCATTCACTATGGAAATGTCTGCTCCCACCTCCAATCAGCCCACAATGCTGACCTCCAGTGCCCCCTTGTGCTTTCTGTCAGGGCCGGCTCCAGGCACCAGCGCAGCAAGCAGGTGCTTGGGGCGGCCAACGGAAAGGGGCGGCACGTCCGTCTCTTCAGCGGCAATTCAGCGGCGGTTCCCTCAGTCCCTCTCGGACTGAAGCGGCAGTAGAAGTGCTGATTGCGGCTTTTTTTTTTTTCCGCCGCTTGGGGCGGCAAAAACGCTGGAGCCGGCCCTGCTTTCTGTCATGCTGCCCCTCATGCTTGGGAGAAGCTCCCCATAAACCTTAACAAAACTAACTCATTATGTGCCTTTAAGTCTCTTCTAAAAAAACCTCTCCTTTTCACTAAAGACTACAAAAAACTAGACAACGGTTAGGCTGCCAGTGTGCTCAGACCACTGCCTATCATGCTGACCAGCATTGCCTGTTTCCTTGTACTCTCCCATCCGTCTGTCTGTATCCATTTGTTGTCTCTTGTTTTATACTTAGATTGTAAGCTCATTAGGGAAGGGACCATCTTTTTGTTCTGTGTTTGTACAGCTCCTGGTCCATCGCTAGGGCTCCTAGGGACTATGGTAATACAAATAATTAATAATAATAATAATTAATAATAAATCCAGAAGCTACAGAAGGCCCACTTTTCAAGGGAGCTGAGATCAGAAGGACCACATGGGTTAATTGTGAAGCCATATAGCATGTCTCCATAGTGTCCCATTCCACTGGAGTGTGGAGGAGTGAGGCATGATAGTGGAGGTTGGAGCACAATGAATGGATCTGCACATTTCACAATTTTACTGACCCACAAATACACACAGTGAAGGAGCGGGAGCATACAGCTGCAATTCTTGCCCAATACCTGCATTATTTACGGATTTGACAAAAACAGAGCCAGATTTTCAGTTAGACCTGTGCAACTGCACAGATGCATTTGCGTGCTCTTAATTATTTGGGCAAATAGGCAAAGTGCACTTTGGGATCACGTATTTGTGCATACATGTTCCCAGTTAAATGCCTAACTGGACGTGTGAGTGTTCATGTGCAAGACCAGCCGTTTGCTTACCTGATTTGTCAGGATAAAGTGTGTGCATGCAAAAGTGTGCATACATTGTGTGTTTCTAACTTTGAAAATGTGTGCCCTAATTTCTCTTTACATATAATATTGTGCTCCCCACATTCCAATTCTATTCTTAGAAAATATTCGGGTCCATGATTTTGTAAGTATTGATATGCTCCAGTTAAATATGGATAATACCAATTTCAAATGAGTGTTGTGAGGATTAATTTGTTGTACTCTTAATGTTTTCTTGTGACATCAGATTGCTTCAGCAATTATTCAGCACCTTTAAACTTCTGTAAGTAGACAGTTCTTGTGGCATCAAAATGGGTCAAACTAGAAGCAACTCATATTATGGACAATTAATACTCTTTTGAGAACAGTGCCCATTGTAGTTATTTAGGGCCACTGACTTCAATGGGAGTTGAGGACTCTCAGCATCTCAGAAGAAGCCCAGCACCTTACAGGAAACTTTGCAGGATCAGTTTTATAAAGTTATCCAAAGTGCATACTCTAATCACTTCACCGTCCAAGAAAATGAAGTTAAGTCTCTGGTGGAATGACATGCCTTTACAATCTATATAAAATCACTGTTAATATTTAAAATTTATTTTTAGACATCTATATATCAACATTCCAGGAATCCAGCTTAAAAATAACCAACAAAAATAACTCAAATTGACCATTCAATTGTTTGTTTGGTGGTGTTTTTTCATTTATTCCTTCTAAAGATAACTGATTTTTATAAGTAAATATTTTTAAGTTAATCCAACATTTTAATGCATATTTTCTGTTTTGAAAATGTTTCACCACAAATGTCACTGCTTTTAGAAACTGGATTTCTTATCAGGAATATGCTCCCTTAAATTCCTTTGATCTATGACTATTGCAATATATGATCGTTTACCTGACCACACAATACATGCTTGTATATTTGTACCCTTATTTTCTGTCCATGGGAATCAACAATATTTATGTTCATATTTCAGATTCTAAAGAGAGTAGTTTTAAGAAAAATTGGCTCAGCAATGTTGTCTCTCCATGGCTATATTTAAAAGAAAATAACTGAAGCAAGCTTATTTAATCATTTTGTTATAAGCCAATTACACGATTATGCTGATCACAGACCTCTGTGACATAAAACAATAGCTATCACATTTTTAAAATATCCTTAAAAAGAACTATTTATTGTAATGAGTTTTCAATAAGCTAATCATATAGTATCATATAATAATATATTAAAGCAATTAAGTCAATCATTTGTATTTTTTTCTCCTTATAAATTAATGCCCTTCACAACTACAGGATATGACATGGAAAACAGTCATGATTTTTCACCTGTATTTCTCTAAAATAGAAGCAAGTGAGATGACAGCTGCAAAAGTTGCTCTCCAGTTTTCTATTTAGGAACAAGGAGCATGCGGAAAATAACCTACCAGTTACCATTGTACTTGCAAAGCTAGTACCGCATAGGGGGATCTATCCCAGGTTGCATTCAACCATCATCCGAGGAGAGAGTGGGTGGCTGTGTGGTGGTAACTGGGCGCGGTGCATTTTGTAGGAAGGGTGTGCGTCTAGGCAGAGTGGAGGTGTGGGTGGGAGGCAAGGGATGTTTGGTGGTGGGAGCAAGTGTCTGAGTGTTGGGGTGTGTGTGTGTTAAAGGTGTGTGTCTCAGAGACAAATGTGTCCTCTTACCTTAGATGCAAGTAGTGCACCAGCTTGGTTACCACAGTAACCATCTTGCTGGAGTCCAATTTCTCAGCCTGTGGCACGGGAATCCCAGAACCAAGAGAAGGTCAAAGCTGCCAGTGGACTCCTCCTCCCCAGGCGGCTCGCTCCTGGCTGCTGCCTTCCTCCTTTGTCTCCCTCAGGACCAGGCACTACGGGGACAGCGGCGGCGGCTTTGCCTCTGACGCTTTCACCTGCCCTGCATGATTAGCGCCGCTGAGCCTGTGCCTGCTGCTCATCCCTGCCGCGCGGACAGGACCCGGAGGGCAGAGGGAGGAGCGGGGCTGGCACAGCTGCGGGCGTGTTGCAGGAGCTGCAGCGAGCCCCCCTCCCACGCAGAGCTGCGCCTCGACCCTACAGCACCGCCGCCTCTCCCCCGCGGGGGCAGCCCTTTGGACCCCAATTAACACCCAAGACCCCCGCCCCATTTCCTCTGCAGACACCCTGTGGCGCTGGGCTTTGGCTGAATCAGTCAGATCTGATCCAGTTATTGATCCAAACGCTTTGATTCAGCATTCATTTAAAATGTGTCTAACACAATATTAATGCAGTGCACCTTACACGAGCAAAGCTTAAGCTGGCATGACTGAAATCTTCACAAATCCACTTTGTATTGTTATGGGAAACACCTTCCATCCCTTCCCTCCCCTCCTCTCGGTGTCTTTCTATTTTCATGCCTCAAACTAAAAGCCAGGCACCTGTACCAGGAAAAAGGGGAAGATTGTAAGATTTGCAGAGTCAGGCAATAAGCCTAGGAGTGACTGGAGTGACTTCTAACTAGACATCCCAGCTTGAGCACCTGAAAGTTGGGTGTACTTGTTGCCTACTTCACTTTATATTTTGCACCATAGGGTGCCTCATGGGATAGGTGTGTATCTATAACAGCTTTTGCAGTAGCTAAAACTATAGATTAGGTCAAGATTTTCATTCTCCATTTGTTCGGGCATGCTCACAACTTGCAGTAGAAGTGTAAGGTATCTTTCCCAGGCCTGAAGAAGAGCTCTGTGTAAGCGCCAAAGCTTCTCTCTCTCTCTAACAGAAGTTGGTCCAATAAAAGATATTATTTCACCTACCCTGTCCCTCCCTCCCTACCCTCTCTCTATAGATATAGATATATATTACAGACATAAAAATTAGGTTAAAATATAT
Source organism: Emys orbicularis (assembly GCF_028017835.1). NCBI lineage: Eukaryota > Metazoa > Chordata > Testudines > Emydidae > Emys > Emys orbicularis. The sequence continues at coordinate 101,533,281 of NC_088685.1, forward strand.
GAAAGGATATATAAGCAGGGGGATATCAAGTAGAAGTAGGAAGGTATTGTTACTACTGTATATGGAATACTGTGTCCAGTTCCAGTGCCCACACTTCTAAAAGGATTTGGAAAAACTGGAAAGGGTTCCGCAAAGAGCTACAAGAATGATTCAAGTTCTGGAAAACCTATCCTACAGTGAGAGATGAAAGAAGTTCAATCTATTCAGTTCAACAAAGAGAAGGTTCAAAAGGTGACTTGATCATGATCTGTAAGTATCTACAGAAGGAGATTTGTGATAACAGCGATCTCTTTAATTTAGCAAATAAAGGCATAACAAGAACCAAAGGCAGCAGAAGCTGGACAAACTCAATTAGAAATAAAGTGTTTTTTGTTTGTTTGTTTGTTTTTTACAATGAGGCTATTTAACCATTGGAATAATTTACATAAATATGTGGTGAATTCTCTATCACTTAGTCTTTCAATCAAGATTTGGGCATCTTTATAAAAGATATACTCTAGCTAAATCAGACATCATGAGCTTGATGCAAGAATTACATGGCACATTTCTATGCCCTAAATGATTGTAATGGTTCCTTCTGGCCATAAAATCTAGGAACATCTATTTAAAGCACTCAAAAGTTAGGAAATGTCAGATTTATAGTAGTTCATGGATCTTAATTCTGACTCCTTATGCATCCTGTGTACTGAATGTGGCAGGAAAAATAGAAAAAATAATATGTAATGCAATTAAAGAGTGCATCATAATGTATACACACAAAGAAGAAGAATTAAGGTTGCATGGACATCCATCTGGCATTTTCTAACTTTAGATTACTTGACTTTACAACCTAAACTGTGTTGTTTTAATGTGGGTGGGGTTGTTTAGAGGTAAAAGCAAATTATATTATTAGTGCTGTCAAGCGATTAAAAAAAATTAATTGTGATTAATCGCCCTGTTAATAATAGAATGCCATTTATTTAAACATTTTTGGATGTTTTCTACATTTTCAAATATATTGATTTCAATTAAAACACAGAATACAAAGTGTACAATGCTCACTATATATTTTTGATTACAATTATTTCCACTGTAAAAAACGAAAGAAATAGTATTTTTCAATTCACCTAATACAAGTACTGTAGCGCAGTCTCTTTATCATGAAAGCTGAACTTACAAATGTAGAATTATATACCAAAAAATAACTGCGTTTTATTTTTGAAATGTAAAACTTTAGGGTATGTCTACACTACGAGAGTAGTTCGATTTTACTTAAATCGAATATGTGGAATCGATATTACAAAGTCGAACGTGTGTATCCACACTAAGGACAGTAATTCGACTTTGTGAGTCCACACTAACGGGGCAAGCATCGACATTGGAAGCGGTGCACTGTGGGCAGCTATCCCACAGTTCCCGCAGTCCCCACTGCCCATTGGAATTCTGGGTCGAGCCCCCAATGCCTTCTGGGGAAAAAAATGTGTCGAGGGTGGTTTTGGGTAACTGTCGTCATCCAACCATCAGTCCCGCCCTCCCTCCCTGAAAGCGCCGGCGGGAAATCAGTTCGCGCACTTTTCTGGTCAGTGACAGCGCGGACGCCACAGCACTGTGAGCATGGAGCCCGCTGCAACCATTGCTGCAGTTATGGCCATTGTCAACACCTCGCACCTTATCATCCACCTTTCCCAGAGGCAGATGCTGAGAAATCGGGCGAGGAGGCTACGGCAGCGCGGTGAGGACCTGAAGTCTGAGAGTGGCACAGACCTGTCACAAAGCACGGGACCCCGCGCCGAGGACATCATGGTGACAATGGGTCATGTTGATGTTGTGGAACGGCGATTCTGGGCCCGGGAAACAAGCACGGACTGGTGGGACCGCATAGTGCTGCAGGTCTGGGATGAATCACAGTGGCTGCGAAACTTTCGCATGCGGAAGGGGACTTTCCTGGAACTTTGTGAGTTGCTGTCCCCTGCCCTGAAGCGCAAGGACACCCGGATGCGAGCAACCCTGACTGTCCAGAAGCGAGTGGCCATAGCCCTCTGGAAGCTTGCAACGCCAGACAGCTACCGGTCAGTCACGAACCACTTTGGCTTGGGCAAATCTACCGTGGGGGTTGTTGTGATGCAAGTAGCCAACGCAATCGTTGAGCTACTGCTCTCAAAGGTAGTGACCCTGGGAAACGTGGAGGTCATCATAGATGGCTTTGCCGCGATGGGATTCCCAAACTGCGGTGGGGCTATAGATGGAACTCACATCCCTATCCTGGGACCGGACCACCAGGCCAGCCAGTACATTAACCGAAAGGGCTACTTTTCAATGGTGCTGCAAGCACTGGTGGACCATAGGGGACGTTTTACAAACATCAACGTCGGATGGCCGGGCAAGGTTCATGACGCTCGTGTTTTCAGGAACTCTGGTCTGTTTAGACGGCTGCAGGAAGGTATTTACTTCCCGGACCACAAAATAACTCTTGGGGATGTGGAGATGCCTATAGTGATCCTCGGGGACCCAGCCTACCCGCTAATGCCCTGGCTCATGAAGCCCTATACAGGCGCCCTGGACAGTGAAAAAGAACTCTTCAACTACCGGCTGAGCAAATGCAGAATGGTGGTGGAGTGTGCTTTTGGACGTCTCAAGGGGAGATGGAGAAGCTTACTGACTCGCTCTGATCTCAGCGAAACCAATATCCCCATTGTTATTGCAGCTTGCTGTGTGCTCCACAATCTGTGTGAGAGCAAGGGGGAGACCTTTATGGAGGGGTGGGAGGTTGAGGCAAATAGCCTGGCTGCTGATTACACCCAGCCAGACAGCCATGCGATTAGAAGAGCCCAGCGGGACGCGATGTGCATCCGGGAGGCTTTGAAAGCTAGGTTCCTGAGTGAGCAGGGTAACCTGTGACTATTAAGTTTGTTTACAGAGAAGCTGAATCTGCCCCCGTTTCTTTACCCGGTTAATGTTCACTATCCTTTCCAGTTACATACCCCGTTCACCCCGTTCCCCCCCTTCCAACACACGTTTAAAAATAAAATCACTTGAAATTTGTTAATGAACACCGTTTTCTTTATTACTGTTTTCGCGGTAAAGTGTTGAACCTGGGATGCAGACTGTGGTGGGGAGCGGGTGTAATGTAGTGATGCAAAGGACGCTTCTAAACTTGAGGAATGACAGGCTCAGCACTGGTGGACTGGTTGTTTCAACGGAGCCTGCCACCCCTCCTGTTCGGGACTCTGTGTGTGGGGGCTATGTGACTTTGTGGCAGGGGGAGGACGGTTACAGATCCCCTGCTGCGTGGCTCTGTGATCCAGGATAAGGATCACTGCATAAGATCTCTAACCGCCCTCCCCCGCCACAAAGTCACATAGCCCCCACCCCACACACACACAGAACATGAAAACCACCTCCCAGACTGACCAGGGTAACTAGTGACTGCAATGTGTGTGTGCCCTGCTGCTGAACCTGCCCCCGCGTCTGTACCCTGGTAAAGGTGACTGTCCTGTCCAATTACCAACCCCCTTCCCCCCCTTCAAACAGACTCTCCTCTAAAAGAACATGATGGAAACAGTAATTAATAGAAACGTATCTTTTATTAGCAACTACACATGAAACTGGGGGATGAAACTGGGACGGGGGCTTGGGTGAGGCGGGAAGGAAAGGACTTATCAAATTTTGGGGAATGAGAGCCTTCTGGTACTTGAGCAGTCTGCAGGGGTGGAGTGAGAGTTTTCACGGACTCTGCCGCCCCTCCTTCTTGGGACTTTGGGTGAGGGGGGTATGGGACTTTGTGGCGGGGGAGGGCGGTTAGAGATAGACTGCAGTGGGGCTCTGTCCTCCTGCCTCCGGTCCTGCAGAACATCCACAAGGCGCTGGAGCGTGTCCGTTTGCTCCCTCATTAGTCCAAGCAGCGTTTGAGTCGCCTGCTGGTCTTCCTGACGCCACCTCTCCTCCCGTTCAATGTGTGATCGGTGGATTTGGGACAAGTTCTCCCTCCACTGGGTCTGCTGGGCTGCCTGGGCTCGGGAGCAGACCATAAGTTCCGAGAACATGTCCTCCTGTGTCCTCTTCTTCCTACGCCTAATCTGCGCTAGCCTCTGGGAGTGTGATGCCAGGGTAGGTCGGGAGACAGTCGCAGCTGTGGGATGGGAAAAAGGGAGTGAATTCCTCAGAAAGATAATTTTTTTTGTCAACAAAGAACATAGTCTTTCTCTGTGAACAAGACCATGCACAGCACCTATCACATGCGCACTCAGGACAAGGTCAAATTTTCGGCCTTCGCATTCACTGCCTGGGGTCTTGCAGTGCAGATCAGACAAGCCGGGCAGGACAGCGGAATTTGGGTAGCAGGCCGACATGGTAAGCCGTAGACTTGTGGCTGCTTAAAACTTTAATAATAGCACTGGCCTCCTTTCACATTCAAAGCAATGCCAGTCCCTGCTGCCAGCAATCCGGCAAGCATGAACTCTGCCCCTGTCCCACCCCCTCGCGGCTGTCCCAGGGAAAGATCCCTGTATGCTGCCCCTCTCCCACCTCCACCACGTGGCTGTAAACCGCCGGTTACAGTTCTGTAAAGGAACAGGCAAGCAGTCCCAATACTAACATTCCCCTACCTAATTCAAAGCAGGTCACCATGAGCGACATCACTCTGATGAGGATTTCAGAGATCGAGAAAGAAAGGATGCTTCGGGAAAGCCTGCAAAGACCAGGGCCGTATGCCGCCATGCTCTGCAAGGCAATGATCCCCGAGTACTTGCTTGTCTCCTGGCGCGGAAACGTTTCCTACCACGGAGGACCCAATAAGGCCGCTCTCCCCAGGAACCTGATGCAAAGGCTTTCCAATTACCTCCAGGAGAGCTTCGTGGAGATGTCCCAGGAGGATTTCTGCTCTATCCCCGGACATATAGACCGGATTTTACTGTAGCTGCACTGGCAGGGACTAAACAGTAGAGCGCCTAGGGCAAACCAATCATGCTAAAGCGGACATTGTTAGATTTTTTTTCAGTAGTTGCACTGCCAAGGACTGAAACGTTAAGCGCCTAGGGCAAAGTAATCATGAAAAACCCATTGTTAATATTGTTAATATTCCTGTTCTGTTAAAAATAAATGTTTACATGTTTAAAACACTTACCGACTGATCCTTCCCCTGATTCTGTGTCCGGGTTAACGCCTGGGGACGGTTAGTACGGGATCTCTGTAAGGGTGATGAAGAGATCCTGGCTGTCGGGGAAATCAGCGTTGTAAGCGCTGTCGACTGCCTCGTCCTCCTCATCTTCCCCGTCCGCTAACATGTCCGAGGAACCGGCCCTGGACAATATCCCATCCTCAGAGTCCACGGTCAGTGGTGGGGTAGTGGTGGCGGCCGCACCTAGGATGGAATGCAGTGCCTCGTAGAAACAGGATGTCTGGGGCTGGGATCCGGAGCGTCCGTTTGCCTCTTTGGTCTTCTGGTAGCCTTGTCTCAGCTCCTTGATTTTCACGCGGCACTGCGTTGCATCCCGGCTGTATCCTCTCTCTGCCATGGCTTTTGAGATCTTCTTGTAGATCTTTGCATTCCGTCTTTTCGATTGCCCCACACAGTGATCAGATCCAAGACTTCCCGATCAGTCCATGCTGGGGCCCTCTTTCTATTCTGAGATTGCATGGCCATCTCTGCTGGAGAGCTCTGCATCATTGCCAGTGCTGCTGAGCTCGCCACGATGTCCAAACAGGAAATGAGATTCAAACTGCCCAGACAGGAAAAGGAATTCAAATTTTCCCGGGGCTTTTCCTGTGTGGCTGGTCAGAGCATCCGAGCTCGGACTGCTGTCCAGAGCGTCAACAGAGTGGTGCACTGTGGGATAGCTCCCGGAGCTATTACCGTCGATTTCCATCCACACCTAGCCTAATTCGACATGGCCATGTCGAATTTAGCGCTACTCCCCTCGTTGGGGAGGAGTACAGAAGTCGAATTTAAGAGACCTCTATGTCGAACTAAATAGCTTCGTTGTGTGGACGGGTGCAGAGTTAATTCGATATAATGCTGCTAAATTCGACATAAACTCCTAGTGTAGACCAGGCCTTAGAGCCTACAAGTCCACTCAGTCCTACTACTTGTCCACTCAGACAAACAAGTTTGTTTTCATTTGCAGGAGATAATGTTACCCCCTTCTTATTTACAATGTCACCTGAAAGTGAGAACAGGCGTTTGCATGGCACTGTTGTAGCCGGTGTTGCAAGATATTTACATTCCAGTTGCGCTAAAGATTCACATGTCCCTTCACATTTCAACCGCCATTCCAGGAGACATGTGTCCATGCTGATGACAGGTTCTGCTTGATAATGATCCAAAGCAGTGCAGACCGACGCATGTTCATTTTCATCATCTAAGTCAGATGTCACCAGCAGAAGGTTGATTTTCTTTTTTGGTGGTTTGGGTTCTGTAGTTTCCACATCAGAGTGTTGCTCTTTTAAGACTTCTGAAAGCATGTTCCATACCTTGTTCTTCTCAGATGTTGGAAGGCACTTCAGATTCTTAAACCTTAGCTACAGCACTTGATCCGTCTTTAGAAATCTCACATTGATACCTTCTTTGAGTTCTGTCAAATCTGCAGTGAAAGTGTTCTTAAATTGAACAACGTGTGCTGGGTCATCATATAAGATTGCTATAACATGAAATAAATGACAGAATGCGGGTAAAACATAGAACAGGAGACATACAATTCTCCCCCAAGGAGTTCAGTCACAAATTTAATTAACGTGTTTTTTTTTTTAAACGAGCATCATCAGCATGGAAGCCTGTCCTCTGGAATGGTGGACAAAGCACAAAGGGGCATATGAATGTTAGCATATCTGGCACGTAAACCTCTTACAATGCCTGCTACAAAAGTGACCTGTGAATGCCTGTTCTCACTTTCAGATGACATTGTAAATAAGAAGTCAGCAGCATTATCTCCTGCAAATGTAAACAAACTTGTTTGTCTTAGCGGTTGGCTGAACAAGAAGTAGGACTGAGTTGACTTGTAGGCTCTAAAGTTTTACATTGTTTTGTTTTTGAGTGCAGTTATGTAACAAAAAAATCTACAATTGCATGTTAGAGATTGCACTAGAGTATTTGTATGAGGTGAACTGAAAAATACTATTTTGTTTATCATTTTACTGTGCAAATATTTTTAATAAATAATGTAAAGTGAGCACTGAACACTTTGTATTCTGAGTTGTAATTAAAATCAATATATTTGAAAATGTAGAAAAACATCTAAAAATATATAATACACTTCAATTGGTATTCTATTGTTTAGCAGTGCGATTAAAACTGCGATTAATCGTCAGGGCCAGCTCCAGGCACCAGCTTAACAAGCAAGTGCTTGGGGCGGCCAAGGGAGAGGGGCGGCACCTGCGGCAATTCGGAGGCGGCAGGTCCCTCACTCCCTCTAGGAGCAAAGGACCTGCTGCTGAACTGCCGCCGCCCATTGCGGCTTTTTTTTTTTTTTTCAATTGCCGCCGCCGCTGATCACGATCGCGGCTTTTTTTTTTTTTTTTTTGCTTGGGGCAGCAGAAATGCTGGAGCCGGCCCTGTTAATCGTGATTAATTTTTTTTAGTTAATCATGAGTTAACTGCAATTAATTGACAGCCTTATATATTATGTGTAACTATAACAACCACCCAAGTAGAGGGGTCACTTCCAACTCCTCTGATAATTAGAACATACAGATATAGATATGTAGCATAGGTTCACAAACATTTTCTAGTGTGGATCACTCTTCTGATTCATGATCCCATAGCCCACATCCTTCCATACCACATGGACCACCTCTTCTCCCATCCATAATAGCTTATTATCTCTGTGTGAACTACAATAATTGCTAATGTACACAAGTAATATTAGGAAAGAATCGTATGTGGGTTTTTTTATTCTTGTAATGAAATTCAGTTTCTAGAAACAAAGAGCCAGAACCATATCATCATCCAGATCTTTATCAGCAAGTAGTCCATGAACCATTATTTGAAAACACTTAAATGTATAATCTCATGCAGGTAAACTTTTAACATTATTTGGAACAGTGTAGCTAAAAGCAGGACTCAGACTGTGGCACAGTTGTCATTTCTTTTTTAGAAGTGGTTTAGATTCTGTACACTGCATTGTAGTTTGGCTGGGATAGCCCATTGGAAATATCCAATAAACCGCTGGAATTTCAGCTTCTAGTTTGTGGTCTGTTGTATGAAGCAATAACCATCTCTTGCTGCCCACATATCTTTGGCAATACTAAAATACTTGTATAAAAAACATCAGAATTGGGCTTTGTTTCTGGATCAGTAGATTAATAATACATATAACTAAATTGTAGCTTTTTATTATAATTTATTTGCAATGGTTTGTAGTGTTGTTTCTAGGTTATGGTCCTCGTATCTCTGACATTCCACCTTCTTGTTTTCACTGATAAGGTCTTTTTAACTCTGCTCATACTCCTGTACTTCTCAGCTCTTGTCTCCAACTGGTCCCACCTATGTGCCCCTCATTCTGCCTACTCTGCTCATATTGATGCTCTTTGCGGTCTTAATCCACTTACATTTCTTGTCCTGCTTTTCTTCTCCCTCTTTAGACTAGCACCGCCTGCTTTTTTTCTTGTGCTTAATGAGCTCACTCTGCTCCTTCAAATTCTCCCTCAAAACTCACTATTTTTGCTAGCATCCAACAACTAATCTCCATGGGGTTACTATCTGTAGCTACTTCTGCCCATAATAAAATTATAACACAAAAACATTAATATTTTAAAAAAAGAACAAGACTTATCCATAACCTAAAAAATCACATGATCATAACCGAAAGTTGCTCTGCACAAAATACAGGGGTAGATAGGAATGGCCATGTTGGATTAGACAGCAGGTACAGCTGGTTGAAACTTGGAATTTCCATTCCCCAGGAAATTCTGGCATTTAACTGTCCTTTCTAACTAGAATTGGAACAAAAAGTTGAAATTTCAAAATTTCCTGTGAAACAAAATCCCCCCCCCCCCCCAAATGTAGCAACCTTATTGAAATGTTTCATTTTGGAAAGGTAAAAGCATTTTATATTATAATGTAATAGTCAAAATTAAACATGTTGACCTTATACAAACTAAGCACTTCTATAATTCTTCATCAGATTTTGACAAAATTGATCCATTCCCACTAAACATTTGATGTCACTGAATTTTCTGGTGGAAAACTTTTATGTTGGGAAAATTTTCAACCAGCTCTTACAACTGGTCCATTTATCCCAATATCTTCACTATGTCAATGGCAAGTACCAATTGCTTCTGAAGAAGGTACATGGAAGCCCATAGTGGATAATTATGGCATTATGTGCCCATGAGGGAGATTTGTTTGTAATCCTGTTATTTAGTAGTTTATTCCCTAAAACCATGAATTTACATCCTTTAAAAAAGAAGCTTTTGACTTACTTATCTAATGTAACTGTGAACGTTTTTGTTATTTCTACATTTTTGGAGTGTTGCTTATGATTCTCATTGTGTGGTCCATGAATGAGCATAACAGAAGAGACAGATGATGTAGTTGTTGAAGAGGAAGTTCAATATAACAGACAGATAATTTTGAGGTTAATATAAACAATTGTGGGTAAACCATTCAGAAAAAGTTCTAAAGGTGAACCAAGAGAAGCACCCTCAATTACTACCCAGTAAGACTTTCTCAGTCAGAGCTGTGGCTGCACGCTCAGAAGGGGATTCTGAAGAGGTCCATCCACAGGAGGAATAGAGCTTCAAAGGTATTGATCCATTGAACAACAGGTTCATAATATCATTACTGATTTTAAAAGAGATCATGTGGTTAAAACTTTTCAAAATCTAGGGGAGTATGTGGGATATCACAAGTATTGAACATATCACGTGCTCTCACATAAAAAATCCAGTTTACCTAGGAAACTGACATCCATTATTTAATACAATCTATGGACATAGCACTAAAGAATAGGTAGAAGCAGATTCCAATAGCAAAACTGAGTTGCTTTTTGTAACTTGAAGCAATTTACATTTATTTGTAAGAGGCTTATGTTCTATAGCAACAGTTGTTGTCATTATGAGCTTGTACGGTTTATGTGGGATTTAGTCTTGGTACTTTTTGCATTCTGAAGAGTTTTTAATAGGGATAACAGGCTTCAAAATAGAAGCAAACCATAAACTAATAAGTGTACACAATGTTCTGTTTTTACTGCAGCTTCAAAAAGTGACCATTTTTAATGCAGTTTGTATCATGACATTTTTATGGATAACAGGATATAGGGTAAATAGGTTATCTCTTAGTAAAAGTAGACAGCTGTTAAATGGCAATTTGTAGTGTCTATTTGCAAATTGGCCTTGTAAATAACACAATACTTCATAATTAGCTTTCCTCAGTAATCTAAAGGACATATTTCAGATGTTAAAATGGAATTACTGTTTTGAAAAGACAATTGTGTTTTTTAAAAAATCTGGCTTTCTAAGAATCTCACATAGCATATTTATGGATTTAATTCCATGAAAAGCATGTGGACCACAGTATTTTCTAAACTATTTCTGTATAAATGATTCTTGTTTCACATTTGTCAATCTGTTTCTTTATTGGTAGTCAGTTGTCACTTACATTTGCTAAATTCACAAGATGCAAGTAGAATCCATATGAAAAGAGCAATCTAACACTTACATGTAAAATGAATCTTCAGGGGGGAAAAAAGGCATTTTGCAAAGAAAAAGGTGCAGTCTCACGGTAAGAGCAAGACATCAGTTCTCAGTGCTGGAAATTAACATAATGTTTTACATAATGATACACTTTACTGATCATTAAAATAACATAGTTACCTGGGCAACTGGAACATTCTGCTAATGTTAACTAGGGATATATAATTCTAAAAAAATATATATAACAATATGAGGTGTTCCCCCAACCCCGCCTTTTTAGGGCAGAAATTTTTCAATGAAAAATGCCTTTTTGACTAAGCAGAAATTTTTGTGGAAAAATTCAATTTTCATCAGTCTTTAGAGTTTCCATTAAAAAAAAAAACAAGAATTTTTCACTTCTTGACAACTAAAACTGAGAAACTGTTAACTTGAAAAACTTCAAAGAAAATGAAAATGTCTTGTTTTTGTCAAAAATTTTCACAGGTAATAAAATACACTTCATGATCAAGTCAAATATTGATATGCTTAAAAGCTCCTGGGCAACACAGCCTACCAAAATATTTAACTAATTAATTGGATTTATAGCCATTTCTAGTGTTCATCACTTGAGGATCTGAACATCTCACGGACACTAATGAATTAAACCTTGCCACAACCCAATGAAGTAGGAAAGTAGTATTACTATTCCCATTTTACAAATGGAGAAACTGAAGCCCAGAGAGTTTTAGTGCCTTGTCCGATGTTGCAAAGGAAGTCTGGGACATCTAGGGATAGAACTCTGGTCTGCTAAGGGACAAGTTAAGTTTGAATAAGTAGAAAAACAATACTAACAAGTATTTTATAGGCAATAGCATATTTTAGTATGCATATATCTATGAATTTAAAGACAGGACATTTGAGGTAGGAAATGTATTACTACAGCTTGGAATGTGTAGAGAATTAGGAAAATTATCTTTATTTTTCATTAGGTTCAGATGCACCTCAGTTCATCTGCGAGCTGCAACCCAGAGATCCAGTCCAAGAGTGGTTATACCATGGGGTTCCACCCAAGCCTGTCACCTGAAGGGTGCACTAAAAGGAGTCTAAAGCATAGCTCATCCTGTGACTGTGAGAGGCTGTGTATGTCAATATCTTAACACAACATTACAGGGCTCAATCCTTGTATACTCAAAACCTCTCATTAACTTCACTGTAAATTTTGGTTGTGCATGGGATATAGGATCAATTTAGTATTTTCCTCTTTTTACTTCTGTTTATATGTAATAGGAAAATCCATAGAAAATATGAGATAACCGAAGAAATATTCTACAAGAGGCAAGGTTTCTTGATTGGGTGGGTCAATGCATTCTAGTCTTTCATTTTCACTTTGGGGCAGAGAGCTAACTGAAAATCTAATAAAAAGCCATCTCCAGCTACATCTATCTATCACTAAGACCCTGGCCTCCCTCCCCAGACAGGTTTCTGCTCAGCACATGGAATGGAAATGGCTTGCTGATTAGATTATTTCTTGCCCATAGGTGGGGGATAAGGTCAGTTCTCATTATTAAATTGTTTTGTGGCATTCAATCGCCAAGATGTAGCTTACTGAGAAAGAACTGAGCTAGCTGAGATCCTTGCTTTCAGACTTCAACCTTCCTGGGAAAGAGTGATGATGGGAAATTTCTCTGCTACTGGCTTGCTCATCTGTAGAGTCCCTGAAGACATCCTCTTAAATATCTCCCCCGCCCATTGGAATTCTGGGTTGAGATCCCAGTGCCTGATGGGGCAAAAAACATTGTCGCAGGTGGTTCTGGGTACAGCCTCACCCCTCCCTCCATGAAAGCAACGGCAGACAACCGTTCCGCGCCTTTTTTCCTGGGTGAACACTGCAGACTCCATACCACGGCAAGCATGGAGACCGCTCAGCTCAAGACAGCAGTCATGAACATTGTAAACACCTCGCGCATTCTCGTGCAGTTTATGCTGAACCAGGACCAGAAAAACGAGGCGAGGAGGAGGCGGCGACCGCAGCGCAGCGACAATTGTGCTGAGGACATGGACATGGACATGGACACGGACACAGAATTCTCTCAAACCACGTGCCCCGGTGCTTTGGAGATCATGTTGTTAATGGGGCAGGTTCTATCCGTGGAACGCCGATTCTGGGCCCGGGAAACAAGCACAGACTGGTGGGACCGCATAGTGTTGCAGGTGTGGGACGATTCCCAGTGGCTGCGAAACTTTCGCATGCGTAAGGGCACTTTCATGGAACTTTGTGACTTGCTGTCCCCTGCCCTGAAGCGCCAGAATACCAAGATGAGAGCAGCCCTCACAGTTGAGAAGCGAGTGGCAATAGCCCTGTGGAAGCTTGCAACGCCAGACAGCTACCGGTCAGTCGGGAATCAATTTGGAGTGGGCAAATCTACTGTGGGGGCTGCTGTGATGCAAGTAGCCAAAGCAATCACTGAGCTGCTGCTACGAAAGGTAGTGACTCTGGGAAATGTGCAGGTCATAGTGGATGGCTTTGCTGCAATGGGATTCCCTAACTGTGGTGGGGTGATAGATGGAACCCATATCCCTATCTTGGCACCGGAGCACCAGGGTACCCAGTACATAAACCGCAAGGGGTACTTTTCAATGGTGCTGCAAGCACTGGTGGATCACAAGGGACGTTTCACCAACATCAACGTGGGCTGGCCGGGAAGGGTTCATGACGCTCGCGTCTTCAGGAACACTACTCTGTTTAAATGGCTGCAGCAAGGGACTTACTTCCCGGACCAGAAAATAACCATTGGGGATGTTGAAATGCCAATAGTTATCCTTGGGGACCCAGCCTACCCCTTAATGCCATGGCTCATGAAGCCATACACAGGCAGCCTGGACAGGAGTCAGGAGCTGTTCAACTACAGGCTGAGCAAGTGCAGAATGGTGGTAGAATGTGCATTTGGACGTTTAAAAGGTCGCTGGCGATCGTTACTGACTCGGTCAGACCTCAGCCAAACCAATATCCCATTGTTATTGCTGCTTGCTGTGTGCTCCACAATCTCTGTGAAAGTAAGGGGGAGACCTTTATGGCGAGGTGGGAGGCTGAGGCAAATCGCCTGGCTGCTGATTACGCGCAGCCAGACACCAGGGCGATTAGAAGAGCACACCAGGAAGCGCTGCGCCTCAGAGAAGCTTTGAAAACCAGTTTCATGACTGGCCAGGCTACTGTGTGAAAACCCACCCCCTTTATTGACTCATTCTCTGTAAGGAACCCACCCTCCCCCTTCGATCACAGATTGCTTTCAAAGAAAATTAAGTCACTATCATTTAAAAATCATGTATTCTTTATAAATTGTTTATAAAAAGAGGGAGAGAACTGTGAAGGTAGCCTGGGTGGGGTTTGGGAGGAGGATCGGAGGGAAGGAAAAGGCCACTAAAAAAAGGTTAAAATAATGACAGCCCTTTGCTTGGGCTATCCACTGGGGTGGAATGGGAGGGTGCACGGAGCCTCCCCCCCCCCCCGCGTTCTTACACATCTGGGTGAGGAGGCTATGGAACATGGTGAGGGGGGAGGGTGGTTATACAGGGGCTGCAGCAGCAGTCTGTGATCCTGCTGCCGTTCCTGAAGCTCCACCAGATGCCGGAGCATGTCTGTTTGCTCACGCAGCAGACCCAGCATTGCATCCTGCCTCCTCTGATCTTCCTGCCGCCACCTCTCATCTCGAGCATCTCTCCTCTCCTCACGTTGGTCCCTTCTGTCCTCATGTTGGTCCCTCCTGTCCTCATGTTCACTGGCATCTTTCCTATACTTTGAAACCGTGTCCTTCCACTCATTCAGATGAGCTCTTTCACTGCGGGTGGATTCCATGATTTCCGCGAACATCTCGTCTCGCGTCCTCTTTTTCCGACGCCTTATCTGAGATAGCCTTCGGGACGGAGGAGGGAGGCTTGAAAAATTTGCTGCTGCTGGAGGGAGGGAAAAAAGGAGAGAATTTTTTAAAAAGATACATTTTACAGAACAATGCTTATACTCTTTCATGGTGTACAACACTATTCACATTACATAGCACATGTGATTTCTGTGTAAGGTCACATTTTGCCTCTTAATATTGAGTGCCTGTGGCTTTGCTGCTAGAGATCACAGATGCAGGTCCGGGCAATAGAATTTGGCTTGCATGCGGCCATGGTAAGCCATTGTCTTTCGGCTTCTGCGCCCTCCTTTCCCACATACCAAGCAAAGCCCGTTGAGTGCTGCGGTTTTCCTGTTATCCTTCAGCAGCAGAAAACAAACTAACCCCTCCCCCGACATCCAATTCTCTGGATGATCGCTTTATCCCTCCCCCCACCGCGTGGCTGGTATCAGGGAAGATCCCTGCAGGAACCAAACTAACACCCCCCCCCCCGCCATGAATTCTCTGGGATGATCGCTTTACCCCTCCCCCCACCGCATGGCTGGTATCAGTGAAGATCCCTGCTAGCCAAACGCGAAAAGCTCAGGGCCAATCCCCCCCCCACCCCCTGCGCTTGGCTAACTGCAGGGAAGGATTTCTTTTCAGCCACAGGCAAACAGCCCAGTAGGAACGGCCACCTCTGTCCCCTTAATTAAATTCCTGTATTTCAACCAGGTTACCATGAGCGATATCACTCTCCTGAGGATTACACAGTGAGATAAAGAACGGATGTTGCTTGAATGCCAGCAAACACCGGGACCATATGCTGCCAGGCTTTGTCATGCAATGATACCAGATTACTTGCTACTAGCATGGCGTGGTCAAGTATCCTACCATGGAGGACGGAATAAGGCTGCACTGCCCAGAAACCTTGTGGAAAGGCTTTTGGAGTACCTCCAGGAGAGCTTCATGGAGATGTCCCTGGAGGATTTCCGCTCCATCCCCAGACACGTTAACAGACTTTTCCAGTAGCTGTACTGGCCGCGAATGCATCCCAAGTCCTAAGGGCAAAGTAATCATTAAAAAATGCTTGCTTTTAAAACAAGTTTTATATTTTAAAAGGTAAACTCACCTGAGGTCCCTTCCATGTGGTCATGGTCTTGGATCCTGGCTTGGGAGGGTACTTCAGTCAGGCTGAGAAAAAGATCCTGGCTGTTGGGGAGAACGGAGTGCTGGGTGCTCTCCGCAAGCTTGTCCTCCTCCTCCTCCTCCTCCTCTTCCTAGACTGCAGAATCCTCAGGTGTGGCTGATGAGATTACCCCCGCCTCGGAATCCGCAGTCAGAGGTGGGGTAGTGGTGGCGGCCCCCCCTAGAATTGCATGCAGCTCGGCGGAGAAGCGGCATGTCCGCGGCTCTGACCTGGAGCGACCGTTTGCCTCCTTTGTTTTTTGATAGGCTTGTCTGAGCTCCTTGACTTTCACGCGGCACTGATCTGAGTCCCTATTGTGGCCTCTCTCCATCATGCCCTTGGAGATTTTTTCAAAAGTTTTGGCATTTCGTCTTTTCGAACAAAGTTCTGCTAGCACTGAATCCTCTCCCCATATAGCGATCAGATCCAGTACCTCCCGTACGGTCCATGCTGGTGCTCTTTTTCGATTATTGGCCTGCATGGTTACCTGTGCTTATGAGCTCTCTGTGGTCACCTGTGCTCTCCTGTGCTGGGCAAACAGGAAATAAAATTCAAATGTTCACGGGGCTTTTCCTGTCTACCTGGCCAGTGCATCCGAGTTCAGATTGCTGTCCAGAGCGGTCACAATGGTGCACTGTGGGATAGCTCCCGGAGGTCAATACCATCGAATTGCGGCCACACTAACCCTAATTCAAAATGGCAATATCGATTTCGGCGCTACTCCACTCGTCGGGGAGGAGTACATAAATCAATTTTAAGTGCCCTTTATTTCGAAAGAAATGGCTTCGTTGTGTGGATGGGTGCAGGTTTAATTCGATTTAACGCTGCTAAATTCGAATTAAACTCATAGTGTAGACCAGACCATAATGTTGGTGGGAAAGGTAAGACGGTTTGAAGATCTAGTCACCACTATAGCATCTTCTATGACTGAGGGAAACTGCCCTCAGATAGTCAAGTTGGTTCATAGCCTAGGATTTCTTCTGAACTTCTCATTCCTGGGCACTCAAAGAGCTAAAACACCTTCTTCATCTGCCCTTTCCAAACAGATGTATCACTTGCTGTTAGATGCCACCTTTCCTTCTCTCACCATTACTGCTATATTTAAAAAAAACCCAAATCCCACAGAAATATACACTTTTGAGATAGTGTGATGTTAACTGTTTAGAAGACGGCTTAATTTTAAATAGTTATAAATAATAAGTCAGCTCATACCTGGGTTTTTTTTTTAAATCACATATGTAAATAATTTGACCACTGACTAAGTCAGGGGTCGGCAAACTTTGGCATGCGGCCCATCCGGGTAATCTGCTGGCAGGTCACGAGACATTTTGTTTACGTTGACTATCTGCAGGCACAGCCCCCCGCAGCTCCCGGTGGCTGCGGTTTGCCGTTCCCAGCCAATGGGAGCTGTGGAAAATGGTAGCCAGCACGTGCCTGTGCCGCTTCCCGCAGCTCCCATTGGCCAGGAATGGCGAACCGCGGCCACTGGGTGCTGCGGGGAGCCATGCTTGCAGACTGTCAACATAAACAAAATGTCTCGCAGCCCACCAGCGGATTACCCTGGTGGGCCATGTGCCAAAGGTTGCCGACCCCCGGACTAAGTTCTCCCTTTACCTCCAGAAGGAGGCGTCTACAATTTTTGCACAGTCAACCTGTGGAACTCCTTGCCAGAGGATGTTGTGAAGGCCAAGACTATAACAGGGTTCAAAAAAGAAGTTGATGAGTTCATGGAGGATAGGTCCATAAAGCTGGGAATGGGCGACGGGATGGATCACTTGATGATTACCTGTTCTGTTCATTCCCTCTGGGGCACCCGGCATTGGCCACTATTGGAAGACAGGATACTAGGCTAGATGGACCTTTGGGCTGACCCAGTATGGCTGTTCTTATGTTCATTTACTGCCATATGATCTACCAAGCAAATTTGTTTCATATTTATTATTTTAGCCCCTATTTAAAAGTATTTCTGTGTCAGAGGCTACATTTCTTAGGGATCTTGAAAGTGGATCAAATCGAATATTCTCTATATATTAAAATCTATATACAGAGAGATTTGATATAGATCTTCCAATTTAGATGTAATTTTGACTCAGGGATAACTATAGACCTTGATATGAAATGGGGAAGATGTTACTTTGTCTTTTTCCTCACATACATGTTTTATTTAAATGACATATCATTGCTTCTAAAAGACTGACCATGGAATAACTAACAGAAGAAAAGAGATATAAACTAACCTTGTGTATTGTCCTCCTGTTGGAGTTAATGGGAGCTTTGCCATTGGCCTCAATGCATATGAGTACATAGCAGCGGGGAGGTGTGATTCCCAGTGCGGACAGACAGATTTGCTCCAGCTAGCATGCTAAAAATAGCATTGTGGATGTTGTGGCACTGGTGGTGGCTCAGGCTAACCACCTGAGTCCAAGCCTGCCTGACTTCCAGGGTCCAAATTGAGGTGGCTCGCCCTGCCAGTGCCATACTGTCTACACTGCTATTTTTAGTGAACTAGCTCAAGTTGAGTTAGCCCAAGTCTGTCTCCCCACGCTGGGAATCACACCTCCCAGCTGCAGCATAGACATAGCCAATGGGAGCAGAACCAGACCTTTTGTCTCCAAGACTTTTTGAAAGAGGATGGCAAATTAGTTAATTTAAGGATATATTTCCGTGATCCATATGGAAAACTAGGGTTAGATTGTTGTGACTAGCCTTTGGGTAGCTGCGTGGCAGTGAGGGACACTCCTCCTCTTGCATGCTCCTCAAAAGGTCCAATCCCTCCCTTGGTCCCCCTGGGACAATGTGACTCTGCACCACTCAGGGCTATACCTTTAAAGGCACAAGCTAGCACTGAAGGGTTTAAAGCCAGTAACCAATATATTAATTGCATCATCAACTTTTACAGTCATTGCTAAGACTCTTATCCTCTATGACACCTAATGAGAGAGTGCACACTGTCTGGGGCGGTGATTACCTGACAAAATGGAGAGATTAAAGCATTAGTCATTACCTGAGCAGATGGGTCATTGCATAGGGCCTTAAGCCAAGAAATAAACATATCAATTAAGTCACATTTTGGAAGGTATAAAGTATCAGGATAAAGTCTTAAGTATCTATAAAGATTAATAAGGATCTAATGTTATGGTGTAACTATATGCACATTGGATTAAGGTATATAATATGCATAACGTATCACCATCTTTTCTCCATTTAACAAACTTTGCTTGGTCAACATTGTTATTTCTAGATCAGATTCTGTGGGCCATATGGTCTTCTGCAGGAATTGCCTGCTTAGGAGACTGCAAACTCCGTGAAGTGCCTTATCCACTCATTGCTGATTATCTGGTACAATTCATACTGTTTTACAGATACTCTGATACATTATTTGATTCATTGTTTCATGCATGCATTATGAAGACAGATTGATGTTACTGCAGATAAATTGGCACTGATTAGCTTTTTTAAATTTGGACTCATTGCTGCAGTCCAAAATATAGAGCTACAGTGATATTTGATGATCTAGCATATGACAGAGATATGCAGGTTGACTATTGAATAACTAGTTCTTTACAGCTATGAGTTTAAACATTGTCTAGATATTTTCTCAAGTACTTTTCAAATCAAATACTTTATCTCATTGTTTATATTCTGTGGCATGTTATTTTACTGATTGGTTGGTTAGAACCAAGACCAGAATTAACTGCTTGCTTTTACTTTTTGAAGTGTAATATAGTTTAGAGTTACAGTAGAACCTCAGAGTTACTAACACCTGAGTTACAAACTGACCTGTCAACCACACACCTCCTTTGGAACTGGAAGTATACAAACAGGCACCAGCAGAGAAAAAAAAAATAAAAAGTAAATACAGTACAGTACTGTGTTAAATGTAAACTATTTAAAAAAATAAAGAGAATCTTTTAAAAAAAATATTTGACAAGGTATGGAAACTTTCTGTGCTTTTCATTCAAATAAAGATGGTTAAAATCAGCATTTTTCTTCTGCATAGTAAAATTTCAAAGCTATATTAAGTCACTGTTCAGTTGTAAACTTTTGAAAGAATAACCATAATATTTTGTTCAGAGTTTTGAACATTTCAGAGTTATAAACAATCTCCATTCAATGACAGTAAAATAACTGTCCAAATATAACATTTCCTTTACTTTCTTTTCCATAGATAGGCCACTATAGCACATGAAGGGAAAGTGAACACATCCATTGGAAGGGTGGGTCCCTGAATTGGGGAAAGGTGTGATCCCACTCAGTGGGTAACTGGATTGTGTGGAAGGTGATGGAATTCCCTTAGAAATCTTTAAGGTCAGTTCTACTCTTAAAAGTGATTCTGTTAGCCTGGCATTGTGAGGCTCAGTGTTTAATCTCATTGATTTCCATGCCAAATGTGCTCAGTTTACAACTTCGAACTTCCTTTCCTGCAAACTCAATTTGGGATCTCAGAATGGAGATGGGCTCACTCTTATTCACCACCCGTAATGAAAGTTCTTCCAGCCAAATTGTGCCCTTGGCGATACTCTTAGAACAGTTTTCTCTATTGTTCCAGTAGCTAGCTCTGCTGTCAGCGCTGCTGGGGTGACTGTGGAAGTGGGAACAGAAGTAGCAAAGATTGGCAGAATGTCATCATTTAACATTGCCACCTCACACACATGAATTATTAGCATTTTATATGAATTGCAATCTATTAAATACTGCAGCTTAAGCATTATTACTAAGTAATGCATACCCATATGCTTTAAACGGTTTAATAATTTTTGGTGATGAAAAATAATGTATACGTGAGCAGCAAGATGAAATAGCAGAAATAATGATGGCTTTTCACACTGCTCACTCTTTTTGAAATACTGCAGACTGTAATGGTTTTCAATAGTAGAGCTACAGTTTTTAATCCTTTATGGATCTTCTGATCTGATCCTTTCCTTAGCACTGGCCTCGTTGTACGCACATTAGGGAAATCCTGTGGCTGGGCCACTTTTCACTTTAAACCAGCAATGTTTCTTGCTGCTGATTTGATTTGATGTTTTAAATAGAAAACAAAATTTGCACAACCTATTGAAAGCTGCAGCTGGGTTGCACTCTTACAGTAAAAGCCTGCTAGTTTAAAAATAGAAACTTGTTCCACTCATGGATTAATTTGTATCCTAATCCACTAATACACTGTGCCACATAGCTCCACTGCCCACACACAGACTGTGTACAGACAAGGTTAAAGCCAGTGCATATATATTATTTTATATTAAATTGTATTTCTTCCCTGTCCAAGTATTAATACAGCTTTAAACTGGAACAAATAATGCAAAAACCTTCCATAAATACAACATCGGTCGTAGTTACTTGGATCCTAATATTTATATAGATGTGGCATTCTAAAAATGTTCTGGGGTTCAATCCAAATCTCACTGAAGTCTATAGAAAGACCCCCATTCAGACTGGATCAGGCCCCTAATAGGCATTCAATTGCTGTCATCCTATATTTGTTTTGTTTGTTATAGCATATAATGGTATGAACTTTGAGATATGATTTGCCTCTAAATATACTTGTGTGTCATTCATAAAAGCTAAATACACCTTGTTTGGGGAGTCCTCCAGAATTTCCCCTTTACCATGTGCACACTCATACAACAATACAAGGTTTAGTACTCTAAAGCCGTGGTTCGCAAACTTATTTGATCGCGGCCCCCTTCTTTGTGTCTGTAGTTTACACCCCGCCCCCACCTTACAAGTACATATACAATAAAAAAAATCAAAATGCAACTCTCCCTAAATATTAAAAACAGCAAGGCATTGATTCAAACAGAGCCAATGATCCATTGTAATAAGAGCAAAAGCAAAACTGTGATTGTGGTCGATCCTTACAATTAAATGTTCACATCATGTCGCAGCAAACGGATTAGTGTACAGATGGCAATGACTTTGTATAATGCTATGCAAGCCTAACCAAAATCTGTCAAAATGCACAGCGCCATCTGAGAACCTGATATGTCTGGAGGAATCAGCTATGCTAGTTATTCAGTGCTGTGGGTAAAATGTGTGCAGTACGTTTTTTTTCCCCTTAAGCATCTCATGTCCCGCAGAATACATTCCATGCCCCCCAAGGGGGCCTCCCCCAGTTTGAGAACTTCTGCTTAAAGCAAATGTGAGCATTTACAATGGTCTAGTCTTGCTACCCTTACTTAGGCAAAACTCAGGCCAAATTCACTCCTGCTGTATCTCTACTCAAGTCATTGGAGTTGCATGTAAGATGAATTTGGCTCACTGGGAGTCGTGCTTAGCATGAACTGCAGGATCAAGCCTATTATATGTAAATAGATGAAGATTCATGTCAAGGCATTATTGTGGTTTTTAAAATAATTACAATCTACAGGCTAGATCATAGGGATTGGTCATGTACCTGGCACAACTCAGGGAGTGAGAAAGGGATGGGTGCAAAAATGGCTGTAAGCTACCCTTGCCTTTCCCCATTCTAGCACCACCAAACATTTAGTGGATCAGCAGTGCAAGTTAGAGCACCCTTAGGGCTGCTCTATCATACATTCCACTCTCTATGCCTCCCTTCTCCATGCACTGCTCTGGAAGCCAGGGATCAGCTGGAGGTTGTTTCTCACTGGTTATGTCCCTTTTAGTCTTATATACCTCCTGCAAGAGGACTGCAAGATGTGGTGGTATAGAGCTGGCTAAACTAGCCCTATGCTATTCAGGGATTCCTCTGTATGAAGGAGACCCAAGAAGCCAGTGAAGATGGTTTTGAAATTTCTTTGTACCACTGAAATGGCACAAAGAAGCCTTAATCGAGAGGCAGACTCCGGCCCAAGATATACTGACACTTCATAAAAGAAATTTTATTTCACAATTTCCAAAAAACCCCTGGAAGCTTGAAACTGATGTCTCTTTGCTTACCAGTTTTTTTCCTCTCTTCCTTGCATGCACACTGCTTTGCTGTAGGGTTGTACACAAGTACTGTGCTGCCGGCATTGATCTCTTTCTCACTTTTTGGTTGGTTTGTTTTTAGGAAAAGGGGAGCATATTTAAATGTTTGCTTAGGGGAAAATGCCCCCACAAACAGCTAAAAGTAATTGCATGGAGTTTGTAAACAGATGTAAGAAATAAATGGTACAGTAGGCTAAATATTGGACTAATAGTCTTTGTTAGTAATGTAAATTAGATAATAGAAATAATATAGACTCAGATACAAATGCCTATTTTTTGCTTTTCAAAAATCATCCAGGACTGGGTAAATGAAGTTGTCCTTGAACAAGCAGTATGCTAAAACCTGTCCTCCACAAATCATCAAAATTAAGCCAGATCCTGAAAGGAAATGTAAGAATATTCTGTATTAATATTGGCATATAAAATTTACAAGAATAATTAATCTGATCCTATTTTTATAAGCAACCGTATTTAAAGAGAGTAGTTTTTGTTACTCACACACTTCTCTGGTATTACAAAGAAGAAAGTGAAACTCCTCATGCCAATGACTTTGTTTTTTCATTTTGAAAACAACATTGATTTTTCTCTTTCATTTCTAATAATGAGGCCTTTTATTCTTATCTTTTTGGCCTGATCCCTCAACTGGCTCTGTATGGTCACTGGTGTCTATGCAGAACAAGTTGCAGGTCCAGGATTTTGTCTGTGCACTGCTGTCACTGAGGGTTTCAGCACAGCTTGGCATACTTAACTGCTCCTGAAGAACTGGCTTCCACAATTTTTCTAAATCTCAAAGTAATGGATTCCCACGTAGAGGGCAGGGATCCCTAATCTTACACTGAAATCAGTGGGAGGTTTGCCATTCACTTCAATGGAAACAGGATAAATCAGGACCCGAATCAGGCTCACCTTACAGTTGCAGTCCTGTTGACTTCATACTGTTTGGTACAGTCCAATAGATCTGTAAATGTGACTTATTAATGTACATAAGGTGAGCAGGATTTGGCCCTAGAATATAAATTTTAAGGCTTGACAAATGTTAGGTCTGAACTACTTGACTGAGTCCTTTTTAAAAATAGTATCAACTATTTGGAGCACATGTTACCATCTTTCTTGTTTGTTTAAACCTGTTAGGCTGTGCATGAGGTCACACACAGACAGGTTCAGGGTCTCTTCTCCCTTCCAAAGTCCTTTCGCTACTTGAGAAATTTACTCCAGCCTTTCTGAGTTCTCCACTGTGGGGGTTTCCCACATAAGGGTACATTCAGTCTCTGAGTTTCCTAAAAAAGCTCTGGTTTATTTATATATGGCAGCCTGACACAGCTGGACTCCCAGTCAGGTTTTATCTTCAACCCCTGCCCCACAGTCATCAGCTTGTCCTGGTCTGGTAAGTCTTTGTAAGTGGGGGAGGTTTGTCAGCTCTTTCCCTCTCTGCTATGAGCTATAGCAAGAGTCAGCTATTTCAAAAGCACGGCAGCTTTTTCCTCCTAGTTACCACTCACCATACCCTCCTGTGACAAGCTGCTTCTTAAGCTTGCTTCCTCTAGCTGGAGCAGGCCCTGCAGAAGGGCCTATTTGGTAGTGGTTGAGCCCAGAGGATTTCATTAGCCTTCTTCTGATTGGGATGGGGGTGTCCACCATCACATACCATACCATACATTTGATAGAGAGGGAAATCTCATAACTGGAGCTGGATGAATAATGGATGTTTCAACATTTTCAGTGAATCAAAAAGTAAAAAAAAGTTTAATTTAGATTGAGTGTTTTTAAACATTTTTCATTTTAAAAAATCTAAAGGAACTTTCCAAATGAAAAGTCATTAGAAAAAATTAAAATGTTTAATTTTGACAGGAGGTTTTTTTTTTTTTTTTGACTAAATGTTTCTGTGTCATTGAATCTACAGTTTTGATCAAAAAATTTCACCCAACTCCACTCATAACTACAAATACTATGAATCTACACAGTTTGTGATTATTTCAAAGTTAAATAATTGACCTGTACCTAAAGCCATCCACCAGTGCAACATCAGAGGGAATTCAGACATAACTGTAAAATGAAAAACATTACATCATAAATTATTTTAGGGTAGTTTCTCACATGAAGAAAAGCTGAGTCTTCTAAAATAAAAATATAAATGTAGATACAGTTACTAACATTGTAAAGTCTAATGAAATGTAAGCTCAGATCCTGCAAACACCTGCCCACTTGATTAACTTTACTACTGTGAGCTGTCCCATTGAAAGTTAAATACAGGTGTAATTATTTGCAGGATTGAGGGCTTAAAATGTAAACTCTGAGGCAGAGACTGTCTCTCTTTCGTTATATGTTTGTACAGTACCTAGCACATCGGTGGATACTGATCTCACAGAGCCCCAAAGCAACATCAGCTAGATTCACAAATGAGATGTAAATGTTGCAACACCTACAGCTCAATTCACAAAAGGATTTAGGTGCCTAACTGCCACTTTAGGTGCTTAAATCCCAGAATCCGGCCCCATCAGGATTCACAAAATCTCCACTCAGCAGCCTCAAAACTCTGTAGGCATCTAAAATCACTCAGCAGTAACAGTTTTTGCAGTAACAGTTCCTTTAGCACCTATGTTTCTGCAGCACAAATAAATAATAATAATCTAATTATTTTGTTTTATTTTCTTAAAGAAGATCTGAATAAGATACATAAGATAACCATGGAAACCATCCTCCTTGGTAACTCCGATATGGTACAGAGTTATTGTAATTTTCCTTTAAAATAATTGTTTCTAAGGAAGGAGAAAATTATTTAGCAGGATTAACAGGGATATAAACTGCAGTGATGGGATGAAATCCAGTAAAGGAAATATTATACCCTGATCCTGCAAGGAGGTATTACAAGTGGAACTCATTGCAGGATCAAGGTTTTCAGTCTGTATCAGGAAATTGATCCTAAGAGTGAAGTCTATTGATCTCTAGAACAATTTCTCATGGGAAATGGTGAAGTCCCATCCCCTGGGATATTTAAAACCAAACTGGACAAAGCATACAAATAATAACCGGAACCATTGTGCATTGGGAGGGATAGGTGATCTAATACTTCTTTCCTATTTCTAATTTCTAGGATAAATATAATAGGATGGATAGGCGAATCCCCTAAAAAAAGCATTGTGATGGGATCAAGAGACCCCATGTTGGCTCTGGCAAGGATGGGGTTAAACATCTCTCCCAATCACCCATCCCTGCTAACCAGCATGGGTAGATCAGCAGGTGTTCCCAGCAAGAACTGCTGATGAATCTCATTTGCAGCATGCAGCTCTTTCCTCAGAGGAAAGAGAGAAAGTGACAAGTGAGGATGCTGGAGCAGATCGTAGGCTCTGTTTTCGTTGTTGGGACTTAGCTGAAATGAGCCCCAACTTAGACCTTTTGTGTTGGACTTGGCTGAGGCAAGCTTCAGTATTACATTGAACTATGGCAGGGGTATTTATGTTTGAGCCTTAAAGGGACAGGGCATTGAGGGCACTATTACTTCTTTGGTTTTATAGCAGTGCACACCCTCCAAGCTGAAACTGCAGACAGGCAGGCTTCTTTCCTTGGCTGCCCTGTTGCCAATAAAACCTCTAAATACACTGCAAGATAATTTAACATTTGGAAGTTGTTGCAACAAAAATGTAATAAGATTTTTAAATGGCAGTAACTCATCTACATGTGGCGCTTGAATGCAAGAAAGATGAAAATTTGAGGGAGAAACTTGAAGAAAAAAGGCAAAATTAGTCCAATAAAAAAATTAGATCGATAGTATTTGACTAGCTCTATTCAATTTACTGTACTGCACATATATTTAATAACATGCTCACTTACCAGCTGCAGTTATGATAATATGAATAGCAGTAACTGTTATAGCATAATCCCATACCCATTCTTCCACAATCAGGACAAACAGCAGTCCACAAATAAAGTAGGTTATCTCCAGTGAAACCAGGAGAACTATAAAGGAAAACAGGGAATTTACTCAAAGCAGAGTTTTGGAAGGGTGGTTCCCATCCTTGCAACTAATGGCAATAGGCAGTTCTGATTTCTGAAGTTAACCTGTGGCCTGGTCTACACTAAAAAATTAGGTCAGTTTAACTACCTCAGTCAGGGGTGTGAAAAATATGCAGCTGATCAACAAGTTCTTCCCCTTAATGGCTAAGCTGTATCCCCACTCCCCTGTGTGGAACAACATGGGCCATATTGTGCCATCAGTTTGTAATGCAAGATCCCCACTGAAGCCAATGGTAGTTCTTAAAAACCAATGGCACAATCACCCAGTGGCTCCTTAGTGGAAACAATAGCCGCTATAATGAGGAGGGACAGGAATAGTGTCAGGTTATCCTATATGTTAGGTTTTTACGTTCCTCCCCGTGCAGTGCAGTGGAGGGGACCTGTAGTGGGGCGACTGCCCCACTCCCGCAGAACAGGGGTTAAAAGCAGCCCTGGAGAGGGCTGTAGCTAGGAAAAGGCTGGGAGGCAGCCAATCAGGGCCAGATTGGGCCCTATAAAAGAGCTGCAGGGCCAGAAGGCAAGGGAGTCTCGCTCTGGCCTTGGAGGGAGATGGGCCTAGCTGCCTGGGGGCAGGGTACTGGACAGAGCAGTGCTGGAAAAGGGCAAGAGGAGCTTGGAAGCTCCAGCCTGGCAACTCCCCAGGCTGTGGCCTTAGTCAAGGCCTAAACAGGTACTGGAGCCTGCAGGGATGTAGCCTGGGATTAGGCGGAGGCAGCTAGTCCAACCTCCTTGCCAATGATGAGTGGCCATTACAAACTGCAGTCTGCCCCAGTGAGCAAGGGCTAGATGATGACTGGCAGTAGCCACTGAGGCAAGGTGGGTTTAGAGGGTTGGGGGTTCCCCAGGGAGGGGAGATCCAGAGAGTGGGGATACTGCTGGGGCAGAACCCCAAGGTAAAGGGCACCGGGGTCCTGGAGGGATACGGGGCCAGCGGCACGCGAGACACCTGGCCAGCAGAGGGCGCTCTGAGGCTGGAAAGAGCTAATTCCCAGACAACCAGCAGGAGGCGCTGTGCCGGTGAGTCGTTTCTTCGCTACAGGACCATAGGTTCCCAGTCTAAATATGAAGCAGTGACCTAGAAGGGAATGGCTCTATATTTCATTACTAATCAAAAATCTCTGTTACAAAGTTTCTTTGGGGGGGAGGGGGCAAGCGGGGGCAGGCAGGAAACATTCTGGCTATTTCTCAGTTACCCAACAACAAAAAATGAAGTACAGTCCACTGGTTTCAATTTATAATTTGGTTTTATAACTTGAATGTGCCTTTGTTTTCATGCTAAAATGGCACAGAACTATTGTCTATATTGAAAACTAGTAATGTTGGGTTTGTTTGTTTTTTAAACCACAACTTTGTATATGATAGTGTCTGCTGCAGATGAGCACAGTTATGTGCTAGATCAACAGGAAGACCTCACTAAGTAGGAACTGAATGGACAGACATATCCCTTAGTATCCTAACTGTCCATAAAATAAAAATAAAGCTGTCTTTTAAGAAGTCACTGATATGGATTTTATAAATGTAACTGTTCCACAGCAAAATCAGTTAGGAAAATGAAACGTGTTTTTAAAGAGCCAGTATTTAATCTGAAAGTAATTTAAGGCCCTGATCCTGCATATCCTTATGCGTGTGCTTAATATTAAGTATGTGACTAGTGCCACTGAAGTCAATGGGACTACTCATATGCATAAATGTTTGCAAGACAGGGCCCCACAGAATGGGCCATAACAGCTACTTTGTAGATGGTAGGGTTCTTTCAAAATATAATACATTCTTTTTCTTTTTAAAGGGACATGGTCAACTTAAAAAAAATCATACTTCAAATGTTTATCTTACCATTACTGCAAGTAACAGTTAAGGTTACTACGACAAAAAGAGAGTAGAGAAAAATATTTTTGTTTCTTCAGTTTAATTTGTGTATTTGTATATTGTCAGTTTCATTCTTTCCCTTATATAATAATTTTTTTTAATTTCCACTGTTGTTTTTGCAGATCTTTCACACAGCAATGTGGGAGAGAGAAAAAAATTAAAAATCAGGAAAAGGTGATTGTAAAACCACATACCCAAAAAATGACAGAAATACTTGTGTGAATGGAGTACCTGAAGCTATTTTTAGATCTTTTTTCTTTAATTGACTAGACTTCAAGTTGATTGTGTCCCTTTAAATTTTACTAGTCATTTTAGTGCTCATGAAAATGGGTAACTAATTTGAGCCAGGTGTAGTGCAGGGAGGTGCTGTATAAGCTTCCCAACACCTCAATCTTGACGTCTAACATCCATTTTCAGCTTCGGGCTTCTCTTTTCTTTGGTCACAATTCGGTTTTGTAATGTGCACAAGTGAGGCCTGCCATAAGATGAGCAAGATCGCATTCATTTGTGACCTCAGTCCTACACTTGAATCTTCTCTATCTCTGTGTTAACAGACCTTCAGCAGCTATTGTTATAGTTTTTGTTTCACACTGTTCTGCTAACAGATAAATGCTTTCCAAACTAGGGTGACCAGATGTCCCAATTTTATATGGACAGTCCCGATATTTGGGGCTTTGTCTTATATAGGGTCCTATTATCCCCCCACCTCCCGTCCCGATTTTTCACACTTGCTGTCTGGTCATCCTATTCCAAATAGAAAAGAGACTAGTGCACTAACCCATTAATCTCCCAGTCAGATTTAAAAAGGGATCTTATTAGTGAGTTAAGGTACCCACCAGCTAGACAAATTGCATTGCTACCACGTTAGGCACATATATAGTGGTCAATGGTGCCGTTTTTCTATATCGCGTAATGTTTAAACATTATCAGAAGCTGAAAAAATAGCTCAGAGGAAAAATAGTCTATTTTTTTTTTACCCAAATTGGCAGAAAGCTTTTAAATACAATTGATAATGCAACCATGTTCTCAAAACAGTACAGTTTTGGAAATTTGGGGAAATATTTCACCCCAGATTATATCTTGTATGTATTTTCCCATACTTTTTTGCCTTTTTGTCTGTAGTCTCCTGACAGTATGAGCTTGTTTGTACCATGTTCCAGTGTGGTCATGTGGTTTATGATAGATGGGGTTGTGTAAATGTAGTAGAGTCAGACTTCTGGAGGAGGAGAAGCCAGATATATCTCATGCCCTACTTGATAGATGGGGAGCAGTATACTGGACTGCCAGACCTTTCAGTGGTGTACGGCACAACATGGCTATCAAGCAAGGTCTCAACAAGGACTGTGGGAAGCATCAGCATCTTTGCACAAAGGAGAAGGCTCTGACCAAGTATTACCTGACTGTGCATTTTACGGCAGCTATAACAGCTATGAAACAACAGATGCGTGGAATGCAGCCTTCAGCAACAGATCTCCACAAAGAAGCTACCACAAAGTGCTTGACTACAGATGACTCTGCTGTCCGAGATATAAAAAATGTGACTGAAAGAATGACAAATTCTTTTAGCACTGAACCTGAAACAAGGCCAGACAACAGATAGCCACTTGTGAGTATTGCAAGTGCAATGTCTGCTGTGCATCCCACCTGAAATTGCAGAAAGTTTGTGCATGATAAGAGAGACTGGCACACAAGAAGTGAAGCAGTTTGTAACCAGTAGGCTGCAAAGGGATGAGATAGACCTCTTTGATCCCATAAAAAGGCATAATCTCAAATCATTTGGTAATCTCAATAAAACAATTGAACAAAAGAAGCACAAGAAATTGGTTGTCAGATATTCAGCAAGCTGACAGTTATTGCCCAGTCCAGAGATGCTGATATCCAGGGTTTGATGAAGTATGAGCTGGCACCTGTCCCATTTCCATCTTTAGCTTGAACAGATCGCTATGAAAGACCCAAAAGAGCAACACGCTGGCTTGGCTGGAGAAAAATCAATCAGTGTTTGAGCTATCCGTATCTGATGAGCCAACATTAGCTATTATAGATGGTATGATGCTGCTGCAGATGGTGTGCACTGATACTGCCAAGTGAAAAACTTTTGGGGAGCTGTCTGATCAGGTGTTGAATATTATCCTTGGACTAAAATGTCAATACACTGCTGTTGTTGGTGACAATTTTATGCAAATGAAGAATCAATCAAATCTGGTGAGAGCCTGCAGAGGGAATGTCCAAATGCAAGAAGTTCAGAACCCCACTGTGTTAACACCACTACCAAAGCAAAACTTGAAGATGATATCAAATCCACAGAACAAATCAAACATTGCAAACTTTCTCCTCCAGGGAATTGGATTGTGAAGCGTGACCAGAGATTTCCACCTGGTCATGAAGTGTATTTTGCTGGTGGGTTTCACACCATTGCATAAGCAGTAAAAGTAGCACCTGGCACCCACTCTGCAATACCAAAACTCGAGGCAGAAGACAAGGAAGCATATTCATGCTATTTTTGTATGTTGCTCATGCAAAGCAAATACTTGGATTAAACAGGGTGCTAATGCGGAGCTTGGACACTGATGTTGCATCTACATACCCATCTATTTTTGGGATAGATTAATTCTATTTCAAAACTGGTGTTGGCCAAAAGAAGAGATTCATTTTCATGCATAGAATGACTATGGAGCTGGGAAGAGACTTTGGCAGTCTTATTCTGCCAAATATTCATGCTGTCAGTGAATGTGACTCTACTTCAGCTTTCAGTGTCAGGGGGGAAAAAGAGATGGCTGAAGACAGCAGCTGAGTATAGAGCTCAAGGAGGGTCTGAAACATCTTGGGAGCAGTGCATCTCAGATAGAGGAAGAGACAGACGCAGCCTATATCTCACTGGTCTCTTGATTGTACTGTGGTAAGAAGCAAGCATCTTCGGATAACGTGTGCTATAAATTGTTTGCTAAGAAGAACAAAACAAGTGAGAAACTACTATCAGCAATGGACTCCTTCAGGCACCACCTGAAATGTGCAAATTATCAGTCATATATGTAGTCATGCAAACAGTTCAGTATCTTCAAGTGTCCCCTGTCAGCAACAGATAAATGATAGATAGCATTGGGCATCTTGTTCCTAAAATAATGGTACTGCCACCTGCTCTAGAAGCCATCCTCACCTTTGTGCAGCATGGCTGTGAGAGTACCTGTGCAACAGGGAGATGCAAATGCCACAAGGAGGGTTTGGTGTGGTCCAATGTATGCAACTCTGACAGTGACAAGTGTGGCAACAGAGTACTGAACACATCAGATGCAGAGTCTGAGGGGGAGTAGAAATGTTTCAACAATCTGCAAAGTACTGTGACTATTCTGTGGGTAAATATAGCTTGAAGCAGTGTTGCATTACACATTCAGCAGCTCATAGTTACCCATAGGGGTTACATAAGAGTACCTGGTTATACTTTTGTTATTCACACGATATAATCACACAAGACATTCTACAGCCCTTATGTGAATTGTCATTGTATTCAGTGATCATTACAATTATACCAGGTGTGCTTTCTGCTTATGTCTCTGGCTGAGCAGATATCAAAAATATGTTTTTATAATTGGGGTAAGGGTATTATTATTTGCATAACTTCATAAAAATAGCAGATAGAAAAACTTTTCTCAAATCATTCCATTCTACAAATAATGACAAATATTTTGATGTAGTACATGGTATAAACAAGCCCATACTGTCGTGACTACAGACTTTTGCTTTAACCGAAGACAAAAAGTATGGGAAAATGCATAAAATATATTGCCTGGGGTTTAATATTTCCCAAGCTTTCCAAAATAGTACTATTTTGAGTACATCATTACATTATCAATTGTATTTAGAAGCCTACTGCTAATTTTGGTCAAAATTGAACAGTTTATTTGAGTTATGGCCCCTTTTGTGATTGTATTGATTTTTTTCAGATTGGATGGCTGATAACATTTACTTTAGACGTTACGTGATATAGAAAAACCGCACTACTTCTGGCATCTACATCCACCCTTGTGATGACCACCACATATGTGCCTACCGTGGTAGCAATGAAATTTTTCTAGCTCATGGTTTACCCCAATGTGCCCAAAATGGGTCCAGGCTGGTAGACTATATTGCACAAATGGGTTAATATGTTTTCAATATATCTTGTTTAACACCCTGCACGTGAAGGCATGTAACAAACTATAATGTTATAATTTAAATACAAATCCTATCAATCATGTTGAGATTCAGTATTTACATTGGCATTGTGCAAATGCACACTAGTTCAAACTGTGTAGGATCTATATTTTTTCTAGTAACCCATTTTTCTGCTAATCTAATTGAAATGTTCTTTTTTTTACATCTAAAATCAAATCAATAATGGCACTGAACAAGCATCCCTGCACTTTCTATTCCTGTAAGTGTTTAAGATTATGATCTAAACAATTTACATTTGAACAGCTCTAATTCCAGCTGACATGGTTTTTCTTTGCAACAAATTCCAAACCTGATGAAGCTTAATTTATGTAAATGCTTCTTTTTTCCCCTACAGAGAGACAGTAATAGCTTTGGAAAGGGTCACATTTTTTGAGATCTTGGACAAATATGTATAGTGATTTGTATTCGCTCAAACTATACTTTATTCTCCATTAGTACACTGAACTGCCATTGGGCCAAATCCTGAAGTCTTATCTTACTTTGTATTGACTCTTTGCACTGGCAAAATTGCCATGGATGTCAATAAGAGGTTTATGTGACTTAAGAATTTGGCTTATTATTTATGAGGCCCTATTGGAAGCTGGTTCGAATATGGATAATAGGAAGCTTTACTATAGTAGAGATTAGATTCAGTAACCTTACACAGAATAATTAATAGTTTTATAATGAAAATGAAATGTCTTCTTCATGGTAGAACAATTGGTTTCAATTGAGAGATGCAAATTTGGAAGAGAGAGCATGGGAAAGGCTATGGGTTACTGAGAGGACAAGAAATATGTTAATTTATAAAGTGACCCTGTGGAAGAGTTATGGGGAAAATGAGCAAACACTTAAAATTCAATACAATTAAAACATCATTAAAAATATTGAAGCTTAGTGGAGAGGCATTATTAGAATGTTTTAAAAATACTTTGTACATATGCATGGGGGTGGGGGAGAATTTGGGTTTATGTCTACAAAGTGTCTATTTTCTTAGTTCTGCAAAAACTAAGAAACAAAATCAAGGTACCTAAATAATTTGGGTTAATCCATGAGGGATTTGTCTTAAAATCAAAAGGTGCCAAACCGTCCAACATTTCCAACCTGTGGAGATTTAAAAAAAAAAAAAAGTTAATCATTTGCATATGCTATCACAATTAATGTGTTAGTTACATTATATAATGTAGTTTACTCTATGAGCTCTTTTAAACAAGATTCCAAATCGAGTAATCTGGAATAGAGGAGTTCACAAGTGTCCGTGGTTTGCTGCCAGTGTGTGACGTGGGCTTGCCTTCACACACTGTGTCTATACTCTTATTTAATATCAATTTGACATCCCAAGTGCTCTTAATGACTTTCTAAAGCAATACAGCTAGTCTTTCTGTCAGCCACAAAAATCTTTTTTGAAAAAAATGTTATCTTTCCCTGATGTTCAGGTTTTCGATTAGTATATGTATGTCAACTGGTTTGATCAAAAATAAAGTGTGAGCCAAACTGGCAACTAAAAATATTTTTGTCTGTCCAAGTGCTAATTTGTTCATCTAAATGGAAGTTCAGGCACTCTAGCGTGTCTGATGCTGAAAACTGTGCCTACAATATAACTGAGGTCATATTCTAGACTTCTCCCCCTCCTCTGCTCCACCAGGTTGTAAATCATAAATGCCCCATTTATGTTCAATCACATTAATTATGAATGCTAGAAATTCTTACCTGAATGCTGTGAAACAAATGCTTAGGACCACATAGTAC
Source organism: Emys orbicularis (assembly GCF_028017835.1). Taxonomy (NCBI): domain Eukaryota; kingdom Metazoa; phylum Chordata; order Testudines; family Emydidae; genus Emys; species Emys orbicularis. Next base: position 101,567,673 of record NC_088685.1, read on the forward strand.
ACAGTGTAGAAAACTACTACACATATCAACAGGTTCAGCAGCACAATCTGTAAAGAAAAGATGAAATTAAACCTACTTCCTTATCTGCATTTGTTAGGTGGGGTGCCAGGCAAGCGATGCTAGAATTCTATTTAGGAAATATTTTTTTAATGTTTAAGGGGAAAGAAGTATTTGGGTATGATTTTTTACCTCATCTTATATAAAGTCCTGAAGTAAATCACACAATGTTGTTATAATGTGTTTTCAAATAACCCAACCCCTAAAATTTATCAATTTTTTCATATTTTTGAAAAGAAATATACAGTGTAATGAACATTCCTTTCTTATTATGTATCCAGAGATTAATTGCTAGAGGCCTATGTAATCAAAATGGCCAATGGAAAACACATTTCCTGGCAGTTAATGATCAGCAGGAGGAGTTGAGAGCCTAAGAAGAAGATCCAGAGATTTAATCAAGTCTAGTTATTAACCGCCAGGAAATGCCCTCCCTATAATTGCCATCATGAGGTGTATGCATATATACATATAGAAAACCATACAGTAGTGATGCTTTTATCCTGTCTTTGTCCAGAGATCCATGTGATGCTACTATATAGTTTCATTGACAAGGACATAGACTCTTAAAGGACATCTCTCTTAAAACATAAAACAATTTAAAACTTTATTGAGATTATTTGTAAAAAAAAATCCAAGTTTTCGAAAGCAACCATTATCTAATGGTCAAAGCAAAGGTCTGGGGGAAAAAAAGAAGGCTGGATTCCATTCCATGCTTTGCTACAGACTTCAAGAGACACCTTGGGTACATCATCTAATGCCTGTGTTCCTCTTTATCCTCATCTGTAAAACTGAGGTAACACTACATCACAGCGAAGTTCTGGGGCTTAATTTGTTAACGTGTTTAAAGTGTCTTAAGATCCTCTGGTGAAAGGTGCTAGAGACAAGTAAGGTATAATAGTTCATAGATTAGAAGGCCAGAAGGGACCATTGCGATCATTTAGTCTGACCTCCTGCATAACACAGGTCATAAGACTTCCCTGAATTAATTGCTGCAGGTATATTGTATTTTATAGGCTAATATATTTTGATAGTAATAACAGATGCTGGCCACTGGAGTCCACTTTGGTTTCTGTCATTCTCACTGTTGTGTATGATGTGCTCTGAGGTATCCATTCACCCCTATATTTAAAAAAAACACACCTTGAACACCCATCGCAAAGTCAGGGATTTGCATGCATAAAAAGCTGGTGTGTGCATTAGTTTCAAATGCACACTTAAAACCAGCAAGCAAAAAAGTAGCACCAGATGTTTACAGCACAGTGTGGTGGGCGAGATCATCCTGGAGCAATAGAGTCAGGAAATATATGTTCTCTCCCTCAACTTCCATATTGTCTAATGTTTTCTTATGCTGGTCAGTGTTTATGTCCCTCCCTTTCCTTTTCTTTAAAAAACAGCTTCTTCTTTCCTCTCACTGTTACCCCTTTCAGATTTATCCCCATGTTCCCTCCCATTTTACTTTTATTCTTTCCCCTAATTCCTCCATTTTCATCTCCTGTGTCCTATTGCCTCTCCTCCACTCCTTCCCAGCACTTTCTCTCTTGGCCTCTGCACTCTCTGCAGTTCCCTGTCTTTCTTTCTTCACACAGGGGCACCTTTTTCTTCCTACAGAGTCTAACCCTTCTCTTTTCCTCATGTTCTTCGTCTCCCACCCTATCTCTGGAGAATAAATATAGGTGCGCATGTTTAATTCTGCCACATGGTCAGGTGGCTGCCTCTTTCTAGCTCTTGCTTTGACAGCTCCTGCATTGTGCAATGACTGAGACAGGCCTGGTCTACACTACGAGTTTAGGTCGACTTTAGCCGCGTTAAATCGAATTAAGCCTGGACACGTTCACACGACGAAGCCCTTTCTTTCGACTTAAAGGGCCCTTTAAACCGGTTTCTTTACACCACCTCCGACGAGGGGATTAGCGATAAAATCGGCCTTAGGGGGTCGGAATTGGGTTAGTGTGGACGGAATTCGACGTTATTGGCCTCCGGGAGCTATCCCACAGTGCTTCATTGTGACCGCTCTGGACAGCACTCTCAACTCAGATGCACTGGCCAGGTAGACAGGAAAAGCCCCGCGAATGTTTGAATTTCATTTCCTGTTTGCTGAGCGTGGAGAGCACAGGTGACCACGCAGAGCTCATCAGCACAGGTAACCGTGATGGAGTCCCAGGATCGCAAAAGAGCTCCAGCATGGACAGAACGGGAGGTACGGGATCTGCTCGCCATATGGGGAGATGAATCAGTGCTGGCCGAACTCCGAAGCAGTAAACGAAATGGCAAAATATTAGAAAAGGTCTCCAAGGCCATGAAGGACAGAGGCCATAACAGGGACGCACAGCAGTGCCGCGTGAAAATTAAGGAGCTAAGGCAAGCCTACCACAAAGCCAGAGAAGCAAACGGAAGGTCCGGGGCTGAGCCGCAAACATGCCGCTTCTACGCGGAGCTGCATGCCATTCTAGGGGGTGCAGCCACCACTACCCCAACCATGTGCTATGAGTCCCTCACTGGAGAAACACACAGGGAAGCGGGTTCGGGGTACGAGGAAGATGAGGATGAAGATAATGTAAATAGCTCACAGCAGCAAGGAAGCGGAGAAACCGGTTTCCCCAACAGCCAGGATATGTTTATCACCCTGGACCTGGAACCAGTAACCCCCGAACTCACCCAAGACCCTGTGGGCACACAGGGGACCTCTGGTGAGTGTACCTTTGTAAATATTACACATGGTTTAAAAGCAAGCGTGTTTAATGATTAATGATTAATTTGCCCTGGCAATCGCGGCCAGTACAGCTACTGGAAAAGTCTGTTAACGTGTATGGGGATGCAGCGGAACTCCTCCAGGGACATCTCCAGAAAGCTCTCCTTCATGTACTCCCAAAGCCTTTGCAAAAGGTTTCTGGGGAGGGCTACCTTATCCCGTCCGCCATGGTAGGACACTTTACCACGCCAGGCCAGTAGCACGTAGTCTGGAATCATTGCATAACAAAGCATGGCAGCGTATGGTCCCGGTGTTTGCTGGCATGCAGACAACATCCATTCCTTATCGCTCTTTGTTATCCTCAGGAGAGTGATATCATTCACGGTCACCTGGTTGAAATGGGGCAATTTTATTAAGGGGACATTCAGAGGTGCCCCTTCCTGCTCTGCTGAACAGAAATATTCCCCGCTGCCCCCCACGCGGTGGGGGGGAGGGGTGAAGTGATCATCCCAGAGAATTGGGTGTGTGGGGGAGGGGAATTAGTTGGGTTTGTGCTGCACGTTAACCCTGAAACCGCAGCCCCTCCTTTTACATTGCAAACCCATTTTAAATGGCCAACCCAACGGGTGCTTGGTATGGTTAATGAGAGCAGTACTGTTTGAAACCATCCCCACATGTTAAGAAGGTTAAAAAAGCCAAAAGACTGTGTCTTACCATGGCTGCCTGCAAGCTGAAATCTGTGGCCTGGCACTGCGTGAGTGATCTCTCACACCAAACCGGCAGGCCCTCAATATAAGAGGAAAAATGCGACCTTGTAACAAAAGCACATGTGCTGTGTGATGTGAACAGCAAAATTTAACGTGAAAGAGTGTACCCATTGTTCTCTAAAATGTATCTTTTTTAACCACCTCTCCCTTCTCCTCCACCAGCTGCAAATCTTTCTCCTTCACAGAGGCTAGTGAATATTTGAAAGCGGAAGCGAAGGACGCGTGATGAAATGTTTACAGAACTACAGACTGCCTCCCACGCTGACAGAGCACAGCAGAATGCGTGGAGGCAGTCAATGACTGATTATAGAAAAGCCCAATATGAGCGAGAGGAGAGGTGGCGGGCTGAATCGCGGGCTGAAGAGCAGAGGTGGCGTGCTGAATCGCGGGCTGAAGATGAGAGGTGGCGTCAGCTTGCACACAGAAGGCAAGAGTCGATGCTCCGGCTGCTGGAGCATCAAACTGATATGCTCCCAGCGTATGGTTGAGCTGCAGGAAAGGCAGCAGGAGCACAGACCGCCGCTACAGCCCCTGTGTAACCAACAGCCCTCCTCCCCAAGTCCCATTGCCTCCTCACCCAGACGCCCAAAAACACGGTGGGGGGGCCTCCGGCCACCCAATCACTCCACCCCAGATTTCCCGAGCAATAAGTGTTAAAGTTTTAAAGTTTTAAACTGCAGTGTGTCCTTTTCCTTCCCTCCTCCCCCACCCATCCCGAGCTACCTTTGCAATTATCCCCCTAGTTGTGTGATGAATTAATAAAGAATGCATGAATGTGAAGTAACAATGACTTTATTGCCTCTGCAAGTGGTGCTCGAAGGGGGGAGGGTAGTAGGGGAGGGTGGGGTGGTTGGTTTACAGGGAAGTAGAGATAACCGGGTGTGGGGGGAGGGGCGGAGGGTTAATCAAGGAGAAACAAACAGAAGTTTCACACCGTAGCCTGGCCAGTCACAAAACTCGTTTTCAAAGCTTCTCTGATGCGCACCACGCCGTGCTGTGCTCCTCTATCCGCCCTGGTGTCTGGCTGCGCGTAATCAGCGGCCAGGCGATTTGCCTCAACCTCCCACCCCGCCATAAATGTCTCCCCCTTACTCTCACAGATATTGTGGAGCGCACAGCAAGCAGCAATAACAATGGGGATATTCTTTTCGCTAAGGTCTGAGCGAGTCAGTAAGCTGCGCCAGCGCGCTTTTAAACGCCCAAATGCACATTCCACCACCATTCGGCACTTGCTCAGCCTGTAGTTGAACAGGTCCTGACTCCTGTCCAGGCTGCCTGTGTACGGCTTCATGAGCCATGGCATTAAGGGGTAAGCTGGGTCCCCAAGGATCACGATAGGCATTTCAACATCCCCAACGGTTATTTTCTGGTCCGGGAAGAAAGTCCCTTCCTCCAGCTTTCGAAACAGAACAGAGTGCCTGAAGACGCGAGCATCATGTACCCTTCCCGGCCAGCCCACGTTGATGTCGGTGAAACGTCCCTTGTGATCCACCAAGGCTTGCAGCAACATTGAGAAGTACCCCTTGCGGTTTATGTACTCGGTGGCTTGGTGCTCCGGTGCCAAGATAGGGATATGGGTTCCGTCTATCGCCCCACCACAGTTTGGGAATCCCATTGCAGCAAAGCCATCCACTATGGCCTGCACGTTTCCCAGAGTCACTACCCTTGATATCACCAGGTCTCTCATTGCCCTGGCAACTTGGATCACAGCAGCCCCCACAGTAGATTTGCCCACTCCAAATTGATTCCCGACTGACCGGTAGCTGTCTGGCGTTGCAAGCTTCCACAGGGCTATCGCCACTCGCTTCTCAACTGTGAGGGCTGCTCTCATCCTGGTATTCTGGCGCTTCAGGGCAGGGGAAAGCAAGTCACAAAGTTCCATGAAAGTGCCCTTACGCATGCGAAAGTTTCGCAGCCACTGGGAATCGTCCCACACCTGCAGCACGATGCGGTCCCACCAGTCTGTGCTTGTTTCCCGGGCCCAGAATCGGCGTTCCACGGCATGAACCTGCCCCAGTAACACCATGATTTCCACATTGCTGGGGCCTGTGCCTTGTGAGAGGTCTATGTCCATGTCCATTTCCTCATCACTCTCGTCGCCGCGCTGCAATCGCCTCCTCCTCGCCTGGTCCTGGTTTTGCTTTGGCATGTCCTGGCTCTGCATATACTCCAGGACAATGCGCGTGGTGTTCATAGTGCTCATAATTGCCGCGGTGATCTGAGCGAGCTCCATGATCCCAGTGCTAGCTATGGCGTCTGGTCTGAAAAAAGGCACGAAACTAGTATCTGACGGACCAGAGGAAGAAGGGAGGGAGGGAGGGAGGGGCGAGTGACAACATGGCGTACAGGTACAGGGAATTAAAATCAAGAAAGGTGGCTTTGCATCAGGGAGAAACACAAACAACTGTCACACAGAATGCCCCCCCCCCCCAGAGATTTAACTCAAAAGCCTGGGTTTAGCAGGCCGTTGATTTGACGGAGGGAGGGGGGAAGGAAATGAATACAGAACAAATCTATTTTTTACATCTTAAGACGACGGTGCAGCATGACTGATAGCCCTCGGCATTTTCTGGGTGCTTGGCAGCAAATACTGGGCGCTTGGCAGTTAGCCTTCAGGCCTATTGCACAATCTGCTGCTCAGGGAAGACTCAGCTAACGTGCGATGAGCCAACAGGGCGCGTGGCAGAAAATGGCATACTACGACTGATAACCATCATCATCGACTGGGGGACATATGGAGTTCCAGCCACTGCTGGACTGAACATGTCTGCCCAGGTGCCCATGATTGACAGCCACTGCTGTCCGACGAGGATGGTTACCAGTCGTAATAAACCATCTACTGCCAAAAGGCAAAAGGCAAGGGCTGGTGCAATGCAGCCCTACAGCTGCCAGCCCCACGGCTGCCGGCACACAGATCACCAATGAAGGCTACCAGTCATGCTGCACCGTCTACCGCCAAAAGGCAGTTAGCTGCTGCTGCTGTGTAGCAATGCAGTCCCACGTCTGCCGGCACCCAGATGACATATGGTGACGGTGAGCTGAGCTGAGCGGGCTCCATGCTTGCCGTGGTATGTTGTCTGCACAGGTAACCCAGGTAAAAAGGCACGAATCTATTGTCTGCCGTTGCTGTGATGGAGGGGGAGGGGCCTGACGACATGTACCCAGAACCCCCCGCGACACTGTTTTGCATCATTCGGGCATTGGAATCTCAACCCAGAATTCCAATGGGCGGCGGAGACTGCGGGAACTGTGGGATAGCTACCCATAGTGCAATGCTCCGGAAGTCGACGCTAGCCTCGGTACTGTGGACGCGGTCCGCCGACTAGAGCACTTAGAGCATTTTATGTGGGGACGCACACAATTGGCTGTATACAACCGATTTCTATAAAACCGGCTTCTATTAATTCGATCTAATTTCGTAGTGTAGACATACCCACAGATACATGCACAGTGGGAGCAGCAGACAATGAGCCCAACAGGAGAAGGCGACTGACACTCACCTACCTGCCTTGTAGTTGGAATGGTGGATGAACATTTGTTTGTTTACTGAACCTAGTTTTTCTTCCATTGCAGTCAAAGACCCGTACAAAAACCAAAGGGAGATTAGAGCTCTGAGTGTTTTTAGGTATTTGCTATTAGTATCAACTTTGTACAGAGCTGAAGGCATTTGCAGCTTGATAAATTCCAGTAATTATTTTTATATTAGTAGGCAAGAAACAGGGTTCATGCTCTGGGCCTAATTCTTCACTGCTTTTCACCTTGGTAACCATTTATACCTGTGTAAAGTGACTGTAAACTGCTAATATTCTGGTAGCATTTTACACCCACTTTGCATAGGGGTAAATGACTGCACAAGGTGCCAGGTGATGGAAAATCAGGACCTCAACATAATCATGTTAATCTTTGTTACCAGGAGCTGTCATCTATCCTGAGGGGAGATTGACTTCAATCCTACTGGGAACAATAGGAGATGATGCCCAATTTTGCTTGTTAGCCTTTAGCGTAACTCTTATTGAAAGCAATAGAGATGGCAGCAAGTTTGAAAGAGGGCAGTACTTTGTGGAATTCTTTGTAGAAGAACATTCTTCTTCAGCAAGAACTACATATATTCAACAGAGAGGGTAGGCAAATCAAACTTGGAGGTAGGGTGAACGGCAATTTGCAGACAGGAGCGAGAGTGAAGGTAGGGGTTGGCATATGCACAGAAAACTGTGGAGGTCATGAGATGGGGAAAACTAGCCACTTGCTTTGGTTGCTTTGTTCTGATCCAAAGTGTCGTAAAGCAGCCAGAGTAGTCTCGTAAATCTGGCACTAAACGTTTTGTTGTTTGTTTGTTTGTTTGTTTGTTTGTTTGTTTGTTTTTCTAAACCCACAATCACAAGTTTGGTACTTGAGCTGGTCAGAAATGTTTTTTCCCCACAGAAAATGTCAATGTTTTGTCAAAAACTGACATTTGTTTGGTTTGCAGGTTTTGAGGGGAAATTTTTGACCAGCCTTGCTTGACACTATATGCACGGTTAAAAACACACACACAACCTTAACTCTGTCTTGTAATGACAACACAATGAAAAACCTGAACAAAAGTCTGTCTTTAAAATTCAATTTAATCTAATCTGCAACTGCAAACACAACTATACACTACTTCTAATTTCATGGTTATTGCATGGTATCTCTAGAGGGAAGAATTAGGGTTGTTTGGGTGCTTTAGAAGTACATTTCAGTAACTTAATACGTTTGAATTTCTTTTAAATTTAACTTTTAACTCTGAATTAAATATTTGGTAACAGTTGGCTAATGTGTTCTGAGCTGAGTTGTTCAGTTTCTGAAAACTCATTTCTATGAGGCCCACAAATGTTAAGCATTATTGGCATTATGCCATGAATGTTGCACATTCAGGATCCCAATTTAAAACACTACCACACTGGTGTAAGTTATTTCCATCATCTAGGTCTGCTGGTGAGTTTTAGTCTCATCTATTCCTGTCTTTTAGATAGTCCCTGGCACAGAAACTAACCATGTCTTCATCTGTGTCTGGTACAGTTCCAGTGCTTAAAAACAAATGGTATGCTGTACAGGGTTTGAAATGAAGGACTGCAGGGGGAAATAGTTTCCTTTTTTTTATTTACTATATGTGAGGAGATGAAAGGGAATTCAAGTCCTTTCATTTAAGTCTTGCTGGAACTTTTGAACTCCTGCTAGATTCCCACACATTCATAACAATAACCGATAAACAGGAGAGTCTTCCTTTCATAACACTGTAATTAAAGAGGCTTAGAGAATTTTCTTTCTTAAAAATTACTTGATACAAATGTTTGCATCTGAAGAAGTGAGGTTCTTACCCACGAAAGCTTATGCTCCCAATACTTCTGTTAGTCTTAAAGGTGCCACAGGACCCTCTGTTGCTTTTTACAGATTCAGACTAACACGGCTACCCCTCTGATACTTGATACAAATGTTTGCTCTTAACTTCTAGGTAAAGAACATAGCTCATCCAGCGTATGGAGAACAAGAGCACTATATGAAATGAATACATATATTTATTATATATATGTATTCATTTCATATAGTGCTTTTGTTTTCCGTATGCTGGATGAGATTGTGTGTGTGTGTGTGTGTATAGATAGATAGATAGATCTCTCTCTCCATATATCTTCTGCAGAGGTAAATAGGTCACAATGTCACTTCTGATAGTAGTTTATGTAGATTAATTTAATTTAATGTGGTTATTTACAGGTATGGGATGAGTTAGACTAAGGAAGATTTAGGAGTACGTTTTCAAAGAGATGTATGACACAGACACAAATCCTTTCCTTTGTTAATAAATTCTGGGCATGTAACATCCAACATTCTGCTCTGTACCTTCACTTCAGTGAAAATACCCCTTCTCTTGCAAAGAAAATGATACTTTCTCCCTTTATTTTATTAAGAGTGCTCTTCTGTTACATCTTTTCTACTACCTTTAGATGAATCATAGTGTTTGTTTGGTTTCAGCACCCTCATGATCTGACTCATGGAAAGTTGTAAAAGTTTGTTCCTTAAGAGTACATCTTAATACATACTAGAATACATACTAGAAAACTGATCAGCCAATCTAAATGGTAGTTGATAACCTATCAAGACATCTTATGTTATTATAAGTAATCTGGGGCCATATTATAAGTCTCTGGGGCCATTGAATTTCTAAGATGAGTGTTAGTCTTTTTTAACAGCCTTTATGATCAGAGTGGGGGGGAAAGCACATTAACTAATTATATTTGTATATGACCCTAAGTGAGAACAATAACAATACAAAGGCATCTAGAGAGGTTACTGGTATGGGGCCTAATCCTGCAAGTTGCTGAGCAATTCTGTAAAATGCAAGACATGCTCAATTCCTAGTATCAGCTGAACTGAATTGACATCAGTGGAAGTCAGGAAGCCTCTGTACCTTTCTGGATCAGGTCCATGGGCAGGAAAATAAACTGAGTTTCAAACTGGAAAGATGCAAATTGAGAAATAGAGAAAAATTCCAACCACAGATAATCAGTGGGTGGGAATTCCAGGAAAAGGAGCTATGCAAAAAAAAAAAAAAAAGACCAAAAAGTGATAGTATTCAGGAATTGGCTATGAACTTGCACTGCAACAGGATGGCAAAAATAGGTGACAGTATGATGACATGTTGCAGCAGAGACCAGAGAAGTGAGTCCCTTTCTGTGTGACATTGATGACACCACACGTAGAACAATGTAAATAATTTTAGGCAACACCAGAAAGACATTAACAAACTGGAGGGAATTTAGAGAACAGCAGTAAAAATTAATTAAGGGCTGGAATTGATTTCTGAAGAAAGAGTAAAAATTAAATGTGTATAATTGGGAAATGATAATAGTATACTTAATATTTGAAGAGGGACAGGAATTGTTTGGAGTACAATTAAGTGTCATGGGAGGAAACAGAGCTGGTCAAAAATAAAAATTCATGAGACATTTTGAAATGTCAAGTTGTTTCCATTTTGTAGAGATTAAAGGGGACTCGTTTTATTTTGATCAAATTGTTCAGAAAGAATTTGATCAAAATCAGTTACTGAATATTTTCATTTCCCCTAAATAGGATTTTTGGCGAGCAGAACATTGGATTGTTCTTAAAAAAAACTTTAAATACGTTTTCAAATGTTGCTAACACATTTATCCAAAACCAAAAAAAGTCAAGTTTGTAACATAATTTCTTAGTTTTGAAAAAAGGCTATTTTCCAATAAAATTCAGCCACTTCCAAAACTTAATTTATTTTGGTAATTATTGCTAGATCTTTTTGAATGATCTTCTACATAGTGGAAATCATGCCTACAGAATGGGGGACGGTATCCAGGAAAGTAGTCACTCTGAATAGAATGTAGGGGTAGTACTGGATAGACAACTGAAGATGAGCTCCCAGCATGATGCTGTGGCAAAAAGGGCTAATGAGATATTTGGATGTATAAGCAGGAGCAGTGAGTAGGAGAGGGGAGGTGATTTTTACCTCTGTATATGGCATAGGTGAGACCGATACTGGAATACTGCATCCATTCTGGTGTCCACAATTTTAAAAGGCTGTTAGAAAAGATACAGAGCAGAACCACAGAAATGATTCAAGGGCTGGAAAAAAATGCCTTTCAGTGAAAATTTAAGGAGCTTAATCTGTTCAGTTTTCCAAAAAGAAGATAGAGAGGTGACTTGATTTTGCATGGGGAGAAAACAGCACATACTAAAGGGCTCTTTAACTTAGTGGAGAAAGGCATAACAAGAGCCAACTGAACTGAAGCCAGACAAATTCAAATTAGAAATAAGGCGCACATTTTTAACAATGAGGATGATAACCATTGGAAAAAACTACCAAGGGAAGTGGTGGATTCTCCATCTCTTGATGTCTTCACACCAAGACTGGTTGCATTTCTGGAAGATATGCTTTAGCCAAACAAGTTATGCTCTTAGTCAAACACAATTTATTAGGCTCACTACAGGTGGATGGAATGCTATGGCCCGTGATATACAGGAGGTCGGATTAGATTATCTAATGATCTCTTTTGGCCTTAAAATCTTTGAATGTTTGAGTTACAAAGCGCTAGAGAATATAAAGAGAACAATCCTGGATTGGCAGAATTATAGGCAACATAGGCAACATGAACCTAACATTTTTTCAGAAGGAAAGCAAAATAAATCATGTATTCTGGTGCATGGCTTTCAATCCAAAAACTTTTGTCCTAGCGCGGTACGACAAAAAGCATGCCCATCATGTCTGAAACAGGTTGAATTTTTTTTGTCAATCTTTTATAATTTTGTGCACCAGATAAAGTCAAAAATAATCTCATCCCCTCCCAACCAGCCAACGAAACAAGCAAGTAAAATTCCTTTGTCTTGTACAGTCTGGAACTGAAACCATAACTTCCCACTCCTACCCCGTGGCACTTCTCCAAATTAAAGTTGGCTAAATATCTCTTATGATCTGGTCAATTCTATATAATCCTCCAACTTTTGCTTAAATGTAATATTATGAGACTTCACCGCGTCCCCTGGCAGTCTATCCACCATGCTACCAAAAAAAACCCAAAAAACAAAAGTACAATCTTTAGGACAATTTTGTAGATGTAGTTTACATTGCACTTAACTAATTAGATATGCATTTCATGGAGGTCTTAACTTTATATTAGCAGCTGAATTAGGATGGCATTACATCTTATCAGCTGCGATGCAAGATTGTACTGTAATGAAAGCTGTTATGCAGGGGGAGGAGACATGGACTTAAGTGAAAATATCAGCTCCGGAGGAAAGGTGTGAGCTGATGTCTTGTTGACCCTTACATATCCTCGGTTAAATTCTGACCCTATTGAACTTCATGACAAAACTCTCATTGACTTCAGTGGGGCCAGGATTTCACCCTTTGTCCCCAGCATATCCTTAGCCACTACTTCAGGAATGGAGTAGTCTGTTATTTTGCCTTGATTATGCTCAAGTAGGCTAGGGAAATGCATTTACTTAGATGCCAGGAATTTACCACTAAAAGAATGACATCAACAATTAAAGCTCTGTCCAGAAGTATTAAATTCTGCTTCAGTTTTTAAAGAAGTATTTTGCCATTGGAATTTAAATGTAATTGTTAAAAAGTCTCAAAAATCCAACATTTAAAGTTCCACATATTTCCCCCCTTTTTAAAATATCCATTAAAAATGCATTTTCTTTAAAAGTAAAACCCACAAATAAATTGTGAGTCATAGAGTTATTTATTTAAATGTTTATGCAATTTAAGGAAAGAATGGAAGAACCTGAGGTGATATCTTGGAGAGCTCAAGGTTAGGGTTTTATTAGGCATTTATAAGAATTATATCTAGCAAACTGCACCCTCTTTACATCTGTATCAGATGCATGTTGTAGTATTCACTATCAGCACTATAAAGGAGGTAGTGCACTTTTCACTTGCTTTTTCAGAAACTGAAAACTGGAAAGTATGCTGTCACAACAAAGGCAACTGTTTTTGTTTTAAATGCCTACTGTAACTGCGTAATGTCATAAGTACTATAACATGACCTAAAATGTAATACAAACTCAGTTCTTTTTACCTTGGTCTCAGGAAGATTGATCTTAAGAGCCATGTACGCATCATAAGTAAAAGGAAGTGATGCAGTTACGTTCCTTATGTCAATGTCAGCTGGAAAAAGAAGCTATTTTTCACTCAAAAAGTGCTCCTGTAGGTGCAGTATAAGACTGAGTAAAGCAACGTTATTGGATTAAACTGAACCAAGACACAAGCCATCTGTGAGTTAACTATAAGCTGCTGTGGCCCAAACAGAAAATCCTTACTAGCTCATTAAATGCTCATACTGTTTGTAGAGATGGTCAACCAAAACATGTATGTCTCGATCAAGTCTGCAAATAGAAAGCAGCAAATGATAATTTCTATTTTCTATGCAATGTTCTTTGATTACAGTTAATAGCAGTTTTAAAGTCTCCCACCTCCAATTAGTTTTACAGTCCTTAAAATTAATTTTATACTCCTATTTACTTTAAATCTGGAAGGGTACATTCTTTTTATTCTTTGTTAGCACTTTTCTGAAAGCTACACTGTATTACATCAGCTAGAATTCACATTTAATCAGGTATGGTTATGTTCTGTTCTGTGAAGAAATGCTAGTCTTGTGATATTGCCTTTCTCTTTTTCCTGAATCTTATTTTGTTCTTGGGTGACATGGAATTTAGCAGGTTTTGTAGCAGATCCATCCATTACTGAGCAGTTCTTTAATGGATTTGGATTTCAACTTTGACAGGTGACAGCTTGCTATAACATAGCTATATCTATTTTTAGGGATGAGACAATACAACGCAATGGTTCCAGAAGCTGAAAATGAATGGATTATTAATTGAATTTCTTTACAGTCATTAAAATCTGAGAAATGATCATTAAAATTTTTGGATTTTTATGAGACAAAATTAAAATGATTTATTTTAAAACATAATCTATGCTCTACAAACAAGAGTTCCTGCATGTGTGTTACACCTCTCATGGTATGTATAATCTCACGTTGTAAATACTGTAGGGAAATAGTTACATTTTTGTGGGAAATTCCCCCCAATGCCAAGAGCCAACACAATGCCTATGCATCTCTTAAGGCCTAATTTGAGGATATAAACAGTGCCCAGACCTTATTCTGGACCTACAGGAATAGGTTGTAAACAAGCATAACCTGGAATTAATTCACATAAACTGTAGGATTAAATAGCAAATTAATTAGTAAAAATCATAATGAATTAGTTCGTAATAATCTGACTGTTTGCAAACAGAGCAAAACTAGTTTTTTTTTTTTCACAAGGAACCAATTCAACCAGCCCCAAATTATAAACTGAGATCTAGGTGCCCAACTCTCATTGAAATGTAATGGAAGTTAGGTGCCTAGTTCCTTAGGTTTCTTTGAAAATCCTAGGTTCAATTTACTTTACACAGTGTTGTAAATGTCAACATTTTTAGTAAGGTGGCAGCCTGAGGTAGACTCAGAAAAGCCAAATATTCATAGAATGCCTTTGATCCTAAAGGAGCCTAAAACACTTAATAAGCTATATACAGACACTCCCACTGACATGATTGTAGTCAGGTGGCACGAAAAATGCTGCACCACAGGGAAATTTTTGCTAAGACTCTTATGACGATCCCATGGCATTTTCATATATGTCCACATAGAATCCAGATCTTGTCTGCCTTGAGGTGTCTTAAATATGTTTGTTTATTCACAGTGAAAAAAGTAGAGATGGGCAATTTTTTTTTTTTTTGATGAATAGTAATGCATATTTTGGATCACCAAATCTATTCCTAAATTTGAGTTGAATTTGTGAATAATTTCAGCTGAAAAAAAATTGGATTTTTTTTTAAAGTTGAAATGAGTCATTTCAGCTGTTTCAGAATGAAACATTGAATTTTCATTTCGGAACAGCCTTTTGTTTAGAAATTGAGCTTTTTTAAACAAACAAATTTGGAGGTTAAAAAAAAAAAGACCAAAAACAACAAGAAAAAAAACTGAAAAAAATATTATTTCAGATCGAACTAAACATTTTTTTGTTTCAGCAAGAATAAGTGGGGAAAAATCAGTTTAGATCCAAACCGAACCATTTTTTTTCTTCAGATTTTTCAGTTCGGCCCCATAATGAGGCAGAGTGGCCTCATTCCAGTACAGAGGGGGGATTAAATCACCCTGTTGGGCTCAGCAAATTCTGTGCCACCCCCCTCACAGGAAGTGTGGGGGCGGGGCAGTAAGTATAAGAACAGGGCCCTGCAGCTCATTTGGAGCCAGCCATCCCTCCCAGGGAGCAGAACTGCCAGCAGAGCCCATGACCGGCTGTGGCAGATGATGAATGCCCTGAGCCAACCTGGAGAGTAGACAAACAGCTGCCCCAGGAGAAGGAAAATCCCGAAGAGGGAGTGGAAAGCAGGCTCCCCAGTAAGGAGACTGGGAACCAGGTCCCAGCACCCATGAAGCGGCCCCACCAAATGCTGATAGGAGGTAGCCCAGGAGAATGAGACATTGGGTCCTGTTGTGGTTCCGAGAGGTGAGGCAGCGACCCCATATTTTCCCATCATCCCTGCGATGGGTTCACCTGTCACTTCTAGGTCTCTGGGCTGGGACCCAGTGAAGCAGGGTGAGCCTGGGTCTCCCTACCTCCAGCCCCACACTCGAACCCTGAGATCGAAAGCCTGAGCTGCTGGTTCCTCACAGCCAATCAGGCAGTTCAGATATAGCTCACCTGTGTTCATTAGCCTGCCTGGAGAGTGAGCTAGCTAGTCCCATGCTCAGCTGCAGGCCTTCATTCCTGACACCTTCCTAACTTGCTGTCCAGACGTATTGTTTATACATTTTATGAGTATTTCATATAAGCCCACAACTGTTCATAGTTTGGTCACAAAACTAGTCAATAACTAAATGAACCATTCCTATAGTCATACTACATATATATCTCACTGAAGTTAATGGATGCTTTGTGCTATGCAGCTAGCAAGATATAGCCTAAGATACAGAGTTAAGACCAGAAGAGCACTTGTTTGGTAATGTCAATAAACTAAATATACCTAAACTAATGGACAGATCTGTAAATATAGAAATTCAATAACATGGAGGCACTAAAAAAGAACAAGGGTCAACCATGTGGAGATTATCCAGATTCTATGATGGAAACTTGCTAGTGTTACTAAAGGATGGCAACATCAGAACACATGTCATGCTGTCTCCATCTGCGGATAGGGAGGCTCTACACCTACACATCTAGAGTAGCAGAATATAACTTGAAAAGGAAATTTTAGTACCTGCTAATTTTCTGTTTTTGTTCCAGTGACTGGCAGATTCCAGCAGCACAGCTGAGGGAACATGGTGAAAATGCATGTTTTAAGAATAATAGTCAAATTTTATTTAATCTGTATGTTGAATCACTATCAGGGATTAGTTTAGTTTATAAAACCACAGACTTCTTGGTTGTGACCTATTGGCACGTGCCCAGGCCACCCAGATCAGGATGGAAAATTGGGGTTTTTTTTTTGTAGTGTTGACAGGTTGTACCTTCATATAACATATTTTAATATATTCTCCCCCCGGGTTGCTGGTGAGTGTAGTTTGAAAGAGGCTAGGAGAATGAGAACTGAAACAAAGTGTTCTTTTGGTGAGTGGGTCTGCCTGAGGCCAGCTCTAAGGGAGACAGGCACTGTTGGGTGAGGGCTCTGGCTGCATTAAAATTTTGTTGGACTGTTTTAGGCAATGTGGTCTTGCCTCAGTCCTTCAGATGCCTTTGATGTTACAGTATGAAGGAGGCTTCAATATACTCTGAATTATATTAATAAAATGTGGCTATCAGGCTCAAAATAAGTGTTCAATTTGGCCTCTACTGAGGACATCTCATGATCTCTACTGCACCCAAGAAGTTAAAAGAATCCAACTTAACTCATAAATGTCATCATAAATTTTTCATTTACAACTTGCAAACAAATAGGATTTTTTTTTTTAGTGAAGAATAACCCCAGTGGGTTATCTGTCCCTAAGGAGTTGGCTTAATAGGAAAAATAGAAAACAGCATCTTTTGTTTGGTTGGTTACTGACACTGCTGGAATTACACTTTCTCTGAACAATTTAAATGAAGGCTTTGAAAACGTTGGTTGAAGAACTAATTTCGTAGGAGTTATTTGTTCAAATGTAGAAGTAAATTTTGTCGTTTGTGAAAGGTGCACTATTAACAGCACTGAAAATGAAGTCTTCTGTTTATCCAGAGAGAGGATATAGTACTGTTGCCGTAGTGAAAACTATCTACACTGGCTCCCTCCTGTGTGCCTAAACCCAAGTTAATTATCCATGTCAGAAAATTCAATATTTGGCCTTTCTGCTGAGATTCCAACCAATATACTAATTATCATAGGCCCAAATTCTGAAGTCCTTATTTTATTCTGACAGAATTCCCATGGGTGTCAAGGGGAGTTTTTATGAGGAAGAACTAAGGAAAAAATTAAGGAAGGGGCTTCAAGATTTGGCTCACAAAAGAGAAGAGATGTGGGTAGCAAAACTATTGCTACCTGCTCCATTCCTCTGACAAAATTTGCTTCTCTCCTTGGTTTGGCAGAGCCAGAATCTGGCTGTAAGGACATGGTGGGAGTGAGAATGGGATATATTTGTTATGCTGAATACCTTAAGGGAGTTCTATTTTCTATTAATGTTCACTAGTTAATACTGGTATTGTTTTTAATATTTGTACATGCGCCCAGAAACAACTGTGGTGGGCACAGTTTTAAAGTAAATGAATAAAATATAGAGCCTTGAACCTGTACAGAGCCAGTTCAAATCCATCCTAGGTTGGTAGTGAGTGGAATTTACTACCATAGGATAGTTGTAGAGGCTATGTGAAAAGGCCTGAGGCACTCAGTCTAGTTTATATTACACAAGTGCCCTGGCACAAAAATACACTGCTATAAGCACTGCCCTTTTTGGCACTCTAAAACTAGAAGTCAAGGTTGATCAGGCATGAATTCCTTTTTTTATTCTTCAAGGTGGTCCCACCAACTCAAGCTTTGAGGCACATTGGTAGGACAATATTGGGAAGCTTGCACTGCCAATACCCATGGTGTACTTGTTAGTAAGTAGAAGATTATCCTTTATTTTTCCCCATTTCTGTTTTTGCCTTTGTTCTCATAAGCAGGAACTTAAGTAAACTTACTTGAGATTTTTTACTCTGTGCTTTTAGGATACATAATAAATTGCATGGTACATAATTTGCCCTTTTCATGCTATCTTCCTTTTGTTGTTCATTGTTGATTGGCATCTGAGCTGGGTGATTGTTCCAGAATAGCAGGTCAGTGAGCAAAAAGAGGCTGCATATACCCAGCAGTGACCAGGACTGTAAATTCTTATAAAGTGGAAAGGCTCTGAAGGAGACAAGCATGCATATTTATGATTATTATATTATGATTCTTGCCTTGAGCTCAGCAGTTTAATTTAAGGTGATAAAGAAACTATCAACTTGGCTTAGGCTGCAGCATAAGCCATGTCAGAAATTTAACTGAAAAAATTCTCTTATCTTTAATTGCCTCGATACATAGCTATACTGCTCTTAGATTGAGAATGAAAATGTATATGGCGCCTTAACTTGGCAGTGTGTGCACTCATGCACACTTACTCACTCTTGTCTCATACTCAACAGGTATGAAACGTGACTAAAAATGGCATTGGATAGTTGTCCATTATTGTTTCTATGGCTTATAGATCAAATTTCTGTGGTTGACAGAAAGAAACTCTTTTTACTTAACTTTCAGCCCTCCAAACTCAGCTGGAATCTGAAAGTCAAACAGTGTTCTCTGTGCCCATCAACAGAATACAGACCAATTCTGCCCTCAGTTCCACCTGTTGAACTTCAGTTTCTTCAACTTTGCCTTCAGCTGAGTGTGTTTGTGTGTATGTGTATAGACAGACAGATAGGACCCTTCATTTTTGGTTTTTATTTTATTTATTTTTTCCCAGGAATATATCCGTGTTTATTACTACAACAATAAAAACAGCTGAAAATAGGTGCAAAAAAACTATTAATAATTTTATGGGTAATATCAGGGTTGATGTAAGGACAAGGGGAAAAAGTATTCAGTAGATTAATGCTTTGATGAACGGAATTCAATGTGGTTTGCTGCAGAACTAAAACAGAACTCAAAACACAATGCCACCTTTGAGTTTAAGAAAACAATCTCCAAATAAAACTTTTCGTTTGAATAAACAGTTCACTGTTGTAGACTTAGAACTATTAGC
The DNA here is from genome assembly GCF_028017835.1 of Emys orbicularis. Classification (NCBI taxonomy): domain Eukaryota; kingdom Metazoa; phylum Chordata; order Testudines; family Emydidae; genus Emys; species Emys orbicularis. The sequence continues at coordinate 101,586,950 of NC_088685.1, forward strand.
CTATAAACATTTACATTTAATAATTGGGCCCAATATTTTAAAATATTTATAAACATTCACTGTCTTATGGGAATTTCCAAAAGATCTGCGTAGCATAGGCTCACAGCAATCTTTTTAAGGAGTCTTTTTCAAGGCCCATTCTCCTACAGTCTTGGATGTAGCCAAATTTCAAAAATACTCTCGCCACATCAGGTGAGCCAGGTGGGACACTGAGGATGCAAGAGGCAGCATGTGTCATAGTTGGAAAGTCGGTGCGGTGGATTTTCCACTATTCAAGAGGAGTGATGGAGCGGCTGTCCGGGGAAGGCACTGCCATGTAGGCATGGAATTCACTTTTCAGTTTTGTACTTTCTTCATTTAGAAGCCACAAAGGGGGAGCATTCTCTTTAAATTTATCAGCTGAGGCCACACTTTTACAATGAGGGTCAAATAGTACCATGATTTTCCAGAATGATGATTCACTGTGAAAAGCTTCAGGGGACATATTGCAAGTGACAGTAGCTTCCCATTTCTTTGATAGCTCTTCGTAAAAACTTTTGAAAGCTTTTGCGAAGTTGTCCTGCTCAGTGACTGGCAACACAGAGAAAAGATCTGTTTTTTTTCTGGAATCTCCCCAGATGTGCTTTTGCGAGAAAGTTTGAAGAGATATTGTTAGCCAGAATGCCATACACCTCTGTATTAGAAAATGTGCCATCTGTTTAATTGGATTCCAGTTTCTTCTGTGCTTCATGTAGTGGTTGACGTGTTTCACTCAGGAATTTGAGTTTTGTTCGAAGGTTTTACCTAATTTCTTGCATAGTTGCTTGAGATTTCAGCTTTTTGGCTTTTCCACTGTTGAACTTTTTGTGATCTAAAAGTTGCACTAAGACACCCCATGCCTTCTGAACAATCTGTGCAGCCAAACACAGACTAAATCATCTCTTTGCAAACATCATAGAAGAGGTTTTTTGTTTTACTTGAATGCTTGAAAACTGCACCAGCATCTATTACGAACGTTTTAAAATCAGCCATTTTGGGAATACCTAGTGCATGAGAGACAGCAACGTGCAGTGGGTAAGATGGGCAAGACAAACGAAGCAATTCAGGTTTTTCTTTCAGCTTTACATCTTGTGTGGACTTTGTGCAGTAAGAAGCTGAGTTGGAATTCACTGTTGCAACGTACTTCCAGGTAACTGCATATTCATTTAAAGTTTTACAGACACAAGCTGCAACTGTTTGACTGTTTGCTGACTTTACAAACTCCAAATCTGCCAAAATGAGTTCAGGCTTCTCCACAACAAAATCAAAAAAATGAAAACAAAATCACCAGGATGGGGCAGTCAAGAACATCTGGTGAATCATAAAAAATCAAACAACTAACTATATTTCCAGCCAACCTCTCTTTAATTTTGTTGGTCAGAGCAACATCATTCTTCTCCAAATATTTGTTGGTCAGATTGATTGAATTTGGCAAGGATTTTGCAGCTGGATAGAAATTTCATACAAAGTCTCCCAAAGGACCATCAGCAAGGACTAGCAGCTGCCCTGAAAAGCAGAGGGTATGTACAAATTCACTTATTACATCGTGTTGATCTCGCTCTTTCTGCCGTGCCTGAACAAATGCTGATTCCAATGTTTGCTTGTTTCTATTTTCGCAGCCTTGTTTTAGTCTGAAGTGTCGTTTGCTCTCCAAATGTTCTCTAATCTGGTCAGCCCGAGTGTCAACTTTGATGCCACACCATTTGCAGCGCATATACTCAACTTCATCCTTTTCTCCCGTTTTTGTTTTTTTTTAAACTTTCAAATATTTTTTTGTGTTCTGAAACGGATTCTGATGCAGATTTTCATTTTCTTTCCATTTTAGTGTGTCAGATCTTTAAACCATTATCTTCTAACAGCTTGAAATGTGTATATGGTGGACGTGAGATTCAACAGTACGTTCAAATGTGCATGCACTTCAGAGCTTGTGTGCATGCCTGTTTGTTTATTGTGTGTATCTTCTAGACTAATACATAGCCTTACTTCAACAGGCAGCTTTGCATATACACACAAACTAATGTATTATCATAATACATATCTCATGCAATGTATTGTATTTTCCTAATAAAACAAGTTTTTTATATATATATTGTGTGTGTGTGTGTGTGTGTGTGTGTGTGTGTGTATATATATATATATATATATATATATATATATATATATATATATATATATATATATATATATATATAATATGCAAACCCACTGACTTGACCCATCTGGCCCTTCACTTGGAACTTTAGTTAACAATTCGAAGGATGGTGCATGGGCCAGAAAAGAATTGAAGTCATTTTCTCAAAGCTGGGTTGGCTCTGCAGGGCTAACAGGTACAGAAAGTAATGACAAAATAAGTTCGTTTGTTTTTTTACTAAAGTAGACATAAGTCACTAAACACAAAAAGGGAGCAGTTCACTAAGACCGTGGCACTTGCTACATAATCACTTCTGACCATAACTGCATTGAAAAGAGATGTATTATTGAGCCCATACACTTGATGAATTCTCTCATCTGAGTAATCTTTTATTCAATGTCTTGTTGTTACTCTGACATCAGATCCACCCTTTGATGTTCATCTGTAAAATAAGGAATTCATTTTAGAGAAATGAGTTTTGTAAATGCTTGTGTACATTTCTTATTTGACAGAATTATTGTTACCTGGCTTTCCAAAGTGTGATATTCAATGACATCCTCTAATACATATCTCAGCACCCTGAATCCTCCTTAAATCCACCCTTTTAACCATGATACTGCTTGAGTCCAAAGCGATTTTAGGATTCCCCTGCCTACTTAGGAAACTTCTAATATTGGAGGACTGGTGTTTCTCTCTGACCTTTTGTCATGCTTTGTTCTCAGCTATTTGCTTAGTTTAGCTGCAGCCAGTTATTTGGCATGTCTTCCGTATTGATTGACGTCAATTGGCTTTCAAGTCTTTAGTCTCCATGATTATGGAATCGGCTCCCAGTAGAGTTAAAACATGCAGAATAAATACCTTTTACTCTTTTAAAATTAAAATGAAAGAAACTGAAGCTTGATTTTACTTTTAATAGCTTTAACTTGTTGTGAAGGACATTGGGACTATTTGTGAAGACTGGTGTATAAAAACGTGCTCTGCACTTTATGTATCTTGAGGAAGGACGGTTCAGTGGTTTTAATGCTAGCTGGGACGCAGGAGACCTGTGCAACATTGGCACTTGGTTGGTCAGTGACACAGTTCCCCATCTGTAAAAAGGGTAAGTGCTATTTATTCCCAATCTCCACTGGGGTATTCCGAGGATAAATACATTTAAAAAGTGTGAGGCTCTCAAATACTACACTAATGGAGGTCATAGAAGTACTATAAATATAAATTCCTCAAATTACATAAAGAATGGCCAAAATTGGTTTAATTAAGTCTAGAATTAAAGGTATAGAGAAGAACTGCAAGTACTATGCTTTACCCAACTATGCTTATGTTCTGGGTTCTGCCAGAGGAGTCCTTAGCTGGCCAGCCACCACCAGATTCTGGCTCCTTTTCATTTTCTGAGCAGCTTAAAAGGAGCTGGGAGGGTGGAGAATCTGTTTCCCTCTAAAATTCAGCTGTGAATGTGCTGTGAGCAGAATTCCATTGTGTCAAATCCTTTAATGGCCTCTAATACAAACCATCAGATGGGAGAAAATACTCCCTGTAACCATGTGAACTGTCGCTATTGCAGTCAATGGTACTACCCATGTGAGTAAACGGAACATGATTTTGCCCAGTATCAGGCAGTATGATCAGCTCTAATGATCAGAATCACTTTTTGTGGCTCTCAGTTAGGAGGGCAAGAATGGATTCTTGTGGATTCAGTGTGGATATTTTGGCACATCTCCATTCATGAAAGACACTGTATCGAAAGCATGGCCCAGCATTATGTACAAGTAGTAATACTGCAACTGTTTGAAATGTTTTAACAGCAAATAGCCTGAGTCAAGGAAAAACTCCCCCATATGAATACACAAAGCTGGCATGAGGATGCGGCGTAAATAAACACAAGTTGATCTTTTCCTTCATTATGATGTATTATGAAAAGCTCTGGAAGGCTATAAAATGGCTTTGCTAAAGTCTTTGCAAACTTCAGATGTTTTCAAATGCATGTTGTCATATAAAATAACAGCTTCTGCTAATAGTGTCAAGTTGTGATTTGTGTTCAAAATAGCTGCCACTAGATGGCAAGCTGATTATATATAGTGGGCTATAACAAAGGAATTTCTCTATGAGTATGCTATGCTGCCAAGTATACATACTGCATCAAATTCATCCCTTGTGTAATTCCACTCAGTTCAGTGGAATTGCACTAGGGAAAATAGGGCCTATTGAGCTTTGGTACTGCAGCACCTATGTAAGATCATCCACTGTCCGATAATGTGGCAGAAGACCATACCGGCTGCTGTTTGCTTGTTTAAGTCAAGTCTGTTATACTGAATTGTTTTAAATTCAAAAGATTTAGTAAAAGGCAAGAGTTAGGCGTCTAAATCCATTTTTGGCACCTATGTAACTGGCCTCATTCTTCACAGGTGCTGAGCAGCCACAACTCCTATTGACTAAGAGAAAAGAAGCGTAAAGATTCTTAATAGTTCTACTATCATATTTAACATATATGTGGGGCCCAATCCTTCAAGCTGCTCCATGTAGATGGACTCCTGTGCCTCCACTGTTTTCAGGGGGTCTCTGCCTGGGCAGAGGGATCTAGCCACACAGAGTATCTACCGGGGACAAGACTTTACTATGTTGTCCCTTCCTTTCCTCTGACTCTGTTGCTTAGGAGAGACGTTCTATTATTAAAAGATCTTGTGATTACAAGATCCTACAGATAACAACATTTTCATGCATATGTGTTTGTGCATATTCTCGTACTGTTACATGTGTACAACTCCATATTTTCCAGTGTATACACCTTACTGCTGGTTCACTCATATTTTAAAAACATTGAGAGTATGCATCAGCTGTATTATTTTATGCCTCCAGGTATGCAATTGTACAACACCAGCAGGAAACAAGTAGAGGCCACCTCTGAAAGGCAGGAATTGACCAGGGATTTCTTTCTGTAAAATTAGCATCTTGCTTACCATGTTTGTGTTCACTGACATTAATGGAAGAGCTGCCATTATCTTGTGGATATACGGACAGAAATATCTTTGATTGGCTTCGGTTTGACAGCCAGATTCTCACTTAAGAGTTGTACATGGAGCATCCAGGGGATCAGTGGACAGTCCCTATGCATGCTGAGGTGAACTAAATAGTTCCTGAAGGTAAAGGATCAACAGCTGCTTCATAGTTTTTGTTGTGGAAACAAAGTCAAATCATTCTGTCCTTGGATAGATTTCTGACATCACCTTGGCTTGATGGGCTTTGTGCCACAATGCTGCCTCACCAGAGGGCAGATTGGGATCCTGGTGCTGGTAAAATTTCTCCTGGGGATGCAACTTGACAAAGTTAATAATTGACCAGAATATGGGGCCAACAGCTCAGTCCAGAGGGCTTGTCTTGGGAGAAATAGTAAGGCATCCTGGTACAGATTTAAGATATATTTGGGCAAATAAACCTGCTAGAGCATATACTAAATACAGCTCTGTGTTCAACTGGCCAAGCATTACCACACAAGATCCTGTATATTTGCAATCAGAAATAGCTGATCTGCTACAAGGTATTTTGCACCATGGAATTACATAGATTATTTTACACAGTTAGAAATAATTGCCTCAAAGGAGAAAAACAAACTCCGATTTCCTGCTGCACAGATTAAAACTGCTTGTTTGAGAAGAAAGAAAGCTAGGTGGATATTTTTTTCTCTCAAGCACAAGTCAATTTTTCCAAGCCTTCTCCACAACTAGTTATAAAGGAACAGAGCAGCTGAAACTAGCACGTTTTCTGGTGGGTGTATCATAATGTTGAAGCTGAAGTATCCAGATTTTCTGGTCAAAAATCTGGAACATAAAGCTATGTCATAGTTGTGGCTCTCTTCCCTTAAATATCCCCACGTCAGTTCTGGGAGCAGTCTCCCCTCTTGATAAACTCTCTTTTTCTGTGGAAAGGATACCACGTGTCCCCATCCAGTTCTCTCTTTCAGTTTCAGGAAGCTCTTTTAAAATAAAATGTTTTTAAAAGCAACAGAAGGTATATGGAGTCCAAGAGTAAATTATTTCTCAGGATGTTGTTTTCAGTCCAAGGAGCTGTCCTAGTCAAAGAGAAAATCGCCTATAGAAAAATACCACACTATTCTATTCATTTCTGTACTGTTTTGCCTGTGACCCCTAGTACTGGATCAGGCCCCATTGCACTATATGCTGCACAGACACAGGACAAAAAAGCAATCCCTGCCCCAAAGAGATTACAATCTAAGTATAAGACAAAGGACAACAGTGGATACAGACAGACACGAGGGAGAACAATGAAGCAATATTGCTCAATGGGATAGGCAGCGGTCTCGGCACACCAGCAGCCAAACCATTGTCAAGTTTTTCTAGAGCAGTAGTCCAAAACACTACCATCTGCAATAGTGTTTTTACAGAGTTTTGTGTTGGTATTTGGAGCAGACTGTAGTCACTTTTTAAATGAGAGATTGATAGCCTTTATTTTGATATGATCACAGAACTGTATGTGCACATTTAATTTAACACTCACATGCTTATTTGGTATAGCACCATATACTTCTTATTATTAGGTTTCAGAGTAGCTGCCGTGTTAGTCTGTATCCTCAAAAAGAACAGGAGTACTTGTGGCACCTTAGAGACTAACACATTTATTTGAGCATAAGCCATGAAAGCTTATGCTCAAATAAATTTGTTAGTCTCTAAGGTGTCACAAGTACTCCTGGTCTTCTGAATATTAGACAACCATCCTAGAAGGGGAGGGGGTGGCCTTGTGTTTAAAGCACAGAACAGGGAGTCATGAGTTGAGCTTTTTACCTCTGGTTCTGCCACAGACTCTTTGTGAAATTGAGCAGGTTTCAAACCCTCCCTGCCTCAGTTTAATCATCAATAAAGTGAGGATGATACTTCCTCTTTCATAGGCGGGTTGAGAGGCTTAGTTCATTAATTGTGTGAGAAATGATTTGAGATCCTCTGATAGAAGGTGCCATAGTATGTAAGTGTGTTAGACTGGGTACACTTTAAAATGAAGGGACAGAACAGCTGCTAGTTTGGGTTCTTAGCACTGTTGCTACTGTCTTAGTACAAATCTACACTAAACAGCCAAATATTGCTTTGTTACCTCCAATCCCCTTGTCAGTGGATTTGACCATTTTCTTTAAATGTGTGGGTTGTTAGAGCATGACCCGTAAATATCACACCAACATTAATATGCCCTACATGTCTGCAGTTTTAGCAGTTTAGAATCAGCCATGTTCATGTTTCTCCAGGTAAGCCAGTCTTTCAGCATGAAAGTGGAAACAGCATGAGTTATGCAGTTAGGAGCTTAGATGAGTGTGGTAATATGAACCTAGACAACTAAATAGATATAAGAGACTGTTTGGAACCTTGTCTTTACACAGTATTACAAGAAATTCCCTTCCCCCTCCCCTCCCCCCACCCTTTTGGACTGAAAACATTGCTGTTTGCTATTACTTTGCAAACCTCCGTTGTATAACTAAGAACTCAAGTCTAGTCTTCCTGAACTTGAAAATGAAATGAATGTGCAGTACTTAAACCATTGTTCCACCAAAATGATTGTCTACAAGTCATTTTACTGTAACTCCAAATCATTCTTTGGTTTCTGTCCAAAAGTGGAGAGTTCTATTTTAGTTACAAAACTAATTACACAGGTTATTCACTAAAAGCTAACTATAATGGTTTTCTCATTCCAGAACCATTGTTCTCTCCTTCTGCATTTAATCCAAGAACTTAGTTGATCCCCCGTGTGAAATGAATCGCCAGATAACCAAAAAGTTGCAAGAAGCCCCCTAGGATTTAGCTAACTGTTCAAGCTAGAATAAACAAATAACTGTAGTCGTCCATCCATAAAAGAATTGTTTATTGAGTTATTCAACATGAAATGTACTGTGAAATAATGAAATTTAAATTTTGTCTCTTTTGAAAGAGATCTGACATTGCACTGTATTTTCAGATTTGTAGTTACTGGAAGAATAAGACTTGTACATAAGACAAGCATCTATCAGTTTCATCTGTCTTGAAGACAATGAGGGACACCATTTTCCACCTGAGGAAATGAAAACTAGGCATGCTATGGATTTATTCTTTAGTGGATTTACATGTTTAACTGATTACAAGTTGGATGTTTGAATTAAATTGTATATAATGTGTATATGTATATTAAACTCACAAAAACATGTTAAAATAACATTATCAACATTGTGAAGACTAGCAATCAAATTTAGCAAATCATAGAATTAAGATTGCCCATGCAACCTCAGTTTGGCCCCTTTGTGCATATGCATTATGATATAGTCTTTAATTACATGATCACATACTATGTTTTCCACAGGACCCCTACCTCACTCAGTGCACAGAGTGGATGGTGCTCACTTACTGAGCAGCTATTCAGTATTTTGTTTTCTCCTCGCTGTTCAATATATGGCTCATGCCTTATTTACTATTCAAGCCCTGATCTGAAGACAGAATTATTAATGGGCTTTCCTATAGCACTCATCACTATAGTATCTGAGTGGTTCCCACACATTACCTATTTTTCACAACATTTCTGTGAGATGGGTGGAATTATCCCCATTTTATAGGTTGAGAATTGAGGTTAGAGAGATTAAGCTCAAAAGTATTCACTAAATCTGGTGCCCAGTATGAGACACGTAGGACCCAATTTTTCAGAGCACTTAGCATGATATAGAACTTTGTGTTCAAAGTAGGGCTGGCAATTAATCACAGTTAGCTCTCGCGATCAACTCAAAAAAATTAATTGTGATTTAAAAAATTAATTGCGATTATTCATAATTTTAATTGCACTGTTAAACAATAGAATACCAATTGAAATTTATTAAATATTTTGGATGTTTTTCTACATTTTCATATATATTGTATTCTGTGTTGTAATTGAAATCAAAATGTATATTTTTGATTATAAATATTTGCACTGTAAAAATGATAAAAGAAAATATTTTTCATTTCACCTCATACAAGTACTGTAGTGCAATATTTGTTGTGAAAGTGCAACTTACAAATGTAGATTTTTATTTGTTACATAACTGCACTCAAAAACAAAAAATGCAAAACTTCAGCGCCTACCAGTCTACTCTGTCCTACTTCTTGTTCAACCAATCACTAAGACAAACAAGTTTGTTTACATTTACAGGACATAATGCTGCCGTCTTCCTATTTACAATGTCACCAGGAAGTGAGAATAGGCATTTGTGTGACACTTTTGTAGCCGGCTGCAAAAGGGAGAGCAGATACTCCCAAGACTGGTGGGTAACACTGAAGTTAAACTCCCCAACCAGTGGTTCTGATTCCCCACACTGGTTATCAAGAAGCAAAAAAGAAATCACACAGCCCCCTTTATTGCATTCCAGTTCTCTGGCTCCCAGTCAGCACCTAGGTCCAGTACAGTGAGAAATTATTTGAAAAACTCTGCTCACATCTACAAAATGTTCTTCTGACTCCAAAGGATCAGCCATATTATTAGGTCAGTATAGGTTAATACCACACTGCCAGCCAATCCTTTAGTATCTAAAACTAAAGGTTTATTATAAATTAAAAACAAAGAACAAGAAGAGAGATGTTAAATGGTTAAAACAGCCACATACATACAAAGACTCCAAAGTCCATATATCAGGTTCCTAGCAGTATTGGGAGTTTGCTTGCTTGAAAGTCCTTCTGGAACACATCCACAGCTTGGATGGGTCATTCAGTCCTTTGTTCAGAGCTTCAGTTTGTAGCAAAGTACTTCCAGAGGTAAGAAGCAGGATTGAAGACAAAATAGAGAAGATGCAACTGCCTTTTATAGTCTTTTGCCATGTGGCCTGTGCTTCCTTTGTTTCCAACACACTGCCCATACATGGTTTGGAAGCCTTTTCTGTCCATAGGCATGCCCATGCATGCCTTGCTGAGTCATAAGGTGTATCCTCTGCTTTCTCTCAATGAGTCAATTGTATAGCTGATGGTCCTTAATGGGCCATCAAGCAGTTAGGCAGAACTGATGTCCAAACTGTCTGGGGGTGACAGCCAGAAGCGTAGCCCAAGTTTTGAAATACAGACATACATACATATCTATAACTCATAACACAAAAGTGATACAAACATATAAATGAGATTATCATATTTGGCAAATCATAACATTTTTGCAGATATCTTACATGGCATATCTGGCACAACTCATTGCAATTTTACAATATTGGTATTCATAGTATCCTAAATTGTCCCCCAGATTCCAGACTGTGTCACAGTATCAATGTGAGATTTCTAAAGACAGCTACAGCACTTGACTCAGAGTTGAAGAATCTGAAGTGCATTCCAAAATCTGAGAGAGACGAGGTGTGGCGCATGCTTTCAGAAGTCTTAAAAGAGCAAAAGTCCAATGCGGAAACTATAGAACCCGAACCATGAAAAATGAAAATCAACCTTCTGCTGGTGACATTTGACTCAGATAATGAAAATTAACATGCGTCAGTCCTCACTACTTTGGATTGCTATCGAGCCGAACCCATCATCAGCATGGACGCATGTCCCCTGGAATGGTGGTTGAAGCATGAAGGGACATATGAATTTTAGCGCATCTGGCACATAAATATCTTGTGATGGCAGCTACAACAGTGCCATGAGAACGCCTGTTCTCATTTTCAGGTGACATTGTAAACAAGAAGCAGGCAGCATTATCTTCTGCAAATGTAAACAAACTTGTTTGTCTTAGCGACTAGCTGAACAAGAAGTAGGACAGAGTGGACTTGCAGGCTCTAAAATTTTACATTGTTTTATTTTTGAATGCAGTTTTTTTGTATATATTTCTACATTTGTAAGTTAAACTTTCACGATAAAGAGATTTCACTACAGTACTTGTATTAGGTAAATTAAAAAATACTATTTCTTTTGTTTTTTTACAGTGCAAATACTTGGATTAAAAATAATTATAAAGTGAGCACTGTACACTTTGTATTCTGTACTGTAGTTGAAATCAGTATATTTGAAAATGTAGAAAACATCCAAAAATATTTAAATAAATGGTATTCTATTATTAACAGTGCGATTAATCACAATTAATTTTTTTAATCGCTTGACCGCCCTAGTTCAAAGCACAGTGTTCATTAACTTTAGTTGCAGCTGTAAGTGCTCAACACTTTTTCACATCAGACCCAGGCACCCAGAAGATGAGGAAGATCATTAGAGACCATCTGTGAAAAATTCAGTGTAAGTGACTTGCCCAGCATCACAGAGGAACTCTGTGGCAAAGTCAGGAATGCAATACAATTCTACTGATGTAACCATGACACCATCTTCCTCTTCCTGTAATTTACTGCCTCATTCCCTACAACCCTTCCAACTTCTACAAAAAAATGAAGCCGTGTTCTGATAGACAACAGTCTCCTTCACTATACAACCTTGTTTCATCCTCAGAGCTGGTCAGTGTTGCATACTGAATGGAATAGGGGCCCTATGGGGGGTGTGATACAGCATGGCCAGAGGGCAGCAGGAGAGGGTTAGAAGGGAGCCTTATTCCCTGTAGAGGGAAGAAAGTTTGCTATAGATTAATTAAAGCACCTGAAGCCAATTAGAGCACCTGAAGTCAGTCACCTGATAAAAAAACCCTGCTTCAATCAGACAGGGGACGGAGTTGGAGCAGAGAGGATTGGTGTTGGAGCAGAGAACAGTTTGAAGGAGTAGAAACAGAGTGGATTGGTGTTGGAGCAGAGAGCAGTTTGGAGGGAAGGAGAGGAAAGTTTGGAGAAGTGCTGCGGTGGGCTAAGAAGACCAAGACCCTAGGTAAAGGGGCATCTGGCTTGTGCAGAGGGAGGGCAGGAAGCCCCCACAAGCTGAAGGGCAGGAGAGGGAAGTAGCCCAGGGGAAGGAACCGCTAGTTCAAGTGGTTTACCGCTATCCCTAGGGCCTCTGGGGTGGGACCCGGAGTAGAGGGTGGGCCCGGGTCCCTCCCTCTCCACCTCTAGGACACTAGTGGGGCAGTTAATATCCCAGTTCAGGGGCAAGAAATGGTGCCCTGAAACCCCCCCACCCCCCAGAAGAGAAAGCGCGAGACCCATCATAGTAGTGCTGGCAATTTGCCACAGGGGAAAAAAGTATATAATCATGTAATTAAAGACTGTATGCTAATGCATACAAGCACCTTAATTCTGACATTTCTTAACTTTTAAATTCTTGACTTTGCAAGCTTAACATTGTTCTTTTAGGCCTTGTCTACACTGCAGAGTTTTGTCAGCAAATGGCAGCTGTTGGCAGCAAAACAGTGGAGATGTACACACTGTAATGCCACTTTTGGCGACAAAACTCTTCAGTTTTGGCAACAAAATAAAACCACCTCAACAAGACACATAGGGCTTTTTGAGCAAAAGTTTTGTTGACAAAGTGCCATTGTAGACCTGCGCTTGATTTTATTGCTTTAATTGGCCTCTGGAAGGTGTCCCACAATGCCCATCCTGACCGCTTTGGTCAACAGTTCCAACTCCACTGCCCTGCAGCCAGGTAAATGACCATCCACCCCTCCCCTTTAAAGCCCTGGGAATTTTTGAAATTCCATTTCCTGTTTACTCAGAGAGCTCACATCGCATGTTCCCAGCTGACAATGGCAGCTCCACGCAGCAGATGCTCTCCCACTTGGACCACTGCAGAGCTGGATCTGCTCAGTATTTGGGGAGACGAGGCTGTGCAGACCCAGCTGCGCTTGAGCCGTAGGAATATCGATACCTACAGGCAGATTTCTCAAGGCTTGTGTGAAAAGGGCTATGATCCAGACACACAGTGCACAGGAAAGATCAAGGAGCTGAGGCAGGCATACCAGAAGGCAAGGGAGGCAAACTTTCGCTCTGGTGCTATGCCGAAGATCTGCCATTTCTATAAAGAGTTGGATGCTATCCTCAGTAGCAACCCCACCTACACCGCCAAGAGCCCCGTGGATACTTCATCAGGGCTGGAGCTGGTGGAAGTAGACCTAACCCAGATGACGAAGTCATTGATGAAGAGGTGGCATTAGTGGACTATGTGGAATCCACAGCGGGGTCACCTGGTGGTGCGTCCAGTCAGGAGCTGTTCTCCACTCCGGAGGTGTCTAGACAGTCTCGGCAGTTGCACTCCAGCAAGCAAGAAGCAAGAAAGGAGACCCCCCCAGTAAGTGGTTTTGATTTGTGAAGTGTGGAGGGGGGCTGAGGGCATAGAAATGTAGAAGGTTGGCTGTGTTTCTGTGTGCTGGACATTGTCCTGTGCAGCTAAGCAGTACGTTGGAACAGGGTGTTGATGTACACCAAAATTTCACGGGAATCCTCCAGAGAGATCTCTAGGAAACTTTCCTGGAGGTACTTGGCAATTCTCTGCTGAAGGTTCCTTGGCAGAGCTGCTTTGTTCCTTCTCCTATTGAAGGAAACTTTCCCACGCCATTCTGAAATCACTTGTGCAGGGATCAAAGCAGTACACAGGCAACCGGCATAGGGACCAGATCAGAAGCTGCAAGCATGCAGTAGATGCACCTTTGCTTCCTTGCTTACTCTCAAGATATCTGCTACAATGACCCGGGCCTGTGGAAAAGGGTGTGAAAATTTAGAATATTGTGCCTAGTTGACTGCACTGCGAACCTTTCATATTGCTTTTCTCTCCATGTATAATTGTGACAAAGTGGGGTTTTATTCACCTTGTTATGTGGCACGTGAGTCTTACTGTCCTACACTAATACAGCGTGTACCTCAATTTCCCTTTGTATTGCACCCATGCCTAGGTGGTGAGAATTGGGTGTGAGACTTTTGCTGAGGCCCTGAGGACAGGTGAGGCTGTTCAGAGATCTGCACATAGGTGATGGCCGATGCCCTTTGTAACGTGAGACCCAGGAGGGGGATGCGACCAGGTGACACCTTTTGCCCAGGAAGCAGGGCAAAAGACTGGAGAAGCAATGGGCATGTCGGAGGCCAGGCCGGGGGATCCAGGTCAATCTGCTGTGAGGGACTGGAAGATGAGGGAGTCCAGGCTGTCTGGCCCGGGGTTCCCCCGAGATGGACTTTGTTGAAAGTCACTGACTTAGCTACCAAGCTTTGTGCTATGCTGTGTTCCTTTTAACCAATAAACCCTTCGGTTTTACAATGCTGGCTGCGAGGCACTGAGGAGTTGGAGTGCAGGGCCCTCTTGCTTCTCCCACCAAGGGGAAGTGTGCGGTGTGAACAGGGGTGCTGAATGCTCTGAGGTCAGACCGGGAAGGTCGTAGCTGAGGAGGCTTTTTGCCCTGGACAGCGTGACCTGAGGGGAGCCATGCTATCCAGAGTCCTGGCTGGCTTCATATCGAGCAGTTCCAGAGCATCGCATCTGTGACTCCTTCACAATGTCCCCCACCCGGGGGTAAACTCACCATGCTTGGGGTGTTTGCCAACATGTGTGCTTGACAAGTGATTGGTATGTTACTAGAGGTGTATTTTACTATACTTGTTCAATGTTGTGCATGTACTTAACAATCATGCTTCTGTGTATTGCTCCTTGTGCTTCTGCAGATGTGGCCTTCAGAGGCACCCCATACACACTGGCAGTGGCAGAATGCCTCCGCCAGATAAGAAAGCGCCCAAGATGGAGTAAGGAGGACATGTTCTGGGAGCTGCTGCAATACTCAGCTGCAGAAAAGAGGGAACGCATGGAGTGGAGGGAAAACCAAAGGCAGGACAGAAAAGAAAATGAGGCCTTCGTTAAGGATGCTACTGAGAGGATGATTAAAGTTATAGAGGAGCAAACTGAGATGCTGAAGTCCCTCATAATGCTCCAGACTGAGCAGATGCATTCCCGCCTTCTTCTTCAGCACATTCAGAACTCTTTCCCATGCCCTCCTTAAAATCCACCTGTGCATTCCTTTCCACTTTCTGGGACTTCTCACTTTCCCGTTCACTCCACCCCTATGGACACCTTTTCAAATGATAGCTGGACTTACACACAGCTCTGAAAGTCAGCCCTCCCCTGGTGCCTCCTCTCTCACCACCAAGTGTGTGTGTGTGTGTGTGTGGTGTTTTCTGTGCAATAAAAGCAAAGTTTTTGAATGATAAGTAATCTTTATTTGTTTCCTGCAAATTGTGATAGCAGGTGCCAGTAACACATACACAAGCAGTTTAATTATTTGCATACATGGAATCCTAGGCCACAAGAATCAGAAGTGCTTTCTAGCAAAACTTGATTTCATTAAGCATTGCAGTCCCGAGCATAGTAATGTACATTAGTGCTTCTCATTTTCAAAGCATTGCCTCAAAGCCTCCCTGATTCAAATTTACCCTCTGTTGTTCCCCTCTGTTGTACCCTGGTATCTGGCTGCTCAAAATCAGGCCAGGCGGTCTGCCTCAGCAGTCCATCCCTGAGCAAACTTTTCACCCTCACCTTCACAAATATTGTGTAACGTACAACACGTGGCTATGACCATGGGAAAATTATCCTCACTGGGGTCTCACCTGCGATAAAGGCATCACCCGCACACCCTTAATCTGCCAAATGCACATTCCATAGTGATCCTGCACCTACTTAGCCTATTGTTGAACCACTCCTCGCTGCTATCCAGGTTTCCTGTGTAAGGCTTTATGAGCCATGGCATTAAGGGGTATTCTGGGTCTCCCAGGATCACTATGGGCATTTCAACATCCCCCACTGTAATGTTTTGGTCTGAATAGAAAGTCCTCACTTGCAACTTTCTGTACAGGCCGGTATTCCTGAAGATGCGTGCATCATGCATCTTTCTGGACCACCCTACATTGATGTCAGTGAAATGCCCACATTGAGCCACGAGCGCCTGCAACATCACAGATGTACTCTGTTCCAAGGTGGTCCGGTGCCAAAACTGGAATATACGTGCCATCTATCGCCCCTCCGCAGTTAGGGAAACCTATTTCTGCAAAGTCATTCCCTATTTCGCACACATTGCCAAGAATCCCGGTCCTTCGTAGCAGGATGCGATTAATGGCCCTGCACACTTGCATTAACACAGCCCCAGTGGTTGACTTCCCGATTCCAAACTGATTCGTGACTGACTGGTAGCAGTCTGGAGTCGCCAGCTTCCACACTGCAATCACCATGTGCTTCTCCACCGAGAGGGCAGCTCTCATTTGTGTGTCCTTGTGCCGCAGTGCTGGGATGAGCTCTGCACACAGTTCCAGGAAGATGGCTTTCCTCATCTGAAAATTCTGTAGCCACTGCTTGTCATCCCAGACCTGCATGATGAGGTGATCCCACCACTCAGTGCTAGTTTCCCAAGCTCAAAAGCAATGGTCCACTGTGTGCAGCTGTTCCGTGAATGCCAAAAGTAATCTAGTGTTGCTTCTATCCATGTCAAACAGCACTTCAGGCAGCTGTGAATCCTGTTGAGTTAGGAACTTCATGATTAACTGCATTGCCATTCACGATGTGTTACTGAGAACTAGCAGAGCATTGGAGAGCAGTGTGGGATCCATCCTTTCACACACAGATGGCTGGGCAAACAGCAAATGAGGGCCCTTGAAAAATGCTGCGAACCGAAGACTGAGGCACCTGGAATGCTGGGACATAAAGCAATGCATCATGGGATGTTGAGCCCAGATCCATGATGCACTTCATTCCACTCTGCCTTCCTACAAGACCTAGCAGCAGAAGGTGGTGAACTGAACTGTAGGATAGCTACCCACAGTGCACTGCTCTCACTGTCGATGCTAGTGCCCCAAGTGTGGGTGCGCTCTGACAACAGAGGGAGCGTAGTGTGAACATGCAATATAAATTTTTTTTTTACTGCTTTTTGACTGTCGACAAAACTCTGCAGTGTAGACAAGGCCTTAATGTAGTATGTCTATGTTTAAAAAAGCACTGAAAAAACAGAAATTCCATCATATTGAAATTCTAGTGGGTCATCAGCAGCGTTGGAACCTTTAGATCCACTGCATAGCCTTCTGACACTTCAGCTAAGCATATAGCTGCTAGCAATAGTAGGTTGCTGTCCTCTAGTGGACCAGCACTAGAGTGGGATGAGGGAATGGGGATGCTACGTTGTGAGTGTGCTTTATGGATTTTCACTAACAGCTAGAGCTGGGGTTTTTTCATTTTTGTTTTGTTTTTGAGATAGACACACAGGAATAGCCAATAGCCCAGTGGTCAGGGCACTCACCGTGGGTGTGTGAGATCCAGATTCAAGTCCCTGCTCTCAATCACTTGGAATGGGGGGGAAGTGTCTCTCTGGGTTTTTTGATGAAACAAATTCTGAAACCTCAATTTTTCACAAACAAGAATTCTTGTTTTCTGGCCAGCCCTATTTATGGCAGAGGAATGAATGTGAGACTCAAAAATTATGGGATCTCTTCCAGACTTTGCAGGAGAGTGTTTTCCGGTGGGCACAGACTCTTCTGTCTGTTATCGCCAAGCTTGACCCCCTTTGCCCCATCCTTTCCAACCTCCCCATCCACTCCCAGTCTTTTCCCCCCACTCAGTCCCAGTCTCCTTGTTGAGCCATTCCCAGTTTCCCCCCAGCTGTATCTCCTCAATCTCTGTGCCCAGCCAGTCCCAGTTCCCCATATCCTGGTTCCGTATCTGATCTCTCTCTCTTATCCCCACTCCCAGGCTTCCAGTCACACTATTGTCTCCAATTGAACTACTTCTAAGATTCCAAATCTTTGAGCAGCTTCAAGATTGTTACTTATAAAAAGACTGTAACCCACACACATGCACACACAAATCCTCCTTCAAATGTTATTTCCACCCCCCAGAATTACTGAGGCCTGGCGAGCACCCTTGTACCAACCTGCAGCATTATGAGATATATGTTTGTGATTGTCACAGACAGCTGCAGCGGCACAGGAGCCAGCAAACAGAGCTGTAAACAGGGGACTTTGAGTGGGAGTTTGAAGGGGAGTTTTGGGGGAAGACTAGGAGAACCAGGCAGAGGAACAGACAGGCTAGTGAAGGGAGTGTGTGGTGTTCTGGCAGTGTTGTGGTGCTCGTTGGAGGTTTGTTTTGCTGTGGGTGGTGGCGTTTTGGTTTGGTTTGGTTTGGTTTCCAAGACTAACAGGACTTAGGTGGGAAGGCTATGACAGATACTGAGGCAGCAGTGGTAGTGACCCAAGCAGTGGAAGACACAATGAAGATGACTGGATGTGGAAGCTGCGATATGTACATGATCCTGGAAGGGGTACCTGAAAAGAGTTTCGTCTGCAGGAAGTGTCTCCTGATAGAGCTGATGGAAGAAAAGATCAGAGGATTGGAGATGCAGGTGGAAACTCTGGTTGAGTTTAGAAGGGGGTTTGAGCAGATGATGGAGCAAAGACATGAGGAGGCTGAAGGGAAAAGCTCAGACTTGCAGATAGAAGCAGGACCAAAGAACTCTGAGGGGAGACTGCTGGGTGAGGAAAGTGGACAGTGGAAGCATGTGACTAAAAGAACTAGGCAGAGGAAAAGACAGGCTAGTGAAGGAGAAATAGAGCTCAGGAACAGGTTTGCAGAGTTGGAAAATGAAGAAGGGGCACAGCAGGTGGTTGCTGAAGGTGAGAGGGCAAGGAAGAAGAGACGAGCAGCTAGTTCTATAGGAAGAGGGGAAGAGTCAATGGAGATAACAACACCAAATATGAGCCCCAGGAGGATACAGAATGGGTTGCAGAGGATTGCAAGGGAGAATAGGAATCGAGAGGACTTGCAGCCAGAGGGAACAGGGGATAGACTGGAGAATCGCACCATCACTAGGAAAAGGCAGGTCTACATGACTGGGGACTCCTTACTGAGAAGAATAGACAGGCCTGTAACCAGAGCTGATCCAGAGAACAGAAGGGAGTGCGGTCTGCTGGGTGCTAAGATACGGGATGTGGACCTGACGCTGAAGAGGATCCTAACGGGAGCGGGAAAGAATCCACTGATTGTCCTTCATGTGGGAACAAATGATACGGCTAGATTCTCGCTGGAACGTATCAAGGGAGACTATGCCAGGCTGGGGAAGACACTCAAGGAAATCGAGGCACAGGTGATCTTCAGTGGGATTCTGCCTGTTCCTAGAGAAGGGCAACAAAGGTGTGACAAGATTATGACAATCAACAGATAGTTCAGGCAGTGGTGCTATAAGGAGGGCTTTGGGATGTATGGCCACTGGGAGGCATTCATGGACAGAGGACTGTTCTCTCAGGATGGACTTCACCTGAGTAGAGAGGGAAATAGACTTCTCGGATGGAGGCTGGCACAACTGATTAAGAGAGCTTTAAACTAGGAATTTGGAGGAGATGGTTGGGAGATGTCCAGGTAATCTCCACGCCGGATTTTAACATTGAGAGGGAAGAAAACAAAGTAAGAAAGGATACAGCTGTGGGTAGGAGAATGGACATAAGGAGGAAGGGTAGTGTAGATACCAGTCTAATAGGTGATACTGGCGGTAGAATGTCTGTGCCTAATCGGGTAAAAATTAAAATGTTTGTACACCAATGCGAGGAGCCTAGGTAACAAAATGGAGGAACTAGAGTTACTGGTGCAGGAAGTGAAACCAGATATTATAGGGATAACAGAAACATGGTGGAATAGTAGTCATGACTGGAGTACAGGTATTGAAGGGTATGTGCTGTTTAGGAAAGACAGAAATAAAGGCAAAGGTGGTGTAGTAGCATTGTATATCAATGAGGAGGTAAACTGTAAAGAAATAAGAAGTGATGGAATGGATAAGAAAGAGTCTGTCTTGTTGATCTGAATTTGATGGGTTAGTTTTTATGGCTCGCCACTCATCGCATCCGACCAGAAGATTTATAGGTTCTTATCCAATTCAGACTACAGAGTTCAAGAACTCAGAGAGTTCTATATCGGGAGAGGATTCTTGGGGTGCTTGGCAAGAACACATACACTGAGGACAAATTGATAAAATCTTTATTGAAATTAACATAA
Organism: Emys orbicularis; assembly: GCF_028017835.1. Lineage (NCBI taxonomy): Eukaryota > Metazoa > Chordata > Testudines > Emydidae > Emys > Emys orbicularis. Next base: position 101,606,936 of record NC_088685.1, read on the forward strand.
AAATTAGAAATGCAATGAAACTTATAACTGCAAAACAGTAAAAGAATTCCCAAACTCCTGATGGTAACATTTCCATTATAAGTACCTTAACCTAACATACTCACACCCTTCCTTGAGAGCCCGGTAATAGGAAGTGAAGAACCAGCCTCACTCCTGGCATGCCCGATTACACGATGGTGCTGGCTTTCCCAATGGTTAGGAATGTTGAGTAGTTATACTATACCGCACAAGCTGAGCTGATAGCGTGATAGAAAATAGAATGGATAGATAGAAGAAAAGAACTAACTCCAAAGCAACTATAAGAAGAAGGTTTAAGAGAAGAACTCCAAAACAGCTACAAGAAGGTTTAAGAAAAGAACTCACTAACTTAACTCTCTTACAAGGTATTTTATAAGATCCTGACCTATGTAATTCAGGCCCAACCTACTATACCCAAATCTTGTTTCCGTACCCTAAGAAATGTATGGGTACCCTTCTCCTATAGGTTAGTGGATTATGACACTTACTTTCTAAATATATTAATAAGGATTATCTCACTCCAAAACTGCCAACCTAGGCTCTCTTGATGACCTCGAGTTGTGGTGTACCCTGCGGTTACCAACCGGTTGTAGAAGCCGGATAAACCTGTGATGTGATGTGAATAGTTCCTCCCTTTGTTCCCCAAAGTTCAGGGACCATTCTTATCTGTGCCAAAGGTTGCCAGCTTTTATGCTGACATATTTATAACTAATTCTACTTTTTGCTATATAGCAGATCTTACTGGATCTTACAGGCCGGTAGGCTTCTTGCATTTCAGCATTTGAGCAAAACTTATTATTAGGAAACACATGCCTCAACACATCCTAAATTCCAAGGAATTAATACTGATAAAATATAAGAATAAAATGGATTAATTTGAGAAAAAGAAACATATTAATAGATACTCCTGGCTGGATTAATAGGATATAATAGCTAGCAAAATAATCCTATGGGCTACAGTCTGGGCAAAAATCACATTGGGGAAGAAAGCTACTAGAGCCTCCCCTGGGACAGTACTTGGGGTGTTCTATAGACACCGGGATCTGATTTGGATATGGATAGAGACCTCTTTAATATTTTTAATGAAGTAAATACTAATGGGAATTGTGTGATCATGGGAGACTTTAACTTCCCAGATATAGACTGGAGGACAAGTGCCAGTAATAAAAATAGGGCTCAGATTTTCCTGCATGCGATAGCTGATGGATTCTTTCACCAAGTAGTTGCTGAACCAACAAGAGGGGATGCCATTTTAGATTTGGTTTTGGTGAGTAGTGAAGACCTCATAGAAGAAATAGTTCGAGCAATCATGAGCTAATTCAGTTCAAACTAAATGGAAGGATAAACAAAAATAGATCTGTGACTAGGGTTTTTGATTTCAAAAGGGATAACTTAAAAAAATTAAGGAGATTAGTTAGGGAAGTGGATTGGACTGAAGAACTTGTGGATCTAAAGACAGAGGAGGCCTGGAATTACTTCAAGTCAAAATTGCAGAAACTATCAGAAGCCTGCATCCCAAGAAAGGGGAAAATATTCATAGGCAGGAGTTGTAGACCAACCTGGATGAGGAAGCATCTCAGAGAGGTGATTAAGAAAAAGCAGAAAGCCTACAAGGAGTGGAAGATGGGAGGGATCAGCAAGGAAAGCTACCTTACTGAGGTCAGAACATGTAGGGATAAAGTGAGAAAGGCCAAAAGCCATGTAGAGTTGGACCTTGCAAAGGGAATTAAAACCAATAGTAAAAGGTTCTATAGCCATATAAATAAGAAGAAAACAAAAAAAGAAGAAGTGGGACCACTAAACACTGAGGATGGAGTGGAGGTTAAGGATAATCTAGGCATGGCCCAATATCTAATCAAATACTTTGCCTCAGTCTTTAATGAGGCTAATGAGGAGCTTAGAGATAATGGCAGGATGACAAATGGGAATGAGGATATGGAGGTAGATATTATCACATCCGAGGTAGAAGCCAATCTTGAACAGCTTAATGGGACTAAATCGAGGGGCCCAGATAATCTTCATCCAAGAATATTAAAGGAACTGGCACATGAAATTGCAAGGCCATTAATGAATCGCTAAACTCAGGGGTTGTACCATATGGCTGGAGAATTGCTAACATAGTTCCTATTTTTAAGAAAGGAAAAAAGAGCTTGGCTTGTTCAGCCTAACCAAAAGAAGGCTGAGGGGAGATATGATTGCTCTCTATAAATATATCAGAGGGATAATTACCAGGGAGGGAGAGGAATTATTTAAGCTTAGTACCAATGTGGACACAAGAACAAATGGATATAAACTGGCCATCAGGAAGTTTAGATTTGAAATTAGATGAAGGTTTCTAACCATCAGAGGAGTGAAGTTCTGGAACAGCCTTCCAAGGGAAGCAGTGGGGGAAAAAGACATATCTGGCTTCAAGACTAAGCTTGATAAGTTTATGGAGGGGATGGTATAATGGGATAGCCTAATTTTGGCAATTGATTGATCTTTGACTATTAGCGGTAAATATGCCCAATAGCCTGTGATGGGATGTTAGATGGGGTGGGATCTGAGTTACTACAGAGAATTCTTTCCTGGGTGTCTGGCTGGTGAGTCTTGCCCACATGCTCAGGGTTTAGCTGATCGCCATATTTGGGGTCAGGAAGGAATTTTCCTCCAGGGCAGATTGGCAGTGGCCTTGGGGTTTTTTTGCCTTCCTCTGCAGCGTGGGGCACGGGTCACTTGCTGGAGGATTCTCTGTACCTTGAAGTCTTTAAACAATGATTTGAAGACTTCAGTGGCTCAGACATAGGTTAGGGGTTTGTTGCGGGAGTGGGTGGGTGAGATTCTGTGGCCTGCGTTGTGCAGGACGTCAGACTAGACGATCATAATGGTCCCTTCTGACCTTAAAGGCTATGACTCTATGACTCTATTATGTGTTATATTCACACACATACATTATAAAGCTGAAGTCCTGTCTGTTTTAATTTAGACACTCACCCAACTCCAAGTTCTTTGGTAGAACAGGTATCCATACTACAGAAAACATCACTACCCCAGTTGGCACTCTTGTTGGCAGATGTTCAGCTGAGATGCCAAGGATTGAATGGACATTGAAATGCAGCTACTCTCTTACCCCTCTGGGGTGATCCTTCTCAGTCACAATTAAGGAACATTGGTTGGACAGTGTGTGGGAAATTTGCACTGCCCTTTCTATGCAGTACTTGTTCTGTTAGATCTACAATCGATTCTTTAGTCAACCAAGATCTGAGCATATGTGTCTGTTTCAATAAGCATGTGCTGCTATATTATAAACTATTATAGCAGGAGAGGAAACAAGGCAGCATGTGCAATAGTTAAGGTTATGTAACAACTTCCATTCTAATATCATATTTTTCAGTCACTCATAATTTACCTATTTATCTTTGTAGAGAATGAGCAGAAAAATACTTTTTTCCATTAAAAAATAATTCTTGCCATTTTTTTTAACCCACACCACTACAGCCAATATGGCTGAGGTTTTAAAAGCAGAAATTGGCATGGAAATAGTTATCACTAGGGAGCAGGGCATTGCCTTAGTCTGGGAGAAATTAGTTCTGATTTGACTGAGTTATGAGCATTTGTAAGTTGGCTTCTGAGCATATGTAATAATATTTAAATTTCTACAGATTGCATATGTGTGTGAAGCTAATTTGGGGGCTGATCCTGCATGGTACAATTGTTGCTGACTACCAAGAAGCACAGGATGCCCTCAACTCCCACTTTGCCACATTGCAGTATCTAGCCTTCAGCTTTTCAGTGAACTGGAACTTTAATTGGTTGTAATGTATAATGGCAACTGGGACTTAGCTAGGACACCTGCAGACTTTGAAAAGTGCACAGGGGTAGAGGCAAGAGTTCCTCTGGAGAAAGCAAGAAGTGCACCTACTAGCTCTGGTTTAAATTTTAACAAAGCATGTAACATGGCTGCATTTATTCTCAGCCAGTCTGCCTAGGTGTAACTTCCCCAGCTGCAGAATTCCTGGTATGTGCAGAAAAGTGTCTTCTAGAGATATGCCCTGATGTATAATAATGTACATAAAACTGTGCAATATTCGATCTCATTTGAGAAATAGCTTGTGATCAGAACTAACTCAGATTGTATTTTTGTTATTTTAGGTTTCCACTTTTGGTCAAACCACATCCCCTTTCATGGGCTCTTCCAATGCAAATGCAGGTAATGATATTCAGACTTGGAGATCAGTCTGTTTTGTAGAGTGGCATTGTACCAGAAGAGCAAAAAGTTGATGTGAAGGCCGTTCACTGGCATTTACACAAGTAAACTGCCAAATTTCAAAGATCTACATTATAGATTTCATATTATATGGGTTTTTTAAAATAGAAAAACAGTTATATAGATACCTTCTGATTTAGGGAAATGCCATTTTATTATAGTGTGATCCTGGCACTATAGATGTGGGCCGGCCTCTTTTTATGGGAGCTTATATAGCTCAGCTAAAATATCATCTATTCTGAGCTGAAACTTGACTTATAGTCTGTAGAGGGGAACAAACCTTTTCCTGTGACTTGGAAAAAAATATTCCAGCATTTTAATATATTTAAACCCACTATAATTTTAAACTTTTCTTCCTCATTCAGACACATTTGGCTCATATCCCTTATTCCCTGAATGGATGCTTGGAGCTTCCTCATTCTTATGCCAGTCAAGGCAGAAAGCTTGTGGGTGGGTAGAGAACATCACTGTTATGGAGTCTGGTTTGTGGTGAAGATTGCTAGGTTGGAAACTTAAGTCCCCAATCCCACAAGCACGTGCTTGTGCTTAACTTTACTCACGAGTGGTCATATTGACTTAATGAGACTGCTCATGTGCGTAACATTAAGCAACATGTGCACAATGTTCCCAGTATATTCAAGTTCTCACCAAAACTACAAGTCACTTCCACTTCTGCCCATAAGGGAAAAGAAAGAAGAGATGTATCCCATGCTTGGTGCCAAAAGCCTTAACAGCTTCTTGGATGCCAAAGATCTAAACCCTCTTTCATACCTTCCTGGGTGCTTACAATCCTAATTGCTCCCTGACCATTTGCCAAAACCTCCAGCTACAATAAATGTATGCATTGTCAGTACAAATACCTATTGAATATAAAAAATGTGGAGACCAGGTAAAATAGGTTAGATATATCCAGCTGAATCGTGCAGTACCATAATGGTTGTGTTACTCATTTTTGTATTCAATCAAATCCTCCATTTTTTTTCCAATTTACTTGGAAGCTTCCAGAGAATTTTCATTTTGCACAAGAATCCCTCACTGGGGTATTATTCAGAAACCAGGAGTCTTTGATGCAGAATTTAAATGAAGTTTGCTGCTGACCATGTGAAAATAAACTACTTTAATAGCTGAACCCTTAGTATGTAACAGTTTTGTTGTCACTGGGTAGTACATTCAAGGTAAATTGTAAAGATAGAGTAACATAACATAATGGAACAGGCTATTATGTGTACATTAAAAACACAGACATAGTAGTACCCTAATTTGATCTCTATGGGAAAACAGTAATATCATACATCTAAGGCTGCTTTGTTTTGGTAGGTGTGGTAAAAGGAGGCTGAATTCTCCACTAGAATTGGTCCCTCTTGACTATTGTGGCAAGATTAATTCACTTAAGCTGCCACACTGGAAGATCATTTCTAATGTTTAAGTTCCCTATTCACACTATGATCATAGTCTAAATACCAGATGACATTTTGGCCAAATTTCATCCTTATATGGCAGGTCAGTGCAAAGCCTCCTTGCCAGTAAAGATCCAGAGTAAAATCCTGACCCCACTGAAGTCAATAACAAAACTCTCATTGACTTCAGTAGAGCCAGTATTTCATCCCTGGTGTGTCTACTCCATTCCACTGCAGGAAATACAGAGGAGCAGTCACTATTCTGGCCCAAAGAATTCTTAGTTTCCTGCACACAACCTGATGACTCAGACTTGGTGACAATTGTATGTAATTTTCACCCATTCTGAATAGCCAGTATATAGGAGGCAGAGGGAAAATATCCCACTAGGGTTCTTTGTTTACTGCCTGTCAGAAGCTAATGGAATGTTATTTCTGTGTATGCATGTGACATGACATCATTGGAAGAATGTTAACAAGAAGGGGAAGTGCTTCCTGTTGTTCTATATTGGGTACTGGGCTTAATAACTAGCAGAGGATATTTTGTCTTTATTTTTCATTAAAAACACATTTCATAGTCCCAGTGGATACCTTTTTTGTCATGATTCCAATTCTGCAGTCCTTACGGAGGCAAAAGTCCTATTAATGTCAAGCAAATCTTTATTTTATTGGTCTCTTTTGGTACTTCCTCAGGTATTCAGCCTCTTGCCCTTACTCATCTTGAGGTGGGATCTCATGATTCTTCCACTCTTAGTCTGGGATCTGGGGACACTACCTCATGTATACCAGCCACTTATCACCCTATAGGCCAACTGTGTTTCGGGCACTTGCATTTCCTCCCTTTGGAAACTTGTGACCTGTGATATAATTACCAACAGCCTTCTTAAAACGAAATATTTTTATTTAATGATTGGAACAAAGCATTCAAGGGAAAAAAGGATATAAAAATAACAAACAGCCTATGTGCATACTTAGTGTCATCTAATCTTACACTTCGCTACAAGCTAAGTTAGATAGTTTTCCTCTTAAAATATAGGAGCAGAACCAATTCACATTCTCCTAGCAGGCCCAGATCTTCCTTTGTCTGTGGGTTTCTCAAACTGGTTCTCTCCATCTAACCCCCTGTTCAAGTTGGTTTCATTGCTCCCCAAAGAGAAGGGGATAGAGCCATTAAGGTTACCTGCGCTGTTATTTCTTAATGACCTTTAAGTTTAAGGGGTTAGATGACTATTATGGAGGGCCTTCTCCCTCTTTCCCTCGGTAGATAGGCTCTGCTATTCTGTCAGACCCCTAAGGTAAAATATCCATTGTCATATATGGTCCAGATTCACTATTATTAGTTATTAAAGAGCACCCCCACATTTGTCACAAATGTCAATGGGAATTTTTGCTGAACAAGGACTGCAGGACAGAACCCTTATTAATGCAGCTGTGCCCTTGAGAATGCTGTTTGTCCCTGTGCTGCCTCATCAAAATGCCTTTCCTTTCATGTATTTAAAAATACAGTCCTAAATTTTCAAAAGTGACTAGTGATTTTCAGGTGACACAGTTCTGAGCGCCAAGTTTGAGCAAATCTGTCAATGTCATGCTCTGCCGCATAACAGATGTCTCATATGTAGGGTGACCAGATAGCAAGTGTGAAAAATCGGGATGGGGGTAGGGGGTTATAATAAATAATAATATATGGAGATATACCTATCTCATAAAACTGGAAGGGACCCCAAAAGGTCATTGAGTCTAGCCTCCTGCCTTCACTAGGCAGGACTAAGTACTGATTTTTGCCCCAGATTGAACTCACAACCCTGGGTTTAGCAGGCCAATGCTCAAACCACTGAGCTATCCTTCCCCCTCTATCTGCACTGAGTATGAGCCTATGGTCCTCATCTGCCCCAGGTCAAGGGGCCCCTAGTGCCTAGTAGAAACAAACATAGCAGCAGCAGGGTTACACAGAAAGCTACTGGGAACTAGGGTGACCAGACAGCAAAAGTGAAAAATCAGGATGGGGGTGGGGGGTAATAGGAGCCTAAATAAGAAAAAGACCCAAAAATCTGGACTGTCCCTATAAAATCGGGACATCTGGTCACCCTAGTGGGAACATTAATTGCTTTTTTTGAGGGAGAGGGCAGAATTTGAATTTTTGTGAAGCAGGGCAGAGGCAATAACTTCTTGAAGGGGAACGGGTATTCTGGAATTCTCCATACCCCACCAGGCATAATTTGTTGCCTTCCCAAACCCTCCCCACTTTTCTTTGCCTGGCTACAGGCCTGCCTGGGTGGAGTGAAGGACAGCTCCCTTAGGTGTACTGGGAGTTCTGTGCATCTCTATGTATGACAGTTTTTGCCAGTGAGAGTCCATAATCCTTCCTACTAGGTTCCTTTTCCCATCACCCCTGAGCTAGTGAGAGTGGGGGGAGGGTACCATATGGGGAGATCAGCCACAATCACTGCTGAGAAAATCACATGTGGAACTGCACAGAACTTGGCAGCTATACCTGAGTGACCATAAAGGGGCCTGATATTCAGAGGGCTGGTGCTCAGCACTTTCTGAAAATCAGGTCCTCTTTAACACATTTCAAGTTGGGTGCCTAAAAATGGAGGCATCCAAAATCCCTAAGTCGTTTTTGAAAATTTAGGTCATATTTCTTTTTCTTCAATTTATCTTTAGATATTTGCACAGCTCCCATCTCATTATATAATGACATAATTCTAGTATCTAGCCTGAATCGGTAATACAGACTTCTTTTATCATCTTGGTATTTAAACTAAGCTTTGGGATTTGTAAGCTTTGTGAGTAGACGTTCATGCACGTACTCTTTAGAAAAATGATCAGTATTTGGCGACAGCATCAACACAAACACCTATTCAACTAGAATCAAAAATATTTGCAGGGAAACCAAATTTAGCTATTCCAAACACTGTCAATAACAATACTCCCAAAAATCACTCTAACCACCATGCAGGTATTCAGGAAATAAGTGTTCAGCGTTCTCTGTATTCTGAGTACAAGTGGAGTACTTGTGTTATATTAAATGGTAATGTTAAAAGAACACATTTAAATAATTAATATATGTTTATTCACTGTATATAACTAACCCATTATTTTGTTACCGTAAATTTGTTGGATTGCCAGAATAGGAATGGGGGAAAGATGGAAGAAGAGATAAAAAAAAAAGAGAAAAAAGAAAAAAACTTTGTTAATCTCAGATTCTTTTTCTCTGATCAAACAGCCATCTACTAAAAACTGCTGAGGCAAGGTATTTTCTGTGATGCAACATTCAGGCCCAAGTTTAAATACTTGGTTTCAGTTCTAACTTCAAATTTGCATCCTTTTTGGGCTTGTTTGACCTTTATGACCAAATTCTGTCTGTGGGTGCACTCTCCTGGCTTCCATTGAATTAAATAGGAGCTAGACATGTATATGAAAGCAGAATTTGGACCTGAGTGTAGTTGTTTGTTTCATTATATTCAAAAATAATCATATGCATAACTTTCAAACTTACCAATATTAATATTTTGAGAAATGATTAAGCATGAATCAACATACTTTTTAAAACTAGTGAAATCTATATTTTATGCTAGTGAGTTAGATTAAAATAAAACAGAAAGTCTTAGAAACGTTACTGAAGTTTTCTGTTTGCAATCTTAAAAGCAAAAAGAGGAAAAATATTTCAAATATAAATAAAATGTGTTGAGTACCTTATCGGGCATATTCCTTACAACTTAGTAAGAAATGCACCACTGTGATATGATGTACAAGGGAAAACCAAAGTGATAGACAGAAATTATCAGTTCAGGTGGAATGACCTACACACTGATTTAAATAGTATAGAATTCTATCACTTTTAAAATACGATATTTTCTGTAGGACCCAGTTAATTTAGTACTATTAAAGAAAAAATGTAATTATTTGGTACCTATTTGTCTACATACATCTTAGTAACACTGGGCCCAATGACTTCAGCTGGAGTTACGGGTAAGGCTATGATTATGTTACGGAGGTCACAGAATCCGTGACTTCCAGAAACCTCTGTGACATTTTCTGCTTCAGCCCTGGGTTTGCAGGGCTGGAGCTGTCAGCCAGCAGGGATGCCAGAGCTCTTAGTTGTGGGGGCCCCACAGCTCTAAGCTGCTAGCCCTGGAGCTCTCAGCTGTGGTCCCCCCCCCCAGCTCTCAGTCCCCGCGGGCAGTGGGGGGCCCTGCAGCTCCCAGGCACCTTCCTGGAGCGCCAAGACACTGGAGCTCTGAGCCACAGCATGGCCCCCCACAGGTCTGAGCTACCACAGGCGGCCCCTGGAGTTCTGAGCCACCACAGGCGGTGGGGGCCTCCGGAGCTCCCAGCCGTGCAGTGGCAGGTGGCCCCCAGAGCTCCGGGTAATGGTGGGGAGGTCCCCCAGAGTTCCCAGCTGGGGCGGGGGCCTGGCAACTCCCAGTCGCCAGTCCTGGAACTCCAAGCCTCCACGGGCAGCGGGGGGCTCACAGCTCCCATCTGCTGTGAGCAGCAGCAGGTGGGTGCTGGACCCCCCCACTCCCCATTTTGTCAGGGTTGTTTTTAATAAACGTCATGACAGGTCCATGACATTTACTAAAAATTACCATGACAAAATTTTAGCCTTAGTTATTGGTACTCAGTATTTGTGAAAATCATTTTCTGAATAAATTTCATCTCTTCATTCTTCACTGTGTTAAAGTAAAAAATATTCTCTTTCTTTAGTATCTTTTGGATCTGTGCTCTGTAATAGTTTAAATCTATGGTTTTAAAGTATGTCGATTATCTAATTAAGCTAATACGTTTTCTGTAATTAGTTCCTTATTACATGTTTAATTAATGGAATTGATGCCTATGCAGAGTATCTGACCTAAACAGCTATAAGAAATGTCAACCATGACACAGTTGTGATGTGTAACACTAAGGCCCCAATTCTGCAAATGTGTCTGGGCTTGACTTTACTACCATCAATGGATCCACCCATGCTAGTAGAGTTAAACAAATGTATAAGTCATTGCAGGATGGAGCCTTAGTAAGGCCCTTATTCAGCAAGGTACCTAAGCATGTGCATAATTTAAAGCACTTGAGTAGCCCCAAGTTACATATATTCTTAAATAAATATCTTGCTGAATGGGGGCCCAAGATTGTAAGATCTTCTCCTGGCAGGGACTGTGTAATGTTATGAATGTATAGTGCCAAACACAATGGAGTCTCAATCTTGATTGGGCCTCCAGGTGTCTACTGCAATACATACATAACAAACACTATTTATAATAAAGGTGGCCATTTATTATTTTTTATTTGTTTTTTATGTAGGCCTTTTAGCTAGTTATCCTTGACCTTCATGGATGAGCATTTGTTGTCATGTGTTAATTTGTTGTTATTAATATTTAGTGCTGATATTTGTCATCCACTTGAAATATTTATTCCTGTTCATTATGAGTTGTGATCACCTGGGCCTGATGCTGCCATTGACTTTATTTACATTTCCAAATACAGAACAATGGAAATTTTGAGTGTGAATCATTGGCAGGATGAGCAAAAGGAAACACAAGATGCTAAGTCGGAAGAGTTATATATGTTATATATACAAGAATAACGGATAACAAAATATTGAAAGCTGAAAATTCACTTTTGATTACTTATTTTTCAAACTTAAAGGGAAAAGTAATTCTTCTGTCTGAAAAAATTCTACTTATTGTTAGACCCCTTATGATACTATAACTACAATTATTGTTCTTTTTTCAGTTTGTTTACTTTGTACATTTGAGAGCACTCTGTGTACAGTCAATTTCATTTTCCCTGTGTAGTTAATTAGGCCTTGTGACCATGTGCTGCTGCATTGAATTCAGTGAGTTTTTCCACACTGGGACTCCATTTGGGTGCAGGGGTCTGCACTAGCAGATTAGGGGCCTTCAATTGTCAGCTTTCTTTGTGGACTTTTTGTACTGCAATAAGGGAGAGTTATTGGTAAAAATAGGATATTGTGATAGTGAACTTACAGAAATTGACAGGGAGGATCAAGCAACTGTGATACCTGAAATTACTTTTTAAACTTATAAACTAATTAGATTTCAAGCTAACTGTGTCCCTTTATTATTGAAGATTTTAGCATTGCACGAACAATATTTTTGTGTAACACAAAATTAGGTTGATACTGCGCTGAGCTAGATAAGAGAAGACCCCCCCAACACCTATACAGAGCTTCACTATCCAGTGCAAAGGTCTGCTTGTGTAGAGCAGCTTGCAAGATCAGGATCTTAATTATTGTCATGTACTCATCATATGTTTCACATAGTTCTATAGTTGTTGTTTTTGTGTCTCCCCCCCCCCATATGGGGGCATATTCCTATATATAAAACCTTTTCCATACTCCTGGTACTGACTGCACAGATTTAACAGTACCTGATGGGACTTATTACTATTAGATCCTCCCCCTATAAAGAAAAGTAATATTTAAAGGAACCCCAAACCTAAAAATAGTAAACGACTGCTGCATTTTTCTCCTTATTATTCCTTCAACGTCGGCATTAAATCAGTGGAGATGATGCACCTAAGCTGTAGCTGTTGTTTGTGGCTGTATTTTTGGTAACACTGATTATTGCTGCTGCTGCTTCCCGGAGGCTCAGGCGCAGCGGCAGCTAGAGCGAGGGGAGGAAGAATGAGACACCCCGGCGGCAGCGGCAGCAGCAGTTTCCCCTTTCCCCAGCCCTGACTCCACGGGCGCATGCTCACTTGTGCCCGCAGCCCTGGACCATATTTGTCAGGACTACTCGAGAGACGGAGAAAGAGAGATTGGGGGGGTAAGAAGCGGCTGGTTCTGATCTAATCTGTGACCCCGTTAGGGCGGTGCAATGCAAACGGCTGGTGATGGTTTTTAATTTCCCCCCTTAGGTGAAGATGAAAGTTAGAGAGAGCGCGAGAGATAAAGGGAGACGCACCTCCTCTCCCTTCCTTACGAAACATATCTGGGGAAGCGGAGAAGGGTGTGTGTATGGGGGGGTAGGGAGCTTCTCCACCCCCACCTCTGGCAGCAAGGATGGAACTTAATGCAGGGGAAAGTGGGCAAGTGACTCTCAAGTGGCTGGAGAGCGGGTGGGTCACTGGGTATCTCCCTAAATAATAAGTGTGTGAGTGTGAAAGAGGAACAAAAGAGAGAGCGAGAGAGGTGCCTTGTATTTATTTATTTTTCTTCCCAAACACACGAAGGGTGGACTAGAAAGAGGAGGGAGCTGCTGGGAAATGTGGACTGGGGGGGGGGGGTTGGAGGGAGGAGGAAGGAGAGAAACATTTTGCAGACCTGCCCCACCAATGAGCTTGTCAGTTGGCTCCATTTAATGACACTTATGGGGCACTGCTGTGTCGCTAGGAACAATGTAACGTGGGTGCAGCGGCTAGAATTTGGAGGGGGATGCATGAGTGTGTGCGTGCGAGGTTCATATTGGCAGGTTCCCGACACCCCAAAGGGAAGAGAGGCGTAAGGGCTTCAGGGGGCAATGGGCAGAAGACAGGGGCTTTTTCACACCCCGATTTTCGCGTCTTGAAGCGGCGAGCGGTGGCGGCTGCCGGGATATACCGGTTGAACGTGCAGCGTGTCCCTTGTGCAAAGGCCTGTTCAGCGCACGGCAGAGAGAGTTTGCATTTTCTTCTGCTTCTGCACTTTGTGTGAGTGTGCGTGAGGGATATTTAAAATATCATCTCCCAATTTCCGCCATTTTGGGGAAAGTTTGCACACACACACACACGTACAAAAAAAAAAAAAAAAGCTCCTGGCAATTTTTTAAGAAACGGGTGGGGGTGGGGGGCAGTCTGGCTGGAGCGTGTTTGGTTCCTGGCGGTGGCGTGTGCGGAGCTTCTCTCTCTGCTGTAGACGTGGGGAGTGGGGTGGCTCCTGGCTCTCCGAGGGGGCTGTATGCGATTCATGGGGGGCTTGGCTCCTGTCACTCTAGGGACTGTAGAGTTGTGCTGGGGGGGCTTCTGGAGGACGGCTTGTGTGCGCGCGCGTGCTGACACACGTGTAGAAATGTGTGCCTAGTGGGGGGGGGGGCAGCAGTTCCACAACTTGTGGATTGTTGCTTACCCTATAGATTTGGGGGGGAGTATTCTCCCCCCTCCCCCCCGCTTCCTGCAGCCTGTGTGCACAATAACAGGATATCTACCAGCCACTTGCTCTAATGGGTGATGAGGCAGCAAGTTGGGGTGGGGGTGGAAGGCGCTCGCACAAAGCGCCCGCCCGCCCCCTACCCAGCGACGGGAATGAACGTGGGACACAGAGCGGGCCGGGGGACACAAGCTTTGCTAGGCGGCCAGGGGGGAGCAGACGTGCAGGGGGCGGACTCAAGTTTCTCCCCCCCCCCCCGTTCCTCCTCCCCCCTCCCCATCGTGGGAGCGGACGCGCCCGAGAGCGTGAGAGAAAAGTTTTCGCGAGGGGCTGGCTGCGCCTCCCCAAGGCGGGAGGTTGGGGATGCGGAGAGTAGCTGGCTCCTGGGGGAGGGAGAGTCCTCCCGCAGCTCTGCCTTTACCTTCCCCTTAGGAAGGAGGGTAATTTCTCTTCCAGGGGACTCTGGAGATTGGCTGAGCAGGAGTGAGGAGGGTTCACTAGCAAATCTCCCGAGTCCGCCGGAGAGCACTCGCCCTCCTCCCCGGGGGTGGGGATGGGGGAGGAGAAGGTAAGTTTCCCTCTGACTTGGGTTGAGTGAGGGAAGACAACCTCCCCTTCCCGGATCCCGGCCCCGTCTGCAGCAAGGGGGTGGGGGTGGGGAATCACAGGGGCCCGGTGCACAAGCAGAGTCCCTCTCTCGTTATGCAACTTCCTCAGGAGCGCTTTGCGCCCAGTTCCTACCCGCACAACTGCGCGCTCGCTCCTGCGCTCACCCTCGGCGTGGGCATTGCTGCCGGGCAGACAGCTGAGCGAGGAGCGCTCCCTTCTGCCTGCCCCCGCCCCATGCTGATTCCCTGGCGCTTTAATTGCGCGGGGTAGGCTTTGCCCGTGTTTATTTACTAAGAATCGCGTCGCTCTGTTGTTGCGCAAACCCTCCAGCAGCCTGTGCTCCGGTGGGATTGTTAATCGTGGGGACGCCAGGAAGGTGCATGCAAATACTTTCGGCGTTTTGATTTCTGCCCTAGTTTTCGGGAAGATATGGATCTGAGTTCAGTATTTGAAAGTTTCAAGTGCAGCAAAAGAATGCCGCAAAAGTGGCCAAGGAGGGACCTCTACTGGTGGAACTGAGATATCCACCCTAGGGAGGAAAATGCAAAGTCGGCCTGCAGTTTGTAGTTACCTCTGATTTCCTTTTAGATGTCAAGATTAATCTCAAAGGAATGCTCAGGCAAAAATATCTGATTAAGAGCATGTTTCTTCTACTGTTCCTGTACAACTCTAGCTGTACATTTTGAAAAGTGACTAGTGGGTTTTTTCAAAAAGAACAGGAGTACTTGTGGCACCTTAGAGACTAACAAATTCATTAGAGTATAAGCTTTCGTGGGCTACAGCCCACTTCTTCGGATGCATATAGAATGGAACATATATTGAGGAGATATATATACACACATACAGAGAGCATGAACAGGTGGGAGTTGTCTTACCAACTCTGAGAGGCCAATTAAGTAAGAGAAAAAAAACTTTTGAAGTGATAATCAAGATAGCCCAGTACACCCCTTAAGGTATCATTCGCAGGCTAGGCACAGAAAAATGCCTAGCTTTTGATATTGTAGGTCACGGTTGTTTTCTTGAATTATCTTTGTTACTAATAACACTATGTGTAATAAATTTGAAAGTTTTAAAACTAGTTGTTAACTTTTAGGCAGTTTAATTTTGCAATTTTACTCAGATTGACCACAGCTGGTCATTTTCACTTTTGTTTTTACTCATGAATTGGCACCATATTTTTAGGGCTAGCAATAGAACAGTGGGTGTTGAAATAAAAACCGAAACACCAAGTTTTCTATTCACATTGTTTTAAAAAAGCTGATTTTGCCAACCCCCCTCCCCCCAAAAAAAACAAAAACAAAAAAACCTATGTTCTAAAATAATAAAATATTTCTAAGCAACTTTAAACATAATGTGCACTTTAGGAGAGTGATTCCTTACAAAGGAAAAGTATATGATTCCCAATAGCTTGGGTAACTGACCTTAATATTAACATCTATGGGAGAGAAACTAGAGATTGAAGTTGCTGGGTCATTTTGTTTAAATTCTGAGAAGTGTGGTTTAATTGGCATTCTCTGTAGTATATGTTCAACTGCTATGTACAGTCTATTTTTTTTAAATGAATCAAGCAAATGAAGTGCTGATAGATCTGTCATTTCTTTGGGAGACTATTCCATAGTGTAATAAACATATTTGTTATGAAATGTTCATTTACATTTAATTTGCTGTTAATGTTATATCTTTCATTTTAAGTCAGCTTCATTTAATCACTTTATCTAGAAGGGTGCTTTTAAAAGTCCCAAGTGCTTGTAAGAAAAAAAGGAATTGTTTGACTACATTGTGAATGTTTGTTTTCCTCTTAATGACCAAACACTTGTTGAGTTTAATTGGGCTTCACCTGTTGTGTGTGGAGAGAGCAGAGGGATTGCTGATTGAATGGGTGACTTTATTTTTTGTGTTACTTTATGTACCCTTCATCTTTTTTTATGCTGCTTATAATTAGGATGGAGGAGTGTGTATGTTGTGGAGGCAGAGACTGAGGAATCAATGGCTGCACAACATGGTGATTACAAAAGACAGAGAGTGATTGTGCATATGTAGTAGTAGCTTGTTGAGTACTTCAAGAGCAGATCTGCTGATCATAAGAGCAAATGTGCTGTGAACTACACGAAGTCTGAGAGAAAGAAAAGTCTGTAAATGCAATAATGCAGTGGCTATATTAAGAGCCGGAGAGACTTGAATTCTGTGTTAAAGACAAAGTGGCAGATGGGAGCTGGTCACTGAGCAGAAAAGAATGGCCAACTATGCAGTGAAATTAACTAGGGGGATCTTATTTCTCCTAAAAATGAATATTTCAAAGTAAGTGAGATGAAGTACAGCAGAAAGATTCCATGAAGTACAGTCCTGTCCAGAGAGGCATCCAATCAGGAGTTGTGAAGAACCAGTACTTTTAGTCCAAGGAACAAATAAAAGTAGGCTGAAGTTTATTGTAAATCTTGGCCATCTGGCTCAAATCATTAAGAGAAACTAAAGAACAGGGCATCAGAGTTCTTTTGCTTAGAAATACTGTCGATTAGATTAAACCTCCACTCAGGACTGCATACACCATAACAGATTACACAACCGATCAAGTGGTTCACTTGAAAAATTTTGCCTTTGTGTCGTCTCTAAACAAAATTGGAGATATCAGTGATAGACTTTTTTAGATTGGTGGCATAACTGTTTACTGAGTAAGTATTATTATGGTGCTCTAAACTATAGATAGTTAAAAAGACATTAAACAAGGGCTGTTTCTGTTAGAAAATATTTCCCATTTTCTAGCAGTGGTGCAGCAATTTTAGTGTTAGCAATGGTGTAAACACACAAGCAGAGATGGGGCTCAGATGCAAGCATCTTATACCTTTACTAGCACTGGTGCAGATGCACTGTTGCTGAAAAGTGGGTGCCAGATTTTCTAGTATAGATGCAGCTGGAGAACATTTATGGAGAAAGACTTTAAACTATCATACTGGTAGGGAGGTACAACCATATGGAAGTGTTGCTGGAGAATCCAGTGAAGAGAAAAGACGCAACAACTAAAATAAGAAAATGGATAGAAAGGAGATAGAAATAATATTAAAGGGATATACCCTAAAAGCTACTCAGTTTTAAAAAAGAGTAAGTTACAAATTATTACCTGCGCTTGGGTCCCTCTGCCAGTGTTGATGGTTTTACAGTCACAAATTCTTTTTTTTAAAGTAGCTTATCTCCCAGTGGCTAAATTAAAGACCTCCATGAACAGTTATAGGAACCTGACTGATTAGATATGGAAAAAAGTGAAACTTACGGTACACAAAGTGCTGTCAAATGCACAAAGTAAACAAACTGTAAAAAGAGAGAGATTTTTCTCTAATATCTTTTCTTTAGTTGTATTTGGTGTTTGTGACAGTACTTTAAAGAGACTCAGGAGTGTGACTTTTTTTTCTAGTTCATGGCACCCCTGTAAGTAGCGAGGGGAAAAAATTAAGAAAGAAAGAAAACCGTTAGTGTGTAGGGGGAGTAAGAGTGTGAAATATACCCAACCTGCTTCCCACAGAGGATAATTAAATGATCACTTAAAGGGATGGTGGGCCCAATCTAGTAATTTTACAGTGAGGAAGGGGTAATTCTACTGCCTAGTACTCCAACAAGTGCAGTCCCACTGCATTTGTTGTCAGTGGGACGATAATTTACACAGATCTGTGACTAGAAAAGGAGGAGCCTGGGTTGTCTGAGGGGAGGCTTCTTGCAGGTGGCAATGTCTAACTTTCCCGGCATGTGGCTTTGTGGGGCATGGTGGTGCTGGTATTTTTCAGCCTACCTGTGATACTAGGTTGCCTCCTTTTGCTCTCTGCAGTAACAGCAGCCCTTGACAATTTTCACTTAGTTCAAGGGCTGAGCCGCTGCTACTTACGAGTCCATCACTGGTACCATAAGAGAAAATGGATAGCCTTTCAGCTCCCATTGGATAGAGGTTATAGATTAATAGGTTGGGAGCCCTAATGCATTGTATCGCCATCTGACCCACACACTTTCACTCTTATGCATTACAGCAAATACATATGCATGTCTGTCTGTCTAATCTATTTACCTAGGTCCCGTATACTAAACCCATCGTAGTGGTACCTAAGTGTCTGAAAAGAGTGATACACAAGCAGGTTCTGTTGACCCGGTAGTAATATCTCTAGTTTTGAGATCCACTGTCTTCATTGCTGAGCATTTCTGTAATGAATTGGGCCCACTCTCTTGCTAAAAATTATACATACAAGTTCTCTTCAAATTTACAGATAAGACCTTAGATTATCAGAACTTGGGTAGGTGACAGGTAAATTTTTCAAGCATTGACTTAAATAATGAATGCTTCTATTAGCATTGATTTTTGACGCATTCAGTACCTAACCTTACAATTACTTTTTTTTAAAAAATACTTGCACGTTTAATTGACATATCCCTCCCATATCTTTGCTTGAAATCTTTAAATAGAGAAACTTGCAACAGATGAGACTATCTAATTTTTTTAACTCTATTATTCTTTGTGTCTGTTCTGTGATGCATGCATTCCTTATTGATTCCAGTTGGTAAAGATAAATGCTTTTCTAAAGAAGGTGTGCAATCTTATTTCAGATACTTGTTTGTTTTAATAAAAATATTTTAAATATGTATAAAGCAGAAAGCTCATATTCAAATATTTAAGCTGTGCTTTGCCTCTTCAAACCACTGCAGAAACATTAATTAATCCTCACAACACATCTGAAAATATTATGTTTTACAGATGAGAAAACTAAGGAGAGAAGTGATTTCTTCAAGGCATATGACAGATGCTGCCATAGGTCCTAATCTAAAGCCCATTGAAGTCAATGGAAAGGTTCCTATTGATTTCAATGGGCTTTATATCAGGCTTTTAGAACTCAGATGTTCTAAGCTCTTAGTGTAATCTAACGATTAGGACATAGAACCGTCTCTTGCTGTTAAGGTTTGGCACAATACTTCCATTATTTGGCCACAACTTATCTCTCTATATGACTACTGTTTTCATAAAGCACCATATATGATTTGCAAAATGAGGTATTATCAATTCAAAGAACCATCAAATCAAAGCTTTAAAGGATAAAAAGAAAACGAGGAGTTGATAGATACACAGTAGTCTTCATTATTCTGTGTTATATAGATGTAGATACAGCATATGATTTTTATCCTTTCCTTTAATTTCTTCACTCCTGTTCTAATTTCTTTCATTGGCCTGTTTCTTTCTCCTTACCACCTACATTAGAGGAAGTTGTTTAGAGCTAGCAGTCTCAGATTTTTCTTCATTTTTATATTCAAGACCCCAGAAAGCCAGGAAGCAGAGATTTTGTCGAATACAGGTGCCTCTAGCAACTAAACTTGTTATTGGTCAGCACAATATAACAGTCCCATGGTATTATCAGCCCATGGAGAGAGGACTGTCCTGAAGTCTGGAAGAGAGTACCAGTGATTGAAAGTAAAAATTGTGCCTGTAATGTTGGTTTAATTTTTTTTAAAAAGGAAAAACACGAATGAGTGTTGTTTGCATCCTGAATCCTATTTTTTTTTTGCTCTGTTTTTTATGCTTGCTGAACAGTAGAGTCTAGAAAACATGTTAATCACTTCTTGAGGCCAGCAGTGGAGAGATGGTTAGCTACAATCAAATTAATATGTATATGGCCTGCTTGAGAAACACATACATATACCCCTTTGTGGTCAATATTCCCTTTTCTTCTGTCTCTTAAAAATATATATCTTGTTTAAGAAGATTAGGTTGTAAGGGTTATTTTTCCTTCCTAATTAATTCTTCTCAAATGACAGTGCTACAGAGCATTCTCCATGCTGAGAGCAGCACCAGCAGAGACTGGGGAGACAGCTGTAACTTCTGTCTGCCCCCCCCCCCCCCCCCAGTAAGAGGCAGGACCTTCTCTGGCAAGGTATTGGGCAACGTGGGAGAAGCATGCCTCAGCAGCCTTAAGCCATTAGAACACTTACACTATAACAAATAAACCTACAGATTGGATTACTGCAGTGTGCTGTAAACGGGGGGATATTTTAAGATTACTTGGAAACTTCAGCTAATACAGAATGCAGCTGCCCATTTGCTTAGCCAAGCTACTCAGAGCACATTACACCAGTCATCTTAAAACTGCATTGGCTTCCAGTTTGTTTCCAGATACAATCCAAGTTGTTAGCTCTTTATGGTTTGGATCATGTGTTTCCGTGAGAGGACTGCCTCTATTTTTAGGTCCTACCATTGTATTTTAGATCAGCTGCAGCATGCCCAGAGTTATATGTCTGTAAGTTGGAGAGGGGATTCTTGGTGGGTCTTAGTTTTGGAATTCACTTCCTTCCTTGGTCAGATGGAGTTCATATCTGTTGACCTTTGTGATATCTGAACATCCCTCTCACTATAAATGTTAGAATATAGTTGGTTTTTTTGCAGGTCTAGGATTTGTTTAGTTTTACACTGGGCTGGTGTAGATTTAGTTATACTTTTTTATTAAAAAAGAATAGTACATGCACCTAGAACACATTTTATAATCTCATTATATTTAATCATAGACATTAGAGATAAAAACCATCCAGTTCATCTTCCTGCCAATTCAAGCTTGTTCCTCAAAGTATGTGAAGTTTTGTCACAATACTCTCTTTAGGCCCAGATGCCTGCCTCTCAAGTCTCTGAACCCCAGCTATCACATGCACGGTAATGGTTCCTCATTGAGGTCCTACACTCTTACTCATGTTGAGTAGTACCTCTTTAGTGGGACTATTAATGAAATAAGGCATTACTCACAGTGGGTAAAGGTGGCAGAATCAGGCCCTGGGAGAACTACTGCTAAAAATGGGAGGAAAACCTACCGAAATGTAAAGGCTATCACAATTGTGGACCCAAAAATGGAGACTAAATATTGAAATGACCACTTCTAAGGGAAAGGTGGACAGCGTAACCTAATCTAATTGCATACTGTTCCTTGAGTTAGAGCTGTTTGAATAACTCAAAACATTTTTATTCTCAAATTTTTACTCATAAACTTTCAAAAATCCTAAATTCCCTTCTGCTGTGTTTACACCCCTTTCTTAAACTCTGCTTTCTGTGACTGAACAAGTGAGTAAATTCACTTAGATGCTGCTGCTGTTTCTGTAAACAGCATATTTTAAGAAAAGATTGGAGAATATTTGTGGGAAATTGATTTTGAACTTTTAAACAGGAACATTCCCACCAGAAACCTGATTCTAAGAGTAATTCTCAAACACTTCTGGAACAGAGACAATACTGTGTGACTTACATATCCAATTGAAACCAACCAACATTTCGAATTTCAGATATTGAATACTTGGAACAAACTGCTTGTAAACAATCTGTAAGCTAAGTTTTAGTCTCAAAGTATTTTGTAAATAAATATGAATAGCAACTAAAGTTGAAAAAACTGTAAGCTGCTAATGGACAGTTCATGAACCAAAAGAGAAACTAAACTATTGGCTACAAATAATTCACTTGTACAGATTATAGTAGTATAGTAGTCTTTAAAAAAAAAATAGTTTACTCTGGTTTCACTTTGAACAAACAGAAAATCAAGTGCAGTCCCATAATTTGAAGATTCTTGGGTTTACAAGAATATGAGGAAAGTGAAGAGTTAATATCCTTGCTTGACAAATGGCTGCTAGAGATTTTGCAATTCAATGTAACTGATGACCCTTTCATGATTGCGAGGGGGATTGGATCACAACTGGGGAAAGTGACAAGTACTGTATAACTATTATTTCTTGTGTAACTGATTTGAGAGAGACTCCTACAGCAGCAAAGGGCATTGAAATCCATCATTTATAAGGGTAAACAAATCCTTTTTCTTCTGGGTTAGCTACAGTGAAGCAAAAGGAGATCTAATAAAACAACAACGCTCCAAGTGTGTGTGTGCGCGTGTGTATAAATATATATTTAAGAAGATGTTTGCATAAAGTATTGTATACATTATGTTCAACTTCATGCCTGGGGTAAAGACTGTTTGGAGGATTTCGTTTATTCTGAGTCAACCAGCAAACACTATTGTGAACTCCAGAAGTGAGGTTTAATTTGGACTTGGGTAAGAAACTCACCTAAGCATATTACCAGCTATAAAGAAAAGCTAGCTTTCTTAATCAGTACTTAACATATATGCTTGTATTTGTTTCTTGCTTCCTCCGTGTATAAAAAATGCAATTTTCTCATGTAAGCCTGTGTGCAATTTGAATTTTCTGATTTCCCTCCTATCCAGCCTATACCCATTAATGAATGGCGGATGGACTGCTGGGGGTGTGGTTTTTTTTTTTTGGTTAAAGGATTACCAAAGATAGGCGCCTTACTTTTGTGGCATTAGCTCATATTTTCTGCACCTTGATAAAGCAAGTAATGTGTGTTCTGGATGTGAGTGGAAGGACAATTTGATATTCATTGTGTAAAGTGTGCTTGAAGAAATGTCCATGAATGAAACATCAACTCGGAGTTAGGTTTTATCTGAAAATGTTTTCTCTTTTATTTTTTCCAGTGCATGCATCATGAATGAATCTGCCTCGAGTGCAAGTGGCCAAGAGTTTGATGTATTTAGTGTTATGGACTGGAAGGATGGCATAGGTACACTGCCAGGAAGTGACCTGAAGGTAAGATAATATAATGTGTTTTTAAAAGACTGTAATAAAAACTGTATAAATGCATAGGGAAGAGGGGGGAGTATGTATCATTCACTGGTCAGTGGGTGTTGTGTTCCTCTCTGTACCTGGTCAACAGAGGATATGAGTCTGTTAAAACCCTCAGCTAAAGGCTATTTAAACTGAAGCTGTAGAAACTCATGCTTTTAGCTCTAAAGGTCCCTGGTTTAATCCCTGGTGTCTGTTAAAATGGCAGCTGTCACATAGACACACAAATACACAGGATAAGCATGAGTACAACTCTGAAGCCAGAGTTCGAGTGCCCAAAAGCCAGTAAGTCTCAAAAGCTGAGGCTGAACAATCAACTTTAAAATGATACTGTCGATTTAAAATCTATTGTTGTTTGCAGTGTTGTTGTAGCTGTGTTGGTCCTAGGATGTTGGTGAGGTAATGTTTTTTGTTGGACTAACAGACCTGAAGAAGAGCTCTCCGTAGCTCGAAAGATTGTCTCTTTCACCCTCAGAGATTACCTCATCCACCTTGTCTCTCTAACTTCAAATCTAGTCAATTTTAAAAACAATGCACATAAATGGGGAAATTCACCCCAGTAGGGGTATCAAATGAATACATCTGATTGTTAGTACATTTTAGAAATTTGAATAATACTTTTGTTTTATCTCTTCCAAAGTATAGATCATGACTGCATGTTTACTAGGATGTAATGATAAGTAACATTTTAAATATTCTGAAATACTAAAGTTAAAAAAATAAAATATACATTTATATCTAGTAGTTCCGGTTTTTCTCTTTAGGCTTTCAAGCCTGCTTGCAGAAGGCCTTCAGCTGCTTAACAAAAGATATGGCTATTATATCAGAGACCCTTTCTCACAAAGTTGTTATTAATGAAAATAGAATTTTTTATGTAATTCCACTCAGACTGACATTGGTGAGGTGTTTTTATAGTATATGTTTTAAACAGGGTCTCAGATATTCATTTATAAAAAGAACAGGAATACTTGTGTCACCTTAGAGACTAACAAATTTATTTGAGCGTAAGCTTTCGTGGGCTACAGCCTACATCATCAGATGCATAGAATGGAACATATAGTAAGAAAATTATATATACATACAGAGAACATGAAAAGGTGGAAGTAGCCATACCAACTGTAAGAGGCTAATTAATTAAGATGAGCAATTATCAGCAGGAGAAGAAAAAAAGCTTTTGTAGTGATAATCAAGATGGCCCATTTTAGACCGTTGACAAGAAGGTGTGAGGATACTTAACATGGGAAAATAGATTCAATAACTTGATCACTACAAAAAAAATTTTTTTCTCCGGCTCCA
Organism: Emys orbicularis; assembly: GCF_028017835.1. Classification (NCBI taxonomy): domain Eukaryota; kingdom Metazoa; phylum Chordata; order Testudines; family Emydidae; genus Emys; species Emys orbicularis. The sequence goes on from NC_088685.1 coordinate 101,631,219, forward strand.
CCTTTTCATGTTCTCTGTATGTATTTATATCTTACATAAGAACATAAGAACATAAGAACATAAGAAAGGCCGTACTGGGTCAGACCAAAGGTCCATCTAGCCCAGTATCTGTCTACCGACAGTGGCCAATGCCAGGTGCCCCAGAGGGAGTGAACCTAACAGGCAATGATCAAGTGATCTCTCTCCTGCCATCCATCTCCATCCTCTGACGAACAGAGGCTAGGGACACCATTCTTACCCATCCTGGCTAATAGCCATTTATGGACTTAGCCACCATGAATTTATCCAGTCCCCTTTTAAACATTGTTATAGTCCTAGCCTTCACAACCTCCTCAGGTAAGGAGTTCCACAAGTTGACTGTGCGCTGCGTGAAGAAGAACTTCCTTTTATTTGTTTTAAACCTGCTGCCTATTAATTTCTTTTGGTGACCCCTAGTTCTTGTATTATGGGAATAAGTAAATAACTTTTCCTTATCCACTTTCTCAACATCACTCATGATTTTATACACCTCTATCATGTCCCCCCTTAGTCTTCTCTTTTCCAAACTGAAGAGTCCTAGCCTCTTTAATCTTTCCTCATATGGGACCCTCTCTAAACCCTTAATCATTTTAGTTGCTCTTTTCTGAACCTTTTCTAGTGCTAGAATATCTTTTTTGAGGTGAGGAGACCACATCTGTACACAGTATTCGAGATGTGGGCGAACCATGGATTTATATAAGGGCAATAATATATTCTCAGTCTTATTCTCTATCCCCTTTTTAATGATTCCTAACATCCTGTTTGCTTTTTTGACCGCCTCTGCACACTGCGTGGACATCTTTAGAGAACTATCCACGATGACGCCAAGATCTTTTTCCTGACTCGTTGTAGCTAAATTAGCCCCCATCATGTTGTATGTATAGTTGGGGTTATTTTTTCCAATGTGCATTACTTTACATTTATCCACATTAAATTTCATTTGCCATTTTGTTGCCCAATCACTTAGTTTTGTGAGATCTTTTTGAAGTTCTTCGCAATCTGCTTTGGTCTTAACTATCTTGAGTAGTTTAGTATCATCTGCAAACTTTGCCACCTCACTGTTTACCCCTTTCTCCAGATCATTTATGAATAAATTGAATAGGATAGGTCCTAGGACTGACCCTTGGGGAACACCACTAGTTACCCCTCTCCATTCTGAGAATTTACCATTAATTCCTACCCTTTGTTCCCTGTCCTTTAACCAGTTCTCAATCCATGAAAGGACCTTCCCTTTTATCCCATGACAGCTTAATTTACGTAAGAGCCTTTGGTGAGGGACCTTGTCAAAGGCTTTCTGGAAATCTAAGTACACTATGTCCACCGGATCCCCCTTGTCCACATGTTTGTTGACCCCTTCAAAGAACTCTAATAGATTAGTAAGACACGATTTCCCTTTACAGAAACCATGTTGACTATTGCTCAAGAGTTTATGTTTTTCTATGTGTCTGACAATTTTGTTCTTTACTATTGTTTCAACTAATTTGCCCGGTACCGACGTTAGACTTACCGGTCTGTAATTGCCGGGATCACCCCTAGAGCCCTTTTTAAATATTGGCGTTACATTAGCTAACTTCCAGTCATTGGGTACCGAAGCCGATTTAAAGGACAGGTTACAAACCTTAGTTAATAGTTCCGCAACTTCACATTTGAGTTCTTTCAGAACTCTTGGGTGAATGCCATCTGGTCCCGGTGACTTGTTAATGTTGAGTTTATCAATTAATTCCAAAACCTCCTCTAGTGATACTTCAATCTGTGACAGTTCCTCAGATTTGTCACCTACAAAAGCCAGCTCAGGTTTGGGAATCTCCCTAACATCCTCAGCCGTGAAGACTGAAGCAAAGAATCCATTTAGTTTCTCCGCAATGACTTTATCATCTTTAAGCGCTCCTTTTGTATTTTCATCGTCAAGGGGCCCCACTGGTTGTTTAGCAGGCTTCCTGCTTCTGATGTACTTAAAAAACATTTTGTTATTACCTTTGGAGTTTTTGGCTAGCCGTTCTTCAAACTCCTCTTTGGCTTTTCTTATTACACTCTTGCACTTAAGTTGGCAGTGTTTGTGCTCCTTTCTATTTGCCTCACTAGGATTTGACTTCCACTTTTTAAAGGAAGTCTTTTTATCTCTCACTGCTTCTTTTACATGGTTGTTACTATATGTTGCTTCTTACTATATGTTCCATTCTATGCATCTGATGAAGTGGGCTGTAGCCCACGAAAGCTTATGCTCAAATAAATTTGTTAGTCTCTAAGGTGCCACACGTACTCCTGTTCTTTTTGCGGATACAGACTAACACGGCTGCTCTGGGTTAAAGAACTGTATGTCCACTGGTGTTTTAAGATTGTGTTGTTGGAATGAAGTGCCCTAGAAAGTGGGAAATGGGTTTCAGATATAGGATAAATATATTATAAATGTCTTTTTGACTACATTACATTAAAAATAATATTTTGGAATGCTTAGGGAATAGGATGGACAGAGCATATTGCAATGCCATTGTATAAATCAGTGGTATACCCTTAGCTGGAGTAATGTGATTAGTTCTAGTCACTGTATTTAAGACAAGAGAGAGCAGAAACCAGGGTGGATTGCTTTGACAGTGAGTTAGGTCACCAATCTTAATAATGATTTAAATCAGCAAGCAGGAAGCCTGGATTTAAATAATAGATTATGATTGAGTCTTGCATTTGTACTTTTTAGTTATTTTCCTAGCGAGAGGTTGATTTCATTGGTTGGTAACTATTAAAGTATGTTGATTGGCAACTAAATATAGCCTTTACACTAAATTTGGTGCTTCTTTCTGTTAACTAGGAGGGTGCACTACATCTATACATGGTTTTTAAGCAGTTATATAGCTTACCTTACATTTATTCAGATTCTTAATTTTTTACATTTTTATGTTAGAAAATGGTGAATGATACATTTCCTGTTTACTAGATTATTAATTTATTTTTTATTGGAAATTCAAATTTAATAGTGCACAAAAAACAGCTTTTAAAAATTAAGTAGAACTACCTTAAATATGCTAGATACCTAAGAAATTTTTTTTATCAAAAATTTTATCAAAACATGTTTTGCATTTAAAACTAATTTATTAAATGAAGAAGGTATTGCCTGTAGTTAGTAAATTGAACTGATTGTTTCTGGTTATCATGTCCTTCAAGTTTTTAGAACTAGTAGAATTTACCCCATTTCACCTAGTTTTTATTCATAGATTGGAAGAGGAAAACAAGCCTTCCTGTTTGTTTTTGTTTTAAACTTCCAACTGGTTTATTAAGTTTGAATGAACTAGTTGAATTAACTGAAATAAAGAAAATATTCTCTCTGCACCAGCAGAGAAGGGTCTTGCTGTCAAAAACTGGTTCAGCACTTCAACAAACTCAAGTTCCAGGTGCTTAGCCAGTGATTTCCATGTGGTCGGGAGTTTGATTTTCTTTAAAACTTGACAGCAAATATGTACTGCTTAATATTATTTTTGTATTTAATTTAGATTATTTAAATAAGTGTTAGTAAGTATAGGGCTTAACATAGGTTGTCAATTTCAGATTTAATTTTAAATAAGGTTATTTAATTGGTTAATTGAATTTAAATTAAAAAATCTTATTTCAATAAAAGAATCTGCTTTAATTTTTTTAAAATAAATCATTGATTTTTATCCACTGTGGCAGAAACAGAGGTGGCTCAAAGATGGGCAACAACATTATTAGAGGCATGGAAAAACTTCCATGTGAAGAGTGATTGAAAAGATTGGGTCTGGGACCTGAGGCCCCAAGTCAGGTATGCACTAAGTATATGGTTAAGTATATCCCTCTTCAAGAAAGCATGAACTTAAATTTAAACATATGCTTAAATTCCCTAGACTTTAATTGGATTTAAGCATGTGCTTATATGCTTGGTGGATAGGGATGCTTTCCTGAATCTGGGCTTTAGAGAAGACACAAGTAAGAGGCAATACAATAAAGGTATACAAAATACTGAATGGTGTAGAGAAGGTAGATTAGGCAAATCTATTAATCCGTTCTCATAATATAAGAACAAAGGAATGTTAAATGAAACTGAAATGAAAGGCAGAAAATGTAAAAACTGATGAAAGAAAATACATTTTCACAGAATGCACAATTAGCTTGGAGGAATGCATTGTCACATGATCTCATGGAGGTCAAGAGCTTAGAAGACTTCACAAACAGATTGGATGTTTATGTGGATAACAAGCATATCTAGAATTAGAGTAAGGATTTAAAAACAAGTTTTGGAAGGAATATAAACATTTATGCTTCAGGGCATAAGTCAGCCTCTAAGTAGTGTTGGTTAGGAAGAAACTTTCCGGGTAAATAAGGTATTCCATAGCAGCTTGTTGCAAAGTCTTGTTCCTTATACTGAAGCCTCTTTTGCTAGCCAGGTTACTCCAGGGCCATTGGACTTATCCACTGTTGCACTTCCTATGGGGAAAAAATGTAAAAGGAAAAAAAATAAAAACTATTCACCTTCTGAAATGTATTGTTTCCTTGATCCTGTGTTGTTCATCTTGGATGAATTAATTTCTGCATTTTCTGAGTTTTAAATCAAGATTGGGTTTTTTAACAAAAACCTTCTCTTCTTCAAACAGTAATTATTTTTGGGAAGTTCTATGGCCTGTGTCATACAAGAAGTCAAACTAGATGATCACAATGGTCCCTTCTGACCTTGGAATCTATGAATACAATAAATAGATGGTGCCTGCCCTAAAGAACTTGCAATCTAACTATAAGATGAAAGGCAACAGGTAGATATGGCAAACGGGCAGGGGAGCACAAGGTAACAATAATAAGCCAGTTATGTTTACTGTACTTAGCAGTGATCATAGCCTACCAACTGCCTAACTGTTCTTATGTGTTTTAAAGGAATCACAGAATAGGTGGTTTTTAAGAGAAGAAGATATTGTAGGGACTCGGTGTTTGTTTGTTTGTTTTTTAAGAGGGAGCTCCTCCCATGCATAATAGGTTGCATGGCAGAAAGCATAAAAATACACATTGGAAAAGTTGACAGATGAACTGATAACGTTGGCAGAGCAAAAGCAGGGCTCACCAGCTGACTAGAACATAGGGGTTCCTAGAGTGGGGATAGTCAGTGAACGACCTTAAAAGTGGAGACAAGTAGTCTGGGCTTGCGCAGTGGGAAAGAGGGAGCCAGTGGGGAGGGATTCAGAGAAGGGAGTTAAGTGGTCAAAGTGATAAGCCAGAAAAATGATTCTTCATAAATGAAAAACAGATTAATTCCACAACGGATATAAAATACTAGATGTTTACATTGAAATATAATGGCAAAATCCTGTGAAAATTTCTTGTTGAAAAACACACACAAAACTAGCTCATATTCCTTACAGATTAGTCATAGATTAGGGCTGCTAGATGTTACCACAAAAAATAGTAATAAATAACAGTAGAACTATTCTCAGCAAACAATTTGTTGTTTGAATTAACCCCTTTATCTGTTTGGAAATTGTCTGTGAGCATATCATGCCTCCTTCAGATTTGTTGGTTATTCAAAATTGTTCAAATATTTTTGTGTAATGTTCGCAAACTGTGAGTATTGTTTTGAATATTCAGTATCTCTTTGAGCTTTGTTTTTGGTTACCTAGGTCATATGGTATTTGAGTTCTCTGATCAGATGATGCATTTTTCTGTTTTTAAAATGAATCGCTTTCTGTCCTTGCTCTTTCTCTACTATATTCATATCCAATCCCACCACTAAAAGATGTTAAGGCACGCACTTCTAGCACAAATATGTGTTCTTGCAGGAGCAAGCATATTTTTACACGAACAGTTGCATTTACATGAATACAAGTGAATGAAAATTGCTTATGTAAATGATCAAAAAGTCTTGAGTGTAGTCAAATTGAAATGTGATTTAGAATTCCTGAAATGTTTGTAAATAACTTCTCAGTATTTGTCCACCACTCATTACAGACATTCTCTTGTTGTTCACTGTGAAATAGAGATTTTTGAAAACACAGAAAGAGATACCATTTTGTCCTGATGTAACTGAAGCATGGTCTTCTGACTCAAATATAGGGATGGGAGTTGGGTACTATGGCTTTTATTCCCAGCTCTGCTGCAGACTTTTTATCCATGCCTCACTTTCTACATTTATGAAATGGTGAGAATATAACATCATAGAGATGTTGTGAAGCTGAATTATTGTTTGTTAAATGCTTTGAGATCTTTGGCCAGAACATGCTATAGAAATATATTTTCATACATATAGCTCACAAAATATAACATTAGTTAAAATCTATACAATGCTTTGAACATGCAAAGTGCTAAATGAATGCCCCAAAAATTATTATAAAAGGTATAAATGTTAGAAATGTAGATAATTAGTATTATTCAGAGAAGAGGGAAAACTATAAATTGTAGTTAAGTAGTTTGACATTTGAAAAGGAAGATTTGAGAGTAGTATAGCGAGGATCCTTCTACTGTATTTTAGTACGGATAGTTTTAATGAAGTAAACGCATTAGAACTCTGGTATTTTAGACACATAGCGTGTAACCCTGAAGTTTATAACTCTTCTCTTCAGTAGACTAAGTAGCATGTGCAGATCTGAAACGCTTCAATGCTTTCCAATTGCTCTGCGCTAGGCAGGGTTGAAGAGCTGATAACTTCTGAAGTGAAGAGCATGTATAAATGCCTTTAAAAAAAAAAATCACTGTTTGCTAAACGCACACAGAAACACCATCACTTCAAGATTTAAGTGCTTTCATCAATTGAAAAAGCTGTAATAATTTAAAATTGCTTCCTGCTGGAGTGACTGAAGGTTTATGGAGTGCTTTAAGTTTCTTTATTTAACTATTGTGTTTCCAAAGTGAACTGTGATATACTGCAGGGATACTACTTGAGGTAACTAGCTAACAAATGGCAATTAAACTGAACAAAAAGGAACAAATAAATGTGGTGTTTACAAAAAAAATAATCATCCTGAAAATATACAAGGGTTGGTCCAGTAAAACAAACAAAAATTATACAGGACATAAACACTAGAGTGTGGTCAGTTAATTAGAGTGATGTGGGATACTCCCAGCTAAGTCTTAAAGGAGGTAACTGAGTGTAGGGTGTGGGCAGCCAAAGTGTGGCTTATGTCCATTAAAACTCTTCTCATGTACCTCAGTATTAAAGAAGAACATACTGGGTCAGACCGATGGTCCATCTAGCCGGTATCCAGTGGCCAATGCCAGATGGAATTAACAGAACAGGGCAAGTGTTTCTATTCACTTTCTCTATACTATTCATGATTTTATAGATCTTTGTCATATGCCCTCTTAGGTAGCAGGTTTAAAACACACACAAGAAAGTATTTTTTCATGCAACGCACTGTCAACCCATGAAATCTGGTTTTCCCCCATGAAATCTAGTCTTTTTTGTGTGCTTTTACCCTCTACTATACAGATTACATGGGGCAGACAAGTGTTTCTCAAATTGGGGGTCCTGACCCAAAAGGGAGTTGCAGGGGGGTACGGTATTGCCACCTTCACTTCTGCGCTGCCTTCAGAGCTGGGTGGCCGGAGAGTGGTGGCTGTTGGCCTGGCACCTAGCTCTGAAGGCAGCGCCCGCCAGCAGCAGTGCAGAAGTAAGGATGGCAATAGCATACCATCCCACCCTTACTTCTGTGCTGCTGCTTTCAGAGCTGAGCAGCCAGAGAGTGGTGGCTGCTGACTGAGGGCCCAGCTCTGCAGGCAGCAGCACAGAAGTATGGGTTGCACTACCATACCATGCCATCCTTACTTCTGCGCTGGTGGTGGCTCTGCCTTCAAAACTAGGCTCCTGGCCAGCAGCTGTCCCTCTCCAGCTGCCCAACTCTGAAAGCAGCACCGCATCCAGTGGCAGAAGTAAGGGTAGCAGTACCGCAACCCCCCCTACAATAACCTTGCGACCCCCCACAACTCCTTTTTGGGTCAGGAAGCCTACAATTACAACACTGTGAGATTTCAGATTTAAATAGCTGAAGTCATTAAATTTACGATTTTTTAAAATCCTATGACTGTGAAATTGCCCAAAATGGACCATGAATTTGGTAGGGCCCTCATATTTTTTCCAAGTGGTCATTTTTTCCATTAATGCAGTAGCAGAGAGCTCACTAAGCCAGTCTGTATATAAGGGAGGAATTGCAGATTTCTATTTTCTCAAAATAACTCTTTTGGCTGCTAGAATAGTACTGCAATCTATTTCTTAATGTTAACTGATAATACCAATTTGTCTGGCACCCATAAAACACACAAGTTTGGAGAAGGAAAGATAGTGACATTTAAGTTTTTGAGAGAGCACAGAATAAGGTGTTCCAGAACACGTGCATTTTTGATAGGTATAGAGGATGTGCAAAACGTTGATATGTGGCTATTTGCATCTCTAGCATTTGCTGTGTGTTGCCAATCTAGCCTTTAGAACATTGGCTTAAGTCCAGCAGTACCTGTTAAATATTTTGTCCTGGAAGAATTGCAAGGATGAAGAACTTGAAGTATCTTTCACAGTATGCCAGATATCCTCCCTGGTTTCTATTGAGATACTAAGCCTAAGTTCTTTTTCCCATTTTTCTTTGACTGAGATTGAGAGGGTATTGCTAAGCATTAAGTCACCTATAAGTTCTTCTTTGTGTAGCGTCCCTACAGGTGCTCCACTATAGGTGCGGCAGCACCCCCTGCGACTAGGATCGGGGATCTTTGGTAGCAGTGCTCATTGGACTGCACATGTGCTCCTCCCCGTCTTGTGCCATGAGTGGCATCTATAGGCTGAGCAGTCCAACTGCCCTTGGTTCCTTCATAACCATCTTTGGTCTGGGACAGAATCCGGAGCAGAGCCCTTCTATCCTCTGAGCCCGAAGATAGTACCCTTACCTGTTTACCTGAATAGTTACTCCTTTCCTTTAAATGTCCTCTTCTCCTAAAAAAAATAAAAATAAAATAAAATTTTCCTCGTACTTCCCTCTCCGTTAGTTCTTAGCTTAGAATACGTTTTGTACTGCTTCCTGCCCTTCCAAACCTGAAAGCTCTTTCAAGGAGAGGTCCCTGCGGCCAGCCTGGGACCCCGGTCCAGATACCTTGCCCATGGGGCTCTCATGCTCAGCTAGATCGTCAACTGACCCTCACTCGCTGCATCCTTCCAAGAGAAAATCCTCTGTTTCCCATGCAGATGGGAAGAAACGGGCCACCACCTTGCCCTCAAAGGAACAGTCTGGCAGAACACGGTGAATTCAATACCCTCAACATCTTCAGGGGTGAGACATAGCTCCTGTGACGGTCTGAGCACCTCCAGTACCAGAGCTAAGGAGAGGTCTAAGGACCCTAAATGGGTATCCCCAAAGGCAACTGCACTGTCTCTTGACACAGAGGAGCACAGTGTGGGACATTCAAAAATGGTACCGATCGCCCCAACCAAATCAAGTTCAGGCGCTTCGGCACTGACATCTCTATTGGAACGACATCTGTAGCAGCGCTGAGCAAATTCGTGGCACTAAGCAAGCCCTCGGCACTGATGTGAACACTGGCACTGATGAGACCCTCAGGACTGGATTAGCCTTTGGCTCCAAGTAAATCTGTTCTATCTGCTGGCTGTTCCAGAGAATGCATTCCCACCCCTTCCCCCTCTCCCCCCCCGGCACCGACACAACCAAGCGATGATGCTCCTCCCTCCTCCACAGGAGTTCAGTTACCCAAAAGATCTGATAGTATCTGACATGCTTGAGTTGCTGCTACTCAGACACAAGCTCTCCACCTCACGTCTCTTCTCCGGTGTCACAGCACTAATCCCTTTTCCCCTCTGAAGACTGCACCATCCTTCCCCAGTAAGGAAGAGGAGGAATACTTCGTCCCATCTTTATATTTGGGACATATTCGAAAAGCATCCTCTGCACGTCCTCACAGCTTGGAAACTGGGACCGAATCAGGGCCCTGGTATGGATCCCCATGGATGTAATCCCCCACACCAATCCCCTCATCGGGCCATACTGGGCTATGTGCAGAGCACATTTTCTAAAGCCTGCCATAGAACAGAGCTGGATACACCTGCACTCACCATCCTCATCCATCTCTTGACCACCAGAGGCTGATCCGCTACCAGTAGAGGAACAGGAATAAGAACTGGAGGAGATTAAACCAACACTCCTCTTTTCGTCCTCTTCCCCCGATGAGGCTATCATGCCTTCACACCTTAGGTCAGCAGACGATTGCAAACATTTCCAAGAGCTGTTCCGCAGGATCATAGACTCCCTCCAGATCCCTCTGGAAGAAGTGAAAGAGCAACAGCACAAGCTGCATGCCTCTGCATCGGCGAAGACAGCCCTCCCTATCAATGAGGCCCTCTTGGACCCGGTCAAATGCTCTGGCAGATCCCAGCATCCATCCCACCAACCTGCAAGTGGGCGGACAAAAAATATTATGTTCCCACTAAGAACATGGAATTTTTTCCCCACCCCACTGCAAAAGCCCTGGTCATCAATGTAGCACATGAGAAGGGGCACCAATACCACCCATGGTCAACTCCCTATGACAGGGTCTGGAAGCGATTAGACCTTTTTGGTCACAAGGCTTATTCCTCTGCCATGCTGCAGTTTGCTATCTCCAATTATGAGGCTCTTATGGCCAAATACAATCACAAGAATATTCTAAGATACAGGAGTTCTGCCAGGATCTCCCAACGATAAGAAGTAGCAACTCCAGGCACTCATGTCTGAAGGACACTTGTTGGCCCATACGGCTGTACAAGCCTCCTTGGACTCTGCTAATACAGCTGCCCATTCCATCGCGACAGCTGTAATGATGAGACGAGCATGATGGCTGCACCTCTCCGGTTTCCATAAGTAAGTGCAAACCACAGTTGAGGACCTATCCTTTGGGGGTTCCAAGCTATTTGCCAAATGCATGGATGAGTCCCTACATTCCCTAAAGGACTCTCGAGCAACTCTCTGCTCTCTCAGTATATATATGCCAGCACCAAAGAGATGTCTGTGGAAATACCAACCTGTCACAAGGTCCCTACCTCCACCTTTAACTCATCGACAATATGACACACAATGAAGCCAACACAGGCTCCATACGAAGCTCAGACAATTGAAGCCTCAAGGCAATTGTAGCCACCTCTCACACCGCCACATCCAAACAACAATTCTGAAGGTTTGTTCAAGGCCCTGAGAAGCCTCCCCCTCTTCCAGTCACTGCACTTCCAGTCACTGCAACCATCTTCAACAACCCCCCAGTTTGATGACTGCTCAGCCCCTTTCTGTCCATCCTGGCATCATATCACTTCGAGAAGTGGGTCCTAGAAATCATGAACAAAAGATATTTCATCCCATTCCTATCAATCCCATCCGCCCAACCTCCTCCCTGTCCCTCTTCAGGGACCCTTCACATGAAAACCTTCTACGAGAATAAATAAATCACCTTCTGCAGCTGGGAGCCAGAGAATCAGTCCCATCCCAACACCGAAGGAAGGGTTTTTATTCCCATTATTTTCTGACACAAAAGAAATCTGGCAGGTGGAGACCGATCCTAGACCTATAAAACTTCAACAAGTTAATCAAACTACAACACTACAAGATGGTTACACTGTCAACCATTATCCCAGCACTGGAACAGAGGGACTGGTTCTCAGCCCTTGACCTCCAAGATGCATATTTTCACTTCATACACCCGGCTCACAGACGGTTCCTCAGATTCATCATGGGGACTGATCATTGCCAGTACAGAGTACTACCCTTTGGACTTTCTACAGCCCCTCCGAGTATTCTCCAAAGTCCTCATGGTAGTGGCTGCGTACCTACACAAACAGGGAAACGACTGCAATACTACACTAGATAGACATCTGTACAAATCCAATTACATGAGACTCAGCTCTCAAAGCACAATAGGCCAACCCTCATTATTAATGAATGAATTGTTTTAAAAGATATATGGAGACTGAGACACCGCAAGGAGAATGACTATAAATATTTCTCTACAGTACATTCATCTTTCTCCAGAATTTTTCTTGTGTCTTTAGAACTGATTCCAACATGCCTAGAAGCAACTATTGATACTATATTAATTTCAGATCATGCTCCAATTCTACTTTCTATAGACACTGATTACACCTTATTAATATCTTCTAGGTCAGTGGGTCTCAAGAGGGGCCCTGGGAGGCAGAGAGCAGGTTTTAGGGACTCTACCAAGCAGGGTCGGCATTAGACTCGCAGGGTCCAGGGCAGAAACCCGCCCCGCCACATGGGTCTGAACCCCAGGGCCCTGAACCCCACCACCTGGCGCTGAAGCTGAAGCCTGAGCAATGTAGCTTCACGGGAGGCCCTTTGGCATGGGGCCCCAGGCGATTGCCCTGCTTGCTACCCCATAACGCTGGCCCTGGCTTTTATATGCAGAAAACCAGTTGTTGTGGCACAGGTTGACTGTGCAGTTTTTATAGCATGTTGTGTGTGTGTGTGTGGGGGGGGGTGTCAGAAAGAAAAAGGTTGAGAACCCCTGTTCTAGGTGAAGCCACTAAACAATGCAAAATTTCATTGCACAGTTGATTCAGTCATTTCTAATTTCATACAAGAAAATGATCACTCCCATACCTCAGATGCCATCTTTTGGGATGCTCTGAAAGCTCCTATAAAGGGTCAATGCATAAAGTATGCCTTCCAAAAGGGGAGAGAGAGACTCAAGTTACAAGACTCTCTGGCCAAGAAAATAGATGAGTTGTAGAGAGTGCACAAAACTGATCCCCAAATAACAAAAACCTTGTAGGTCAAATCTAATCAACGCCAAATATAAATATAATGAATGCTTACTTGGCCAAGTCGAATTAATACCCAGTAGGGTTAAACAAAGATAAAGCAGGTAAACTACTTGCCAGAAGACTTAAAATGGAACTAGCCAACAATAATATATCTTCCTCATTACAAGAAGATGGGAGTCCCATCCTTGAACCAATAGATATAAATAATCAGTTTAGGCAATTCTATCAAGCTTTTATAAATCAGATGTCCAATCTGACTAATAAATGTGATCATTTCACTGAAGACCCGCCTTTTAGTACCCTATCTTCTGAACAAGCGTTATTTATGGACGAAACTTTCTCAATGCATGAGATCGAACAGGCTATTAAAAATATGAATTCCAGCAATGCCCCTTTGATGGATGGCTTTTCAGCAGATTTTTACAAAATGTTTTGTAATCAGCTATCTACTATTCTTTCAAAGGTTTTTATTGAAACGGACTCCTGCCTTTTAGTACCAGGCATTCAATAGGCCCTTTCAGTATCTAATGGGGGCAGTTTAAATGTGTCAGGGAGCAGGTTCTGAAGAAAACTGATAATATCCTTCTCTTTTAGACCCTCAGCAATGCCAACAGATGAAGGTTTCTTCGAGGTCTTTTTTTTCTAGTCATCCTGTTTTTCTTTGAGTTTGGTCTTAATTTTGAAGAGTCAGTTTCTTCTTTAATTTCATTAGCTTAAATGGCAGTCTTTTGTAGCTCATTTTCTAAGCGAGCCATTTGGGATTTCACATCGTATAGAGAGGTCACAAATATCATTTGAGATTGAGTCCAGTTGGTTTGTGAATATTTCTTCCAGTGCTGCAGTATCCTGGGCTAGGTTCTGCTGTGGCCTTGGGGTCTCCCCTTTCATCTGCTTAAGTGATTCAGGCTTAGGGCTTTTGTTGCCTCTCATTTTTTCATTGGAATCTATATTCAACAGTTTAAAGTTTATCCAGGGGATTAATTTAAATTTCTATGACAGAACCTTATTGCCAATTTGCTAGGAAAGTTATTGTTAGAGGTGAATTTGATATGGGGGGAATGAGGAGATTCAGGACTTGGCAGTTATTTTCCTTTTGGGTACCATGTGACCCCCATTTTTAATCTCTCCTCATACGGAAACTGATCTGTACCCCATATAATTTTTGTTGCCTCTTTTTTTTTTTACCTTTTCCAATTCTGCCACCTCATTGTTCACCCCCTTTTTCAGATCATTTATGAATATGTTGAATAGCACAGATCCCACTATAGATCCTTGGGGGACCCTGCTATTTAAATTTCTCTGTTGTGAAAACTAACCATTTATTTCTATTCTTTGTTTCTGGTCTTTTAACCAGTTACTGATCCATGAGAGGATCTTCCTTCTTGTCCCATGACTGCTTAGTTTTCTTACAAGCTTTTGGTGAGGGACATCATCAAAGGTTTTTTGGACAGTCCAAGTACACAATATTGACTGGATCAACCTTGTCCACATTCTTGTTGACACCCTACAAGAATTCTTATAGGTTGGGAGGCATGACTTCCCTTTCCAGAAGCCATGTTCACTCTTCCCTAACATATTGTGTATCTATGTGTCTGATAATTCTGTTATTTACTATAGTTTCAACCAATTTGCCAGGTATTGAAGTTAGGCTTACAGGCCACAGAAGCCGAGACGTGCCTCCCCCCCCCCCCTTTTTTTTTTGGTCCCATGAAATTGGACACAAGTTTTGCAGAGACATAAAATTTAGAAAATCACAATTTCTCTTTTGTCCCATGCATTGTCTGCAAAATGTTAAGGGAATGCCATGACAGTAACTGAACGCACAGGTTCTAATCTAAGGCAGGGCTCATGCTGCCGCTGCTGCAGGAGCAGCACACACTGCACTTGGAATTTTGGCAGCAGATAGCCTCTTTGGAATGGGGGAAAGAGCGAGCTGGGACAGGCTCCTTCCCAGCTGAAAACCTCCATCCCTTGACCCTGCATAAGGCCCTGATGGTCCATCCCCACAACATGCAGGCTGTACATGGAAAAGGAGCTTCCTGTACTTCCTCAGGGGGTGGGGGAGAGAGAGAAAGCCAGACTGGTCTCCCCTCAGCCATCCTTCAGCCCCAGCATGTGGCCCATTCTCTTCCCACCCAGGATAACAATCTTCTCCTGCCAGCAAATGTAGTTAGTCCTGTAGCTCAAGCTGTGCTCCACTGCCAGAGGTTTAGGATTTAAACCTGAACATAATAGAATTTGTTTTTACAATTTTCCTTTAAAGATAGGAAGTATGTATAAATAAACCCCCCTACATTAAAAGAATTGTATTTTGTAGCAAAGCAAGCACTCAGAAGTTAGGAAATGCCAGAATTTTGATTGCCTGTGAAATCTTAATTCAGCCCATTTATGTATATTCATTATGGTACAGTCTTTAATTACATGATCACATAGTAGTTTTTCCATGGGACCTTAGTCTCATTCAGTGCACCGAATGAATAAATCAGTGTTGTTTACTGATTGGAGCTATTTCCCTGCCTCATTTGCTTTAGATGGTGGAAGGTTTGTAAGGAACTAGGCAGGAGACTGCAGGAAGAAAAAGAATGGTCTTGTGGCTAAGGCAGATGAATGCCACAGGAAAGTATAGTCCTACCCCTGCCCCACCACAGCCTTCCTACGTGATGCTGAGTGAGTCACTTAAGCCAAAGCTTTGGCAGATTGCCACTGATGTGTTCTTCATTTTTGGGGTTCTGAACATTAGACATATAGGACCTGGTGGGCAGAAATCTTGACAATTGTAACTGAAGTCAGTGGGAGTTCTGGCTGCAAAACACCTCTGGCAGGTGGTATTGTGCTCTGGAAGAAAGAGCATGGGGTTGAGAGTCAGGAGGCCTGAAGTTCTAGTCCTGGCTGTGCCACTGACTCAGTGTGTGGCCTCAGGCAAATCTTTGTTCCAAGTTTCCCCATCTGTAAAATGAGGATAATAATGCTGTCTGATCTCACAGTGGAGATAAATTCATTAATGTGTGTGGACCCCTCAAATACCAGGGAGAAGATTGAAAAGACTGAAGAAATGTGAGTAGTTGAGATAAGGCATGGATGGGAGTGAGCTGGCTGAGGGTCAACCCAGGCATGATGATGCGGGGCTGGGGGACTGAGATGGAGGAGATAGTATCAGTCCCTTTGATTGAAGGAGTACATCTGCAATTGGTGAGCAGGGCTTGCAATTTAGGGATGATTCTAGACCCATATCTGCTGTTGTCGGTTTAGGCAGGTGCAACCTTTCCTTTAGGATGTGGATCTTGTCACTGTTATCCATGTCTTTGTTACCTCAAGATTAGATTACTGCACATGGGGCCACACCTTACAGGCATCTGGAGAATGAAGCTGCAGCTTGCTTATTGAGAGGGCATCTCACTGGGACTACATATCCAATATGCTCTGGATTGTGCCACTGGTTGCCTACTGGTTTCTGGGACGTCCGCAGGGGCACTTGAATTGGATCCCCCTCTTAAAAAAAGAGAGGGCAACTGGCAGAGAGTTCTCTGTGAGGGCTCTGGGATTCTGGAATTTACCCGCCTCCTGCCCAGTTGTCCAAAATAACTCAGATTTGGCAATCTTCTGGGCACACTGGAAAAGACACCTGTTTGGTAGGAGTTTTGGAGATGGCTGATGATATGCTTCCCAAAACAATGAAGGGGTGGAAATAAATATTTTTTGTAGGTGTCTGGATGGTTGAGTTCCTGCCTAAAGGATTATTTTAATTCTATTGGGATTATGTTGTAATACTAATAGTTAGAGCACCTGAAGCCTTTGTATAGGCATCTTTTTTTATTATTTAAATAAAGAATACATTTTCATTGCGGGCTTTGGATAGTATGCAGTAAATAAGGCAGGGACCACTAACTGGAGGATGAGTATAAAAATATCAAACTGCTGCCTCATTTCCTGAGCACTGTCAGTCCTGTGCACTGAATGAGGGAAGGGTCCTGTGTCAAAAGTAGTATGTGATTTTGTAATTAAAGACTGTATAGTAATTAAGGCTACGTTTTAGTCACAGGTTTTTTTAGTAAAAGTCATGGACAGTAAACAAAAATTCACGGCCTGTGACCTATACATGACTTTTACTATATACCCCTAACTAAAACTTGGACCTCGGTGCCACTGGTGCTGGGGAGGAGACGGGCAGCGTCGCACAGCCAGGACCCCCGCTGGCGGGAGAGGTGCGGGGGTGGCGGCCCGGGACCCGTGCTGGGGTTAGGGTGGGTAGGCCAGCAGCATGTGACCCGGGACCCCTGCTGGTGCTGGAATGGGGTGTTAGGGGGCTTATTCCTTCACCCTCTCACTTCCCTGGTCCTTCTCGCATGAACAGAGAGCAACAATACCCGAAGTCCAAAGGTGCAAACAATTCGATGTTTATTGGGGTGAACTTCCAGCAAGCATGATTCCAGTTTCCTTCCTCAGTGTCCCTCTTATCAGCTCTGACACCACAGAGCCTTGCCTGTGTCCCTGTTCCCATTCCCCCCTTAGCGAAACATGATTCCAATTCCCCCACCCCCATTCCCTGTTCCCATTCCCCCCTTACTTCCTGACTGACTGCAGACTATATAGTAAAACTTGAGTTCTGCTTAGCTATACCTTTACCAATCATTTTACTGAAATTTAACTAACCAATCCTAACATACAGTAACATGGTTATTTATCCAGTTATATCCCACTACCTTAATTGGTCTACACCCAACAAAATTAATTATACAGCAGACAGAAACAATCACAGAACTAGACAGATTATACAGACAAACAATAGGGAAGTGGAGACTATAGTGATAGAACAATACAGAAATGAGGATTTCACATCCCAGCTATTGATAAGTGAGTTCTTGCCAGACAGGATGCTATCAAACTAAGTTTCCTTTTATATCTTCTAGGGTCTTCCCTTTCTCTGGAGGTGATAGGAATATCAGGACAGGATTGTATTCCTAACAGCCCAATAGCACCTTATTTCAATGTGACTAGTTTGGAATGTGAGGATGTGACCATACAATTCCCAGTTTATGGCTGGCCTCTGCTGCTTAGCCGAAGGCCTTAGCCTAAGAACCAGGCCTCAGACTGTCACAGTAAGAGAAGGCCCTTACACAGCCAGACAGTGATTTTGATTTTCTTTTATACCTCTATAACTAGCCAAGTGATAAGAATACACCTACATTCTTAAAGTATAGGCCTTTACAGACAGGCCTGACTATCTATATCCTAACATGGGGGAGGGTTGGTGGGGCTGGCAGGCTCCCTACCCGGCTCTGACAGGCGTGTCCCTGCAGCTCCTTGGGGAGGGGCGGCCAGGGGGACTCCACGTGCTGCTCCCGCCACAAGCGCCGGCTCCACAGCTCCCATTGGCCGGGAACCGCAGCTAATGGAAGCTGTGGGGGCGGCACCAGCCACAGCAGAAGTCACGGAGGTCACAGAAAGTCAGTCACAGACACGCGGCCTTATTCATAATGTATCCATACAGACAGGCAGAATTAAGGATGTGTGGACAAATTCTTGCATTTCCTAACTTTTACATCTTAAATAACATTCTTTCAAATAATTTTGGGTGTAACATGTTTCTATAATATAGTGGGACCTAAGGTGTCTGTGGGTTGCCCTGTCATACAAAAGAGGAGAGTTGCTGGAATATGCTTCAAACTGGGGCACCGCTCCTATAAATACTTAAACACATGCTTAACCTGAGCACGTGAGTAGTCCCATTCATTCAAATTAAGCATGAGCCCTAGTGCTCTCAAGCCAGAAGTCCTTTGGACTGTGTCCTTTGCATTCTAGGTGTGGTCTCTTCTGACATGTTGCCAGCACAGCTCTCATTTACTTTAAATTTAGTTATCTCTTGTGTAGGAGGAGCAATATATACTTTGGATTCTGATCTCACTAACGTCAGTGTTAGACCATTTCATTCCATTGTCATCAGTTCAGTTAGTCCTTGATTACATTGATGTGAGGCCAGGATATTTGGTCCATTACTCCCAAATGTATTTTCAGTGGTATTGTACCAATTATATATATTACTGTAACCTTATTATCCTAACCTTGCCCAGTAGATGGTACTGTTGGCTCTATTTTGTGATTTCTTTTTGAAGTTGAACATTTGTTTCTTGATTTGTACCTTTTTATTTTTTCTATTTAATGTATTTTAACTATAGGTTTCCCCCTTTTTCTCTATCTGCTCTTAAGTAACTTCTGCAGCCAGTGGAGAACAATAATAACCCCTTTACTGATTTGATCTTCACTGGTACTAGTAAGATCTAACAGTCTTTAGGCAGACTAGTCAGTGGGTTAATGGTGACTGTCCTTAAAAGTGTAGAATGTGTGAATGTCCTTAGAAGTGTAGATTTCCTCTGATTCATGTTCTGCATCAGGGTCTTAATCCAAGATAGGTTCACCTGAATTTTTTTTAATAGATACCTTTTAAAATTAATTTTCTTGCCATTTGGTGGGCTTTGATAATAGTGTTTTCATATTTAACATTGGTTCATTAATAGATTACACCATTTTATGATGTATTGATCATGTTAAGTGGTAGCCACTTTTACTGTAATTCCTGCAAATGTGAGTTTGGAATTCCTCCAAATGGAATTTTTTGATTACATACCTTTTCTGGAAAAAATAAATATACTCCTATACTACAGTTATGTGGACTGTAGAAGGACCTATCAGTCAGACAGAGAAACAGCTCAAAAGCTTTTAGTGTTTCATCAGTCTTTATTTAGACCCTGTAGTGGGGTGAACACCCGCTCCAGACCGGAAGGGGTTGGAAAAGCCCTGCAGAGGGCTGGGGAAGGGAGCAAAGCCCCGGCTGATTGGGGGAAATGGCTGCAGCTGGGGCCACGCCCCAAACTAAGCAATTGGGCCTTATAAGAAGGCCAGGGAAGCCAGGAGGGACCTGGCTGCTGGGGAACTCGCCCAGGGGACCTGGGTTGGGGAAGGGCCTTAGGAGCTGGGAAGCCCTAGGCCAGCAACTCCCCAGGCTGCAGGGCCTAGTTCTAGGCCTCCTAGGTATTGGGCTTGCAGAGGGGCAGCCGGAGGGTGGGTAAAGGCAGCCAGTCCAAACCCCTTCTTGCCTGTGATGAGCAGCTGATAGACTGCAGTCTGCCCCTGGGCAGGGCCGGCTCTAACTTTTTTGCCACCCCGCTGTAACACCCCCCCCCCCCAGCACCACGCCACCGAAACCCCCGCCTCCCCCGAGCGCCGGGCCGGGCCACCCAACCCAACCCCCCCCCCCCCCCCCCCGAGCGCCGGGCCAGGCCGCGCCACCCAAACCCCCGCCCCCCGCCGAGCGCCGCGCCACCCAAACCCCGAGCGCCGCGCCAACCTCCACCCCCCCCAACGCTGCGCCGCCGAAGGCCCCGCCCCCCCGAGCGCCGTGCCAGCCCCTGCCCCCCCCGTGCCGCGCCACTGAAACAAAAACAAACAAACAAACAAAAAACCCCGAGCGCCCCCCGCCACCCCAAGATTGGCTGCCCCTTCCAAGGTGCCGCCCCAAGCACGTGCTTGGTCGGCTGGTGCCTGGAGCCGGCCCTGCCCCTGGGCGCGGGGGCTAAACTGAGACTGGCAGTAGCCACGACTGAGACGACGTGGGATAGGGGGTGGGGGTTTCCCTTGGGGGGGACGACCCAGTAAGACTGTGGGGTACTGCAGGAGGCAGAACCCTGAGATAAGGGCACCAGGGTCCTGGGAGGGACACGCGGGGCCAACGGCAAGCGGATCACCGGCCTGCAGAGGGCGCTCTTGGGTCGAAGAGCTAATTCCCGAGGACGACCAGCAGGAGGTGCCGCAGGGGTGAGTCCGGTGCTGTGCTACAGACCCTCATTCAGCAAAGCACTTAAATGTGTTCTTAAGTCTTTTGCTGAGTTGGGGCATTAAAATGTTCTTAAAAGTTTTTGATTCGACAGCCATGCAAGCCAAAGTCCTGATTTATCTGCAGAAAAGGGATAGTATGTGCAGTGATGGTGAAAACTTTCTTATGCAGCCCTTTCACTTTACCTGAAGGAACCTCCTTTAGGGGTGAGACAGTAATTCAGGTTCCATACCCATTTAGTTCTGGTCTCTTTTGTTGAAACTGCCAAATAGTGTTAACTGTGGTGTTATTTATGTCGTGCACCTGTCCATTGGTCTGGTACTGCCAGCTCGGTTCATGTAGGTCACTAACGAGCTCTTAAATGTTAGCAACTTTTGGATGCTGCTGCTTTGGCTTGCTTCTAATTAGTGACCTGACATATTTTGTTCATGGTTGTTTAACCCTATGGAAACTTTGAAAGTGATTTTTTTTTTTAATCAAAACCTTAATTTTTGCACTGCATATGTTATTGAAGGCATGCTCATAATTGTTGGACTGAACATTTCTCTCTCTCAAGAGCACTGAATCTTTCTTTTTGTGATGGGGGGCTAGGGGAAAAATCTATATACAGAATTACTTGGACTTTGCAAACAGATGTGAGTAAAACAAAGTAAGTTTAAATTTAGGCCTACCAACCTTGATGGTGTCCCCTTTTAAATATGAAAAATCCCATTTAGGCTTCCTGGATGGGGTTTTCAAAAGGACTCAGCATTGGCCTATCTGTGCTCCTAGAGAAGCCAATGGGAGTTTTACCATTGGCTCCAGTGGGAGAAGAGTTAAACCAATCTTGAGTGCTTTGGAGAATCCTACTCTTGGGCTAGTACAGTCTGTGTGCATGCTTAGGAACGCCCACTTGTATAGTACTTCCATTTTAATTAAGATATTCTCATAACTTCAAAAATGTGCTGCTCAGGACACATGTAAGTCTAAAAAGTTTGGTTAATTTTTCTTTTCTCCTTACCTTGCGCTTCCCCCAGATTTTTGCACAGTCTTGTGCTTCCTTGTTTTATCTGAACCATTAGTTGAAATACAAAAAGGTCACAATAGGGACTGTTCTTTATTGTTACATTTCAAACCCTTTTCTTGTAAGCTTTGCTGCCTGCTTTCTAGTTCAAGGAGGTTTCTTTAAGCATTTTACATGTATAACTGAAGCGTTCAGATTTCACCCATCACTCAAATTCCTTTTTGTCATCCTTTCCATGGTAGATATTAGCTTGGACCTCCTACTGGCAACTCTTACTCTGTGGGGACCCAGAGGAGAGGACAGGCCTGAGTCCTTCTGTCACCCCCTGCAGGGAAGGGGGCAGGGACTGCCAAAGCTCCCGAGTCAGGCTGGCAGCCCTAACATATGACTAGTGGACTTTATTTCTGTTTCTGTGTTGACTTCCTTTATTCTTCCCTGGTGGAGTAGGCAGAGAAGGGTGTCAGGCCCCAGGTCCAGCAGTTGGAAGCCCATCACAGGGCACTTAGGACCTTGGAGATGAGGCCCTCTGCTACTCTGTAAGGGGAGAGACTCAGATGACCCGGCTGGAGCTGTAAAGAGAAGCCAAGTATTATAGGACACATTTCAGAACTGATAAGAAAAGGGGAATTGAGGAAATGCAGCCATTTTCAAATGCATGGCTACAAGTGGATGCGTTAAAGGACAAGAGGCATGACAACAGACACCACAAGCTCAATCTGTTTAGCTTAAACTAGGGAAGATTGGGGGTGACCTGATCATCATCTATAAGTACCTACGTAGGGAACAAAACTTAGATAATGGGCTTTTCAGTCTAGCAGACAGGTATAACATGATCCAAGGGCTGGAAGATGAAGCGAGACACATTCAAACTGGAAATAAGGTATACGTTTTTAACAGTGAGGGTTATTCACTATTGAACAATTTACCAAGGTTTATGGTGGGTTCTCCATCACTGGCATTTATAAAATCAAGGTGGGATATTTTTTTCAAAGGCATGCTCTAGTTTAAACAGGAATTTAGGGAAGTCCGATGGCCTGTGTTATACAGGAGGTTGGATTAGATGATTACAGTGGACCCTTCCGCCCTTATGATGTATGAAACTCAATGTTTGCTGACTTGCTGCAGCCCCACTTAAAGAATCAGCTCTATCCAGCAAGGAATATGCTAATACCACCACCAAGTAATTGTACATCTTGTGAATTCTACTCAGAAATTGTTTTCACAGAGTCTTAGGAAAAAATGAAGTCATTGCGGTATAGAGGCGTGTGTAAAGTATGCAATACCAGTTTGAGTGACATCCTGGCTCCACTGAAGTCAATAGGCATTTAGCCATTGACTTCAGTGGAGCCAGGATTTCACCTCAGGTTTATTAGCAACTTTATGAGGAAAGATGCTCTATAAACAAGAGCAAAGTATTTTTATGATTTGGGCGAAATCTGTATGGTACTGTGAATCCCCAGCTCCTGTTGAAGCCAGCAAGGTAGATGTTCAAAGGCCCAGTTAAGTGTCTGAGTGTCGTCATTTGCACCTTTGAAAATCTTCCCCAATGGAGTTTCTCATGTGGAGCCTGTTGAAGGCTTTGGCACAGGAGCAGTAATATAATAATGAATTTGTTTATATACCAGAGTGGGAAGGCTAGAAGCTAGAACTTCAGGGAAAGATACAGGTGTTCAGCACCTCTCAGGCTTCAGCCCTCAGCCTTTTATTATTAAGGCAAAATTAGTGGGGTGATACTGCGAAGTGTTGAGTGGGAGTTGAGAGCATTCGGAACTTCAGAGACTCATAGTCATCATTATCTTCAGCATTCCCACTCTGTCATGTTTACAATGAAGAGAGTTGGATGAATAATATCTGTCCAGAAAAAAACAGTCTGATCATACTGTCACGGAGTGTGGGGGGACACAAGGCCCTGCACCCCCGGCTTCCTGCGATTCACCATGACTCTCAGCCAGCCAGTAAAGCAGAAGGTTTATTTAGACGACAGGAATACAGTCCAAGACAGGTCTTGCAGGCACAGACAACAGGACCCCCCCCAATTAGGTGCATCTTGGGGTCCCAGGGCACCACAGCCCCCTTGGGAGGTCAGAGCCCCGTCTGCCTCCCAGCCATTCTCCCAGCCAGCTCCTGCAATTCCTTCTCTCGCGTCCCCTCCCACAGCCTTTGTTTAGTTTCCCGGGCAAAGGTGTCACCTGGCCTCTAACCCCTTCCTGGGTTCTCACGTTACATGCTCAGGTATTCTCCCTCACGGCCAGTCTCCCATCCCCCAATGCAGACCATCCTAGCCACACTCCCCTGCCTTCCCAGGCCAACACTCCCCACTCAGCATTCAAAGACCACATTAAGAACAGTCCCAGTTCGTCACACATACTTTGATGTTGTATTCAGATAACTTTATTAGCTGTGCTCATCGCCTTTCAGCATTTGTTGCCTCTCTGAGGAAGAAAGGCTAGTATGTGAATGGTAAGACAGATCTACTAGTCTTTGTTTTTTTCATGTCTGAATATAAACATTGGCAATGTTGCCTGCTCTCACAATTCTATCGCTCTCACAATTCTATTGTGAGACACATGATATTTTTCTTAAAGTCTGAGCTTGTGGAGTCATGTGATTATGTGAGAATCTCTTGTCATCTTAAAAAAAAATTAGTTTATAGCCCTCATGGTTGCAGAGGAAAGCTTGAAAGCACAAACCCTAAAGGCTCAAAAATCAGAAGGCAAATAAAAAGAACCCAGCATTTATTATTTCTTAAAATCTCATGATTTTTTGGGGACTTGACTCATGATTTTTGAGTGTTTGGGGTTAGCAGGACTGTGCTGATGAAACCTAGTGATGTTAATACCAAGTAAACAATCATGTTTGTGGCTGGCTGCTCTAGAAGTGCACAAGGGAGGACAGGGCACTAGGAGCTTACTACTTGTACTTCTGCGCAGTGCCTCAGTACAAGGAGCTGAATACTCTGTTCTGGAGTCTCCTGAGGCACAAAAATACACTAAAGAATGTGAGGAGTAGATCAGGCCAGGATGGCAAAGATGGACGGGTGGGTAGGTGGAAGTATGCTTTGTGAGGGGATTCTGAGGCATAGTTCGTCCTGGAGATCCCTCCGTGGAACCTATAAGGTGTGATTGAACTCTAGGTGACTTGCATCCTTTCAGCTAAAATAGAAGATCATTCTACTCTTAGTTACACCTGTGCAACCCATTGGACCTACTGACTTATTTATTAACTGGAAAGCTGAACATTAGTCTTATCCGCTAGCACTGCAGTTGTTACGGCATTTGGAGGATGCTTTGTTACTGGAGGCAGGATGGACATAAATCACAGTGATCTAGTATAAGCACAGTATGTGGGATATTGCTAAGCCTTGTTCCTGGCTGATGGTTATATTACATTTAGTAGGTAATTAGACAGTTCATAAACTGCTCTGGGGTGTTTGCTTACATGCAATTTGCATTGGAGAAACACTCAGCTTTTGGTTGGTGCTGAAATTACAATATTCTGTGAAATACTTGTATTTTCTTGATCACTTTCAGACCTTTGACAAAAATGCTTGGTGGTAGAGCATTGGTTTACTGCCAGTGAAGGGATATCCAAAAAAGCAGAATAAGTTAATTATCCTTGAGATTTTTGCTATTGATTTTTTTTGTTTTGTTTAGGATACATACCATTCTGTATGTATTTGTAAATGGTGTGTGAGAGTATATAAATATATAAAAGTTAATTTAAACATTTTTCTATAACACCATGTGCATTGTGTTTTAGAGAAATAATAAATACACTTTCCCTGTTGCTAGGGGATTAGCAGTATCACTGAACACTCAGATAATACAATGAAGGGCACCATTATAAGAAACTAAAAGGATAGAAGAGCAATCCTTAAGCGAGCGTCAGTCAATTTTTTTCAGAATTTCACCCCATTTTTTTGTTTTGTTTTATCAGTTCAGAGTGAATGAGTTTGGTGCCCTGGAAGTCATCACAGATGAAACAGAGATGGAAAGTGTTAAAAAGGCCACTGCTACCACAACCTGGATGGTGCCAACTGCTCAAGAAGGTCAGAAAGAAGCTATTAAATTTTTGTATGTTATAGTTGTTGTTTTTTAATGTAACAGTGTTCCATAAAAAGTTGCCAAAAGCTTTAAAATGGCTTAGTTGCTTTTCCTCTTAACAACTTCTGTACACACCTCATGAAAAAACTGAGGGGATGTTATTAATTACTTGAGTGTGAATGGGTGTCAAAATGTCTTTTAAATTAGAAAGAAGCACAAAATTTCACACTTCTATTATTAAACATCTGGAAGCAATAATTTTAGAGAACTGCAGCTGTATCCTTCATAATAGACATTTTTATCTAAGTTTAGAACTAAATTTTTTTTAATGTGATCTATCCTGTTATTTTTTAACTAAAAGATGCCCTAATTGCTTAATCTATTTGAATTCATCAACATTCTTCACTTTGTTGTTCTTGCTGAGGCTAGTTCTCAAAAAGAAAAGAAGGATTTTACCTATTGTCTATAGTTAACTTCAGCTCAAAATAGTGTAAACTGCAAAACAGTTCTTACAGGAATATTGTTTATTAGTTGCTCAAACAACTTAACCGATGGAAGATTATATCTGCAATATCTTTGTTACTGCTAACTCTACCACAGTGAACTATTGTGTCTGCTTGCAAAAATTTTCAGAGTAATAACTTAAAAGGGTTTACATGGGCATTTAACTGCATGGGCAAAGGGTTTAGACAGAATTTTCTGTGGAAATTAAAATATTGGCAAAAGGAAAATATACATTTTCATCCATAGAAAAATGTACCACATAGTCACAGATGCTCAGTATTATTTTTGTACACATTGAACATGGGATCAATAGGGTAGCACTGAAAAGAATATCACAGCTACTTCCATGGTTTCCTGCACCCATCATTTTTTTGTCCTTGCAGATGGTACATTTTACCAGGATTCTTTTTCCTTTTTTAATTAAATACATAATTATTTTTAGCATTTGTGGAAAATCCCAGATTAACAGAATGTAACTGTCAGTAGCTATCCACCAAACAGCACAAGCAATAGTGCTGAAAACTTCGCCACGCTGCCCCACTAATTTGTCTTCCCCTTGACCTGGAGAGACCCTTTCTGGGGGTGAAAAAGTAGTTCTTTTTCAAGTGATTGCGTATGTCAATTCCAATTAAGTGTGCGCCTGGTGCGTGCATGGCAACCGGAAGGTTTTTCCCCTAACAGTACCCATCGGGTCAGTTCAGGAGTCCCCTGGAGTCGTGCCTCCATGGTGCCAAATATAGGGCCCTGCTGACCTGCTGCCACCTCAGTTCCTTCTTACCGCGTGTGATGGTTAGCTGGAACGCTTGTTCTCTCTTGCTTCGGCAAGCATCTCTTTCTTTCCAGTCTTCAGACTTTTCCTGTAAATAGTTAGATAATAGTTAGTAGTTAGTGTATAGTTTTCTATAAGATGTTGTTTGGGGGTGCCCCCCGCATCTTCTCTCCCCCTCCCCCCGTACTGGGGCATGCCTCAGTCCCCGGGGTTTAAACCCTGCGCAGCGTGTGGCAAACCTATGCCCAGGAGTGACCCCCAGACTTCTTGCCTAAAGTGCCTGGGGAATAAAGTCCCAAAAGGAATGTTGCAAAATCTGCAGGGGATTTCGCCCCAGAACCCAAAAGGAGAGGGATCAGTGACTGAAGATTCTCCTTATGGAGGCTGCCATCCCCACTTGGACCCAAGGTCAGCCAAGACGCCGCCGAGCACCTTGGCATCGGTGCATAGTGCCCATTCATCGCAAAAGGTTTCGACACCGAGGAAGGACTCAGAGACCCTTGGCACCGACAGAGTTCTCTGTGCAGGGTAGTGGGCGGCACCGTTCCCAGTCTCCGGTACCCCACAAAAAGAAGAGACCTGACAGAGGGCATTCGTCCACGCCCAGAGCGGCACGGAAGGAAGCTGGCGCAGTGAGACCCGCGTTGGGTCACGTAAGTGCGGCACCGCCTAGTCAGGCTCCGTTGACTCCCGTTTCACAAAGGGACCAGTCGAATCTGGGCCCCCGAGACTCCCCTCTCCAGGAAGTTCGTGAGCAAGCGCTGGAGTTACCATCCATGCCAGACACTTTTGAGGTGGCCAGAGAGCTCACTACCTTCTTCACCTAGGTGAGACAGGGCACCGAGCTTCAGCGGCACCCGTGAGACTTTTGGTGCCATCCCGGGGCAAGCCAGCCATGGTACCGTGCCGATTGCCATTCCCTCAGCACCGATTCTTTCTGCTAGTGGACAGGTAGAGGAGCTGCATTGGTCCTCAAGTTCCCGGCACTGCTCCCCAGCACCAGTGGGCACTGCTCTCCCGTGGTCCTCCTTCAGCGAGTCCTCTGAGTCAGAGGTGGAGTCCTGCAGATCTAAGCGAAGCCAACACGGATCGTGTCGACGCTTGACGTCAGACAAGGAAACGCAGCAATTCCACCAGGCACTGTGGCCTGGGCAAAGGCAGGCTCCGACCCAGTCGCCTTTCTGGACCCCCTGTGTATTCCACCAAAGCCAGGGTCCTATTCCAGGAGGTCTGCGTTGGTGGCCTCAGTATCTCGCGTGCCTCCCACACCTCCCTCGGTGCAGGACCAGCCGCCTCACGCTGCATCAGTCACAGTGCTGGAAGACCCGGCACCATGTGACCCCCTCGGTGCTGAGGGCAGAGAGCAAGACCCAGTCCTAGCTAGGGCCTCGTCCTCGTTCTCACCAGAAGAGGCGGTGGCGGGAACTTCTATGATAATAGGGTACTCCAGCAGCTACTGAGCAGAGTGGCCCAGAACCTGGGGATCCAGGTTGAGGAGGTCGCCAAGACATCGGACCTATGGTGGATATCTTAGCCCCCTCTGGTCCCTCTCGGATTGCCCTGCCACTCATAAAGACTATTCAAGAGACCACTAAGATGCTGTGGCAGACCCCCGCCTCCTTACCACTGACGGCAAAGAAGACCAAACGGAAGTGTTTCATTCCCTTTAAGGGGTTTGAACATTTTTACACCCACCCCCTGCTGGACTCCCTAGCTGTAGTCTCTGGCGCTCCCGCTTATTTGCCGCCACATCAGGGCCCATCCCAAAAAAAACGGGAGGCAAAGAAGCTGGACCTCTTTGAGAGGAAAATTTACTCCACCGGGGGTCTCCAGCTCCGAATCTCAAATCACCAGGTGGTCCTAAGCAGATATAATTTTAACTCCTGCAGGGCTATGGCAAAATTTATAGAGCTTCTTCCAGAAGACTCTAGGGTAGAGTTCTTCTCATTGGTAGAGGAGGGCAAGCTGGTGGCCAGGGCGTTGCTCCTGAATGTGGCTGATTGGGGGTGGCCATGAGGAGGGACTCCTGGTTGCAGGCTTCAGGGCTCCCATATGAGGTCCAACATACCATCCAGGACCTCCCATTTGAGGGCTCGACCCTCTTCTCGGAGAAGACAGACTTGAGGCTTCATAGTCTCAAGGACTCAAGAGCCCCCCTCAAGTCCCTTGGCCTGCACACTTCGGCTACATCGCACAGGCACTTAAAGCCACAATCCCTGTCTCGATTCTATCACCTGCAGAACAGGCAGGACTTTTCTAGGAGGCATAGCAGAAATAATAGAAGGAGGCCTCCCCCTTCGTTGGCTCTGGGCAGGTGAAACAGTCCTCAGGCAAAAAGCAGAACTTTTGAAGGTGTGCCCAGGGGCGACATACCAGTCCAAACTGTGGATTCATCCATCCTATCCCATTTCTACCCTGCATGGGCCCGAATTACATCAGATAGCTGGGTGCTCTGCATGGTAGAAAGGGGATCCTCCCTCCCTGCAACCCCCCTTCTCCGTCCCTCTTCAGGGACCCCCTCACAAAAGACTTCTCATGCAGTAGATGCACACGCTCCTAACTGTGGGGGTGGTGGAAGAGGTACCTCAGGAGCTGAAGGGCAGGGATTTTTTCTTTTTCTTTTTGTTTCCCCCAGTATTTCCTAATACTGAAAGCCAAAGATGGCTTCAGGCCCATCCTGGACCTGCTATACCTCAACAAGTTCATAAAGAAGTTGAAGTTCCGTATGGTCTCTCTGGCCTCCATTATCCCTTCCCGGGATCCGGGGGACTGGTATGCTGCCCTCGACTTGAAGGACGTTTATTTTCATATTTAAATAACACCGTCCCATAGAAGGTACCTCAGGTTCATGGTGAATCACAGTCACAATCAGTTCACAGTCCTTCCTTTTGGCCTGTTAGTGGCACCTTGAGTGTTTACCAAGCGCATCACAGTCGTAGCTGCGTTCTTATGCAAGTGACAGGTGCAGGTGTTCCCATACCTCGACGACTGGCTGATCAAAGGTCGCTCCAAAGCACAAGTGGAGGCGCATGTGAGCCTCATAAGAGCAACCTGGGCCTTTTATTGAATGTACAGAAGTCAGCCCTATCCCCGTTCAGCAGATAGAGTTCATGGGGCAGTGTTGGACTCAACGTAGGCAAGGGTGTGCCTCCCAGAGTCACGTTTCCAGACCCTGTGCGATGACATACTAGGTCTCAGGCAGTTCCCTACCACCTCAGCAAGGAATTGCCTAAAGCAATTTGGCCACATGGCCACCTGTACCTTTGTAGTACAGCACGCCAGACTGAGACTTCGGCCTCTTCAGGCATGGCTAGCCGCGGTGTACTAACCAATTCGGGACTGTCTAGACAAGATTGTCACTCTCCCCTGGCTGGTTCTCGAGTCTCTCCTGTGGTGGCTCGATCCACAAGTGATGTGTGTTGGTGTTCCCTTCTCCAGGCCCCAGCCATCCCTTTTGCTGGTGACGGACGCGTCAGAGAGGGGTTGGGGAGCGCCTGAGAGACCTCAGGGCCTCTAGTCCCAGTTGGATCTCTTACTTCATATCATGCGTCTGACGAAGTGGGCATTCACCCACGAAAGCTTATGCTCCAATACATCTGTTAGTCTTTAAGTTTCCACAGGACTCTTTGTTGCTTTTTACAGATCCAGACTAACACGGCTACCCATCAGTGTCAGAGAGCTGAAGGCAGTCTGTTTGGCATGCCAGACGTTCCAAGTTCGCTTGGAGGCGAGATGTGTATCTGTCATGCAGACCATACAATAGCGATGTTTTATATAAACAGACAGGGGGAGCACGCTCCTCTCCCCTGTGCCAGCAAGCCCTAAAACTGTGGAACTTTAGCATAGCTCACTCAATACACCTGGAGGCGTCTTATCTCCCCAGAGTTCAGAACGAGTTGGCAGACTATCTCAGCAGGTCCTTTCACAGCCACAAATGGTCCATCCACCCATATGTCGCGAATACCATCTTCCAACGGTGGGGATTTCCCCAGATAGACTTGTTCGCTATGCGACACAACAGTTCTGCTTCTTCCTGAATCACAGCCCAGGTTCCATCATGGACATGTTCCTCCTTCCCTGGAGGGAACACCTCCTGTACTCTCGTTCACAAGGTACTGCTCAAGGTTCGAAGGGACGAAGCCTCGGTGATATTGATAGCTCCAGCCTGGTCCCGTCAGCACTGGTACATGTCTCTCCTGGAAATGTCCGTGGAAAACCCGATCACCTTACCGCTGCTCCCAGACTTGATTACTCAGGATCACAGCCACCTCCAGCACCCAAACGTCTAATCTCTTCACCTCACAACATGAAAGCTCGATAGCTAAACCCAATGGAGCTGGCTTGTTTGGGTCCAGTCAGGGAAGTCCTCCTTGGCAGTAGGAAACTGTCCACTAGGGCTACCTACCTAGCCAAATGGAAAAGATTCACAATTTGGTCTTCGCAATATCTCCCGTCTCCAATGCTCTCGTCAATATTATTAAGAAGATCCCCTCAGTTCTTTTTGAAGCTTCATCTTACCCATAAGTGTAGGCTGCCATGTCCACTCCGAGCCTAGACATTTGGTGCCTAGGCTTATAGACGGCTGAATACCTGAATCTAATGTTGGAAAATGTAGTTGTCCTAATCCAGAGTGATAAGAGGGAAAATATGTGTATTTTTTTCTCTCTTAGACTACAGGAGTAGTTACGTACAATCTTTTGGAGAAAAAGGCTGTAATAGAAGAATACCTCATAGCCTAGGATTTTAGTTACAGAAATAAGTGTGCGTTTGTTAAAAGAAAACTTCACCAAATTCTCTTTTCACAGTTGGCAGTAGTCCCACTAGGTCAGGAATGAGGCACGCTGGCAGGGCGGCATGGGAAAGTCTGCACAGCTGCTGCCTAGGCTGTACCTGATCCGTGGATAAAGGACCTCAGTCTTCAGTGCAGCTAATGCAACATCTTTCAGCAGCACTAAATTCACACTAAAAAAGATCAACTAAATGTTGGCATGTGTCGTTATGTTAATGTTCTCTTGTGAGGGGGGGTTGCCCTACCCAGATTGTGAAAGGCCAATTATCTAGCCTGGGTGCACTTGGTGGGTGGGCCAGGCCTAATTAGAAATAAAGCGCAGCTGGGGGATTGCTGGGGGAGCCCATTTGCGGAGAGAAGACATGGAGGAAAGGAGGTGGGAAGTGCCTGAGAGGGAGAAAGGGAAAAAGACCAGATAGGTTTCTCCAAAGATGAGCTGGAAGCCTGACTCAGACAGAGCCCTAACAAGCTTTATCCTGAGTAGGGGAGGAGTGTGCCCAGCCCCTGGATTGGGGGATTGATCGAACTAGGGAGCAAAAACAGGTACTATTGTGCTGAGGTGACTGCCCGCAGAGCCCAGCAGGATGAAGGTTTGGTTTGAATACATTTTTATTGGACTTTGATAAAGGTGTCTGTGGCCCCAAAAGGGACTGGGTCTGGCTGGAAGGCCGGGACACCCCTATGGCCAGAGTAGGCCAAAAGAAGGGGGGCGAGTGGGGTGGAACTGAGGCATAAGTTGCTGCAGCCAGTGAGGAGTGGGTGTGCTGGGGCGGCAGCTTTGCCACACCTCTCTATTCCATTGATAACAGAAGTATAAGGTTAATGGGCATTTATCTTTTGTTGAATGCTAAAACCTGTGTTACTTTTGAAAGCCAGCCCTTTGGAGTGAGGAACAGTAACCCATCATGAATGGCAGCCATTGGTTCTACAGCTAATGATAGTGACATAAGTAGAACCTTTCCTTTGCTTGGCAAGGTCTGTTGTATGGTTTGAAATTTCTTACTTTTTGTACTGTAGCTTGGAGAAATTACTCTTTTCCTTTCACTGTGCAGCCTTTTCAGAAAAGACTGGGATTCCCCTGAAGTTGAAGGAAGCTACAAAAGTGGATGGGCTTATTTTCTGTGAAAACTGTTATCACGATGGTACCACAGAACAGTTTGTTCCTGAAGGGAAATTTTGCAGCCAGAAATGTGCACATCACATCAAAAACAAGTAGGTGCTATTATAAAGCATACACTCAAGGAATATGACATAAACGCAGCATGACGAGAGAGAGTATTGGGATAAAACAGTAGTGGGGTCAGGTGGGGTGAGAATGAGGCAACCTAATCTCTGAATTTTCTGACTTTAATTCTCAATTATTCATATCTACTTATATTTTTGTCCCAAATATCTATAGAATATGAGAGCTTGAATCTTGTGTAATGCAAGTGTTGAAGACTTCGTTAGTTGCACAGAAAATATTGTCTTTTACTGTTGAACACAAACAGTGAAGAACTCCTCTCTAGTCTGGATGACTAGAGTATCAGTGTCAGACTCGCAGAATGTTTCATAATCACTAGAATTAGGATGCTCAGCGATTAGGTGGTTGGTGTGGTTAGTTAATTATATTTAAGTGCAAAAGCTATATTACATATGACAAACTCCAACCTGTGACAGTTCCTCAGTTCTTTCCATTTCAGCGGTGCACTAATGCAGCTCATCACATCACAAAAGAAGATTTCTGATTACATGCTCATTGTGAATTGTACATTTCACTAGGGCAATTTGACATCTATGTTCTAAAGCATTTTTCCTCATTTTTAAGTAATTGCTTCAAAGCTGTCTGTTTTTGGTTGCTTGACTGACAATTTATGCCGTTACATATCAGCTTATTCCAATTGTATTTGTCAGTCATAATAATTACTAGTTCTTTCTTTTCTTTAAACTGCCCTGCAGTCTTAAGTATTTCAAAAGAATTGCTTCTTTATGAGTTTTGATGCCAGGCGGGAAAGACAAATTGTTTTAAACATGCAGAATCTGTTCAGTATAGGCTGACAACTTTCCTTTTGCAATTACTGTTGTATGTCTTCTGTGTTAACTTTTTTGACAGCTGTCATTTTCAGTAGTAGCTCTAAGAATATATTTTGAATGATACCTAGGGACCTACAAACACTTGGCTTTTCTTATCATTCCCTATCATTCAGGGCCTTTTCCTAATTCTTCCACTTAAGTTCATGGAAGCAAGAGTTGAATTGTTGTAGGTTCTTATGTCACCATGTTTTTTCTCATGACAGAGAACCAAAGGAGGATAAAGATGGTGTGGAATGCAATGAGGAAGATGATTCTAAAGGGACTAGGAAAAGAAAAACAAAATTACCTCTGAAAGAAGAGTGCAAAGAAGATGGAGAAGACAAAAAAGAGAAGGATGAAACTGTTAGTATGCTTCATAAACCCAATCCCGCAGTTAGCTTCAGCAGGAGTTTTTCCTTACATAGGGGAGCATTTAGCCTAATTTGGTTAACCAGTGTGCATTTTTATAGCATCATAGTGGGACTTGCAACATCTCAGCTGCGCACCTGTTTCTGATGTTTCAATTTTTATGTTCTTTCTAGAGTGCAGTGCACTCTGGGGTGCATAGCTCCAACACAGCCAAAATTTCAGTTGAATAATAGATTCCTCCGTTATATATTTAACTATGCATAATTAGCATTTGAGCTATCACTTTTCTGTTTTCCCTCTTCCCCCCCCCCCCTTTTTTTTTTTTTTTTTTTTTTTGAAAGAAACAAAACAAGGAAATTAAATGAATGGAAGGTGCTTAAGATAGTGTTGTTGGAACATTAAGCACAGAAAAATAAGGAAATTAGAATATACAGTTTCTAAAACAATCATTACTTGCATTGCACATAAACTGATGCATGGAAATTAATAGCTTGTTTGCAAGAGAATCATATTACAATTATGGGAAACATAACTTTGATTTTCTTGATTTTTATTAAATGCAAAAACTATGCAAGAATATTGCTCTGATGTCATTTAACAGGATTTTCTTTGATCCAGTTGTGGCTAGTTTTTATTTTCATCATTATATGAGTAGGGGAAGGTGAATCTCAAACACTTTTGGTTCTTTCTTTGAGTACTGGCTTATGGCTAGCAATGAGCTTGCACCTCCATAGAAAATTATGCAGATATTAAAGTCTAGTAGCAACTCCTGGGTGAAAAAGATTAGAAATTTGGCCAAAATCATCCATGGTGTAATACATCAGGGATGAATTTGGCTCATTGTGTTCAGGAAATGATCCAGATAATTTAAAAAAAAAAATTCTGCAGAAAGCCAGTTTGTGAAATTGTATTTAGTGTAGATAAAGAAATAACCAGCATGTTAATTTACAGAGTTCCCTGACCTAGTCTCTCTATTTTGATCTCTTCAAATTGAACGTATTTTTGCTTAAAGCCATAGCAGTTTTTCACATTTCTTTGATTGCCTTGTCACTTTTTTAATTCGCATCATGTCACTATCTTCTTGGTAGTCTCATTGTCTTTGACCTATTTTAGCTATGCTTTAATACTGCCTTTGGTTTCTAGATACTCGACCTGCATTGTTGTGGTGCAGTTCTTACTATGCTCTGTTGCTGATGTTTCCAGGCATGAGTAAAATAACTCCCACAGCTTTCTGGCCTTCAGGAGAGCACATGGGTCTCTGCTAGGGTTATGCCTGCTTGCTCTGTAATAGAAATTTATCAGGTTCTGGTTTATAGTGACAGTTGTTACTTATAATTATTTGCTGACATTTAGGAGAAACATTTCTTCTATGCTTGACATATCTTTTCTTGATACCAGCACAATTATTTATTTTTGATACAGAAGAAGCAGAATGTAAAAGGCGTGTGTGTGTGTGTGGGGGGTGATTTTTGCCTTTGTCCAGGGTACCACATGTGCTGTAGCTGATTATAAACCTCCAGCTAGCTGCCTCTTTACATGTGTATTTTCTGAAGTCCGTTGGATGTACATGCCAGAAACTGTCACTGGTCTAACCTTATGCATTATGAAACATTGTTTGGAGCATTTATTGTCGTAGTAAAAATGAAAATTATATAAAATGTAATATAAAGTAGTAGAACAGCCGTCATAAGCATAGTATGTCATATGGCCTACTATTTGATGCTGTCTTATTTATGTTAATATATGTTATGATTTGGAGGTAAATTTCTTCTTACTTACAACCATTCTGCTAACGACAATCAAGAAAATCTTTATACCTTGCAATAGCAGAGGGAGAGACTTGGAGTTATGGAATAGTCAAAGGCAGAAACTGCTTGGATTATGGGAGGGAAATATGCAATTGTCCATATGACATTCTTATGGGAAAAACTTAGGAGGCGGCTTCATTGCCTTCCTACTGCAGCAATCTCTCAAATGAATCCATGAACTACGTGGGGCATTAGCAAAACTATTGATGCACAAATAATAAGTAAAATGGAGCTGTGTCAGTTTACATTTCATAAGGAACTTGGGGGGGAAAAAGTAGTTTGACATATGGACAAGGCTAAAATTGTTAGAGGAAAAACATTTATTTATTTATTTATTTATTTTATTTTATTTTATTTATTTATTTTGGAAGAGGTGAGAACAGTGGAGAATGCCAGCCAGCTCCAGCTCAATCAGCCTCTGAAGAGTCTGTGATGTGGAATCTCCACAGCTCAGACAATGATAACTGATTTTAAAGAGTTTGAGTTCCAGAGAGTGAAGGTCCTTTGAATTGTCCATAGCTCTGGAGTGTTTGCTGGGGCTAGTCCTTTATTTTATTTTTTTATTTATCATTAGAAATGTACAGCTTGAAGTTTGATATTATAGAGCAACAACAATAACTGTTTTAAAAAACGTAAGAACCATGGATATGTTCTTTTAGCTTGAATTGGCTACAAAACGAATAACATTATTAAATTCCTAAATTTTGTAATCTAGGAGGAGAAGCATGAAGGGAGGATACTGAGAGTCTCTCAGAGAGCCAGAAGAAAAAGAAAAGGTGATATGGCCATTTTAAAGCAACGTAAGTTGAAATATGGGGGGGGGGGGGGAAGGTTCAGAAGCGTCATTTGTTTATGTATGCAGCAAGGGGAGATCATGTACTATCTATGGAGAACTACGATTTTTATAGCACTGGATTTATAGTCTCTAATTCTACCAATTAAATTCTTTATAACAATTATGATATTTTTTGGTGGATTAAAGGTAATCTTGAGGAAAGTAGCCAACACTTGGAGCCTGATTCTCTTCTACACTAAGGGCATGTCTACACTGCAATGTAAGCCCAGGTTTAGTGGGACTTGAGCCAGCTGACCCATGTTAGGGCACCCTGGGCTTGAACGTCTGTGTTGTATTTTAACCCTATGTTTCTAACCTGTGCTCAAACCTAGGGCTCTGACATCCACACTGCAGTGCACATACTCGATTCAAAGTAACCATGTCGCAGAGTTCCTAGCATCCCCTCCCCTGTGAGAGAGGCCGCCCTAGTCCTAGGACTGTGGTGCACTGTGGGGAAAACTTCACTGCCTGCCCTGGACATTATTAGTAAGCAGCTTGCTTTGAAAAAATCTTGATCAGTTCGCTCTCCATTGCAAACCCAGGGACCTTTCTGTTAGTGTCCTTGCAAATCAGTGATCAGAAGAGAATGGGTTAACGCTGACCTGAGCTGGGTAGATTGCAGATTGGTGGGATAGAGAGGATTAAGGAAGTTGTCCCATGGAATTGTGAGATACGTCTGTTTGACTCCCGGGACCCGAGTCAAGTAGAGCTGTGTCTACGCTGCAAAGCAATAGGGTCTCGGCTTAACTCGAGCTCAGACCCTCCAACCCTGCAGGGTCCTGGGACCCTGGGTCCAAGCCCTTGGCTAGTGCAATTGCAGCATAGATGCAAGGGAAGCTAGGCTTGAGCCTGAGCTCAGGCGCGGGCTTATGTTGCCATGTAGACATAACCTAAGACCTCTTTACATGACTTTGGCAATGTGAAGGTGCTTGTAGTAGGCATCAATGTAATGCATTTTAAGGCTCCTTCGTGCCGCCTAAGTGGTGTAAAGGGGCCTTAGTGTAAATGAGAAGCAGACCTGTTGATTTGCTGGATAAATAGGATTGCCCCTTTCACTTTTACAGCCATTCAAGGATGTGCATTTAGCAGAAGTAACCGTTTACTTTTGTGTCTTCTGGGAGTAATTTCATAACTACAATATGTGTAGGCTTGGCAGAATTTGATTTTTATTTTTTATAATTTTGATGGATAATTATTTGTAAGCATTTTTTTTCTATTTTTATTTAGTTAAATTTTCACAATTGTGAAAAATTATGGGGGGATCAGATAACAATGCAGTCAGACAATTATTTAATGACAGTAGACAGTGAGATTTAAAAAGTTATAAACGTATAACCATTAAAACACAGGTTTCAGAGTAGCAGCCGTGTTAGTCTGTATCCGCAAAAAGAACAGGAGTACTTGTGGCACCTTAGAGACTAACAAATTTATTTGAGCATAAGCTTTCATGGGCTACAAAACACAAATTGTCAACATCATATGTCAAAATATGCAAAGTAAATATCCTTAAATCAAACTAATAAGTTCTCAGACAGCATTTTTCTTATTTTGCCTATCTACAAATTTCGATTTTCAGTTGAAATACCTTTTTTTGTTGTGTAGGTATACAGATAAATTGATGTCTACTGACATTTACTGATAAAAATCTAATCCTTCCAAGTCTAAGGGTATGTCTACACTACGAGAGTAGTTCGATTTTAGTTAAATCGAATATGTGGAATCGATATTACAAAGTCGAACGTGTGTGTCCACACTAAGGACAGTAATTCGACTTTGTGAGTCCACACTAACGGGGCAAGCGTCGACATTGGAAGCGGTGCACTGTGGGCAGCTATCCCACAGTTCCCGCAGTCCCCGCTACCCATTGGAATTCTGGGTCGAGCCGCCATTGCCTTCTGGGTAAAAAAATTTGTCGAGGGTGCTTCTGGGTAACTGTCCTCATCCG
This sequence comes from Emys orbicularis, assembly GCF_028017835.1. Classification (NCBI taxonomy): domain Eukaryota; kingdom Metazoa; phylum Chordata; order Testudines; family Emydidae; genus Emys; species Emys orbicularis. The sequence continues at coordinate 101,669,909 of NC_088685.1, forward strand.
TCCGTCACTACCGCCCTCCCTCCCTCCCTGAAAGCGCCGGCGGGAAATCAGTTCGCGCACTTTTCTGTTCAGTGACAGCGCGGACGCCACAGCACTGCGAGCATGGATCCCGCTGCGACCATCGCTGCAGTTGTGGCCGTTGTCAACGCATCGCAGCTCATCATCGACCTTTCCCAGAGGCAGATAGAGAGAAATGAGGCGAGGAGGCTACGGCAGCGGGGTGAGGACCTGAACTCCGAGAGTAGCACACGCCTGTCTGAAACCACGACACCCAGTGCCGAGGACATCACGGTGGCAATGGGTCTTGTGGATACTGTGGAACGGCGATTCTGGGCCCGTGAAACAAGCACGGACTGGTGGGACCGCATAGTGCTTCAGGTCTGGGATGAATCCCAGTGGCTGCGAAACTTTCGCATGCGGAAGGGGACTTTCCTCGAACTTTGTGAGTTGCTGTCCCCTGCCCTGAAGCGCAAGGACACCCGGATGCGAGCAGCCCTGACTGTCCAGAAGCGAGTGGCCATAGCCCTCTGGAAGCTTGCAACGCCGGACAGCTACCGGTCAGTCGCGAACCAGTTTGGCGTGGGCAAATCTACCGTGGGGGTTGTTGTCATGCAAGTAGCCAAGGCAATCGTGAAGGTACTGCTGTCAAAGGTAGTGACCCTGGGAAACGCGCAGGCCATCATAGATGGCTTCGCCGCGATGGGATTCCCAAACTGCGGTGGGGCTATAGATGAGACTCACATCCCTATCCTGGGACCGGACCACCAGGCCAGCCAGTACATCAACCGAAAGGGCTACTTTTCAATGGTGCTGCAAGCACTGGTGGACCATAAGGGACGTTTTACTAACATCAACGTTGGATGGCCGGGCAAGGTTCATGACGCTCGCGTGTTCAGGAACTCTGGTCTGTTTAGACGGCTGCAGGAAGGTATTTACTTCCCGGACCACAAAATAACTCTTGGGGATGTGGAGATGCCTACAGTGATCCTCGGGGACCCAGCATACCCGCTAATGCCCTGGCTCATGAAGCCCTATACTGGCGCCCTGGACACAGAAAAAGAACTGTTCAGCTACCGGCTGAGCAAGTGCAGAATGGTGGTGGAGTGTGCTTTTGGCCGTCTCAAGGGGAGATGGAGAAGCTTACTGACTCGCTGTGATCTCAGCGAAACCAATATCCCCATTGTTATTGCAGCTTGCTGTGTGCTCCACAATCTCTGTGAGAGCAAGGGGGAGACCTTTATGGCGGGGTGGGAGGTTGAGGCAAATCGCCTGGCTGCTGATTACTCCCAGCCAGACAGCCGGGAGATTAGAAGAGCCCAGCGGGACGCACTGTGCATCCGGGAGGCTTTGAAAGACAGTTTCCAGACTGAGCAGGGTCACCAGTGAATTTTAAGTTTGTGGACACAGAAGCTGAACTTGCCACCGTTTCTTTACCCAGTTACCGTTGACTATCCTCTCCAGTTACATACCCCCTTCCCAAAAAATAAAATCTGTTCTGTTTTGTTAATGAACACCGTTGTCTTTATTACTGTTTTCGCGGGAATGTTTTAAACCTGGGACGCAGACTGTGGCGGGGTGCGGGTTTAGTGTTGTGATGCAAATGATGCTTCTAAACTCCAGGAATGACAGGTTCCGCAGTGGTGGACTGGTTGTTTCAACAGAGCCTGCCAGCCCTCCTGGGCGGGACAGCGTGTATGTGTCGGCTATGTGACTGTCTGGCAGGGGGAGGAGGGTTACAGCTCCCCTGCTGCGCGGCTCTGTGATGCATTAGATCTGTAACTGCCCTCCCCCGCCACAAAGTCACAGAGCAACCCCCCCCCCCCCCCCCCCAGAACATGAAAACCACCTCCCAGATTGACCAGGGTCACTAGTCACTGCACTGGGTATGTGTCCTGATGCTGGACCTGACTCCGCCTCTGTACCCTGGTAAAGGTGACTGTCCTGTCCAATTACCAAGCCCCTTCCCCTCCTTCAGACAGACTGTCCTCCAAAAGAAAATCATGGAAACAGTAATTAACAGAAACGAATATTTTATTATGAACCACACAGGAAACGTGGGGGTTGAAACTTGCACGGGGGCTTCTGTGAGGTGTGTAGGAAAGGACTTTTAAAATTTTGGGGAATGAGAGCCTTCTAGTGCTAGAGCAGTCTGCAGGGGTTGACTGAAAGTTTTAACGGCCCTTGCCGCCCCTCCTTCTTTGTACTTTGGGTGAGGGGGGTGTGGGATTTGGTGGTGGGGGAGGGCGGTTAGAGATAGACTGCAGCGGGGCTCTGTCCTCCTGCCTCCGGTCTTGCAGAACATCCACAAGGCGCCGGAGCGTGTCCGTTTGCTCCCTCATTAGTCCAAGCAGCTTTTCAGTAGCCTGCTGGTCCTCCTGACGCCACCTCTCCTCCCGTTCCATGACTGCTCGGTGCATTTGTGACAAGTTCTCCCTCCACTGTGTCTGCTGGGCTGCCTGGGCTCGGGAGCAGCTCATTAGTTCTGAGAACATGTCCTCCCGCGTCTTCTTCTTCCTCCTCCTAATCTGCGCTAGCCTCTGGGAGTGTGCTGACAGGCTGGGTTGGGAGACAGTCGCAGATGTGTCTGTGTGAATGGGAAAAATGGAGTGAATTCCTGAGACAGATAAATGAAGTTGTGTACAAAGAACCTAGTCTTTCTCTGTGAACAAGACCATGCACTGCACCTCTCACATGCGCACTCAGGACAAGGTCGAATTTCCGGCCCTCGCCTTCAGTGCCTGGGGTCTTGCAGTGGTCTTGCAGTTATCTGAGAAGCGTGGCAGGACACCTGAACTTCTGTAGCGTGCAATCATGGTAACGTAGACTTCTGGCTGCTTAACACTGTACTAGTAGCACTGGCCTCCTTTCACATTGAAAGCAATGCCAGTCTCTGCTGCCAGCAATCAGGACAGCATGAACTATGCCCCTGTCCCACCCCCTCGCGGCTGTCCCAGGGAAAGATCCCTGTATGCTGCCCCTCTCCCTCCACCGCGTGGCTGTAAAGCAGTCTCAATACTAACATTCCCCTCCCTAATTCAAAGCAGGGCGTCATGAGCGACATCACCCTGCTGAGGATCTCGGAGTCCCAGAGGGAAAGGATGCTTCGAGAAAGCCTTCAGAAACCAGGGCCGTTTGCCGCCATGCTCTGCAGGGCAATGATACCAGAGTACCTGATGGTGTCGTGGCGCGGTAACGTGTCCTACCACGGAGGGCCCAATAAGATCGCCCTACCCAGGAACCTGATGAACAGGCTGGAAATGTACCTTCATGAGACCTACGAGGAGTTCTCCTATGAGGATTTCGCCTCTATCCCCGGCCATATTGACCGGATTTTCGCGTAGGTGCACTGGGACTAAAGAGTGGAGCGTCTTGGGCAGCATAATCATGACTTACCGGACATTGTAAAAAATTTTTTAAATACTTGGGACTAAATTGTGAAGAGCCTAAGGCAGACAAATCATGAAAAACCCTTTGTTACTATTGTAAATATTCCACTTTTTTTGCAGATAATTGTTTACATGTTTAAGCACTTTAGGAAAAAGCCATTGTTAATATTATAAATATTTCAGTTCTTGTAAAAATAAATGTTTAGATATTTGAAGCACTTACTGCTTGATCCTTCCCCTGATTCTGTCTCCGGGGTAAGGGATGGGGACGGTTGGTAGGGGATCTCGGTAAGGGTGATGAAGAGCTCCTGGCTGTCGGGGAAATCAGCGGTGCCAGCGCTGTCGACTGCCTCGTCCTCCTCATCTCCTTCTTCATCTTCCCCGTCCGCTAACATGTCCGACGAGGAACCTGCCGCGGACAATATCCCATCCTCAGAGTCCACGGTCAGTGGTGGGGTAGTGGTGGCGGACGCACCTAGGATGGAATGCAGTGCCTCGTAGAAACGGGATGTGTGGGGCTGGGATCCGGAGCGTCCGTTTGCCTCTTTGGTTTTTTGGTAGCCTTGTCTCAGCTCCTTGATTTTCACGCGGCACTGCGTTGCATCCCGGCTGTATCCTCTCTCTGCCATGGCTTTAGAGATCTTCTCGTAGATCTTTGCATTCCGTCTTTTGGAGCGCAGCTCTGAAAGCACGGACTCATCGCCCCACACAGCGATGAGATCCAAGACTTCCCGATCAGTCCATGCTGGGGCCCTCCTTCTATTAGATTGCACGGCCATCTCTGCTGGAGAGCTCTGCATCGTTGCCAGTGCTGCTGAGCTCGCCACGCTGTCCAAACAGGGAATGAGATTCAAACTGCCCAGACAGGAAAAGGAATTCAAATTTTCCCGGGGCTTTTCCTGTGTGGCTGATCAGAGCATCCGAGCTCGGACTGCTGTCCAGAGCGTCAACAGAGTGGTGCACTGTGGGATAGCTCCCGGAGCTATTACCGTTGATTTCCATCCACACCTAGCCTAATTCGATATGGCCATTTCGAATTTAGCGCTACTCCTCTCGTTGGGGAGGAGTACAGAAGTCGAATTTAAGAGAGCTCTATGTCGAACTAAATAGCTTCGTGGTGTGGACGGGTGCAGGGTTAATTCGATGTAACGGCGCTAAATTCGACATAAAAGCCTAGTGTAGACCAGGCCTAAGTATGTGCACGAAATTTAGATGCATTTATGGAAATGTTTAGAAATAATTGCTACAATCAGTCCAAAGGGTCGTATTCCACTCAAAGCAGCACAATAAAATATTTTTAAATGAGTGCAGTCATTTCAGTCCATTAATATGGTAGATATTTTTAGGAAAATCAGCAGAATCAGCAGTTGCTGTATATCAGTGATGCACCACCAGAAACCTGCAAAAGGCCCTTCAAGGTAGTTCTTGTGATAGACTGTGAGCCCATACTGAATGAGCCTCCATTAGCAGCAGCTGCCTGGCCACTAACAAAGAGAGAGCCTAAAGTAGCTCAGCTACCCACCAGGGAGCTGAGCCATGCAAACGAACTAAAGCACCTGGAGTGCAGAAGAGCCATCGTTGACACAACTGTAATTTACTGATGAAGTTTAAGTGTTGTTTATGCAGACATTCGTTCCAAAGCTGAGACTGTGTGATTGGTATGATAAAGGAACTCTGGTTTTCAAAGGGTTTGCTGATGGAAATGCTACTGTTCACTGGCAGAATGATCTGTGCACATTTCTATAGTTTATTTAATGGATGTGTGGTTTCAGCAAAAGGATTTTGAATAAAGGTTCTGATTTTTAGATTCAGAAGCAAGAATTTTAATCTATGTTATTGTTAGATAACACATCTAGAGATCTAAGTTCAAATATGGCTTAAATCACGAAATGAGCAAATGAACAAAATCGAGTTTATATTAGGTCCAAATAGTTTCTGTACTCCCAACACTTACACATAATTGGGGGTATTACTTGTTTTCTTCAGGAGGAGCCCAGAACAGATGTAGATGATGCAGATCTAAATTATATAAATGTTAAAATAATTAGACTATAATTGATGATACTAATTATTTCTGTTGTGGTAGTGCCCAGTCAGGATCAGGGCAGCATTGTGCTATGCACTGCGCAAACTGTCCCTGTCTCAGTGAGCTTACAATCTAAAATGACAAGCTGTATATGCTGCAGGGGTGAAGAAGGCAAAGGTCAGAAGTGAGGTGCCAATTATATGACAAAGCTTGTGAGGCATCTGTCTTCAAAGTTCCTGGGTTTTGCTATACTGTTAGTTTCTTGCTTCCCCTTCGAGTGATTGCCCACATATATCTTGTCCACTGTTGGTGCACAAGCTCCCAGTGCCCTCAAGCCAGAGACTTTTGGTCATTGGTACCTATTCGGCAGCACTTGCACCCTGAGCATCCTCATGCCTCCAACTGAGGATATAAAGGGCAGGCCCATTCCAGCCCGCTCCCCAGTTCCTTCTTAACCACACATGGCTGTGAGTCAGAGCTTGCAACGACTGCTGTGTTGCTTCATTGTTGTATTCTTGTCAGGGTAAATAGTAGTTAGTCTTGTCTGTAAATAGTACTTAGTAATTAATAAGGCCGTTAGTAGAGTAGTAGTTTTTGAATAGATTTTCTGTAGTAAATTCTGAGAAATTAAATACATGTATGTTACAAAATAGAAATTTGAAACACACATCATTTTTTTTCTTTTGATTTTGCTTTCTTTGAGAAATCAGCAATTCAGTCATTTTGCCAAAATATTTATTTTAACACTGTATGTTTCTTCACAGCTTTATATTCTAAAGGAAAGAAACCATGGTGCTGGGCTTCATATTTGGAGGAAGAAAAGGCTATAGCAGCACCTACTAAGCTTTTTAAAGAGGTATGTTTTCTTCTGAAACCCAAGTTAATCATCCATTAGCATGAAATTTGTAAGGAAGTAAATTTGTAAGGTAGAATAACCAGACTATAAAAAGACTTTTGTAAGTTCTTGGTTTGCTCTAAAGGAAGTCTGTCAATGATTAAAGTAACAGATTTCCATAAATAATCATGAAGAGTGTGTGGATGATAGGCCACCTTTTGCCCAGCTTTTCTCAGTGAATTAATAACTCACAAATCTGACTGTGGTATTATCCTATGAAATCTACACTGAATATGGGATTCAGGCCTTTTCAAATCTCTCTGCTTGTTCCTGCACATTTCCAAGATCTGGACTTTCCTCTCTGTTCACACAGCTAAAGCTCTGATCCAGACCCTCCTTTTCTCATGTCTTGACTTCTGCAGTCTCTTCATTTTGGGCTTTCCAGATGCTGCCTTGTTCTCCTTACATCCATTCACAAGTCTGTTACAAAGATCATCTTCCTGGCTTGTTGCTCTGACTTTGCAACCCCCAGTGACTCCCCCTTTTTCACTGTATCAAACACAACATGGCTTCATCTTGCTGGGTGCCAAAATATCAACTTCTGCTTCTCCTTTGCCAACTATGCTGACCTTTTGTCACCCATCTGTCCAGTTTCCCATCAAACAACTTAGTGCTTTCTCCCATGGCATCCATTTTTGCATGGAAGGAAGTTCCCAATAAAAATCCACAAAGCCAGTACATTGTCCTCCTTCAGATCCCTCTTTAAAACTCACCTCTAGTCGTGGTGCTTGCAAAACACTTGACAATGTCTAGGCAGCTGGTAAACTGTGATTGCGGCTGCTGCTTATTCTAATCATAATTGTCTGACTGTTACCTTGTACTACCCTGTCTGTTTTTTGCATCCACCTTTTGGCATTTTTTCTAAACTTAAACTGTAAGCTGTTTGGGATAGGAAGAGTGTGTGTGTGTGTGAGAGAGAAAAGGGTTGTGCCCCTGCAATATTTTTTTTCCTTTTTCCTTGCATTGGATTAGGGAAAGGCAGAATATCCTACTGTTCTCAGTACTTTAATCAACTTTTCTGTAGATACTTTTTCTAAGCTCTAACTTCAACAAGTAGCGGTTGCTCTGGTAAAATGAAATAACTGACTCTCTTATTTTATACTTCTAACTCTCCTGTATTATGACCCCACTTCAGTTTTTTTCTCTTTTTTTATTCCTTCTCACATCGCATGGGATTGTCAAAACAGTGTCTCTACTGCATGAACCTCTATATTCTTTTCATTCTCTATGCTGGCCTCCTTGTGCCCAAAAAATCTTTAAATGTTGGTGACAAAGGTAATGTAAATATAGTAAGCCCAATGCAATTGTATCTTAGGTGATCTATGATATAATTACAATCATGCACAACATTTTAAACTTTAGCTGTTACTGTGGTGCAACAGGAGCTGACCCGTAGTTAAGGTTGTGAGAGTTTCAATTTGATAGTGGAAAGAATGATGAATATCTTGTGACTTGGAGTTTTAGTAACACAAAAAATGGATTATAATTCTTGGCTAACTCCAGAATTTTTGATGTATTGGCTATACAATTTGAAATTTTGGAAAGTTTATAACAACTATGGAAAAATTGGTGTTTGGTGAATTATTTGGGGAAGGGTGTTTCTCACCTTTCTTCCCCCTTTACAAGAAATCTAAGCCATTCTGGATATGTCTACACTGCAGCTAGGAGCAATCCTCCCAGCCTGGGTAGACAGACTCACACTAGTAGGGGTATTGGGCTGGATGTTGGACTCTGAAGCCTGGTGGGACAGGTGGGCTTCAGAGCCTTAATTTCTGCCTGAGCTGGAACGTCATTTTTAGTGAACTAGCTCGAGCCCTGCTTGTGTGTATCTGTCTACTCAGGCTGGGAGGCTCCCAGCTCCAGTGTGGACTTACACTTTGGGGCCTGTCCTTTGAGCATGTTGTTACCCCTTATATGCTGATTCCTAGAATATCAGTTATACTTCAGGATTGTTTGCTTATTGACAGGTTTCAGAGTAGCAGCCGTGTTAGTCTGTATCCGCAAAAATAACAGGAGTACTTGTGGCACCTTAGAGACTAACAAATTTTTTATTTCATGAAGTTGATGGTCTCTTTGTTAGTCTCTAAGGTGCCACAAGTACTCCTGTTATTTTTGCTTATTGAGTATTTCGTAACTCTTTAGTCATAGTGACTAAATATGTGCGCTAAGATAAACTTACCAAATTTAAATCTGATGATTAAAAAAAAATGCCACTTATACTGCTTTTTGGTACCTCTTGGAAGTAAGTACCCCATCTACATGAAATTTGCACTTTAACGCAAAACCTAAACAGTGACCTCAGTGGTGATTTAAGGCAAAATAACTTCCCAAATGCATGAAATGTATGACAGTCAGATGTACTGTTATGTTGATATAACTAATATAAAAGCGTGTGAGGTTTAGTGTTTCCCCAGCTTCATCAAACTTACGTTGTATGTATTGCTTTTGGGTGTCTGTTAGAGATGGAAGGGAGATCCTTATGGAGCACTGAAGAGTGTTATTGAATACTGTGTTGTAGGCAGTATGAAGGTGGAAAGGAATTCACTAATATTTCCTCCTCTTATTTCCCTACTTTTAAGGTTTTGGGCACATGGGTGTATCGTGCTGCAACGCTGTCATTAAAGCATAGCTTTTATTTGTCAGTACATACAGCATGTAATATTTTCTTAAGATTCAGAAAGAAGAATTAAAAAGAAAAGTGTATGATCTGATCATAGGTTATATCTTTTAATGGAAAAAGCCTGTGTTTACTAGAGGAATGATTTGGGCATTGATTATTAGTTTCTATGACAATTTTTAATGAAGCTTTAATGGTACGTCTTGAGATAAAAAACAGAATGTGGTTAAAGATGAGCTATCAAGCAATAATAAAATGTTTTTGATTGTACACTTTACTGCTTTGTGATTAATTACAGTCATGGTGTATGTCTACGCTGGCACATAAAATGTCATTTCCATCTCAAAGAGATGTACCCACACTAGATAGAGCTAGCGCATTAAAGGTAGAAGTGGAGCTATGGATGTGTGAGTAGTGGGGTGGGCTGGATGCCCCGAGTATGATCCTACCTATGTACTTGGGCAGCTAGCTCATCATGCCGTGGCGGCTGCTCTTCTGTTTGTAGCACACTTGCTTGATCAGAGCTATACTGGAGCTGCAAGGTGTAAATTCCAACTCGAGTAGAAATACCTATATCCTAACCCATTGTAGGAAGGAATATTGTCGGGGCATGACCCTAATTTTAAAAATGTTAAAACCCTTCCCCACTTTTTAAATTTTTTGTTGACCACTGACTGTGTCTCATACAGCACTGAATGCAAAAGAAATACTTTACTTACCTGAGTAGCTTAAAATCTTAATAGTTTACAAAAGGTGGTGTTAGAGTTTCACTCTCTTGCCTTATTTTATTAATATTTTTCTGCTTTTTTTCTTTAATTTAAAGTATTAAGGACTGATGACTTTGACTTCTAACTTTGTCTGGAGCACAGAGAACATGATATAATAGGCAGCCGGTGCCTGACTCCCTAAGATGCCCTTTCTGCCCTCTTCCCTTTATTGAAGGCTGCAGCATAGGCTTCATCCTCATATGATCTCATGTTCTCAGTCCTCTATTGATTGCCAGAATCCTCCTGGAAAAAGAGGCTAGTCAGAGCCCAATATTTTCTGTCTACTGTACACAGCAAAGGGAGTATTACCATGTGAGAGGCCATCTTTATATATGAAGGTTGTTCTGTATTTGCTTTGTGGCTCATCTTTGTGGCCTGAGATGTAGAAACTAAAAGGCATTTCAGAGTATTTTATCTGATCATCCCATGAATGGTGATTGCCAAGAAGGTGTCACTGTACAAAATAAGTAATTAACCTTACAGGACTGTATTTTTAATTAGAAAGTAATTTAAAAAGTTGATGAAACACAGCGTTTTCTACAGTTCTGAGGTGGCTTTCCCGGTAGCTCCTCCTAACAGATTTTTTCTGCATTTTAAAGTCTTTAATGATGGCACTATCAGCCAGTTTTTCCACGGCTTGCTAAGTTCTATTTTCCATTATATGATTTTAAAAGCTTGAAATTTACCCAAATATACTTGAGACTTCATTTTGAGCAGATGCCTGCATAAGGATAAGTAATAACAATCGTGTTTTGCACTACACAAGTGTTTTAACTTTCTTTTGAAGTATTTCTTTTGAAATATTGAAACTGTTTTTGTTCATTCCAGTATCAGTCCTTCCCATATGGCAAAAATGGATTCAAAGTAGGAATGAAACTGGAAGGAGTGGATCCTGAACACCAGTCAATGTACTGCATTCTCACTGTGGCTGAGGTAAGCACCAGGACTGTACCTGAATGAAGTGTGAGGCTGAGAATAGAAGTGTATTAAGAATACAGTAAATACTATACTGGAACTGTGCTCTGTTTAGTGCTGCATTTAGCAGTAATAGTCAGTGACAGATTCTTCAGAGGAAGATGTAAACTATTGTTAGGCATTTAATTGCCTAATGCTATACCATGTGGAATATTTTTTCCTAATGCATAAAATTTTATTAAATTGTACCAGAAATCATATTAAAAACAATATCCAAATATCAAGGAACAATTACACATGTTCATGGATATGAATACATAATATTTTAGTGCTATGGTGATACATAAGTATCTGTATAATTCTGTAATTTTGGAGAAATCTATATTTAAAAGGAAAATATAAAGAACATAAAGATGCATGAAAATTGATAGCCCTTGAATTTTTATTCCAACTACAGATGCTATGCTTATTCATAACATTATCTAATCATTTTTCTATTTTATTGAACCGTATCTTCAAGTTCCACAGACTAATTTTACACTACAGGTTTAATTCTGCCACCTTTACTTACATTGGGTAGTATCTAACTCTGTGAATAGTTCTATGGATTTTAATTGTGTGATTTAAGAGAGACAGAATTATCTCTCTCTCCCTCTCTCTCTTTCTTTCTTTCTTTCTTTCTTTTTTTTAATTCCTTAAGTTAGGGAATGGGGAAACAGGAACACCTGATATTAATTGTCGTGTACTGTCATTATTTTGTACCACTATGATTATATGTCCATAGTCCTAGTTTAGTTTAGTTCTGTTCTTTTTTTATTTTCCCCATTTCTGAGCCCCTCCACAGCTAATCACATCCTCCTTCTGAAAATATCTATTTCTGACATGTCTTTTGCTGTATGTGCTGACGTCAGAGATCAGTATAACCAAGGCCTTAAGTCCTCTGTAGTAAGCTGGACCTAAATTCTGTGGCAAAGTGCCCTGAGTACTGTGAAATTCTAATGTGGCAAACTGAAAATTCTTTCAGTTTGAGTTACATTTAAGTTATGGCAAGTTTGAGTAAATTAAATATGAAAAAGAATAGTGCAATGAGTACATGAATTCCTTTTTGTTGCTTATTTTGATACTAAATTTGATTTATTTTAAGCCACCCCTAAATTCTCAATATGCTTGGTTTGTCTTTTGACAAATAGACTGCCTTGTAGAAGATATCCTGGGGAAGCGGGATGCTTTGACAGCTGGTTATAGGATAGTAGTGGCATTTGGCACCCAGAAAATTGTGGGAGATGGTATGGACATTTAGCACGTAGGAGACTTCAGCAGTGAAGAGGAGCTGCATCTCCTCTTTCCCTCTTAGACACTAAGGTGACTTTTTTTTATTGCGGAATAGGGTCCTTTGGGATCTCCCCTTTCACATTTACACTTCTTCTTACATAATGACCCTCATTATCTCCTTGTTATAATGACCTGTCCTTCAAAAGAGGTTGTCTAGACATCTCTCTCAGGTTTCTATTTTCTTTTAGCACTATGTTAAGTGCCACTCATACTCTGAATGAATAATAATACTATTAGCACTTATACAGGGGTTTTCATCAGAGAGGTGCTCAGATCTGTTGCAGTCTTGCTTTTTGTTCTTCCCTTTATTAAACTGCATTACAGTATTTTTATATTATTGGCATGAACAAAAATTGGTTGAATGCACATTGAATATATTTAGGTACAGAGACTATTATGCTCAAGTGTACTTTTACTAAGTTGTACACTTTGCAAACTGTTTTTAGGTTTTAGGCTACAGGATACGCCTCCATTTTGATGAATACTTGGATTGTTACGACTTCTGGGTGAATGCTGATTCTTCAGACATTCATCCAGCTGGATGGTGTGAGAAAACAGGTCACAAACTTCACCCACCAAAAGGTATTGTCTAACTTTCAATTTAAAGATTTGTTTATCTTTCACACAGTTGCGCCTGCTTTTTTGTTGAAATGACTTGGTTTGTATTCCAAATCACAATACAATAAGGGCAGTCCACCTGTTCATTTCTCTTTTGCTTCCATCTTACGACTGTAGATAATTAGCGTGGTGAGCTGATAGCTGTCATTGTGAAAAGATGGAAGAAAGGTAAATGCAAAGCATTAATGGATCCCGTGGAGCCAGATGAAAGAACAAAGAGACAAAGGGAAGGAGAGACTCTGCTTTTGTGTAAAACTATGAGAGACACTAAAAAGCAAAATGATCAGAATAGTTATTCAAAGGGTACCATCAAGAGAACATGATGGGAGGATGAAGAGACCAAACTAGCCCCAAAATAAAAGCAAAACACACAGGCTGCAATGGAATACTAGCGTCTTTATTGCCTTGTACACTTTAAAGGCCTTGAACTTGTAAGCCCTTTAATAACTTACAATGGGTTGCCCAAAATGAGGGCTGAAGGCCAACTATGTGTCTTTTAAATATGCCCCATGGCTAACCATTATTATTTTGTTATTTATAAATCACCATCAGTGTACATGGAGCTGTACAGACAAATAAAGATAGTGTCCCTGCCCCGAGGAGAGAGTCTGAGACAAAGACAATGAGAGGTGACAGATCTTGGTGAGGAAATAAAGTATAAGGGTATCAGTCTGCAAAATAACAACATGCAGTATTTTATCTGTGATGTGTACTGGTTGAAAATGTGCCTTATTCATTTGCTTATTTATTTTGATTTTAAATATCTAATTATTTTAAAGTGGGAAGTGGAGGCTAGCCATGTATCCTCACAAGGCAGAATGCCTTCAATCACTTCCCTGGTGCAGCTGCACTCCACACTGCCTTCCAACAATGCAACTTCTATGCTTTTTGGTTGTAATGTAGCCCTGAACAGTTAGTTTCAATAAATGACCAATTTTACACAATCTATTTATAATATTTCCCAAAAGCCATTCCTCCCTGCCCCTATCATCTTGGAGTCATGGATTTCATGTGCTGAATGAATAGGTAGTTACATATCCAGTTGTTCAAATACTGTTGTTGTTCTGGCAGTATTCACTAGGTTTTGTACTCAGTGGTGAGGTTTTGTCAGCTTGTCCCTTATAAATCCCTGGTTTTGGAGGCTTATTCATTTCTTAGTCATAAAATACTGCTGCTGGAGGAGAGCTGCTATAAAAGATCTCATCATCTGAGTCATTTTTTTCCTGAAAAGTCATAAAAGTCATTTGTGGGGAAAATTTGTTCAGGTATTTTTTTGTTGGTTTTTATATTGGTGTACCATGAAATGGTTTTTATTTTTTTATTTTTATTTTTTTAATTATTTTTGCACTGCTCTTAAGGCCTCATGTGGTGGCTTTTAACTGGGGAAAACTGCAGCCTATCATTAACACCCCTCTGTATAACTACATCTATTAGAAGGGGTTCATCAATATACAGTGCAGTGTGGTTCTACTGTCCCCAAGACATCCCAGCTCTTTGGGATAACAGGAATTGTGCTACTGCACTTCTCTCCAGGGCTAGCAAATACATTCTGGGCTCTTCCCTTGAGCTGGTTTGCTTCATTCTATCCTAGGATTGCTTCTCTTCCTTGTCATATGGTCCATTGGATCTCTTCTCTTCCTGGCCAGATGAGTTCACTCCTTTCCAGATCTTCTCCTGAATAAGACTGTTAACTTATTCCCTGTCTTATCCTTAATTCTGATATGCTCTTACTTCCCTGTAAGAGTTTGCCCTACTTCACAGCAGTTGCTAGGCTGAGCTTAGCTTCCAGTGCTGCTGTGGAGGGAGTAATTATTCCCCATTCACAAGGGAGCTGAGTGTGCTGCTTCAATAGCACTGATGGCCTCTGCTGGCTCTGGTAGCAAAGGAACATGACATGAAATTGAACCTGCACCATTTCATATGATGGTGTAGATCTAATGCATGTTTCTAAAGGAGTTGAGAAGGTTGTTACTGCGGTCGCCTTGTAGGGTCTCTCTGTGTCAGTGACAGTAGCTCCCATAATACAAAAAAGTACAATAACTCCTTTCTGGAATATGAATAGACCCAGATAAAAGGCCTCCCTTTTTTTTTTCCTGAGGTGAAAGAGATCCTCATGAGGCTTGATTTACACTAGTTTTATTGCTGCATAATTCTTTTGACTTCAGTGGAGGTACTTCTGATTTATACTGGTGTGAGATCAGTTAAGTCCACAGCCTTGTCACAGTTTGAGTCAATGCTTTTGCTTACTGTGACAGGGTTGGGACTCACCACCGCAGCGCCTCCTGCTGGTTATCTCCGGGAATTAGCTCAGTCCAGTGGAGCGCCCTCTCCCGGTGGTGTCCCGCCCGTTGTCTCGCCCTTGGTTGCTCTCCAGCTCGTGGCGTCCTCTTCAGGATCACTGCCCTCCAGCAGTGCCCCCTTAGTCCATCCACACCCCCTTCCGGGGTGTGTGTGGGGGTGTGTGTGTGAGGTGTGTGTGTGTGTGTGATCGATCAGTAGTCTTTCTATGCCCCAGCTACCATGTCCAACCACACCCCCAAAATCTAATCCCTCCTGTCAGGGATCTGGCGTAGTCTGTGATGGCCGCTCCCCACGGCCAATGGCCGGGTGTACTGCAAGGGGGACAAAGGGGGACCCAGGCCCGCCCTCTACTCTGGGTCCCAGCCCAGGGACCCTCTGGCGGCAGCCTTGCTGTCCTCCTTCTCTCCCCTCATCTGTCCACTTCCCTGGGCCGCTTCCCCTACGGCCCCTTGCACCCGGTAGGCCCTTTCCTTCAGGGCTTGCAGCCTGGCAGGCTACGGGCTAGAGCTCCCTTCTGCTCCCCAAGCCTGGCCAGCACTGCGCTGTCCGCGGTGCTAGTCTCCCCGCTCTGGAGACAGACCTTCCCCTGTCAAAGGTCTGGGACAGACTGCCTGCTCCCTTCCTGGGCAGCCTTTATATAGGGCCAAGCTGAGCCCTGATTGGCTGTCTCCAATTTGGCTCTGATTGGCCCCTAGTAAGCCCTTTTCTTATTGGCTGCTGGTCTGCGCAGGTGCACTGGCCTGCTGCAGCCCCCTCTAGCGTGGGGGTGGGGCAGACGCCCCACCACACTTACCTTAGCCCAGCCTTTCTTTGTTTTCTTTTTATGCCTTTCAGCTGGACTTCAGCTCCTGCAGCCACTTATAACCCTTCCAAGTAGGATTCAATCCAAATTTTAGAAAACCTACCTTAATGAAAGCATCTAACCTTGCAGACCTTGGCTGCACCTGGACTTCCTGGGACTCAGGTGATCATAGTCATAGAGTTTAAGGCTGGGAGCTGGGTTCCTGTGGCCTGCTGTCTTTGTTGCCATGGAGATGGAAGGCACACTGCAAAGACTGCCATAGACTGAGAATAAACTGTTCATTCTACTTTATTAAAGGTACAAATATGCAGCAGCAGACATAAAACAATAGCATACCCCCCACCCCAAAACGCACTCTACTCGGCCCTCCTCTGTATCCCAGGCCACCAACACCAGCCAGCACCCGTATACTAAACCCAACAACTGAAATTAGACCAAAGTGTTCCAGCCCCTGCAATGGTCTGGAAATTATTAGATGAGAGAGACCCAGATCATCCTGGCAATATAGCTATTCCCCGTCAGATGTCAAACATGGAAAAATCATTTTAAAAAAACCACTTCTTTTTAATACATGCAGGAACTATCATAGAGATTCTTCCTCCATCTGGCAGAACTTTGATTTTTGCAAAGGCCCTGCTGACCTTGTAAAGACAGACAGACATTTTAAATTTTACATACCATCAGTAGTTCTACTGACTATTGTGGGACTACTCTCAGTGCACAGGGATAAGTATTTGTGTATGTCTTTTGAGTATCAGGGCCCAAGAAAGTAGAGTGAAAGAAACAGTCTGTTTTATAACATTTTGTCTAGCCCAAGGATTCCAAAGTGGTGGTGTAATTTTTTTCTTTTTCTTTTCAGTGTTAAGCCTTTTCATCATAGGCGGCACACTGAGGCTTCTGGAGCCCATGCATATACTGTGAAAACCTTGTCTGATTTCCATTGTCATGTAAGACATGAAATTGCACATGAAAAAAGAATATTCAGGAATTTCTGATTATAAGAGGTAGAATTATAGTCGGGAGAGTTGACCAGTGAAGATATTTCATTTTGTTCCAATAGTTCATCCACAACTTGTGTATTTTTCCCAGTATTTCTGTAGTGCTACAAAATTCCAAAGTATGTACAATATGCCACTGTTTTCCATGGTACACCACCAGTATTTATCTCTGATATGTGTTTCTGTTTTGGGTTGTTGGGTTTTTGGTTTATTTTTGTCTTTTTGTCTTTTTTTGGAGTCCAGTAAAGATCATGAATCAAGAAGTAAGTGGACTAACCCTATTTTGAAGTTTGATTAGATTATGGTAACGTTCTGCGTGTTAGGCTATTTGTTGAGACCACACAGACATTAAAGGTGGTGCAGTATGTGGCATCTTGCTTAAGTACAATATTGCACAGGTGTTGCATTACACCAATGCTCGAGTCTAGGATCTGCACTGGCAGCCAGTATTTTTCCAGATATAATACAAAGTGTTGGGTTTATTGGATAATCAATAAGTGGTTTGGAACCTGGTTACCTGGATAATTGCCTGTCTCTCTCTCTCTGTAATACTGCCAGTGGAGGAGCTTGAGCTGAACCATGCTGAATTTAAAGGGATGGGGTGCTGCAAGCAGGGTATTCTCCAGGAAAAGTTTTGGACTCATGAATTCACTCCACCTTTGTGTACCACAGCCCTAACTTGTTAACATTTGGGCATGCTGCAAAGTCCATCCTTTCTGCTGGGAGTTTAGGAACGAGTGGGCTTTGGGGTGAGGGTATGGTGTTGTTTATGTCTGCTGCTGCATGTTTGTATCTTTAATGAAGTGGAATGAACAGTTTATTCTCAGTCCCCTCCATGTCAGTCTTCAGAGTGGGCCTTTCTATCTCCATGGCAACAAAGACAGCAGGCCACAGGAACCCAGCTCCCAGATATCGTGTGATGTTCAGTGCTAACAGTTGAGAAGTAGGGCTGGCTGGAAAACAAGAATTCAGTTTTTCATGAAAAATTTCAAATTTTTGAAAATTGTTTTTGTTCCACATCAGAATGAAACCGAGACCTTTCAAACAATTTTGTGCAAAATTAGTGAGCGAGACTTCCCCACCCCAGAATATCCAATAGCCCTGTAGTTAGGGTACTGACCAGGAATGTGGGAGACCCAGGTTTAAGTTCCAGTTCTGCTGGTTTGGAGTAGGGACTTCAAGCCAGGTTTCCCACTTCTCAGGTGAGTGTCCTAATCATTGGGCTATTGGATATTCATGGGTGGGTTCTCTCTCTGGTTTTGACCAGAAATTATATCCTGGAAATCTCAATGAATTGGCATTCTTCCGGTGAAAAAGGTTTTGTCAAAAAATTCCCAACCAGGATTTCTTGGAGGGTAACCCTGTTGAGCAGGCTGCAGTGAACCTAACTCACACCCAACATGTGGGCGAGGTTCATGCCCAGAGTCTTGATTAGGCTACAGAGAACACAGCTCTCAGCTGGCGTGTGGGTGAGGTCCAGGCTGAGACAGTTGAGCAGGCCTATAGAAGATCCTTTAACTGAAACAGAGCAGAATCAGTGGAATGGAACTGAGAGTAAGGTTCGGGGTTTTTTTGTTTTGTTTTCCCCCAAAACAACCTCCTTCCTCCCCCACCTCTTCTCCAGACATAGGTTGCAGAGCAAGTAGGAAAGTTTTGCTGTTGCTTCCTGAATTTCAGATGAAGGGAAGATTTCCCCATAGCAACCCGGAGGAAGAAATTCCTCTTCCCGGCCAGCATGAAGCGTTTAGGGGAAGGTCTTTGAAGAATGTCTGACATGGAGAGAACTGAGAGGGAGAACATTGGCTTACACCTGTGAATTTTCATTCTCAGATTCCCCGGGTCAGACAGGTCTGAACCTTCCTCAGAGGATTTCATTATGTCCAGGGTTATTTTTGTGGCTCACTTGTTAAGGAGTTTGAGAGGGAAAAGAGTTACCTCCAGGAAATCCCTAGATTTCATGTCAAGGCTCTGCTGCAAATGGTGTGAGTTGAATGGCACTTGTAAACATTTATGTCATTAGTACTTTACAGCTTTGGAAGCTATCATTCTGTAGATCTCTTCCTGAGTAGCAGCCCTAAGTCCAGCCTCACAGCAAGATATGGTTGCTGCCAGTTGCCATGGAGGCAGGTGTACCATGATCACTGGAACTGGAGTCGGAGAGAGGGCAAATGTTCCCTGGAAGGGCTGTTATGGAGAGGACACCAAGAAAACAAGGAACATGGGGAGCTGGACTGGAAGCAGTGTGGCTACATGGCAAAGGGTTTAATAAAGTTCAACTTATTTGAATTAACCTACATTCAGCTTCACTCCGTGCTAATGAAACATGGTGTCAGTGTCAGAGCTGTGAGTTCTCTGCAGTGCAGCAGTTGGCAGTGTGAGCCAGGGAACTCAGTCTGAAGCTCCCCAGAGCCCTGGATTTTGCAGATGCAAACCTAGCCCAGCAATGGACCCAGTGCAAGGAGTTGGAGCTGTGCACAGACCTGGCCATGTAGGAGGACAGGAACAGCAGGAAAGTAAAACTGTTATGTTACCTTATTGGGGAAGAAGGCAGAGAGGTGTTTGCACCACTGTGAAGCTCACCACTGCCTACAGCCTCACAGCAGTCTTAGTAACTCTGGAGACCTGTTGCCTCCCCAAAGCAGAACAAAACTGGAATAAAACAGGTTTTTCTGCTAGAGATCAATGCCAAGGGGAGGGGATAGACCCTATGTTACTCCCTTATTCACACTGGCTGCTACATGCAATTCTGGGGACTTGACAAGACTCCTTAATTTGGGACAGGGTAGTCTGTGGCGCTTGGGTCACCACCCATGAGAGTGGCAGCTCCAGGAAGGCAATCTCACATTAGACAGACGCTGAGACATGGGGCATGCAGTGAAAACCTCAAGAGAGGATGAAAACCTTAGGGAGGCACAACACACCCAGAAGTACATGAAGTGAGACAACAACAAAGTTGGGCAAGTGGCCATGGTTCCGTACCGATAGCTGCATTTACTGTGGGAGGCAGCGTGAGTGGGTAAAGAAGTATCCCACACTATGACAGCATTGCAAGGAATGTGGTAAGTTGAACTATTTTAGCAGTGTGTACAAGAGCAGAAGCAGCTCTCAGAAAGATTGAGTCAGACTTGTACATGAAGGGGATGGCACATCAGATAACGGTGATGACTTATGATTCTGTCATTGAGTCAGAGACAATATCAGGTTCAGGCTGTTGGGACAGGAAAGCAACCATGGACAATACCAATCTCCTGTGAATGTAACAGTGTTAAATGGGGAAAGCCTTGTGCAATTTCAGTTGGATAGCAGTACCTCCTGCAATGTGACTTGAGGGTGAACTGGAATTTAACACACCATTACAAAAAGCAGTTGCAAGCCAATAATGTACAGTGAGAGCATAATGCAGCCCAGAGGAAGATATGATCTCATAGTAACTACTGTGAAGAATAGTAGATGGTACCAACTAAAGTTTGTGTTGGAGGATAGTAAGCACAGCAGCCTCCTTTTGGTGAATACAGCCATATAACCCATGGACCTAGTCAGGGTGCAGCATCCGAATTTTATAGTTGCCATGCAGGAAGCAAAAATGGGAGTCCCATGGACAATGGAGACAATTTTAAAAGCACATGGGGATGTTTTCAAAGATGACGGGTGCATCAGAGTGGAACCTATGCACTTATCATGAAAGAAAATTACAGTGACACTGTGTAATTGAGTATGCAAGGAATTCGAAAGTCTGCATAGCAGGGGTTTCAGAGCATCTGTAGAGGCAGAACAGCCTGGGTAAGCAGCATGTTAGTAAAGAAGCTATCAAGCAAATTACACATCTGCACAGACCCGAAGCCACTGAACAGGGCGTTGAAAAGACGTCATATCCACTGGCCACTGTTGATGACATCTTGCCAGAACTTTCCAGAACCAGAATCTTTACAGTCTGTGATGTGAGGAACAGGTTTTGGCACATAAGTCAGAATAAAATGTCCAGTATGCTGACAACCTTTGCAGCACCATTTGGTTGCTACAGATGGCTGTGCATGCCAATGGGCATAAGCCCAGCACAGGAGGTGTATCAGAAAAGACTCCCCCAAGTGCTGGAGGGATTGCCTCGAGTGAAAATAATTTGCGATATCTTCACTGGAGATGAAGGGAACAACAATACAAAAACTGAATGATACCATGACCGAAAGCTACAAGCTTTTCTACAATGATGCAGGGACGAGAATATAAAACTCAACCAACAAAATGTTAATCAGTGTGAGGTGACATATGTTGGACATCTACGCACACAAAGAGCTGAAAGCAGATCAAAGCAGAGACGTGCCATCTCCAGTGGATGTGAATGGGGTATTCAGCACTCAATAAGAGTGATAAATTTTTTTGTCTAAGTTCTGTCCACACCTGGCTTCAGTAGCTCAGACGGAAGCATGTTGAGTGGGATTGGGCAAACATTTGACATGCTGAAACAAATAACATATGCCCCTGTCCTTAAGTACTATCAGCCAGGAGAGCCACTGACACTCCAGTGTGATGCATTGAAACAGGGATTGGGTGTAGCTTTTTTGCAGGGGCAGCCAGTCACTTATGCCAACACCTTTGGCTAAAGGAATGTGCAGTGAGGGGTCTGGGCATCTGTTTGTTTTCAGTGTTTATATTAAAATGTTTGTAAAATAGGGAAGATGCATCATGATCAGTGGAACTGGAGTCAGGGGGCCCATGTTCCTTGGAGGGATTGTTATTGATGGGACACCAAGAAAATAGGGAATGCAGGAAGTTAAGTTGGAAGCAACTTAGAACATGGACAGAGCAGTGCCTAGGGTTTAACAGAGTTCCAATTGTTCAGCTTAACCTGCATTCATCGTCACTCTTTGCAAATGAAACAGGAAACACCCATTTTGAAAACTGTCAGGCATGGAGGGGCCTAACATGAAAATTCACAGCGAAGAATTTCCCCGTTCTGATACTTTATTGTGAAAATTAAATTATGCAAAGGTGTAATGTTTGTGTTATAAAACAAAATAAACCAGTGTTACTAAGCCAACCTAAATGAAAGCACCTAAGGTAACAGTGTTTTAAAATTAAGTCTCATATATGCTATCACCGTTTTTAAAGACTATATTAAAACAATGTATGTGATATATTTGCAGATTTAAAATACATTTAGTAAATATTAGCCCTAATAATGATGTAATTTCAAACAAACTTGGTAATGAAATTTCAGCAAGAGATGATTAAAAACAAGAAAATTCACATAACAAAAATGTTCAAATAATCACTGAGGGCTGAAAACAAACCTGTAGAAAGAAGAAACATTTTAGAGTATTACAAGTATTATAATAAGATATTGGAGTCTAGTTTTTAGTTAATGAGTTGGGCACTTTCTGGTAGTACTGATGTCAGTTGTGTGTGTATGTTGTCTGGCAAGTAATTAAGCCAGTGGCATTATTTATTAAGCACTATGGAGTACCCACTGTGGGAAAAATAAAGTCTTGTGTTTTTGTGGCCCCTCTGAGGGGTAGTTTGGTCAGCTGGTTTGCATATAGGAGTGCGCCTACAGCTCCTCTGCTTAATACAAGAGGCCCCCATGGACCGAGAGAAGGGGGCTTAGTTATATTTGTTTTTTGCAGTTAATTTAATTTTAGCTAATATTTACAATTAAAACTGTGAGGGGAGGGGAGGTTTAAAAGGAAGAAGGGGCTGCTCAATAATTTTCTTACAGTGCTTCACAAAATAAGAGGGTCCCAAAAGGTTAAACACAATTATTTTCTCCTGGTATGTTTTAAATCGCACTCGGAAGGGGGATATATTGTGTGGTAAATGATTGACAGTATGGTTAAGCTTGGTTTATATATCTGTAACATCTATGCCGGGGGTAGTCAATATGAGGACTGTGGGCCAAATCCGGACCGCCACATGCTTTTGAACAGCCCCCAAAATCTTTTTATTTGCTTATCATCATTGTTGTTGTTTTTTAAATTATTGTCTTTGAAGTCTGGACCTTGACTATACTTTGACCAAGAAATGTGGCCCTTAACAGAAAATAATTAACTACCCCTGACTTTTATGCAGTATCTTGAAATGGCTTTATACGACTATACAACAGGGAAACAA
Organism: Emys orbicularis; assembly: GCF_028017835.1. Classification (NCBI taxonomy): domain Eukaryota; kingdom Metazoa; phylum Chordata; order Testudines; family Emydidae; genus Emys; species Emys orbicularis. Next base: position 101,692,671 of record NC_088685.1, read on the forward strand.
AGGAAGATATGTAACTATGCATACTAGTAATCTTTGTTGCCTTTTTTTCAGTGACCGGGAATATAGTTAGACTTTTCCCATGAGTTACATTATTTTCTGTTAAATTTTCTTCTAAAGGAAACTGAGTGAAAAAGGGGAAATTATACTAAGAAATGTTTGTTGAAACACAGAAGCAAAACAAAATAGCTGCATTCTTGAAAAAATGGTGGTTGTCCCTACTGATAAACAATGTTGAATGTTCATGTTCTGATAATTGCTTGTTTCCTTAAAACATATTTGTATTACAGTAATAGCTATTGGCCTCAACCAAAACTCAGGCCTCATTGTACCAAAGTGGTTTTTTTTTATATACACATAGTAAGGGACAGTCCGAGTCCTAAAGAGCTTACAATACAAATAAACACTACAGACAAAGTGTGGAAGAAAGGAGGTAGTATTATCCCTATTCTGCATATAGGGAATAGAGGCACAGAGAAAGTTTGCCTCAGATCACCTGTGGGAGAACTAGGAATTGAACCCAAATCTCCTGAGTCCCAATCCAAAGCCTGAGCCACAAGACCATCTTTCCTCCTGTATGAAGATTGGGAACAGTCAAAACTTCAGTCCTGGAAAAAGATGAGAAGCTGATCAATTTCAGATCAGGAGGAAAAATAGACACTCAGGTCATCATAAAATTTTGTTCAGATACTAAAACGAAAGCTGGTCTTTGTGATAAATAAGCTTAGCTAACTGGTAGCAGGGAAGGATAACTGATTCCTCTCTGAATTACCAGGTGCCAAATAAAAATAGAAATCATTGAAATCATCAGCGTTACCCTGGGATAAAACTGGAGTAATGTAGCAGAGAAACAGGCCCTAAATATTAATAGTTTTACTATAGAAGATACTTATAATATTATTAATTAATGTTTAAAGAATTTAAAACCATTTAATTTATTTTTTTCCATTTGTGAAATTCTGGAATTGAATGATTTGGGACTAGATGAAAAATGAATTGCTGAAAAAATAATTTTATAGATTATGATTGCCATAATCAACCCTGTGACTCATGCATATTTTCTTCTGTTTCACTTTTTTGTGGAAACCTTTTAGGATATGAAGAAGAGGAGTTTAACTGGCCCTCATATCTTAAAACATGTAAGGCTCAAGCTGCTCCTAAATCTTTGTTTGAAAACCAGAACACGGTAAGTATTCTTCATTTGCCGCTTCTTCATTGCTGCAGAAAGTTGCTAGCCGGTTCATTTGTATCATTTCAGTGACAGGAGATTTTGGAAATCCTGTAAATAATTTTTTCCTTAAGGTTTGATAAATGATTAATCTGTATTAAAATTCACCTCTGAAATCCACATGAATTAAATATATATATATATATATTTATAAAATATAAAAATTGTGTTAAAAGAACTTTAAGGTTGCAAGGTCAAGAACTCAAGTTAGGAAATACTAGAAGTAAGGTTATCTGTTTAACCTTAATTAAGCCCCCATCTGCATCTGCATTATGCTACAGTCCTTAATTATATGAATAAACACTTTTTTTCCCACAGGTCCTGTGCCTCATTCTGTGCACAGGATGAACGGTCCACCTTAAATCTGGGTATTTCCTAACTTTTGAGTATTTGACTTTGCATTATTCACATTCTTTTTACATTTTTAAATGTATTTCCTACGTTTTTTAAACTGAAAAAACCCCAAAAGTTTCATCATGTGAAATAATAATTTCTTATATAACGCTTTTTTATCAGTAGCCCTCAAACTGTTTTATAATCTCTCAATGTATTAATCCTTACAACATCCCTGTGAGGTAGGGAAAGCATTATTACCCACAGATGGGGAGCTGAGCCACAGAGTGTTTAAGTGACTTGCCCAAGGTCTCACAAGAAGTCTGTGGTGGAGGAGGTAATTGAACCTGGGTCTTCACATCCTAAGCCAGTCCTCTAACCACTGGAATAGCCTTCCTTTCCACTTAAGCTAACAGAGTAGCTGGTAGCAGTGGAAGGCTGTTAGCATCTGTGTGGATCTGCCACTAGAGGGAGATAAGATGCACACAAAAAAGGAGTGTTGAGACTCAGGAATAATTGGTTAAATTCTAGGTTCTGTAGGGGAGTGTGTCTAGTAGCTATAGACCCTTCTGCCTCTGTCACCCCAGCCTCTCTCTGTCCCCATCTGCTCCTAACCCATCCCACAAGCTGCTGCTATGCCCCAGATCCTGCCTGTCCCCTCCCATCACTGTCTGACTCCTGTTCCCCTCCAAACCTTCCTCCCCTAGGCCCTTCCACTACATCCCCGTTCCCTTTTCTCTGTTCCTTGTTCCCTTCCAGTCTCTCCCTGTCCCTTTCTGCTCCTACCCCACCTCAGCTCCTGTCCGTCCCCCACTGCTATCCACCCTGGCTTCTCTGCTCCTGGCCTCAGTTCTTTGCATATTTTCCCATGAATCCTCCCTAAATTTTATAAGATTGTTTATACTTTTGTGGCGCCACTGGATTTAAGCCTGCTTCTCTCCTTCTCAGACTAAGACTATTGACCAAAACATGGAATAACTTTTAATCGTTATTAGGCATAAGCAACAGTTTCTCTTGGCTGGTTTTTAATCTTCCTTTTATCCAACATTTTATCCCATTTGTCTATCCTGCCTGTATCATGAACTGGCATCATACTATTTTTATCATTTTATGGGACTAGGAGAAAGCTGTCAGAGGTAGTGTCTGTCTAAACCAAAGTCTACAAATTTTGCAACATGCTCAGAAATTTTTGTTTCATAAACCATGATCTCAGAGTCTGTATCTATGTTTGAGCATCTTTCATGTAAGCTAATTGGGCTGTTGCTGCATTGTTGGCCAGCTAATTGGTAAATTTTTAAATGACAATGTATGTATTGATTGTGGACTCTGGGGAGATTTTGGGATGTAGTGTGTGTTATTTACCTTTAATTTAAACTTTCTGTTTGAGTAGACAGTTATTCCATCGGGATTTCGAGTGGGAATGAAGCTTGAAGCTGTAGACAAAAAAAATCCGACATTCATCTGTGTTGCTACGGTAACAGACATGGTGGACAATCGTTTCCTGGTTCATTTTGATAACTGGGATGAGAGCTATGACTATTGGTATGATCTTTGTATTTGTTATATTTTAATAAGTCATATCAGAAATTTGTTAAGACGGTATCTTTCCCTGATACTTTTTGTACTCTGCATGTAGTCAGCACATCAGCTTTTAGCAGATTTTTATAAAAATGTCTTCCAGACCATTAAACATTTGTAGTAGATGTTAGGGGCTGCGTTATCAAATGTAGATGTTCAGGTTGCATATACACAACTTTCATAAGATTGTGGAAAATGGGTATTGTAGTTGCATGTGGGAGTAAATCTGGTATAAGTAATTTCTCTTTTAATTTTGCAATGCATCTTCATGTTGGATTTTTTATTGGGAAATACGCACGTGGACATACCAATACCATCAGTATTAGGCACGCTAGTAGCCATGACTGAAACAGCAGCTACATTTCATCAGGGTGTTTCTAGGTCTGGCCCATATGCCCTACTAATAAAATCTGTTGAAGGGCATGATTGTCTCTTGATCCTACTGCATCACAGTTCTGTTGTGTAGTCAGAACTTCAGTCTTGTTCTTCTTCGAGTGCTTGCTCATATCAATTCCCGTTAGGTGTGTGCATGCACCGCATGCACGGCTGTTGGAAACTTTTCCCTAGCAGCTACCCATCGGGCCGGCTGTGGAGCCCCGTGGAGTGGCGCCAGTATGGCGCTCTGTATACAACCCTGCTGGCCCAACCCCCCTCCAGTTCCTTCGTACCGCCAGTGATGGTTGTTGGAACAGTGGTCTCTTGCGTGCAAGTGCTCCACTAATCCCTAGCTCTTCTGCTTATCTTTGTATATAGTTACCCATTGTTAGTTAATTGTTCTCTACTAGTTGTTAATTGTAGTCTTAGTGGTTGTGGGTTTTCCCTTTAACGAGTGCCTCGTGGGGCTCCGGGGCATGCCGTCCCAGGGCTTCAAACCCTGTAGCTCCTGCACCAAGCCTATGCCCATGGGCAACCCACACGACTCCTGTCTCTGGTGTCTGGGAGAAGCCCATCAGGCAGATGAATGCAAGATCTGCAAGGCCTTCAAGCCTCGCGCCAGAAAAGAGAGAGAGATTCATTTAAAACAACTCCTCATGGAGTCTGCCCTCCGTCCACAACAGGACCCGGCCCCAAGCGCCTCAGCGCAGAGCGCTCCTCCAGCGGTGCCATCCGTGGCACTGGAAAAGGACTCGGCATGCCCTCCCAGGGGTCGGCAGTCTCCCAGGGCCCAGAAGCATTCCCCTCGGCACCGCTCCCACTTGCCAGCTGCCCGCAAGAAGCAGGCCAAGGACAAGCCTCCACAATGTCCTGATTCAGAAACCGCAACCTCGGCAGGGCATGCTGCGGAACATGGGCCTACGGCCGACAGACCCTACGGTCGGGCTCAACCTCCACAGGCCCCTGTCTCCCCAGGAAGCCCCGTGCTCCTGGACTCCCCGCGGCTGCAGGTGGAGGAGGTCACACTACCCTTCACACCGGACACTTTTGAGGCCGCTAGGGGGCTTATCGAAATGATGGCGCCCAAGTCTCCAGCCTCGAGGCCTCCGCTACCCCGAGGCCCAGTACCTTCAAGAGGCAAACTGGCCATGTTCATGCCGTCTGCCCCTCGACCAGGATCTCCGCGTCGCTCGGAGTCTTGACGCCGCTCTGAGTCCCAGTGCCGCTCTGAGTCCTGGCACCGTACATATACATGGCACCGGTCTCACAGCCCCCACCCTCGGAGCTGTTCTCGCTCGAGGTGGTCGTCGACTGATAGGTCGTGGTCGCACTCAAGGTCCACATCCAAATCTGTGACCTCGCTGCACCGCTTGCATCGACCTCGGATTGCACTCCCCAGTCATCGCTCGACGGACCAGCACTGCTCTATGCAGCAGTACCGCTCTACATCACGGCTTGGCACTGCTCCCTAGCGCATCACCTGTCCCATTCGCGGCACCGGTGCTCCCCCACCATCCCGTTTGGGGTCTCACCTCCCTGAGGCAACCATCAGCCGCCCGCCTCAGGATCCCTTGCAAAACCCGGATCCAACTCCACCCCTGGTGGAGGCTGCACTCGGGGTTTGGGAGGAGCCGGTCCCGGAGGATCCAGAGGCCGCCATGGAACCAGTCCTGCCGGTGGTGTCTTCCTCATCTTCGCCTGACGAGGCGGTGGCGGGTACCTCCACGTCTGGTCCACCACCCATGGACTACAGGGCCCTGCAGGAACTCCTCCAAAGGGTGGCCCTGAATATGAACCTCCAGGTGGAGGAGGTGGTAGAGGACGAGGACCCTGTGGTGGACATTCTGGCACCAGAGGGTTCCTCTAGGGTGGTCTTACCCATGCTAAAGACTATCCAGGCTAACGCCAAAACCATTTGGCTAATGCCTGCCTCCATTCCCCCTATGGCCAAAGGGGCCGAACGGAAGTAATTTGTCCCTGCTAAAGGGTACAAATACCTTTTCTCTCACCCTGCTCCGTGTTCCCTTGTTGTGAAGGTGGTGAATGAAAAAGAGAGGCAGGGTCAGCAGGGGCCCGCGCCCAAATCAAGAGATGCTAAGCGCCTTGATTTGTTTGGGAGAAAGGTTTATTCAACGGGGGGCCTTTCTCTCTGGATCACTAACCAGCTCGCAATCCTGAGCCGGTACAGTTATAACTCATGGTCTGTGGTTCAAAAGTTCAAAGAGCTCCCGTCCGAGTCAAGGGCTGAACTGGGGGCCATCGCTGAGGAGGGCAGAATTGTAGCCCCGACCTCCCTTCAAGGTTCTTTGGATGCCGTGGGCTCGGCAGCGCGTACCCTGACATCTGGTATCGCGATGAGACGCAATGCCTGGCTCCAATCCTCGGGTCTCCCCCCGGAAGTTCAGCAAACAATTCAGGACCTCTTGTTCGACGGCCAGGGCCTGTTTGCTGAGCAGACAAACTCTAGGTTGCATAGCCTGAAGGACTCCCGTAACACCATTAAGTCCCTCGGCATGCATACCCCGGCAACCCAAAGGAAGCCTTTCAAACCACAGATCACCCAACAGCAGTCTTTCCCCGCTCGGCCCAGGCAGCACTTCTCCTGCAGGAGGAATAGATCTAGTTGGCGTAGGCCATTGCGCCCGCCCGCAGGGCCAGGGACAGTCCAAGCCCCCTCCGGGCCCTAAGCGCCCCCTTTTAAGGTGTGCACGAGGTTGGATTACCAGTCCACAACCCGGACAGTTATCCTCCCTTCCTGAACCGACTATCCCGCTTCTGCCGTGCATGGTCCCTTATTACATTGTACCAATGGGTGCTCCACACAGTAGAGGCGGGATATTCTATCCACTTCTGCTCCTTCCCACCCTCCCATCCCTCTTCAGGAACCCCTCTCATGAGCAACTTCTCATCCAGGAGGTTCAAACCCTCCTCGCTTTAAGAGCAGTGGAGGGGGTGCCTCAGGAGCTCAAAGGCAAGGGTTTCTACTCCTGTTACTTCCTCGTCCCCAAAGCAAAGGGAGGCCTGAGGCCAATTCTGGACCTAAGGGAACTCAATAAGTTCATCGTCAGCCTGAAGTTCCACATGGTCTCCTTGAGCACAATCATTCCCTCTCTGGATCCAGGAGACTGGTACGCTGCCCTCGATATGAAGGACGCCTATTTTCACATATCTATCACCCCGTCTCATAGACAGTTTCTCCGCTTCGTGGTAAACAAAGTACATTATCAATTCACAGCTCTCCCATTCGGCCTATGCACAGCTCCCCGTGTCTTCACCAAATGTGAAGCTTCCTTCACCACCATCATGTGCATGTCTACCCTTACCTGGATGCCTGGCTCCTCCATGGCTGCTCTGGTCAGAAGGTAGAATCGCAGGTGCAAATGGTCAGACACATTCGAACGCCTAGGCATCATTCTCAGCATCCGCAAATCTGTTCTCACCCCAACTCAGAGAATAGAGTTCATCGGGGCAGTCCTTAATGCCAATCAAGCGAGAATGTTCCTCCCAGAGGCGTGGCGTCTGGCCCTCTTGCAGATAATCAGCAGCCTTTGCATTTTTCCCTCCAGCATGGCGAAGCAGTGCCTCAGGCTGCTGGGCCACATGGCGTCCTGCACCTATGTGGTGCATCATGCCAGATTGCGACTCAGGCCTCGGCAAGCGTGGCTTGTGCCCATGTATCGCCCGGGCTGCGACAGTCTGGACATGGTGCTGACCGTTCCAAGGCATACCCTCGATTCCCTACGATGGTAACTCGACCCCTGCATGGTGAGCGCCAGGGTCCCTTTCCACCCCCCCCAACCCACCTCGACTCTGGTAATGCATCTGCGCTGGGTTGGGGAGCGCATCTTAGAAGCCTGACAACTCAGGGTTTATGGCAAGTAGAGGAGCTGGCTCTGCATATCAACATCAAAGAACTCAGGGCGGTCCGTCTTGCGTGCCAAGTGTTTCTGCCCCGCTTGCAAGGTCACTGTGTCGCCATGCTCACGGACAATACCACGGCCATGTTTTATATAAACAGGCAAGGCGGAGCCCGATCATCTCCTCTCTGTCTGGAAGCCCTTCTACTGTAGAAATTTTGTCTAGCCCACTCCATCCTTCTCCAAGCTTCATACCTGCCGGGCATTCAGAACGTGCTGGCGGACAGCCTGAGCTGACGGTTCCTTACGCACAATGGGTCGATTCGTCCGGACATCATTCGCTCAATCTTCTGCAGTTGGGGATTTCCCCAAATCGACCTGTTCGCCATGCGGGCCAACAGGAAGTATCCAACGTTCTGCTCCTTCCGGGGCCACAGCCTGGGCTCGATCGCAGATGCGTTTCTGATTCCATGGTCCAGTGAACTACTGTACGCCTTCCCACCATTTCCACTCATACACAAGGTACTTCTCAAGGTCTGCAGGGACAGGGCAGACGTCATACTGGTGGCTCCAGCTTGGCCTCGCCAGTGCTGGTACCCCACCCTCATGGACCTGTCAGTCCAGTCCCTGGTACATCTACCTCTCGTTCCTGACCTCGTCTAACAGAATCACGGCCGCCTCCTTCACCTGGACCTTCAGTTGCTTCACCTCATGGCCTGGAAGATCCATGGTTGAGCCAGGCAGAACTCGCCTGTTCGGACCCAGTGAGGCAGGTGCTTCTGGAGAGCCACAAGCCATCTACCAGGGCCACTTACAAAGCGAAATAGAAGAGATTTTCTCTCTGGTGTGCCCAAAGGCAGTGCTTCCACTCCGGGCTTCAATCCCGTGTATTCTGGATTATGTCCTGCACTTGAAAGACCAGCGCCTGGCATTTGTTTCTCTCAAGGTCCATCTCGCGGCTATATCGGCTTTTCATCCCGGTGTTTCCGGGTACACCCCATCGTAGGATGTTTTCTGAAAGGTTTGGAAAAGATTCATCCCCCAATGAAGCCCCCTGTTCCGGCCTAGGACCTTAATTTAGTCCTTTCTTGCCTCATGGGTCCTCCCTTTGAACCGTTAACTTCCTGTTAGCTCCTCTACCTTTCTTGGAAGGTTGCTTTTTTGGTGGCCATCACCTCGGCACGACTTGTGTCTGAGCTGCGGGCCCTCACGTCTCAGCCTCCATACACGATTTTTCATAAGGACAAGGTGCAGCTTAGACTTCACCTGGCCTTTCTTCCCAAGGTCGTGTCCCGCTTTCATGTTAGCCAGGCCATCTTTCTGCCAGTTTTGTACCCAGAACCGCACGCCAGCCCTCGTGAACAGCAGCTGCATTCACTGGATGTTAGAAGGGCGCTCGCCTTCTGTATAGACCAAACAAAGCCGTTCCACAAAACAACCCAGTTGTTCGTCACTTTAGCAGAGCGGATGAAAGGTTTGCCAGTATCTTCCCAGCGGATCTCATCCTGGATTACGGTGTGTATTCGCGCTTGTTATGACTTGGCGAAGGTTCCTCTGCCTGCCATTACGGCTCACTCCACAAGGGCGCAAGCCTCGACAGCCTTCCTGGCCCATGTACCTCTTCAGGAGATCTGCAGGGCTGTAACGTGGTCTTCAGTGCACACCTTTACATTGCACTATGCCATCGTCTCGGGACAGTGTGGCCTTTGGCAGAGTGGTTCTTCTATCTGCAATACCTTGACTCCGACCCCGCCTCCGAGGTAAGGCTTGGAAGTCACCTAACTGGAATTGATATGAGCAAGAAGAAAAAATGGTTATTCACCCTTTTTGTAACTGTTGTTCTTTGAGATGTGTTGCTCATCTATTCCATTCCCCCCATTTTCCCCTCTGTCGGAGTAGCTGGCAAGAAGGAACTGAAGATGGGTCGGGCCAGCAGGGTCATATATAGAGCACCGCTCCAGGGGGCTCCACAGCCGGCCCAACGGCTAGCTGCTAGGGAAAAGTTTCCAACAGCCGTGCACGCGGCACGCGCACATACCGAACTGGAATAGATATGAGCAACACATCTTGAAGAACAACAGTTACAAAAAGGGTGAGTAACAGTTTTTTTCCTAAGGTTTTGGCAGAGTAACAAAACGGGGTTAAGGCCCTACATACCTTGCAAACTGCAGCTAGTAACTTGTTTCCCTGATTTGTTAAATTTTTGCAGGGCAGAACTTTAATGTGGGGAGGTATATTGGGGGGGTCTGGAGTATGAGCATGTGTGAAAATTCTGCATTATTCATTGGATGTACCAACTGTAATTTTATTACCAGTGTGACATACAATGTTGTTATGCAGTTCATTTTAGTTTACAACATTCGTATTTGCTTTTCCTATATCTACATCTTGATCAGCAAGCTGTACAAAGAAGTAGGATGCTAATGAAACATATATAACTGCTTTTTATTTGAATCCAAAGTAAAGTAAAATATGAGTGATGAGTGTTTTTTCCAGACAAACTTCCAAAAGTTTGAAAATTATCTGAAACTTACAGAAATATTCTGTGTTTTAATATTGCTAGCGGTAGCTCCCGTCCTCAACTTTGTGTTAACATTTTACATTGAGAAACTGGCAATGTTGTGGTTAAGGACTGATAAATAATAAGAAGAAGTAAAAATAAGGAATTGTTGGTTACTTACAAATAAATGGCAAAAAAGATTTTGTGTTTGAGGCATTAGGATACGATGGTGGTGGGTGCAGAACCCATATAGAAAAGAATAGAGAATAGATTAAAATACTTACTGTGCACCCATGGAGGTTGTGATTGTAGCTGCTGATGCCAAAAATGAACTGGAGGAGAATTAACTTACTGAAACAGTGGCAAGCAAGTACACCTCTACCTCGATATAACGTGACCCGATATAACACGAATTCGGATATAACGCGGTAAAGCAGTGCTCCGGGGGGGCGGGGCTGCGCACTCCGGTGGATCAAAGCAAATTTGCTATAACACGGTTTCACCTATAACACGGTAAGATTTTTTGGCTCCCGAGGACAGCGTTATATTGAGGTAGAGGTGTATTTGGGCCAGACAGAGGTAGGCAAAGCACTAAGTAGTCATGGGTTACATCCACAGGTGATAGGACATATGGAATTAGGGTTCAAATAATAGAAGGGTTAGTGATTATTTTTAGGAAGTCTTTTGATACTGGAGAAGTAGAAGGTGACTGGAGAAAGTTGAAAGTTTGAGGGGGAAAGCCATTTATTTATTTAGATTTAAATAACAACATACTATTAAATCTCAGCAGCATTAAAATCATCAGTTAAACAGCCTACCAGTCTTTTGAGCAACTGAATAGCGAAAACAAAGTTTTTCAGAATTTTAACTCTTTTTTTTGTTGTGCTCTCAAATTACTGTAAAACACAGGGAATAAAAATCTCCAGATTTCACGTCCAAATAGTTATAATTGAGCTATAGTACCTTTTTATAGGACAGGGTGAGAAAAATTAAAATAAAAAATATAGAGAGGATTGAAGAAATCACTTTTGAGCATGCTCATTTGGCATGTAAGATTTTACCAGAGCCTATTTGGAATGTTGTCCCATTAGTGACATCATTATGCAGTTTTCCTGTCTGGCTGGAAAGGTCCTGGGGATGCAGCTAAAAAAATGTATGTGAAGGAGGCTATGTAAGACTGAATTTTTGTAAAGTGTGTAAATGTCTCACGGAGACATACACAGGAAAATCCACCGGGAAAAAAAAAAAAAGAAATCCTTGACCAAGTAGCCCTCGTGGGTGCCCCCCCCCCTTTTTTTACTAGCGTGTTCAGAATTGGCATGGAACTGGGGGGAAGGAAGGAAAGGACATAAATGAATGATTAAAACAAAAAAAACAGCAAAAGACACATACTGTCAGAAAAGGAAGTTGGGTGTACTCACTGCTCTTTGTCTGGAGTTTTAGATACCAGGATTGTGGGTGCCTTAGAAATATCTCAAGTACCTGGCTCCACATCTTTAATGTGCACTGGAGAGATGTGCCCCTGTTCTTATGTACAAGAGAAGAGTACTATAGGGCTTTTGCAAAGTGATGGGCTTTCCACGTACCCACCACCCTTAGTACATGTCTAAATTGGTAAGGATCCATAAGGGAAAATGCATACGAAGCACATACAGTAGATTATTGCCAAACAGTTCTCATTATTCCTCATGAGGTCTTTTCAAACTTTAAAAATACAGCCATTTTGTACATTATCCAAGTGGAAATAAGATTTATTTTTGTAAAGTCTAAAAAATTTCTTTCCTCTCTTGGATAAATGAAAAACAGCTGAATGTAATTTTATCAAACTCAACAGCAGAAGAAAAAATATCAGCTCTAAAATTGTATTTTATAAGCTTAACTTTCAGCCCATATATATTTTTTTCTGAATATTTTCTGAACATACATTAATAGCTTAAAATGAATGTGTCTCAGCTAGAATTAGTGTCACTACAACAGCACTATAACACATTATGATAATACTTTCAGTGGCCTATAAATCCCATTAAATAATTCATTGGCATTAGCTTTTAGGAGGAAGAAAAGTGAACAAAATAGCCAGAGTAATATTTATATTCAGGAAAGTAAAATTTGCTCTGCATTCTGCAAACCTATCCATTTCCCCCCTTCTTATCTAGAAATGACAGAACATTTGGTATTTCTATGAGAACAATAGGTGCCGGGGTAAACTTTATCATGTCAGGATAAAGCACTTGTAATTTTTACTTCTGCAGATGTATTCTTCATATTTTAAGAAGTAGCAAAATAGCTTTTCTGTATTTGAAACATAATTCTGATTAATGCATGCAATATTCACAACTAATGCAGCCCAATAATGATTAGGGCTAAATATTTTTAAAAGTTTATATGAGAGTAACAACGATCCAAGGATAGTGAGTATTTTAATGATTCAGAGCTTTAAATAACAGTTTCCCAAGGTGCAACCAGGGCTCATTGCTCAAGCAACAGGTGTTGGTGATCCAGTACTCCTTTTGAATCAGTACTGAGTCAATGCCTCAGCCGTGACATGGAACATCTCTTGGGTGTGACACGAAACCAAAGTCATAAATGTGATGTAAGAGTGTTCTACCAAGTGCATTAACACTGAAAGATGTCCATATGTTATCTTTAGAGCAACCAATCAATGCATATTCCTGACATTTTTTGGGGTCTGTTTCTAACATTCAGTTTGGAGATGAAAGCCACATTGTAATGGTATCTGGTCATTTTTTTTGTTTTGTTTTGGTTTTTTTGTTTTTTGTTTTAACCAGGCTTTGGGCCTGTAAGGCAGACAGCGTAGATGTGTAGTTGCTGTGACTCATCGAGGTGGTAGTGGTGGTGGTGGTGGTAAGAGGAAAAGGGAAAAGTTTTGAATATCCTGAATGGCTTAATAGAGGTGTTCCTAATCTACTGTGTGCTCCTGGTGATCAGAAATGAAAGGCTGGGAGGGGATGTGATCCATGAGAGTTTTGTTCTCTTACAGAGTAGTCAGTAGAAGGAAAAAGTTAGAAAACAGGTGTGATTTAAGGCTGTAATCCTTAACTAATCATCTCCTTTCCTGTGGATGGAATTTTCAAATGTTGTTATGTTGGCCTAACTGCTCTCATTGAAGTCAATGGTGAAACTGAATGTGTAATCTAAAACTTGAGGATGTTTCCTGGTTGAACAGTCTTAGTGTTAGGATTTGTTATATATTGTTATATATTTGTTATATAAAGACTAATAAAAATGGCTGAGAGTTCCTGCTGGAACCTGGAGGCAGGCACTGGAGATAGATAACGTTACAGCTTTTTAGACTAGCCACAAAGAGCACTCACTGCCCAGTGTGTGGCTCGAGGCCCCACTGAGCCATTCTGTTTGTCTGCCTTGTGCAGACCAATTGACTCATGGAACATCTGCACAGTCACTACAACTCTGCTCCCTCCTCCTCTGCCCCCTCATTGCATCTCTAGCAACAAAGAAAGCCAGAATGTAGATTTAGATTGTTTGTCTAATTCCTGTGTCCTATCCTGAATGAGCTATTTGAGTGTTGGGAGCAGAATGAACACTTGGAATGGCCCTACGCAAAAGGCTCACATCCACACACACTCTACACACCACCAGTTACTATTTTGTTTGGCAACCAATGGGACATACCCCTTTAAAAATGGCTCTGCCTGACTTATGATCTACTTCTGAGCTCTTCTGACATGATCAAGTCTGCTCCATCATTGCTCGAAAAGGAGTCACTTTTTTTGAGGGGAGCACATTGGATTAGAAAGACCAAAGGATAATATAGGTACAGTAAATTCTTTTAATTACCTGGAGCATTACCAGTTTTGAACATGTTTGGTATTAATGTAATATTTATGGTGAAATGCTTGCACTGAAGCACTAGATGGGGCTATAAGATGGCTTCTTTTTTGTGTGTAGCTGACTTGGCTACTGTATACACTGGTCTACAATTTTTGAGAAGTCGTCTGCTTCAGAGATAAAATGTGCTATTTATTATGTATTTTGATGTGCTGAATTCAAATATGACAATTAAAACAACTGATTGGCTACTGTTTCTAAGATATTTAAGTTTTTACATTTTATGTCTATGTATATTGTGTAGATAGTATAGTTTTAATCATAAATTGTAAACCTAGGTCTTTGTATGTCTTTATGGTTGCTTTACATGATAATATTTCACCTGTCCTGTTTATGGAACACTTTAAAAATCAGTTTTATATAAATAAAATTTATTATGAAACAAAAGGCAAAAAACTATTCTGTACATAGTTTAGTCCTATTCAGTGTCTACTCGGCGCTTCTTGGCTTGCCTCTTGTATTCATTAAATGGAGCATCCCTTGTCACTGTCCAGCAATAGTCCGCAAGCATTGATGGGCTCCATTTGCCCTGATAGCGTTTCTCCATTGTTGCAATGTCCTGGTGAAATCGCTCGCCGTGCTCATCGCTCACTGCTCCGCAGTTCGGTGGGAAAAAATCTAGATGAGAGTGCAAAAAATGTATCTTTAGTGACATGTTGCAACCAAGGCTTTTGTATGCCTTGAGGAGGTTTTCCACCAACAACCTGTAGTTGTCTGCCTTGTTGTTTCCGAGAAAATTTATTGTCACTAACTGGAAGGCTTTCCATGCCGTCTTTTCCTTGCCATGCAGTGCATGGTCAAATGCATCATCTCGAAGAAGTTCACGAATCTGAGGACCAACAAAGACACCTTCCTTTATCTTAGCTTCACTTAACCTTGGAAATTTTCCACGGAGGTAGTTGAAAGCTGCTTGTGTTTTGTCAATGGCCTTGACAAAGTTCTTCATCAGACTCAGCTTGATGTGTAAGGGTGGTAACAAAATCTTCCTTGATTCAACAAGTGGTGGATGCTGAATACTTTTCCTCCCAGGCTCCAATGACTGTCAGAGTGGCCAATCTTTCTCTTGCACGACTATCCCATTCGCAGAGAAAACAGCAGTACTTTGAGTATCCAGTCTGCAGACCAAGCAAGAGAGCAACAACCTTCAAATCGCCACAAAGCTGCCACTGATGTTGGTCATAGTTTATGCACCTCAAAAGTTGTTTCATGTTGTCATAGGTTTCTTCCTTCATATGGACTGCATGACCAACTGGAATTGATGGCAAAACATTGCCATTATGCAGTAAAACAGCTTTAAGACTCGTCTTCGATGAATCAATGAACAGTCTCCACTCATCTGGATCGTGAGCGATGTTGAGGGCTGCCATCACACCATCGATGTTGTTGCAGGCTACAAAATCACCTTCCATGAAGAAGAATGGGACAAGATCCTTTTGACGGTCACGGAACATGGAAACCCTAACATCACCTGCCAAGAGATTCCACTGCTGTAGTCTGGAGCCCAACAGCTCTGCCTTACTCTTGGGTAGTTCCAAATCCCTGACAAGGTCATTCAGTTCACCTTGTGTTATGAGGTGTGGTTCAGAGGAGGAGGGGAGAAAATGTGGGTCCTGTGACATTGATGGTTCAGGACCAGAAGTTTCATCCTCTTCCTCTTCCTCGTCTGACTCAAGTGAGAATGATTCTGGTGCATCAGGAACCGGCAGTCCTTCTCCGGGGGGTACTGGGCGTATAGCTGATGGAATGTTTAGATAATGCACAGTCCACTTTTTCTTCTTTGACACACCTTTCCCAACTGGAGGCACCATGCAGAAGTAACAATTGCTGGTATGATCTGTTGGCTCTCTCCAAATCATTGGCACTGCAAAAGGCATAGATTTCCTTTTCCTGTTCAACCACTGGCGAAGATTTGTTGCACAAGTGTTGCAGCATATGTGTGGGCCCACCTCTTGTCCTGATCTCCAATTTTGCAGCCAAAATAAAGGTGATAGACTTTCTTAACCATAGTGGTTATACTGCGCTTTTGTGATGCAAAAGTCACTTCACCACAAACATAGCAGAAGTTATCTGCACTGTTCACACAAGTACGAGGCATCTCTGCTCACTTTGGCTAAACAGAAATGTGTCCCTTTGCAAAATCAAACACTGACAAATAAGAGAGCACGACACTGTATGATTTCTAGAGCTGATATAGGGCAATTTGTTCAGCAGAGTGATGTAAGCTTCGTTACGATTGCATCATCCATGACTTCTAGGAATAACATGATGCAATTCATATCATGTATGACGCAATACCAGCTTCAGATTGCATCATTCATTGTTTTGCCTAAAAAGCAAGTACTGTCCAAACCCAGTCATAGATTTATTCATAGATCCAGTCAAAGATGTATTTTAGTCATTTCTGGTTTAAATTGAGATCCCTTCCCTTTATAACTCACTTATCCTCCGCCATTCCCAAGTCAAGGGTCGTATATACTGACCCAATAGCATATCTTGAAAACTAGAGCCAATCAACAATTTTAAGCATCATTTTCATTCTCAGTGACCCAGAATTAGTAAAGTTTGACTACATTTATTTCAGAAGCATTTTCGCTGTAGAGCAGTGATATCAGTATGATGGTGTCAGAAAAGTTGTACAAATAGCCATTCTTACAGTGTAGTTCTATTTGCTAATTATAATGCACTGTTATGGGTGTTTATAGAAATTCCAATGTTTAGCAAAATAATATCTGCTCTAGATACAATAGTATCTACATTTAATACTAGTATTTCTGGCGCAAATCCTAAATATCAAAATAAAATTTTATCCAGTGGGGAAATTGGCAGTTAATTCAGAACAGCAAAAATAATGTAACACATTTAGCATATTTTTTTTAAAAAATGGGTCAGTTATAAAATAAAACAGTGCTATCCATACCTCCCAGTGAAGACACATTTTTATTTAATATTTTTTTCTGGAAAGAATTAACAATGATTTAGTTTCTGCCTCTTACAATCAGAATTTAATTATTGAGCTGTGGATATGCAACAGTGAAATGCAGGACAAAAATCAAAGGGAAAATTAATATGAATGATAGAAGAAATAATATTTCTTCCTCCAGAGTTGTGCCTGTAGTGCCCTGTTCTTGAGAATGTGCATGACCTGTTGTCATGAGCATATCTTCGCTTGCCCCCATATGGAAAGTTTGGATATCTGCATGTTACCATATGGATCCAGACGTTTGAAAATAGTCTATCAAGGGATTCAGAGTCCCAACCACCTTCAGCTCTTTCTTTAACATGATAAACTGCTGGCAATGAAGCCACCTCTCCATTTATTTACTTTTTGCATTTTTGTTCTGTTTAGCCACATTTTAAAATTGTTAGATTTTATAAAAATAAGAAACAACATTGTGGTTTGTTCTCTGTTCTTGTTGTTCTATTATAGATCCAACTGGCTTTCAGTGATGGTTTTGGCTCTTGTTAGTGGCTTCTTGGCTCAACATTATTTACTGTGAGGGGGGGTATCCAGGTGCCTTTTTGGTTATGAACACTGGGACTGGCACTAGCAGAGACAGGTTTTACATGATATGATTTGTATGACCTTTATAATCTTGTTCTGAACTTTAGGATCTGTTATTTGGGCGTGTACGTGCCACAACTGCACTGCTTTATGAAAGATCCCATGCTTGCCACACTACAGTTCAAGACAGTGGATTTACAGAGGCAATGTACTCAAGCTCATATTACTAGTTACTAACCTTCCCATTGCTTTTGCATAGTGCTTCTAGATTAAGTGTTTTACAAAGCTGAGGGGTTGGGAAAAATTTTTTTCCCGGGTCAGATTGGCTGCGACTTGGTTTTTTTTTTTTTTTTTTTTGCCTTCCTCTGCAGTTGTGGGTGAGGATCACTTATCAGGATAATCTCTGTATATCTCGCTTAGCCCCTGCGAGGGCCTGAGGCACTGGTGTACCTTGGTCCCTCCTGTTCTGTGCCTGTGACACTCAATAGTCTACTCTCTTGTGGGCTGTATTTTGGGTGGAGAGTTTAATGTGTTGGGTGGTATTGGTTGGCCTGTGATTTACAGGAGGTCAGAGTAGATAATCTGGTGGTTTCTTTTGGCCTTAAACTCTAAATGACTGGCCTGAGTGACAAAATTTAGAATAGAATCTAGCATTCGTGACTTCGTTATGTGCTTAGTCTACTAGACCACAGCTGTCTGTCTAGAAGAGAGATGATTATTTATGAAAGAATGCTGTATGTCCTACTTAAGATAAAAGTTGGCCATTTTATTAGTCTCTATTTCTCATTTTTTAAAATGACAGTAAGGTGCTCAGAGGCAATGATAATAGGGTACTTTAAAAAACTGACCATTTTTCTCACACTTGTTTTACTCTCATCAAACAGTAATAAAGTGACTATGTCTCGGTATCAGAAGTGACTTAGATGCTTAGGAGTCTTTTGAAAGTGGAAAGTGAAAGCTCTTAAGTAGCTTATGTGCTTTTGAATATTTTACTCCAAAGCTCTTCACGCACCATCAATGCAATGAGTCCAATGAGGTAATGGCTCAGTCTGTGCAAACCCCCCTTCCCTAGCCCCTTGATGGATTTGGGAGAGAGAATACCTGTTAGTCCTTCTGTTCTTTACTTCTCTCCTCTCTGAAGTCTCTGTAGAGAGAAGGGGAGTGTGTGTGTGTGTGTGTGTGTGTGTGTGTGTGTGTGTGTGTGTGTGATGCATTTGAAAGAGATACATTTGAAAGAGGCATATCTCTGCCTTTCTTTGATCTGCTCCAGGAGCTTTTCTGACTCAGGTGTAAAAGACCAACTAACGGAGATAGAATATGAACCTTTGGGAACTTAACAACCCTAAAAAGTGTTGACACAAAAGTACCATATTTTCAAAATCAAAAACCAGGGCAATTTTAAAGTGGAATAAATAAAGTGCTGTATAAATAATAAACTTAAATACATAAAGCATATTTGTACATTTTTTTGTAAAGGACAAAATGTTGGTACACTTGATATCGATTGCATCCTTTGCTGTTGTCATAAAGCCTTTGTTTCTAGAGAGTATTTTTTCCTCTAAGGCTTGATATATTTGAACTTAGCATAGAGAACTACTGGTGCAGCTGTTCATTTTTATTTTGTAAAAAAAAAAAAAAAAAAATTGATCAAAAAATAATTACCCTAGAGAGGTATTTCAGCATTAGGTCTGAAATCTATAAGTAGAAGTCTGGAACAGTACTTGCTGTGTGATGACAGTAATGAGACACCCTGCTTGCATTTCTATTATTTAACGCACACAATTAAATACACCTACACTGGACTTCATCTATTTGTCATGTAAAATCACTTTTAAAACATCAGTGTACTTTAAGGTCTTTTCTTTAAATTCTGAATATGAAAATATTTCTTTACTTTTGCTTTATGTAGCACAAGCTCAAAGTCAATGTCGTTATCATAATATAGTCAGTGGTTCAGTCCTGTGTTCTTTTATGTGCTCAATTCCCCATTGAAATCAATAAGTGGTTTCTGTGTGGAGGAAATGAGGAATTAGGCAATATGGTAAGAGATCTGACATGTTTAGACATCAGGGTTTGGTAATCTGATATACCTTCAACTCATGCAGAAATCCTCCTCCCTATGATAATAACAGCGAAACCCCTCTGTGTTCCATAGGAGATAAGAATGTTGGATATTATAGAATAACAAACTGATTTTTTTTTTACTTACCTTGCTATTCATATATATATAGAGAGAGAGAGAGAGAGAGAGAGAGATTAGATATAGATTAGATATAGATATATATGTTAACCCGTAGGATGCTGGCACTTTCCAGACTTCCTAACCAAGTGAAGGAAAATAGATATTATCATATAGACCTCAACCTTGCAATATGATCCACATGGGCAGACTAGGGTTGCCAGGCATCTGGTTTTCAACCGGAATGCCCTGTTGAAAAGGGACCACGACGGCTCCGGTCAGCACAGCTGACCAGGCCACTAAGTCTGGTTGGCTGCAGTGCCAGTGGGGTAGTCAGGCTCTGTGCCCGGCTCCGCGCAGCTCCCAGGAAGCGGTCGGCCTGTCCCTCCAGCTCCTAGAGAACTCCGTGCGCCACCCCCAGCACCGGCTCCGCAGCTCCCATTGGTCAGGAACCGTGGCCAGTGGGAGCTGTGGGGGTGGCTCTAGCGGGTGGGAGCAGCACATAGAGCCCCCGGCCACCCCTCTGCTTAGGAGCCGGAGCGACATGCCGACTGCTTCCTCGGAGCCGTCTGAGGTCAGCACTGCCAGGAGCGGGCACCCCAAGCCCCCTCCTGCACCCCAACCCCCTGCCCCAGGTCGGAACCCCCTTCCGCACCCAAACTCCCTCCCAGAGCCTGCAAACCCCAGTCCTGAGCCCCTTCCCACACTCCAAACCCTTCGACCCCAGCCCAGATCCCCCTCCTGCACCCCAAGCCCCTCAGCCCCAGCTGGAGCACTCACTTTCTCCCTGCACGTCAACTCCCTGCCCCATCCCAGAGCCCCCTCCCGCACCCCAAACCTGTCATTTCTGGCCCCAGCCCGGAGTCCACACCCACAGCCCAGAGTCCGTACCCCCTCCCACACTCTGAACCCCTCAGAGTGACCTCACGAGACCCCTATTCTTTCTGAATGCATTACTGGGATGCTTGAGATCAGCTGACATGTTTGTGCTAAGAATCTCAAGATTTGAATGTGTGGGAACTGGTTGGGGGGGGCTCCTCAGTGGAGGAGTTTTCCTTGGAATTTGCTGTCCTTATTGGTCCAGTATAATTGGGTTATTGACCTTTCAGAAGTGTTGCAAAGATCTTATACTTACTCATATGGGGTAAGGTTGAATGAAGTATATTGGTATGTTTTTGTTACGGTTAAAATTTATATTTTGAGTTGAATCCATCATAATTTATTTTGGATTTGTTAAATAATTCTGCATTTTTAGAGGGGGGAAAAACGTGTGTGCATGCCCAGACAACAATGATGAATGCATTTTTCAATCATTTTTTCCCCTCCAGGTGTGAGGCAGCTAGCCCACACATTCATCCCATTGGATGGTGTAAAGAACATAGAAGAACTCTCATCACCCCTCCAGGTTTGTACTACACTTCAACCCTACACAATTGAAAGAATTAAGGAAAATGTAGCTAGCAGCAGCATTGGCCAAGGCTCATAACACACATTATGACAACCCCATTGAAAGACTCTACTTATAATTAAGAATTGGTATTTGGAGGGGGCTGAAGTGGTCTTTTTACAGGCACTCGATATATTAAATTTAATGATGCATGCACAACTTTGATATCTTTCTGTGCTGTATTAATGAGACAGTTATCCATACAAGATATTCTCAGGAAAAAGCCTAGAGATGGTTGAAAAGTGAAATAGAATGAGACAAATAGCCTGGCTACCTCTTTACTACTTTTTCTCTCTGGTGTTCTCTTTTGCTTTGCTTTTTCTCTAGATTTTTTTCTCCTTGTTTCTTTGTGTGATAGGTTGAATTTATTCACAGGTTCCAAAGTCTTGGTGCTGAAAATTGTGAGAGATATTGCAATGACATGTAATATCTTTGGGGACTATATTGTATTCAATGTATAAAATGGTTTATGTATGATTGTATTCTACTCCAAGGGGAAGCATTACAGTAACTCCTACAGTAACTAAAAACAATGGCAAGTGATTAAGGTGGATCACCTGAGACTTAACTATCTAGAGAGTTACACCTCCTTCCCCACCCCCGCCCTGCTAGCAGTTTGCATACTGCTTCAAGCTGGGTTTTCCAGAGACTAAGAGACAAACAACGGACTTTTGGTATAAAAGAATGAGCTTGAATTTACACAAGGTCTTCCTTCTGATCCAGCAAACAGACAGACTTTCTGTCCAGTGGAGGGCAACCCATGTGGAAGGGTCTAACATCCAAATTTGGTTCACATGCAGATATTTGTCTAATGCAACAACTCTGTACACCTGGCATATATGCTGTTGCCATTTTTGTCACCGTTTCAGGTAACTGCACCCATATCTCCCTCCTACCCCTTTTGTGGTCCACTCCCGGAGTTCCCAGTCAGATCTCAAGTTTGCAGCCATCGCCTGTCACTGAATAGAGACCCTTGTCCCACTCCCTTCAACCAGGAGTTTTTAGGGCTGTACAGCTCCCCACTTTACACTGCCTAGAGGCCAGCACCTGTGCTTTGCTTTCTCTCCACGGGCTATAAACAGTGTATTGCAAGAAGTTACAAGTTACTGGTAATGCAGTATACAAATCCCACACTTGGCTGGAAGGGGTTAAAGGGCAGTACTGGGCCCAGATAGCACCAGCCCTGTAGAGCACGCTCCAGCTGGAGGAAGGGTGGAAAGGGGAGCAATCCAGCTCAGAAAGAGGGAGGCTGGGAAGGAGGACAGAGAGGTTACCCGAAAGGCTCCTGACAAGGGTGCCAGAGAAATCTCCACAAGGGACTAAGACTGTATGCTGAGCCCAGTTGGTTTTAAGGTTTGGTTGCCTTTTCTTTTGCTTGTCACCTTGTATTTCAACTGGAAGCTGGAGGGTAGCAGGGGGGAAAGAGAGAACAGCAGACAATAGGAAGTGATCCGGGGACGTAACTCAGAGGGCACCTTTGAGGGCCAAACACTGTTGACCCTCCTAGGGTCCTGGGTCGAAGCCTGGTGGAGTGGGTGGGCCTGGGCTCCCCTCACTGCCCACCTCACCACACCTCTGATTAAAAGAGGGTCTTGACTGCAAGACCTTCCCTCAGGGAGGTAGCACTATATGTGCTAACCACTGGGCCGCCTAACCCCACCGAGGACTTGGTGACATTACCACTGTTCTTTCTAAGCAAGCACATTTATTCTTAAGGTAAAAGCATTACAAGGAAAACATAAAAACAATAGAAGTTCCTATATGCATGCTAAAAGTTTACCATAGGTCACCCATCAGTCGTATGGGGCTCTAGTAGGTCAAAATCCTTCCAACCCTTCCACATGCCCCCTGGACAGAAAGTCCTGTCTGTTTGCTGGATCAGCAGGAAGACCTTTTATACCAAAAGTCCTTTCTTTGTCTACTAGTCTCTGGAAAATCCAGCTTGAACCAGTATGCAAACTACTCCAGGGGGAGGTAACTCTCTAAATAGTTTAGTCTCTGTGATTAACCTTAATCACTTGTCATTGTTTTTAGTTCCTTTAGGAGCTGTGGTAATCCTTCCCCTTGGAGTAGAATACAATCCTACATAAACCATTGTATACATTTAATACAATATAGTCCCCAAAGATATTGCATGTCATTGCAATATCTCTCACAATTTTCAGCACCAAGACTTCAGAACCTGTAAGTAAATTCAGTTTATCACACAAAAAGAAATAAGGAGGGGAAAAAATGTAGATAAAAGCAAAGCAAAAGAGAACTCCATAGAGAAAAGAAATAGAGAAGGAACCAAGTGATTTGTTTTATTGTGTTTTCCTTTTCAACCATCTCCAAATATCTTGATGGATAACTGTCTCATTAATACAGCACATAAAGATACTAAATTTGTGCATGCATCATTAACATTAATATATCAAGTACCTAAATCCTTTTGGAAAATGAGATTTCAGGCTCTTATATCAACTGAGATGAGCACAGCTATGCCAAAATACCTTTAAAAATCTGGGTCTTAGGCCTTGGCTACACTGGCGCTGTACAGCGCTGCAACTTGCTGCGCTCAGGGGTGTAAAAACGCCCCCCCCGAGCGCAGCGAGTACAGCGCTGTAAAGCGCCAGTGTAATCAGAGCCTGCAGCGCTGCACGCTCGCTCGCAGCACTGCAAGCTATTCCCCTTGGAGAGGTGGAGTACTTACAGTGGCGCGACTACACTCGCGCTTCACAGCGCTGCCGCGGCAGCGCTGGGAAGTCCTGAGTGTAGCCAAGGCCCTAGTGGATAAATGGGTGGATAGCCCTGTGTAATCAAGGGAACAAAAGTGGTAAGGACTCTCAGAAAGGGAGGAAACCAAGGTGAGAATGAGCATGCAATAGAGAGAGAGGGCATGCTTACTGAAAACAAGAAAGCAAGCATTTAGTTTGGGATATTATGTGTTGGATTAACTGGATTCCCCTCCATGCTGGAGATCATGAAGACTATTCTGTAGAAAGTAGCTTGAGCTATATCTTGTAAAAAGAAGTGCTGTTTAGCAAAGTTAATAAATTCCTTTAAGACAGGTCTCTAGTGCCTGTTGGTCTTCCAAATTTATGTAGGTAATTGTAGAATACTCAGTATAAAAATAACCATGAGAGAATCAATGGAAAAAACTTGGAGATTTCTTTCCTGTAGAACGTATGCCATTTAGAGTCAGTTATTCTGTCTGTTAAAGTAAAACTTAGACAACTATGGTGACTGTGTGTGGTTACTGCCCCTTTAAGGTCTGGAACAGTCTGTGTGCCAGAGTTTAAAAACAAATCTTGTCTTTTAGCAATAATTGCCACTGGTTAGAGTTCGTTTGGATACAGAACCCAAGAATGAAGTTAGCTGAATGTAGCTTGTAACCAAGGAAACCTCTGAGTGCTAGCTCGGTTCATTTTTTGTTGTTTGTTTGCTCTTATTCTGATCCAATTAAAGTCTGATCTAATGAAAGACTTATTGGATTTGGGGAAACAACAAGGTGATTGCCATGTCAGGAGTGAGGCAAGAGGTCTGTCTGAGAAGAAAAGAGGAAAATGATAATTTGTGGGAAAATTGACGAATCCACTCTGATGAAAAATATGTAGGATTTAATGCTATGTACGAATTTTATGTACAAAGGTCTCAGCAGTATTTCTATGCTGATGCCGTTGAAGAATCTCAATAAAAATTTCCATTCTTCATCTCTGTTTGGAAAGAGAGACATTTGTAGTCTTCAAAAACTTGTTCCTTTTAGGAGCTGAGAGGTATGAGGACTTGGCTGAATTATTTAAAAAGCAATATGTTCCCCAAACTAAATTCCTAGCTAAAAGGTCTGAGATTCACTTAAGAAACCAAAAGAAAAAGAAAATAGGAAAACCTATTTGATTTCGTGGCTTATCTTAGACAGCTGTCATTTTGGTTGGCATCTAAGAGAGGCTCTCAGGGATCATTGTGTGTTCAGAAACAGAAATCCAGAGTTGAGGGAGCCTGATGAATATTGTTCATAAAAATAGAACTCGACCTGGAAGGAGCCACAGATATAACATTAGTGTTTAACTGCACCAAGAGACACGTGTGGCAATTTCGGAGAGTACATTTACTTTCATGTCATATACAGGAAGGAAAGTTCAGCCCACACTTAGGAGGCCATCAGCAAGTTGGAGGAGGTCTATATTTTCGATGCTTGGGAACGTTGCAGGAATCAGAGCAGTGTTTCTTTAAATAAAATGAAATCAGGGAACTGTGGTGAGAGATATCCAGCGTGTTTTTCATGCATGCTGTAGGAGAGTTTCAGTGAAAGGAAGTCATTTTTGCAGAACATGAACTGCTGCACCAACTATGTGACTATGTAGGACCTCATTACAAATACCATGCTTTTCCCTGTGAAGATGGTTTGTGACTTACATATCTTTACTCAGAAAATTCAAGTTTTTGCTCCCCAATTCTCCCACCCCCGTGCACTGTTATTTCATAGATTTGTAGTGAGAAAATAGAAATTCCTTGTTTAGAAACCCTTTTTGAATGTCACTAATATGGTACCATTGCAAAAGCTTTTATGTAATTTGTTTAAAAACAAAAAATCTGTGTATGACTGAGAATAGTAAAATAAAAGGTATATTGGCCAATTCTGCATTCATTTGGTGTTGAAGATAGAGGATTTGAAGTTAAGGGAATAAGCTTTGCTGCCATGCAAGATAATGAAAGCACAGATCACAGGCATCTGTGGCCTGACAACATGGAAAACTGTAATTAGCCAGCTAGACTTACTTACCAAGCTCAGAAATATCCTACTGCTCAGCAGCCTGGGGAAGTCATGAAACATTTTGAGGCATCAAATTCTAGAGCACAAAGCTACTTACAGAACAACCTCAACGTGTACTGTAAAAGTCTAATCTGTCAATAAGTTAATTACAACCTATTATTTAGCAGCCTTCATAAAACACAAGATACTGGTGTAAATTCACTTCCATATCATGAGTCAACACTTAAATATTTAGTGCTTATACAACATCGGGGCAAGCCCTCCTTGTTCTTTAAAAGAAAACACTTTTTTGGTATAAGGCATATTAAACAGGACAATCTCAAGTCCATTTTCGTAGAATGACAGTCCTCCTCCCCCCCTCCCCCCCCATGATGTCTGTATCAGATATATCCTCAATTTAGAAAGTATTATAATAGTTTTGGTTAAAACAACTTCACTTAAAAATGCAAGTTGGTAGATGGTCACATGTATTTTAAACTGATACATGACTATCGGGTTCTGATTAGTATACCTCTACCCCGATATAACGCGACCCGATATAACACGAATTTGGATATAACGCGGTAAAGCAGTGCTCCGGGGGGGGCAGGGCTGCGCACTCCTGCGTATCAAAGCAAGTTCGATATAACGCGGTTTCACCTATAACGCGGTAAGATTTTTTCACTCCCGAGAACAGCGTTATATTGGGGTAGAGGTGTATTGGCACAGTAACCTTAAACCTGTAGAATACCGGATTAAGGGTGAAGCATTGTCTTGAATGCATAGAAGTGGATAGATTTCCAATTTTTGTTACTTATCTTCTCAAATCCAGAGCAGTTGTAGTTTATTTTTGTGCTGCTGGTTACTCAGTATTGTGTGTTGTGGGGTTTCTATTTCTTTCTTTGATTAATAGGGAGTATGTGTCATAGACATCTAGAATGTTCAGATAAGTGCTTCTTATTGTAGTTATGTTATATATTTAAAGAATAAATAAAGTATTATAACAAATATTTACTTGCCTTATTATGAATTCTCTAGATTAATGTGCTATAATGTATGTTACATCATAATTCTTATATGACATCATTAAACCTTGCTTTTATATTTTTTCTACTAGATTATCCACATGCCAAACATTTTTCTTGGGAAAAATATTTGGAAGAAACCAGTTCTTTACCTGCACCTGCAAGGGCTTTTAAAGTGGTGAGAGAATGTTTACATAGTGTTCATGCTTCCATTTTTTTTGTTTAATTAATTAGCTAATGTACAGTAGATATTTTATTTTTTTATGTGAGTTTTGAAATTACTGTGAGAAATCAGAAAAAATTTATCACTATAAATCCTGAGACTTTTGACTAATTTATATTAATAATACTTAGCTAGCTAATGAGTCCTCCCAGCCAGGGCTTTGGAGCTATGCTCCCACTCCACTCCAGCTCCAGGCAAAAACCTGCAGCTCCACTGCTCCGGAGCTGCTCCGCGCTCCAGCTCCGGGCTTCGCTCCAAAGCCCTGCTCCCAGCACACCTCGGAGAGAGGTGAGTGAGTAGTATTGTCCCCACTTTACAGGCACAAAAAGAAAAGTGGCTTATTCAAGAAAGCAGAAGGCATCATTATTGGAGCCAACATTAGAGATCAAATTCTTGGCTTCCTAGGCTGACCTGCCTGTTTTTGTGAGCTTCTGAGGTTCAAGTCCAACATTTTTGAATATTATCACGTTGCTAAGAAATTCATTAAACTAAAGCAGAAATGTGGTGCTATCCCAGAATTCCAGCCGTCTGCTGTAGTTCACTGAGGTTTGGTTACTGGCTTACAACACTTTTCACTACAAAACTTTATCAAGCATGGCCAAATCCTGAGTTTTCATCCAGAATAGCCAAGCCAAGTGATATGGTGCATGCATTTGTTGTGTGGAGGGGAGTCCTAACTCATGGCCGTGGGGTTGGTGACCATGAGAAGTTCCAGGTAGTAACACATCATCTAACCTCCCCCCTCCTCGTCCATCCCTGCCCTGCCGCCGCCTTTTTTGGAGGAGGGGGCAGAATAAGAGTGGATTCTGTAGTGCGGTTGTGGAAAGATGAGGCCCAGCATGGAGCAGGGGAGAGGTTTGGTTAGTGAGTATATCCTGCACTCACCCTGCAGCAGTGGCTCCTGTCTCGTGGGGCTGGCCTGGCTCTCCAGTTTGGGTGCTATGACCTAATGTTCATGGTTACAGCACCACTCACATTTGACGCATCCACCCTTCCATTTCCATCTATAGAGGGGCAGATGTGCCAAACCTGTGTGGCACTGTGACCACATGCACCACCTTACAATGCCCAGAGTGGACCCAGGCATGGGTGCCAAAAGGACTGCAAAAGTGGGGAGCCCAGGCCCTCCCCCCAGAGCCCTCGAGAGAACCCCCTCACAGCAATCCGACCCTCCTGGAGCCCCTGCCTTTTCACCTACCCCCAACAGTCTAACACTCTGCCTCCCCCCCCCCCTTACCTTACTCTCCCGCTGGCAAGCCCAAGGCCTTCAGGTAATGGGTCCTTTCTGCTTCCCAGACCCAGTTGATCCCCGCTACAGAGAGGGACTACCACTGGGGTTTTGGCAGCTGGTAGGTGAGGGCCTGGCTGCTGGCATTTACTATGACACAATGGGTCACAGCCAGCACGTGGCATAATGCAGAGCAGGACCTGGATGCCGGCCAGCTGGCCTGGGCCATAGCGTGCTCCCTCCAGCCAGGTTTTAAAAAGTAGGGTGCCCTGAATTCCCTGTTTAAAAAGTGGGGAGGGCTATGGACTTCTGGCCTCCACTGTCTCTAGCACCTATGGAGCCAGGGCAAGCCCCATGGGACACGAGGTACCACTTCAAGGTGGGCTCAGCACTGACTATTCAGATTCACAATTACCATGTGTGATGCTTCCTTGGGATACCCAGGGTTGTGAGGCACCTTGCTGTTACCTGCATGAAGAAGCCTTGTCTGTGCCTGCCAGGGGTCAGCTCCCCAACTCCACTTGCCACAGGCAACACAAGTACTCCCTTCTCAGACCACGCAGGCACTGCCGTCAGTTTTCAGTTTAGTGATCAATATTCTCCAAGCATGCCCCAGGAGCATGCATGCTGACGAGGGGGGCAAAAGGGACAATTGCCCAGGGGTCTGGGTGATTTAAAAGGGCCCGGGGCCCCCCAGCTGCTGCCGCCGCTACCACAAAGGCAGCTGGGGGCCCCCGGGCCCTTTTAAATTGCCCGGGCGGGCTGCAGGGCTCCTAGGTGTGTGCAGGGTGGTACCGGCGGTGGTGAAGGCAGCTGGGCGGGCATGTGGAAGCGCTGGTCATGCCTGAAGAGTGCCCACTGACTGTTCCACCCTGGGGCTCAGAACTGCTGTCAGCAGGCCTGCCCTGGAGAGTCCAGCAGTCCAGCCCCTGTTCCACTGGACACACTCAGAATTCACAGATGTGCTAGTCCCAACGATATAGTATGCATCAACTTGTCAGTTTTACCTCTGGATCACCACTCCACTTAACACAGTGCTTAGATATGTTTATAGTGAAAACAAGTTTAAGTTTATTTATCAAAGAATAGAGATTTGAGAAAAAGCAAGTAAGATTAATGTAAACAAAGGATTACATATAAAATAAAACCATAACACACAGTCTAGAGCCTAAACTTACCTAACAAGATGCCCTCTTGTCTAATAAGGAACTGGTTACCCAAAGTCCTCCTCACAGCATTTTTCAACCAGGATGGCTTTCATAAGACCAAGAATGCCAGAGCATCTCACTGAATCCCTTGATGTATTAGACCTGTCCTTTCTCCTTCTCCTGTAAACTGGGGCTCCCCAACCCCACCACTGTTCACCTCTTCCTGTTAATTTTCTTCTCCTGATGTCCCCACAAACACTTTGTTAGCATTTAACTCCGTATGCAGATAGACTTGCATTGTAAGTTACGCAATGGCAGGGAGATACATGTCTCCCACCACCTGTCTGGTGGAACCTGCCTTTAACTTTAAGAACATAATTTCTAATATATAAACGTGTCTCCTTACATGCTACCTGCACATCCATTTTTCAAAGATGATGTTGACCATCGTGACACAGGCTTTCAGTAGAGACTTTGTGACACTCTTTGATGAACTATTATATAAATACCAGACCCAGGGGATTCCTGTAACTCTTATGCATTCCTGTGCTATCTGTTAGTTGGCCTCCAGGGGCCCTTGCTTCACACTGTGACCTCTGTGGCAAACTTGTAAATGTAATCATAATTTAAAGTGCCATTTGATCTAGGATGAAAATGTATGAGTGTAAGGAGATACAATATGTAGAATTATTGTGCAATATGCTGTTGCATAGAGGTGGAAATGCTCTCAAAACATTTATAGAGTGCTTAGGGGAAACTTACAGCATTAGTGATGATTTTATTTACGTAGGAGGCTGAAGTGATGAGACTAAAATCCTAGAGAGGTAAATTATTTTTCTAGTCTAAGTTATTTTAATACAACCGTTTTTATGTTTTGGTTTGGTTTATTTTGGAGGGGAATGATTGCCCTTATATTTTATAACAGTTTTTTTACATTTCATTGAAATACCCATCATCTCTCATTGTAGAAACCATCTCATGGATTTCAGAAAAATATGAAACTTGAGGTAGTTGACAAGAGGAATCCAGTACTTATCAGAGTAGCAACTGTTGTAGATATTGATGACCACAGGATAAAAGTAAGTCAGTCTCTCTCTTTCTTTCTCTAAATTGGAGGTCCTGCTTAGAGCATGTTGACTGTTGTTTTGTAAAATAAATACTGCAGTTCCAATATGAAGGACCTTGCTAGTTTGCACAGGAAGATATGAATCACATCGATGCACTGCTAAACTGACTCTCATCCTCCTCACTGATTAATACACAAGTAATTTATTTGGAAGGGGTATCTCTATTATTTTTGTCGTCAGTGATGTGCTGAAATAGAAGCTAAGGAATAAAGGATGAGTGTGTTGGGAAATTGCATTGGGAATAGTTGAGATAAAAGTTGTTTTATAAAAGAATGTTGATGACTTAATAATACCCAATATCAAAAGATTGCTGTGATTTTTGTATTAGGGCTCATAAAATATTTGGAATAGATTAATGAAATCTTTCTCTATAATTTCCACCATGCAAAAGCCAAAGTGAGACAGGGCAAATCTAAAAAGAATGAATGAATACATAAATAAAGATTTCCTTGCTCCCTGTCAGGAGCTTCTGCGGTGTAGAAACTTATATTAATTCTGGACTTTTGATTGGATTAATTTCAAGTGACGTTTGCTAAAGGATTTGCTGTTTTTTTAGAAGACTTGCATGTCTGGGTTATTTTTTGCTTTGATTTATAAATCATTTTACGTATTGAGTCTTTTAACCATTAACTAGCATTTTCTGGAATGCTAGCTAAATGAATATGAAGGATATTTCTTTCTGCAGTGTGCAGAGAGGTATTATGCATACATGGTATTTCAAGCAGCAAATGCAATTGACATTTCATTTTGAATCCAAATTAACAAAGGGTGTGAAGTCATCAAAAGTAATATCTGCACACCTACACATTTTCTGCATAAACTACACATTTGTTTGGTCCTGTCAAAAAAATTCTCCAGTCTAATATATTAAAATGTCAATATTTGTGATCCTTGCAGTTTAATTAACTTTATATTGTATATTGAAATAGCCTTGTATGTACATTTTATAAATAAGATCATAAGAAATAAAGATCCGAGGACTTCATTAGTACACTAATTTAAGTAAGTTAGTTAGGGTTGCAGATCTTTGGTCCCAACCTGAAGAAAATCAGTGATTGTCTTCTACAGAATCATACAGTTCGGTCTCTCATGTGATTTAATTCCTTACCCTGAATAGTCAAATTTTACAAGAGCTGTAGATCCCTTTGTTTTGGGGGGTGGTGAAATTCATCCTTCTGCGGAGGCCCTTTACAAAGTCTATGTATTGTTTTAACTCCTGGTTAAAATAGGAATTTGATTGTTCTAAATGTTTAGAGCCCTTTTTGAGAGAGAGGACAGAATTTGGCCCTTAATTTAAAGTGTTAGTGTATATATATATATATATATATATAAACATTATAACTGTCTAAATGTACTCGTATGTTTTGAGCCTGACAGTGTAACACACACACACACAGACCCATTCTACTCCCACTGAAGTAGACAACAACTTCCTTTCCCTTCAGTGGAAAATGACTAATGCCCAAAATCTAGGGTATGTCTACACTACGGGATTAATCCGAATTTACAGAATTCGAATTTTGGAAACAGATTGTATAAAGTCGAATGTATGCGGCCACACTAAGCACATTAATTCGGCGGTGTGCGTCCATGTACCGGGGCTAGCGTCGATTTCCGGAGCGTTGCACTGTGGGTAGTTATCCCATAGCTATCCCATAGTTCCCGCAGTCTCCCCCGCCCATTGGAATTCTGGGTTAAGATCCCAGTGCCTAATGGGGCAAAAAACATTGTCGCAGGTGGTTGTGGGTACAGCCTCACCCCTCCCTCCATGAAAGCAACGGCAGACAACCATTTCGCGCCTTTTTTCCTGGGTGAACACTGCAGATTCCATACCACGGCAAGCATGGAGCCCGCTCGGCTCAAGACAGCAGTCATGAACATTGTAAACACCTCGCGCGTTCTTGTGCAGTTTATGCTGAACCAGGACCAGAAAAACGAGGCGAGGAGGAGGCGGCGACGGCAGTGCAGCGACAAGAGTGATGAGGACATGGACACAGAATTCTCTCAAACCGCGGGCCCCGGTGCTTTGGAGATCATGTTATTAATGGGGCAGGTTCTATCCGTGGAACGCCGATTCTGGGCCCGGGAAACAAGCACAGACTGGTGGGACCGCATAGTGTTGCAGGTGTGGGACGATTCCCAGTGGCTGCGAAACTTTCGCATGCGTAAGGGCACTTTCATGGAACTTTGTGACTTGCTGTCCCCTGCCCTGAAGCGCCAGAATACCAAGATGAGAGCAGCCCTCACAGTTGAGAAGCGAGTGGCGATAGCCCTGTGGAAGCTTGCAACGCCAGACAGCTACCGGTCAGTCGGGAATCAATTTGGAGTGGGCAAATCTACTGTGGGGGCTGCTGTGATGCAAGTAGCCAAAGCAATCACTGAGGTGCTGCTACGAAAGGTAGTGACTCTGGGAAATGTGCAGGTCATAGTGGATGGCTTTGCTGCAATGGGATTCCCTAACTGTGGTGGGTCGATAGATGGAACCCATATCCCTATCTTGGCACCGGAGCACCAGGGTACCCAGTACATAAACCGCATGGGGTACTTTTCAATGGTGCTGCAAGCACTTGTGGATCACAAGGGACGTTTCACCAACATCAACGTGGGCTGGCCGGGAAGGGTTCATGACGCTCGCGTCTTCAGGAACACTACTCTGTTTAAACGGCTGCAGCAAGGGACTTACTTCCCGGACCAGAAAATAACTGTTGGGGATGTTGAAATGCCAATAGTTATTCTTGGGGACCCAGCCTACCCCTTAATGCCATGGCTCATGAAGCCATACACAGGCAGCCTGGACAGGAGTCAGGAGCTGTTCAACTACAGGCTGAGCAAGTGCAGAATGGTGGTAGAACGTGCATTTGGCCGTTTAAAAGGTCGCTGGTGATCGTTACTGACTCGCTCAGACCTCAGCCAAACCAATATCCCCATTGTTATTGCTGCTTGCTGTGTGCTCCACAATCTCTGTGAAAGTAAGGGGGAGACCTTTATGGCGGGGTGGGAGGCTGAGGCAAATCACCTGGCTGCTGATTACGCGCAGCCAGACACCAGGGCGATTAGAAGAGCACACC
Organism: Emys orbicularis; assembly: GCF_028017835.1. Taxonomy (NCBI): domain Eukaryota; kingdom Metazoa; phylum Chordata; order Testudines; family Emydidae; genus Emys; species Emys orbicularis. Next base: position 101,726,088 of record NC_088685.1, read on the forward strand.
AGGAAGCGCTGCGCCTCAGAGAAGCTTTGAAAACCAGTTTCATGACTGGCCAGGCTACAGTGTGAAATTTCTGTTTGTTTCTCCTTCATGAAAACCCGCCCCCTTTATTGACTCATTCTCTGTAAGGAACCCCAGCTTCCCCCTTCCCCCAGCTTGCTTTCAAAGGAAATAAAGTCACTATCGTTTAAAAATCATTTATTCTTTATTAATTGATTATAAAAAGAGGGTGAGAACCCGGGTGGGGTTTGGGAGGAGGATCGGCGGGAAGGAAAAGGCCACTAAAAAAAGGTTTAAAAAATGACAGCCTTTTGCTTGGACTGTCCACTGGGGTGGAATGGGAGGGTGTACGGAGCCTCCACCCCCCCCCCCCTGCGTTCTTACACGTCTGGGTGAGGAGGCTATGGAACATGGTGAGTGGGGAGGGGGGTTATACAGGGGCTGTAGCGGCACTCTGTTATCCTGCTGCCGTTCCTGAAGCTCCACCAGACGCCAGAGCATGTCTGTTTGCTCACGCAGCAGCCCCAGCGTTGCATCCTGTCTCCTCTGATCTTCCTGCCGCCACCTCTCATCTCGAGCGTCCCTCATGTCCTCACGTTGGTCCCTCCTGTCCTCACGTTCACTGGCATCTTTCCTATACTTTGCAACCGTGTCCTTCCACTCATTCAGATGAGCTCTTTCACTGTGGGTGGATTCCATGATTTCTGCGAACATCTCGTCTCGCGTCTTCTTTTTCCGACGCCTTATCTGAGATAGCCTTCGGGACGGAGGAGGGAGGCTTGAAAAACTTGCAGCTGCTGGAGGGAGGGAAAAAAGGAGAGAATTTTTTAAAAAGATACATTTTACAGAACAATGCTTATACTCTTTCACGGTGACCAACACTATTCACATTACATAGCACATTGATTTCTGTGCAAGGTCGCATTTTGCCTCTTAATATTGAGTGCCTGTGGCTTTGCTGCTAGAGATCACAGACGCAGGTCCGGGCAACAGAATTCGGCTTGCATGCGGCCATGGTAAGCCATTGTCTTTCGGCTTCTGCGCCCTCCTTTCCCACATACCAAGCAAAGCCCGTTGAGTGCTGCGGTTTTCCTGTTAACCTTCAGCAGCAGAAAACAAACTAACCCCCTCCCATCCAATTCTCTGGATGATCGCTTTATCCCTCCCCCCACCGCGTGGCTGGTATCAGGGAAGATCCCTGCAGGAACCAAACTAACACCCCCCCACCCCGCCATGAATTCTCTGGGATGATCGCTTTACCCCTCCCCCCACCACGTGGCTGGTATCAGGGAAGATCCCTGCTAGCCAAACGCGAAAAGCTCAGGGTCAATTTCTCTCCCCCCCTGCGCTTGGCTAACTGCAGGGAAGGATTTCTTTTCAGCCACAGGCAAACAGCCCAGTAGGAACGGCCACCTCTGTCCCCTTAATTAAATTCCCGTATTTCAACCAGGTTACCATGAGCGATATCGCTCTCCTGAGGATTACACAGCGAGATAAAGAACGGATGTTGCTTGAATGCCAGCAAACACCGGGACCATACGCTGCCAGGCTTTGTCATGCAATGATACCAGATTACTTGCTACTAGCATGGCGTGGTCAAGTGTCCTACCATGGAGGACGGAATAAGGCTGCACTGCCTAGAAACCTTGTGGAAAGGCTTTTGGAGTACCTCCAGGAGAGCTTCATGGAGATGTCCCTGGAGGATTTCCGCTCCATCCCCAGACACATTAACAGACTTTTCCAGTAGCTGTACTGGCCGCGAACGCATCCCAAGTCCTCAGGGCATAGTAATCATTAAAAAATGCTTGCTTTTAAAACAAATTTTATGTTTTAAAAGGTAAACTCACCTGAGGTCCCTTCCATGGGGTCATGGTCTTGGATCCTGGCTTGGGAGGGTACTTCAGTCAGGCTGAGTAAAAGATCCTGGCTGTTGGGGAGAACGGAGTGCTGTGTGCTCTCCGCAAGCTGCTCCTCCTCCTCCTCCTCCTCCTCCTCTTCCCCGTCCGCAGAATCCTCAGGTGTAGCTGATGAGATTACCCCCGCCTCGGAATCCGCGGTCAGAGGTGGGGTAGTGGTGGCGGCCCCCCCTAGAACTGCATGCAGCTCGGCGTAGAAGCGGCATGTCCACGGCTCTGACCTGGAGCGACCGTTTGCCTCCTTTGTTTTTTGATAGGCTTGTCTGAGCTCCTTGACTTTCACGCGGCACTGATCTGAGTCCCTATTGTGGCCTCTCTCCATCATGCCCTTGGAGATTTTTTCAAAAGTTTTGGCATTTCGTCTTTTCGAACAAAGTTCTGCTAGCACTGAATCCTCTCCCCATATAGCGATCAGATCCAGTACCTCCCGTACGGTCCATGCTGGTGCTCTTTTTCGATTATCGGCCTGCATGGTTACCTGTGCTGATGAGCTATCTGTGGTCACCTGTGCTCTCCACGCTGGGCAAACAGGAAATAAAATTCAAATGTTCGCGGGGCTTTTCCTGTCTACCTGGCCAGTGCATCCGAGTTCAGATTGCTGTCCAGAGCGGTCACAATGGTGCACTGTGGGATAGCTCCCGGAGGCCAATACCATCGAATTGTGGCCACACTAACCCTAATTCAAAATGACAATATCGATTTTTGCGCTACTCCGCTCGTCGGGGAGGAGTACAGAAATCGATTTTAAGAGCCCTTTATTTCGAAAGAAATGGCTTCGTTGTGTGGACGTGTGCAGGGTTAATTCGATTTAACGCTGCTAAATCCGAATTAAAGTCATAGTGTAGACCAGGTCCTAGTTTATACTGCTGTATAATTTCTACAGTTTTCTCATGTTATTTCTCTAAAAAAGCTGACATTATAACGCCTAACATTTTGAAAGATTGTTGAGGTAAAATGACTTTATAGAGAATTTTTCTGATGGTTTTTGTTTTCCTTTTAGGTGCACTTTGATGGCTGGGATAGTATTTATGATTATTGGACTGATGCAGATAGCCCTGATATCCATCCCGCAGGCTGGTGTGCAAAAACTGGACACCCACTTCAGCCTCCTCTTAGTAAGAGAAATCATAAGCTGGTATAATTTTAAAATTATGATAAGGGGCATGTGTAATTTGTGTAGTGCTTCCTCTGTGACACAGTTCATAGGAAGGCAGCAGTTTGTATATACAATATAAAATAAGTAGATGTGACGTTTATAACAAAACACATAATTTGAGATTTGGCATAATTAATTGGTTTTTGACTTCACTGATCTTGTAAATGAAATTTAACAATTATGCATAAGAATTACACTCGTATGCTAGAGGAATTCTAACAACCTGTGGGGAATTCCTGACCTTACTGAAATCAGTGGCAAAACTGTCATTGACTTTAGTTGGGCCAGGATTTTGCCCCTGCGTCCTCTTTCCACATATTGGAATATTAACTTGTTTTCCAGGCCCAACACGGTGCAGACTTTTTGAAAAGGCACTTGATTAAAATGTGGTGCCAGATGCTCAAAGTAGGCTCAGTCCCTTTCGTGCTCCAGGCCCTGAAAGGAGGCTTGAAGCTGCCAGTTTGAAGGGGATTCCACCAGACACACAGAGCAGACATAGTCTGTGAGCTCCTGCACAAAATGGATGTGGTCTGAGGATGAATCAAGGTTGTGTAGTGAAGGAGGCTGTATAGGACCTTTTTTTCACTTGTTGTGGAAGTTGGAAGGCGTCTAATGAATGAGGCATAGGATTGCCAGGAAGAGAGAGGCCAGTCTCATGGCGTAGTCAGTTCAATGCTGCCCTGGAGAATTGGATTCTATCCCTGTCTGTGCCACAGAGTTTCTATGTGATGCTAGTCAAGTCACTTAATCCAAGCTTCTTATGTGTGTGTTCCTCATTTTCTAGATGACTGACTTGAGACTCTGGGGTCTGATTTGCAGAAGTGCTGAGCACTCACAGCTGCTACTGAAATCAATAATAGAGAATGCTAAGTAAGCAGAAAAATCAGGTCCTAGATGTCTTAGATTGGGCACCCAGAATTAGTGGATACTTTTGATCTAATTTCTCTGCCCTTCAGCTCCCGCTCTGTAAAGTGGGAATGATAATATTCCCTCATTTCACAGGGATTTTGTGAAAATATATCCATTAATGTTTATGAAGCTCTCAGATACTTGTTCGCTTCCAGCATGCCTCGTCTTATTACAATCCTTTTTTAATCTTAGTAGTAGTTTTTAGTTGTTGGTTAGTTAGATTTTAGTTTTAGTGAGAGGAGTGCCTCTTTTCCTTTCTTCTCCTATCAGGGAGACTTGCCTCCTTAGGAGGGTATGTCCAGCTCCCCAGGCTTCAACTATTGCCTCACTTGCTGGGAGGCTTGGATTGATGACCATTCCAACTGCATTCACTGCTGTGGAGAATCACACATTCTGCAGAAGTGTAACTTCTGCTTATCCCAGAAATCTAGGGCCAGCAAGAACCAGGAGATCAAACTGAGGCTTCGGATGATGGAGCGCTCCCTTCGCCCCACATTGGAACCAGATCAGGGAGACCCCCTCCCATACACCAGTCTCTGGGAAGGTCTAGTATCCTTTTTGACCTTGGCTCATTACTCCCCCAAGAAGGGAGAGGCCTCGGAGACCTTCAGAGGCCCCAAGAAGAGGGGCTGTGACTCGCCCCATAAGGAGTCTGCTCCAAGAGACCTCAGTCTCCTAAGTCAGCGGTCATGGAATCGTCAACTTCTAGACCTGGTACGATGGAAGCTGCAGGTTCCTCTGGTACTGCTAGGGCTGGAAAACCAAGAAGCTCCTGCAAGAGCAAACATGGCTCTGAGGCGAGCCTCAGTACTGACTGGGGATGACAAGGAGAAACATTCTGCCAGATAAGATGCATCTCTTCCACCAGTCTCTCCCATGGAGGGTTCTAAACCATTGGTACTGTTGGCTTCCAGAGAGACTATCGCGTCGGTACTGGTGCCCCATTCGGTGCCTCAGGAATTTTGATTCTTGAAGGACTTAGCTTTAGCAGAGGAACCGCAGTCCTCACAGATCATGGGCACCAAGGATCCCGCATACCAAGACTAATTTGGTCCCCAGACTCCCATTTATCATTGGCACCAACCAGTTCACCACCATTTTCAGTTGGGGCTCCTCCACTGCTCTGAGGAGGATGACAAAGGGGACTTTCACTCAGTCCATTCAGTCTCATCAGTCTCTGCACAGGGTTCCCCCACCCATCCTTAAACAAACCCTTTCTACGTGGGTCATAGACTCAGGGAAGAGTCCAGTGCAAGTCATCACAAGTGGTGGGATCAACCCTGGATGCCACCACCTCTGCCGTATAAACACCCGCAATGATCATACTGGGACCCTGGGCTGCTTACTGTCAGCAGTTTTCTAGGGCTCTGGGCCTAGCCCACTGGGATGAGAGGGAAGTTCAGTTTCTGTCACCTCAGACCATTCCCCAGCAGAAGGAGATGTTTGAGGAATAAGAGGCTAGGGAGGATGAGGAGGCTACTCTTCAATCCACTATCTTCTCATCATCGCCTGATGAAGTAGTGATGCCCCCTCCATCATCTGTGGCTGATGACTTTAAGCAGCTCCAAGACCTCAACAAGTGTGTGTCGGACTCAAGGTGGTCAAGGAATTGCAAAATAAGTTATTGGTAGGCCCTACCAAATTCATGGTCCATTTTGGTAAATTTCACTGTTATAGGGTTTAAAAAATCTTAAATTTCACGGTGATGTAACCATTGGGGTCCTGACCCAAAAGGGGATCATGGGGGAGGGTTGCAAGGCTATTGTAGGGGGGTTGCAGTATTGCCATCTTTACTTCTGTGCTGATGCTGGTAGAAGCAATGTGGTAGAGAAGGAACTGAGGGCGATTCACTCATGCAGCCCTATAGCTTATGTAGCCTTGGTATAGGGCATGAGGGTGCGTAGGGTGCATGCCCAGGCCAAACAGATGCTGCTAATGAAAGTCTCCTGTCAGCACATGGGGTTCATGCACACCTGAAGTGGAGCACCCATAGGGACACATCTCAAAGAACTATGGTTGCTGCACAGGGTGAGTGACCTTTCCATCCTCTTCTGTATAAATACATTTTTGTCTTCTCAATAGAGAAGATATTTGAGGGACTGATTTTCATTTTTCCTTTCACCTTTTTTCCCCATATCTACATTTAACTTTCCCCAGTTTTAGATATTGCCAAAGTGGGCTAATCTCTTTGCTTGTGTAAATGGGCAAAATTCCATTGAAATGAATAGAACCATGCCCATTTACACCCGCAGAGAATTTGGCCCTTTGGCTCTGACCCTCAGCTGGCTCGGTGTAGGTGCAGGATTCCTTTCTCTTTTATAGACATACAAATAATGGAATATAGGAATTGCCATACTGGATCAACACCGATTTCAGAGTGGTAGCCGTGTTAGTCTGTATCAGCAAAAAGAACGAGGAGTACTTGTGGCACCTTAGAGACTAACAAATTTATTTGAGCATAAGCTTTCGTTGGCTAAAGCCCACTTCATCAGATGCATGCAGTGGAAAATACAGTAGGAAGATATATATACACAGAGGACATGAAACAAATGGGTGTTGCCATACTAACTATAAACGAGGGTAATCAGTTAAGGTGGGCTATTATCAGCAGGAGGAAAAAAAACCTTTGTAGTAATAATCAGGATGGCCCATTTCCAACAGTTGACAAGAAGGTGTGAGTAACAGTAGGGGGGGAAAATTAGCATGGGGAAATAGGTTTTACTTTGTGTAATGACCCATCCACTCCCAGTCTTTCTTCAAGCCTAATTTAATGGTGTCAAGTTTGCAAATTAATTCCAATTCTGCAGTTTCTCGGAGTCTGTGTATGAAGATTTTTGTTGGAGTATTGCGACTTTGAGGTCTGTAATCGAGTGGCCAGAGAGGTTGAAGTGTTCTCCGACTGGTTTTTGAATGTTATAATTTTTGACGTCTGATTTGTGTCCATGTATTCTTTTGCATAGAGACTGTCCGGTTTGGCCAATGTACATGGCAGAGGGGCATTGCTGGCACATGATGGCATATATCACATTGGTAGATGTGCAGGTGAACGAGCCTGATAGTGTGGCTGATGTGCTTAGGTCCTGTGATGGTGTCCCCTGAATAGATATGTGGACAGAGTTGGCAACGGGCTTTGTTGCAAGGATAGGTTCCTGTTCATGAATGGTCCATCAGGTATAGTACCCTATCTCTGATAGTGGCTAGTCCCACTATACAGTCAAGCAATGATTGGTTTTTGTTTGTTTTTAAATCATAAATTCATATCCAAACCCCAAATTTCTAAATTTCATCTGGTTCCAAATTTATCTGAAATTTACCTCTGCTCTAGCTAGCAGTAGAATCATTTCCCAAGAAATAAAGAAATGCCAGTTTGGTCATTTGAAATGTGTGCAACTGCTGCAGTAAATCAGAGACATGGTTTTTGTTTTATTTTTTAAACTGCTAAATCTCTAATTATTGACACTGAGTTTACCACCAGTTTCAAGCTCACCATGGCCAATTGTAGAGCATGAACACTTTGGTTATTAGAGCAGTGACTTGTAAGTATCTATTTAATGAAAGATGTGAGAGTAATTGAAGTGACAATTTAAGGGCTATTTTCTTCAGTCTTTGGGCTTATTGTTTTCTTTATTGGATTGCTTCATTATGTTAATGAGTATTTGGGATTGAACAGAATAGAATTAGATTTTATATTTGCCTTTCATACTCAGGGCATTTCAACATGCTTTACAAAATAATGAACTAAAGAGTGGCAGCAGGCAGTGACTTTAAAGGCAAATATAGCAGCCATTTTCTACTCATCAACCACTCACATGTGGCCTTGGGCATTAGAAAGATTGTTTTGCTTGTTATTATTGTCCCAAGGCATCTTCTCAGGCCTTCAATTTTCCTGTTCTACTCCCAGTCCTTGCCCCAGATTTGCATGATTAGTTTTGGCTCCATCTGGAACTCATCAATATTGCTCATGACTAAACTGAATAAATAGGTGGCGGCCCAAAGAGATTGTTAAATAATGTAGTCTGAACTGTATCTCATAGGACATTAAACCTCATCCATTTACCCCTATTAAGACGAGTAATTTGTGTTTGACTAAAGCATATCTTACAGAAAAGGCATCTAATCTTGATTTGAGTACTCCAAAAGATGGAGAATATACCACTTTCCTTGGTAGTTTGTTCCAGTGATTAATCACCCTCTCTGTTGAAAATGAATGCCTAATTTCTAGTTTGAATTTCTCTGGCCTCAGCTCCCAACCATTGGTTCTTATATGTTTTTCTGTGCTAAATTAAAGAGCCCTTTATTCCTGGGATTTTGTCCCTGTGAAGGTACTTAGCCACTCTACAGGCTTCTTTTTGATAAATAAAACAGATTGAGTTCTTTACATTTTTCACAATAAGGCATTTTGTCCAATCCTTGAATAATTTTTGTCTCTCTTTTCTGCACGATCTCCAGTTTTTCAACATTCTTTTTAAAATGCGGGCATCAGAACTGTACACAGTATTCCAGTATCGGTCTCACCAAAGCCATATACAGATCCAAAATCACCTTCTTACTCCTAATCACTACTCCCCTGTTTCTACATCCAAGGATCACATGAGCTCTTCTTGACATAGTATCTCACTGGGAGCTTATGTTGAATTGCTTACATAAGAACATAAGAATGGTCATCCTGAGTCAGACCAATGGTCCATGTAGCCCAGTATCCTGTCTTCTGACAGTGGTTGGTGCCAGATGCTTCAGAGGGACTGAACAGAACATGGCAATTTATCAATTAGTCCAGTCCCAGCTTCTAGCAGTCACAGGTTTAGGGACACCTAGAGCATGGGGTTGCAACCCTGACCATCTTGGCTAATAGCCATTGGTGGACCTATCCTCCATGAACTTATCTAATTCTTTTTTGAACCCAGTGATACTTTTGGCCTTCACAACTTCGCCTGGTAGTGAGTTCTGTAGGTTGACTGTGCATTGAGTGTAGTATTTCTTTGTTTGTTTTAAACCTACCACCTATTAATTTCATTGGGTGACCCCTAATTCTGGTATTATGTGAAAGGGTAAATAACACTTCCTAATTCATTTTCTCTACACCATTCATTATTTTATAGACCTCTGTCATATCCTCCTCTTAGTCATCTGTTTTCTAAAATGAACAGTCTCAATCTTATTAATCTCTCCTCATATTGAAGCTGTTCCATATCCCTAATAATTTGTGTTGTCCTTCTCTGTACTTTTTCAATTTCTAATATTTTTTTTGAGTGGCGGTGACAAGAACTGCACACAGTATTCAAGGTTTGGGCGTAACATGGATTTATGTAGTGGCATTATGATATTTTCTGTCGTCTTATCTCTCCATTTCCTAATGGTTCCTAACATTGTTAGATTTTTTGACTGCCCGTTGCACATTGAGCAGATGTTTTCAGAGAACTATCCACGATGACTCCAAGTGGCAACAGCTAATTTAGACCCCATCGTTGTGTGTGTATAGTTGGGATTATGTTTTCCAACGTTCATTACTTTTCATTTATTAACATTGAACTTCATCTTTCATTTTCTTGCCCAATCACCCAGTTTTGTGAGAGATGCCTTTGTAACTCTTCTCAGTCTGCTTTGGACTTAACTATCTTGATAATTTAGTATTGCCTGCAAACTTTGCTACCTCATTGTTTACCCCTTTTTCAGATCATTTATGAATATGTTGAATGGCATTGGTCCCAGTACAGATCCTCGGGGGACCCCATCATTTACCTCTCTCCACTGTAAAAACTAATCATTTATTCTTGCCCATTGTTTTTCCTATCTTTTACCAGTTACTGATTTGTGAGAGGATCTTCTCTCTTATCCCATGACTGCTTTCTTTGCTTAAGAGCTTTTGGTGAGGGACCTTGTCAAAGGCTTTCTGAAAGTCCAATACGCTATATGCACTGGATCACCCTTGTCCACATGTTTGTGGACCCCCACCTCAAAGAGGCATGGTGAGACATGATTTCCCTTTACAAAAGCCATGTTGACACTTCTCCAACATTTTGTTTTCATCTGTGTCTAATAATTCTGTTCGTTACTATATTTTCAACTAATTTATCTGATACTGAAGTTACACTTATTGGCCTGTAATTGCCAGGATTGCCTCTGGAGCCTTTTTTAAAATCTGCATTATATTAGCTATCCTCCAGTCATGTGGTACAGAGAATGATTTAAGCATTAGGTTACATACTGCAGTTAGTGGTTCAGCAATTTCATATTTGAGTTCCTTCAGAATTCTTGGGTGAATACCATCTGCTGGTGGTGACTTATTACTGTTTAATTTATCATTGTTTCCAAAATCACCTCTATTGACACCTCAACCTGGGACAGTTCCTCAGAATTGTCGCCTAAAAAAAATATGGCTCAGATGTGGGAATCTCTTTCACATCCTCTGCAGTGAAGACCAATGCAAAGAATTCATTTAGTTTCTCCGTGATGGCCTTGTCTTCCTTCAGTGCGCCTTAAGCACCTGGATCATCCAATGGCCCCACTAATGTGTAACAGGCTTCCTGCTTCTGATGTATGTCAAAGTTAGATTCAGGACTCATAATTTGTTAGACCACTCTGTTTATTAGCACAGCGCTCTGCTAATACACCCAGATAATGTGAGCACCATGCAAGACCCACACTACCTTATTTTATACAGATAAAAAGGGTGCGAACTTAACAAGAGGACAAAGAAAGCAGAACTGACAAGTTTAACTGAGGCTAGACATACATATTCCATTTCCTTACTAACTTTTACAGATCTCCGGTTAATGTTCCACCATTAGCTTAAGTGGACTCATTGTTTATGCCTTAATGTTTCTTTTCCTGACACCTGTATTTCAACATTCCTTATTTATGCTTAAAGGTACATACAGCATTTCTTTAATCCATTCTATTTTTACAATATAATTCATTCTACTTTCACATGTACTTAAAAAAAAATTGCTGTTAGTTTTTGTGTCTTATGCTAGTTGCTCTTCAGATTCTTTTTTGCCTGCCTAATTATACTTTTACACCTGACTTGCCAGAGTTTGTTTCTTTCTATTTTCCGTAGTAGGATTTGACTGCCAGTGTTTAAAAGATGTCTTGTTGTCTCTGTCTGCCTCTTTTACTCTGTTTAGCCATTGTGGCTTTTTTTTTTTTTTTTTTTGGTCCTCTTACTGTATTTTTTTTAATTTGGGGGTATACATATAGTTTGAACCTCAATTACAGTGATTTTAAAAGGTTTCCATGCAGCTTGCAGGCATTTCACTCTCATGACTGTTCCTTTTAATTTCCATTTAACTAGCCTCCTCATTTTTGTGTAGTTCCCCCTTTTGAAGTTAAATGCCACTGTGTTGTGTTTCTGTGGTATTTTCCCCCCTACAAAGATGTTAAAGTTAATTACATTATAGTTACTATTATCAAACGATTTAGCTCTATTCATCTCTTGAACCAGATCCTGTGTGCCACTTATGACTAAATCAAGAATTGCCTCTCCCCTTGTGGGTTCCAGGACTTTCTGCTCCAAAAAGCAGTCATTAATGGTGTCTAGAAATGTTATCTCTCCGTCCTATTCTGAGGTGACGTGCATTCAGTCAATATGTGAATAGTTGAAATCCCTCATTATTATTGAGTTTTCTGTATTTTGTAACCTCTCTAATCATGCTGAGCATTTCCCAGTCACCGTCACCGTCTTGGGTCAGGTGAGCAGTAGTATATTCCTACTGCTATGCTCTTATTATTCAAGCATGGAATTTCTATCTATAGAGATTCTATGGTATTGTTTGATTCATTTAAGATTTTTACAAATTTGATCAGCAGTAGTTTTATATTTACTTCCAAATTGTAGACGGTAATGTTGAATAACGTCAGGCCTAGAACTGATCCTTGTGGAACATTACTAAAAACACCCACATTCGATGATCCCCATTGCAACTACTTTCTCAGATCTCTGTTAGCCAGTTCTTAATTCATTTACCATGTGCAGTATTGATGTTGTATGGTGCTAATATTTAATGAGAATGTTGTTCAGTACCAAGTCGGATGCCATACAAAAATCTAAGCATATTACATCCATGTAGTTGCCTTTGTCAGACAAAACTGATTGCATTTTTTGGTGAGATTACAAGTTTGGTTGATAAAGACCTATTTTCCATGAAATCATGTTGTCGGGCATTAATTATATCCCTGTCCTTTAATTCTTTATTAATTTAATCCCACGTCAACCTTTCTGTTGTTGTTTTGGCTGGGGTTGTTATCAGGCTAACTGGATTATAGTTAATCAGGTTATCCAGCTTGTCCTTTTTGAATATTGGCACAACATTAGCACTCTTCCAGTCTTCTGGAATTTCCCTGGTATTACACAGAATGCACTGACTTTGCAGCAATTCCAGCTCCTAGAGACTGATCTAGGATCCTGTCCATGGATGAACATTGTTCTAATGCTGACTGCTAAGCTGACCTCTGTAAGAACTTGTTAGCAGGAGCAAACTTCCACCCAAAGAAACAATTTTATTTTTTTGTTGCTCCTGGCACTGGAGTTAACACTCAGGTCCCACCTGGACTGTTACCTGGGACAGGGCAGAACAGAAGACTTTGACTAAACTTCTTACCCATAATAGGAATAGTATTTCTGCTATATAATGTGCTGCACTGTGGATCTTAACAACATCCTTGAAAGTTATTTAAATCAGAGGTGAGATCAATATTAACCTGTTAAGCCATATGGATACTCTGGGCCTATCTGTTCCAAAGTTCAGGTGCCTAATGCATGATCAAAATGCGTCTGTATCTAATTTGTGTGTGAAAGACAGGGTTTTCATCTAGTTAGCCATTCACATGCACAATTGAGGTAGTTGTGAAAGAAAGTCAGCTACACAAATTCACTCACAAAATCCAGCTCTGTGTATGCTGTCTGTCTGATTGCATTGGTTTGTTTTTGTTTTTGTTTTTTTAAATATTGTATTGTGGTTATGGATTTTGTTTTTTAATGTAAACAAGATAAGAAGCTCAGTTCTCCATTCCATTATACCATTTAAGCCATTGTTACTCTGATTCCAGTGGAGTCACAGTGGTGTAACGGGAAAATGAGTTAAAAAAATACACTTTTTTGGAATATGGCTGAAAATTAAATATATCTCTCACACAATCTTGTTTTGCTGTGAGTGAAAATATGTATGTCATGTAGGAAGATTTTTTTAAGTAAATCTTGTCTTCCATGTGTATATCTGAATGTGAATGTGTGTGTGTGTGTGTGTGTGTGTTTTCAAAAAAGAAAAATACTAAAAACAATTCATATTTGCTGATGTTCAGAAGAGATTTCTCCATCTGCTAAACTGGAGAATTTCAGTGTCTGACTTGCTGACATCATGGATCGTGTACTGCCTGTTTGATTGAGTATCAAACCTAATGTCTACAGTCATATTCTTCAAAGCCTCCACAATCCTCACTGTATTATCCATTGATGAAAACCAGATATTCCCAAAAGTTCAGAGGAGTAAGCCTGTCAAAAATGCATTTATGACTTGCTCTTACTGATGTTATCTTCATCATTGATTTCCACCTCTTCATTTATTGGAAAATTCAAACTAAGAACCTCAAAGATCAGTATCCATTATGAACAGATCTCTGTCTTTAAGCACAACAGGAAGTCTTAGTTTGACTCTGCTCTTTCTAAATAACATTGTTACAGCTGCAATGTGATTAATCTAAAAGATATTACAACTAAAACAAATGCTCTAAATTGTGTGTACTTTTTTATGGACTATTAATTATGTAGCTTTTCTATAGAGATCCATTTACACAGGACATTTTTATTTCCTCTTTAAAACATATTGCATTAGTCTCCATCATACTTCTGCAAAATGTATTTAAATAAGTACTTTAAGTTGTGTGCTGTGTACCTGTTTACATCTCCATCTGTTAATGTAATCCTCCAATTCCTGCTTGTGTGTAAATTTACGTAACTTTTCTAATTTTTCATGTATCCTGATATATAGGTCCCTTGGAATTAGTGGAAGCTTTAGAACATGGAGGATGCCCTACTGCAGGTTGCAAAGGAGTTGGACACATAAAACGAGCAAGACACATGGGCCATCACAGGTATGTGCTATAAAAAGTTGTAGCTTAATTGTTGCTTGGTATGATTATATCATTTAGAAAGAGAGCTGCATATACTTTTTTTTTTTAATTGCTGTTCTCAAGAAAGCAGAGCCAAGCTGGAAAAAAATTAAATCCACGTTGACTTTAGTTGCTATGGTGAGCATGTAGAAATTAACATTAACAATCTGTAATTTCATTGCAGCAAGGTGTGCCTAGGAAAAATATGTCCAACATTTTTTTCATTGCAAATGAGAGATGCGACTGCTCTGCTTTTTGTTCCAAAAGGGCTACTCATGTGGCTGTTCGGATTAGAAAATGATGCAAAAAACCCTTTTGTGCAACTGCAACTTTGTACCAGTTGAAATGAACAGGGCAGTAGTTTTATCAAAGCTTTTGTTTGGGCTTTTTAAAATTTTTGTCAAAGCACTTCTTAAATCCTTAATCCATATTTCTGTCATCACCTTTGACTGACGGGACTGCTGCTAAAGCTGCCTGCTTAATGTACTCCTCCTAAGCACATTCAAGACATGATGGATTCCAGGGCCTTCCTGAAGAAGACTCAGCAAATGGAGGGAAGGATTCTGGGGGTATGGAAAGGAAAGAGGGAGAAATATCACAGAAGTCATCAGTTTTGTTATTATTTTAAAATATATCCAGTTACAGTACAAGGTGACCTTAGGACCCCAATAAGTGAAATAAAATCAGTGTGAAGTGTTAAACTCAGAAATAAATATCAAGCAGAACCAAAGGGGCTGGCACCAGGGAAACCCCTATAATCCTCAGGTAAATCAAACCACCTGTAGCTTTTCCTGATATTTGTCAAAAAAAAATCTGTGGGACCACTAATGTACCAATGTGTGTTTTCAACTCGCATGCGGCTAAAGGTGTGCTGTTTGGTAAATTGTTTGAATCAGTCCTTTTTTTTTTTTTGGTCTTTTTATTTTGGCACCTTCTTACAATATATTGGCAGTTGGGTTCTCCTTTGTCTCCTCTTTGCTCTGTTCTGGCATATTTGCCACCTTCTCTCCGTTTTTCTTTCCCTTCTGTCTTTTTCTGTCCCTATTCTTCTGTCATTCTGCTGGCTTTTTATTTTTTCTTTTCTGTGCATCTTTTCTTTTGAGTTCTGTCTTTTATGTTTTTTTGCTCTTCCCTCTTTGCAGCTGCTTCCACTTTCATGGTGTGGGGAGGAACATTCAACAGTGGGTCTGTGGGTCCAGGTTACCTTTGCTTTTGTGACTGAGCTCAGTGCTAGAAGAGCAGAGGAAAAAAAGCCAGAGGGACTATTGATTTTAGTCTGACTTCATGCATACACAAGGAGCCTCCTGCTGCTGATGGGAACACATTTGCTTCAACTTTGGTCAGAGTTGTGATCTAGCAGCCTTTGCCATCCCCTGTTTGTCTCCTTTGCCACTGCCCCTACCCACTTTTATTAGCCCAGAAACTTGTAGACCCTGATCCTGCACCATTGAATTCAGGGGAGTTTTGCCATTGACTTCAGTGAGAGCAAGATAAAGCCCTTAACTTGTCCAGTGTGGAAATTTTAGCAGGAACAATGAGGGTAAGTAATTGTTAGAAAAATTGTATCTATTCATTAATCTTCTCACCTCTAAAACAGATTTGGCACTAAACATTTTTATATTGGGAGGGCGTAAAGCTTCTGGCAAGTGGAGTTGGCAGCAACAAGGGTCAGTTCAATGTCTAGGGGTTTCTCTCAACAACAGAAAATAGAACTGGCTTGAGCCCTCACCCAGTAACCTGTGAAAACTAAACACCACCCTGGGTGCCTCTAAGAGGCAGTACTTCCCCTCTCACAAGCATCGAGTCTGTGTACAACAAAATAAAATGTTTATTCAAAGGGAAAAGGGGACCCAGCATTAATTTGGGAAAACACCACAACCATAATTCAGAAGCATGTGACCGCAGGCAAACATCCACCCCATAGTGCATTGGGCAGTGTCCTTTGTCTCCATTGCTCACCTTGCGGTGTGAAAGTCCAACAAACGAATGTCCCTTATCACACCACTCCCCTTTCCCTCTGTGGCACCCCACTCACAGTTGGTGGTCCTTGGTTAGCAGAGACCCAGAGTTCAGCGGTGTGTTAATGGGGGGGTGGGCATTGAGCAATGCCTTGCTGCCACCACCTCTGTAACTGGCTCACAGATGCTGCTGTCTCTCTGTTGCTGCAATGTCACATTCTGAGGTTCCACCACTTAACCCAGCTCTCAGTGATTTCAGCAGGTAGTGGGGAACCTTACTGTCAGTGCAGCTTCTGTGTTGCTTTCATTGTTCTCAAACAGGGTCTAAGGCTTAGCCCCTAGACTTGCTCAGCAGTCAGGACAGCTCTAGAAGCAAGGACTCTTAATTGAGTCTCATCAGCTCTGTCATTAAACACTGGAGAGCAGCAGGTCAAGTGGTGTTTAGGACTCTTTATGCAGAGTCCATACTGCCAGGTAGGAACACCTGTCACCACCAACTCTCATCTCCACTGGGATTTGGCATCCCTACCCCCTGCTTAGCAAGTGATGTTCATTTTAGGGTGACCCCCTCAATCAGGGCATGCTAAGCACAGTTCTGCTGCCCTTTACTCAAAGAGTAAGGAGAACAACATTTCAGTACTCCCGCATTCGAATACTAGAGTGATTTGTAACCCAAACCAGCCAAAATTGATCATTTTGGTAAAGCAGGTCCATCTTGCTGCGCACCTAGGCAGAGTAGTCATTTTTGTGCAAACACAGTCTGCTCCTGAAGTTTTTTCCCTCAAGGGCATCACTAGATGTCAGCGGAGAGCTCAATCAGACCCTACCTACAAGGGGTAAGAATGAGAAAGAGATGTATATGAAAGTTAGCTCATACATGCTCTGCTTTTATAACTAGAGTTTCTGTGCTACTTAAAATGATTGATTATTCATTCTGAATATTGAGAGAACGAAAGTCCATTGCAATTTATTGTATTTTATTTTTACTGTAGTCTTAGAAATCCTATCGTATACACAATGACCAATAGCTCTGGGGATAAGAAAACTAACTAAAGGGGTTTTGTTGATCATAAAACTGAAAGATTTGCTTCTTCATAGCAAATACATTACATTATTATTTCACTGCTTGTTTTGCCCTGCAAACTGGATATATTTTCTGTTTGAATAGCTCTGAGGAAAAATGAGATTTCTTGTTTATCTGAAACCTACAGGTTTGAGAATCCAGGTCATCCTAAGGATTCTAAAATTGTATCACTACTTTTTTCCTGAATTAGCGAATGTATTGTAAAAATGGTAAAATTATCCACATCCAGGTACAGTTCTTTGGCTCTTTCATTTCAGCAACCTCAAATTGTATTTTAACCATGCTGCTTTTATTTATGTATGTATTTCTTTATCTATCATGATAAGGTGCAATATGTGTGCAGAGTAAATGCCTGAAAGCAGGCAGAAGGATCATTTACAATTCTAAGCAGTTTTGAAATAATGTTGATAGCTTGCTCCTTAGGAGCCAGACAAAAGCCTTGGATGATTAATTGTGACAGGGTTAAAGTGTGCACTTCTTGAAAAAGTTAATGATAATAAGGACTTGTTCTCAGTAGTGAATCTAAGATTTTGAAATGAGGGTAGACGCTGTGGGACCAGTACGCAAATAGGTAGCATTATGCAAATTAGCTGCATATTTATGATCGTGAAATGTGTGCTTATAGCAAGCAACAATCTTCAAATCCTGGCAGGCATGAAAAGCAATCATTTGTATTTTGTAGTTTGCTAGTGTCTTGGGTCAACTCTTGATGAATAAACATTAAAGCTAGTCTGCTCCAAAGGTCCTCAGTTATAGCACATTTGTAGTTTTTCACTTAAGCAGGGTGGAAAAAGAACATTTCTCCATTCATCATAGTTTCAGGCAATCCTTAACAAGATGTGGATGTTGAGAGAGAATACTGGCTCATGTTGAGCCAGAGTTTCAATTATAATATTGGGAATGGCCTCCTTTCCTTATTAGTATCTCTTGTGTTCCTTGTACTTAGAAAAGACCTAATGTTTGGCAAGTAGTGGGTGATTACAGTGAACACAATTATATTTGCTGAACTACCTAGGCAGCAAAGCAATAAAACTGGACGCAATTTTATTATTCGTTCCAAATCTGTGACTTAGTTGCATGAATTATAGTATCTATCAACGGGAGAGACCGCGAATGCCATAGAAACAGAAATAATAAGCAGTATATGTTTTTACTTTTTCTTAATTATTCTTGAGTCTTCCAGAGTAAAGTTTTTTTTCTTAAAATAAATTTTGTGCTTAGCCTGTGAAAGGTGCTGGATTGACAGCTCTGGAAACAGTAGTCCTGTGTCCCCAGAACAGTTGCAGTATGGGCATCTGCAATGCAAGCTACTCCCAGCACTGCCATCTTAATGTGGCACAGCCCTCACTTAGCGTAGCTTAGTCTCCGTGCCAATTCAGTCCTCTAGCTGTCTGCTCAGTTTGTCAGTTAGTACTATTTGTGATGGGGGCTTTTATAAAATTGGACATTCATCCACTGAACTAGCTCTGATGATAATTTAATGTCTCTAACTAACCTGGATTGAACTCAAAGCAGTGACCTAGAGTTGAATGGTTTAGAATGCCATTATAAATCCCCAGAGCTGCCGAGTTCCCATTTAAGAGAAAATGCTGAAAAACAAACTTAATTTACAAATAGCCAACTTATCAGGCCTGTCAAGTCAATGAATTTGGTTGTCTTTAAGACATATAGGGACTCATATAAAGAAAACATTTTATTTAATGTAGGTATAACAAGATTAATTATTAATGCTTCATAGCTGGCCTGTTAAATGGAAAGCTGGAGGCAGTGAGGCTCAGGAGGGATTCACTGATTGATTTAAACCTACATATCTCATAGGTAAGTTCATGCTTGCTGTGCTTTGTTAAAATTAAACTGACAAATGAAAATCATGGGAATTCTTTTTATTTTTTTTCCTCTGAGTAATCCAAATATCAAGGACTACATTATGAAATGTTCCTACAACTTTCTGTAGTACCTTAATTAGGAGCTGACTTGCACCAAAAAATATGCTAAAGCAAAGTGCCTTAGAGCATCATTAATATTATAACAGTTGATGATTAACACTATATCTTTAAATTTCAAAAAAATATTAAAATAAAAACCACAGACTTACTGTGTAAATAAGCGAGTTCCGAGAAGAATGAGGTTTAAGGCTGTTTAAATTCAGGTTTAAGAATTGTAAAAGTGTAAACACAGTTGATAAACAGAAGTCTGAGTGTGCAGTTGAAAGATTCTGGTGGGAGTTTTGTGCAAGATGTTTTGTAATATCTCCTGCCCCCCACACACACACACCTTTGCAGAATATGTTATTATTTTAGCTAAGTACAAATTAAATGTGTCCTTCAGTTTTCAGATTCCATTGTAATGTTTGTTTTAATAATACACAACCTATAATATTTAATATATTTTTATAGAAATTTCCAGCAAAGACCTCAAAACATTTCATGTACATTAATAAATCAAGCCACACAAGACCATTGCGAGCATGGGAAGCCACAGAAAGATTAAACAACTTGCCTAAGGTCACACACTAGCTCAGTGGCTGAGCTGAGAGTATACCCTACATCTCCTGACTCAGAGTCTTTTGGCCTTAATCACTATATGATGCTGATTCAACAAAGCATTTCAGCATGTACTTAAGTCCCTTTGGTATCAAGCACACACATGATTATTTTGCTGAATCAGAGCCTGTGCCTTTGTCTCCCCCCTCCCCCCCCCCCAAATGCAATACCAGGAGAGAGACATTTAAATTAAAGCTGGGAAAGCGGGGGGGCAAAGGCAAGGCTCTCCAAGCCACAACAATGTAAAGGAGTCAGAATTAAAATATTCAAATTAAAATATGTTTTCCTCCATCAATCAACTCAAAAGCCTCTCCTAGGTATAAGGAATTAAAGAGGTTGGCTTAAAATGGCAGGAAACTACAGACCAGTTAGTTTAACTTCTGTGCCAGGGAAGATAATGGAGCAAGTCATTAAGGAAATCATCTGCAAACACTTGGAAGGTGGTAAGGTGATAGGGAATAGCCAGCATGGATTTGTAAAGAACAAATCGTGTCAAACCAATCTGATAGCTTTCTTTGATAGGATAACGAGTCTTGTGGATAAGGGAGAAGCTGTGGATATGGTATACCTAGACTTTAGTAAGGCATTTGATACGGTCTCGCATGATATTCTTATCGATAAACTAGGCAAATACAATTTAGATGGGGCTACTATAAGGTGGGTGCATAACTGGCTGGATAACCGTACTCAGAGAGTTGTTATTAATGGTTCTCAATCCTGCTGGAAAGGCATAACAAGTGGGGTTCCGCAGGGGTCTGTTTTGGGACCGGCTCTGTTCAATATCTTCATTAACGACTTAGATATTGGCATAGAAAGTACGCTTATTAAGTTTGCAGATGATACCAAACTGGGAGGGATTGCAACTGCTTTGGAGGACAGGGTCATAATTCAAAATGATCTGGACAAATTGGAGAAATGGTCTGAGGTAAACAGGATGAAGTTTAACAAAGACAAATGCAAAGTGCTCCACTTAGGAAGGAAAAATCAGTTTCACACATACAGAATGGGAAGAGACTGTCTAGGAAGGAGTATGGCAGAAAGGGATCTAGGGGTTATAGTGGGCCACAAACTAAATATGAGTCAACAGTGTGATGCTGTCGCAAAAATAGCAAACATGATTCTGGGATGTATTAACAGGTGTGTTGTGAGCAAGACACGAGAAGTCATTCTTCCGCTCTACTCTGCTCTGGTTAGGCCTCAACTGGAGTATTGTGTCCAGTTCTGGGCACCGCATTTCAAGAAAGATGTGGAGAAATTGGAGAGGGTCCAGAGAAGAGCAACAAGAATGATTAAAGGTCTTGAGAACATGACCTATGAAGGAAGGCTGAAAGAATTGGGTTTGTTTAGTTTGGAAAAGAGAGGACTGAGAGGGGACATGATAGCAGTTTTCAGGTGTCTAAAAGGGTGTCATAAAGAGGGGGGAGAAAACTTGTTCACCTTAGCCTCTAAGGATAGAACAAGAAGCAATGGGCTTAAATTGCAGCAAGGGAGGTTTAGGTTGGACATTAGGAAAAAGTTCCTAACTGTCAGGGTGGTTAAACACTGGAATAAATTGCCTAGGGAGGTTGTGGAATCTCCATCTCTGGAGATACTTAAGAGTAGGTTAGATAAATGTCTATCAGGGATGGTCTAGACCAGGGGTCGGCAACGTTCGGCACGCGGCTCGCCAGGGTAAGCACCCTAGCAGGCCGGGCCAGTTTATTTACCTGCTGACGTGGCAGGTTCGGCCGATCGTGGCCCCCACTGGCCGCGGTTCGCCGTCCCGGGCCAATGGGGGTGGCGGGAAGCCATGGCCAGCACATCCCTCGGCCCGCGCCGCTTCCCGCCGCCCCCATTGGCCTGGGACGGTGAACCGTGGCGAGTGGGGGCCGCGATCGGCCGAACCTGCCGCGTCAGCAGGTAAATAAACTGGCCCGGCCCGCTAGGGTGCTTACCCTGGCGAGCCGCGTGCCGAACATTGCCGACCCCTGGACTAGACAGTATTTGGTCCTGCCATGAGGGCAGGGGACTGGACTCGATGACCTCTCGAGGTCCCTTCCAGTCCTAGAATCTATGAATCTATGGAAGGTTTATTCCACCGCCAGTCTTCAAATGAGCATTGCAAATTATCAGGATCTTTTGTCAAAATATGATTTTATTAATTTTTGTGCAATTTCTAACTTTGCTGACAAAGCTGCCAGAAGAATACGGGGAACAGTTTTTCACTTTGGTTTCCAAGGAACATCTTAGACGCTGCTGATATGGCCTCATGTTTTGTAGCTGCTGCAATCTCCATGCGGCATTCGTCCTGACTTCAGGCAACTGGCATTCCAAGGGAGCAGCAGAATACAATAGAAGATTTACCTTTGGAGCGGTCTAAACTGTTTTCTGCCAAAACAGATGACACTATGCATACACTAAAGGACTCTTGTGCAGTGCATCATTCATTCAGAGTTTACACTCAGGTTACAAAAAGGAAACAATTTAGACCAGTGTTTTTCAATGTTCTGGGTCGTGGCATGTAAGGCACTGGGTCACCTTGCTCAGCACCCAGGGACCCTAGCGGCGCTGGTCATCGCCGCTGACCGGGACGTTAAAAGTCCTGTCAGCGGTGCTGCCCAACTGTGGCAGGCTAGTGCCTCCCTGTTTCAACAATGCGCTGCACCCCTGTTTCAACAAAGCGGCCAGCAGCAGGTCCAGCTTCTAGGCGGTGTCCACGGGGCTGCTCCCGCCCCGAGCTCCGGTTCTGCACTCTCTGGGGGGGGGGAGGCCCAGTGCCTGCAGGCGAGAGCCGCGTGGAGCCGCTTGCGTGCATCTCCGCCTAGGAGCTGGTCCTGCTGCTGGCTGCTTCCAGGGCACAGCGGGGTCCGTGGGGCCAGGACGGGCAGGAAGCCTGCTTCTGCATCCTGGCTCACCGCTGACGGGTAAGCCCATGCCCCAACCCCCTGTCCCAGCCCTGAGCCCTCTTCCTGCACCCCAAACTCCTGCCCCAGCCCTGACCCCCCAAATCCTGACCCCCTCGTGCACCCCAAACCCCTCATCCCCAGCTGCACGCCCAGCCCAGAGCCCTGATCCCCTCGTGCAACCCAACCCTCTGCCCCAGCCCTGAGCCTCTCCCACAACCCAAACCTCTCATCCCTAGCTCCATTGGGTCATGGGCATCAACAGTTTCCTTCAACTGGGTCCCCAGAAAAAATGTTTGAAAACCACTGATTTAGACTGTCATCTTATTCCAGACCCTCTTTTGAACAGAGGTCACAGTATGTCTCTAAAAGAAGCTCCAGGGTTGCTCAACATCACCAACCATCTTCATCGGCAGGAAGCCCTTCTCACCCAACAGCTGTAGCATCCAAGCAATCATTTTGACTTCTTAATCAAGGACAGCATATCTTCTCCCTTCAGATCATGCCTCTCCCTTTTTCACTGTGCTTGGGAAAGCATCACGTCAAGCAAATGGGTATTCTGCATAGTGAGTCAGGGATATGTTAGCTAGTTTACCTCCCTCTCCTTTCCCAACCCACCTTCCTCTTTCCTTTTCAGGGACCCTTCTCCGAGATTGTGTTACTTCAAGAACGATAGTCTCTTCTAGAACTGGGAGCAACAGAAGAAGTTTCTTACCAACACAGAGGCAAAGGCTTCTATTCCCAGTACTTCCTGGTCCCAAAGAAATCTGGTAGGCTCCATTCCATTCTAGGTTTAAGAAAGCAAATTATTTAATCAAAAAAATCAAGTTCAGGATATCATTCTTGCCTCTTTCATCCCTTCCCTGCCCTTGATCTGCAGATCATACTTCCACATGGCAATACTTTCTTCAGACTGTCATCTGCCCCAGGGGTCTTCGCCAAGTGCAAGGCAGTAGTAGCAACCCATGTCCATCGTTCTGGTGTTCAAGTAGTTCCATACCTTGATGATTAGCTAATTCATGGAGCATCAAGCAACCAGATCCAAAACAATATCTTAATCATCAGGAAGCTATTTCCTGTCTGGACCTGAAACTGAATTTGGACAAATCTAAGTAACAATCAGTATAGCACATAACCTTAATAGGAGCAGTCCTCAACTTCAGGACTGCCACAGCTTACCTCCCAATGGAAAGGTGTCAGTCCATAGCCTTCCTTTCCCAAAGCTTCAGGTCCCACCCAATGACAACAGGGTGTGCTTGCTTTCAGCTCTTGGGTCACATGGCCTTGTGGACATAATGTTGTAAAAGGTTAAAAATCACCATTTCCTTCTCTAACTCGAATTCCTCGGGAAAACATTGGTGCAGCCTGCCAAAATCAGTGAACATCCTGAGGCTGAGCTCCCATTCCTGCCAAAGCAGCTGTAGCAGCAGACATTGCACTGAACAGCTGGGAGCTGCCAAAGCAGATATAGCAGGAGAGTGGAAGAGAAAGCTGGGCTTCCCCCAGCAGCTCCTCCTCCTTGGACCTGGCACACATCCCATCCCTCCTCCTTGAGGGCATCAGATCAAGGAGGAACTTCCTTAAGCCCGGGCAGTGGGCAAGAAAGAGCCAAACTGGGCTGCCCTCATAGTCCCCTCAGACACAGAATATGGCTCCAGTTTCCTATCCCCTCCATTCCCAGGGGCAGCACATAGGCACGAACTGCTCTAACTTCTAGTGTGAAGGGGAGAGAGATGAGCTCTGTAAGTTCTCCAGATCTTACACAAGGCTCAGCTCCCTTACATCTACGGACACCTCTTGGAACAGGAGTCCTTCATCTCCCAGGGTGGGAAAGAGAGAGAGAGAGAGCTTGACTGGGCTCTCCTTGACCATTCTCTGGACCCGGTACATAGCGTCAGCAGCCCATTTTCCTGTGTGCGATAACAGCCTTCTCCTGCTGCCATCTAATGTAGTTTGCCAGGTAGGGCGATGCTGAAGTTTTAGGGTTCTGCTGATGATAGAGGATGGGGAGATTGTTACAGCTGCACATAATGAAATAGAGTTTTACAATTGCTCATTTTAAAAATAAACTAGGAAATTCCCAATATGAAAACTATGTTATTTAGGTTGCAAAGTCAAGGACTTTAAAGTTAGTAAATGTCTGTTTTAGGGTTACCCAGGCAATCTTAATTCATCCCCCTTGTGTGTATTATGATAATGCCTTTAATTACATGATCATACACTACTTTTTCCACAGGACCCCTGCCTCATTCACTGCACAGGATGGGCCAAGTTGTGAACAACTGTAAATCTGGCATTTCCTAACTTTCAAGTGCTTGGCTTTGTAATATAAATAACATTCTTTTAACATATTTTTTTAATGTCACATAATTTTAAAAATGCTAACAGCCAGTTAGAATGTGGGCCAATCACTGTTCCCAGTCCCAGTTGAATAGTGTAGTGGTAACTCTTTCTGTAAAGTGTATTGCAGGACAAATAACGATGGTAGCATGATTCTGTTGATTCCAACACAGCGGGTTTGCTTCTTTGTGAAGTAAAAGGAAATATTTGCTACTTGAGTTTGGTTAGTAGCACAGTTCCAGTTTTCACTTTTAGATGGTGTTTTAACCAACATCCATCCGTGCTTGGTTTTCTATTGGTTTCTAGAATTTATGCCATAATACTGGTTCTGTGGTAGTAAATTGCTGTAGAAAGAAAGAGTAAGATAGATGCAAACAGGTTGGCATGTCAAAAATCTAGTGTATTTGATAATATTTTAAAGTGAGAATACACCAAGGCATTTCTTTCCATCTTTGTTGTTCATTTTTTCAGGCTGGAATCTATAGTCAGTTCACTTTAAACTAAGGAAAGTTTGTTCAGTGTCTGAGCTAATGGAAGTATTTCTCCTCTCCTCTTCAATTTTTGGTGGTGTCAGCTGCCCGTATTCTGACGTCAACTTGAACAAAGAACAAATCTTACCAGATCGTTTAAGTGGAGAGATACCGCTAGCCAGTCCATCTGTCCCCAAGAACAGAAAGACAGAAGTAAATGAAAGATCAGCCTCTCCTGTAATCAAGTAATTAAGATCTAAATAGTATTAACAACTTACAATAATATCATTTTATTTAAATGCTATATTACATAATTTACAGAACTTGAAGGCTGTATTGTCTCGAAAGGCCTGTGCTTTTCTCTACATTACCATTTCCAGAGAAGAAATGGCCCTGTCAGAGCTGAGCCTGCAGATGATTAAGCTGACAAAAATTGATGTTGATTTTATTATGTATGATTTAGCAAGAGTGCATTTTCACTCCTGCTAAGTGTACAGACCATTAAGATGTTAATTATTGTTTAAAATCAGTTGTTTAATGATTTATTTCACTTGTGGAAATGATTCATTTTATTTTTACATTTGCTAGAGCAGTTTCACTGATGTGTGTGTATATATGAGTGTTGATGCTTGAAAAACAGCCCTAATAAATTTTAGAGGGGTAGCCGTGTTAGTCTGTTTCAGCAAAAACAACGAGGAGTCTTGTGGCACCCTAAAGACTAACAAATGTATTAGAGCATAAGCTTTCGTGGGCTATGACCTACTTCTTCAGAAAGCCCACGAAAGCTTATGCTCTAATGCATTTGTTAGCCTTTAAGGTGCCACAAGACTCCTCGTTGTTTCAGCCCTAATAAATTTGGTTTTATTGGGGAGGAAAGTGGGGAATCAAATTATTGGGGGTGAGTTTTGCAAGAGCAGCAACAGGTATGGAGTTATGGCCCTGGGGCGATTTATTCTTCTTCGAGTGCTTGCTCATGTCTGTTCCATGTTAGGTGTGCACGCGCTGCATGCGCCGTTGCTGGAGATTTTTCCCTCAGTGGTATCTGTCACGCTTGCTCTAGTGCCCTGTGATGCTGCGCGCTCATGCGCCAATATAAGGGACCCGGCCAACCCCGCACCCTCTCAGTTCTTTCTTACTACTCATGACAGTCGCAGAAACAACTTCTCTTGCTTCGGCAAGACAATCAGTCAGTGATTTCGTTATGTTCTGTTTTAATTTCTAGTAGTAGTCTATATAGTATTAGTGAATACAGTTAGACCCCCCCTCTTGTAGCTTAGAGGAGCATCCTGTGCCCCTGGGGCCGGGCGTGCCCCAGTCTCCAGGCTTCAAACCCTGCACCTCCTGCAGCAAGCCCATGCTGGTGAGCGACCTACACTCCAGCTGTCTGAAGTGTCTGAGGGAAGCTCACGTACAAGAGCATTGTCAAACCTGCTAAAAATTCAGCCTTGTACGACAAAGGACAGGGAGGCTAGACTAAGGGCTAGTCTGATAAAAGCTGATAGGCTGGCGTTGGAGCCAAGCTAGTCGGACTTGGCAGCGAGCACCTCAGTTTCGGTGTGAAGTGCTCCTCTGGCAACACGCTTCTCGGCACCGCTTAACCGCTCTGATACTGAGAAAGAAACACAAGAAACATGGTCTGAGAGGGGACGCTCCCTGGAACCAAGAAAGGACAAGCAAGGGGAGTGCAGCGGAGTGTGACCCCTGTGGGACACTCCCGCTCCACTAGCAGCACCGTTGACTCAACCCTGCTCACAGGTGCCACTGAGTCTGGTGCAGGACTGTCCACTGACAGCGGGGGAATATTGTGGCGCCAGCGGGATTGTGATGCCATCCACCTCGGAGGCCTTTGCAGTGTCCAAGAACTGATGACACTCCAGGTTCTGCTGACCAGTGCCGACGAGAGCATCGAGCAGAAGGGAACAGGTTACCCAGAGCTCCTAATGAGCACTGGATCCTCTGGTACCGATTGGGGGAAACTGGCCCTACCGTCATCGGCAAAGACTTCTCAGCCCCTCAGCAGCAGCTGGCAGAAGCAAGGGGTACCGCCCCCTCCGATGGTCTCCTCAAGATGACTCATCCTCTGACTTGGAGGTGGAGTCCTGCACACAACCAAGGGGCCGTCACTAGTACTTAACTTACATCCCACTGGATCTCAGCATGGGTGCCACCCGCAGCACCTGGCAGGTCCAATGGCCATTTTGGAATCTGTGGGGTTTTCTCCCTTCCAGCTGTTCATACTCAGTGGTGTCCAAGAGAAGGACTCCCACGCCATCGGGCACCTCACCCAGACTCCGGTACCAAGCTCAGTACCGACACTCGGGATTTAGGCCTGTCATATGTGATCAGTGCAGAAGAGGAGGAGGAAGGCCCCCCACCAGTAGAGGTCTCTTCCTCCTATTGTGGCTTCTAACCTGGGGCTAGAGGTGGAGGTTCTTAAAGAGTTCTCACATAGTCTCATTGACATTTTGGCTGCCATGGCCCCATCAAAAGTGGCCCTACCCCTCAATGACATCGTTATGGGTCCAGTCAGGTCCCTATGGCAGTCCCCATCCTCTCTGCCTCCCACCTCAAAGAGAGCAGGGAAAAGGTACTACATTCCTGCCAAGGGATATGAATACCTGAATTCTCACCCTCCTCCCGGGTCCCTTGCGGTCACAGTGGCCAATGAGAGAGCCAGACAAGGGCAGCTAGGCACGACCCCCAAGCAAAAGGACTTTAAAAAGCTGTTCGGTAGAAAGATTTATTCTATGGGTGAATTACAGGTTTGCATCTCCAACCAGCAGGGCTTGCTTGGGAAGTATGATTATAAAATTTGGGACTCGATGGCAAAGTTTAAGGACTCATTGCCACAGGACTTCAGGCAAAAGTTCTCCGCTGTGATGGAGGAATGGAAGACCATAGCCAGGGCCTCCTTCCAAGCAGCCCTAGCCGCAGCTGATGTGGCAGCCAGAACAATGGCTTCGGCTGAGGTCATGAGGAGGTGCTCTGGCTCCAGTCTTGGGGGTTCCACCTGAGCAGTCCATCCAAGATTTTTCCTTTGAGGGAACTTCCCTCTTCTCTGAGCAGACAGACTCAAAACTCCACGGTCGGAAAGATTCCAGGCCTACCCTCAGCTCCCTGGGCCTCTACTCCCCAGCACCTTCAAAGAATCATTTCAGACCTCAACAGCCGACCCGCTTCTCGGCTCTGGTGCCTCGCCAGGACCCGTTTCAAAACGGAGCAGGGGTTACGAGCACAGGCAGCTGCCCCCCTCCACCTCATCCTCACTACCAGATTCACAGATACCTGGGAGACCCCAAACAACTTTTGAAGGGGCGCCCGAGGGTGTTATATCAGTTCCCTTACCGGATCTTGCCACCTTTTTGTTTTCAGATCAACTCTCCCACTTCAGCCTGTCATGGTCCCTCATCATCTCGGACCACTGGGTGCTGAGTACGGTGGAAGAAGGTTACACCCTTCAGATTTCTTCCACCCCTCCCTTCCACCCCCATCCCTCTTATGAACAACTTCTAGTCTAGGAGGTTCTAGTCCTATTCCTGCAGATAGAGGCTGTGGAGGAACTGCCTCAGAATTTGAGAGGGAAAGGGATTTACTCCCGCTATTATAAAGCCAAGGGGGTGTGGAGGCTTCGACCCATCCTAGACATGCGTTGCCTCAACAGTTACCTCAGGAAACTGAGGTTCCACATGGTCTCCCTGGTCTCCATTATTCCCTCCCTGGTTCCAGGAGACTGGTATGCCTCGACTCGAAAGATGCCTATTTCCACATCTCCATCTTCCGGGGCCACAGAAGATTCCTCAGATTTATTGTAAACCAACTTATTGCCAGTTCACCATCCTGCCCTTTGGCCTGTTGGCAGCCCCTCGGGTTTTCAAAAAATGCATGCTGGTGATGGCAGCCTTCCTCAGAAGGCACACCCTTCAAGTCTATCATTACCTTGATGACTGGCGGTGATCAAGGGCTCGTCCGAGGCTCAAGTGAAAGCCAGCATTAGCCTGGTCCAAGCCACCTTCCGTGCCCTGGGCCTATTGATAAATGAGCAAAAGTTGACTCTCATTCCCTCCAGCGGATAGAGGTTATTGGAATGGTGCTCGATTCTACCTGGCCCAGAGCCTTCCTCCCAGAGTCTTGGTTCCAAACAATGTCGGCTTTGATATCCAAGGTCAAGGCCAACCTGGTCATGACAGTCCATTTTTGCCTCAAACTTTTGGGTCACATGGCTGTGTGCATTTACGTGGTACCACACAGAAGACTACACCTCAGACCCCTTCAAGTTTGGCTAGCTTATGTGTACTCACCAAACCATCACCACTTGGAATAGGTGCTTACAGTCCCCATCTTGGTCCTCATCTCTCTCGACTGGTGGAGAGATCCCCGTTCAGTATGTGCAGGCGTTAACTTTGTTACCCCCCGACCTTCCATATCCCTAATTTCAGATGCATCCAAACTAGGTTGGGGGGCTCACCTCAAGCACCTCAGGACCTGTGGTCCCAGGAAGAGCTCTCCTTGCACTTAAACGTCAGTGAGCTTAGAGCGGTCTGCTTAATTTGCCAAGTGTTCCTACCCCAGATTACGGACTAAATTGTATGAGTGCTTACGGACAACATGGCAGCCATGTTTAACATCAACAGACAGGAAAGAGTGTGTTCGTCTACCCTCTGTCAAGAGGCCATTCACCTGTGGGACTTCTGTATGAAACACTCCATCCACCTCGAAGCTTCCCATCTTCTGGGAGCCTGGAACGCTCTGGCAGATCACCTCAGCAGGTCTTTTTCTCTTCTCACCATGAGTAATCCCTTCACTCAGAGGAGACAGGATCCATCTTCCAGAGGTGGGGATCTCCCCTGTAGACCTGTTCGCAACCTAACAGAACAGGAAATGCCATCAGTTTTGCTCACTGCACAGTCACAGCCCTGGCTCTCTCAGATGCCTTCCTACTTGCACAGACAGAACTCCTGTTCTGTGTGTTTTCTCACATTCTTCTGGTGCACAAGGTCCTTCTGAAAGTCAGCGAGACAAAGCAAGGGTCATCCTTATAGCCCCAGCATGGCCGTGACAACACTGCTTTGGCACGCTGCTGGATCTGTCAGTAGCACCCCTGCTGCCACTCCCAACCCTCCTGGACTTGATCTCGCAAGATCACACGTTTATTCCATTTCAACCTCAGGATCCTCTACCTCAGTGTTTTTCAACCACTGTTCCGCGGCACACTAGTGTGCCGCGAGATGTTGCTTGAATGTCGGAACTGGTTACTAAAATTTTTGAATCCCACCACTGATGTTAAGGACTATAAATAGCTCAGAATATCAGCTTTGTGTTCAGCCAAACAGGCCCAGGTTGCGCACTGAATAAAGTATTTTATAATTTTTCATATTTCTGTTTACTTACTATTTCATAATAAAGTAATTATAAAATACTTTCTTTGTGTTTATTTGATTCCTATTCAAGAGAATTACTTTATATATAGTCAATATAGGCACAGAGTTAAATTTTTTAACATTTTCTAATGGTGGTGTGCCTCGTGATTTTTTTCATGAAACAAGTGTGCCTTTGCCCCAAAAAAGGTTGAAAAACACTGCTCTACCTGACCACGTTGAAGCTCCATAGTTGAACCTGGCGGAGCAGGCCTCTTCAGAACAAGTCCGTCAGGTCTTGCTAGGTAGTAGGAAACTGTCTACTAGAGTGACTTATCTAGCCAAGTGGAAGCATTTCTCGGTGTGGTCTTCCCTATGAGGATTCTCACCAATTCAGTCACCCTTCCAGTTCGTGCTGGAATACTTGCTCCATCTGAAACAACAGGGCCTAGCCCTTTCATCTCTCAAGGTGCATCTGGTGGCTATCTCAGCCCTCCAGTGGACGGTAGGTTTGTCTTCTCACACAAAATATCCATCTGCTTCCTCAAGGAATTAAGCGATTTTACCCTCAAATTTGCAATCCTATCCCACCATGGGACCTAAACCTAGTCCTGGTAAGACTCACGGGTCCTCCCTTTGAGCCGCTGGCATTGTGCCCTCAGTCGTATCTCTCCTGGAAGGTTGCCTTCCTGGTAGCAATTACCTTGGCCAGGAGGGTCTCAGAAATCAGGACCCTTACATTGGAACCCGCATATACAGTGTTCTATAAGGACATGGTTCAACTGCAACCCCACCCAGCATTCCTCCCAAAGATGGTCTCGCAGTTTCATAATAATCAAACTATTTTCTGGGCAGTTTTCTTCCCGAAATCGCACAAGAATTCAGAGGAACTGTCTCCACACGCTGGATGTTAGACACTCCCTGGCCTTCTACATTGAGAGGACCAAGCCATTCCATAAATCCATGCTCCTCTTTGTGGCAGTAGCAGACAGGATGAAAGGCCTATTGCTTTTAGCCCAGATAATTTCATCCTGGATCACTTCCTGCATTTGTATGTGCTATGAGCAGGCAGGCGTCTCACCTCCTGCCATCTTGACTGCTCATTCAAGAAGAGCTTAGGCTTCGTTAGCGGCGTTTCTGGCCAAGGTCCCAATCCAAGACATCTGCAGAGCAGTGACCTGGTCATTGTTAAATACGTTCTCCTCCCAGTACACTATCACCCAGCAGGCAAGAGATAATGCCAAGTTTGGGAGAGTAGTGTTGCAATCCACGTGTCCATGAACTCTGAGCCCACCTCCTCGGGTACCCCTGGGGAGTCACATAACGTGGAATGGACATGACCAAGCACTCGAAGAAGAAAAGAGAGTTACTAACCTTTCCATAACTGTTGTTCTTCAAGATGTGTTGCTCATGTCCATTCCACGATCCACCCTCCTGCCCCTTTGTCAGAGTTAGCTACCAAAAAGGAACTGAGAGGATGTGGGGCCGTCCAGCTCCTTATACCGGCGCTTGAGCGCGGGGCACCAGAGGTCGCTAGAGCTTGTCTGACCGATATCACTGAGGCAGAAATCTCTGGCGACGGTGCACACTGCGCACGCACACCTAATGTGGAATGGACATGAGCAAGACCTCTCAAAGAGCAACAGTTTTGGACAGGTTAGTAACTGTTTTTTATTAGAAGCACTGGGGAGAAAATGGTTGCGGTGGCAAGGGGCTCCTTATATGTTTATTTTCAACAGTTTCAGGCTTTTACACCAAAATCAATTGCAAACACCTGGAGTGGGGAGGGGTTTGCAATATTTCTAAGGGCTATATTTGAGTGAAATGTGCTAATGGTGACATTTTTGCACTCCAGAATTTCACTCCGTTTTCACTTATAATGCCCTTGAATTTTGAATATGTAGTATTTAAAATGCTGTTTTCATGGAGAAGCCCCACTTTAAGTTAAAAACAAAGAGGGTGTTCAGCTATTAAAAGTTCACTGTCTGGTTAAATTATCCCCAAATTGTAGGATTGTGCTAATGTAATTTCACTAGAAAGTGAAATTGACTACAAACTGACTAGTTCCATTGGTGCCTATAGTAACTTCACTTCAATGGGAATAGTATCAGGCCCCAATCTATTTTGATTGTCCAAGACACAAGAATGCATACATTTTTTTTTAAAAGCAAAAACTGTGAAAAGAAATTTTAAAATTCTTTTGTATTCATATTATACTGGTAGGCTTGAAGTCAGTGGGAGTTTTACCTGTGACAATACGGATAAATTTACACCGCATTTTGGAGCAAGTGGCAGTGAGCCTCCAAGCCCAGGTCGACAGACTTGAGCTAGGAGGGCTGGTGCTAGTGCTCTAAACATAGCTGTATACCTAGTGCTTTGAAGTTGCGGCTGGAGCTGGAGCTCCAGTTTTGTCAGTTTGTAAAGTTTTGTTAGTAGTTGGGAAGGACATTTTATTTTTCTTTAAATATATGATTTCTTGCTGTATCGGTATTTCTTTAATTACAGCACTGAATCTTCAACCACATAGAAAATAAACTGACAGCTCAGATTTCAAAACTTTATCAATTTGTTTTAATAGTGACAGAAAATGTCCTAGCCCTGGTCACACTGGCTCAAAATCTTCAGCTCATAATCGATCATCTGGGAAATCTGTGTCAGAGACGACAAAGCAGGAAGATACAGAAAATAAATCTCCTTGCAAAGAGCTTCTATTATGTGATGCCAAAGACAAGAAACCCTCTAGGTATGTGTCTTTCAACTACCTTTGAAATACGGATTGTTTGGAGACTACATGTGAAATGCAACTTGTTACATAAATACAGTACAGTGATTTATTAGTGAAATTCCCAGGAAGGCGTGGGGAGGCATGAGGAAGCCATGCAGTTGTCTCTAAATTAAAGACTAGAATAATAGTGTGTCATAATGTATACAGCCAGTGAATAATGCAAACCGTAGGGAAAATGAGGGGATACATATATTCCTGAACAGGGAAATTATTGACTTTGTAGAGGTAAGGAACTTCCTTGCGTTCTCCTTAAAAATAAATCACATTTTTAAATGAAAAGTGCTTATTTAACTAACTGAGGTTTTGTATTAATTGTTTGGGCTGAAAGGAGCAAGGTGCGTTTAAGCTAGTTTTTAAAACAATCTAAATTTTAAAACAAATTTAAAGCTAGTTTTTAAAAGTAGACACTTTGACTAGTGTTATAGAAAAGTTGTTATTGTCAATATATGTGAAATTTAAAATGTATACATTTCAGTGACTTCAGTGGGGCTTCATGTGAGTAAAGCAATCTACTCACGTTAAACTCATTGCAAATTTGAAGCCTTATTTTGGTGGCTATTATCCTACACTAGAATGAGACAGCCTTGCTTAATTCTATGCATCTTCATGTTATCTCAAACATTCATAACACCCACATTATAAGTGGTGATAATAGCAAATTAGTTGAGATACAGTTCTCTGCCTAGGAATGTTAATCAAATAGAGTTGATATCTCAAAGTAATGTTTAGATTATTGAAGCTTACTGCTTAATTAAGAAGCAATTCAATCCCCTGAAACTTGGATCTACTCAGTGATTTCTTTCTTAATTAAAGTATCTGCAAATCTACTTTTTGATATAGATGTTTACGAATAAAAAAAAGAACATAGCAGTAATTGAAAACTTCGAGTAGACACAGCCATGCATTCCACTTAAGTGTGTGCGCACCCAGTGTAAATTTGTCTACCAGTACTTGTAGAGGGGCAGCACTAGCACCACGTGGCTGTAGCCTCTTCTCTGGCTATATGAGGCGGCACTGCCCCAAACCTCCCTCAGTTCCTTTGCACCAGCCATGGCTGGAATCAGAGTTCTGTGTGGTCTTAACCTCACAACCTCTCAACTAGTTTAGTTTTCTCTTGTTGTAAATAGTTAGTAGAACCCTGAGTGTTAGATTAGCATTAGTTATGATAATTTAGATTTTCTTGGTGATGCCCTCATGGGGTTTTAAACACTGTTCTTCATGTGGGGGAGCAATTCCCAACTGTGGTCCCCTGCTTCGGTACTGAGGCGCTCGTTAGGTTGGAGACTGTCATGGGGTTCTAAGTGTGCTTCCACTTCACATTCCAGAGCAGGCACCTCTCTGAAGAAGCAGAGGAGCCGTTCCCTGTCGACTGCCGAGGAAAAGGTCGTATAAGACCAGTCGAGACCGCTCAAGGTCTCGGGGTGACTCTTCCACCTCCCCCAGGAAAACTGTGGACTGGCACGGAGTTAGCTGTACTGCTGCAGCTGCGCCGCTGTAAGGTCTCCCTTGTAGCCGCTCTATGCCAGCGAGAGAGAACTTTCCTGCAGGCATAATTAACCCCCCCCCAACAAGCAGTGGTAGCTATGTTGGTGGGAGAGCATTTCTGTCTGTGGACATAGCTGTCCACACTGGCACTTTCGTTGGTGCAACTTATGTCGGTCAGTGGTGTATTTTTTCATACCCCAACCGGCAAAAGTTTTACTGACAAAAGGGCTAGTGTAGACAAAGCCTTAGTTTCCCAGACCTGAAGAAGAGGTCTGTGTAAGCTGGTCTAATAAAAGTATTACCTCACCCGCCTTGTCTCACTAATATCCTGGGACCAACACGGCTACAAGACTGCATATTTATGGTACCTCAGATAACTCTGTTGGTTCAAGAAACTGACACATTTCCAGTCTGTGAAATCAGAAAACAAAATTACTTTATGGGGAGAATATTTTTAAAGGAAATGAACTTGTAATGGAAATTGTCAACTTTATTGCAGGCACTAGGCATTTAATCTTTAAACTTCCATGCAAAGTTTAGATTACTGGAGTCAATAGAAAGTTAATCCATTTCCTGAAAATAGATACTGTAGATTTTCCATAGAAAGTAATAGAAAAAATGAAGTGATGCTTTTATCAGTAATAGTCAAGATTTTTTTATAATCCCAAATATGATTCTTCACAATAAACACTGCTGCCTAAAAGAGTACCTTTAACACTTGCTGTTTAAACTGAAATTGTGTTGGTGAAATACAGGACAAAGCAAAGAAAAATTACCATAGGGCCTCTTATTTTGATCAACAGTAAATGCCAACAGAAAATGGAATATAATATATATGTGTGTGTGTGTGTGTGTGTGTGTGTGTGTGTGTATGGACAGCACATTCAAATTCTCTTCTTTAATAAGTGGAAAATATATCATAACTCATACATCTTGAAACATACAGAGTACAAAAATTGAGATAAGAAAAAAATTGATCCCAACTATTTTTAGCTAGTAGAATAATAAAACATAAATTAAGTATCTGGTTATACTTCCAGGTCATTAAAGATTTTCCTTATAAAATGTAGGCAGCAATTACAATATTGACAATACATAAAGGTGTTTTTTTAATTTTATAATAAGCAATTATGGCCTGATGCAAGTCTCATAGAAATCAATGGAGAGACTTTGAGTTCAGTGGGAGTTGGATCAAGCCCTTAATGAGCATGATACAGTAACACTAATCGATTGCAAACAAAGAAAAGCTCACTCTTAACCTTTTAGAAAGATACAATCATGTACAGGGGTAAAAGATAATTGCCTCAAACAGAATAGTCAAGGCCAAGATCTTCAGAAGTAGGAGTCTAGATTTAGTCTTCTCAATTCATACATAGGTTCTTAAATTAGTGGCCTGATTTTCAAATGTGCTGAGTCCCCACTGAATGCCACAGGATTATCTTTCAGTTTAATAGAGAAAAGGGGGCCATTGTGCCCTAACTCTGAGTATACAATAGATTTTTATCAAGATACCTGTTAAAAGAATGTGTAAAGCTCAAAATAGTTTAGCACAAAGCTGAGGAGGTTTCCAAGCTCTCTGGCATCCTGTTACATATTATATTATATTGTTATTGTTGTGTTATTATTTATTAAATGTTATCACATCTCTTGGTAGGAATAGATAAGGGTATAAAAATTACACTAGTAACTACTTATTTAAAGCGTTAATTAGCATACTAGACCCAAATTCTCTCTTTTACATGTTTGGTCGGATGACTAACAGTCACTGTTTACGATCTAGCTACAGCTGATTGGACAGAATCTGTTCATGGAACATATAATTAGGGCTATCAAACGCAGTTAACTCAAGCAATTAACTCTAATAAAATTAACTTGATTAAAAAAATTAATCACGATTAATTGCAGTTTTAATCACACTGTTAAACAATAATAGAATACCAATTTAAATTTATTATAAATATTTTGGATGTTTTTCTATGTTTGTAAATATATTGATTTCAGTTACAACACAGAATACAAAGTGTACAGTGCTCACTTGATAGTATTATTTTTATTACAAATATTTGCACTGTAAAAAAGATAAAAGAAACAGTATTTTTCAGTTCACCTCAGACAAGTACTGTAGTGCAATCTCTATCGTGAAAGTGCAACTTACAAATGGAGATTTTTTTGTTTTTGTTATGTAACTGCACTCAAAACAATGTAAAACTTTAGAGCCTATAAGTCCACACAGTCCTACTTCTTGTTCAGCCAATCGCTAAGACAAACAAGTTTGTTTACATTTACTTCTGCCCGCTTCTTATTTACAATGTCACCTGAAAGTGAGAACGGGCGTTCGCAAGGCACTTTTGTAGCTGGCGTTGCAAGGTATTTACATGCCAGACATGCTAAACATTTGTATGTCCCTTCATGTTTCGGCCACCATTCCAGAGGACATGCTTCCATGCTGATGACGCTTGTTAAAAAAAATGTGTTAATGAAATTTGTGACTGAACTCCTTGGGGAGAATTGTAGGTCTCCTGCTTCGTGGTTTTACCCCATTCTGCCATATATTTCATGTTATGGCAGTCTCAGGTGATGACCCAGCACATGTTCAATTTAAGAACACTTTGATTGCAGTTTTGACAAAATGCAAAGAAGGTACCAAGATGATATTTCTAAAGATAGCTACAGCACTCAACCCAAGGTTCAAGAATCTGAAGTGCCTTCCCAAATCTGAGGGGGATGAGGTGTGAAACATGCTGTCAGAAGTCTTAAAAGAGCAGCACTGTGATTCAGAAACTACAGAACCCAAACCACCAAAAAAGAAAATAATGGCATCTGACTCAAATGATGAAAATGAACATGCGTCAGTCTGCACTGCTTTGGATCGTTATTGAGCAGAGCCAGTCATCAGCATGGAAGCATGTTCTCGGGAATGGTGGTTGAAGCATGAAAGAGCATACAAATGTTGAGCATATCTGGCATGTAAATACCTTGCAACGCCAGTTACAATAGTGCCATGCGAACGCCCATTCTCACTTTCAAGTGACATTGTAAATAAGAAGTGGGCAGAATTATCTCCCGTAAATGTAAACAAACTTGTTTATCTTAGCGATTGGCTGAACAAGAAGTAGGACTGAGTGGACTTGTAGACTCTGAAGTTTTACATTGTTTTGTTTTTGAATGCATTTATGTAACAAAAACAAAAAAAATCTCCATTTGTAAATTGCACTTTCACAATAAAGAGATGATGCACTACAGTACTTGTCTGAGGTGAATTGAAATATACTATTTCTTTTATCTTTTTTACAGTGCAAATATTTGTAATAAAAAATAATACTATCAAGTGAGCACTGTACACTTTGTATTCTGTGTTGTAATTGAAATCAATATATTTGAAAATGTGGAAAATGTCCAAAAATATTTAAATGGTATTCTGTTATTGTTTAACAATGCAATTAAAGCTGATTAATCGTGATTATTTTTTTAATCTCTTGATTGTTATTAATTTTTTAATTGTTTGACAGCCCTACATATTTTCTTTTAAAATATAGGACGGGGAGGGAGGAATGCCATGTTATGCTGGATTCCTTAATCTCTCCCTATTTTTCTTTCACAGGAAGAAAGAATATTTACACAATATTATTAAATGACTAGATAGGGATATTAAAAATTGCCATGCTTGAACAGACCAATTTGGCCATCTAATTCAATATTCCACTTTCAATAGTAGTTTAAACTTTATGCTTCAGGCAAAATTGAAACTTCCCTCTCCTCCCCCAATATAACTATGGTCAGAAATTAACCAAAAGTCTGTAGAATGTCCTTCTCCACATAGATTCTATGGACATTTTAGGAGAATCTTTGTAAAAAGAAAATTGGAGCTTGTAGAATTAAATTCAGTCAGAGCCTATGAAAACATGAATAAATTGTTTAACACATTTATTTTATAGTTAATTTATTTTAAATAAATAAAATTGACTGTTATTTCACATAGATCAGTCTATTTTTTCCCAAAATTCTTCCCGTAAGATTTTTCATACCTCTTTCCAGATCTTGCACCTAAGATCACCTAGTGCTCAGATTTTTCCAGCCTGTTTCCATTAGAAATTTTCAGACTTTCTCTCTTTCCCTTCCTCCTAGACATCCATATATTTTTTTTAAATGTTCGTTAGAACATTCAGTTATTTGCACCTTTAAAATCTGCAACTTTTTCCCCTTGGAACAACCTTTCAGATTCCTCCAATATGCATTCCTCCAACATCCTTCAATCAGTTGTTTTTTCATGTGCATTTTTATTAAGGTGATATTGAAATATATATATTTTATTGGCATCATGCAATTTTTAGAGAAAATAATTCCCATGCTATAGATAAATAACACACTCAAGTGAATTTATGTAGCAAATGAATTTAAGTAGTAAGAACAAGACAAAAAAAAAAAGAGGGGCAGAACAGAAAATAGCTCCATGTTCAATCCTG
This sequence comes from Emys orbicularis, assembly GCF_028017835.1. NCBI lineage: Eukaryota > Metazoa > Chordata > Testudines > Emydidae > Emys > Emys orbicularis. Next base: position 101,765,534 of record NC_088685.1, read on the forward strand.
AATGACCTGTGCTAATATGTAGGTATAGTTCTCAGACATGATTTTAATCATATAATTCTAGCAAAGCAGACCATGTTTCTTCAAAGGGACAAAACTGTGACTTTACACAGAGACTCTCTCAAGATAGATCAGTCGGCTTGTTGTAGTGAAGAGCAAGTTCGGCTTGTTCTTTTGCCTTCCATTTTTCTAGGATGTTGTTTTTTGTGAATTAATGAAGTTGTGACTACATTGGATAAATCCCTTATCTCTTCATTGTATCAAGGAAATCAAATTAAACTGGGTAATAACCTGTTGCCAGACACTTTGAACTATCTGGCAATTCCACAGCATGTGTCTGAGTGAACCATTCAGCTCATCACAGTTTTGATGATCATTTGCATTTGGCCATCTATCCACACCTTTTCTGTAATCCAGCATATCCAGAGCAGGATCTATTCTGCAGCCCAGCATCTCCCACGATTCTGATAGGAATGGACTTATTTCCCTCCTGTCTGCAGTTTCTGGAGGCTGTGCAAAGCTGCAACATAGCCTGTGGTAGACACGCTCCCCTTTCCTGCCTCCTACCAAATCTTCTGCCTCGGTGGCAGTAGTCAAGTGGTGGTTTGCTCCACTCCTGTCTTTTTCTGTTTGTAATTTGTAGGTGTTTTGGGGGCAGTTAAGGTGTGTTTATTTATGTTCAAGCCTCCTTTCCTCCTCCTGGTCCAGGATCTGAGCCGCACAATGGTCACAGCTCCTGGAGACTCTGTTGCAGTTTCTGTCCTCACCCCGCTTCCCCACCAAGCTCCTCTGCTCCCCTTTCAGGCATGGCAGAACAGCTGTATAAGCACTGGGCAAACTCCAAAAGGTGCACTGCATGTGAGCCAACTTTCTCAAGGCTGGCAGAAGGTAAAACATGCCCAGCCTGTACCCAGCTAGCCAATCCTATCTGTCCTAAGGCATTCAGCTCTGAGTCAGACAGGCATGTTGGGGCCGCAGTCACCCCAAGTAGCCTCGACTCCACTGCAGAAAAACCTGACCAGGAGAGACAGAGCAGAACAGGGAGAGGCTCTGAGAAGTAGGAGGGCTTTATCCAGCAGAGCCAGGGGATAAGTCCTGGGGTAACAAGAGATTGCAAAGCTAAGACCCTTCCTGGGCTATGGGTCCCCCCACAAGTCCTAAAGTGGGTCCTAGCATCCCTGGGGAGAGAAGCAGGGCTCCTACATGGCTCCCCTTCTTTGCACCATGAATCGGGGTTTTCATGATACTCTGAGGTAAGTCCTGCAAAACCCAGAGACTCTGGGTCCCAAAAAGGCAAAAGCAAATGTGTCCTTCACAAGGCAGTGAGTACTGTTGTTAAATTAATCTTAATAAACAAGTGGGGTGAAAATTAGGGGTTAACCCCCTTCTCCTTTGCCTCCCCCCCCCCCAGGGACTGATTGCTGGGGTTTATCTCCTTCACAGAGTCTCTTTCACAGTGCTCTGTACCACACTTATCCTCTCTCGCCCCCCAACTCTGCAGTATGTCTGGGCATGCAGAGACTCCTGTGTAACCCTGCCTCAAGCTGCAAGCTAAGAGAAATTGTGCCTGTCTGGCTTTCAGCCCAAGAACCCTCACTCCACCAGGGAAAGGGACTAAGCTTTGAGGCAGCAACAGAGTGGGAATTGTGCCTTCTGATCCTGAGACATAAACCCTTGCTCTGTCAGGGAAGGGAGCTCAGACTCTGAAAGGCAGGAAAGGGTCTCCCTGTCTACCCCTCCCCTGCTCCACAGACTGACTCTATATTAGAGCCTGGAGCACTTCAGCTAGCCTGCGGCAGACCAGAGGCGTGTGAGGATTCCACTCCCCACAAAGCTGCACCTTCATGGGATTACAGAGAGGTAAGTGAGAATTCCCTTCCCATGTTCAGAATTACCCTGATTTCTTGAGTAAAGCTCCAGGTGGTACTAGGTTGCTCCTACAGCACTTACTTGGGTGCTAGCCAGCCTGGCGGAGTAAGCAGGCAGCCTTTCAGGCTCCCAGGGACAGCTGACAAGCTATTTTCACAACTGAGATGTGTTCCAGTAACTCTCTTCTCTGGTGTGGTTCCCAGACCAGGATCAACAATGTACTGCCTCCCCCCATAAACAGCCATGGGATGAAGTAGCACACATGCAAAAAACCTATCGAACTTTTCTAAGACAGGATGTCAGTCATTGGCATGCAAGGAACTTATTAATATTAGTGAAGCATCTTTCTTGTCAAGCATTATGATGATATGTCTTCCCATTGTTGCCTCCTTTGAGGGCATCATAAGATCCAACAAGGACACCTGATTAAACCAAAAGTTAAACTAAGATATTTGTTTATATATGTAAAAAAAAAAAAATACTGGGGAGCCTACGGTTGGAGCAGCAGTAGCTCCACCAGTGAAAGACCTAGTCACAGCTTCAGAAGGGGACTTCCTTCCAAAAGACCCCAAAGACCACAAGAGTGGCACACTCTGCAGCCTCGGCTATAACTGTTCAGACCAAAGGGTTTTTTTAATATTTAGTAAGGAAAGCCTATTTTGTAGTAAACAAGCGGCTCATCTTCTAGGAGTATGATCCTTTCTTGAAATAAGGCATCTCTCGTCCTATCTTGGTCAAACTCTTGATGTGATTTGTGATAAGCAATGGATTCTAACTTGGTGGCTACAAGGATGTTATGTTATGCCAATGAATAGTCATCACTCATCCTAATAGATATCTTGTGCTTCCAAACTTACAGGTGAGGAACTGTTGGGGGAAACGTTAGAGAAATTAGTAGCTGATGCTGCAGAGAAGCCTCAACCTTTGGGGTCAAAGCCAGCACAGCAATCCATTGGTTGCTACCAACACCAGTGGTATCCAAGAAGAGACTGTGACCCTGTCGGGGTGGGGAGAATCTGGAGCAGAAGCTTCCAAGGAAACCTCAGTATGACAAAGATTCTGCCTTTTGATCCACCCTCCCCACCCAGGGTCTTAAGTAGGTGCAGCAAAGCAGAGCTCACAGGACTCTGGATAGCCCCCCCAAGCACATGGCTTTGCAATGACACCAGGAAAAGCTTCCTAGTTCTCTCGATAGACAGAGTTGGAGCGGAGAAAGATGGTAGACAGATTATAGAAGATCTGTTATTCATGCTGGACAAATGCATGAGGCCATTCATAGCTCAGTGTCTTTGGCCACTGGATCTGCTGGTCTCGCACATATGGGTCTCCCCATAGATGAAGTCACATGCCAAGTGTCTCCAGGCCTTTCTTCTGAGAGTATGGGACCATTCCTCTATATACATGCAAATCTAGGGACTGGATCACCTAAGATGATGGACAGTCCCAGGGACCGTGCAGAGGGGTCTTCCCATATGCCTTCCAGGCCAGCAGGTTCTCAATAGATGCCAGTTTGGGAAGGAGGGGCACTTCTGGGACCAAGAACAATGTAGGATATCTGGAGCTCTGGGGATAGGAACCACAGTTGCCAAACAAGCTCTGTTGAGATTTTAGAGTTACCTAGAGGGCAACCATGTCTTGGTTTGTCAGCCAGACAACATGACCACCGTTGCATGCATTCACAACCCAGGGTGAACAAGAAGTGATGGAGACCATGGAATGGGCAGACAAGACTCTCCCTTAACTAAAGACAGTACATGTAAAAGGGGAGCAGAACCAAAGGCAGGTGCAAAGTCAACTACTCAGAGTGATACTTGAACCAGGAAGTCTTCACTCTGATTTTGCAGACATGTGGTCTCTCCTCAGTCAACCTGTTTGCCAATTGCAAGAATGAATAACAGCCACAATTCGTCACTTGAGAAGCAGACCCCAAGTCAATGGAGTCAGATGCTGTGTTGACAGATGGCAGCAAAACCTACTCTACACATTTCTTGCCCTTCTCTCTCCTAGGAATGGTGATCCAAAAGATAAATTGAGAAGAAGCAAGAGTGATAGTGTTAAATCTATACTGACCATCCTAGTTCTCCAATCTGATAGAATTGAAATCTGAAACACCGTTTCATCTTCCATCGAGACCTGACATCTTTTTTCCACAGCCCATTCCTCCATCCAGACCCAGATAGTCTTCAGCTGACAGCCTGGCTATTGAAAAGGAAGCATTAGGCTGAGTGCAGCTATCTTCCAAAGTGATCAGGACTCTGCTCTTATCCAAGAGTTTCCACACTAAAAACTACTCCTCTGTGTGGACCAAGCTCAGTTCATGGTGCCAAGAGTGCAATGAAGATCCAAGGGACATTGGGATTCCAGCCACTCCAGACTTAATTCAGGAAAGTGTGGATAAGGGCCTTCAAGACAGCACCATAGCACACCTGGTATCAGCCCTAAGTAGTGTACTACTCACAGGACCCTCAGGCTCCTTGGCGAAACCCTCAGATTTCTCAAAGCAATCAGATTGGCCATACCAGCAGTCAGACCGATCTTCCCGAAGTGGGACCTACCACTGGTGTTGAAAGCCTGTAACCAGCCTTTGAGTCTCTGACTTCCTTCATTCTGCCCAGGATCCATGGCAACCTCATGGACTGAAAAAGCATGCACTTCCACCACCGATGTCTGCAGGGCAGCCACGTGGGCATCCATTAACACCGCTATCAGACACTATGAAGTGGACTTTCTGTCTCTGCAGAGGTCTCCTTTAGCAGGAGGTACTGCAGTTGATGGTCCACACATAGTCTTGCCATATGAGCAGTTACAAAAGGGTAGGTCTTTCCTATTTCTTATGTTCATTTTTCTATCCTTCCCTACTCCTGTTCATTGATCACTACTTCTTCTTCGAGAGATGTCCCTGTGGGTGCTCCACTCCAGGTGTTGGTGCGTCCCTGCGCCTTCGCTCGGAGATTTTTCGTAGCAGTACTCGTACTGGCCACACATGCGCAGAGGCTGCCCCCCGCTGTGAGTCTAGGATAATAGTACGCATGCGTGGCCAATCTCCTCAGTTCCTTCTCCGTCCCCGGCCTGAGACGGAGCTCAGCAGACTCGTTAGGAAATCCCTCATTTTCTTACAATTACCTGTTCTAGTAGTTAGTTTGTTGTCAGTTCTTGTTAGTCTAGCTTATTAGTTCTTTATCTGTTTAAAAAAAAAAAAAAAATTCTCTCAGCCGCAACCGCTTCTACCATGCCTGGCTCCACCGGCTTTAAGCGCTGCTCTACATGTAAGGACGCTATCCCGCTCTCTGATGGCCATTCTCTTTGTATAAAATGCCTGGGGGAAACACACATTCCCCAAAAATGTGCCCACTGTACCAAACTCAGTTCCAGGGCACAAAAGGACAGGGAGCTCAAACTGAAACTGCTCCTCCTGCAGAAGTCTATCGGGTCAGTTTCAGACCCAGGCGCCGACTCCGGCTCTACTGCCCGACACAGCCCCCCTGCTTCAAAAAACCTGAAGAAAGCTTCAAAGAAGGGGCAGCCCTCTCCAACAAGGAAGTTGGTGAGGCACAAAAGTGCCTCAGGCAGGTCAACAGTTTCCCTGCCTGTGTTTCCTCGCCTCAGCACTTTTGAAGAGCCGGGCTCCTCAGGCACCGCACGAAAGCCGCCTCAGGTTGCGGCGGCGGCGCGAGGCTCCGGTGCCGAGGCTTCAGGCTTTCAGTTGCCTGTCTCGTTTATGGCACCGTTCGGCACCGAGACGGACGCGGTGCCGACATTTCCCGCCCTGGCTGACCCTCTGCGGGCTGATGTTGCCCCCCCCGGCACCTACCACGGCACCGGCAACCGCGGCACAGGCTGACAGGGAGATCAAAGGCAAAACCCCTGCTCAGAGGAATGTTTCCTCACGGCAACTTCCTCCTCCACAGTTTTCACCTCACGCAGGAGCCTCACCTTTTCAATTTACTCAAACAGCAGATCTATCGGTGTCACCTATTCTGCAGTCTCCCCTGATGACTGCCTGTTTTTCTCCAATGCATGACTCAGGATCAGAACAACCTTCCTCCAGTGAGGAGGAGACTGATCCACAGGCAGTTTTTTCTCCTGATCAAGACTCCCACACCCCAATCAACAGGGGTTACAAACAAATCACCTCATCCTGTTATCAGGATCCTGCCCCATGGGGAGTGAACCCTTGGATGGCACCACCTATGCCCTACCCACCACCATGGCAATGTTGGGCACCATGGGCATCGTACCCCTGAGAACACATGCGCTACGGCACTTCGACCAGGCGCAACGCCGGTTTAGCACCGCCACGTGACGGACCTGCCAGTGACATAAGATACCAGGCAGCACCGTCACACTCCCAGGAGCAACTGAGTCCTGCTCCTATTCCAGCAGAGCCCGACGTAACGCCTGAGGAAGCCTTACTTCCCCTTCCTCCAACACCGTCGGATGACTATGCAAAATTCCAAGACCTCTTTAAAAGAGCTGCCGGTGACTTAAAAATTAACTTGGAGGAAGTCACTGAACAACAACATGAACTAACAGACATTTTGCAGCCCTCTTCTTCCTCTAGAGTGGCATTACCAATCAACATAGCCCTTTTAGAACCCGCTAAATCCATCTGGCAGAATCCAGCCACTAGCCTACCTACCTGTAAACAAGCGGACAGGAAGTACTTCATTCCTTCAAAGGGCTCTGAATTCCTTTTTACCCATCCGGCGCCAAACTCATCGGTAGTGGATGCAGCAAACCAGAGGGCCAAACAGCAGTACGCCCGCTCCACCCCAGCCAACAAGGACAGTAAACGCCTGGACCTCTTCGGCCGTAAAGTATATGCATCCTCGACGCTGCATTTTCGCATAGCTAATTATACTGCAGTCCTTGCAAAATATGACCACAAAAACTATAGTAAGTTCATGGATTTTATTGATCACATCCCAGAGCAGAAGAAACAACAATTCACAGCTCTGGTTTCCGAGGGACAAACCATATCACGCACTGCTCTCCAAGCGGCCCTCGATGTAGCTAACACTGCAGCAAGGTCGACCGCCACAGCAGTGGTCATGCGACGGGGTTCATGGCTCTCTTCCTCCTTCTTCCCTCGAGAGGTCCAGAGCACCACTGAAGATCTTCCCTTCGACGGGGAGAAACTTTTTGCCTCCACCACAAATGACATGCTTCATTCGATGAAGGACGCAAGAGCAACCCTCCGGTCCCTAGGCCTCCAGCCACCTGCGACCAGAAGACGACAATATAGATATCAACCTTATCATCGCCCACGCTACCCCGCATTTACACAACATTCCTATAGACCACAGGAACAACAGCAGCCACAACAACGCCAAAGACCAAGATTCCAACGTCGTCGTCCTAACTCTACAGCGGCGCTGCAACCCCCTCCAACTAGTAGGCAGATTTGAAGCATTGGTCGAGGGTTTAGAAAGCAGCGTTCCCATTTCAGCCGGCACACCTATCTTTGGACACCACCTACGACCATTCTCTCATCAATGGCAGAAAATTACATCCGACAAATGGGTCATAGAGGTAGTTACAATTGGATACACCATCCCCTTCCTCTTCCTCCCTCCCACACACCCACCCTCCCCGTCCCTCTTCAGGGACCCATCTCACGAGCAACTACTCTTCCAAGAAGTGCAGCATTTCCTTCAACTGGGAGCAGTAGAAACTGTGCCAGAATGACACAGAGGGAAGGGGTTTTATTCCCATTATTTCTTAACAGAGAAGAAAAATGGGGGATGGCGACCAATCCTCGACCTCAGGCGGCTCAACAAATTTGTCAAAAAGCAAAAGTTCAAGATGGTCACTTTCACCACTATAATTCCAGCGCTGGAGCAGGGCGACTGGTTTTCAGCCCTCGACCTACAGGACGCCTATTTTCATGTGACTATACACCCGTCCCACAGACGATTCCTACGCTTTACTCTCGGCTCCACACATTTCCAATACAGGGTTCTCCCTTTCGGACTGTCCATGGCCCCCCATGTTTTTTCCAAGATCCTAGCCGTAGTTACAGCCTACCTCAGAAAACAAGGGGTCGTAATATTTCCTTACCTAGACGATTGCCTCCTCAAAGCTTCAACGTTCGACGAAGCTCTCCGATCCATACGACTTACCATCGATTGTTTCCTATCTTTAGGCCTGCAAGTAAACAAAAACAAATCCACATTATACCCCACCCAACATCTGGAGTTCATAGGGGCATACCTAGACTCCCGGATGGGGTTGGCATCTCTCCCATCAGCCCGCTTCAATTCTATAAGTCAACTGGCCACAACGATTCGCAACAGTCCCCAGGTGACTGTCCGGGACTGCCTACAAATACTAGGTCACATGGCCTCGTGCACCTCCGTCGTCCAAAATGCACGTCTATACATGAGGTGCTTCCAAGCGTGGTTGGCCACGGTGAACAGACCGAATGTGCACCCTCTAAACAAGACTCTCTCCATACCTATCCGAGTCAAAGATTCTCTACAGTGGTGGACAATTCACTCCAACCTCTGCTCTGGAGTCCCCTTTCTTCAGCAGGCTCCATCCCTCATACTGACGACCGATGCATCTCTGACAGGATGGGGTGCACACATGTCTCACCACACAGCCCAGGGGCTTTGGTCTTCAACCGAGTCCTCTCTCCATATAAATGTCCTAGAACTTCGAGCCATTCGCAATGCGTGCCGTCAATTCCTGCAACTGATCAAGAACCAACACGTACGCATAATGACAGACAATATTGCATGCATGTTCTACGTGAACAGGCAGGGGGGAGCTCGATCCCACTCTCTGTGCACAGAGGCTCTGAAGCTCTGGAACTGGTGCATTGCGAACAACATCCGGGTATCAGCGGCCTATCTTCCCGGAGTGATGAATACCACAGCGGACGAACTAAGCAGACGTTTCCCGTGGGATCACGAATGGGAATTAAATGAGCACACCATTCACAACATATTCTGCATTTGGGGCTACCCAGAAATAGACCTCTTTGCAACTGCAAAAAACAAGAAATGTCCCAATTTTTGCTCCAGAGCAGGGCTAGGCAAACATTCCTTGGGAGACGCATTCATGATCCCAAAACTTACTCTATGCGTTTCCCCCGATACCGGTTCTGAACAGGGTCCTGATAAAAATACGAACAGATGGGGCCAAGGTGATCCTAATTGCCCCATCATGGCCCAGACAGCCCTGGTTTCCGTTTCTCACCAAAATGTCGATTCGACCACCAATCCCCTTGCCTCTCATTCCGAACCTCCTATCACAACAACACGGCCGTTTTCTTCACCCCAACCTACCCATGCTCCACCTCAAAGCATGGTTCCTCCATGGTTCTCCCAAAACGAACTAGATTGCTCTGAACAAGTTCAAAGAGTGCTCCTACATAGCAGAACACAATCTACTCGCACCACCTATCTATGTAAGTGGAAACGATTCACACACTGGTGTTCAACTAAACAACTTAGTCCCACGTCAGCATCTCTTCCGCTCCTGCTTGAATACCTATTGGACCTTAAGCAATCCGGCCTTTCTTCCAGTTCCATCAGGGTCCATTTAGCTGCTATTACAACTTTTCATGACAAAATCGATGATACTTCTGTATTTGCTCATCCGATCACCAAGCGCTTCCTCAAGGGACTCCAAACCCTATACCCAGACATAAAACCACCCACCACTCCGTGGGACCTTCACCTAGTTCTATCTTGCCTAACTCAACAACCATTTGAACCCCTAGCCACGTGCTCCCTTTTACACCTTTCGATGAAAACAGCATTTTTAGTGGCAATTACCTCCGTCAGGCGGGCAGGAGAAATAGCAGCTCTTATGGCAGACCCACCATATACGCTATTTTTCAAAGACAAGGTTACCCTCAGGTTATACCCCAATTTTCTTCCTAAGGTACACTCGTCATTCCACATTAATGAGCCAATACACTTACCAACTTTTTTCCCGAAGCCACATGCGAACTCATTCGAAGCCTCAGTGCATACACTAGACGTACGTAGGGCCTTGTCCTTCTATTTGGATAGAACCAAACCTTTTAGAAATTCTTCCAGACTTTTTGTCTCCATCGCGGAGCATTCCAAAGGTACGCCTATTTGTACCCAGAGACTTTCGAACTGGATTTCCCAGTGCATCCGGTTGTGCTATCAGATAAAGAAAGCTACACCTCCAGACGGCATCAGAACACACTCCACTAGATCTATGGCTGCCTCTGTAGCATTCTTACGCAAAGTTCCCCTGGCTGATATCTGTAAAGCAGCCACCTGGTCCTCTGAGCACACATTTGTTAAACACTATGCCCTTACTCAAGGCCCTCTATCTGATATACGTTTGGGCAGGGCTGTACTATCAACGGCGTTCCTATCAGATCCGAAGTCCCTACCTCCTTAAGATATACGGCTTTTAAGTCACCTGGAGTGGAGCACCCACAGGGACATCTCTCGAAGAAGAAGAGGAGGTTACTCACCCTGTGCAGTAACTGACGTTCTTCGAGATGAGTGTCCCTGTGGGTGCTCCACTACCCACCCTCCTCCCCTCTACTTCGGAGTTGGGGTAGCCTCCGTTGTAGAGAAGGAACTGAGAAGGCCACACATGCGTACTATTATCCTAGACTCAGAGCGGGGGGCAGCCTCTGCGCATGCGTGGCCAGTACGAGTACTGCTACGAAAAATCTCCGAGCGAAGGCGCAGGGACGCACCAACACCTGGAGTGGAGCACCCACAGGGACACTCATCTCGAAGAACGTCAGTTACTGCACAGGGTGAGTAACCGCCTCTTCTCATACATGTCAGAATTGTGGGAGATTCTAGGCTGCCGAATGGAAAATTTATAATATTCTTTCTGCTAGCAGCATCTCCCACAATTCCAGCCACCTTGGATGGCTTCAGAGCCAAGGGTCAGCATTTTATTTGGATGGTTACCATATAGGCAGTGGCCTACTGTTCATAGTTAGTTGGCACTGAAGTTATTGTTACTAATAATTTTGTAAGAGTTTGTTTTACAGCTTTGGAATGAATCGTCTGGCAGCAGGCAGGGTGGGGTGGGGCATGGCTAGCACAAGCTGTGCTGCAGCTTTGAACCATCTCCGGAAACTACAGACAGGAGGGGAATAGCCCATGTGTATCAGAACTGTGGGATTTTTAGTTTCAGCACTCAATTTTTTAAAATGTTTTTAAAACATGATTGTTTGCATAAGTGTATGCCTGTAATGGTGCGTTTACTTAATAATACTTTTGCATGCAAAGTGGTATTATGCATTCATATGGCCAGTAATTGTGAGTGTCGAGTAATTGCAAATAGCTAGTAATTCTGTTTAATGTGCATTCAAGTACATATGCAGATATGTGTTCAATTTTGCAGTTGAGCCCCTGTGGATTTAATTATATTTGACTCAATCCTTGTCCGTATAGAATTTTCTCTATATATCTCTTCATGGCTTCATGTTCCAGGTAGTCCTTTTCTTGACTGAGGTATTTTTTGAGGAACTCTATCCACAAATTTATATAAGAAGGGTTCTTTACTTAGTCCTCAGATACGGACTCAATACTATCTTCAACTGGTACTCATAAAGCTGACTTCCATTTCCTTCAGTTACAATCCTAGGTATCCCGTGTACAAACAATTACTTATACTAGAAAATTTTGGTTTACAAAGTATTTTCTGAACTTAAATGTGTGGGAAAACTGCAGTGTTCATATGGAATGATCAAGAGATTAAAACCGAAGATAGATAAATGTGTTGGCAGGATTGGACCCAAAAGCATATTTTAGGAAATTGGTCAATTATAATTTTAAGGTAGATTTATAGCACTTTCACAGCTGCAAAGGAAACCTAACATAATAAGTACAATTAAGAAACATGAACACTCAAATTTGAGGATTAAATAGAGCCAATTTGCAAAATAAGTCTGAGATTCTTTAATTGTAATGCATTTAACCAAACTGGATAAAGCCCACTATATGGATATTTCTACTAGAATGGCTTTCTGATAAATAGTTAAAAGTCGGCATGTACTTTGTCACTATGAGGTTCGAGTGTTAACAACCATTGAGATAAATGGGGAAGTCGTGTTTCTCAGAGCTTTCATTTCGTGTGTACAGTCCGTGTACTGCAGCAGTTTATATTCATAAGGCATTCTCTGCACACAGAGTTAGAAACCTAATTTTTATATAAATAAAAGCTTGAAATCTACAGCAACTCTTTACATTTGTGCCAAAACATGGAATTCTTGCTGTACATATTTGCATTGCGCTTAGTTGTAATGCCCCTAGTTATTTTGTACTCTAATATAGCATAAGGCGTAGATTTTCTAGTCCGCTAAGTTCACTTGTACCATTTTTTTCAGTGTATCAAGTGCAACACTGCTGTCAGTGAAGTTGTGCCCATCTGCCTGAAGTCTAATTTAAGACCAGAATATTTATATGTATTTTAAAAATAGCTTCTGAGACTAAGTATACACTACAAAGTTTTGTCAGCATAGTTATGTCAGTCAGGGGCGGGGGGCGGAGGGGGAAACCACACCCCCTAGCCAGTATAGCTCTGCTGGCAAAACCCCCAATCTATACACAGCTATGCCAATAAAAGGGTACTTCTGTCAGCATATTTAGCGCCATTCAAGGAGGTTGAATTGTTATGCCAACAGAAAAACTCCTTTTGTTAGCATAAGCTGCATTTACACTAGGGGATTCTGCCAATATAGCTAAACCAATGAAGGTATACCACCAAAGCATTTATTGTGTAGACAAGGCCTGTGATAAGACAAAGGGTCTGTTTGTCATTGAGCAACTTTCTTTTGCGTTGGAGGTGATGCAACACCTATTTAATAATTGCATTGCCTGCCAGTCCTATGTACCGATCTTAATTTGAATGTTTTGCATTGTGGAATCTCAGATCAGATTTATAGCTTTGAACACAACAAACTTGCATATGAGAGTTTTATTTACATCCTTTTTGAGCCTCCATTTCAGAGTTTGGCCAGTAGGGACTATTACACATCTGCATCAATGGGAGTATAGACCCGGTTGTGGTCAAAGACCCCCACGCAGTGATTTTAGTTCAAAGACTCAAGCCTGAGGCCAGTTTGTTGACATACATACCAGTGCACTGGGGTGCAGTCCGAAGACTGACACCCCGAGTACCGCTCGCAGGCGGCTTTATTGCATTAAACCGCAAGCAAAGTACAAACAATACGTCATAAGTTAAGAAACTGGGGTTGGGGTCATTCATGAGTTGAGGAACTGGGGTTGGGGTTAGTCATGAGTCGGTCATGAGTTAAGAAACTGGGGTTGGGGTCAGCCCTCCCACCCCCCCGGCACCTTCCTCATCATTTTCCGAGAAATGGGTGTTTATTTCGGTAGAGGGGCGCTTGGCAGTTTTCCTCAGGGGTGGCGCTTGGCACCAGTTTGGGTACATTTCTCAAGACACATTTTCCGGGGGTTTTCGGTGAAGGGTTAAGGGGGGTTACCATGGGACGCTTAAAGAAGATCTATGATTGGCTATTTTTGCAGATAGCTGGAATCATGGAGTGGGTCACAGATCACCCAAAGGAGAAGCTGCATGAGCTAAGAAATTGCATTTAGCTAAAGTTACCTATTGCTTCACACAAGTGGTTATTATATTTCATTAGTCATGAACATATTTCATTAGTGCTGCTGCTGGGGCTTTTTATTCTTTCCCTCCTTGCCCCTCCCCCCTCCTCTGGACATGACACTTGACCGAGTTTGGCAGAAAACTGTGTTTTTTAGTCTAGTTCAGGCCCTGCTTTGTGTAAGGGTAGTTAGCATAACAGATCTTTGTTGGAGGGTTTATTTTGGGGCCTTCAGATTCACAGCTCTGGCTATCAAAAAGAAGGCCCCCCTGCTCTATTTCCCCACAACCCTTTAAAACCTTTTGGTGCATTTTATGGTTATAGTATAGTGTTATTCGTGTAAGTAACGTGGACTGTAATAAAGTTAATAATGGCATTTGTCACATTTAAAAGGTTTAATGTAAGTTAATAAAAACTGAACACCTTGTTTTCCTCAGAGGAGGGCAGCAAGCTAAGGACTCTGCTAAGAAGGAAGAGTGTGAAGAAGAGGAGACAGAAAATGAGCTGTCAACCTTAAATGAAACTAGAGGTAACTTAGCAGTAGTTTTATGTCTGGCACTAAGATCTGCAATATAAAAGCCAAAGTGTGCTACTACTTTGTGATTCAGCTTATAGGCCAAATTCACTGTTGAAATAAGGAGGCACAATTCCATTGACTTCAAGTGAGTTGTTCCCTTTTATACCAGCAGCATATTTGACGCCTGTGTTTTTTGTCATCTTGTGGTCAGAGAAGATTGTGCCTAGCACTTTATCACAGCTGTAAAAATGAGCTCTGAATTGAATACTGGCATACAAAGTCTCATTTTAAGATTATTTTTCTCCGCTGAGTTTGCAAATAGCTGATTGCCCATGCTGAGTTGTATAAATTTAAAATATATCTACTCCACCAAAAAACTATACTGAAAGAATATTAAGGATGCAAAGTGAAGCACTTCAGAATCAGGGTTTGCCAAAGTTAAGGTTGCCCACACAGCCGCAAAGGGACCTAAGAGAAGGAAATGGGCACCTAATTCCCATTTGCTTTCAATTGAAGTTGGGCCCCAAATCCAGTTATGCCCCTTTGAAAATTCCAGTCATAGTCCTTACTTGCATGATTACTTAACATTATTTCATACCTCATCCAATTGGTAGGTTGGACAGTGCACCATGAATGAGGCAGCTGTTCATTTTTTATTTCTGTCCTCATTGTTCAGAGAGTGTATATGAAATAAGGCAATATTCCTTTGGACACCGCCTCAGTTATTATACATCCCTTCCATCGAGTCTGACCTTGCACCAGCTTTACACTGGTACAATTCCATTTACTTCAGTAAAGTTACTGCTGATTTACATTGGTAGAAGTCAGAGAAGAGTCAGGCCCATCCTATCCGTTGAGGGCCTAAATGTTAAATTAACATAAATATAGAGTAAAGCCATTGACTTCAATAGATTTACTCTGGATTACACAGTAACAATTGTAAACGGATTACAGGCCAAAAGAAGATAAGTGCTAACCCTGTGGGAGCTTTGGGGCTGGAGCACCCATGGGGAAAAAATGGTTGGTGCTAAGTACCCACTGGCAGCCCCCATATCAGTTCCCCCAAGCACCTCCTGCCTGCCAGCGGGCCCCACAGATCAGCGCCTCCCACTCCCTGTGCCTCCCGCCCACCGGGATCAACTGTTTCACAGCTGGCAGGAGGCTCTGATGGGGAGTGGGGAAGAGCGAGGACGCAACGCGCGCTCAGGGGAGGGGGCGGAACTGCGCAGAAAGAGGGGGGCGGAAAGAGGCGGGACAGAGGTGGGGCTTTGGGGGAAGGGGTGGAGTGGGGAAGGGGTGGAGTGGGGGCGGGGCCTCGGCAGAGCCAGGAGTCAAGCGCCCCCCGGCACTTTGGAAAGTCGGTGCCTGTGGAAGACACAAATCTGCAGGACTACAGTCTCGTTCACTCCACACCACAACTTTAGTCACTGTTTGCTGTCTAAACTGCTCGCTCTCAAATATCATGTGGAAAGAGGCAGTTAGTGTGAATTAGCAAGGGTCAGCCTTGTAAAATGAAAGGGTGTCTTTTCAGTCAGCTTAAAGAAATAAAGACCATGTCTGCTCCATCATAAAAAACTGATACTCTTTTAAAAAAAAATTGATTTCTGAAATATTTTCATAGTGTGAGATTCTGTGTTGCGCTCTTAAAGGAGCAGTAAAGAACTCGCAGCCTAGGGGTGGAGGAGCCAAGTTGGCATTAGGTATGGTAACCAGATAGCAAGTGTGAAAAATCAGGATGGGGGTGGGGGGTAATAGGTGCCTATATAAGAAAAAGCTCCAAATATTGGGACTGTCCCTATAAAATCGGGACATCTGGTCACCCTAGCATTAAGCCACTTTTGCACTCCACTGACTGTGGACTAGTCCAGGGCCCATGCATTAATGTAGACAGCCCTATGGATGTATCTAAATTACAGCAGCCCCACAGGGTTCCCCTCTGGACTGCCATACTGCCCAGAATCTCTACAGTGCTGATGCTGAAACCCTTCTCCTGACATGCATGCCTCCTGCCCCAGGGCTTGCAATTGGAGTCCTGCCATAATGCCTGTGTGGAGGAATCCTCCCACGGCCAGAGCTAGGGATTTTAGAGTGGTGTGAAGGCGCTGGAGCAGTAATGAGAATCTTGCCCATAATGTATTTGCATTGGCAGCACCGTGCTAATTAATGCTTAACTCCCAAATCAAGATCTTATATAAAGGTGGTTTGGTAATTAATTATTGCTAGACTAATTGGCAGAGCACAAGACAGAACCCATAGTACTGATCTTTTTCTGAGTCCTTGGTTATTTTCAACAAAGTGATCCAAAGGAGTTTGATAGGGTCTGAATTTTCTATAGAGGATTCTGCAGAATTAGATTTGTAAAGTGAGGACACTATTACTTAACATCTATATTTAATTACTTAATCTATTCTTCTTCACCTTCTTCTTTTATTTGTATAATGTTGTGGCATGATTTACTAAAAAATGCCCAGATAGGGAGTAGGTATCTGAGTATTATAACGACACTTCATGATGGAGTAACGGGGGTATCTGAGTTTGTGCTGACATAGAAGCTGAAATCTCAACCTATAATAACAAAACTAGAGCCCCATGGAATTGTGCACCAGAATCTGATATTTCTTTTTATTAACAAAATTATGTTTCGAACCCTCATGGTTGTAGAGAACCAGAGTGTAAACTGATCGAATGCCATCTGCCTGCTTCTGCAGAAATCCTGAAACAATAGCTCTGAGAGGTGTTACACCATTCATCTCAACCAGAGCCCAGTGGACTCTGCAATTCTCTGGCTGTGTAATTTGGCATTTTCCCAAGCTGCTGTGGAATTCGCCATTTTGCTGCAGCCAGGCACCCAGTGTGTTGTTTACTTTCTCTACTCTGCCATGATGACACCTGCCTACAGCAGCCTCTTTTCTGCAGCTTTCCCCACTAGAGGCAGTTAATTTGATTGCAGCACATGCTCCCTGCACTGTTCCATGGAGCTAGCTACCAGCGGGCTGAGAAACAAGAACTGGAATCCAGCTTGCATCCAGGGAATGGAGGGGACAGAAGTGTAGGCTGTCATCTCTCTCATCCTACTTTTGATGCTTCTTAGTCACTCAGTTGGAGGACTGGTTATCAAATCACCTGGCAAGAGTTTGTGACTGAATCTTCCTTTTCCCCAAATTTGTCAGCTTTGAACAATTCTCTTACAAGGCAAGTTTGTCATAATATTTCTTATCAACTTAAACGGAAAGCTAGTAAAAATACTGCATAAAAGCAGAATGTGTATACTGTGGATACAGGGCTCAAGATAGGTGTCTTATTGACCACTAGATTACAGACAGCTAGAGACACTGGGCATAATTCAGAGGTGAGTCTGCCTAAGGAACACGAGAGGGAATGTATGTTGGAGTCTACACCCTCAAAGTGCATGTTACAGCATTTTAGACTCCCTTAGCTTTAGAGCTTCTCTTCATGGTAAATGGAACCAAAATAATTACATTGGTTGCAATTCACACCTTCAGTTAGGTTGGTTCCAACATTGCGTAGACAAGTTCTACCTTACCTGGATTTACACTGACTAGGATGTAATTTACACTTAGTGTCACCTATAAGTGTGGCTCACAGAGTCTGAGTGCAAGGGGAATCCAAGCTAGTTTAGTTTATATGCCAAGGGATTCGGAGAAAAAGGCTCTAGCAATCAGGCCATCTTCAGTCTCTGTTGTGTGTGAGGTACAGCTTAAATTCAAACATTGATAAGAGAGTTTGAATATAAGAGAAATAAAACAGCAGCAAACCTGTTGGCCACTCCCAGTAAAATTCAACCTGTACAAAACAAACTTTTCACATGCATTATTTTCCCCCTGCCTGTATTCAACTATAAACTTTGCAGGGAAAGGATCTAGTTTTCTAAGGATTTGTAAAGAGCTATAATACATGTGTACACACATACACACAAACACATAAAACTACATTAAAAACCTTAAGGTTGCAATGTTAGCCATTCACATGTTAGGCTGTGTCAGAATTAAGCAGATCCCAGCTTCTGGGTTAGGAGAGACAATGCATCGTGGTAGTCACATAGCTGTAGTACATCCAGGGAAATGAAGTCCAGCCCATAGAGAATAGGAACAGGAAGCACCTGAATTGCAACTCTCATGAGGCACAGTGTCAGCATTTTAAAATCAATAATTAGTTTTCACTTTTCACTTTTTCAACACACAAAAGAAAAAATTCATGGAAAACAGGCATTTTCCCCGAAAAAATTAATTGTGTTGAAAACCCAATTTTCTGTCAGGAACAGTTGATTGAACATTTCCTCTATACTGAGCAGTAGAGCTGACTGAAAATTTTCTGAGATTTTGGCAGCAAGCATCTACAAGCTTTACTGAGCTTGTGCAAATGGCAATTTTCAGAGTCTTACAACTCTGTAAAATGGGGGTGTATTTTCATGGAGACAGCAAAAGGCACCTAACTTTAGCACTCTCCCCCTACCAAATCTCAGGTTCCAGCTCCAAAGCGTGGAGGCACTAGAATGCTGTGAAGAATAGTTGCAGGGGGAGGGGGAATTAGCATTAGCAAAACTACCTTTCCCCTCTCCCCCCCCCCCCCCCCAGCCTCTGTTTTAGAAACAGCTGAACTGTTTTTGCTGAAACTTTCTGAAACAGCAGACATTCAGCATGGAAAAAATTCAGCTGGAACAGTTAAAGTTTGACAGTTATAAGCTACTGAAAACAGGCTTTTAATAGGAAGTTTTAGGCAACCTTAACTATCAATGTTGATCTCTCTCTCTGGTTCAGAACAGGTGGTGGTACTGGGACCTCAGCTTTGGAATTTTGGAACGAGTCTTAGTTTTGGAGTATGCGCTGATAGAGAATAGTATAAAGACAATGTGAATAATAGAAATATCAGTCAGGAAAGGTGAAAATAGGCTGGAGAGACAATGAAAGATTGCACAGTGTAAGGGGGAATAGTATGCAGAGTGGTAAAGAGACAAGTGATTACAAAACAGTGTTTAGAGATGCGGAGTGGAGCTACAGTTCACTGTGTGCTACCTTCATTCAAAAAATAATTATAGATTCGTTTCACTCAGCAATTGGGAAGTGTTTGGTGCCTGAGATTTTAGCAAGTTTGTTCCCTCTGTGTTTCCAAGTAGAATGCAGACCTGCTTGAAATGAACACTGGTGTCTTGTGTTCAGTTTGAGAATACCATCATTTGAGGCCTGCTCTCCACTCTCTCCTCCGACCCCCGCCTCAGACACACATTAATAATTGCTACACTTCTCCAGATTGCACAGCACTCAGCCGCTCTGGCTAGCCTCAAAGCTGGGTTGCCTTTGAGGGAGCCAAGTACTGAACTGTCCTGGTTTGAGTTATGGATGTTTAATGGAAAAAGGAAAATGGACGTGAAAAACAAACTTCCAAATGGAGGAATTAAACACATTTTCCAAATGAAGTATATAACTAAACAGCAAAACTGCAGGGCCATTGCAGATATTTATTTTTCTGTGGAAAAACACTGAGAATAGCTGAAACTATTTTCTTAAGACACAAATGTGGTGTGTCATGGAAATAATAGGCCTGATTCACCAGTGCAATTTTATACCAGTACAGATCTGATTGTAATGAAATTACACCACCATAAAACTGGAGTAACTAAGGCCTGGTCTATACATGCAGATTTTGCACCAGCATAATTATTTCGGTTAGGCGTACGATTTTTTTTAAACCAAAATAGTTATACTGATGCAACCCTAGTGGGATGTAATTATATTGGTATAAAGGTGTTGTATAGCAGTATGGTTTGTTCCCTCTTCCCAAACAGGAATAGTTATATCAGTACAGAGCATTTTTATGCTATATAAATGTGTCCACCCTAGGGAGATTGCAGCACTTTACACCAGTACAGGTAAAGCAGAACCATTTTTTGTGTGGAAGTAGATGTGTCAATAATGATGAGGATGTTTTATCGTGACTGATCTTGTTATTCATTGAGGGATTTAATGCTTCTTTGTATCTTTTATAGACATAGAAGAACCCAGCAGCCAGAAGCCTCTTCCTCAGCCAGTTTTCTTGTCTTCCAAGTTCCAAATCCCATGCCTACCCTTGCGCTGGGAACAGCAAAGCAAGCTCCTTCCAAGTGTGGCTGGAATCCCTGCCAGTAAAGTTTCCAAATGGAGTACAGATGAGGTAGGTTTACTTTAGAAGGGTTTCCCTCGAGGATTCAGTATCACAGCCACAGCATTCTGCTTCTCTTGGTACCAGCTCCTTCAGTGTAAAGTGCACATTAGTGGGATGCTTCCACTGATTGCGTCTACTCACTGTAGAGCTATCAGAGCCCTAACTTCACTTCATGACAAGTAAATAAAGAGGCAATACTGAAGATAGTTCCTTTATGTACAAATCTATCTCTGACAGGTGAAAAATGTTTGTCTTTGCTATTTATCTGCATTTGGGCAAGAGTGTTGGGAGAAAGCTAAGGTTTTTAAAAAACTTGTTGGTATGATTTGGTGGCAGGTTTCTGAATTCATACGGAGTTTACCAGGATGTGAAGAACATGGCAAGGTGTTCAAAGACGAGGTGAGCATGATAAATAAAAAGTTTGAAGTGTTACATTTCCGTATTTCCCTGCAATCTGTAATGGGCTTGCATTCTACATTGATAGGGTAAAGATTTTACCTACGGGGTATTTATACACTTAACTTCTGTTACGTTCTGTCACAGATTCCCAGGCAAAAAAGGACCATTGTGATCATCTTGTCTGACCTCTTGTATAGCAGAGGCCACAGAACTGCCCCAAAGTGGAAAAACACCCAGTCTTGATTTAAAAATTGCCAGTGATAGAGAATCCACCACAACTCTTGGTGATTGTTCCAACCCTTCCTCAGTCCAGACTTCCATGGTGGTCCATGGGAATTTTGCCTGAGTGCAGACTTCAGGATTTGGAGGTGAACTTTTTTAAAGCACTTAAGAACCATTTTCAAATGTCACTTAAGTGCCTACGTGACATATGGAAATGAGACTTACGTGTTTTGAAAAAATTGCCCGTGGTCTCCAATAAGAGTTTTGTTAAGAAACAGAACAAGAAACTATGTTGAAAAATAAATTTAACTTCAAATTTAAAAAATAAATATAAATGAATGTATCCAAGTGTGCTCACCTGCACAGTAGTACATCTTTGAGGTCAGTGTGAAATAAATATTGGGAAGGTTACATGGTTTTGCATGTCATTGAATGGGCAGTAAAATATATCAAAAATGAGACTTGGAGCGTGATTTTCAGCAAAGCCTTAACCAGCCTTTTTATCCCTGTAGTTTTGTGGCTGCAAATAACTGTGGTTGCAATTTAAGTCACCTAGACAGAGTTGTGACAGAAACGGAACAGCTCTGTAATAAGTCATGTATATTATATGGAACCTGGTTGTTGGGATGTTTACTGTGTGAAAGGTTAGTTTAGTTTGATTGGCAGGGGAGGAAGCAGGAAGCAAAACAATGGCTCAAGGTAAGCCACCTCTTGGTAAACATTTAAGGGTTGTTAAGAGCAATGCCCAAACTAATAAGGTACTTTTTGGTTCCAACCATCTCCTCCTTAGCAAACTGGTTTTGAAAAGCAGAACCAAACTCTTATGAACTGGCAAGAACAAAGGAGCGCTGGCTGGATGAAAAGGGACCCTCAAGCGTAGGTAGTTGTTCAGGGGCACCAGACTGAAATACACATACCTACTAGGGGTGTCTGAAGAAGTTAGGCCTGGCTAGCCTACCGTCAAGGGGATATGTGAAAGAGAGAGAGAGGTTGGTCCATTGGGTAAAAGAGGGGGCACCATCACAGGCTGTGCTTTGTGCAGGTTCTGATCTGGTAGATATGCTCTAAGGTGGGCATGTTTACTGAATCGGGTCCTGCCGATGAGGTGGGGGGTAATGCCGACTTTGTGAATCCCACTGGGGCTTAAACATGATTTCAGGCTGCTCGATGGTGCCAGGACTGAGGCAGTTGTGTGCCTGGCCATGGCGAAAAGTTTAGGTACCTTGGGGACTTTACCAGTGGAAACCTAGGCATCCAGGGTGTTTGGGCGCCTGAAGGATTAGATGGCAGCTGAGCAGGGGTTTTGAGGATCTAAATTTGGACTTAGGCACCTACGTTCCCTTTGTTGTTTTAACATTCTTTTTCTCTAAATGCTTTGGTCTGGATCCACAAAAGTACTTGGATGACTAAG
This sequence comes from Emys orbicularis, assembly GCF_028017835.1. Taxonomy (NCBI): domain Eukaryota; kingdom Metazoa; phylum Chordata; order Testudines; family Emydidae; genus Emys; species Emys orbicularis. Next base: position 101,787,692 of record NC_088685.1, read on the forward strand.
TCCCGTTTTGAAGTTCCACTGCAATCCGCAAAACTCCTGCTGAGCTGCTGCTGAAGCCTGTAGGCACCTCACTCAGAACCTGTTTTTGCTGTAAAATTTCCCTAGGCACCATTGTGTCTGCCCCTGGGCATGCATGCTACTGCTTCCCTCTAGGGCTAGACTTCCAGACACCTATCTCCTGCCTAAGCTCCCCAACCCCTAGGATGTTTTGTGTGGAGTTAGGAGGCCTCTGGACACACCTACTGCATTGGGCCCCACACACAAAGGATTGCCTATCTTCCCCCCAGGTCATGGAGATAGGCATCTAAGTCTGGGCTGCAGGGAGGCACATGTCTGTCTGAGGGGAAGGGCTTAGGCCACACCCCTGGTATCTGCATCTCTCACTGGCTGCCTTGCCTAGCATACTGGCTTTATGGATTGAATTCAAAGGCTCCTAACTCAGGCTTTGTGGATCTCAGTGTTGTTCCTCTGAGTTTTCTAGGCATGCAACGCTGAGGATCACAATGCCTGAGTCCCTTTGTAGATCTGGGCCTTTGTTCCTACTGTTAAAAAAATACTTTGTCATCTGACTGTTCACTATATTCACCACTGGTCACAGACTCCTGTGAAGAACCACAGGTGCCAAACCCAGGTGGACCTGCTGGGTAGACACAGTTTTTGCCCAGCCTAAACAAGTGAGAGTTGTGAAATTCTGACACCTTAGGGGGTGCTTGCCAAGAGACCAGAAAGGATCTCTAGTCCTGCAGAGGTGCAGCTGGCACTCTAACCATGACAAGTATGTCAGATAGCGCCACAGTATCTTGATGGCTACGTGACCTAAAATTCACTCCGTTGTTTGCACCACAAACGTAGACAACACGTGCCTCCCCGTATGGGGGGGCACAGTCTAAAGGGGAGGACACATGATGGCCCCATGTGTGTCCTCTGCCCAGCTCCCACTGCGCCCAGCCCGGGGCCGCTGCGCTCCCCCTGCCCCACATTATGGGGTGGGTGTGTGTATGTCTGTCCTTCTCCCACTGCGCGCGCGCGCACACACACACACACACCCACGGCACATTCAGCTGTTCTCCCTGGCAGCTGGCCCGGGCGGGGAGCAGGACCGAGTCGCTTCTCATGTGGCGGAAGCTGGCCGCTCTGGGTTGCTGACTCAGTGCAGCGCAGCAGCTGCCTAAGAGAGCCTGGCTGGGGAGGCAGCAGTGATGGTAGGCCACCCCATGGCCAGGCCCAGCTGCTGGGGATGGACTGCATGAGCTGGAAACGTGCCGAGGCAGAGTAGGGGAAGAGGGGACTCTGGTCAACTCAGCCCCTATCCCCAGCAGCCTGGCCGGGGGTAGCCCGCCACCAAACGCCCCAGCCAGGCTCTCTCAGGCAGCCCCTGCACTGCACAGAGCAGCGACCTTGAGAGACCAGTCTGTTTTAATGGGGAAGGAAAGAGCAGCTGAAGAAAGGGGTCTTAGATTATTTGTCTGGGGTGGGAGTTAAATCAGGGAACCTTTCTGTGGCGGTTTGAGGCAAGGAATAGTTGGAAGGTGGATTCAGATATGTGACTAGGCTGAAATCCAGATTCAGAGGACAGAATATTTTTCCAATAGAAACAAAAAATAGGGTCATTATAACTTTGGATGTAAACCAATGACACATTTGCATATAGGGATTTTGAACCAGAAATCCTCTGAATTTTTAATTCAAGCTTCCACTTATGGCAGTCTGAAATTTTAATTGGCTTACTGGGGATTTCAGTTTAAATTATCTTTAAATATTTAAAGTACCATAGCCTCAGACTTAATAGCTTTCTTTCTGTTTTTCACTCACGTTTTGTTTTAAAGCAAATTGATGGAGAAGCATTTCTACTAATGACCCAAGCAGACATAGTCAAGATAATGAGCATTAAACTGGGACCGGCCCTAAAAATCTTCAATTCCATTCTGATGTTCAAAGCCGCAGAGAAAAACTCACACAATGAACTTTGAGATGAATGGAAATTGTTTAGAAGCCAGTTTTCTCCACTGGAACTCATGTTTTATTCAAAGCACAAAGACTTGCTAGAATTGTCAAGTAAGAACTCTAAGAAAGGAAGAAAAATAAGTCAGCACTGGTGGACTATTTATACTCTGAGAGCCAGTACACCTGAACTCTTGTGGAATATGTTTGAGCTTTTAACAAGGTACTGTATAAAAACTGCATCAGCTAGTCTTATTTGCCATACTTATGGCGCTAATTCTCTCATGAACTGTTAGTATTTCTAATTTTATTCAGGCGTCAACAAAACCTTCACTAATTATTTATCCTATATTAAAATAAGGAAAATGTTAATATGATCTAAGAATTCCTGAAGTATATTTCACATATCCATTTTCCTTTTCAGTAGCCTTTACTTCCTATTATCAAAACAAAACTGATTAGCCAAAAATTAGGCTACAAGTAGCCGGTTGAGACTGTTATGGCTAATGTTAATTTTGTACCATAGTTTAAAATGCAATGCTTATGCTACATAAGTAACACTTTGCTACAGTGTATAACTTTACAGTTTATAAAATTGTTGACTTGCTAGTAACAAAAAACATTTGGGGTTGAAATTAGCTTTTTTTATAACTGAATGTTTTTACTTTTGCACGATACAAAAATGTTGAGTTTTTTCCACCAGCATCTTTAGTGTAACTTACCAAAAGACCAATAAAGAGATGGCTGCAACTGAAAAATAAAACTTAACTTCCATAGAATACCTTTGGTCATGCTGCACCATGGCGCTCCCATCTTTCTACATAAGGGAGCCCACTATGTTATACAGCACATGAAGGAACATATATATATATAGAGAGAGAGAGGCAAGAATATAAACAAAAAGGGGAAACATTTTCTAAATCTGTATATGCTAATCTCTAGTAGTTATTGCAATAATGGAAAAGAATGGAATGCTGAGACGGGACCTCAAAGGTTTCACACTCGTGAGCCCCTTGAAAGTCACCATGATTCAAGAAAAATCTTTGCAGGCAGAGGAGTGATTAAAGTGAGGAAGAAAAGGGATATTCAAAAGGAGTGTGGCACTCACTAGTTAAGGCACAGATTTCACCAGTTTGTTAGCAGGACTAAGGTGTCCTACAGCAGGCATTTAGGTAAGAGACCCTTCTTGAAGGATTGTTTTAAGCATTTGGCAGGTAAGATGTTGCACTCAGTATATAAATCACAATATAGAACAGATGCACTTTAAGATAGAGAAGGCCTACCTACCTGAAAACTGAGGGCTGACCTGGAACATTCCCGGTGAGAATTCTCTTCACAGGAAGAGGGTGATTAGTTGGAGAAGTTTTCCCCGTACAATCTTTTATTCCTGGTCTTTTGTGGCGGGGAGGGGGAAGAGAGAGAATGTTCAGCTTTTTAATGCAGAACAAAAAGAACATTTGTGTCACACACAAGTCTGGGAAAATCTTCCTGTCATTTTTCCTAATTTCTCTTTCTTGGGGTGGAATTCCTTAAAGGTTTTCAAGAGCTCCGTGTGCCACTTGCAGAACAGTTAGGTGACTCGTACCTGCCATAATTCCAAGTAAAACATCTCCTTCCATGGCATTGCATAAATAATATTTTTACATTTTGTTCAAAATTTGTACACTTAAACTGCAATCTTATTGTATCAACAATACAAAATAAAATTTGAATTGGAGAAGCTTATGCTCATGTACTTCTCAATACTCACAACTGAACTGTTCTGTATGGCAGTGTGGATGTTGTTAAAATGAAAGCCTTATTCAATACATTACAAATGCTTTTTCCCCTGTTTTCTTTATCTTTAATAAAAGGTTAAAAGGATTTTTAATGGTGTTTGTGCCATGATATTAAGCAGGCTGAGGTCTCTGTATACCCAACCCTCAATATTGTTGAACACTGTTTAATGTTAGACAGTGATTAGGATCTAAAGAGTTAATAAATATGCAGAAGCTGGCATCTTGGCATAGGAGATGTTTGTTTTCAAATTCTTAAATGTTTTGAGCTTGTTGGCTTTGCATGTTTCTCTTAAACTTTTAATGTTTTTGCTTTTTAAAAAACTTACTTGTTTTAAAGATTTTTTGTATCTTTTAACTTTTTTTGGTGGGTGGGAGGGATCTTTTATTTTGATGTTGGGTAATTTTAAAGGTTCAATGAAAAGGTGTTTCAGAAAAAGCAAAAGTGGTAAAATGAAACTGTTGAAGGTTAAATTGCTAAAGCAAACTTTTACTTAACAACTTAGATAACCCTCTTGTTAACAAAATGCCAGCTTGATTCAGGGCTGCTACTGCATTAACTGTGAATTAAATCTCAGAGCACCAGAACCCAAACTTTTTGTAATTGTTCTGTTTTTGAAAAAATTTCCCCTTGCTTTTGCAGTGTTTTTTCCGGATTTCGATGTCAATATAAAAAATATTGCTGTTCTGTGCACGTGAGACGGCACAGTCCAACTCTTGGAGGTTAGATGGCCATGGTGTCCCCACAAATGGTGGTGGTAAAAGAATTGGACAGGATCTGTCCGACTAAAATGCATGTGGATTTTTACCGCCTTTCGGTGTTGCAAATGGCTCATGAATGCAAAAGTGGTTCCAAAAGAACATCATTTTGTTGCTTCTTTTTAAAGGAGGCAACATACCTGGGTAAGAATGCCATCAGGCCTAATGTTTTTCTCCAAGTGAGCAAGTTTAACCACTAGTGCATAACATTTTCATGGTTTGTGTAAATTTACAGCTTTAACTGTGTAAGCGGCAAAAGATGGGAGAAGTTTTTTCTATCTTGACCCATCCTAGACGTACAGCCAAAGAAGTGATAGGAGTCTGGTTTGTTCTTAAAACTACTGCTGTTATATGTTTGTAAGATGTTTGTTTTGTAAGATGTTTGTTTTGTTTTAGCAACAAATGAAGAGAGTTGTAAGTTCTTAAACTGTGTTAACATCTGAATGGTTTAATTGTAATTTTTGTAATATTTGATCTGTAATTCCCAATTCTGGGATAAGCAATTTGCAAATCTTAACCTATAACCAAGTACATTTTCTTCTAAATGCTTAAACGAAAATAAGGTTTTTCTGAGTCATCTGTTTTTCCAGCATCCTTATTGATCTTGTCATAGCATCTAGGAACCCAAGTCATGGACCAGGACTCTAAACACAGAACAAAAAGATAGTCCTTGCTCCCAAGAGTTTGCAATCTAAGTCTGATGAGACAATAGCTGGATACAGACACACACATGGAGAGTACAAGGAAACACTAGACAGTACCGCTCAGCACGATAGGCAGTGCTCTCAGCACACCAGAAGCCTCACCGTTGTCGTAGTTTGTAGGCTTCATGCCACAGGATAGTTTTAAGGTGAGATTGGGAGGAGGAGATAATTTTGCAGGTCTTTAGGGGGTGCTTCTGCCAACCATGAGGGGCAGCAGGGGAGAAAGCACAAAAGTTACATTTTTAAATCTGCACAAATGGGTGTTGAAGGCTAGCATCATGAGGACCACAAACTCCAAATTTCGCTATGGTAGAGTCCTTTAAATTCTGCAAAGAGTAGCCAATTTCCATCTGTCTGTGGGATTGGAGGCCCTGAAATCCCAGGGACGCAAGGGCTCTAGGAGGTAAGTGGGCTATGGAGGAGGAGGAGGAGCATCAGCCTCGACTTGTAAATGCCTCAGCAGATAGGCACCCTATGAGTCACTGCAGTATTTGCAGGGGTGAGAGAAAGAAAAACAAATATAGTCAGACAAGTCTCTCCTCTCATTGCAACCGCTATGTAGTTTTACAGGCATACAGGAATGTCCCAAACAACTCGTTCTCACTGGCTTGAGATCTCATCCTGGCAGATTTTTATTTAGTAAGTTCAAGTAACTAGTAAAAAAGGTGAACAATGTGATATGAATGAGTGAATTTCTTCAGTCTTTACCAAATTGTGTTGTACGTAGTTCTAGTATTTGCAAATTAAAAATTGGACACATCATTTTTATGATGCAAAATACTAATCACAGCACATTTTCAATTACCATCAAATCTTAATGGTAAAGATTTAACTCCTATTAGAGTAACTCCCACCAAAACATGAATTCAAATAACTCAGACAACACAATGTTTACTGAATTAAATCAAAGTATGCTTCTTACCTTTGACTTGGTCAAAACTTATTCCAAAAGCAATAAAAAGCTTAGAAAAATAAATTGCCCACATGTACATCTACTTATAAAATTTTATTTTTTCAATAAGGCTAAAGTTGCTCTAGAATTTCCATTGAAAATAATGAAAATGCTCATGTTTTCAAAACTAAAAAAGCAGCCAGTACAATAAAAAAACATAGCTGAGTTATAAATATGAATACAATTCCACTGGAAAGAATTACACCAACTTATCTTTACAACAAAGGATTTCTTCAGACAAAAGAGTCAACTGCTCCAAAAGACATTCCCCTGAGACAAGTGTTTTGGACATCATTAAATGTTCAGACATTCAAATTCCAGTTTTCTCTTTATCTTCTTTGGGAGGGATTGTGGACTTTTCATCTCCAAAATCAGTGACTCTAGAAAGTTAAATGTGTTGTGGATCCTTTTTGGACACTGGATGCCGAACACATGAAATGCAGCCAACAGAGCAGCTAGAGCCATAGTACAATCATCCAGCTGGGCCAGTTTCTCTTTTTCTATATACAAAGCAAATTCACATGTATTAACACTGAAGGGATTTTTTACTTCCAAGACTGGTGTCAACACCTTCACCTGGAAAAAAAAATTAAGGCAAATGATCGTTTGATGTCACTTGGGTGAGCTGAACTGTAAAAGCTGCAGTAAAGGTTAAGAGAATTAAATGTGCTTGGAAATAATGCTGTGAACTTGGTTAATAAGTCCGGTTATTTGAGACCTTTGGCTGAAAGATGGGTTAATGTCACCATTAAGAAACAGACACAGAGGCTAAGGGCCAGATACAAAAGGTACTTTAGGTACCTAACTTCCATTGGAAGTTCCTAACACTTCAAGGATCTGGGCCTAAGTGACTTGTTTCAATCAGGAGTCAGTGGTAGAATCATGACGAGAGACCAGGACTGCTGTCTATCCCCACTCTTACTACTAGATCACACTCCTCTAAAAGCCCCTAGCTGCCATGTGATGTGGCATTTCCTTAGGGGTTTTTTTAATAATGTGCAATATCTAAGCAGCAGCTGCTTGAAAAAACAATGTGTGGCATGTGCGCTTCTAAAACCAGGACGATACATTTAATACATGTGGCTGAAAATGGAGCAGGATTTTAGTCTGTTTGGAAGTGTAGCTAGCCTCTACAGACACATTTATGTACCTCCTCATTCACAGCAGCAAACAGGCTGGAATCATCTCCAAAGACATCTGGTAGAAGTAAGCATGTGGCAGTCATTTTCATATCTGTCAAAAGCAAAGATTTTTTTACTAAATTAAAATGAAAATATTTGATTATTAGCATCCTTGAAGAACAGATGGAGATTTACGAAGTATTAACAGTGAATTATAAGATTGGTAGTCGATGACTTGTCGCTTCCTTCTTATTTGATTGCTATTCCAAAGCACCTTAAAGAGTAAACTGCACCTTCTGTTGTGGTCTAGATTCCCCAACAAAGGCAAAGTATTACTTTCAAAAAGAGAGAGTATTTACACTAGAGCCGCACATTAATGAACTTGGAAAAATCTCAAATGTCTTCTAGTAAGAATTCCAGGTTGCTACTTTTTAATCAAATTAAGATTATACAGTATTACAAGTGCAAATTCCCCCTGGAAGTCAATGAAGGAAGAGCCCTCTTAGATGATCTAGGCCATCTTACTGCCAAGTCAGGAGTGCTCCTTACAATGCATTTAAAAAAGAATATTTTGTACCACCTGTTTTAAGTATTGTAAATAACATTTTCGCTCTCCGTTCTCAAATCACAAACAGTTAGGTTTTTTTTAAGTATGGCATCAGACATATTCCCAGCACTAGCATAAGCCATTTACAATTTTTTGCACAAAAGGGAAAGCGGCTCTTCACCCCACCCAAAATTCCTCCTTTAGGGTGTTAGGTCTGGTCTACACAGGGGGAAAAAATCACTTGATTTCTCTCCCAGTTTTCTAGGAGCCTCACAACTTACTTAGAAGATGACAAGAGTTTTGACTTTCTTTTTGTTTTGTTTTGTTTTGTTTTGTTTTGTTTTAAAGAGAATCCCTTTTGAAAATCCTATGCACCTTGTATTGCCTTAAGGTTAATGTAGGAGCATATCTCCATCTGAAGGCTTTCTAATGAATTAGGCTGTGCTTTCAAACACGCCATCTACCTGGGGTTGCAGGGTGATTGAGTGTTCATCGTAGTAGGTAAAACAAAAACAAAAGACAACCAGCTTCACTGGCACGGTTCCTTAGTTTTGAAAAGCAAGATTTACAAAGCTGCTACTTAGGAAAACTACACAATCCTAGAGCATTACCCTGGATTTGCCCTCCTCGCTTGTGCCTGCTTCAGGAGAGCAGTCTAGTTTGAGGAGTACTTCTGTCTTATCTCTAAGAAGGGAGCTGCAGATGGAATTCTGGAAGAAATGAAGGGTACTTACAGGAATTAGTTGAAGTGCTTGCCTCTGCAGATCCACACTTTCCATTCTCCTTCCCATACTCTAGTTTTCTAGATGGAGGTTTTGGGAGAAGTGGAAAGGAACTGAGTGCAATCAGGTCCATGTTCCCGTTTGCACCCACAGATCCAAACAGTTGTGGATGTACAAGAGTGCTCTCACATGGCTGCAAAGATTACTGCTTTTCGAACAGCAATACCAAAGGTTCATCTAGCCCAATATCCTGTCTTCCGACAATAGCCAATGCCAGGTGCCCCAGAGGGAATGAACAGAACACGTAATCATCAAGTGATCCATCCCCTGTCGCCCATTTCCAGCTTCTGGCAAACAGAGGCTAGGGACACCATCCCTGCCCATCCTGGCTAATAGCCATTGAGGCACCTACCCTCCGTGAATTTATCTAATTCTTTTTTGAACCCTGTTAGTGTCTTGGCCTTCACAACATCCTCTGGCAAATAGTTCCACAAATTGACATTGTTTGAAGAAATACTGTGCGTTGTTTGAAGAAATACTTCCTTTAGTTTGTTTTAAACCTGCTGCCTATTAATTTCATTTGGTGACCCTAGTTCTTGTGTTATGAGGAGGAATAAATAACACTTCCTTATTTACTTTCTCCACACCAGTCATTTTATAGATCTCTAACATATCCCACCTTAGCCATCTCTTTTCCAAGCTGAAAAGTCCCAGTCTTATTAATCTCTCCTCCCTAATGTGTGCAAGCATGTGGATCTGCAGAGGCAATCTACCTGAACTAGGTATTAGTAAGTAACTTTTCTTTCCATTATTTCACTATGAACAGACTTTAACCTTAAGAACAGTAATTTCCAAGATCACTTCCTTCCTTTTTAGACAACAGGTATTCCACATGTGATTTTCTCCACTGGGAGCCTCTAGAATTGTCCATGTTTTTTCAAAACGAGTTTGCCAACGGTACAGTAAGTTTATTAGACAATTCCCTACGATATAAACAGCACATATCTATATTTGAAATATTTCATTTCCTGCATGTTAGCAGTAGCTATTATATAGGATTTCTTTCTTTACCTATTATTCAAACTTTTCTTTGCCTGTTAGACACAGAAATAAAATCTCATTCATTTAAATAATTAATTCCCCTCCCCATTAATGTATTTATATTCTCTTTGGTAATACCCCAATATATTTTCAACCAGCCCCAGATACATTTTTAAAATGGGTTTTTTTCTACAGATAAGTAGAAGATAGTCTAGTAACAGTAGCCTGGACAATTATGTACTACAAAACTCAGACAAATAATACATAGACAGTTTATACTGACATTTCAGAATGTCTTCCTCTGTGTGCTGTTTCAGATTTTCTCGCAGCATCACATTAATTGGATTATTTCTCACCGAGTACAAAGTCAATATGTTTTCTGAATAAATCTCCAAAATCTCAACTGTTTTCTTATAAATATCCATGTGTGTAAGGAGCTGGAACTCCCTAAAAAGCTGAAGGAAGAGGAAAATTTTATTTCAGTATTCAAAATAAATGAATTAACTCTGGGGTGCATACATTGAAGACAGTTAATAGACTAGCCTACAGTTTTTTTCCTGAGGAGAAATAGTTCATGTTGTGTTAAAAGTATATAAAATAGCCACACGATATTATAGTGCATGGTATGCGTAAAGTACTAAGAATATTTTGAAGTAGTGCCAGGGCAGGAACACACATTTACTAGTGGGTTATTGGAGAAATTGAATATTAATGGATACTTTACTAAAAACATGCAGTAGAGCACTCCCACAGGTGCCATCTTGCCCATATCTAGATCATAACATGCAATACTGTTTTTGAAGACACTCATAGCATTACCTCATAAGGACATCTTAAGAAAGGAAAGAGTCGGAGAATCTCTTTCAAAGGTGCCCTGTTACAGATCATCTTTCTTCGCATTTCTAATGTCTTGTTCATCCTTTTATCAACTTCTTCCCAGTTCCTCTCTGTTTTCATATATTCTTGCTTAAACCAGATAATATGTTCATCCATCTCAGTGTCATGTCCTTCAAGATAAACAATCTCTTCCTGTCAGCAATACAATGACAGATGGTGAGTTCTCTATAGAATTTACACAGCCCAGAAGTATTTTTGCCTGCTGGAGGACCTAGATGATTTGTCATGTAAAAATGGCATGGTTTATTGGGCTTCAATCTTCAGATTAAGTGTGTTCAGTTTACAAATTGAGACATATCATAGAATATCAGGGTTGGAAGGGACCTCAGGAGGTCATCTAGTCCAACCCCCTGCTCAAAGCAGGACCAATCCCCAACTAAATCATCCCAGCCAGGGCTTTGTCAAGCCTGACCTTAAAAACCTCTAAGGAAGGAGATTCCACCACCTCCCTAGGTAACCCATTCCTGTGCTTCACCACTTCCTACTACTACCCCTGCAAACTCCACCTGGATTCTGAAAAGCAGACTCGATTCTCCTTGTTTCTTGAGCTCAAATTACTCCCCCAGTGATCTTTCCACAATCACACTGCCTTTTTAGTGGGTGTGTAGCTCATTGGAAATTAGTAAACAATTTGACTGATGATGCAAGATCACTCCCTTAGCAGTGCATAGCTAATACTGCTCAGGCCCAGCATCGTAGTAATTAAAAGTAGATACAACTAAGAATATACATGGTGGGGGGAGGGAGGGAATCCTTCAAACTCTTAGAACAATTACTCTTATTCACCTGAGAGGGCCCATTGATATCAATAGAACTACGCACACAAATAAATGTTTGCAGAACTGCTCTTCAGTTGAATGAAGTAGTGTCATTTTACTAAAGACATTTTTCAAAGAACCACCAAACTTAAGTTTTTCATGGGTTTCTCACCTTGTCTACTTTATAACTTTAAACTAGAAATGAGAGGAGAGCCACAATTCTGATGGCAACCACAATTTAAGTAATTTACTTGTTGGTGTTCTGAAGAAGTTGTTTATTCTGTACTTGTAGGTATAACTAACAGTTTTCCTAAAAATTATCAGGCCATCCCTACTGAGTTATAAAACCTATAATTAGTAGGAGCAGTTGCCATCAGAAGCAATAAACGCACCAGCCTGGAACTACTTAGCTTTCACTGGAGGAAACCAGTGAAATGTCTGTTGAAATGAGCCTGGGATGAATATAAAAGAGCCATTGGTCAAAACTACCACTCAAACTGCATTTACACTAGTATTTTCCAGTAGGTCTCCCACAGGTGCAGCTTAATGATGGGAACACAGTGATGAAAAGATGTTTAGACAGGGGTCAGGCATCACCACCACCATGTCATCTAGATGATGTAATGAGAAAACAATCGGGTCAGTCTATACAATCAATCCCACTGGTGGAAAATTTCCCCCAAAACACTAGTGTAGTCAAGGCTTTAGGAGCTGGCCAATACTCATATAAGCTTACACCCACCGTCTTCCACCCCCAAGGGTTTATTGGAGGTTCAAACTACACTGCTACCTCGATATAACGCGATCTGATATAACACGAATTCGGATATAACGCGGTAAAGCAGTGCTCGGGGGGCGGGGCTGAGCACTCCAGTGGATTAAAGCAAGTTCGATATAATGCGGTAAGATTTTTTGGCTCCCGAGGACAGCGTTATATCGAGGTAGAGGTGTATATGCATTATCTGCCAACAACCACTTTCATTCATATAGCACTAGTCATCCTAATAGACACCAGAGTGCTTCACAGATCTGTCTGTATGTGCAACATGGAGAGTTATATTCTGTATCCCAGGCAAAATACCTTTGTAAACCTATCATGTTAAGGTGGAAAGAATCTATAATTTACTCAAGGAAGGAGCCCTCAAGACAAAAATAATTAGCTTGGAAATTTACAGCTCAGGTTCCACTTTATAAATTCCTCTCTCCAAAAGTATAGAACTGCACAATTATCATTAAAACAACCTTAAACTCTGCATCATCAGCTTGGCAATAGACAGAAACTGAGATGTAATGTGAGTTTCAAACACCATATGTTATTTTATTAGTGGCTCACAGAATTTTGAGATGTTGGCATACAACATGGTGGGGTTTTAATTCCCTTAACCCTTTCTTCAGTCCCATCCCACCTTCCTCATCAAACTAGTAGCAGGGTTGAATGCAATAGCAATTGCCAAGGGCTCAACTTTTCTGTAATTCTGTAGTTGCAAAGAACAAGCAGCTCCTGCCCAAGGCAGCAGGTTCTCTTTTGAAGCCCATCTACCCATCACAAGAGGGGTAGGCACTGGGAAGCAGGGGGAAGAAGAACATGAACAGAGAAGGAGAAATGAAGGGAGGCGTAAGGGAATTGAAAATAAAGCTCGAATACAGTTTGTGATACAGCTGCAGTTTATTGAATTGGCTGCTGCAGGTGGACAACAAAACCAGCTTTGTTATCCTTAGTAACCAGAAGTTTGCAAGCACAGCGACATCTGCAGTTGTGTCAAATAAGCACACTGCTGCTGGAACTATATTTTAGCATGTTCAGAATGGTAATGCATATTTAAAATACTTAGGAGCATTTTTCCCTGTAATCTGTTTCTAATCACAAAATTGCAGTGCAGCTGAAGGGGGCGTTTGTCAGCCATTATATACACATGTGGGTGTGTTAAGCACTTTCAACCCACTCCTCACTCTTCAGCATGGCTGCAGCACAAAGGCCAGTGGTTAAAAAAAACAACACAAGTGAGGATATGTGAATGACATCTTCAACTCCAAATGGCACTGTTGCCATTGATGTGTCTTTGGGGTGTGTTTGCAAAATTTCAGCAGTTTGTTCAATCATCTGAACTGTGCTGCAATTGCTCATTCCTGGAGAGGCAAATACTCCCAACAACCCCATCACACAGGACGCAGAATGGACTCAGTGTGGCATGATGTGGCCATAGACAAGCTTGGAAACAAGTACTAGGACTAGGTTGTGATCTTCCCTCCATTTTAATCTTCACTCACAACTATCAAAGCAAGCACAGCCAAACCCCTGACTGCATAGATCCTGCTACACAGATGGCTATGCATTCACGAGAGTCTTTTTAGTTACTGACACCGTTAGCTGAACTAAACTCACACAACACATATTAGCAGAAACACTGAAATGGCATAAAAATAATTGCGGAAACCCCTGACCTACTGGAAAACGTGACAGAGGGCAAAATCATGTTCACTCTATTCATGTTAGTCATCCCACTGAAGTTAGTGAGATTGCTTACCTGAGTAAAGCAAGGAAGACTCAGCCCTGCAGCATTTTTTCTTTCAAGATGCTCTACATGGTCTACATAAAGATGGGAATGTGAAATAATTAAGAAGCAGCTGCAGTGTTGGACTGATATTGCCACAGGAGCGTTCTGTTGCTCTTTTTAGGCTATTCTGAATTTTAAACTCTATCTCTAGCTTAGGCAAAAAGTATTATATAGCTGCACACACCAACCCAAAGCCCTCAACTTACCTAGAAAAAGCAGAACACTCCTGTTTCCCTATGTCTCAGGCTGCAGCCCTGGTCTTCCTATCCTGATAGGCAACAAGGAACTGCATTTCTGGCTGGCATTATTAAAATGGCAGCCTCCAGATAGTACATGTTACCCACTTAAGACCTGTGGAGTTTTAGCAAATGTTTTCAGGTATGTGCATCTTGATGAGAGGTACTATTAGGTAATATCTGTAGCCCTTTGAGGGTGGAAAATGCTACTGCAAGAAAATACCTAATTCATAACAAGCTTTGGGCTGGTATTCAGGCCCTTAACTGACAGGGCTGTGAGAATCCTTCCTCCCTATGCATTGCCAGTAACACTGACTTGTCAAAGCACTACATTTCCTTCCTTTTGTGGGTTTAAATCAAGAATGCTATTGAAATATAGATTATCGACTAATAATGAAGTGATCTATCCTACCATCACTGCATGCTTGTAATTCCAATTGTTATTTAATTGGGAGCAGCACACATGTCAACAGCAGAGAAGATCCTTGCGATTTCACTGCTATCTTAGTTTTATGACAATGATCGTTGTTAGCAGAGAATCATAGCAGGAGTGCAGTATATTTAACTACAATGTGCTTGTGGATGAATAGTTACTTTCATAGCCAAGCTGGCTGAAAGTACAAAGGAAAAAATGGCTGTTTGATTTATGCTTATTAGGTATTTTTAAGCAGAGTTTTATTCATACCAAATTTGAGATTTTTGATAGAATGGGAAAACCTGGCATTGGTTCAAGGCTATATGAATAATTTCTACCATTAGGAGCTTATTATCTAACGTCAACTTTTTTTGCTTTTATTAAAAAAAGTGTTTAACTCCATGCTTGTAACAGAATGTTCCATATATAACTGCCTTATTACAGAACTTGTATATTTCATCAGATCATTTTTTTCTTAAAGATATATTTGTGAAATACAATCTTACAAATGAAAAGCAGTCTACGAGCTATTAATCACCACTCAGTCTCATCTAAATGCTTGACTATTCAAGATCCCTTCTGTTTTTTTCCAAAGAGTTACACTTAGACATTTTCTCCCTTTACCTTTTCGTTTGTCACAAGATGATTGTTACAATAAATGAAAAGCCATTTCAACACGGAGGTGAATGTCATTCAGTGGGAGAAGTAATGATCCCTATTTATCTGCGTGTACCAGTTTACAGTCCCTGTCTGCAGTGACATTTAAACTTTTTTGAAGAATGGTGCTTACACATAGTCTACTGCAGTCAAGTCTTTAGCATGGTTTGACTGGCCAGCATGAACAAGGACAAACTGAGTTCTTCTTCAAGTAGATGCAGCCATGTACTCCACTTAGTTGTAGGTACATCGGAACCACTGTGTGCACGCACTGGCAAATTTTGCCTACCAGTACCCGTAAAGGAACAGCACTCATGCCTCGTGGCCCTAGCCCCTGGCTATATTAGGCAGTGCCGCCCAATCCCCGTCAATTCCTTCTTACCACTCGTGGCTGGAGTTGAAGCTATGTGAGATTTCTA
The DNA here is from genome assembly GCF_028017835.1 of Emys orbicularis. NCBI lineage: Eukaryota > Metazoa > Chordata > Testudines > Emydidae > Emys > Emys orbicularis. The sequence continues at coordinate 101,803,191 of NC_088685.1, forward strand.
ACCTCCCAACCTCTCTATTTCTTAGTGACTTTTCTAGTTGTCTATAGCTAATTAGTACTCTTAGTATAGTGTTAATTACATTTAGTGTTTGTTAGCTTTAGTTTAAGTATTTCCCTGTTGATGCCCTCATCAGGGCTTAAATATTGTCTGTTCTGTGTGGGAGAGATTTGCAAATAGTTCATGAAATGGACTCAGGATCTTCACCTGCTTGAACAGGCTGTGCGGCCTTTTTCAGCACAAGACCTATGATGGATCGGAGTTCACCCTCAAGTTCTGAGAGTGCTGCTGCTTTGCATCCTGGAGTTGGTGCCTCTCCGAAGAAATGGAGGAGTCGCTCTCCATTGAGTGTGACAAGGAAGGGGTCACATAAGACTAATCATAGCCGCTCCAGATCATGTGGGGACTTGACTACTTCCTCCAGAAGGAGTGCAGATCAGCATGAGTGAGTGCTGACCCATGGGATGGAGCAGATCTCATCAACCGTTCCCCGGCACCACGCAGGGAGGTCAGAGACCCTATACCGTTGACTCTGGTTCTGGCCCAGGGGTGTCCATTGAGTTTAGTCGACAAGGGAAATGCCAGCACTCGCTGTTTCCACACTGGTGGCGTATCAGGCAGGAACAGACCTCCTCTGCCTTTCTTTCCCAACCTCTCCCAGGGTCCAAGACTTTGCCAGGGCTGAATCATTTATATCCCCGTTGGCTGGTAGAGCCACTGAACTTGTGAGTCTTTCAGCACCAACAGTCAGTGGAAATGGGGCTGGTGCTGGGCTCAGCACAAGTCACCTTATCAATAGGAACAGCTTTGGCACCCCTGCTGTCTGTGGCGCTAATGTCACCATGGTGGCACTCACTACCCTCCACTTTGGTTAAGTTACCTCTGTACCGCTGCCGACTTCAGGGTTGACACCACTTCCAGCACTGGAACCAACAGAAGCATACCTGGTGCCAGCTGTACCATCTCCACCGTGAGTGCCTGTTCTCTCTTCATTTTGAGCTATGGATGAGTCAGACTGGCTGCTTGCACCTTCAGGACTGGTTCCACCTTTGTCCCCTGAAGCCCGGGACTCCTTGGTGTCCACATTGGGATCTTCCTCCTTCAGTTGTCCATCACCTGACCCACATGGGGGGGGGGAGGTTATGTAGCACTATGGGTACCAGGATTGGCGCTCATCTCATGGTCGGGATGGTGACCCCTGACCCAGCACCTACTGGCCACGATTCCTGAGGGAATTCTGTGCCAAATATTGAAAATTCTGCACACATTACTTTAAAATTCTGCAAAACTCTGCAAATTTTATTTGTCAATAAATAAACATGGAGACTCCAGCATGGCAGTGGGTAGCAAAAGCCACTGGCTGCATAGAGGTAGGAGATCAACCTACAGCCCCTCCTCCCCAGGAGACAGACTCGGCAATGATGCTGCACCTGACCCTGACACAGCGCAAGGGCAGGGCCTGCCCCAGAAACACCCCCGGGGCCTTGCCCCTCCACACCAGGTATGGGCAGGCAGGCTCTGCCCATCAGGTTCCAAATGCGGAGGGGCTTAGTGTGGGGAGATCCAGGTGTGGGATGAGGGGTTCTGAGTGGGGCAATCTGGGTGTGGGTGGCTCAGTAGAGGGTGCAGGGGGGTACCTGGATGGACAGGGGCTCATTGAGGGGTTCCGGGTGCAGGGGCAATGGGACTCTGCCAGGGGGTCCAGGGGAAAGTGGTTGGGGCTCAGCAGGGGTAGGGAGTCTGGCTGTGGGAGGATGGGGCTCAGCAGGGGGGTCTGGGTGTGGGGGGCTCAGCAGGGGGCTCTGGATGCTGGGGGAGTGGAGCTTTGTGGGGTATGGGTCCGGGTGCAGCTGGTTGGGGCTCAGTGGGATGGGGGGTCCAGGTGCGTAGGGCTCATTGGGGGGGGGTCCGGCTCATCAGGGGGGATTTGAGTGGAGGGGGGTTCAGCCGGGGGTGGTCTGGGTGCAGGGCTGGAGGTTCAAATGCAGGAGCGTGGAGCTCAGCAGGAGGGTTTGAGTAGAGGGGGGCTCCAGGTGCAGGGGGTGAGGCTCGGCGAGGTAGGGGTTGGGGGTTCTGAGTGCGGGGGGTGGGGGAGGTGAGGCTCAGCGGGGGATCTGGGTATGGGGAAGTCCAGATGCACGGGGGTTGGGTGGATGAGGAGCAGGAAAGGGGGGGTGGGTGGGAGTGTGGAGCTTCCTGCAGCCAGGGAGGTTTGGGGGGGCTGGTCAGCCCCCGTCCTGACCGCTCCTTGCCGGGAAGAGGAAGTCCTGTCCTCCCCCAGACCAGCTGAGACTAGCAGCTGAGCCTGGTGCAGGGTAGGAGCCACCGGCAGGGGCATCCCTGGACCCCGCTCTCCTCCCCCGTTGTACTTTACCTCTCTGCCAGCTGCCCTGGGTGCCCAAAACGACGCACCAGTACTGCTGGGGAGGGGTGCGTGACCACTCTTGCAGGTTCCCTTTGCTTCCCTGTCAGAAAGTCCTTTTTCTGAGGGGAAGCAAAGAAATCTGTGGGGGGATATGAATGCTGCATACAGAGTGGTGCAGAATTTTCCCAGGAGTACTGGCCATCAACACCTTATCCAGACCAGTGATCTCCATAGAATCCATGGGACACTCCTCAGTTGCGGAAGTCCCAGACCTCATCTTGCTCTAAGCTGAGATCACCAAGCAGGGCTGTGGTGGTGATCATTGATCTGCTGCAGGCCCAGGCAACAGTGAACCTTCCCCTTGTGAAGCCTCCAGTCGTCCCATCTAGGTCCACCAGCTCTGGAGAAGAATCCCGATCTGGCACAGTTAACTGCTTTGTCTTCATCGCCAGATGATTCTGTGGTATCTGGCTCTTCCTCTTCTTCAGTACCAGAGGATTCCAAGGCATACCAGGACCTTTTGCAGTGCCTGGCTGCTTCCCTGGGTATTCAAGCAGAGTTCCTGCAGGAGAATACCCATAAGTTTGTGGATATCCTGCAGCCATCTGTCCCTGGGAGAGTCACCCTCCCTATTAACAATGTGCTCCTTGAGCCCCTTGGAGCATGCCGGCTTCGGTACCGCCTACCACGAAGTGCATGGAGAAACGCTACTTCATACCAGTGCAGGGATTTGAGGGTTTTTACTCAGATCTGACCCTGAACTGCCTGGTCGTAACCATGGGGAATGATAAAGCCCTGCAGGGCAGATTTAAGTCCACTCCCAGATCTAAACGGATGCATTTGATGTGAATGAATACCTAATAAGCATAAATCAAACAGCTATTTTTTTCCTTTGTACTTTCAGCCAGCTTGGCTATGAAAGTAACTATTCATCCACAAGCACATTGTAGTTAAATATACTGCACTCCTGCTATGATTCTCTGCTAACAACGATCATTGTCATAAAACTAAGATAGCAGTGAAATCGCAAGGGTCTGCTCTGCTGTTGACATGTGTGCTGCTCCCAATTAAATAACAATTGGAATTACAAGCATGCAGTGATGGCAGGTTAGAGCACTTCATTATCGACTAATAACCTATATTTCAATAGCATTCTTGATTTAAACCCACAAAAGGAAGGAAATGTAGTGCTTTGACCTCCTCATCCTTGCAGATGCGCACTGGTAACTAGCAGGCATTTCCTATCCAAGCATGATTTTGTGAACTGGACAGCTATGTCTAAGTTTGCTGACCAGCTGCCTGAACCTCAAGGGAGGCATTTGGGACATTTAATACCAAAGACTGCTTGGTGGGTAAGACTTCTTTGCAGTCTGCACTAGATGTCGTGGATACTTTGGCCAGAATGATGGCCTCGGTGGGGACCAATGAAAAGGGCATCCTGGCTGCAGAATTCTGGCACTGATCCCAATGTACACCAGGCCATAGAGAATTTGCCCTTCGATGGCAGAATTCTTTTTGTCGGACAAGACAGACGAGACTCTGCACTCCTCCAAGGACTCTAGAGCTACCCTATGGTCCTAGGGGGTGTATATGCTGGCAGTGCAGAGGTGACCCTATAGTGGTTAACAGCAGCAGCCTCTGCAGCTCACATTTGGGAAGACTTTCCCTCCCACAAGACAGAAGAACTACCCCAGAAAGGAGCATAGGTTCCAGAGGAGGACACATTCTGGTCCAGGTTTTGACCAGTTAACATGCCTTCCCCCGGCGCCCCGCAAGCACCCATTTTGACTCCTTGGTCCAGAGCAGTGTTCCAGTCATTGCTCCCTTCTCCCCATCCCCTCTCTTTGGGGACAGGCTGGCCTGCTTTTACAATGCTTGGGGCTCAATCACCACAGAAAGCTCGGTCTTAAGCTCCATCAGATCGGGCTATGCCATCCAGTTCCTCTCCATCTCCCCGCTCCCTCCAGGATCCCTCTCATGAGATATTGCTCCTCAAGCAGGTTCACTCTCTACTGGCTTTGGGGGCAGTGGAGGAGGTTCCACCAGAACACGGGGGGGGGTCACAACTTCTATTCCCGGTACTTTCTGGTGCCAAAATCCAAGGGAGGGGCAAGACCCAGTCTTGACCTTCGTGGCTTCAACAAATATATCAGATACATGAGGTGCTGAATGGTCACTCTATCAACTACCCTCCCTGCGTTGTCTCAGAATGACTGCTTTGTTGCTCTGGACTTGCAGGACACTTTCATGTGATGATTTTACCAAGCCACAGAAAATTCCTTCAGTTCATTGTAGTGGAGTGACACTTCCGGTGTATGGTGCTTTCCTTCAGTGGTTCATATACTTATCGACAATACCACCACAATGTAGTATATGAACAGGCAAGGGGGAGCACACTCCAGGAGGCAATCTGGTTGTGGCAGTTCTGCATCGAGGAGAGTATCACTCTGACAGCCAACCGCTTGCCCAGGGTCCAGAATCATCTCACAGACCATCTCATCAGGAATTTTCCCCTGAAACACGAGTGGTCTGTGAAGACAGGTGTTCTCTGGGTCATCTTCACAGCATGGGGCATTCTGAAGATCGAGGGCCATGAGGGACAACAGAAAATGTTATCTGTTCTGTTCTTGAGTGGGCCTCAGTCCAGGCTCCCTGTCTGACACTTTCCGTCTTAGCTGGCAGTCAGCTCTCCTGTACGCTTTTCCCCTGGATCCCAATCATCCCACAGGTCATCCTCAAGCTGAAGGAAGATCGGGCCAAGCTCATTCTCATTGCCCTGGTGTGGTTCTTCGATCTTCTAACGCTGTCAATTCAGCCTCCCATACCTCTTCCTCTCCATTCCGACGTACTCATACAGAATCACAGTCACACTTTGCATCCTGCACTCAGCTCCCTGCATCTCACGGCATGGCTGCTTCATGGCTAAATGAGGAGGAAGAGCGGTGTTTGGCAGCTGTCCAATAGGTCTTACTCAACAGTAGAAAGCCCTCTACCAGAATAGCCTATTCAGCGATCTCTACGTGGATAACATCCTGTATCAAGACTGCATATGAAATAACATTGGCTACGCCTCTTCAGCAGGTGCGAGCTCATTCTATGAGAGTGCAAGCAACATAAATAGTGTTCCTTATTGATGTCTCAATATTGGACATTTGCAGGCTGCTACGTGGTCATCCAGACATACATTTATGAACCATTATGCTAGTGCTGCATCTTCCAGGGCAGACGCAAGTTTTGGTAGGGCGGTCCCGCAATCCTTGTTTAGGTAGACTCCAACCCCCACCTTATAGGCTAGGGGTACTGCTTGTGAGTCATCTAAGTGGAATACATGGCTGCATCTACTCAAAGAAGAAGAAACAGTCACTTACTGTAACTTTAAGCCTAACTTCACTACCAGGCAAATTGGTTAAAACTGTAGTAAAGACCAGAATTACCAGACACATAGATGAACATGATTTGTTGGGGAAGAGTCAACATAGCTTTTGTAAAAAGGAAATTGCCAGAGGAATCCCCTTCTTGTGACCACAGTGGGGCCGTCGATACCTGCATCTGTCAGCTAACCGTCGCCGCTGGAGACCAGCGCGTCAAATAGGAGGACCAGGGCCAGGGCTGAGGGACCGGTATCGTGACAGAGATCGTTCCCACGGTGTGGGGGATGAGAATCTGCGCTGAGAAGACGACCAGCGGGAGAGTGATCGGTGCCGGCAATACGGCGCGCCTCTCCCTAGGCAACCCGCGTTGAGAGGGCGGAGACCGCGATCGCTGTACCAGTAATCTTGGGCAAGCCAGAGAGGACTTGGGCTGCAAAACCGAAGATCTGCGGTGTGGAGTTGGAGAGCGCTGCCTCGGCTCTGGGGATCAGCAGGGCTCAACTGCCCTCTGGGGGGGTCCTGATATCTGGCTTGCCCTCATAGGGAGCCTTTGCCCCTTCCTGTGGCACACCCAGTGCCAACATCACTGGTAGAGGCCTCTGCTCTCTAGGCGCTGGGAGAGCCTGGGAAGGCGTCAGCCCTGCCACAAGTCTGGGTCCCATACCACTCCCGGGAGTCGGTGGCGGATTCCTTGGGGGGCTACAGGCACCAATTGGGGAGGCACAATACCCCATGGCCTTTCTTGCCTGGTGCCAGGGAGCCATGCTTCTTGGCGCTCTTTTTGGGCACCGGTGATGGAGATCGGTGCCGGGCTCAGCCCAGTGCTGGGGTGTGCTACGCACTGAGGCTGAGGTACTAGGGGTAGAGTCCGTCTGGGAAGGCTCGGAAGCCGGGCAGAGAGCAGCCTCCATGACAAGGGCCCTCAGACGGCTGTCATGCTCTTTCTGGGTCCTGGGTCGAAAGTTATTGCAAATGTAACACTTGTCCTTCACATGTGACTCCCCCACGCACTTCAGGCAGCTGCTGTGGGGGTCACTTACAGGCATAGGCCTGTTGCAGTCCGAGCAAGGCTTAAACCCCGGAGATCGGCGCATGCCTTGCATGGGGCAAAGTCCCCAATGGGACTCTAACTTCTAACTACACTTACCAACTACTTAATACTAACTACTATAAACAAACTACTTACAAAACCCTAAGGCTGGACCGAGTCCTTGCTAGGCAAGGAAAAGATGCTTTGACTAACCACCACAGGCGGTAAGAAGGAACTGAGAGGGCCTAGGACCAGCGGCGCCTAATACACAAGCGCATGAGCGCGGCACTCAAGAGGGCACCACAGCCGACCCTACAGATACCACTAAGGCAAAAATCTCCAACGGCCGCGCATGTGGGCATGTACACACTAGGAATGGAATGGACATGAGCAAGCACTTGAAGAAGAATATTAGTTTCTGTAAAGACATGAGACAAGGATGTGTATTCTGCTATTTTAATTTATGACATGGTGCCCAGTGCCTTGGATGGGTGCCTTTCTGTGTGTTCTTATAAATAAATATACACAAAGCTCTTGCCAAAAAGGATGCTAATAAACATCTTGTTAAAGTGTGCATTTGTAATGTCTAAATCATAGAGTCTCAGGGAGCTAAGCCAGATCCATTTATTAATATATACGTGTTCCCTTTTGCATGAACGCAGGGAAAGGGCAACCTGCACCTTCTCCGCTAGGTATAGTGCCCAAGAGTAACCATAGAAAACAACAGTTTTTTATATTAGCCTCTTGTTTTTTGCAAGTATAAAAACTTTCAACTGGAACATGCAGAAGTAGGGATGTGTTTATATGCAAGCAAAGCTCCAAAAAGGGAATGAACAGATTTTAGGGTGTTCCAAAATCAAGATGTACTTTTGGATTAAAAATTTCAGTAATCCACAAACCCCAGATTACAATTTACATAGAAGTTGTTTAAAAGAAATCCCCATCTTTCTCCTCCAATGAAACAGCTACACTTCATAAACAGATACAAGGAGGGAAATATATAGATCAAGCTGAAGGCCAAACATTTGATTGTGTGTCTTTTTCAAAACACTGATATAACTTGGTGGTTTAAAGTTTAACTGTATTTTTTTCAACAGCAGCATTGATATAAGTGGTATTAGAGTTGGCAAAGCATAATAGAACACTTAACGCATTTATGCCAGTGGATACATCAATATTAACACACTTTATGTCACTTATCTGACAGTAATGGCTTCATCTATAAATAGAGAATTCAGTTCAGAAAGATGCAGCACCTGCATATGTACATTCATAAGCACCCTATGTATTAGTACACAGACTACTTATAACATACCATGGATGGACTATCGTGTGAAGATCTAAGGGCACCAATTATCTGCTCAAATGTACATGTACGCTTATTAACACAGAGGGCTCAGCTGTGGCTGGACCTGGTGACTGAAAAATTGTAGTCCCTGTTGTGCTACACTTTGTGCAGTCACTTATATCCAGTCCAAAATGCATGCAAAATGGGTGACATGAACTAACAGAGTGGGAGTTTTTTTATATACCATGGGTGGCCAAACTTACTGACTGTCCGAGCCGCACACGACAGGGGCACCATGTGACTGAATAGGGCCAGCAAACCCTGGAAAAAATAGGGGGGGGGCATGTGACTCCATGTGCCCACCCCACATGTTCCCTCCCCCAATGTGTCACCTCCAGCTTCTTCCCAGTGGGGGGGGGGGGGGAGGGTCTTGGGGCCTCAGCCCCGCAGGGCGTGCCCGCTGGGGCTCAGGGCTTCAGCCCTGCGGGGAAGGGGTCTTGGGGCTTCAGCCTTGCGGGACGCACCTGCTGGGGCTTCAGCCCTGCTCCTGCTCCTGCTCCTAACACCAGGGAGCTGCAGGGAGGGGCCACTGAGGGCAAGGGGAGGCGTGCCTCACGCTGTTGCGGGGGTGAACCTTTAAATTGTGCCCCCCACTCTCAGCAGGCATCAGTCGTCTCTGGCAGAAGCCCCTAACCCCACCACCCCGCTGCAGGTCAGAAGCCCCAACTGCTTCTCCCTTGGCCCAAAGAGCGCCCCTCATGCAGGGCTAGCTCCAAGTAGGGTGGGGCTACTCCATGCTATCCCACTTCGGCATGTGGTGTATTACTGCCACCCTGGAGCCCAAAGACATTTGCAGGAAGGGTACATATTTCCCATTCACGTTATTTATGGACTAACTTTCCCTTCTAACAGGAACCAGAAAGCTTACTTTTATTTGCACCATTTGGATTTCATCACATCTGTTTTCAGCAGAAGATTTCTTTGTCTGTCCTCGCCTGTGACCAAACTTGCATTTGTTCCTTATAACCTGCTCATCATCTTCAATTGGTCTCCGCACATATTTGAAGCGATCTTTAAGGGCTCGTTTCCATAGCAACTGCATACAAAAACCCACCATCATTAGAATCCATCAGGAGTTTGCGCCACTCTCTCAAAGCAGGTCATTATCTACTATTTCTAGACAAAGGAAAAACTGACAAGGACGGGTACAAATTTTTAGCAAGCTTCTTTAACTGCACCTACAGTTTATATACTTAGGTACCTAAACCCAATACGCAGAGGCTGTCCCAAAGAAAAGCAGGCAATTGCAATATGGGCCAGAAAACAGACAAGCTGCAGTTTGAATGCCACTCTGTCGTATCTGCCTCCTAATATCACCAATGTCCATCAAATTAGTATTTTGTAGCTTTATCTGAACTAGCAGCATAAGAGAGAAAAATAGACTGTACGTTAAAAGATGGTGAACGTTACTGATTGAAGCTCTTTGCTGTTTACTTGTGTTTAATCCCAAATTTACTGCCCCAACTCAAGTTTCCCTGGAAATATCTGTGGTGTACTGGCTTCTACGAGATGGTAACATAAAACTTCATATTTGAAGCATACCAAAATGTGGAGAAAACACCTGATTTTTCATTTGATATAGTCAAGACCCAGCTTGGAGCAGTGATATCTTATTGAGGCTCTCTTTTAATTTACAAGCACGTCCTTTAGAATTAATGAGTTAACTATACGAGTTGTTTGTGCCTCAATGGGACTCCCCACTCTATCACCCCAAATACTTAGCATGGAAGGAGGAAATGCCATTGGAAGTCCCAATGGAAGTTTTGTCTCCACTTACTGTTCTTAAAGAGAGCTATTCTAGATAAGTTCTTATATCACTCCCAATACTGGGCTATCTAAGCAGCACCTGAAAAGTGGCAAACCCAAGACGATGCTAATTTTGACAATTGGATCAATGACTCAGTTTATAAATCCTTCCTGGGAGAGTTGCTGTTTATCATATTATTCACATTTCTGCAATAAAAGGTTACAAAATTGAGCACGTATTAAATTGGCTGAGAGGAAGAGATGCTCCAGGAGTCACTCAAATGTATAAAATTGACACACAAATAAGTCCCCTATTTCCAGCACCGCTTCCCGCAGTTACAAAGTATCAGACTATTCTTATTTTCGGAGAAGTAGGAACAACACCAAACTAAATAAAGCCTGTAGAATTACACAGAAGGACTGCCTGGTGGTTAGGTCACTAACTTAGAGCATGGGAGACCTGGGTTCAAGTCCCTGTTTTGCTTCAGACTTTCTATGTGACCTTTGGTAAGTCATTTAGCCTCTCTATGCCTCATTTCCCCATCTATAAAACGGGCCTAGACTTGAGTTGGTTGGCAGTCTAGGTACCAAAGCCCTACCTATACTTGGCATTGGAAATAGGAGGAGATGATGATGTAGAGCTACACATCCCGCAGATCAGCACTTGCTTCTGAACTTTTAAACTTTGTGCCAACATGGGTCCATGATTAACCAGTCCAGGCCACAAGGAGCCAGTTTCACAAAGAAACTTTGGCGTGGCAACACTCTGTGTCCCAGTTCCTACAAAATCACCGGGATTCACAAAGCCGGAGTTTGGCACTAAGATCCCTATACGATGAGTAGAGACAGATAGGTGCCTCTGGATGGGATTCACAAAAACAGCATGGTAGGTGACTCCCAGTCTAGGCTATCCAATGGGAGATACTGAAGCAAAGAATGTGTCCTAAGCCCTGCTCCTCTAAGGGTGTTCAATGCCTCCCTCTGCTTGGGATTCTCAGCTGCAAACCCTCTTTTGGCATTAGCTGCCAATGCTGTTTTTACAAGGAGCCAGGGGAAGGGGCAGACCTTCCACATAACTTTTAGCTCAGCAACTAGGATACTCACCTGGGATGTGGGAGACTCCCCAGCTCATGTCCCCCCTCTGTGTTCAACTCCCTTCTCATTAGGCAGATCTGTCACTTCTCAGGTGAGCGCCTTAGCCACTGGGCTATGGGATATTCTGATGTGGGTCACTCTCCCCTGTTAAAGCTAATCCACTTGAATAAACAATTTAAAAAATTCATGGGAGCAAGAGGACTGGATTCTGTATCTCTCATCTCCCAGGTGAGCGTTCTAACCACCAGGCTACAGAGTCAATTCTGATGCTTGCTCGTTCTCTCTGGCCAATGACTCTTTCATTATTAATTCACAGTGGAACAGCTTCAATGGAGGAAGTTGAGGGGATTCCACATCAAAACATCCTATAGATCAGTGATTAGGGTACTCCCCTGACAGGTAGGAGATACCTATTCAAATCCTTTCTCCTCATCAGACACAGAGGGGACTTGACTGGGGATCTTCCACATCCCAAGTGAGTGCTCTAACCACTGGGCTATAAATTATGAGTGAGGTATTCCCTGGCTGTTTTCTGCAGGTTCACATATGTGGCCTGATCCCATAGGCAACATCTGAGCACACATACCAGATTGGGCCCTTCAGGCAAGCTAAGCAAAGGAATACCTATCTTCCCCTGGTTTGTGCATCACTCTGTGGCTTAGGCATCTACACACCTAGAGTGAGACAGCAGTGCTCATGTGTAACACTGACAGACCTCTATTGTCAGCAGGTGGGATCAAACCTGGGACCTCTGGAGCTTAGTGCATGAGCCTCTACTGCATGAGCCTCTACTGCATGAGCTAAAAGCCACATGGCTTTTAGCTAAGGCTGTAGAGCAGACTCATGAATCTCTAAGTGGTCTCGGTGCCACTAGATGGGACAGAACACCACACCCAGAAGGTGTGTGGGTTACACATGGCACAGAGAGAACTTGGGTACCTAAAGTGGTAGTTCGGCACCTACATCCTTTTGTGAACCTAGCCCAAGATCTTTAAAATATTATCAGTTTTTCACTAGCCAGACATGAGGCCCTAAAAAACTGCTTGCCAACTGATTAGAGTTTCCCAAGCCTGCATTTCCAAAACATCCTGGAATTCCAAACTCTGTACGTCAGTGGAGTACCCAACGGTGCTAACTGCAACCATGTTCAAAACCAGTTATCAAGCAAGTGCTTGAACAAGACTTCATCAACCAGAAACACTCATTTCTATCTGAACTCACATACTATAATTACAAGGAAAACCTCAGTGTTTGTCTACATGAACAACTAGACTGCAGCAAATTGCATTAATGCACTTTGAGCCAGTCCTGTTTCAAAGAGGACTAGATTGTAGTACTCTAACAAACTGTTAATGTGCGTCAGCAGGGTGCACACGGACAGTGCAGTAGATTCACACCCCAGCTTGCAGCGGTCTAACTGTTCATGTAGACAAGCTCTAAAACAGACCTGCCGAGGGGGGCGAGGGGGCAAAGGGGGCATTTGCCCAGGGCCCGGGTGATTTAAAAGGGCCCAGAGGCCCCAGCCACTGCCAGATTCATCACTTCCACCCCGGGCCCTGCCACCCCCCAAGGGACAGCCCTAGCCCCCGGAATTGCTGTCGGTGGGCCTGCTCGAAGATTACTAACACAGAAAGACTGGAGAATTTTTTTTCTTTGGTTTGTTTCCTCTGAGCACCTAACAGCATCCCAAATATAATCAATCGTTTTCTCCTGGTTGTGGGTCTTTCACACAGGCACAGGAGAGAGAAAGACTTTTTTTTAAAATAGGAAAGTAATTTTAAACCATAGGCATTGGCAGGGGAGGGCGTTTGAGGGCCAAGATCGTACCCAATAGTACAGTTCACTAGAGCTGGCAGAAAAAAGGGACCCCTTTTCCATGAAAATGTTCATGTTTCTGAGAAAAAGTTTAGTCTTGAAGAGGAACAAAATAGCAAAAATGCAAAATTTTTCATGGAAACAGATATAAAGAAAAATTCCATTTCAGGAGAACTGAGATGGAATCTTTTGGCTTTATTGGCTGCCCTCAGGGAAGGGCCCTGTACATTTCACAAGCCAGAAAGGCAGAGAGCCCTGGATTTCTGCTTCTCTGTTTGGGGGGGGGGGGGGGGGGGGGGGGAGAGAGAAAGAGAGAAGGGGAAGTAGATGCAGCATGTTTCTCTATCTTCCAGAGCCATTGGAGACAGGGAAACCTGCCTGTTTTGACGGGACTTTTGTTGAATCTACTTTTATTTCATTTTTTAAACGGCCTCCACTCCAAGCTGTCCCTTTAACATGTTTCTAAATGACAACATAACTATAAAGCCCAAACATGAAATCACATTTCTGAAACACTTTACTGAAATACACCTCTACCTCGATATAACGCTGTCCTTGGGAGCCAAAAAATCTTACCGCATTATAGGTGAAACTGCGTTATATCGAACTTGCTTTGATCCACCGGAGTGCGCAGCCCCGCCCCCCCCCGGAGCACTGCTTTACTGCGTTATATCTGAATTCGTGTTATATCGGGTCGCGTTATATCAGGATAGAGGTGTATAATGTCCTCTGTCTACCTGTCTAGTCCCAAGACCATCATGACCATATGAACTTAAGTGCTAATTTCAGCTAAGATAGTTTTACATTCACTTCTGGCATTTACCAAATACCACAAGAGTTTCCTGATTTATTCCAAATATCACAAGAGTTTCCGTGTACCATGTTTTATCTCATGCCTTTCTCCAATTGAGGAATTTGGAAGGTTTTTTTTGCCAGTGCAGTAATCTTTTTCATAACAGTCATCTTTTCCTGGAGGCATCTAGTCTAGAGACAGTATACAGACTAGGGCAACCTAATGACACAATAGGTATGCGCTGAGCAATCACTTGGCCCCAGTCTCTGTGAATAAGTGGACAATGCATCTAAGTGAAGTGGACTGTAATTGAACAGCAGAATATCATACCCTTATGCAACTTAATGAGAATCAGATTCTGATTCATTTTCCTCAATAGATGTGTCTTTGCTGGCAAGCAGATGAAACGTGTTTTCTGAAGTGACTGAATATTCTCTCTCCATCTCCCATGTTTACAGTGGGAAATTGTTCTGTTTTCTCAGAGAAGTGAGTCATCAATAATATTTTTAGGTCCTCAATGGAGTGATGTACTTGATACTTGTAGAAGAGAATTTTGCGTAATGTTCTTGTGCTACATGGAAATTTTCCAGTGTAAGCCAATTTTCTCGGCAATGCAGCACAATACTCTCACAGCCAAACTTCCAGAGGGCTGCTTTATTATGCTCGAGCTGGTTAAGACAGCATAAGTAAGGTTGAGGTAGAAACGGTTGCTGTAACATGAGTTTACAAGTGTTTCGTTAATGGTAGATCCCATCAGAGAAAAGCCGTGTGGTCGCACAAGCACATCAGGCACACACAGTGTAAAGCCAACTAAGTAATTTGGTACCTAAACATTAACAGACTATATACTTTCTTGCTTTCTTCAGGCACGCTGATCTGCTTCTAAATGCTCCCCCCTCCCCCCCCCAACCCTGAGCTGCTGGCAGCCTCTCTCTTCCCCTCAGCAAGGCATCCATTCCCCCATGTCTCCATTTCTCCCCAATAGCCCTCTGCCTCCACATGCCCTCTCTTATTACAGGTAATAGAACCATTTTATCAATTTCTATCCCCTTTCCCACAGGTCAGCTCACAACTGGAATAGGTCCCAATTATTACAACATCTCTTTCAGAGACCCATTTCCCCATGATGCCCTACCAGAGATCAGGTAATAGGGAAGGGCTGCCAGGAACAGAGACGTGCAGGTAGGGAGAAGGGTGCTCAAGAAAAGTCAGTGGACAAGTACTAGCACTTCTTGCCTTTTCCACCCAACAAACCTCCTGTGGTCCTACTGCTATAATCCACAGAGAACCACTGGAGGATTTTAAGACGAGAGCTGAAGTTGGGGGCGGGGGGAGGAAATCAGAGCTCATTCACCCTTTTGCTATGGGCTACCTCCGGTGTGGTGGTAGCAACTACAGTGGCACATAAACATACACGCATATCCTCTTGTTCACAACTTTCAGGTGCTCAGGGCTGCAGGAGCGGAGAACTTCATGAGCTTTAGGAGGTGCACAGGATCTTTCATGAGCTTTTCAATGGGAGAATTATTTTTTTCCAGTTGACAATATCCCACCAATGAAGCTTACGCTTACAAAGATAGTAGCTTGTGAATGTAGTCTTTAAGGGTATGTCTACACTACAAAACTATGTCAACCTAAGTTACATCGACAAACAGCCTCTGCGGTAATTAAATCACTTTTACATGTCCACACTACGCTCCTTGTGTCGGCAGTGCATGTCCTCACCAGGAGAGCTTGCACCGATTTAAGTCAGTGTGCGGCATTATGGGATGGCTTCTGAAAGGCAGAAACAGTTGATGTAAGCAACAGTGTCTATATTGATACTGCATCACCTTAACTACGTCGACCGAAGAGCTACACCTCTCATGGAGATGGAGTTAATAAGTTGGCATAGCAGGCGAGTTACCTTGGCGGGAGCAACATTTTAGCATAGATGCTTACAGAGTTAGGTCAATGTAAGCTGCCTTATCTCCATCCTAACTCTGTAGTGTAGACCAGGGCTAAGTAACCAACTGGGGGCTGGGCATCGGATCTCAGCTAAGGGAATCCAGTAAACTAAGTTTCATTTCTCACCTGAAAAGTGGCAAACAAGAAACCCACTAAAGAACTTTCCCAGCTCTGGTGAACACCTTTATCTTTAGATTATAATTTAGGAACCATTTGTCTGATTCACTTCAGATTTGGTAGAAAAATATCTACCTTGGCCCCCATCCTAACTTTTCTATTTTCAGGCCAATATTACCTTTTTTGGCTAATTTTGGGAGAAGATGTGTGACACTGGCAGACCAGGTGCCAGCTCATGTCAAGGCCCCAAAGCGTCACTGAACACTGACAAATGCATAGCTGGAGATCAGTCTGGCTCACTAAACATCTCTGCTAATATCTATTTTAACAATACTAACACAGAGTTGAGTGTTGGAATTTGTAAAATAGGTATTAGATTTATAAAGATGTGTTTAGTGTTTGGACTTTATGAAATGTTTGTGAGTTGCTGTATGCATTAATCTCACTTGTAATATCTGTATCCCACATTATAAGGTAATATTTAAGTGTTTGCTCTAAAACTGCAAGCCCCTCCCCTCTCGTCAGGAGAGAAGCATTACTGAGTGTGAAATGCTAGTTTACAAGAGAGGTCATCCCAGCAAAAGAAGGCCCATAGATATCAGACCAGCCATTGTGAAACAACAGTGGACAAAAGACTTTGCTGATAGTTCATCCCACACCCATGAAGAGAAGACTGAACAAACCTTCCTCCCATCATCTTGAGCTCTGGGGGAAGGGAATAAAAATCCCTGTCAAGAAGAAATGATTATCCCCTATGCTGCTTGGACTTCAGGGAGAGGGCAAGATTTCTAAACATAAGCAAGGGATCCCCAGATGTTTAGCTTCAGTTAACCCTAAAGGGCAAACAGAGCTTGCACAATACAGCAGCTTCTATTACTTTTTGAAACCTAAGACTAACTCATTTGTATGTGCATGTTTACCTGCTTTAACCTTGTAAATAACTCATTTCTTGTCCCTAGTTAATAAATCTTTAGTTAGTTTATTATAGGATTGGCTAAAAGCGTTGTCTTCAGTGTGAGATCTGAGGTACAAATGATGAGGTGAGTGACTGGTCCTTTGGAACTGAAAGTAATGTGGATATTGTTGTGACTTGTGATATAAGGGACCATCTATCACAAAGACAGACTTGCCTGGGGGGCAAGATAGACCAGAGTACCCAAGGGACTGTCTGTGACTCCATGTTAAGGCTGTTGTAGTGCCTGAGGAGTTCACACTTGATACCTGATTGGTAAAATCTAAGTATAGAGCTCACAACCAGTTTGGGGTTTGTGCCCTGGTTTGTAACTGTCTGCCATGACATTGGCACTCCTGGTCATGAGCTACTCCAGATAGCTTGACAGAAGGAAAGGGGGGGGGAAAGCCAAAAATCAGCTTATAATGGAAATTCAGTTGCAACTTTATCTATAGAGCAATTGCCACAGAATGACCCGTGAACAGTAGTAAAATGAAAGGAAGCAGGGGTTTTTGCTAACATATTCACATTCATTTGGTTCTGTTAGTCAAAAAGGGGCCAGGGGGGTTGTTGCATTTTTTCCTTTTCTTTAAGATATTCAACCAGGCATTTAGTCTTCACTTAGACTTCAACATATAATAGCCTTTGACTTTGGAACTGATCTCCCCTATTGGTGAGATATTGACTGACTTGAACTTCAGGGTTAAGAATATAGTCCTTCTGTTCACTCGGGCTTTTGCCCTACACCCATATGCTAACAGCTCGATTTGAGGGTTAAAAGCCAGATTTTTAAAAAAGTATTTAGGCATCTAGTGGGATTTTCAAAACTGCACAGGCACCTAACTCTCATTAATTGCAACATCTATAATATGGAGATATACCTATCTCATAGAACTGGAAGGGACGAGTCCAGCCCCCTGCCTTCACTAGCAGGACCAAGTAATGATTTTTGCCCCAGATACCTAAGTGGCCCCCTCAAGGATTGAGCTCACAACCCTGGGTTTAGGAGGCCAATGCTCAAACCACTGAGCTATCCCTCCCCTATATGCTTTTGAAAATCCCTCTATCTGCATCCTTAGAAGCCTGGCCATAAGTATTTATATTTAGTACTATCAAATAGTCAACCTGCTTGTTTTCATGTGCCCAGAGAATGTTGTGAAAACATCTTTTTTTTTTTAAAAAAAAAAGCCAAATAATTCTTAATTTAGTACTTATAAAGTATATTTAATCTCTGATGTTAAATAAATATTTTTGGGACATGATATATTTAACACATATTACTCTGCCAGTTTTAAATATCATTTTAATTGGTTATTTTGCAGATTTTTCTTTTAATCTCATCTTTGTCTTGGAGATATCTTTTAGCTGATTTTTCAGCAGCCACCTATGTAGAGCTTTAGATCTCTCAAGTTCAAAGTTCAAAACACTTAGATATTTCATCCTCCTCCCCTCACATACATTAAGAGTTTAGCTAAATCTATTTCTGTAATAGGATTCCCATAAGCTTTTGCAAAACCCTGCTCACACAAACTGTTTCATCAGTTGAGATAAAATTGCCATTACATATATTTATCCTGCTTCCCAAGTGGTGGTAGTCAGTGAGATGTGTTCTGGAGGGCAAGTGGAGGCATCTGTCTTGCCATTCTTAAATGGATTTAACCGGTAGCCCACTGGGTCACTTTATTATTACTAACACCACAAAAACAAGAAGATTTGCCATGTTCATCGGAAGAGAACAAGGATTACTCTGTGTATCTGACACAGAAGGGAGAGGATTATGGGCAGATTAAATGTAGCAATTTACTAAAGAATAATAATTTTGTATGCAACAGTTATATAATCAAAAATGTCAACAATGAGATTCAGGGTTTCACTGCGCTAGTGCTGCTGTGTAATGCTGAACTTTGAGGGAGGATTCATATATAGAAGGTAGGCATTTGCACATGCTCTCAGTTTCTCTCCACCCCCAAATTACATTTGATAAAACAATTATTTGCTTTTTGAAGTTTGATATAGTGTATAAGTTGTTTCGTAGAAACTGGCTAAAGTAAACTGAAATGGAGGTCATTAACTGCTCGTATCCAGATCTTTTCAAAAGGCTGCCTTTAAGCCCTCTAAAAGGATACCGCAGATAGAACAGTACTGTACAAAAAGTGCTGAATTATTATTATTTTTAATTCTATTCTGAATGCTGCACCTACTATGAGGGAAAGTATTATCACTGGCTTTCTGATTCTGCCCTCCCACCCCCATATCAGATGTACAGTATTTTGGTGCAGAGGTTAACATTAACAACCTGTGGAAATATTAAATGGATATATATTTACAGATTCTATGGGCTAGATTTACAAAGAGACTTAATGATTGTGACACTGAGCATTTCACGCCTTTTAGATGCCTAGAACATCCCTGGGATTCACAAAGCCTGAATTAGGCACTCACGCTTCCTATACAATGAAGGGGGAGAGACAGGCGCCTAAGAACGAGATTCACAAAAGCCAGCACACTGAGTGGGGAGCCGCCTAAACTAACCAATGGGAGATGCCAAGGAGAGGAATGTGTCCTAAGCCCTGCTCAGGGAATTCAGTGCCTAAATCCAGGCTGGAGGGAGATGCCTCTCTCTGCTTGGGATTCTCATCTGGGAACCCTCTCCTGGAGACCAACGCTTATGTTTTTGCAAGAAGCCAGCGAGGGAGGAGAGACCTTTCCTCAGAACTTCTAGCCCAGTAGTTAGGGCACTCACCTAGGATGACCACCAGCTCAAATCTCCCCTGTATTTGAGGGGGAGAGAGAATTTGAATAAGGATCTGCCACCTCTAAAGTGAGTGCCCTGAACACCAGACTATGGGACGGCCTGATGTGACTTGGAGGCAGAGAAAATTAGGAGTGTATAGATTGGGGAAGGGATGTTTAACAGCCAAAGGCGTAGCAATATTGTTTCACAAAAGACTCAACCTACTAATTCTAGATGTAAATAAAGATAAGGAAGGTAGATTTTTGCTGGAGAAGGCTAAGATCTCTGACTCTATATATACTCTAATTAATGTATATGGAGCCAATAAAGATAATCCAAGTTTTTTCTAAATTAATATCCCACTAGAATCAGTCACTCTAGCAGGAGATTTTAACGTGGTGTTGTACCCTTTTTTAGACAAGTCAGGCTGTCCCCAGCATACACAAACACATACTAGAAACATTAAAAAGATTATATGGAAGAACTGGAGTTAAAAGTTAAATGGCACTTGAACAACCCTACAATGAAGGATTTTACATTTATTCCTCCCCACATTCTACGTAGTCATGAATAGATTTCTTCCTGATTTCTAAGACTCTAGTAGACTCAGACTTGATTTCATTATTAAGCACTATCATGATCTCTGATCATGCACCAGCGATACTACAATTTTTCCCTCCCGAGAGAAACGGACTTGTAAACAATGGAGACTGCACTCCTCTCTTTTTATAAACATTTTCAGAGCTATCACACAGAAGAAATTGTTTTTTTCCTCAAAACAAAATGACACACCAGAGATATCCTGATCCACTCTATGGGATACACTAGAAGCTTTTATTAGGGGCAGGATCATTTCCTACTCAGCAGGTAGGAAGAGTGTTAGCCAAATTAATCTTGTGGAATTAACTAAACTTAAAGATATGGATTTAGAACGTGCAGCTACCCTCTCCCAAGAAAATCGTAGAAAATTAATCAGTGTTTGGTATGAAGTAAATAGACTTACTTCAGCACAAGCTGAATTTTCTCTTTTTGGACTCAAACAAACACACTGGAAGTCAGAGGGAGAGAGCAAGGAAAATTCTCACATACGGTTTAAAAACGAGAGGTCAAAGATCCAGAGTAGCATCACTCAAATTAGTAATAACCTGCCCTTGTTCTGATCAAAAAGAGATCAACTTTTGAAATTCTTCCAGGCTCTTTACAATAATGATTCCTCGAAGAAGAGAAGAACTGAATAATTTTGTTAAAACTCTTAACATCCATCGAATCTCAAAAGAGCAGCAGGCCAGGCTGACCTCTCGGTTGCATTCAGAGGAAATGAGTCTGGGCAAGACCCCCGGCCCTCATGGCCTACCTACAGAATTCTATCAAAGTTTCAAAAAAAGTCTGGCCCCTAAGCTGTTATACATTCACAAAGATGCCTTAAAGGAAAGGTATGTTACCCCCTATAATGAGGGAAGCCTTAATTACTGTACTGTTTAAACCAAGGAAGGATGTGCAAAAGTGTTAACAGCTATAGACCCATCTCTTTAATCAATACGGATATAAAAATACTTTCAAAAACATTGGCTAAGCACTTGAAAAAACAATGAATGAAATGGTTCACCCCAATCAGGTGGGATTTATTTTAAAAAGTCGTGGTTCAGAGAACACATGTCCATTGATTAACGTTATGGCATTCCATCAACACTCTTGAAATTCCCATGCAATCATTTCACTTGATGCAGAGACAGCCTTTGACAGAGTGAACCAGCAATATGTTTCTTACCAGGGATAAATTTGGGTTGGGAAAGTCCTATTTCATGGATACAGCTATTATATTCCAATCCCAACTCTTGTATCCTAACAAATAGCACAATATCTCAGACAACTCCCCTTCCCCCGCTTTAATCTGTTTTGGGGAACTAGACAGAGATGCCCTCTCTCGCCCCCTCTCTGTTTAGTCTAGTATTAGAACCACTTACAGTACTAATCACAGAACACCAAGGTATTCAAGGGATCAAATCAGGGAATCAGGAGACAAAAATCTTTCCATATACAGATGACCTCCTCCCTCTTTATTAAAAATCCAGATCAATCTATTCCCAATATCCTTCAAACCATGGATAACTTTGGTAAACTCTCCGGCTACAAAGATAAGTTGGGATAAGTCAGAAGCAATGAAGACCTTATTGGATTTAGTTGGAAGTGGCTCTCCTACAGGGACATTTAGATGGCAACAGACAAACCTCAGATATCTTGGCATCCTGTTCTCTAAGGAAATTAAAAACATAGTCAAGGTTAACCTACCCCCATTAATCATGCAGTTAGCAAACTATTTAAACAGATGGCAGGCACTGCCTTTCCCCATTTGGAGAAAAATAAACAGAATAAAGAGGATCCTGGGAAGAGCATTCATTTTGATTGAACTCCCTCCCTCCCTAGCCATATTCCTCCCTTTTAATTTTACTAAAATCAACATGTTCAGATCCTCCTTGTGGAGTGCTGGTAACAAACCCAGCATCGCCTTACAAGATTACAGCTCCCTATCAAGACAGAGGTTTTAGATTTCCCAATTTTAAACTTTACCATCAGGCAATAATTAGCCAAGCAAGACAGCGAGCTGTAGAGCCCTGGATTGGATCCAGCTGGAAGCAGCATTGGTGGCTCCTTTAACCTATTTCCAACGTGCTGCATGCTGATCACTACCTACCAACCATGGTGGCAGCCAAAAACACCCCCTTTCTACGTACCAAGGCCTCCATCTGGGGTAACTCAAAACTCTGTATAGCAGGCAACCCCATCATTTGGACAGATTCAATTAGGAAAGGGATTTTGACCATCAGTCAATTTATTGAAAATTATACCTTCCTCCCTTTTACAATATTAAAAGAAAGGTTTAATCTAGAGACTAAGAAGGAGCGGCCATAGATCCACCTTAAACATGCCATCTACCATCTGTTTGGCCCAGATGCCTATGCTACCCCGATCCACCTGGGAACTGCTTTCATTTCCCCAAATATTACCGATTGCCAAGACCTATGTATATGCAAGTATATGCACACTTGGCCGGCAAATCTGAATTAAACATGGATTCCCTAAAGAAGAAATTCTCTGCTAACCAATGGAAACAAATTTTAGCCAGTTTGCCAATCTGTTCTTTGGACCTCCGTTTAAAGATTAATCCCACAGAAAATCGTATGCAGGCTGCATTGGACTCTTCTCCGACTGTTCAAAATGGGTGCCGTTAAGTCAGACAAACGTTGGTGCTATGATTCAGCAGCTGCTAACTTAATCCATATGCTCTGGGAATGCTCCTATACCTGTACGTTTTGGGCAGAACTTAATTGCAGAGTTTATTTTTGCCTATCAAATAAAACTGTGTTACAAGTGAAACATGTAATTTTAAATGTTAATTGGAAGCTGAATAAATCTGAAAAACTTTGGCTCAGTGGAGCACTAATTACTGCTGAAAGACTAGTATTAGAAAAATGGAAATCCAAAAAATGACCAACAATTGAAGACTGGAACACAGACATTGTAAGCTCGGCCATCATGGAATATAATAGAAATACCCAAGAAAAATTATTTCCTGTAAGTATCTGAATGATCCTATTAAATGCAGCCCTCCTCTTTTCTACCCACTTCCTTCCCTTCTTGTCTATCTCCCTCCTTTGAATTTTTTATCTTGTTGGTTTTATATTTAATTAGTTGGAATTTTATAAACAAATTTTGTTTGTAAATTTTGTAATACAAATAATTGATTTATATTTTCAAGTATAGCTAAAGTTAGGTAGCAAATAGCTTCTCATAATATATTAACTTACATAAATAGTTTAGTTGTGTGTGTATATATTTAAAATTTAATAAAGTTATTCTAAATAATAATACAAACTAGCATCACAACTCCAGAATTTGCCCATGTTAATGTTTGTGTTTTCAATATTTTATCTTTTGTTGTTAGTTATTAATGGGAGAGATCTCAGCCTTTCTCTAGAGTGGCTTTAATTAAATTCCTATTAATCTTTTTCTGTAAGAGATCACCAATTTTTTGTTTTGTTTTTGGCTGCTTTTCCACTGTGCTTAACTTGTATTTTTTTCTTTGAGAGGAATAAAAACTTGTATACAAAGTGACTTTAAGGATTCTTTTTAAATAAAGAGTAGAAAGTATTAGGGCATATCCACACAAATTAATCATGTTTGTGTTCAAAATTTTAATATGTTTGAAGCATTCAGAACTAGTTTTTTCCTAAAATACAATATCCTTAAAGACATTTGTTGTTCTTATATAAATCCTGTTTATTCTAACACTTTTTATATACCATTCAGTTTATACTATAGACCAGAAATTCCCATCATATCCCATGCCTAAAAAGTTAGATTTTTTTTCCAAGTGTTCCATGTGACTTTGGATATATCTTTCAAGTAAGAGGGAGGACTATTGGAGGGAGCGGGGGTGGGGGAGGGAGGAGGGGAGCAGAGACCTTAAATAAGATTCAAGCATTGATTTCCTCTCTCATCCCCAAGCCAGTCCTATGTGGTAAAACTTTTGTTTCATTCCAAAAGTAGCTCAAAGCTCTTCACTAATGGATTACAGGGATATAACTTTGCATTTAGTAGCTTTAAGCCACTCTTTTCTTTAAATTGAGGTTTTTATCTTAATTCTTACCCACCTCCCACTCTAAATAGAGAGCAAGACAACTTTCTTATTTGTTTAAAACAGATATCTCAAATGTTGACTGGTATTATGAATAATTTTTAAATGACCAGTAGTAGACAGGCATCTTTCTGGTTACCTCTTTACCACAAAAAGAAATGGCAAGCTTTTGTGTAGGATTCTATTTTCATGTTTCTCCTACTAATACTGGAGACACTCTTGACCTTTACAAGATCTTGCTCTGTCCGTTTGAGATTCCTAACATCTAAATTACCTTTTTCTCCATAAAAAAAAGAAAAGTATTAATTGCATTTAAGTTATACTTTTTTATATTTTACACTGAAACAAGTATCAATATTTGAAAACTAGAGCTGGTAAAAAAAAATTTGCATGAAAACTTTCCTGATGGGCAAATGTTGTTTCACTGGAATCGATCTACTTTAAATTTTAAGATTTTTCCAAAAGTTTTTTTAAAATTTTCCATTTCCGAAATGTCAAGTAATTTCCATCAAAAATACTGACCGTTTTTGTTCCAACATTTCATATTCAAAACTCTTCTGAATTTTTTGAGAATTTTCAATATTTTGACTTCTTGTTCCGATTCAGAATGGAAACAAATTTTGAAATGTTGACATTACCCATGAGATGTAAATTCCATTTCCAGACCACTACAGAGGACCCCCCTGTGGCTAAACTCTCAAGGTATCACCCCTGGGCAATAGCACCCCACACACACTTGGAGTAATGAGGACAGGGAGCTCCTTCTCTTCCCAGAGCAGGGGGACTGGCATGGGATCTCTACAGTATTTTCTCTAGCATCTGGGTTTTCATCTGCATGGGTAGGCCAGGCCTTTTCCTGCCACACAGAGAGTTCTCCGCTAGGATGATATTGGTGGGGAGGTCCCAGAGCAGTAGGTATTGGAGTTACCCCATTGAGATGAATGGGGCAGCTCACTATTTTCAAAACGATTGCATTAAGCTATCAGCAACATCTGCCCGAATTTGAAGCTTCAATTACATATGGGTCATGTTTTCAAATTTATCTCCACAACCAGGTGGAGTAGAATTTTATTTTTTTTAAGTGAAAATATATTATTTGATAAATTGCATGACTCCAGGAGCTGGGGCCCATAGCTGCGACCTAGCAATGTATTATGGGGGAGGGGGGGGGGAGAGAGGATAACCTAATTAACATTGCAGAGGAATTTGGCGTTTCATTTGCAGAACAGAAAAAAAAATACCTCCTACAGAATCTGAGTCCATTGTGCCAGGAAATACACATAGCACTGGTTATAGGAGAACAAAATCGAATTCCTGTAACTTTTAGTCACTTTTCTGTAAAGACTGAATAGACTTTTTTCCTGTAACTCAGTTGAGAAATCTAGATAAATGAAGTCAGAGAGTCTTTGACAGATTAGTTTACAATGGCTTTTAGTCTTCTGGGTAACATTTTATCTGTCAGCCTTAGCACTTGTGCTATTATTCCCTGAGGTCTACTGCTCAGGTTCTGTTTGGTGTACCCTTTCCATCCACCTCCCTTACCCAGCCCCGTAACAACATGACCAACTGTCAATACAAACTTGCTGCAAGCTCCCTACTTGTATGCTTTTTAGCAGCCCCAATTTCAAATGTTGATATATTTAGCTTTATTTTCATAATCTGTCTCTTAGCCAGAACATATCATTTTACAAACATTGTTACATTTACGTTTTGTTGGCAGAGTCCTCCAGTACTGAAATTCCCACTTCACCTTCGGGCTGTTTTCTTTGTTATGTTTAGCACAGACTCTTTCAACACCTTTTCAGAGATTGTAGGTAATCCCTAATTATCCAAGTTTCTGATGATCTCAAATAGGAGTATATTCCCCATATTCAAAACTGATGGAGAAACAAGTTTCACTTATTTGAAAATCCAATTATCTGATTGTTTCAGATGTCTCATAAGATATTTGAATCATCAGTGTTAGCACTACTGGTGATTCCAGCAACTCCTTTATTTCCTTACATTTGCCCAAAACATTTTTAGAAGAGGTGACATGAGAAGCATTATGTTTCCATTCGTCTGAGCCCGATTCCACCAAGAAGGAATCAGGCAACCGTACCGTCTTTTTAGGTATTATGAATCCAGCGTTGTAAATTCTTATGATTATTATGATTCTCGCAATAACTGGTTTGTTTTTTTAAAGCCCCATCTGCCGGAGTCATGGGTATACTTAAGAATCTCTGCTTTCATTTAAAGAATAGTAAACTTCTAGCCCTCATGGTTGCATTAAAATGTGACCCATAGGCTCATAAAACAAAAGGCAAATAAAAAGAACCTTTTTTTTTTCTTTTTAAATATCAATTGGGGGGAAATGGGGGACCTCACTCAAACTTTTAACATATGAGATTAGCAAGATTGTGACTCTTTAGGTTTAACCTTTTCCTTGCATGCTTTTGTTGTTTCTTCCAGCTATGTTGCCCAGTAACTGAATGAAATGTCAAATATAAAACAGACACATTACCAAAACAGAGGCCTCTGCCCCACTCAGCTGCTTGCTCAGTCTACGTTATGCTACTCCCCAAATACAGTTTTTGCTAGCAGGCTGCTAATGCAATGTCCCCAACCAATGCAGAAAGGGATTAACGATTTGACAAAGAACAGTTTTATAAAATGATTTATAGCACAGTTTAGCCATGTCTACATTTGTTAGGAAAAGCTGCTTTCAGAGCCACATTTAAATACAATTTTTCCTAAAATTGTCCACAATATTTCCTAAAATTTTCCCTAAAATGAAGTTCTGTAAATGGGACCTTAGAAACACTCACAAATGGATTCTAGTCAGTCTTTACAAATGGGGTCATGTCATACCAATGACCCAGGCATGGAACTCCTATTGGGGGTTCTCAATGGGAATTTTGAGCAAAAATAAGGGTAGAATATAGCTCATTGATGCTCTACCTCGCCTTTCCTTCCCAGGATGGGGCGTTTGCTTACTTCAGTGTGGTACTTCCCTATCACAATGCCCAGCCTGAAAGGAGAATTGGGATATTCATCACATTTTTCCTTAGATTGCATTTTCTGCAATAACTCTGTGGAGGACAGGTATGTGTCTCTCAGAGCAAACCCCCCTCCACCTCCCACAGTCTTTTACCAGGTGCTGTATCACATGGCAAGGCAATGATGTGAAGTCAACAGGCCTGAACATTATCTTTGCAGATTGCAGATCTGTTTTCTGGACCCTGAAAATGAAAAATTACATCCAAACCTAACAGCATCTCCTCCTTCCATTCAGCTTCC
The DNA here is from genome assembly GCF_028017835.1 of Emys orbicularis. NCBI lineage: Eukaryota > Metazoa > Chordata > Testudines > Emydidae > Emys > Emys orbicularis. The sequence continues at coordinate 101,830,416 of NC_088685.1, forward strand.
TGCTGTAACCACATGAGAGCCCTAGTGATGGTCTACGGAGTGATTTTCTCCAAATGTACCTACTCCTGCCATATTTAAAAATACATAAACACAATAACTACTTGATATAGGTAATAGTAAACAAGTTCACTAATGATGATCACAATGCATTGCAGTAGCATAAGGCAAACACCAAAAATATTCATAATGTAATGTTTATATCTCCCCCATACAAATACAATTTTCCACTGGCCTGGCATAGCTGTATCATCACCATGATTTTTTAAACAATCACATGTTTAACAGTTTTTTTAGAAAAAATAGCGTATTATAGAGAAAGTCAATGCAAGCAACAGCTAGGTAACTTTTCATTAGTACTTATGCATGTATGATCTGACAGTGGCTTTGATAAACAGCATGTCATTTAATTAACCCTGTGCAATTACTGGTGCTTAAAATTAAGTATGTTATTTGGGATACATAACTTAAAATAGAAGCTGCAGCACTATGCAAAATAAAAACACCAAACAAACTGATATTAATTCTCTCTGAATTAGTCTCCCTCTAAACAACTAGATTAAAAAAATTTCATATTTGATAGAGATTAAAGATAAACTGAGAACTGCACTAATTATGATACTTACAAAGCCATTCCCATCCTCATCAAGGAATGGATATGCCTGAAGCAATGCATTGACGACAACATTATACTGCTGACTGTTTGGGTACCTGTTCAAACAAGATAAAAAGAAAATATAGGAATAGGTGGCATTTTAGACACTTTTTGTCAATTTGAAGTCTGGTGGGGTTTTTTTCAAGTTAAATTGATACAGTGTTTCCAAAATATTTACATTAAATGAAGAAGAAATTATCCTAAAAGTAAAGCATGGGAAGAGCCTTTTGAGCTTGATCTAAAGTCCATCATTAAAACCAAGAGTGTTTTTTCCACTGACTTCAGTGGGCTTTAAATCAATGACTTTAACCATTTAAGTTTACAGATTGCAGAGACTGGTTCATCATCATCTGGGAATTTATTGTGCAATCAGTTGCACCCCCCAAAAAAAGAGTGAATCCAAAAACTACTGTACTTACAGTGATCCTTCCAAGTATTTTGTCATGTCTGCCTGTAAAAATTCAATAATCCTTATTCTCATGCTGTGGTCAGGGCATTTCCTTTCTGCTAATATGCATTGGACATCGTAAGGAAACTCTGGTAAAACATATGAGTTTGTCCACTGTACTGTTTCACATCGTGCAAAAACATGTTTTATATTTTTTCTGTAAAAGAAAGATATCAAAGTTTATCAGATGCTCATATAGTTCTTTTTATCCCTGTGGGAAACTAAGCTGAACCCCCCCGCCGAACCCCCCAGCCCCCCGCGAAGCGCCGCTGAACCCCCCCAGCCCCCTGCGGAGTGCCGCGCCGCCAAATCCCCCCAGCCCCCCGTGGAGCACTGCGCCGCCAACCCCCCCCCCAGCCCCCCATGGAGCACCGCGCCGCCGAACATGCCAGCCCCCCGCGGAGCGCCGCCGAACCCCCTGCCAAACCCCCCAGCCCCCCGCGGAGCGCCGCCGAACACCTGGCCCCCCGCGGAGCGCCGCGCCGCCGAACCCTCCCGCTGCCACAGACACCTCCCGCGGAGCGCCGCCGAACCCGCCCGCCAAGCCCCCCAGCCCCCCACGGAGCGCCGCCGAACCCTCCAGCCCCGCTGAACACCCCCCCCACCGCGGAGCGCCACGCCGCCGAACCCTCCCGCCGCCACACACACCTCCCGCCGAGCGCCGCTAAACACCCCCACCGCCGAGCCGCGCCGCCATACCCCCCCCCCGGAGCGCCGCTGCCGAATCCCCCCCCCAGCCGCCAAAACAAAAACAACCCACCTCACCCCCAGCGCCACCTGACCGATCCCCCCCCAAAAAAACAAAAAACCCTGAGCGCCCCCCGCCACCCCAAGATTGGCCGCCCCTTACCAGTGCCGCCCCAAGCACATGCTTGGTCGGCTGGTGCCTGGAGCCGGCCCTGCTCATATGCACGTCTTTGCAGATTCAGAATCCGAACATATTTACATAAGAACATAAGAACAGCCATACTGGGTCAGACCAATGGTCCATCTAGCCCAGTATCCTGTCTTCGGACTGTGGCCAATGACAGATGTTCAAAGGGACTGAATTGCCACGGCAATCAAGCGATCCATCCCATCATCCAGTCCCAGTTTCTGGCAATCAAGGGCTCAGGGTCAGGGACCCCTGGACCTTATGATTGTGCCCCTGACCATCTTTGCTAATAGCCATTGATGGACCTATCCTCCATGAACGTATCTAATTCTTTTTTTAATCCAGTTATATTTTGGTCTTCACAACATCCTCTGGCAATGACTTCCATAGGTTGATTGTGCGCTGTGTGAAGTACTTCCTTTTGTTTGTTATAAATCTGCTGCCTATTTATTTCATTGGGTGGCCCCTAGGTTCTTGTGTTATGTAAACTTCCCTATTCACTTTCTCCACACCATTCAAGATTTAATAGACCTCTGTCATATGCCCTTAGTCATCTCTTTTCCAAGCTGAATAGTCCCAGTCTTTTTAATCTCTCCTCATATGGAAGCTGCTCCATCCCCCTAATCATTGTTGTTGCCCTTCTCTGTACCTTTTCCAATTCTAACATTTTTTTTTTGAGATGGGAGAACCAGAACTGCACACAGTATTCAAGCTGTAGGTGTACCATGCATTTATATAGTGCATTAATAAATATATATTTACTGTCTTATCTGTCCTTTTCCTAACGGTTCCAAACATTGTTAGTTTTTTTTGGTTGCTGCTGCACACTGAGCAGATATTTTCAGAGAACTATCCACGATGACTCCAATAGATCTCTTTCGCCAGTGGTAACAGCTAATTTACAACCCATCACTTTATATGTGAAATTGGGATTATGTTTTCCAATATGGATTACTTTGCATTCATCAACATTGAATTTCATCGGCCATTTTGTTGCCAAGTCACTGAGTTTTGCGAGATCCCTTTGTAACTCTTCGCAATCTGCTTTGGACTTAACTATCTTGAGTAATTTTGTATCATCTAAAAACTTTGCCACCTGACTGTTTGCCCCTTTTTCCAGATCATTTAGGAGTACAGTATGTTGAACAGTACTGGTACCAGTACAGACCCCTTTGGGACACCACTATTTACCGCTCTTCATTCTGAAAACTGACCATTTATTCCTACCCTTTATTTCCTATCTTTTAACCAGTAACTGATCCATGAGAGGACCTTTCCTCTTATCCTAAGACTACTTACTTTGTTTAAGAGTTTGGTGAGGGACCTCAAAGACTTTCTGAGAGTCCAAGTACACTAAACCCATTGGATCACCCTTGTCCACATGTTTGTTGATCCCCTCCAAAGAATTCTAATAGATTGGTGAGGCATGATTTCCCTTTACAAAAGCTCTGTTAATTCTTCCCCACCTGGAAAGGGAGTATTAGGAATAATGGAAGGTAACTTAAAAGGAGACTGCCTTGGTTAATTCAAAGACATTTTGTGCTAAATTCACAAAAATTTAGCAATTGATTGGTTATAATCAGTTAAGGAAGATGGGAGGGAAATAGAGTAGACTGAGGTTTGGCACATAATACAGAAATTTTCACTTCTAAGGCCACGTCTACACTACAAACTTTGGCTACTGCAAGTTATGTCAGCATAAACCACAATTAGTATCTCGTTCGTGCGCATGCATATTTGGCTCCTTGCACCGGTACCGCACATACTCAACAGGGGTGCTTGTCTCAACTTGCCACCATCCAGCGCGTTGTCTTTTGGGAAGTTTTGACAATGCGTGGTGGTAGGGCAGAAACAAGTCATTCAGAGATGGCTAGGAGCAAGGGTTCTTCTTCCCAGCATGCAACTTTCTCCATCCCATAATGTCATCTACATTTCTAATTTTTGCACCCTTTTCAAAAATCCCATGAAACCACAGGGCCTTCCTCACTGTCCGCATCACGGACAGAAGCATGAAGCCTCAGCACTATTGTCATTAACGTTGCAAGCACAGGGCACATGATCCCCTTGTATTTGCAGAGCTGCAAGAAGAACCGCATCGGTGGAGAACATGATGATTTCATGGAGAGCAGATTGCTGCGGAACATAGAGAAAACCAATTCAAGGCTGTTGGTGGAGTTCACAGAGCAGTTGCGGATGGCGGAGCACCACATCTGAGACCAAGAAACAAGTGGGATCACATAGTAATGCAGGGTTGCGATGACGAGCAGTGGCTGCAGAACTTTTGTATGCAAAAGGCCACATTCCTGGATCTGTGCGCCAAGCTCGCCCCAGCCCTCCGTCGCATGGACAACAGAATAAGAGCTCCACTGACAGTGGACAAATGAGTGGCGATCACACTGTGGAAACTTGCAAAGCCAGATTCCTATAGGTCAGTGGGGAATTGTTTTGGAGTTGGAAAATCCACTGTGGAAGCTGTTGTCATGCAAGTGTGCAGGGTCACTAATCTTCTCCTGCTACACAGAACTGTGACTCTCAGCAATGTGCAGGACATAGCAGATGGATTTGCAGCAACGGGGCTCCCAAACTGCAGTAGAGTGATGGCATGTGCATCCCTGGAACCAGCCCACCTTGCCACAGAGTACGTCAACAGAAAGGGCTACTTCTCTATGGTTATGCAAGTGTTGTTTGATCAGGGAAGTGCATGATGCTCACATCTCTAAGAACACAGGACTGTTCAGAAAGCTGAAAGCAGGCACTTTTCTTTGCAAACTGGTGGATTACCATTGGTGATGTTGAAATGCCAACCGTGATGCTGGGGCACCCAGTCTACCCTTTGCTCCCCTGACTCATGAAGCTGGCCACCTCAACAGCACCAAGGGAAGATTCACCCACCAGCTCAGCAGTTGCAGAATGACAGTTGAATGTGCTTTTGGTAGATTGAAGGGATGTTGGTTTCTTTACTCACAAGACTGGATCTCTGTGAGAAAAACATCCCAAGGGTTATAGCTGCCTGCTGTGTCATGCATAATACTGGAAGGCAAAGGGGGGAAGTTTCCGATGGGGTGAAGGGCAGAGGTGGAGCAGCTGTCTGCTGAGTTTGAACAGCCAGACACAAGGGTTTTTAGAAGAGCTCAACAAAGAGCTGTATGTCTCAGGGAGATCTTGAAAGAGCACTTTAAGAGCAAGCCACAGTAATGTGTGGTGGTGTACTATGCTCTATCCGGCCCTGCAGTTTTGGGGACCATTAGGAACTGTCTGTTTATTGTTGCACATCTATGAATATAACACGGTCAATGAACCTATTAATTTTGTGGTGCTTGCTGTACATTTATAATTATTACGGTGTTTGTCACTGATCCTATGAATTATGTCATAGTGTACAATAACAAGGAGTGGGTTCTTTCACTACCACTAGGCATTCTGCAGCATATGTTGGGAACTAATAGATCCATTATTTTCCAAAAAATATTTTATTGAGTAACAAAGCCAGTGCAAAAACAAATAATCTGTGCAATTTAAAATCAACTATATTAAAAACTTAATTAATGAAAAAGAACATTCATGTCCATCTTGGCTACACATACAGCAACTGTGGCTTTCACAGGTCAGTGTATGTGAAGCTGTGGTTGTCTTTAACGTCCCACGGTGTGAAGTGGTAGGTGTAGGGATGATGCCACGTGGAATGTAAAGGGTGTGTTGGAAGGTGCTAAAATGAAGTTCTCTGCGGACTGCAAAGGCGAGCTTGCAACTGCTGAACCTGTAGGTCCACAAGCATCTGCAGCATCTGTGTTTGCTGCTGGAGAAGCCCCATTATGTCCTGGTGCATCTCCCGCTCCTTTTCCTGCTGCAACTTTCTCCTGTTTGCTCTTTCCTTCTCCGTGCCCTCTGCCCATGGCCTGATGCAGCACAGGCTTGCAGGATCTCATTGATGTCATCCCAAGTCCTCTTCTTTCTACTCCTTAATTGGCTCTGGCATTCCAGGGATGTGGTGGGGGAACAAAGGCCACAATGGCAGCAGCTACAGACAAAACACAGAGGTACCATTATCAATATAGTCAGAATGGAAAAGCGAAAGCTAAGATTCAGAACTCCCTTCCCTCGCTCACCTAAAGTTTTAAACAAGACACGCTTATTGACACTTCTGCTTGGAGTGCTTGTGCACGGTGCCACCCATAGCAACCGCAATGGTGAGTATGGCCCACCAGAGGTGAGGGAAATGAGGAGGGAATTGCTCGGTAGCATGAAACTATGACTACAGGGCAATGGCACTGAATACTGGCCCCATTTTCCACACGTGGTGGTGATGATTTTAGCTGATATTTCATTCCTGAGGGTAACAAAGGCTCAGAGAGCACAGATGCTGCTGGCGTCCTGAATCTGCCCGGCCCGTATGCTGCTATCATGTTTACTGCATGATGCCTGCTGATGTTATCACTGATGGGCATGAGAAAGCATCTTACCATGGAGGAAGAAATAAGGCTGCCATCCCTAGAAACCTTCAGGAGAGGATTCCAGAGTACCTCCATGAAAAATTCATCGAGATCTCTCAGAAGGATTCCAGGGACATCCCTGGGTACATAAACAAACTGTTCTACATGGTCCCGGGCCCCTCCCTCCCCATCGCCCACCCCACCTAACTCTACAGGGGAATGAAGAGCAGATAACAGCTCAGCCTCTCTTTGCTGTACCTCTGCCTCTTCTAGTATGAGTAAATTAATGCAAAGTTGACCTGCTAAGTTGAGAGTGATATCAGTACATTATTGTAATGGGTAATACATTTATACACTTACCTGAGATTCCTTCCCCTGCATCAGGCTCACGTGTGCTCGGCTGCCAAGACTGACTGAACTGCAGTGGAACCTCCAACAGGTCCAGGTTCGCGGCACACTGTGAACCCCCAGTTACATGTCCCCCATCCTCCTCCTCTTCTTCGCTGTTCACACTAGGAGTCTGTGACTCAGGCTCCTCCAAGGTATCCACAGTGGCATACAGGGCAGTGGTGGAGTCTCCGTAAAGGCATGCAGCTCTCCATAAAAGCAGCGGGCATGCGGCTCAGCACCAGACTGACTGTTGGCCTCCAGGGCGGTACGTCTGCTGCAGTTACTTCACTTTCACATGGCACTGCTGCTGATCCCTGTCATACCCCTTCTCCTGCATCCCCCGTGAAATCTGTTCAGAGATGTCCACATTTCTACAGCTGGTCTGTGACTGTGCCTGCACAGCCGCTTCTCCCCCACAGGCTCAGGAGATCCTGTACGTCCTATCTGCTCCAGGCTGGGACATATGGAGCGTGGAACCCTCCTGGTCAGCTGGGAAGCTGCACACAACAAGGGAGAGCTGCTAGGTGTGCTCACCAAGCTGGACAATCAGGAAAAGGCATTTCAAAAAATCACAGGGTTTTAGAGTAGGTGGGAAGGCAGGCTGGGTGGCTTCCAGTCTCAGTGACTCCTGGCCAATGCAGTTCACAATTGTGACCAAAGCAGACAGTGTTGGGCATTGCGGAACAGCTGCTGGAGGACTGTTAGGGTTAACATAGGTAACGCAGTGTCACTCGCACGGTGTTGACCTCAGAATGTTGACCATGGCTCAACACCACTCAGGGAGGTGGTGTAACTGCATTGCCGTAATGGGGCATTTACACTGGTGGCAGACAAATTTAAGCATAGACACATGAACTACTAGGTCAATGCAAGGCAGCTTATGTTGACCTTACCTTGTAGTGTATACCAGGCCTAAGGCCTTCACTACCTTGGGCTGTAAACAGGAATTATAAGCCATGTGTAAACAGTTTCAGCTAAAATAGTTTCTAAGGCTACGTCTACACTTAAAATGCTACGTCACTCAGAGGTGTGAACTTTTCACACCCCTGAGAGAGACGTGGGTATGGCAATGTAACTTTTCAGTGTAGACCGACCCTAACATAGGCCTGGTTTACCCTAAAACGGTCAACCCAGCTAGGGATAGCTCAGTGGTTTGAGCATTGGCCTGCTAAACCCAGGGTTGTGAGTTCAATCCTTGAAGGGGGCCATTTAGGGATTTGGGGCAAAAATCTGTCTGGGGACTGGTCCTGCTTTGAGCAGGGGGTTAGACTAGATGACCTCCTGAGGTCCCTTCCAACCCTGATATTCTATGTCGCTAAGGGGTGTGAAAAATTCATACCTTGCCCCATCAGTCTCTAAACAATGTCTGAAAAATCCTCATGCTCCTGGAGCAATAAGGAAGAAACACTTGATTATGTTTACATGAAGTCACCACAAAAAACTCACAGTTGGGCGATTATGTTAAATAGGTGAAGTAGATCTAAATTAAACAATAGAGTTGGCTGGAAAGACATGCAACTAACAGCTTATCTACTTACAGAAGTGTTCACACACAAAGGTCTTGTCTTCACTGCCAGGGTAAGTAGACTTAAGTTACACTACTCCAGCTACATAACTTAGGTCTACTTACCCCAGTGTCTTCACTGCGCTGCGTTGATGGGAGACGCTCTCCCATCGACTTACCTTAATCTTCTCGGGGAGCTGGACTACCGGGGTCGACGGGCGAGCACTCTGCCGTCGATTTAGCGGGTCTCCACTAGACCCGCTGAATCGACACCTGCTGCATTGATTGCAGCAGCGTTGATCTCCGCATAGTGAAGACCAGCCCAAAGCTGTGCCCGTGTAACATCAAACTTTAGTTAAACCAGTGCAACTTGTGTGTTTAGTCTAGGCCTCACACAAGGAGAAGACTATTACAAATAGAAGTTTAACACCAAGAGCAATATAGTGCCCCCCAAAGTCTCTCTCATATCTGCAAGATCTTGGGGCACAGACCAGGTTAACACATCTGAGAATGGATTTGTAAGTCTCACCTTACTTCAGAAAAAGGCATCCCATTGGTATAATAAACCCTATTAACTAGTTTGTAATGATGCAGTTTCTGTAGATTCCCATTTCATTTCACGTTTTCTCTGATATGCTTGAAAGTCATGTGAAGCAAATGCTATAACTGTAATTCTCTTTGGCTGCATAGTATTCTCAGGGTGTTCCCACACAGTACATCTCTTGGGAACATAATACCATAAAGTAAGGTCATTATGGACTGAGCTGTTCTGTCTCCACTAACTGAACAAAAAGGTATGTGTTTGAATTACAGTCCCAATGCCATGGGGAACATTTTCGTCTCACTGAAAGAAAAGCTATGGTGTTTGCACCCCTGTGGTGTCACCTTGGTTATCCAAGGATGGTTTTAGGCTGGATCGTATGGTTGAGCACATAATTAACACAGCCAAAAAGCCTCCGACAGCAAAATATATGGTGTACTTCGCACAAAGGCATGTTCCTGAGAGAGAGAGTGAAATCTAGTGTATTAGAACAGAAGTACTTTTACAAATATATTTTGGGTTTCTGTAAGTCTCATTATTTACGGTAATCTTTGTGGAATTACCACATTACACACTTAATGTTTCCTCTAGGCCAGTAGTCCCCAATCTGTGGGGTGCGGAGGAATGTTTGGGGGTGGCGTTGCTAGCGTCTGGGCCAGCCCCCATGAGGGGTGGGGAGGGAGCGCCACCCAGTTCCGCTCCTGGCCCCTCGGCTCTGCTCTCGCCCCCTCTCCCAGCTATGGCCCCAGCCTCGGCCTCCTTACCCCTGTCCATGTTCCTCCTCCCAGAGCCATGGCCCTGCTCCTGGCCCTGGGAGGGGGAGGCGCAGACAGAGGTTAAGTGTGGGGCGCGAGGTAATAAGTTTGGGGACCACTGCTCTAAGCTGTTTGGAGGATTCAATTTATTTTTGTTAGAAAAAAGGGAGTTAGGTGGTTTAAGCTATCTGACTTAGAGCAATAAGGGCCCACATAAAGAAACCCCAGGCTGACCGCATCAGATTGGTAAATATAATACTATCAAGCATTCAAAAATCATGAGTCAATCGCCCCAAAAATCATAGAGGTATTTTTTCTCTGTTTGTTTGTTTGAAATGCCCATGATTTTTAAGACAACAACTTGGGTGTGGGATGGTATTTGTCTTCTGGTTTTTGACCCTCTAGAAGTCACATTTGCAAGAGCTAGAAGCTTTCAGATAAAGTGGGGGGTGAGGGGGGGGAGTTCAGGGGAGCAGTAGAAATTCTCATATAGACCACTGACTCCAATGAGCTGAGGCTTTAAGAGGGGAAAAAAGAGTTGGAAATGCTGTAAACAATCATGCAAAAGGTGAAGCTGTAAATCTACCTAATTGGAAAAATAATTAGATTACCACAGTGGTACCAATGGTAAGGAATTAGAAGTCTATTCAGATAAACTCCTAATGCATAGAAAGATCTGACAAACAGTCCATCAGAAAATTTACAGGAACAATGTTTCAGATTAACAGTTTTCCCCTGTTTTTCCAGCATGCATATAAATGAGTTTCAGATAGTGTTAGTCTCTTTTAGGATAGTCTATCTACATACAGATAATGGGGAATTAAAGAGCAAGACCTATGTTTGACAGTAGAAGACAAACACCTTCAACCAAAAGCACACTTTCAAAACTACCCTCAACAGGACTAGCTATTAGCTGTATCACATAGGAGGTAAAATTGTTGATCTAAAAAATTCCTCACACTTTTACAGCCACTCAATTAGTGTGTCAGGCAGGATTTGAAATGTGATGTGGTATCCTGTTAGCGAGCACAAATCTGTCCCACCGCCGAGTATTTCACTCCAAGGCATTTGGACAGGAAGTCCATTATGCAACCCCTCACAAAAAAGTATGGAACACCTTTTTATTTATATATAAAGATTGATTCTCATATGAGAATCAATCTTTTATCAGGATGCCATTCCTGAAGGAAAACAGTTGGAATTTCATGAGAAGTGGATCCGATTTGTATATCATTTGGCATGCATGCCTTCAGAAATTGCATGTAGAACATATGCCAATAAAAATGTGGGCTCTCACACAGCAGTCTCGGGTAACTATAAGAAACAATAACAGCTGCTGTCTCAGCAACAACACCATCTCATACTGCCTTGAGCTGTGCAGGAGCTAGTACTCGGACAGAAAAGCAGTTATGAAAAAAGTGTTCATGGGAGCATTTTGTGTCTCCTAAGTGGGTGTTCCCAAAAAACAGCATTGCTACTGCTGTAACAAATTTTTACACAAGAAAACTTTAAGACCCTGGACACTCCACACTTTTTTGCTCTTACCCGATCTCTAAAAAATAATTTAACCATAGTGACCTCTGAGCTAATCAGTTGGATGCATAATGCAGTTTGATGACTCTTCAATAGAGGAAGAGAAGGGGTAAAATAAATTATGTTTTTGTTACACCAAGTTAACTGTTATTTTTGTGTTTAAACTATCAGAGCTAGACAGAGTCTCCCTCAATCTCTCTGTGATATCGAGAAGCATATTTTGAAGCTGGTTGTTAGGGCTTGTCTATATAGAGAAGTTTTATCTGGGTAAGGTAGAATGTGAATTTAAAATGCTATATTTTGACCAGTTTAACAATAGCAGCTTAACTATATTGGCCTAAATTCCTGTGTAGCAACCCCAAAGACTCTATTCTCTCTTTCAGTATATTACTACTACACTAGTTCAAATGAAGCCGTTTCCACGAGTAAGGGGAAAACATATATAAGAGAAAGATGTACAGAATTTAAACACTCCAAATATATAAAAACAGGAAAAAATGAACTAGTCCTGGAAGAAGATGAACAAAAGAAAAACCACTAAGAACCACCCCCATAAACATTGGCAGAACTATCAGACTAACATTATGTTGAATTGTAATATCAGTAGTCAAAACAGTTAAACCCCCAATCTATGTTTAAGAATTAAATAACCATCACCTCAGCAGTCAAACCCACAGCAACACCAGCTATAATCTCTCCCTAATGCTGTTTCTACACATAAAACACTAAAGTGACACACCTGCAGTGCCATTGTAGCATTTCAGTGTAGTCACTCAGTACAGTACAGAAAAGGTCCTCCCATTACTGTAATTAATCAACCTCCCTGAGAGGCAATAACTGGGTCAGCAGAAGAATTCTTCCATCAACCAAGTGCCGTCTCCCCTTGGAGCTAGGTCGGTATAGCTACGCCTCTCAGGGGTGTGGAGTTTTACACCCCTAACCAGAGGCACCAACTTTCTGATTTCCAGGGGTACTTGACTCCTCCTTTCCCTCGAGGCCCCGCTCTCATGCCGCCTCTTCCCTCCCAGGTAGTTTGGTTGGTTTTTGTTAATAGAAGTGAAGTTTAATGTACATATGCCTGAGGAGGTTATGCTGGCTGCATGCCAGTTGCCAAGGTGTCGAACAGGATGTATGAGCACACCTACACAGCAAATGGAAGTGTGATTATAACATGGGTAGGCATACCTATGCTAGCTTTAATTTGGCTAGTGCAAGTAACTATAGAAGTTGTGATGTGGCAGCATGGACTTCAGTACAGGCTGGCTGCCCCAGTACAAACCCATCCGGGACTCTGAGTACATACTTGAGTTGCTACCCTGTGCTGAAGCCTGCATTGCTGTGTGTGCACTACTATTGTTACCTGCGCTGGCTAGATTAAAGCTGGCATGGATATGTCTACCCACACTATAATCACACCTTCATTTGTTGTGTAGATTTACCCTGTGTTCTAGGAATTTTCATTAAGGGACTAGAAAAGCTGGTTAGATAGTCTGGATGGCTCCTCTGCTTGAAGTGGATAAAAGGGTTGAGTATTTGGCTTGAAGGCTCAAGGTTCACACTCAGGGCTGATCTACACTGAAAACCGATATCCAGCCCCAGAGCACCCACAGAAAAAAAAATAGTGGATGCTCAGCACCGATCAGTGGGCCCCGCCGACCAGCTCCTCTCCCTCCCCACAGCGCCTTCCATCCACCAACGGGCCCCGCCGATCAGCTCCTCCCTTTGGCTCTTCACAAGAGACTGACAAATGAGAAACGTAGAAAAAAAAATTCTAACCAGACCACTTCACTTTTGAACCAGGACTCCGGTCTGCCCTTAGATAAGTGTGTTCCAATTCCTGCTTGTTTATCTGACAATTACACCTGTATATATGAAGACAGATTTGTACTAGGGATGTAAAATGTTAACCGGGTAACTGATAAGCATCAGTCTTACCGATAATGTATTCAGTTAACGTTTAAATGTCTAACGTGCACCTTAAAAATGCCGCAGCAATACCATTTCATAATGCATGCGGAACTAGGTTCCGCATTGTTAAGAATCCAGACCATTGCTATGGAACTGACGTCATAGGGTAGGAACTAGGGGTGCAGGGCGTGTTACAGGACCCCCCGTTTTGCGCGGGGCTCCACTGTCACTCTGTACCTGGGGTCCCGGCTGCCGGCCCTGTGCCTGGGGCTCCGTTCCCAGCCCCATGCCCGCCCCCAGCTGTGGCCCCAGCCTCGGCCTCCTTACCCCTCTCCAGGTCTGGGTGCGGGGCCAGCAGCCAGGAACCTGGGCAGAGGGCTGGCAGCCACAGCCGGGACCCCGGGCGGAGGGCCAGCAGCTGAGACCCGTGTAAAATGTGGGGGGGTGCTGTAGCACCCTCCACACCCTTAGTTCCCGTGCCTATGTTTGAATTTATTAATGGTTAAATGTTTAACTGATACCATTTTAATAATTTAAATGGTTACTTTTTTAAAATTCTATTTACATCCCTAATTTGTACTTCAGTATTTAGGGACAGACCAGTTCACTTTTCTGATGGAGTTTATAGGACTTCCTGGCAATGTGGAATAACTTCATAGTCTCATCAGCAAAACAGAAATGTAATGCTGTTTTCAGAATATAAGTAGAATTAGCAAATGCACTATAAACTCACTTCTGCTTTAGCACTCTTCGGTCAATTAATCCACCATCATACTTTTCAGTTGGAGAGATATAACCTGTCTGCTCCGTAGGACTAAAAGGACTGAACACCTGGATGCCCATGGAGCTGGAAGAGAAGGAATTTCATTGGTGAGCTGTACACTTTGCAAAGCTTGTACAAAGAGATATACTCTAAGATTCCAAAATACCTGTTGCAAAAACATTAACATGTTGAATAGTCCTTAAGTGACGCTGATGTGTCTGAAGTGGCTGATGAATTAAATTAAATTAATCATTAGATCCAGCCAACTTAAAAGGGAAACTAAAGAAATATTGCTAAGAGATGTTCTAATCACGACATGTAATTACAGAGAAGTAAATCACGATATTTTTAAAGTTTCATAGATACAGCAAAAATAACAGGAGTACTTGTGGCACCTTAGAGACTAACAAATTTATTTATTACTCCTGTTATTTTTGAGGATACAGACTAACACGGCTGCTACTCTGAAACCTGTCATAGATACAGCAGCTTCTTGATTATTTTTTCTGCTATATTTAGTGTCTGATGTCTTCTAACATACAGGAAACAGCTAACCATTACAACACATGATAAAACAAGAGACTTGCAGAGTGTTGTAAGGCAGGCTCTATTAAACTAGGGGTATGTCTTCACTACCAACGTTAAAGCGCTGCCACGGCAGTACTTTAAGGTGGATGTCTAGTCGCGGCACCAACGCTGGGAGAGAGCTCTCCCAGCACTGTAAAAAAACCACTGTCTACACTGCCACTTTATAGCACTGAAACTTGCATCACTCAGGGGTGTGTTTTTTCACACCTCTGAGCAAGAAAGTTTCAGCGCTGTAAAGTGGCAGTGTAGACAAGGCCCTAGAGGGCTGTCCTCTTCACTGCTTCTGTAGGCTGAGCTCATTGCACACATCAGGCACTACTTGTATTTTCAGGGACTCCCGGCAACTCCTCCCTGCTGTGCCAGGGGCTCCGTGTCCCCCATTCTCCACCCATTCCTCTCACCCCCATTTTGCACCCATGACATGTGCTCTCTGTGCCCCCCACATTATTTCTTTTTTTTCTACCTGGGGAGAAGAAGTCCTTCAGCATGGGAAGGTGTTAATGGCTGCCATCAACCAGTTCTTTGATTTTTGGATAATTACAGACCTGACTGAAGCAGATAGCTCTGATAAGCAGATACAAGGGCTTCCACAGGTCAATTTTCATTGAAATCAGTAGGGTTTGCCCCATTGCAACCTAGAACATTCCCCATAATTTTGGAATTGATCAGACGCAGTATTTAAAAGTTATCATATTACCTAAAGAAAAATGACATCAAGTTGAGAGTGGGTAGCACCTTGCTTCGCTCTGCCAAAAAAATAACAGATTCTGTTCTATCCTACATCAGACTGGACCTTCTGCTAAGAACAGTAAAAAAGCAGCTCTCATTGAGACCTCTGAGACACTGAAACTGAAACATTTGTAAATATATCATTTCCAGCATTGTTGGAGAAAGTGTTCTTGAGATTTCCTTGAACCTGAATATTAGGGCAGTCTGGACCCATCGTCAGTTGCAACATAGAAGTGTTCCAGCTATTTATAATATAGATCTTGAAGACTTCTTTGCATGCCATTTCTGCAGCATCTTTTAAGTCTGAAGAACACTGTCTGCAGTGGTGTGCAAAATCACTGTTCCATCTACAATAGTGGACAAACTAATAAAACTGGTGCATGGGGACCTGTTGCTGACAAGTGACCTCAAGAACAGGCATGTTTGAGTGCAGATTTCCTTTTCAGTGGGCCTCTTCATTTTCCCTAGTCATTATTTCAAACCACTCACTTAAGTCAGAGCAACCAGATATCTTCTCAATGTGGCTTCAGGCTCCCAACTGAACTTGGGAGCAGTTAGTCTACAGATAACTGATGTATGAAATTCCATATGTGGCCATGAAGACACCATGCAAACAGCTCCTCTGGTGCTAGTGCACATGCAGGTACACTCTGACCTCACAATTAGTGATAGGCCCAAGGCATTAAGCCCAGATCCAGATACTGATCCAGACTTCACAGGACGTGTTTCAGATACAGTATTTCTGTTCAAGTTCATCACCTCTACCCTTAGTATTTTTATACAGTGATTATTCATTTAGGTGCCAACAGTACTCTATCCAACTAATGCAGTTCTCATTTTATAAGCAGGAGCTAAGCTGACTTTGTACAAAATGCCTGCTCTTAGAAATCATTCTCTCTCGCCTGACAACCAAAAGACAGCAAACAACAGAAAGGAAGAGAACTTAAAGAGTGGTAGGCCAAGAAAGCACCCATGAACATTAAGAAAGGCATTCATGTAAGAAGGAACGGAGGCAGAAGAAAGGATGAAGGACATATTGCTTACAGTGTCGCAGATGCTTTGCCATAGGATGCTGCAAAAAGCAAGCCAGGTTGTGCAGCCCATATGCAATTAAGGGCTCTGTAATCTGGTCTAGTGTCAGCAAGCGAACAGTGAAAAAAATGAATCCTTTTTGTGCATGTGTATATATTATATAATAGATCTGTGCATTTCTGTTTCCCCCCCCAAATAATCTGATTCTCTATGTTAAAAGGTGGCTTGCAGGAAAACCATTAACAATGTTAAAAGTAAAAAAAAATTATTACAGTGCTCCAAAATCACAGATAGCACAAATTCTGGTTTCTAGAGCATGAAACAAAGTCAAACAAAGGATTCCTGAAAAATTTTTGTGCAGCATACATATTTATTACACAAACACAAAACTATGTTAAAAGAACATTATTAAAGTTGCAAAGTCAAGCATTCATAAAGTAGGAAATTCCAAAACTAAGATTGCCTGTGGAACCTCTATTCAGCCCCCTTGTATGTACCCATTTATGAAACAATCATTAATTATATCATCACATACTATTTTTTCCACAGGACTCTGCCTCACTGAGTGCACAGAATGGATTGTGGTCATTTATTGAGCAACTATTCAATATTTTGTTTTCCCCACATTGCTCAAAGTGAGGCTCCAGGCTTTATTTAATGAATACTATTTATACCCTGCGATGAAGACAGTATTCTTTTTCTCACGGTCTTTGGTGCTCATCACTATAGTATGAGTGCTTCACAAACATTAATGAATTTATTTTCAAAACACATCTGTGAGATGAGGGAGAATTATTATAACTACAACCCTTTCTCTGCCTCATTCAGAACACACCTTCCAACTTCTGCAACAAACGAAACAGGGGTTCTACAGACAACATCCTTCGCTACACAACCCTGCATCATCCTCAGAGCAGGTCTATGCAGTGCACTGAATGAGGCAAGGGTGAGGTGGGGTGGGGGGTCGAAGGGGATAGTATGTGATCATGCAATTAAAAACAGTATCATAATGTATGCGCACAAGGGGGCCAAATTAAAAGTACCATGCTCTATCTGGATCACCAATAGACAGGGATTGGACACTTTGCTCGGGGGGGGGGGGGGAGGGGGGGGGGGAGGGAGTTCATAGATATTTGCTGACACCAGAGGAACAGAGACACTCAGGAAATCTTGAGTTCCATTCCAGGCTCTGGAGGGCAGTGTTCTCAAGTGGGCACAGACTTTTCCAAGCATGCTAAAGAGTGACCTGTTCTGCTCTATCTCCTCCAACCTGTCCCTGTTCCGGTCCTGTCTCATCTCCACCCCTGACTCATCCACTGAATCCCATCCTCACTTAGGCTTTGTCTACACTAGAGACCTTACAGCAGCACAGCAGTACCACTGTTGCTGTGCCGCTGTAAGGTCTCCCATATAGCTGCTCTGTGCCAGCGGGAGAAAGTTCTCCCACCAGCATAATTAAACCATCTCTAAAAACCAGGAAATCCTAGCACCTCCCTGCCTCCTCCCCCCAATTCCCAGTCTGAGCCCCCACCCCATTTTCCCTCTCCTCCCCCTACCAGCCTCAAGTCCAAAACTCTGCCACACCCAGGTCCAAGTCCCAGTCTTCCTGCACCTCCTTGTCCTAATCTATTTTCCCTACCCCCTTCCGTAGATCTGGCTCTTGTCCTCCCTGCATTCGAATTAGGCAGCTTCCTCCTCCAGGCTCCCCAGCAGAAGGCTCATTGAAAGCACAGGAGAGACAGGCCTTGTCAACTGTGCTCTCTGTTCAGGTACTCACAGATGAACCTGGCCCAGCGCACAGCAGCACAGAGCTGCAATTGCAGGGAAAGTCCAGTTGAACCCTGGACTGGAACATGCCCAGTGCAGTCAGAATCTTTGGGAAATTCAGCAGGCACAATCTTCTAAAATGTCTCTATTGAGCATTTGTGAACTGAGATTTTTCAAAGACTTATAACCTGGCCAAATTTGGGTGGATTTTCCGAGAATGGTAAAAGGCCCATCCCTGACACAAAGGCTGCCCCTCTGCCAAATTTCAAGTCCCCTCTCCAAACTATGAGTCGAGAGCATTTAGAAGAAAAGGTCCCACAATATTTTTAACAGGGACAAGTCCCCAGAACTTTTTAAAGTGGCAAAACATTTCTCCACAGCCTCATACTCAGGAACGTCTGAATTGTTTTGTATCAGAGGGGTAGCCGTGTTAGTCTGAATCTGTAAAAAGCAACAGAGGGTCCTGTGGCACCTTTAAGACTAACAGAAGTATTGGGACCATAAGCTTTCGTGGGTAAGAAGAAGTGAGGTTCTTACCCACAAAAGCTTATGCTCCCAATACTTCTGTTAGTCTTAAAGGTGCCACAGGACCCTCTGTTGAATTGTTTTGGAAGACTGGGTGGGGGGGTGGGGGGGATTAGAAATTAAGTCAGACATCCAGCATGGAATGTTTCAGCTAAAATGGTTATAGTCTGGCAAAGTTATAAACAACTGATTACAAAGTATTGTAAGGGCAATCAGCCCCACCTATAACAACTTGTGCAGCAACGTTTACATCATGTCTAAACCCACAAAGTATTAAATTAAACATTTCAGCTGGGGTTCAAATTGTACAGAAGTTATATAACTTAACTATATAACATATTAGCTATGGAGCTAATGAATGCCAGCATGAAAACACAGAGGGAAGATTACAGCCATACTTAAACAGAATAATATTTTGTTTCACGCATGGACAGACTCACCCACTGTTTGCTTCTGGTGACTTTGGAGGAGTTATTTCACAACTGTAAGTAAAAGATTGTAGTCCATTATTCTGTTGCTGGTATTTATTAATCAGATCCATTAGTACTGCTTGGTGCCCAATTTTCTTCACCAGCTGCTGCACCATACGATCATTAAGAGCCAAAAGAGCTGCTCCGCTCACTTCTTCCTCTGAAAATTGAAGAGAAAAATATCCTTACGTATTACTGTGTAGTAAGATTCTGAATACCTAATACAACATGATGTTACAAGATAGGTGGTTCTCAAAGGCAAACATAGTTAGTTCTTCAACATCAACTGTAACACAAGATCATTTGTTTTCGCTACTATCCCTTCCAAAAAGCTGGGCAAGAATTTTAACTTATTTTACAAATTAGTGGTTTGATATCTTCCAGTAACAAAATTCTGTGCCTTAGACACAAAGCAATTGACGAACTGGATATTTTAATATGTTAAGGCAGGCTTATTTACAATATACTGGTATTTTGTTAATGAGGGAAAACGTTTTAGAGATTGCACAGCATGGTTGAGTGCCAGTCTCTCTCAATGCTTTGTACAGTACCATAAAACAAACTTTTACATATCGAAGTTGCATCACTACAAACACAGATATTAAATATAAAATGGCCCTAAACAAATGCTAGTAAACCCAATTTTGTTCCTAGAAGGTGTATATGTTTATAGGTTTTCAGTCCCTCTCATAGCAGTTCTTCCAGACTATTCATAATAAATTTACAACCTCATTTTGATTTATCAGGTCTGAGCCAGTCCTCTCCCTAATAAATTCTGTTAAAAGCTGAAGTTACCCAACGGCAATTAAATACAAACATAAACAAAATTGAATACTATCCATAAACAAGAAATTAGAAGGTGGAAATTAAAAAACAGACTATACTTTTTTTCAAGCAGAGAGACAGGAAATACACATTTAACAAAAAAGACTTACCACGAAACTTAGGAACTAATTCTCCTAAATTTCTCTGCACCAACCAGTTGCAGACTTCATCAACTGACCAACTTTCCATCTTCAGGTGCTGCAATGGTAAAATTCCACTGTGGAATGAAAATAAAGGAATGTTTTATTTTTATGCTCCACTCCAGAGTCAACTTCCCAAGACAACAGAATGCTCAGTCTTTCTGAGGCAGTGTTACATGCTCTGAGTAAAAACATGTATTGAGAAATAAAGCTGCTATTTACCTGCTAAAGTAATATCTATTTCAAGCAGCCAATTTTTCCAATTCCTTCTTTCTTCCCCTCCCCTTCTTTTCCTCCCTGATTTCCCTCTGTTCCTCTAACAAAAAACCTCATTCTTTATTACACAGAATGCTACCTGATCCTGTACCATTAACTCCCAGGTTTCCACACAAAGAAGAGAAAGGTGTGAAATTCACCACCACGCTCATCAGGAAATGGCTGACATTTTACAGAAAAAAAAACAGATCAGATAAGAGTGTCACATATATGTTTATAGTAAATCGAGCACATTAACCCTCTCTCCACTACCAAGCAGTTAGTCAAGTGAACACTTAAATCTTGATTACAAACAATTAAGGGCAATAAAAGCCTCTGGAAAATCCGGGGGAGGGGCAGACTACTTTTGTTGTTCACCATTCACACATTCTCTCTCAGGCTCAAACTATTGGTACGAAATGCATGTCACATGGATCATAATGATATTAGAGCAAATAGAAGGGCCCATTCTAGGAGGGACTCAGTTCCTTCAACTCCTATTTGATGGGACTGAGGGGACTCAGCACCATCCAGAATCGAGTCCTTAGGCATCCTACTTGCTGTACCCAAGTATTTTTATATTCCATGTGCCATATAGTCCTTCTCTAAAGAGCATGTCTGCTCTGATCTACTTATTTGAAACCAAGGTAAACCAAACCATGGTAAGTCACTTCTTACCCCAAAACATCACTAGGAGTTTGCACTGTTTTTTAATTTTTAAAAGAAAGGCCTATACAGATTAAAGACCATCAACTGAAATGCCTTAAACATTACAATCCTTCCCTCCATAATAGCTTGAAATAAGATTCTTAACTTTATTTTTATTGATTTATTTAATCTGCTTTTAATTTGGTTTTAAAATGCCCAAGATGGTCAGTAACTTTAAGTAAGTAAGTAAATAAATAAATAATTAAATAAAAAAAATGAACAACTGCACTGGAAAGATATGATGTGCTTATACAGAGAAATTGCCTTCCCATCTTTATGACTCTTTTACAATTAAAACTCTAGAGAGACACCACTGTCATGAGTGTTTTTTTAAATTTTTTTTAATACTAAATTGATGTAATTTGGCTCTGCTGCATGGAAGTCAAGCACTCGCTGAATGCCATGGCAAATTTCGAAGAGCTAGAGAATTAGTTTCTAAGTAGTCAGAGAGGCAAAAACATTAGCTGACTCAAGAGAACTTTTTGGGTGGGCTAATCATTTTCCTTCCAGGGGACATTAGACATACTAGACCCAACATTTTCTTACAATGCAGACATACATAAGGCCCTGATTCCGCAATGAACTCCATGCAGGTACCAGGGTCTGCCCATGTAAAGTTCATTGCAGGATGAGAGTCACAATTTGTCATACTGTAGGATGGCAAAAAACATACCAAACTTGAGAATAGGCATTTACATGTTACATACTTCAATAATAATTCTCTCCCCCACACACCCCATTAGTTTTTAAATAATTAAAATAATTTAAAGTTCATCCATCCAAGATCAATATGCTTCAGAAACTGAAAAGGGTTAAATTAAAAAGGAATGTCTTTCTGAATTACAAGAGTGGATTTAATTTGATATGACAACAGTAGCCATACAACTCCTCCCGCAGGCTAAGCTGCAATAACAGGGTGTGAAAAGTCATTATTTGCTGAGAACTCTGGTGTAAATTAAAAATCACACCTTCCTGTCACACTTCTTGCTTCCTTGTGAAGAGTAGGACAAAAAAAAAGCGTCAAAAAACTTGAAAGATAAAACAGAATGCAGAAGATACTTGCCTTAAGAGCCAAACAATAATAAAAAAGTAAAATACTTAAAAATGGGAAACTGCCAATGGCCCATACTATAAGAGCATTTTTAATCAGGTCATACCAAAACACCAAATACTGTAGTTAACTGCAGCTATAAAAAGGGTCTGAACATGTAGCATGTGTGGTTACCCATTTTGCATGCAAATGACAGTCTATGCATGGAAATGCAGGTTCTGCACAATATTTTAAATGACAGCAGTTTACAGGAGTCATGTTTGAAAATTAGACTTATACAAACGTTCATTACATACATACACTTCAAAGTATTTAACAACCACAGCTTAGTTTACAGATGCTTTAATACGGTAAAGGTAATGCGGGGAGAATAGAGAGCCCACCACTATTCTGGCAGAGTTATGGAGCCAGCTAGAAACACTGAACATGGATACTGATATTCAGGCTCTTTGCTGCATAATTATTATTCACCGTAGAAATGTAGGCTGGAAGGGACCTCAAGGGATCATCTAGTCCAGCCCTCTGCGCTGAGGCAGGACCAAGTAAACCTAGACCATCCCTGACAGTTCTTTGTCCAACCTGTTCTCAAAAACCTCCAGTGATGGGGACTCCACAACCTCCACTGGAAGCCAATTCTAGAGCGTAACTACCCTTATAGTAAGAATTTTTTTCCTAATATCTAACCTAAATCTCCCTTGCTACAGATTAAGCCCATTACTTCTTGTTCTACCAACAGTGGCCATGGAGAAAAACTGATCACAGTCCTCTTTATAACAGCCCTTAACATATTTGAAAACTATTATCAGGTTCCCCCTCAATCCTTTTTTCTCAAGACTAAACATGCCCATTTTTTAACCTTTCCTTATATGTCAGGTTTTCTAAACATTTTATCATTTTTGTTGCTCATGTTTATTACAGTAGAGCATAAGGACCAACCACGAATGGGGCCCTATTGTGCTAGTTACTGTACAAACAGTAGTAGAAGATATATTTATATACTATCAGTGCTTCAGAAGCAGAACAAAAAAAGTTAGCAGAAGCAATACTTTTAGCAATGTAGACCATAAAGTACAGATTGAACTCAGCATAGAGCTTCAATTTTCAAGAGCTCCTGCCTGTTTATGATTACTGCAATACAGCGTTAGCACCCGTTCTTCAAACATTTACTACTGGGGAGAGAACCTATTAGTCGAAGTAGACATCAGCAGAATCCCACTGACATCCTCAGGACTACTCATGATAGTTAGTGCTTTTAGAATCGGTCCTCAGTTTAGAGCATGGGTAGGGAACCTTTTTTCTATCGGGGCCACTGACCCACAGAAAAAAATCAATCGGGGCCCACACACAGCCCCACAGTGGGGGCGGGGGTACGAAGGCTCAGGGCTTCCCCTAGGCTCTGTGGTGGGGCCAGAAATTAGAGCTTCGGGGTGTGAAAGGGGACTCTGGGCTGGGGCAGGGGGTTAGGGTGCGGGGGGAGGGAGTTAGGCTGCGGGAGGGGGTTCCAACCTGGGGCAGGAGGTTGGGGTGCGGGAGGAGGTTTGGGGTGCTGTCTCCAGCCGGGCGGCGCTTACCTCAGGCAGCTCCCGGTGGGCGGCGCAGCGGGGATAAGGCAGGCTCCC
The DNA here is from genome assembly GCF_028017835.1 of Emys orbicularis. Lineage (NCBI taxonomy): Eukaryota > Metazoa > Chordata > Testudines > Emydidae > Emys > Emys orbicularis. Next base: position 101,853,923 of record NC_088685.1, read on the forward strand.
TGCCTGCCTTGGCTGCACGCTGCTCCCAGAAGCAGCTGGCACATCCGGCCCCTAGGCAGAGAGGCCAGGCGGCTCTACACAGTGCGCGCTGCCTGCCCCCACAGGCGCTGCCCCTGCAGCTCCCATTGGCCACGATTCCCGGCCAATGAGAGCTGCGGATGCAGCGCTGGGGGGCGGAGGCATCACGCAGAGCTTCCCTGATCACCCCTCCACATAGGGGCCGCAGAGACATGCTAGCAAGCTGGTGCTCACGGCTCCAGCCTGGCGGAGGGGCACCAAGGCTTGGGGCTTTCAGCCCACGGTGTGGAGACCTGCCGCGGGCCAGACAAAGGGAAGCAGCAGGCAGGATCCGGCCTGCGGGCTGGAGGTTCCCCATCCCTGCTTTAAAAGGTCGGGAGTTTATTTTCTCAAAGCAAACTAAGTTAAATTTTAAAAAATTTCCCTAGAAGTGAGAGCCTCATTTTTTGAGCACTTTATCTCCAAAACACCTTTTCTGATTCAACTCTTCTGAATACATCTTGTCATGGCATAAGAACACACCAGTGAAATTTCAGGCTGATTCAGTTTTGAGGAAATTTGTGAAAGTGGAGCGGAAAAAAACAAAAACCACAGAACATATAATGAATATTTTATTGCAACCTGGACTTTGAGGAAGCTATTTTGCCAGATAACAATGTTATGTCTTGGTTAGATTGGCCCAATGGCTTACAATCCTTTGAAAAGAGGAGAGACAAACTTCCAAATGGGTACAATGCGTGCCCCAGTATGAAACGTTTAAAAAGTTGTGCGAATCTAAGACTAGAATTTGACTCAGTTGGTGGGGGGAGGGGGGCAGGGGAGGCAGCACAGTCACAAAAGGGAGGTCAGGATAGAAAAAAATAAGTACATTGTGAGTGTCAACTCCCAGGAGTTTGGAGAAAATTCTAGACAATGGTACAGCTAAGGCAAAGTCTACATTATAAACTTTTGCTGGCATACCTATGTATATCAGGGGTGTGAAGAGCTGTGATTTGTGACTCAACATAGCTGTGCTGGCAAAAGTCCTTCGAATGCAGTTTTGCCAGTATAGCTTATTTTGCTCCGGGGGGGGGGGGGGGGGGGAGTTGTGCTAGAACAAGTTATACCAGCAAAAGTGCAGTTCTGTTGGTATAGCTGCGTCCACACTAACAGCACTTTGCCGGCATAGTATACTCATTTAGTGATAGCAGAAAAGCACTCCTATTGTAGACATAGCCTAAGATATTTGGCAGAATTCTATTTTTACTTTTTCACAATTTTGACTGATAATATTGATGTTCCTTATTAAGCATTTTTTTTCAGTTTTTATTATTTAAATTTTCACAGTTCCACAAACTGATGGGTTTTAAGACTTTTTTAATTTTTATATTTTAAATTTTCATAGTTCCATGAAATTATGGGGTCGTTCAGATAATTATTTAATGATGGTAGACATTGAGATTCAAAATTTTAAACCTTTGTAAATCATTAAAACACAGCTCCTCAACATCATATGTCAAAATAGACAAAATAAATATCCTTAAATCAACAATTCATACCTGTTTTTACTATTTATTCACTAGTCTCTTTTTAGCCTAACTGAAAAGTCTAAATCACTAGATTTTGACTAACAGATTCTCAAGCAACATTTTTCTTACTTTGCCTATATGTAAATTTCTGTCACCAATGGAAATATTTTTTCGTCAGTTTGTGTGTGAATGGTGAAATAGACATTTACCGATAGAAAAATCCTTCCAAGCCGAGATATAGAGAAGGTTCTTTATTGTCCCCCTTTGTAATCCTGCTCTCTGCTCTCCTAGGCTGCAGGGTATACCTAATATTAAGATGTACCTAATACTTAAGATTTTCAGTGATGGTGCATCATTTTGGTTTAAGAAAAGAAGGCAGATTCATGAAACTAATAATAGCTCTATTTGGGACAGCCATAGAGCAAATTTAAAAAGCACAGTCTGAATACCAGTTGGTGACTTTTTAACATTCCCCTAAAAATTGTAAATATTTTTAAGAAGTTAAAAATTCACACAGCTTCTGCATCCCTTTTAAAAAAAGAATCTACATAATATTTTGGCATCTCATATCTTACTTCCAACTCATCCAATAATAAAAATCAGCTGTTACATACTTTATCCACTGATCTCAAAGCAGTTTACAAAAGTAAAGTAAGGGCATGGCTACACTTGCAGATGTAGAGCACTTTGAGTTAAACCAGCCTTCGTGGAGCGCAGTAGGGAAAGCGCTGCAATCTGTCCACACTGACAGCTTCAAGCGCACTGGTGTGGCCACATTTGCAGCGGCATTGGGAGTGGTGCATTATGGGCAGCTATCCCAGCATGCAAGTGACTGCAACGTGCTTTTAAAATGGGAGGGGTGGGGTGGAGTGGAGTGTGACAAGGAGTGTGTTGTGTGTATGGGGGGGAGAGAGAGTGGGTTTTTGGGGGGCTGAGAGCATGTCAGCATGCTGTCTTGTAAGTTCAGACAGCAGCAGACCTCTCCCGCCTGCCTCTCTCTCTATCACACACACAGCATTCCACAGAAACGGCTTGCATGTCGGCTGTCAGAAACAGAGCTTTGAAAGGGTATTTCTGCATTCCTACAGGAGTTCAAAACAATGACAAGAGCGACCACTTAACTTAAGGGGATTACAGGATGTTTCTAGAGGCCAATCAGAGCGCAGTAATGCAACACCTCGTTCACGCTGATGCCCGGGCGTTGTAGCCAAGGCGCAGCAAACGTTATTCCTCTCAGCGCTGTAGCCGCGGAGTCAGAGCGCTCTACTTGCCTTGCCAGTGTGGACGGGTAGTGAGCTAGTGCGCCCGGGGCTCCTTTATTGCGCTGTAACTCGCAAGTGTAGCCAAGCCCTAAGTTATTTATCCCCATTTTACAAAAGAAAACAGTATCATACAGTTTACAGGTACATTGATGCCTAACTGGAATGTATGTTGACGTCAGTGCGGTCAGAGTTAAGGTTTGGCATTATAATACAATGGTGAGAAGTGTGTGTGTGCACATGCACACACACACACGCATACAGAACATTTATAGAAAGGTGGAATCTGTCACTAAAGTGGGAAATGTGATGAGTGAGGGTAAAACATGATAAAAAAGTATACCTTAACTGGATATTCCCTTGTTCCAGTCTAAGGCCTTCTGATGGAAGGCAGATAGGAACAATGCCATCTTAAATATGGTTGCATGTTTACACCATGAGGAGCACTTCACTGTGTGCACCAACCTTTTAAAAGCATAGACAGAAACTTTTGTTGTCAAAGGAGTAACCACTACAAAAACAAAATCCCAACAACAACTTCTTGCTGACATTCTTCAGGCACATGCTAACAGAGTATTCCATTACAAGCTCACAGAAACTTGTGAATGCAGAATATCATTGGAATTCTGATTCTCTGCTTCAAGCAGAAGCACTCTTTAGAATACGAATACAATATAATCTCATGAAGAGTGACTGATTCAGAACAGAAGAATTTTACAGGTTAGGAAAGAAAATTGCATCAAGTGGTCTATCCACAATGAATGTTCTATACATTTTGACATACAGCATCATATAACTTATTCTGTTGCCACACATAATTCACGTTACGTTTGGTACTAAACATGCATGCCCAGAGCCTCCCGCTGCCCTTTAATTAATGCATATACACACACCCAGAGCCTCTCACTGCCCATTAACAATGTTCTCCAATAATCCAGATAAAGATTAGAAGGAACTCTGAATTTAAATTAGACAAGTTAAAAAGTCAAGCCATTGACATAGTTCAGCGGCATACCAAAATACATCACGTCATTCACTGCTTATAATTTGAGTAACACAAGAGTCATAAACAACAATAATGGTTGCTTCCATTGTGCCTCTTTTTGATTCACTTTCTAAAAACATGATGTTTAAAAAGGATGAATACATTATTTCCAACTCTGTAGTAAAATAACTTAAGGCTATTGAGACCCAAAATAAATGTGCACCAAAAGGGGTATGTAAGGCTATGTCTACACTATAGACCTTACAATGGCACAGCTGTACTGCTGCAGCTGTGCCGCTGTAAGGTCTCCCATGTAGCCGCTCTATGCCAACAAGAGAGAGCTCTCCCATCAGCATAATTAAACCACCCCCCACGAGTTGCAGTAGCTATATGGGTGGGAGAGCATCTCCTGCTGACATAACACTGTCCACACCAGCGCTTCGGTCAGTGAAACTTATGTCGGTCAGGGGTGCTAGTATAGACATAGCCCAAGACAAAAAAGTTTGGGAACTAGTATTCTAGAGAACTGCTTACTGCACTGTCTTCTATCTTCAGTATTTCTGCATCACATACATTTTTGAATAAGTAACCAGAAAAGCAGTGTTAAGCTTATGATATAGGGCTTGCCTACACAGTTTTTGTACTAAGATAGCTAAGCAGTGTTTCTAAATTGACCAGTGCTTGAGTCCTTAAAAAAAGTAGTGCAGGAACGCATGTCCAACACTATCACTCATAAGTGATAGCACTGCAAAGTGGGGCAGCTTTTTCTGGGTTCGGGAGCCCCAGGAGCCCCATGGCAGCAGGTTCCGCACTGCCCCCCATCTTACCCCGTACACCTTGACACCACCTGTCAGGGGCTACACTGCACTCCGACACCCTCAGAGGCTCCTCCCATCTTTAACATTCAATTTTTCATGTGAACCACCACTTGGGTCACAGTTTACTGTTGATGCTTGGTTGCTGGATGACAGAGGTAGCTTCTTTTGGATACTGTTCTCAGATGACTGCTCATCATATGTATCAACTCTGCTGCTGCAGTTTTAATCATTAGTGTCATCTTCATCATGAATAAAACCACAATTAACGTATCCTCCACTTTCAACACAAGGCTGGGTGAAAGCCAGGCAACCAGAGCCAGAAGCAAGAGGATAAGAGCAGCTACTAATGACTTCAGGACATTCACAATCTACTTTGTTATACTTACCCACAAAGGCACCAAATTCTACGTTACTATCCATCAGCAGCATTGGTCTCCAGCCAACTCCTTGGTGCATCTCGGAAACGGGCCGAAGATCCTCCCTCTTCCTCCACTCCATCCCGGGGCGGAGAGCGTGAGAGGAACGTACTTCCAACACACTGTTAAACTCAGCTCTACCCAGAGCCAGTGAGGACAGTATCACAGACCCTCTGCAGCGGGGGGATGGGTAAACACCATCCAGCCACCTTATCATAAGTGATAGCATCAAAAGTACTGGAACAGTGCTCCAGAATGTTCTGGCACGACTCAAGCCCTGAAATCAATATAAGCACCTTTTTTACTACTAAAGCTATGTTCGTGCACTGATTTAACTATGGCAATTTCTAAACCAATTAAGTTAAATCAGTACAAAAATTATATGTAGACTAGCCCTTACAGAACAGGTTCTGTAAAAAACTAAGCCTTCCTTATTGTAATGTTTGTTCACACACCAAGAAAGTTGTGCACATACATACAATACAAGCCTTTGTTCTCATGCACCTCTGATATCTAATGAACACTTACCAAAAAGATGTTCTTGTCGCCTTTGATGTGGGGAACCACACCTATTTCTTAACAGGTGCATTCAGAGTAGTCTCTTTTGACTTCAAAGTCACATGTGTGAAGGTTTGCTGAACCAGGCCCTAGATGGAGATTCCAAGTGCTCATCACCATCTATGCACTGTGGCAAACAACACCACGTTAGGCTGTTTCACATACATTTGTTGTGTATTCACTATGGGTAATGAATAAGAGTATAACGATGCTGGTTCTGGCAGGACCCAACTGAGAGTGCCAATTCAGGACAAATTGCTTAAAACAGGGCAGTTACAGCCCAAGGCTGGGGGTTTTCCACCTCTAAAAGATTAAAAATAACTGAGACACTTGCATCCACCTTTAAAGTAAGAGTGCCCTGCTGTTTAGGGACTTGAACCTCTATTGTAATTGTACTGTGGTGTTTCAGCTTTTGGCCGTTCCAAAAAGCTGCTTTTCAAGTTGGTGACCAGAGAGCACCAGGCATACATCAAAACGTTAGATTGATCTTTGCAGTTCTGTCTCTTAGGGCTTGTCTACACTGGGATGCTAAATTGGCAGCGGCACTGATTTAGCGGGTCTGGTGAAGACGCAATAAGTTGATGGCAGAGCGCTCTTCCGTCAACTTCAATACTCCACCTCCTGGAGAGGCAGAAGCTGTGTCAGTGGGAGACACCGCGTTAGGTCGACATAACTTACATCAACTTAAGTGGCAGTGTAGATCAGGCCTTACTGCCCCAGGGAGTGGAAAAACAAAGTTCAGTGTGTCTTATGTATACCATAAACACTGTATAATGCATAGCAAAGCACTGCTCAAAGCAAACAACTCAAAATATATAGAATCAGAAATACAGAAAAAGGGAGACTAAAGCATGTGAGAGAGACAAGACATATATAACCTTAGAAATGTAGGGCTGGAAGGGATCTCTGAAGGTCATGTAGTCCAGCCCCCTCTGCTGAGGCAGGACCAAGTAAACCTATACTATCCCTGATAGGTGGTGTCCAACCTGTCCTCAAAAACCTCCAGTGATGAAAATTCCACAACCTCCCTTGGAAGATTATTCCAGTCCTTAAGTATCCTTATAGTTGGAAAGTTTTTCCTAATATCTAACCTAAATCTCCCTTGTTGCAGATTAAGTGCATTTCTTCTTGTCCTACCTTCAGTGGACACAATGAACAGTTGATCTCAGTCCTCTTTATAACGGCCCTTAATTTATTTGAAGATTCATCAGATTCCCCCCCTCAGTCTTCTTTTTCTCAAAACTAAACATACCCCGTTTTTTTAACCTCTCCTCATAGGCCAGGTTTTCTAAATCTTTTATCATTTTTGTAGTGCTCCTCTGGACTCTCTGGAACAATTTGACCACATATTTCTTAAAGTGTGGTGCCCAAAACTGGACATAATAATCCAGAGGCCTCACCAGTGCTGAGTAGAGCAGGACAATTACCTCCTGGGTCTTACATAGTACACTCCTATTAATACACCCCAGAATATTAGCCTTTTTCAGAATTGCTTCATATTATTGGCTTTGTATACTCTTGGTACTGTTCTCCTTGTACAGCTCTTTCTGTTTTGGTCTCCTTCTGCTGGCCTGTGTATAGCTGCTCTTACATTATCTTTAAAAGATTCTGAAGGGCAGAGGAAAAACTTGAACACAAGATCCTTTCGGGACACAGAATTCCAGCTGCAGCTTCACCAGTGCTGAGTAGAATGGGACAATTATCTCCCATGTCTAACATACAACACTCCTGTTAATATATCCCAGAATATTAGCCTTTTTCATAACTGTATCTCATTTTTTACTCATATTCAATTTGTGATTCACAATAATCCCCAGATCCTTTTCAGCAGTACTACTGTCTAGCCAGATATCCTCTCTTTTGTAGTTGTGCCTTTGATTTTTCCTTCCTAGATGTAGTACTTTGCACTTGTCTTTATTGAATTTCACCTTGTTGATTTCAGACCAATTCTCCAATTTGTCAAGGTTGTTTTGAATTCTAATCCTGTCCCCCACAGTGCGTGCAACCCCCTCATACACAAACTTTACAAGCATACCCTCCACTCCATTATCCAAGACATCAATGAAAATATCAAATAGTCCCATACTCAGGACTAACCCCTCCAAGACCAACTAGATATGTCCCCCCAGTTTGACAGCAAACCACTGAAAACTATTCTTTCAAATAGTTTTGCACCCACCTTATACTAATTTCATCTAGACCATATTTCCCTAGTTTGCTTATGAGAATGTCATGTGGGACTGTGTCAAAAAACCTTACTAAAATCAAGATAAGTTATATCTACTCCTCCTCCTCCCCATCACCTCACCCCCAATCCACTATGCCTGTAGCACTGTCAAAGAAGGAAGTTAGATTGTTTTGGCCTGATTTGTTCTTGACAAATCCATGTTGATTATTACTTTTAACCCTATTATCCTCTAGGTGCTTACAAACTGAATTTTCAATAATTTGTCCCAGGTATCAAAGTTAGGCTGACTGGTCTATAATTCTATGTCCTCTTTGTTTCCCTTTTTAAAGACAGGGACTTTTTTTGCCCTTTGCCAGTCCGCTAGGACCTCACCCTTCCTCCATGAGTTCTCAAAAGGTTATCTCTAACAGTTCTGAGATTGCTTGAGCTAGTTCCTTAAGTACCCTAGTGTGAATTTCATCTGCCTACTTGAATACATCTAACTTATCTCAATATTCTTTAACCTGTTCTTTCCCTATTTTGGCATGTGTTTCTTCCTGCTTGTTGTCAATATTAACTGTGTTGACTATCTGGTCACAATTAACCTATTTAGTGAAGACTGAAACAAAATAGGCATTAACTACAACAGCCTTCTTGATATCATCTGCTATTAGCTCTCCTTCCCTGCTAAGTAGAGGACCTACACTTTCCTTCATATTTCTCTTGCTCCTGATGCAATTAAATAACTTCTTTTTACCCTGTAGGTCCTTTCTAGGTAAAACTCGTTTTATGCCTTTGCCTTTCTGATTTTGTTCCTACATGCTTCTGCTATTCTTTTGTACTCCTCCTTAGCAATTTGTCCATGTTTCCACTTTCTGTAGGATTCCTTTTTGGTTTTCAGGTCATTAAAGAGCTCTTGATGTAGCCGTATTAGTCTCTTACTATTCTTCATATCTTTCCTTCACATGAGGATTGTTTGCTGTTGTGCCTTTAATATTGTCTCTTTGAGAAACTGCCAGCTTTCCTGAATTCCTTTTCCCCTTAGATTTTCTTCCCATTGGACCTTATCTACCAGTTCTCTGAGTTTGTTAAAAAGTTTTTTGAAGCCCACCATCCTTATTCTCCTGCTCTCGTTCCTTCCTTTTCTTAGAATCATGAATATATTATTTCATGATCACTTTCACCCAAATTGCTTCCAATCTTCAGATTTGCAACAAACTCCTCCCTGTTAGTCAGAGGCAAGTCTAAAATGGCCATTCCCCTGGCTACTTTTTCCACCTTCTGAAACAAAACTTTGTCCCAACTACATTCCAAGAACTTATTGGACATTTTGGGTTTGCCGTATTACTTGCCGTATTACTTGGTTGCAGACGACTTCTCAAAAATTGTAGACCAGTGTTATCCACAAATACAAAGTTAGTTTTTAATAATTATGTACTCTATGTATCATATGACTATTAAAAACTAACTTTGTATTTGTGGATAACACTGGTCTACAATTTTTGAGAAGTCGTCTGCTTCAGAGATAAAATGTGCTATTTATTATGTATTTTGATGTGCTGAATTCAAATATGACAATTAAAACAACTGATTGGTTACTGTTTCTAAGATATTTAAGTTTTTACATTTTATGTCTAGGTATATTGTGTAGATAGTAGAGTTTTAATCATAAATTGTAAACCTAGGTCTTTTCATGTGTTTATGGTTGCTTTACAGGATAATATTTCACCTGTCCTGTTTATGTAACACTTTAAAAATCAGCAAAAGGGTTATATAAATAAAATTTATTATGAAACAAAAGGCAAAAAACTATTATGTACATAGTTTAGTCCTAATCAGTTTCTACTCGGCGCTTCTTGGCTTGTCTCTTGTATTTATTAAATGGAGCATCTCTTGTCACTGTCCAGCAATAGTCTGCAAGCATTGATGGGCTCCATTTGCCCTGATAGCGTTTCTCCATTGTTGCAATGTCCTGGTGAAATCGCTTGCCGTGCTCGTCGCTCACTGCTCCGCAGTTCGGTGGAAAAAAATCTAGATGAGAGTGCAAAAAATGTATCTTTAGTGACATGTTGCAACCAAGGCTTTTGTATGCCTTGAGGAGGTTTTCCACCACCAACCTGTAGTTGTCTGCCTGGTTGTTTCCGAGAAAATTTATTGCCACTAACTGGAAGGCTTTCCATGCCGTCTTTTCCTTGCCATACAGTGCATGGTCAAATGCATCATCTCGAAGAAGTTCACGAATCTGAGGACCAACAAAGACACCTTCCTTTATCTTAGCTTCCCTTAACCGTGGAAATTTTCCACGGAGGTACTTGAAAGCTGCTTGGGTTTTGTCAATGGCCTTGACAAAGTTCTTCATCAGACCCAGCTTGATGTGTAAGGGTGGTAACAAAATCTTCCTTGATTCAAGAGGTGGTGGATGCTGAACACTTTTCCTCCCAGGCTCCAATGACTGTTGGAGTGGCCAATCTTTCTTGATGTAGTGGGAATCTCTTGCACGACTATCCCATTCGCAGAGAAAACAGCAGTACTTTGTGTATCCAGTCTGCAGACCAAGCAAGAGAGCAACAACCTTCAAATCGCCACAAAGCTGCCACTGATGTTGGTCATAGTTTATGCACCTCAAAAGTTGTTTCATGTTGTTATAGGTTTCCTTCATATGGACTGCATGACCAACTGGAATTGATGGCAAAACATTGCCATTATGCAGTAAAACAGCTTTAAGACTCGTCTTCGATGAATCAATGAACAGTCTCCACTCATCTGGATCGTGAACGATGTTGAGGGCTGCCATCACACCATCGATGTTGTTGCAGGCTACAAGATCACCTTCCATGAAGAAGAATGGGACAAGATCCTTTTGACGGTCACGGAACATGGAAACCCTAACATCACCTGCCAGGAGATTCCACTGCTGTAGTCTGGAGCCCAACAGCTCTGCCTTACTCTTGGGTAGTTCCAAATCCCTGACAAGGTCATTCAGTTCACCTTGTGTTATGAAGTGTGGTTCAGAGGAGGAGGATGGGAGAAAATGTGGGTCCTGTGACATTGATGGTTCAGGACCAGAAGTTTCATCCTCTTCCTCTTCCTCGTCTGACTCAAGTGAGAATGATTCTGGTGCATCAGGAACCGGCAGTCCTTCTCCGTGGGGTACTGGGCGTATAGCTGATGGAATGTTTGGATAATGCACAGTCCACTTTTTCTTCTTTGACACACCTTTCCCAACTGGAGGCACCATGCAGAAGTAACAATTGCTGGTATGATCTGTTGGCTCTCTCCAAATCATTGGCACTGCAAAAGGCATAGATTTCCTTTTCCTGTTCAACCACTGGCGAAGATTTGTTGCACAAGTGTTGCAGCACATGTGTGGGACCCACCTCTTGTCCTGATCTCCAATTTTGCAGCCAAAATAAAGGTGATAGGCTTTCTTAACCATAGTGGTTATACTGCGCTTTTGTGATGCAAAAGTCACTTCACCACAAACATAGCAGAAGTTATCTGCACTGTTCACACAAGTACGAGGCATCTCTGCTCACTTTGGCTAAACAGAAATGTGTCCCTTTGCAAAATCAAACACTGACAAATAAGAGAGCACGACACTGTATGATTTCTAGAGCTGATATAGGGCAATTTGTTCAGCAGAGTGCTGTAAGCTTCGTTATGATTGCATCATCCATGACTTCTAGGAATAACATGATGCAATTCATATCATGTATGACGCAATACCAGCTTCAGATTGCATCATTCATTGTTTTGCCTAAAAAGCAAGTACTGTCCAAACCCAGTCATAGATTTATTCATAGATCCAGTCAAAGATGTATTTTAGTCATTTCTGGTTTAAATTGAGATCCCTTCCCTTTATAACTCACTTATCCTCCGCCATTCCCAAGTCAAGGGTCGTATATACTGACCCAACAGCATATCTTGAAAACTAGAGCCAATCAACAATTTTAAGCATCATTTTCGTTCTCAGTGACCCAGAATTAGTAAAGTTTGACTACATTTATTTCAGAAGCATTTTGGCTGTAGAACAGTGTAATCAGCAATAACCCAAATTTAAGTGACAAGATTAACAATACAGTTTAGATATTAGAATCCGAATACTCAGGTACATCACTCATGAAAAGTTGTACAGAGATTTGGTTGTGGAAAGCAAAATATATCAATGAGTGGAGATTGTCCCTCAGTAATTGAGAATTTGATTGGTTGTCCATTTAGAAAATGCAATTCATAAGGAAAGTATTTGTTACTTTCCTGACTGCGCTTCTCATCGGCACTCCAGCTCATCCCTCCTGGTATTGCCGATGTCCGGTGATGTGTTCTATGTAGATGTCCCTCGACCACCTGATGGCATCTGACACCATGAGTTGCTGCATCAGCCGAGTGTAGCGTTGACCAATTCCGCATTCTCTCAGCACTCGCTCGTTACTGGGGTCCCATGCACCTAAGGCTCCAATGATCAGTGCGTGTGTCTGGGAACCCTTAGCTCTCAAGATTTTGGCCAGTGGGTCATATTTATCTACCTTTCGAGCTCAGACATCATGGCAGGCCGGGGTCCTGTTCTCGAACAGCACTGTGATGTCCATACTACCGGAGGAACGTAGCTCTCCTCTTCCCTCAGGATCCCTTACTTATAAGGTGGGATTCCACCAATCAATTAAGTAAGCACTTGCATGAAGTGATGAATCTTGCACTATGTCCAGAAGGTAGCAGGATTTGGACTCTACCTGATAGCTGGTGGTAGCAAGTTCCACTGCCATGAGCCTGTCACTGAAAAGGCTCTCCTCAGTGTTTATGGGGTATACCGTGATCTCCATCAACCAAGGCTGTGTCCTTGAAACAGCCAGTCAACAGTATTCAAACATTTGTGCAATAGGACCCAGGGACTGTACAGACAGTGCAGAGAGTGCCAAGCAATAAGACCAGCCTACTAAAATTCTGGAATCTCCCCCAACATTTGAAACCATATAATGAGTAGGAGAGAGAAGGGTTAAGAGTGAAAGGGAAGAAATCAAAGAGAAACTGAAATGAAACCACTATAGTCACCAATAAAACAAAACAATCATAGCACCACAACCAATCTCACCAGTCAGCACAATCACCTTCTATTTGCATCTCTAAAGCATTCTGTTCGAGAATTGACTATTACATACTTGGGAAAATGTACACATTAATTATGTGTTAATCTATAATAGTCAACCTGGTACATCATTTTTACTTAATCAATGACAAATAATTTGGACCATGTTGTAACCTGATTTTTTCCTTCAAAGCTTTACACTACTGAGTGCAATGTGTATAAACATGGCCAAATCTCTTTCTGCAAATGAGTATATTGTCATGTATTTGAAAATAAATAAATTACTGTTCTCAGCTGCACTACAATGTGTCTGTTTTCTGAAGAATTTCTAAATAAAACTACCTCATTATACTTAGGGCTGGTCTACACTGAAACATACATTGGAATAGCTATGTCTCTCAGAGGTGTGAAAAATACACACCCCTGAAAGATGTAACTATGCCAACCTAACCCCCAGGCTAGATACTGCTAGGTTGACAGAAGAATTCTTCCGTTGACCTAGCTACTGCCTCTCAAGATGAATTAACTACAGCAATGGGAGAACTCCTCCTGTGGCTATAGTGAGTGTCTACACTGAAGCACTTGGTGAACTACAACAGTCCAGCTGCGCTGCTCTAGCGTTTTAAGTATACACATAAGCTTAGGGATTGTCTACACTGCCAATTTACAGCGCTGCAACATTCTCGCTCAGGGGTGGAAAAAAAAACAACCCTGAGCTCAGCAAGTTTCAGCACTGTAAAGCACCAGTGTAGACAGTGCACCAGCACTGGTAGCTGCGTCCCTCGTGGAGGTGGTTTTTTTAGAGCTCTGTGAGCTCTCTCCCAGCACTCTGCCACAACCACACAAGCCACGTTTAGCGTTGCCAGTGAAGACTAGCCCTTAGTCACTGACTTTACACAAAAGCTTGGGCCTGGTACTCTGCTTTGCACCTTATGTCATCATTTACAAAGTGGGTGTAATGTGTAACCATTCTGATTTGGTAGTGTTTTTGCACTCACTTTTATTGGTGTAAGTGACATTATCAGGTGCAAAGCACTGGAAAATCAGATCTTTAATTTATTTATGTCAGTGGGAGTAGCTGAATCTAGGGCAGTACCTGGCCCAGAATTTTCATTTACACTGTGGCAATCTAGGCATTAAGGAATCAGATATGGGTTCCAGATTTCTTGACATTTAAAGAAAGCAAAGCAAGCAGCCTACCATTTAGATCTATGCAAGGCTATTAACCCCTTTTTAACTTCTGTTCCCCAGAGACATCCTTTTCCCTTTCTTAAAGCAGTTCCACTTTATTTCTTCTATTTGGGTTGGTCTACAACAGTGGTCCCCAACCTTTTTGTGGCCAGTAGCACATTCATGTTTTCAGAAGAGTGTGGCGGGCGCCAACAATTTTTCAAGGCTTATTTTGTATTTGTACATTAAATAATACAAAAAACATCATATTTAATATTACATAATATATGAATCCATAAGATAAAAAAGGTAATTTTACATGTAAAAGGTATTAATTAAATTATTTGGCAATTACTCTTTCACCTTACCATGTGAATTTGCTCTTTTTTATCTACCTATAAGAAAAATTAAGGAGTTTTTACAAAATAAATATCAAAAACATTCGGTCCATTCTGCAGAGGCAGAGGGTTGTTGTTTTTTTTGGCGGCAGTTCTGGGCAGTGCAGAGAGAAGCCGCGAGGACAGAGAACACTGGCGCCCGCAGCCCCGGAGTACTCTGTCCCCAGCAGGCCTTCGAGCCGGAGAGACGCCACGGCCCCGCGCCTGCCAGAGACAGAGAACACCGGCGCCCGGAGCCTGCAGCCCCGGAGAAGCCGGAGAGAAGCCGCGGCCCCGCGCCTGCCAGGGACAGAGAACACCGGCGCCCACAGCCTGCAGCCCCGGAGTTCTCTGTCCCCGGCAGGCGCGGGGCCGTGGCTTCTCTCCCCTGCTGGGCACTAGGCGGGCGCACATAAATGCCATGGCGCCCGTGGGCACCGCGTTGGGGACCACTGGTCTTCACAAAGCAAAAAAGGAGGCTTTTAGAAAAATATTAAGCTATAACACCATTTTGCAAAGAGAAGGTATGGTCAGAAGCAACACTTGTGGTCAAGGTTAGGTGGTGAGATAAGCAAAAGTCTCTCCCAAAGAACCAGATGCACAAAATGCGCCAGATGAGTCCTAAAAGCAATTCAGTGGGAAAACATGCCATCAGCCACTTTGCACTTCGCCGCCAGCCAAGGCTCTCAAAGCAGTTTCCACACAGTGCATGTATAGAATATAGAATCATAGAATATCAGGGTTGGAAGGGACCTCAGGAGATCATCTAGTCCAACCCCCTGCTCAAAGCAGGACCAATCCCCAGACAGATTTTTTTACCCCAGTTCCCTAAATGGCCCCCTCAAGGATTGAACTCACAACCCTGAGTTTAGCAGGCCAATACTCAAACCACTGAGCTACCCCTCCCCCCAATGTATCTTCTACTCCTGGGGGAATTCTGCACCACTGCGCAATGCAGAATTTTGCAGAAGTTAACGTGCACAAAGAATTTCCTTTCCCCCACAGAAATGGGCTGCAGTGCTGCTAGCCGCCACTGGGCCTGGTAGAGCCCAGCTTGCAAATAGAAGACACTGCTGTGGAGAGAGAGAGAGAGAGAGAGAGGAAGCTAGAGGGTTCCTGGCAGCTGCAGATCCCAGCATGCCCTGAGGGAAGGAGAGGGCTGCGCGCAGGAAAGTCCATGCAAGCCTGGGACCCAGCATCAGGCTGTTTCTCCCTCTGGATCCCTGGACTCGGGGGGGACAGGTGTCTGGGCTGGGGGGGCCCACGGTTGGGCTCTGGGGAGAAGAGTGTTCGGATGTATTGGTGGGGAGGTGGCCCGCAGGTGGGCTCTGGGGGGGATGGGTTGTGGGGGTCTTTTTGCTGACAGGTATTTTGAAATCAATTACCAAAATAATTGAAACTGGCGTGATTATGTAGTGTTATTTTGACAAATAAAATTTGCAGAATTTTAAAATATTGTGTGCAGAATTTTTATTTTTTTGGTGCACTATGAGGTTACCAACTTTCTACCTGCTCATGACCAAATACCCTTGCACCACCCCCTGCCCTGTCCCTCCTCCGAGGCCGTGCCCATCCCCCGCCCCTTCTCTGAGACCCCGTTCCCTGTTCACTCCATCCCCCCACTCCTTCTGTTGCTCGCTCTCCCCACCCTAACTCACTCATTTTCACTGAGCTAGCTCAGGGGGTTGGGGTGCAGGAGGGGGTGAGGGCTCTGGCTGGGGATGTGGGCTCCTGGGTGGGGCCAGAAATGAGGAGTTCAAAGTGCAGGAGGGGGCTCCAGGCTAAGGCAGTGGGTTGAGATGCAAGAGGGGGTGAGGCCTTCAGCTGGGGGTGGGGCCAGGGATGAGAGGTTTGGAGTGCAGGAGGGTGCTCTGGGCTGGAATTGAGGGGTTCAGAGGGTGGGAAGGGGATCAGGGCTGGGGTTGGGGCACGGGAGGGGATGAGGGGTGCAAGCTCTGGGTGGCACTTACCTCAAGCAGCTCCCAGGAGCAGGGGCATGTCCCCCCTCCAGCTCCTACAAGGAAGTGCGGCCAAGCAGCTCTGCGCTCTGCCCCGTCCGCAGGCGCCACCCCCACAGCTCCCATTGGCCACGGTTCCCGGCCAATGGGAGCTGCGGGGTGGCCCTTGGGGCAGGGGCGGCGTGCAGAACCCCCTGGCTGCCCCTACGTGTAAAAGCCGGAGGACGGACATGCTGGCTGCTTCCTGGGAGCTGCGCAGCACAGAGGCTAGCAGGGAGCCTGCCAGCCCCGCTGCGTGGCGCTGCCAACCGGATAGTCAACGGCCCGGTCAGCAGTGCTGACTGGAGCCCTCAGGATCCCTTTTTGACTGGGTGTTCCACCTGGTCACCCTAGTGCAGAATGCCCCCTGGAGTCATCTTCGAACTAGGGTGAGCAGACAGGGAGTGGGCAGTAATAGGGCCTACATAAGACATCAGGACATCTGGCCACCCTATTCTGCACACCCCGCTTAGGTGGGGGGTAAAGGCAGGGCGGCTCACTCCACACGTGTGGACACAGAGCGCACACACGCCGTGCCCCCGGGCCACGTTCAGCCAGGCAGCCCCAGCTCCCGCTCCCGCCCCGCGGCACAGCTCAGAAGAGAGGCAGAGCCACGGGCAGGTGACCCCGGGGCACCGCACCGGAGAAGGTGGCAGGGAAGGCTTCAGTTCGCAACCGCCTCTCCCCGCTCCCTCTGCCCTGCCTTTGGGCTCAGCGGGACCGGAGCTACGGCTCTGCAAGGGGAGCTGCGGCCCGCGGGCCAGCCCTGCCGCCAGCCAGCTCTGCCCAGGCGCGACTTGCACCGTCCCCCCATTACCTGTCCCGCTCAGCCGAAGACTCTGTCCCGAGCAAACTTCATGCAAAGCTGCCTTTGCCTTTCCTCCAGGGCGGCGCTTCCCCTTCCGGTGCGGGGGCTGGCTCTCAGCCGCGGTGGAAGCAGGACTCCGGCTTTGGAGCTGGGAGAGACGGGAGCGCCCGCTCGGGTGCTAGGGAGAGTGGGAGGGGACAGGGAAAGGGGGTGGGTCGCTGGCTCATTTGGAGATGTCGAGGGTGCTTTTTCCAAAGCAAAGCTGGTTCGTTTGTGGGTTCAACCCGCAGCTCGTTCTTAGGGAGGAGAAAACAACCGCGGCCACAAGCTGCAAACACACACTCCCCGGCTGCTGCCGCTGGCTCCGCCCTGGTGCGTTTCTGGGCCGGGGCAACATCTGAGTGGGGCTCTCAAGCCCTCAGCAAGTTGTGGCCCGTGGCTTTCTGCTGCTGCTCCTCTGAGCTAGACAATTCGATGGAACATTTCTGGTTCCAGCTTAAGGGACAAACTGTGTGCTGTGCCTTAAAAGACCACAAATGAATAGATAATCTCGTGGGTCTGACGTTCGATAATTAATCCTGGGGTTTTTGTCTGTAAATGAATCTTGACTCTGAGTTTGGACTCTTGGAGCTGTTTTGAATTTAGATTGAGGAAGGAACATGATTATTTTTAAGTGACACTTGACATCACTGTGTTCAACCCCTGTATATCAAGTGACAGTCTCACTATAAATTCCTATTTTCTGGTGTTTGTAATTGAGATGTAAACTCAGCACAAACTGAGATTTAGCATAAAATGTTACATCTCAGAAGAAATTTTTTTTTTACAAATGTTTCATATTGGTTTTGCTGTTTTAAGTCCATTTCAAAAGTTGAGTTACAGCATTCATGGGGGAGAGTAGGTTGAATTTCAGGTGATTCTGTGCTCCAGCCTCAAAAAGTCTTCATTTTTCACAATTACCATTTGAGCCATTATCACAAACTAATTTCTCCTAAAATAAGCAACCATGAGTCCTATAGTTTGCCTTGTCTTCACTTAATTGTTTGGCCCCATATTATGATTAATGTGTGGAACACTGACACTGTACAGCCTTCAGTGAGCTATGCACAGATACAGGGCAAGACATGGTCATTGCCCAAAGGAGCTTGCAGTCTCGCTCTGTCTATCAAGATACCTCTTTTGCCCATCAAGTGTTCTCCTGCTGGTTTTTGAATGTTATGATTCCTGATGTCAGATTTGTGTCCATTTACCGGTAGGAGAACACTTCAGTCTCCCTGGTCACTCAATAACAGACCTGAAAGTGGCAATTCTTCAACAACAAAACTTCAAAAACAGACTCCAATGTGAAACTGCAGAACTGGAATTAATTTGCAAACTGGACATCATCAGAATAGGCCTGAATAAAAACTGGGAGTGGTTGGGTCATTACAAAACCTAAACCTAATTTCCCCAATACTAATATCCCCCTACTGTTACACCTTCTTGTCAACTGTCTGAAATGGGCCACTCTCATTACCACTTCAAAAGTTATTTTTCCTCCCTCGGCATCCTGCTGTCAATTGAATTGTCTCATTAGACTGACCTCACACTTGGTAAAGCAAATCACATCTTTTCATGTATTTATACCTGCTCCTGTATTTTCCACTCCATGCATCTGATGCAGTGGGTTCTGGCCCATGAAAGCTTATGCCCAAATAAATTTGTTAGTCTCTACGGTGCCACAAGGACTCCTTGTTGTTTTTGCTGATACAGACTAACACAGCTATCACTCTGAAACCTTTTCTTACTGTGTAGTTCCTACAATAAGCAATGGATCTATTGTTCTGGAATCAAACCCAGGTCAATTGCTTGGAAGACAGCTATACTCACCATTATACCACCAATGCATCGGGCTCCAATAAGCAATGGAAGGAGTGGCATTCCACTGCTATAACTCAAGTAAACAATATGCATCATTTTGTAGTGCATTTGCATAATTATTTAAATATAACTAAAGGTTACTGAATGATTTGGCAATTACTTAACATTGCCATATACTTCCCACCTAATTCAGTGTAGTTCTGCCATTGTACACGGAGTTTTGTACATAGTTCACACAATCTGCTATTACATACTAGGTCAAGTCAACCTCAGATTTTTAGGTCAAGAACCTAAATTCTGATGGCATATTAAATCAGCAGGATAAGGTAGAGCCTGCAATCAGTTCACATGGTAAAACTAAAAACAGTTCCTTCAATGACCCATGTTTACACAGTATGAGCAGCCATTTAACTAAATTGGTTTCCATGGTGTGGGCACCCTTATTCTGGATTTAAACAAAATCAAAATAGGGCATTCTTAATCCAAAATAAGTGTCCCCACCATGAAGTTGCACTGATTTAACTAATTGAGATTGTTCAGTTAAATTGATGCTCAAACTGATTGTGTACACCAGCCCTAAGTCATAGCAGCAGCTTCTGAGGAAGCTGAGTACTACACTGGAGAGAGAAGTGACTGGGTAAATAGTGCCTTTTGTCTGTTAAAATCCTTTCCTTTGCTAAAGCCAATGCTACAAACCAGACAATATGCTTTGAAAAAAATACATCTATGTAGAATACACTGGCTTTGACTGTTGGACCAAGTGAGTTAACGCTGCCAGCTTACAGGTCAAAATAAACATACAGGCAAATTTGGCAAAATATAATGGCTTTTTCTGCAAAGTATTATCCTGTGGGAAATTACATTAATGCTGATTTTAAAAAGGATCCACGTTGTAATGAATCATAAAGAGGTGAAGAAAACGAAGGAACACAAGACATTTTTGAGAACTGTGGAAATGTAAAATTTACCCACCTAAATATTAATGTGCCAATACACCAGTAAAAGTGCCAATACTTTGTACTTTATATTTTAAAGAAAACAATTGATACTTTTTGGTATTTGAACAGCACGAATAATTAAATATAAATAATTTGAAATGAGTGTATGCAGTGGTGGTATAGCCTTGTTGGTGCCAGGATATTAGAGAGGCAAGGTGGGTGCTTTTTACTTTTAATATCTTTTACTGGACCACCTCTGTTGGTGGGAGAGACAAGCTTTCCAGCTTACAGAGAAAATCTAAAGAAAAGCTCAGCAATTCCTGAAATAATAGAGAAGACCTATGTAGCACAATGCGACTACTGACCTCCCCTCAAACCTCCATTTAAAAAAAAAGTGTTTTTTTTTAAGTTGTGATTTTTAACTGACCATTCTCTCAACACTTCTGTCAATGGCTGTGTCCAACACTTCTGTCACTGGCTTCTGTAATCTGACTGTGTCCACGGAGCTCTGAGGTCTGAAGCAGTCTTCCACCAATATATTGAAACTCAGTTTCAAAAAGTAAGTTTCTGCCCTGGAAATTCCAAAATGATTTTTTTCTATGCTCCTACACTGAGTTGGAAGGGAAAGAAGAATGGGAGGACACCAACGGACACACAATCGATTTTTTTTTTTTAGGGGGGAGGGTGTCCTCTGCACAGTTTAACTGGTCACATTTGTTTGTGCACTTTGATTTTGACTACTTTTAAAGCTTTTGGTGTTGCTGTTATTTTGGTTTGTTTATGACAGCTGTCCTGCCAGGCAATTGTTTAATATTGTACTTGTCCAATACATGTGTAAAACTAAATGTTTTTATTTTATAAAGAATTTTTTTTGCCATTACCTCAATACGTCATATTACGTGTATTTCAGATATTAGAGGTAAACACATGATCAGAGACAACGGGGAGATTTATGCAAAATCTATGTCTCCATACAACTATATACATCAATCAATACTGTTCCCCCACCCATTTATAAGCAATCATGTCATTCAAAAGTACAATGCATGGCAATCAACTCCCCCACCCTGGCAATCAATGCTCCTCCCCCCCCCCCCAGCACATTCATAAAGGTCCTATTCTCCCTTTTCCATTGAGCCATGCAAATCCATAATATGGGAGCACAACGCATCCCCAATTTCAGTTGCATCCAGCTCCAGCTAGCCTCACAAAGATTTTGAAGAGCACAGCAAGCCACAGTGACATGGACAGAACTGATGACACTGGAATCCAAATGGGTCTGTAGACATTCTCAGCGGAATTTCAATTGGTCAAACATACATTTGACCACCATTCTACGCCTGCTGTGAGTGTAAGTAAATGTTCTTTTGCCAGGATGTGACAGAATTCACACCCTATACACTATTGTAATAATCTTTGTAGAAAATATTCCTTGTAAATTCTCATTTGAAAACTCACATTTGCTGATCATTATTGTCCTGGTAAAATATGTGTGGCAACATTGAAGTTATAAGATTCCCCTGTATGGTGTTCTTAACACATGTTCCAAACCCCACAGCCCTGCCCAAACAGGTCTGGCCTAAACAAGGGAATGTGTGCTCTGCTTAATTTGCAGGAAGGGAAGACAAAGGAAGTTCAAACAGGTGAAAAAAACAGCAGGGAAGATCCTTCCACATAGACTCTTTGGCTCCTGGGTCTCTGCTGGAAATGTTTTTCAAGAGGGGGACTGAAACTATAAAAAGGAGGGACAAACACACCAAGCCCCCCCCCCTTCTGTCTCTGCCCATTGCATTCACTGCACCTGAAGAGACAAAGGAAGTGGTCATGGGAATCTAGGGGAGGGGTCCTGACTGATAGAGTTTGGTCAGTCCCGGAGCGCTGGGAGGGAGAGTGCGCGGTGCCGCTGCAGCCTCCCCAACCCCGGGAAGGCTGGCGGCGTGGCCCCAGCCCCCTGGAGCCCAGCAGTGCTGCCGAAGTGGGGCCCTGAGGGGGTGGAATGTGGGAGGAGGGCCACTCCTGGATGTTTGGGGAGAAACTGCCTCCCCCAGCCTCCCCATCTGCCCCCGGCACGCTCAGTCCCGGAAGTGATGTCACTTCTGCCCCCGGGCCCCACACTCTCCTAGGGACAACCCTGCCCTCAGAAACCTAGCAGAGGATGGGTTTTTTTTGATCCATCAACTTCTGGGTTATGGGCCCAGCATGCTTCCGCTGCACCACACTGCTGGCTGAAATATTGCTTTAATCTAAAATAGTTTGTTAAGTTAGGCATTAGTAAACATCTTATCTTTATTTTTCTTGTAAACATTTCTGACTTTTATACCTCATTACTTGTACTCTTAAAATTTCTCTCTTTGTAGTTAATAAAACTTGTTTTATCTAATCTAGTGTGTTTAAAATGAAGTGTCTGAATAACTATTTGAGATAATACACTGACATATTATTCTCTTAAAGAAATAAGACAAAATATTTGTACTGTCCAGGAGAGGGCTGGGCAGCACAGGACATACATTTCTGGGAAAGATCCGGGATTGGTAGTGTGTTGGGGTCACCCTGTGGTATAACCAAGGCTAGTGAGAGCCAGAGTGTAACCCAAGTGTGGCTGGCAGGCTGCAGTTACACACAGACACTCAGGGTGTGACTTGCATGCTGGAAAGCTGTTTGTGAGTGGCCCAGGTGGTGGGAGCTACTCCAGCAAGGCATTGTAGGGCACCAAAGGTTGTAGGGCAGGGGTGACAGCCCCACACTAGTCTGGACTGTACCCTGGTATGTCACACAGGGCCTCTGAGACCAGGGTATGGTTTCATAAGCCAAAGCAAAAGGGGTACGCAGGGTCCCAGAGAATAACACTGGGGACAGTAACTCCATTTATGACAATGTCATGTGGTGCTGTGCGGACTTCTGGGCTTGGGCTGCAGCCTGAGCTCTGGAACCCTCCCACCCCCAGGATCCTAGAGCCTTGGCTCCAGCATGAACCCAGAAGTCTACACAGCAATGAAACAACCCTGCAGCCATAGCCCCGCGATCCCAAGTTGGCTAGCATGGGCCAGCCGCAGGTGTCTAGTTGCTGTGTAGACATACCCTGAGACTAATTGGGAATGCCCTGCTGGGGGCTGCGAACACAACACAAACCAAAGAGAGCTGGGAGATAGGAAGCAGCTCAGGGAAAGCTGCACCAAAAAAGGCAACTGAGACACTCCACACCTCCCTTCCTGGGCGGGGACTGGGTTGAGAGGGAGGGTCTGGGTGCCCCTACCTTTCCACTTGTCTGTCTGAGTAATGATAAATCAAAATTTGACTGGTGGGCCCATTGACTGTCAGGCAAGCCCATCCCAGGACTTTGGGGTAGAAAGCCATGACCTTCCCACTAGGCCTGCTGGCCTCCGAGTGAAACCTGATATAATCCAAAGAATTTGGATTATATACAGAAATCACTTCCCTCACCACTTAAACTCAGCCACTTCCATAGTGAAACATGCACACACACAATACTACTACTGTACATGAGTTGAGGTCCAAAGGTAAAGAAAACCTGATCTAAGTGAAACTAAAGCAGACAGAATATTTAGATTTTGGCTAGGGAAGCAAAATATTTTGTGTTATCTGTAATGCACACAATTAGCCAAAACTTTAGTTTCCAATATCATCTGAGAATCTGCATCTTCTCACTATAATGGGGGCAGGGAGTGGGTTGGTTCAGCGCTCAGTTCAAAAGAAACAATGCCTTTAGGTCCCATTCAAATTATAACTAGATCCATGCTTTTAATTATAACTATATCCATGATAAGGTTAGGGGCATGATCATCTGAACTGCTTACAAGTTGTGTGGTTAAACCTGTGTCTTCACAGCAGCTTCTCTGTCTTCATGATTTTGCATCCATACCCAGCATTCCGCCTAACCATATTTTTAGGAGTACATTGAGCTACAGTCCAGAAGCTCACGCCATAATGTCCCAGGAGTTGCTCACAGCACCAACAATTATGGGAATTTAGCGGTCCCCACTTCTGCTTAGGTCTATGAGATTTCTTACCTAAAGCCCATAATCTACAGCCTCAAAGGTCATAATGGCCATTTACATCCTGGGGGCAGATGTGAGAGTGCTACATCTAGCAAAACAAGTTACAGGCATTTTAAATCTGCCAGCAGCTTCTGGAAGAATTAGCCGGGTGTGTGCTCTGGGATAGCTTAATCACAAAGGATAAGGTCCCCTGAGGTCAGGCCCAGAGTGGCATTCTCAACACATGGGAAAGTGCAGTGTGGAACATGCACCCACAAAGAGTTACACGGTGGAGAGGGCTTGATTCACTGGTTACAGTGAAACAGTCAGGAATGCCCATCCACACAGCAAAACAACTGTGTCTTTAACCACTTATAAGAACCCAGACTAGGCCTCTAGCAGGGACAGCACACAGTTAAATTGTTATTAGCTGTGTGGACATGAATGAGATTTTAGCCATCTGCTCCACCAACCTGTTAGTGGCATAGTAAGCAGCTGTCGTGTGGACAAGGCCTTAGCGAACTACTAGCACCACTTCTTGCAGCATCTGGGTTTCCCAAATGAATATTTACCAGGCTTGACTCCAACTGGCATAGATAGAAGATCTCACATAACTGCCATAGAGGATGCTTGTGCTCCCTAAGAATGGACACCTAAACACTACAGGGATGAGTATGTTAAATATATACATATTAGATAGACAGAAGATAGTCCTTTACAAACTTTGTATCATGGAGACTACACTCCAGAGCTTTGCCCACCACACAGTCTCACACAGTTGTGCTTCAATATGGTTGAAAAATGGATCCTGTTTAAACTAATTTGTCTGGCTGGTGGGGAGGTTTGGAAAAATGGCTTTTAAATTATGTATCCTCAACCACAGTCGCCAGTCAAACTGTGATCTACCATGTTAGTGGAATCATGCTTAAATCATGTTTAAACATGAATTTTAAATATGTCTCTCAGACTACTGTATGTAGGGCTCAGATAGGTTTTTGTTTCCTAGATTGCCCATACTCCCATACTTAACAGTCTCTGGTCCCTAAAGGGAGCTTTGGATTCTTGTCCTCCTCTCCATATCAGTGGCCACAATGCAAGCAGCTTTGCTGTCTTATCTTGCTTTTTCTAACTGTTCTATCAGCAGGTAGGTTTCTTTAGGCAATGAAGAACCTGGGTGCTGCTAGAAGCAGTGGGAAACAAGAAGTAGGAAATTTTTGGTTCTTGACAGACCACCAGTGGTCTGCACACCACAGATTGGGAATTGCTGCTCTATTCTTGTATTACTATTATTACTCATATGCCAGGGATGTGCTCAGCACTACTCAAGACCTAAAATCAGTCCCTGCCCTGAGCAGCTTAAAATAATCATCACTTTCGGCTATTATTTACCACAATTAATAAGTAAAATTAAGGCAATCAAGAGGTAGCACAGGGTGATGGCTTACAACTGTTTCAAACACAACCACACAGTGGTGATTTTCACACATTTATAAACTTGTTAAAATAGGAAGTCTAGTACAAGTTAGATATTACAAAGCAGTTTGCAATGTCATTTTTATTCAGATGAAACTATTAGTTAAATTCTAGATTCCAGCCCCTGGGATTTCCTGACACAAAGCAATTCACACCAGATCATTCCAAGGAATTAACATGTTTTGATTGTAACCTCTGTAATGAATCTGCCATGCAGGGGGAGAATGAAATTTTGTGGACAGTACTATACAGGCTGTACCATGTGTGTGGGAAAAAATGGTTTATGTGCAGAGAGATAAAAACACATGTTGTGTGTGAAGCAGTGATTGCGTGACTGACTACAGAGTCCTAGAGAACAAGTTTCTGTACTGGCTTTGTGTGTGAGTAGCTGTTAAATAAAATATTATACATATCTGATGAAATTGCAACTAGGATCTTATCCACATTAAGCATTTTAGGGAAATCATCCACTGTTGTTCCCTTCTAGCGCTAGCAGTGGAAAGAGTGCTAATATAGCACTCCATCAATACTTTTACTGTGATGTGAACTGCAGTGAAAGGAGAATTTGAGACAATCTTCAGTGCAAAATAAAGCAGCCAAATTCTCAGCTTTTCATAAAACACCTTTTGTGCCATTAGAGAGCATAGTAGCAGTCTTTGGTGCCCTTGGTGTGGAGAGGGGTGCCATCCTCTGCCAGGAGGCAGGTGATATGCTTTTTGGACCCCTTTTTTTTGTCCAGTGTGTAGAAGTGGGAGACACAATCCATCTCCCAAAAGAACTGGATGTGGGATCAAATGATGGTGCCCTGGGCTCAATGGTCGTCAAGGGCCCAGAGCTCATCCCTCTTCTCTTGACACTCTCTGTGGACAGATGGATCCCAAGGGTGAGTAGCCAAGCATCTCTCCAGCTCAAAAACCTCCTGCTCAAGCTGCTCTATCACTGCATTCCTCCTCCGGCTGGCTTAGGCATCTGGATCAGAGTGAATCTAATGGAGGAAGATCACAGATTATCCCCCTGCCTGAAGGAAGGAGAGTACCTGGCACCTGCAGAGACTCATCCAACAGCCCCTGATGTTCAGCGATGCAAAGGTGGTGGGTTGCATTGGGGGGTTTGAGGAGCATGGCCAGGAATGCTGGCTGCCCCCATGATGTCATGCAGCAACCCGTCATTGATCCTGAAGGTGACCAGGGAATTGCGGAAGCTGCAGGCCCGCTGGTAGGCTGTGGCATCATGTTTCCTGGTCCCCTTGCCTTTCCCTATCAAGGCCCTCACAGCCTGGAGGACTAGATGGAAGTCTCCCCACCTCTGGAGAGCAAGCTGCACCTTTCCCGGAGCCATGTGTGCCTGCCAAAACTGGCACAGCTCATCCCATGGCACAGTGGGGGCTGAGTGCGCCACAGCTTCAGTTGAGCCCACATACTCCTGGTCATTCTCCAGCTGGGTAGCGGCCCCGTGACCTTTGGGCAGGGGAGTGTGTGCCCCTCCATGCAGCACCACCTGTACCGTATTTTCCAGTGCGGCCCCCTCTGAGTGCAGGCATGGCACCATTGTAAACCTGATACTGAGCTGAGGTGGGGCAACAAAAATGGCTGGGGATCCCCCTCAGTCTTCTCCCCTCTAACCCCCCAATGGCAGAGGCCACTGGAGCGGAAACCTCACTCATGACTGAGTCAGGGTCCACCATGGAGGACAAGTGACGGGAACAGCCACCGCAGGGGGGATAGGAATGATAAACTGAAAGGTTGGGGGGGGGGTAGGGAGGACAGATGTTAACCACTGAGTTGTGTGAGGGGGTGGGGGAGGAGGGCACAAGCAGAAACTGGAGAGATTAGTGAAATAAAGGAAGATGGGTCACAATCAGTAGTTTGGGGGGAACCATTTCCTCCGGCTTGCGATGGGTAGCGGGGAGGAGAATCACAAGCACAGGGAATGCAAAAGTGCATGGGGCAAGCAGGGCTGGGCAGGGCAGGGCAGCCAGGAGGTAACAAAGTCAGGGGAAGAGGCTGGGCAGGGAAGACAACGCAAAGGAACCCCTGGGCAGGGCAGGGGAGGAAGACAATAAATAATGGGGGAGAAATGCAGATCATAGAATATCAGGGTTGGAAGGGACCTCAGGAGAGGTCATCTAGTCCAACCGCCTGCTCAAAGCAGGACCAATCCCAAAACAGATTTTTGCCCCAGATCCCTAAATAGCCCCCTCAAGGATTGAATTCACAACCCTGGGTTTAGCAGGCCAATGCTCAAACCACTGAGCTCTGATGGGGCTATAGAGATATAATGGCAAAATACAGGGAGAGGGGAATGTGAGGAGACTACACAAAATGGTGCAGGGGCAGCAAACTGGAAGGGAAGAAGGACCGCGCAAGACAGGGTGAGCAGCAAGCTGGGGAGGGGAACCACACAAGACAGGAGGCAGCAAACTGCAGGTGGAGCAGGGGGCTGGTGGGCAGGCAGGCTGAGAGGGAGGGGAGGCCCACTAGCCCCATGCAGACTGAAGGAAGGAGTTGGGAGGTGTCCAAGGGGGGCACATGTATCCATGTGCGCTTGCAATAAGTAGGGTTGCCAACTTTGTAATATTTAAAAACTTGACACTACAGCAGGAGTGCTGGAACCTCCTCTGCCCCCCGAGGCCCTGCTTCTTCCCCCAAGGCCCCACCACCCTTTGCTTGGCTTCCTCCTTCCCCCCATTGCTCACTGCTTTTCCCCTCTTCCCACCTGCCTGGTTGGGAGGGACTTGCCTTCAGAGCTGGGGCTGGGAGCTGCAGCTGCCCAATGCAGGTAGGAGGTGGCCCTGGCCAGCTGAGTAGGGGCTAGCATGGGTGATGACCTGGTGCCTCCCCGCCTGCCCCGCCTGCAGTAACCAGACTTTTAGTGTCCGGGTGGTAGATCTGACTGGACACTGTGAGGTCCCCTTTTCAACCAGACTTTCTGGCTGAAAATCGGACACTTGGCAACCCAAGCAATAAGAGTCTCTGCTGCAGCAATCCCACAGTGGGTGAGTGGAGGCAGGTAGGCAGGCCAGCAGCAGGAATAGTGTGTGATTGGATGGAATGAGGGGAGGGCTTCATGGCACTTTCCTCTTCTCCCCCAGCAGCAACAGCAGTGGTAACTCAGTAGCAGCAGCAGTAGCAATGGCAAGCCCCATCCACAGTATCTTAGGTGTACAGGAATGGCTTGCAGGAAGACAAACGATGATCTCATGGTTAAGACAGTTGAACACTGCCCTGGAGAACTGGAGTCTATCCTTGTCTCTGCCACAGAATTCCCTCTGTGATGCTGGGCAAGTCACTTAAACCAGACTTTTCCATGGGTAATCATTAATTGTGTGTTCCTCATCTTCTGGATGCCCAGTATGAGACAGTTGGGCCAGTTTTGCAGAAATGCTGAGCACTCACAGTTGCAAATGAAGTCAAAGAGAGCTGTGCTTTGAACATATAAAGTATTATAAAAATGCTAAGTACTCTGAAAAAAATCAGGTACCTGAGGCTAGATTTAAAAGGGGCAGTGCAATGCTCAGAAAGAGTGTGGGTTTAGGTGTGCTCAAAGTACATCTACTGGATCGGGTCCCAAAGGCAAGAAAGGCAGGGCAACGCTTAGTTTGGGAATTCCACTCTGTTTTAGTGCCCGAGCTGCTAGATGGTATCAGGATTTAAGTAGTTGTGTGAATGTCCAGCCGCCAAAATGTCAGTACCTTGAGGACTTTAACAATGGAAAATTAGATGCCTAGAGAGTTGAGGCACCTACAGGGTTAGGTGGTAACTGAATGCTGGTTCTGCGAATATCAGTGGTGCCTAAATGTTTGACTTAGGCACCTAAAAAGTGTCAGTTAAGTGCCTACATTTTCCTTGTGACTATAGCCTTAGGTGCCTCAAGTTGGGCACCCAAAGACTAGGCAATTTCGGCCTTATAGCTCTTGGTCCCTCAGTTTCTCAAAAGCTTCAAAAGGGGAATTAAAAAACCTGACCTCACCCCACAGGGCATTGTGAAGCTAAATTCAGCTTTATGGAAGTTAATGGCACTATAATTTCTACCAGCTGAGGATTTACCCCAAAAATCTTTTCTTACAGAGAAGAAATATTGCATACGACATGTGTTCTCAATCTGTCAGTGGGAGTCATAGAATCATAGAATATCAGGGTTGGAAGGGACCTCAGGAGGTCATCTAGTCCAACCCCTGACAATTAGATATCAGGCAGTCATGACCATACTGCCATTTCCAAATGGGTAAATGGGAGAGGGAGCTCTGTTTTGATCCCAGCTATATTAAGGGATATTGACCTGACTATATTAAGCAATTCAGGGCTGATATTCAGCTGGTGGAAATTGTCACAGCTCCATTATAGCCAGGGCAATATCCCACTTTCACTTTCAAATTTAGTCCTGTATAGATAACAAGCAGTATGCTTTTTCTACCCGTAGTTTGCTTAATGCTGCTGCTATTCCCTTAAACATATGCGTGTGAGGAAATAGGCTACTAAATATCCACTAAATATCTTTCTTTTAAGAGAAAATACTATCAAGTGATAAGTTGTTTCAAACCCTTTTAGTAATGTTTCAGCTTGCTTGCTAGGAATTTTCTTGTATGGTTTAATCAAAACCAGTCACTATAATGATACTGGAAAATTAGGTGCATAAACTGACTTATTTTCCTAGTGTCTGCAGAACACTTCCTTACATCTAATCACCATGCTTAACCATCTCTGAAAGACTTTAAAAGCAGATAGGTTTCTAACTTCAGCACTTGGTATATTATAGACAATTTCTCATTCTTTCTGTCATACCAGGTTTTGCTGGTTCCATCATTTGAGATGGTCTAATTTAAGGTAGTTTATTCAAACTCTTAAGAACATAGGCTATTTTTTAAAAATGTAGGAACTTTAAAATCAGGCATTACAGTGTCTAAATATGGATTTAAGTAAGTGGCCTGATTTTCAGAAGAGCTGAACACCCACAAACAGAAGAAAATGTTTGAACACTGATCTACATTTTTACCAAACTTCCAAATCTATGAAAGTTCCAGTCCTTCAGTGAAGCCCATGAGCCAGGTCTCATAATACCCCTTTACTTCCAAGCCTGTCCTTGACAGAAAATACCATAGGTTACCTTTGGTCAGACTCAATGGACTCTTGAGCCTTTTCATCCCATGATGTTCCTGTTATCCAAAAAAAAAAAAAAGCTATGACGTGGTACAATAAAGGGTTAGTTAGTTATTCACATTGGACACTATTGGGCTGCACTGAGACCTAAAATAATTGCTTTTTTCCTATGGGCTAAAGTGTTGAGCACCTTCATTTAATTATGCTGGAGACAGTTTGTACAAGAGCAACATTGGGGGAGTATGATAGCATCTTTCTAAAATCATTAGATTATTTTGATGTATAAAATGACTGGAATCTCTGTGTTTAAACTTTAAAGTTAACTTTGAGGTACTCCTTTGATTCTTTAATCTACAATAGATGGGAAACCCATGAGATACAAGAGGTCTTGTATCAAATATCATATTAGTACCACTCCCCTTATGCCCATTGACATGCCATGTGGATGTAAGGAGTCTGCCTGGGTGAACACCTTCCAAGATTAAGGCCTTCAATGATAACTTCCTGCAATAGACAGTGTTTCAAAACTGTCTAAAAACTACAGCTCCAATGCACAAGCAGAAAAGTCCAATGGGAGTGGTCTCCTAGGCCTGGGATAAATTAGGGCCCTATTATCTCTCCCATTATAGTACCTGGCATGGAGCAGAACAAAAGGCACAATTGCAGTGGAAAAGCCTTAAGAACACTACCACATGAGCACAGTACTTTGCCTCCTGCTCTATCCCAGACCTTCCCAGGAGTCTGTGGAGACTGCAGGTGTGGAGTCAGAGATCCATGTCTAGATATAGAACTAAGGCTACATCTACACTACAGGGGGGGGTCAATTTAAGATACGCAAATTCAGCTACGCAAATAGCGTAGCTGAATTCGACGTATCAGATCCGACTTACCCTGTTGTGAGGACGGCGGCAAAATCGACTGCCGTGGCTCCCAGTCGACGGCGCTTACTCCCACCTCCACTGGTGGAGTAAGCGCGTCGATTCGGGGATCGATTGTCGCGTCCTGACGAGACGCGATAAGTCGATCCCCAAGAGATCGATTTCTACCCGCCGATTCAGGCGGGTAGTGTAGACCTAGCCTAAGTCTGTGGAGAAATTGCATAGTTAATTGTAGAATTGCAATCAGTTTTTCAGCAGAAGTTGATGCTGTTTGTCTCTGGGCTTAGCAACATCATTTCTGACACTTCCAGAATGAGACCCTTGCGAGGGTCAGTTTCCAACCTGGTTTAATAATCAAAAAAGCTCTGCCACTAAAACAATTGTAAAATATTGGCCATTGGAAACTCTCACTACTTATGCAGCTTGGAAAATGGTTTCCACTCTTTTACACAGAGCTATGCTACCACATTCTCATGTGTCACCGATGACCTCCCTTTTCAGCCCGATAGTTGAGAAAAGCCCATTAAAATTAAAGTTGTTGTTTTTTATAAATACACTTCCACAGTTCATTCATGGTGAGAAGTGCTCCTTAATCTCTGAATTTCTATTCTCCTGGGCTGAGCATGCAGAGTGGTGTTTCCATTTAATGAGACTGAGCACAATCACTTCTGCAACTGGAAATGATAGAAGCAGCAGTGAAAGTTTGTGGAGGGAAGGTCATTTCAGTAAAGAACACTCCTGCTTTTTAGCACTTGTAGACTAGATGATTATCAGTGGTTTATTTTCTCTTTGACATTTTCAATATTATTGTGCTTCTCTAGCAACACTTAAGATTAGCGTGGCATTTTTAAATTACCCCCTATCTTTTACTTGAATAGCTCATATAAAATAAAGGTAATAAAAATATTCCTAAATGCAATTTGCCCTCATTATGTCAGTGCCTACAAGCAATCTGTGTGAAATGAACCTGTGCAAAAGAATATACCCTGAAGAAAAAAAAAGCCCCTCAACTTTCTTTCTCAAACACAAATATTTGGAAGGGTCCCACACCTCTTTAAAATTTGTGATAGGTTTGTTTGACAAGATCCTTCCTCCACTTCAACTGACTCCCACCTGACTCCCTGGCATTTGTCATGGCATGTGGGAAAGTCCCCATTGATTGGAGTATTTGACTCATGAATGGATGTCTTTTTAAAAGATCAACCACAAATTATTGGGCTGGATGCAGAGATTACTGGGTGAGATTCTATGGCCTATGTTAGGCAGGAAATCAGACCAAATGATCCTAATGGTTTCTTCTGGTCTTAATCTATAAACATTTAATTATTTATTTTTCAGCCTCAGTTGTGGTCTCCAATGTAGTAAGTGGGTCTGCAAGCCAGTTTCCTATCCAGCCCTAGAAAAGGTAGTGGAGCCACACATTATATAGATTGTTCCATCCCACAGTAAAACCCACAGGTGGACTTTTAGGGTAAACATCTGAGGAGAAGCCCCTCCCCCAGGATGAGACAAGTATGTTATCCCTGGGAAAGTGTGGGGTCAGAGCCCAAACCTGATGGATCTGCAGAAAGCTATGGTTGTCTGCATGCAACTATCCTGCCCCTGCATGGACTTTGGTTCCCAGAATCCTTCCCTCTTTTCTCCCTACTGGAATGGTTTCATTGGACCCACACTACTGGGTACTCCTTCTGGCTATGGCTTCTTCTGGGAACCCTGGCAGGACTATGTGAAAAAGGTAAGGGCCGTCCTTAGGCGTACGCAGCATACGCGGCTGCGTAGGGCACCCGAAAATTTTGGGCACTACCGGGACAGCACGTAAGAGCGGGTCGGCTCCCACACACCCAAGTGCACACTGCAGTCTCCTTAGGCAGGGGCCATATTCATAGAGCCGAATGCACTGGTGCGGCGCATTCTGCATGAGGGAGAGGGTACGGGGCTCTTTGTGGGGAACTGTGACTCTTTGCCGCTGTGAGGCGGGCTGGGTGGCTCAGTATCCTTTGCTGCCTCGTTCCTCCCCACAAGGGGCTGCGAGCCCGGGCTGTCGCAGCATCTGCTGCATACAAAGCTTGATGTGTGTCAGCAATGGGGAAGGGGGGTTTCTCTTGGGGGTCCGTAGGCACCACTTTAATAATACTGGGTAGGGCCTCTGTAAAAGGGTTTGCGCCGGGGCTCGACCCTTCAGGACAGGAGGGGAGCCACACCGACTCCCTACTGCACGAATTAAATAGTCCGTTAGCTCAGGACTCAGCCCCTCTGGTCCAGGGGGCTGAGGAAACCACAGTCAAGAACCCAGGCCCTCTGGAACAGGGGCTGGGCAGGCAGGCAGTCACTAAGCTCAGGCCCTTGGATGCAGGGCTGAGCACAAACAGTCAATCTAGCTCAGGCCCTCGGTAGCAGGGCTGAGCACAAGCCGTCAATAAGCTCTGGCCCTTGGAGGCAGGGCGGAGCACAAACAGTCCATCTAGCTCAGGCCCTCTGGAGCAGGGGCTGAGCACAAGCAGTCAATAAGCTCAGGCCCCTTTCAGCAGGGGCTGAGCACACACAGTTTAGAAGCTCTGGCCCTTGGAGGCAGGGCGGAGCACAGATAGTCAATTTAGCTCAGGCCCTCTGGAGCAGGGGCTGAGCACAAGCAGTCAATAAGCTCAGGCCCTTTTCAGCAGGGGCTGAGCACACACAGTTTATAAGCTCTGGCCCTTGGAGGCAGGGCGGAGCACAGATAGTCAATTTAGCTCAGGCCCTCTGGAGCAGGGGCTGAGCACAAGCAGTCAATAAGCTCAGGCCCTTTTCAGCAGGGGCTGAGCACACACAGTCTATAAGCTCTGGCCCTTGGATGCAGGGCGGAGCACAAATAGGCAATTTAGCTCAGGTCCTCTGGAGCAGGGGCTGAGCACACCAGTAGTCCCTTAGCTCTGGCCCTGGGTCAGGGCGGAGCACCAATAGTTAATTTAGCTCAGGCCCTCTGCAGCAGGGGCTGAGCACAAGCAGTTTAGGAGCTCTGGCCCTGGGTCAGGGCGGAGCACAATAGTTCAGTTAGCTCAGGCCCTCTGCAGCAGGGGCTGAGCCCAAGCAGTCAATAAGCTCAGGCCTCTGTAGCAGGGGCTGAGCACACAGGCAGTTTAGGAGCTCTGGCCCTGGGTCAGGGCGGAGCACAAGCAGGCAATTGGCCTAGGCAGGTAAGGGGCTCAGGTTCCTACCTGCGTTGGGTGAGGGGGAAGCCTGCCACCCGTGTGTAGGGGTGGCAGGGGGGGACACAGGCCCACCCACTCCACTGTGTCCCAGCCCGGGGCCCTAGCAGCGATTAGTGTCGCTGCCGGTCAGTGGGGTATCCTGACCGAAACACACTGCCATGGGCTCATAGGCCTCTGTAGCCTGACTGGGGTCGGCTACCCCCGGGCTACTTCCATTTTCCCCCTCGGGGCCTACCTCGTCGGTGGCATCGGCTGCGGTCCAGTCCATCAGTGGGGACTCCTCTCGGCCGGGGCTTGGCGGCAGGTCTGGTAGTTCTGTAGGGAAATCCGGCCACTGATCCTCGGGCGGTTCCTCCGGATAACAACAGGGCGGGAAGGATTCTGGCGGGGCCTCCCCTTCAGGGTTGCTGTGGGGGAGTTCCACGGGCGCCTCCCAGCGACGGGAGCGGACGGGCTCCGGCGGCTCCTCTTCGTAATGGGCTCGGGGCAGCTCCGGCCAGCTAGGGCATCCACCTCGGGCTTCCGAGGTATCCTGGCGGGGAGCTCCCGACCGCACGTCTGCTCCCTGCGGTGGCCGGCGCCTGACTGAGCTCTGGCTGCTGGCCTTTATACTTCCTGTCCCGCCCCTTGACTTCCGGGGGGCGGGGACAGGTGGCGGTGGCTCCGCCCACTTGGGTGTTTGCACCGGGGCTCCCTCTTCAGGACAGGAGGGGAGCCACACCGACTCACTACACACCCCCCCCCTCAAGACTGGCTCCCGCATACCGGGGCCAGGTCCGTCCAATTCCCCTAGGCGCGACAGGAAGTCCGCGTTCGCATGGTCCTTGCCAGCCCGATGCTGTACGGTAAACGCATAGGGCTGCAAGGCCAGGTACCAACGCATGATGCGCGCGTTGTTGTCTTTCATCCGCATCAACCACCGGAGGGGGGCATGGTCCGTGACCAGAGTGAACGGGGCCCCGAGGAGGTAGAAGCGGAGAGCATCGCAGGCCCATTTCACGGCAAGGGCTTCTTTTTCCACAACCGCGTAATTCCTCTCCCGGGGGAACAGCTTCCTGCTGAGATATAGCACGGGGTGGTCCCTTCCGTCCACCTCTTGGGATAAGACTGCTCCCAGCCCTACCTCGGAGGCGTCGGTCTGCAGGATGAACGGGCGATTAAAGTCCGGGCTGTATAGAACCGGCTCCTGGCAGAGGCACTTCTGAAGCGTCCGGAATGCAGCCTCACACTCTGGGGTCCACTGTACCTGCCGGGGCCGGTCTTTAGTCAGGAGCCCCGTTAAGGGCGCCGCTATGGAAGCGAACTGAGGAACAAACCGTCGGTAGTAGCCAGCGAGGCCCAAGAATTGTCGAACGTGCCGTTTGGTCGTTGGGGTGGGGCAGTCCAGAAGGGCCTGGACCTTCCCCACGAGGGGTTTGACGCAGCCGCCCCCAACCGTATAGCCGAGGTATGTGGTTTCCTTCCAGGCTATACGGCACTTCTTGGGGTTGGCGGTCAGGCCCGCTTGTCGTAGGGACCTCATGACTGCTGCGACCCGGGGCAGATGGTCTTCCCAGCGGCGACTATAAATGACTACGTCATCGAGGTAGGCTGCCGCATACTCCTGATGGGGCTGTAGGAGATGGTCCATCAGTCTCTGGAAGGTGGCAGGGGCTCCATGGAGACCGAACGGCATCCGCGTAAACTGGTATAGGCCAGTCGGAGTGGCAAAGGCAGTTTTCTCCTTTGAAGCTTCGTCGAGGGGGATTTGCCAATAGCCCTTGCTGAGGTCGAGGGTGGTAATAAACTGGGCCTCCCCCAGGCGGCCCAGTAACTCGTCTACGCGGGGCATCGGGTAGGCGTCGAAGCGGGAAACGGCGTTTACTCTCCGAAAGTCGATACAGAAACGTCGGGTGCCATCTGGCTTGGGCACCAGGACCACCGGGCTGCGCCACTCGCTCTGGGACGGCTCAATGACGCCCAGAGCAAGCATGGCCCTTACCTCTTCCTCAACCTCTTCACGCACTCTATATGGCAGGGGTCGGGTCGTCTCCCGAATCACCTTCCCAGGCTCGGTCAGGATCGAGTGCTTGACCAGGGAGGTGTAACCTGGTACTGCCGTAAAGGTTTTTTTGAAGGCCTGCAGGAGGCAGTTGGCCTGTTTGAGTTGCTCCTCGGTAAGCGAGTCGCCTAGCAGGGGTAGCGAGTCGCTATCTGTTTCGGGCACACGGGGTCCCAGTTCCGGCTCGGGGGGGTACGGGTTGATTAAGAGGCCCTCCCGGTCATGCCACCGCTTCAGCAGGTTCACATGGTACCGTTGGGCCTCCTTGCGTTTCCCCGGCTGCTGTACCTCATAGGTGACGGGTCCCACCTTGCGCACAACGTCGTACGGCCCTTGCCAGCGGGCTAACAACTTCGATTCACTAGACGGTAAGAGGAGGAGGACTCGGTCCCCGGGTTGAAATTCTCGGTCTTGGGCACCCTTGTTATAATTCCGCTCCTGGCGCTCCTGAGCCGCCCTCAAATTCTCGCGCGCCAGGGCTCCGGCCTGGGTCAGGTACCCCTGTAGCTGGAGAACGTACTGTAAGAGTCCTTGGGCGGGGGAGGCCGACTCTTCCCAGGTTTCGCGCATCAAGTCCAAGAGACCCCGTGGCCTGCGTCCATATAGTAGTTCAAACGGGGAGAACTTCGTCGAAGATTGCGGGACTTCGCGGACGGCTAACAACAGGGGTGGCAGGAACTGGTCCCAGTGGCGAAGGTCCTCCGCTGGGAACTTCCGCAACATCCCTTTTAGAGTGCGGTTAAACCGCTCTACTAGCCCATCCGTCTGCGGGTGGTAGACGGAGGTGCGGAGTTGTTTGATGCCTAAGATGGTACAGACCTGTCGTAACAGTCGGGACGTGAAGTTCGTGCCCTGGTCAGTTAGAATCTCCCTAGGCAGTCCCACCCGAGCAAAGATCTTCACGAGTTCCCCCGCGATGGTCCGGGCGGTGATACTCCGCAGGGGAATGGCCTCCGGAAACCGGGAGGCATAGTCCACCAGCACCAAAACATATTTGAATCCCGCGGCGCTTTTCGGGAGCGGGCCCACGAGGTCCATAGCGACCCGTTCAAAGGGGGTCTCCATCAACGGCATGGGGACCAGGGGCGCCTTGGGTATCCCGGGCGGAGCAACCAACTGACAGTCGGGGCAGGAGGCGCAATACTTCTTCACCTCTGGATAGATTCCCGGCCAGAAGAAGCGCGTCAGGATCCGAGCCAGGGTCTTCTCCTGGCCCAGGTGTCCGGCGGCCGGCACATCATGGGCTAACTTCATTACGGCCCGCCGGTGGCACAGAGGCACCATCAGCTGGGTCTGCGGTTCCCGGGTACGGGGATCACGGTCCACGCGGTAGAGCCGGTCTCGGCGCAGCTCGAAATGAGGCCACCGATTAGCTTGCTGGGGGTCCGTGATACTCCCGTCCACAGCCGCGAGCTGTTCGTAACAACTGCGAAGGGTCGGGTCTTCCCGTTGGTCCCGACAGAAGTCGGTGTCGAAGCGGGGCTGAGGGGTAGGTTCCGGCTGCGGCCCCGCCTCGTCCGTGTCGTTCGCCTCGGGCGCTGAGTCCTGCTCGGGGTTCTCAGGGGAGGGCCCCAACCTATCGGCCCCCAGGGCCGGCGTGGGACGAAGGACCTCCTCAAAGGCCGGCCAGTCGCGACCCAGGATCACGGGGTATGCGAGGTGTGGAGCGACGCCAACCACCAGATTCCGGGTGACCCCCCCGATAGTCAGGGACACCCGGGCACTGGGGTAGGGTCGGACGTCCCCGTGGATACATTGTAAATAGACCCATCCCAGATGGGTATCGCTCGGCGGTACCAGTTCCTTTCGGACCAATGTCTGTCCACAGCCTGAGTCAATCAACGCCTGGGTAACTCTTCCCCCGACGGTCGCCGGGATCGTCAGCTTGCGGTTCAGGGCTGGCCGGGCCCGATTCTGGCCCGCCCATACTTGTGCATAACTACATTCCATTTCTGGACAGTCTTGCTGGAGGTGCCCCATTTTTCCACAGCCGAAACAGGGGCCGAGTTCAAGCCGCCTGCTCCGGGGTCCTCCTCGACTCGGGCTCCGAGGGGGGCTCCGCCGAGCCCTTGGGGGCCCCTGGCCCGGGGTCGGTAGCCCTGTCCGAGGGGTCGACTCCGGATGCCGGACATGGGGCTCGCGGTGGGACTCGGGCCGGGGTTCGGGGCGCCTTGGTTCGCTCGGGGGGTTCCCTTTCTTTTCGCCGCGGGCGGGTTCGGATCCTGCATTGGGGCGTCGGACGATGGGACCCACTGCATTTTCGGCGGCGAGGAAATCCTCCATCAGCGATACGGCGAGGGCCAGCGTCGCCGGCCGGTGGCGGAGCACCCAGGTTCGTCCCCGGGAGGGTAGAGTGTATATAAACTGCTCTAATATAACCTGTTCGGTTACTTCCTCCGCTGTCCGGGTGTCGGGCTGCAGCCACCGCCGGCAGGCCTCTTTTAGGGCCTGGGCCACCAACCGTGGTCGGGCTCCGGGAGGGTAAGTCTGACTCCGGAACCGTTGTCGGAATGTCTCCGGACTGACGTCGAGAGCGTCCAGTATGGCGGCCTTCACTTGGTCGTAGTCCCGGGCCTCCTCGGCCGCCAGTCCGCGGTAGGCCACCTGGGCTGCCCCGGTCAGATAGGGGGCCAAGAGAGTGGCCCATTGGTCCCTGGTCCACCCGGCGACGATGGCTACCCGCTCAAAAGTGACCAAGAAGGCCTCGGGGTCATCGTCCGGGCCCATCTTGGTCAAACGAAGGGGAGCAAACAAACGCGGCATCTCCGCAGCCTCCCCCACTGGTCCCGTCACGGTGTGGGGGGGCGTAACCAGCAGCTGTTGCAGCTGGTTCCCCAACTGCTGAATCAACTGCCGTTGTTGCTCCAGCTGAGCCGTGTGTTGCTCCTGCTGGAGCTGGCGATGGGCGGCATCTCGCTGCTGCTGCTGGGCGAGCTGAGCGGTCTGCTGTTGCTGCTGCTGCAGCAGCTGGGCCGTCTGCTGCCGCTCCTGGCTCTCCGTCAATAACTGGACTAGACGCTCCATATCCATATCTGGGTGAAGCGGGGGGAGGACAACGGCCGCTCCCCTTCTGGCCCCTTCTCACAGGGGCAGGGGCTCGCAGGCCCCACGTTGGGCGCCACGTGTAAAAGGGTTTGCGCCGGGGCTCGACCCTTCAGGACAGGAGGGGAGCCACACCGACTCCCTACTGCACGAATTAAATAGTCCGTTAGCTCAGGACTCAGCCCCTCTGGTCCAGGGGGCTGAGGAAACCACAGTCAAGAACCCAGGCCCTCTGGAACAGGGGCTGGGCAGGCAGGCAGTCACTAAGCTCAGGCCCTTGGATGCAGGGCTGAGCACAAACAGTCAATCTAGCTCAGGCCCTCGGTAGCAGGGCTGAGCACAAGCCGTCAATAAGCTCTGGCCCTTGGAGGCAGGGCGGAGCACAAACAGTCCATCTAGCTCAGGCCCTCTGGAGCAGGGGCTGAGCACAAGCAGTCAATAAGCTCAGGCCCCTTTCAGCAGGGGCTGAGCACACACAGTTTAGAAGCTCTGGCCCTTGGAGGCAGGGCGGAGCACAGATAGTCAATTTAGCTCAGGCCCTCTGGAGCAGGGGCTGAGCACAAGCAGTCAATAAGCTCAGGCCCTTTTCAGCAGGGGCTGAGCACACACAGTTTATAAGCTCTGGCCCTTGGAGGCAGGGCGGAGCACAGATAGTCAATTTAGCTCAGGCCCTCTGGAGCAGGGGCTGAGCACAAGCAGTCAATAAGCTCAGGCCCTTTTCAGCAGGGGCTGAGCACACACAGTCTATAAGCTCTGGCCCTTGGATGCAGGGCGGAGCACAAATAGGCAATTTAGCTCAGGTCCTCTGGAGCAGGGGCTGAGCACACCAGTAGTCCCTTAGCTCTGGCCCTGGGTCAGGGCGGAGCACCAATAGTTAATTTAGCTCAGGCCCTCTGCAGCAGGGGCTGAGCACAAGCAGTTTAGGAGCTCTGGCCCTGGGTCAGGGCGGAGCACAATAGTTCAGTTAGCTCAGGCCCTCTGCAGCAGGGGCTGAGCCCAAGCAGTCAATAAGCTCAGGCCTCTGTAGCAGGGGCTGAGCACACAGGCAGTTTAGGAGCTCTGGCCCTGGGTCAGGGCGGAGCACAAGCAGGCAATTGGCCTAGGCAGGTAAGGGGCTCAGGTTCCTACCTGCGTTGGGTGAGGGGGAAGCCTGCCACCCGTGTGTAGGGGTGGCAGGGGGGGACACAGGCCCACCCACTCCACTGTGTCCCAGCCCGGGGCCCTAGCAGCGATTAGTGTCGCTGCCGGTCAGTGGGGTATCCTGACCGAAACACACTGC
The DNA here is from genome assembly GCF_028017835.1 of Emys orbicularis. Classification (NCBI taxonomy): domain Eukaryota; kingdom Metazoa; phylum Chordata; order Testudines; family Emydidae; genus Emys; species Emys orbicularis. The sequence continues at coordinate 101,894,874 of NC_088685.1, forward strand.
CATGGGCTCATAGGCCTCTGTAGCCTGACTGGGGTCGGCTACCCCCGGGCTACTTCCATTTTCCCCCTCGGGGCCTACCTCGTCGGTGGCATCGGCTGCGGTCCAGTCCATCAGTGGGGACTCCTCTCGGCCGGGGCTTGGCGGCAGGTCTGGTAGTTCTGTAGGGAAATCCGGCCACTGATCCTCGGGCGGTTCCTCCGGATAACAACAGGGCGGGAAGGATTCTGGCGGGGCCTCCCCTTCAGGGTTGCTGTGGGGGAGTTCCACGGGCGCCTCCCAGCGACGGGAGCGGACGGGCTCCGGCGGCTCCTCTTCGTAATGGGCTCGGGGCAGCTCCGGCCAGCTAGGGCATCCACCTCGGGCTTCCGAGGTATCCTGGCGGGGAGCTCCCGACCGCACGTCTGCTCCCTGCGGTGGCCGGCGCCTGACTGAGCTCTGGCTGCTGGCCTTTATACTTCCTGTCCCGCCCCTTGACTTCCGGGGGGCGGGGACAGGTGGCGGTGGCTCCGCCCACTTGGGTGTTTGCGCCGGGGCTCCCTCTTCAGGACAGGAGGGGAGCCACACCGACTCACTACAGCCTCATAAATCCTAAGGATGGTCCTGAAAAAGGTAATATAGCCCAGGTCTAGGTAGAGAGGATAATATGCATACCCTGCCCCTGTCCTCAGTGCACCTGCCAATCCTACTTAGTGTCTGACCCTCCTCAATACAGATCAGGATTCTACCAGATTTGGCTGAGGAGGAGAACAGTGTCACAGAGGTGGCAGTAACCTCTTTCTTCATGGAAGGCCCCTCTACAAGTGGATCTATGAGAGCACCATCTGTTCTATGACGATCTAGTGAATGGTGCCCTTGCAGCATGGCTGGTGTAAGACTATACTGAACTATAAGCCACCAAAATGTTGGACCTCCCCCTAGAAAGTTCAGCATCATCATTCCAGGCCTCCCATCCAGACAATGCATAGTCTATACTATCAGTCCTGTACCTGCAACAGGGAATCGCAGTCGACAACCACCTGTGTGCTGCATGCTTACACATGGACTTTCTGCAGTGTGGGGCCCTCTTTGATCCTTGTGGCTACCTATCCTGGATCCCAAGGGTCCGTGCCTTGACCCCCTCTGTCACACTTAATACTGTTATTTTTAACATGGAATTTGGTAATACTTTCTAGAGGCTCAATAGTGAGGAGATACCAGCTTTATTCCAGTGTGGTTCCATTTATACCATTGTGAGAGCAGAATCATGGCTAGTATTTCTTTATGGTGTTAAGACATTTCAAGACAGAGAGAGTGTGCGTATCTCGACATCGTTGGGGGTTTACAACATTCAGCATCTTGCAGAATTGAACCCCAAGTAAAATATTGGTTGAAGACAGTAACATTAATAAAAATATCATTTTATTCTACAGGCATTCTGAGTAACCCAAAGTCAATTGAGATAGCAGTGAATATAGAATAGCTTAGGCACTGTGCTTTGTTATCTCTGGTAATTAATACCTTTTTGAAATACAAAAGTATTTTTGAAGGCTCTGTGCCTTGATAGCAAATGAATGTCATGCTGTATGGGATTATTATAAAATATTTCTTTGTCTCACAGGGTGACATATAATCTAACACAAAGAGATGCACACATCACATGGTGTTACTGACTTACTAGAAATAAAAGCCAATAATTGTCTATTGAAAGTAGGTCTATCTTCAGCAACCTACATTTACATAGTTCCTTTATCCTGAAGGTTCCCAACGAATTTTTACAGACTATATAGGAATTGTTCATTCAGCTAACGTGCTTGGAACACAGCATTCTTTTTTCAATAGAAATACAACAAATGTTTTAATAGACGGAAAGTGAAAAATAACTTTCAATTGAAACTTTAGGGGGAACTTTTAAGTAGGCTGAATGCCAGGATACCAGGGTTAATAATTCTACTGCTGCAAAAATGTGCTATGAAGTATTTTAAAGACTACAATTGGTCAAGACCTTCATTTTACAACTGATCCAGAGATGACACTTTCCAACTATACTCAGGATTTGATTCAATACTGATTTAGAGAAAAGAGTGAATCAGCAATTGAACCTACTGAATCATCAATACCAATTCCTTACAGTTCTCCCAATCAACTGGTCAGGCCTAAAGCAGCTTGCTATTTTCCAAAGAATTCAGGGGCAGATTTTTCAAGTGTTCAACATAAACAACTGCAGCCCGATGAATTAGCGTGATGGGAGGGGTTCTCCCATCACTGTAGCTAATCCACCCCCTGAGAGGCGGTATCTAGGGCCTGGTCTACACTGGGGGGGGGGGTGTCGATGTAAGATACGCATCTTCAGCTACAGGAATACCGTAGCTGAAGTCGACATATCTTATTCCGACTTACCTCCCGTCCTCACGGCGCGGGATCGATGGCCGCGGCTCCCCCATCCAACTCCACTACCACCGCCCGCTCTGGTGGAATTCCAGAGTCGACGGGGAGTGCGTTCAGGGATTGATATATCGCATCTTAACGAGACGCGGAATATCGATCCCCGATAAATCAATCACTACCCGCCAATACAGCGGGTAGTCTGGACGTACCCTAGGTTGAAAAGTCTTCCATCCACCTAGCACTGTCTACACTGGGCAGGAGGGGTAGGTCATCTTAACCAAGTTGCTCAGGGGTGTTGGATTTTTCACATCCCTGAGTGATGTGGGTCAACCTAACTTTTTAGCAAAGACCTGTCCTAAGTAATCTAGCCATAACGTTTAATAGTTAGAAAGAATGGAACCACTGGAAATGAGCCACTTACACATGCAATGACCTTAGGCATTAGGATTTTCACTACTCTGCAGGATCACCCTAAAAGAACAGTTTATAGCAGTGCTTGAGGTCAAAGCAGTAGTATTCTAGGATATTTTTATGCAGTTACTTTAAACCAAATTCTTTTGTTTCAAAGTCTATCTTGATGGCTCTGTTATTTGATTAGAGTCAAATGTTAAATAGTTCTAATAAGGAACTCTGTCCTTACAAAGGGAAAAGGGTGCTAAAACTCTGTTCAAACAAAAGTCCTATAATGCATTGAGCTTCGCTAGGTGGCAGCATAGTTAGTGACTTTCTTTTAAGCACAACTGAAAAATGCACCTCACATCCCATGTATGTTTGACATATACTTTAAAGAAACTGGATAGGAAATTTGCATGAGGGGTCAGAAAGAGCCAACAGACAAGCAGGTCACCTGGGAAATTAACATTAAACATAAACAAAACTACTTTAGGACCTTAAGATCAACCACGCTATTTTAGCAAAGTCCAGACTACAGTATCAACTTCAGGAAGTCCTCTGTACTAGTTTTCAGCATGGCTGCTACTCTGAAACCTGTCATTCTGAATACTGAGATACTGTGTGATAAAGATCCAAGACAAAGGTGAAGGTGATATGCCTAAAATGATGCGCTACATATACATATCCTAAATGAAAATATCAGTCTCTATGAATTTCTAGCTAAGGTAGACTAGTCCTTATGCACCTAATAAGGGGTAGTAACAGAGTGGCAGGTTCTAAGACCCCCTTGGCATTTTATATTTGCACTGTACATGCCTATTTTAGGAAGTTGCCTTCCTTCTCTTCAGCGAAAACCTAGGTTGAACCCTAGTAATCAGGAAAATTTGGTACTAAAACATAAATGGACTGAAATAATCCAGTCTGCTTAAACTCCTGGCCTCCACTCCTCCATACATACCCTGTGATCAATGGTTGTGGATTCTGAAGGGATAATTATGGTTTATTAAAATGTTCTGTGAGCAAGCTATTTCCTGGTACACTCAGACACAATTATCCAGTGATCTATGATCTCCAGCATCATGCTCAGCCAGTACTTCTTATCTCTTTGCAAGTGTTTTTGCAGTAACATTGCTGCTAAGTGATTTAGGACCCAATCCTGCAGCATTTACTCAGGCAAAGTTTTCATTGTCTGTAGAATTTTGCCTGCAGGATCAGTTCCTTTAAATTACAAGCCTTGAGACTAATCCTCCAATTAAAGTCAGTGGAAGTTTTGCCATTAACTTTACTGAGGCACATTTGAGTCCTTGGTGTTTTCCAGTGACATTATCTTGCTGCTTTGACTTTCCTTTCATTATGAAAGAAACATATTTTTATAGGTCACATATATCAATGCAGTCCCAAATTGAATTCCAGCCTTGGTATTTAATCAGGGGGATTGGCTGCCATTCACAAATAGCTTGAGCTGTGCTCTTGCTGTTTATGATTTCAGCAGTATCCCCTGATTAAATTACAACCTTGTTCAATCATGGATGATGTATTCTTTTACATTTTTGGCAGCAGATCTATGGCACAGAAGCAATGTATAATGTGTTGTAAATGCTATTGTTTATAATAAAATAGGATATATTTTGTATATTGATCCATCTATTTTTCTTCCATGGGGAAAAGGAAAATAGGAAACTTTAAATTCAGGGGAACTCTAGGAGGCTGGTAACTCCAGTCCAAATTATGCATATTTGAATCTACTCACCACTACCCTAAATCTTGAGAGAATCTGTTTGGGGATTGGAGGAGGAGATATAGCAGGATATGCATTTAACTAATATAGTTACACAGTAACACAGTGGCTAAGACACATGGGGCCCAATCTTGCAGTATTTACTCAGGAAAATATTGTCTATAAGGATTCAGGCTCACTTCCTTAAATCACACACTTTGATCCTGTTCTCACTGAAATCAATGGGAGTTTTGCCATTAACTTCATTGAAATTAATCATGTCTTGCTTCTTCGACTCTCCTTTCATTACTGAGGATGCTCAACTACTAGACCCCCTACTCCCACCAGTAGGGCTCCCCGATCACCTCCCCAACTGTGATGGGGAGAGCCTGCTGTGTGGCACTGCTCTATCCCTGTGTGCTAGTGGGTAGGGAGGGGCTTGACACAACCTTGACTCCATCCCCCAGCACTATGGCCAGTGGAACTGAGTTGGCATGGGGTTGGGAGAGTGATGTTCACCAGGTGAGGGGCTATAACAGATAAGTCACAATTCCTTCCCTGGGTTGCTCTTAGGACAGCCCAGATGCATGCCATCATGCCTTAAGGAGGATTGTGCCAAAAGGCACATTCTAACGCTAAAGATCTGTAAATAATTTTGATTAAGAAAGATTAAACACCTTCATGTCTGCTTTCAAGCTAAGAATCGGTGGCACTGGAAAATGTCAACTCTTTAAAATAAGTGCAGTGTTTCCTTCTTTCAATAAGTATCTGTTTGGAAATGATAAATTGATTCTTCTGCTATGTACTTTCTTTGTTCCTTTTTTTTTTTTTTCTTGGTAGCCATTTTATCTTCTAATTAGCTAAAACATGCGTTATTGATTTACCGCTGTAGAATGTCCAGAAACTATAGCATGAGCAGTTATTCCAACCTCCGTTTTCTCCTTGAGGTAGAAGCTACCTCATGCATGCTTAATGCATGCTTTCCTGAAGATCTCTTTAAGTATAATCACTGTGCTTAAAAACAAAAACCAACAACAACCCTAATAATAGGTGGCAAGGGCCTGGGAATGACTATGTTACCATCAAGTACAAGCCAGTGTTTTGTCTTCAGTGGAGAAGAGTCAAACCCACAAATGATGGTCAAGGACAAGTCTATTGTTTAAATTATTTCCATGAGTCATAGTCAAGTGCAGAATAAAATAATGGACTCAAATATTAGGAGTGTGGCTTGATTTTTGTAAAATACACTCTTAGTTAAAGTATTATATGATTTTGATTTGGATAGAACTATGTTGTAGAGGTCCCACATGAAGACTCCTTTTTAAGGACAAAATGTAATGAAACCAACTTCAGCTCTAGAAACTAGCAGGCATTTCAGGTTGGTTTGAAAAAAGTGGGAGCAGTAAGAAATCAATAAGACATTCAACAATATGAAAAGTAACTAAAAAGCATGTTAATATTTTGTGTGTACTTCACAAGTGAGTCACGATCGTGCTAACTCGTACCCATGCAAGCAGTGTTGCTGAAATCAAGGGCACTACTTAAATGAATAAAGGGTGCATGACTGAGTCTTAACTTCAATATTGTCACAATGTGAGTGAACATAACATTCTAACATTAAAGGTCTGAAAGGCATATTTAGGGGAATACAGAATTTTCATGATGAGGTTACTGTGAAATTGTGAGCTGTATAGAAATTACAGTATAATTAAGTCATAGGTGAATAGCAGTTGTATTATTACTAATGCTACTGTAATGTGCAGTGTTACCAGATACTATGTTGATGAATGCAGAATAAGAACCTGAACAGAAGAGAGCAGGACCAGTGCAAATCATTGTGCATCAGCAAGGCTGTTTAGAGGCTTATCTACATGAATGCTTAGTACAGGGGTAGGCGACCTATGGCACCCGTGCCGAATGCGGCACACCAGCTGATTTTCAGTGGCACTCACACTGCCCGGGTCCTGGCCCGTCTGACTAGGGGGGGCTCTGCATTTTAATTTAATTTTAAATGAAGCTTCTTAAAAATTTTAAAAACCTTATTTACTTTACATACAACAATAGTTTAGTTATATATTATAGACTTATAGAAAGAGACCTTCTAAAAACGTTAAAATGTATTACTGGCACGCGAAACCTTAAATTAGAGTGAATAAATGAAGACTCGGAACACCACTTCTGAAAGGTTGCCAACCCCTGGCTTAGTATGTGGCAAACTGGGGTGTGGATCACTTGATGATTACCTGTTCTGTTCATTACCTCTGGGGCACCTGGCATTGGCCACTTTCGCGGGAGACAGGATACTGGCCCAGGTGGACCTTTGGTCTGACCCAGTAGGGCCGTTCTTATGTTCTTATATTCTACCCACACTAGTTTGCTAACTGTACACTAACTGTAATTCATTAATGTGTTTTGATCTAGTCCCTTTCAAAGTGGTGTAGATCCAAATGCATTAACAAACTATTAGTGCCCATCAGCATGCAGCTGGCTAGTATGGGGTAGGATTCACACCCCAGGTTGCTGTGAATTAAATGTTCATCTAGACATGCCCTAAGCGAGTTCAGAACTTTCTGTGTGGGCCAGGTGGCTCTCACAGCATGAAAGATTTTCAGATTGGCAGAGTTCATATACATGGTTAATATACAATTCTAGTCCTCATATCAGGGGCTAAATTTATGTGTGTATTGTCGATGCTCCTAAAATTCTCTCCCTGTATGCAATGGGCTTAGTGTAAAACCTGAACAAGATTTGCAGGGGCAGCCTCTTTCTTACTTTTTCCAAAATCATGGCTAGGTCTGAAGTAGGTGTAAAGCACTCACAAATCAGAACAGTAGCACTTCACAGCCCCGTTGCTCAGGTGTAACTGATTACATAAGGTGCTTGGCAGGGGAGAGTCAGACCCACATGGTCAATAGAGATGTTATGCAGGCTCAAAAAACCCCAAACCAAACGAACAAAAAAACCCCCACACAAACACTGCTGGAGAATCTGGATTCTGGGAAATCACTCTTCTGAACTGCAAGAAAAGTCGACTTATCTACTTCTTAAGTTAGTTATACCCTGATGTTATGGTAGGTCAATGACTCAAAGAAATAAAGACAATTATCTTACATTTATATGGTTCCTTTTACAATAAATGACCCCAAAGTGCTTTATAGACTTAGGAACTTGTCTATATTAGATAAATTGTATTGGTTTAACAAACTCAATTTGAGGTTGATCTAGTTAAATCAGTTCAAATCTTTACGGCAGGCACATACAAATCATCTTAACATTCATGTATTATTTTTAGTAGTATTACCATATCACCTAGGTGCCCCAGTCATGGATCAGGACCTCATTGTGTTAGGTGCTGTACAAACAAAATAAAAAAAGACAATCTGTGCCCTAAAGACGCTGCAATGCAAGTATAAGGGTACGTCTATACTTACTTCCTGGTCCGGATGTAAGCGATCGATCTTCTGGGATCGATTTATCGCGTCTTGTCTAGATGCGATAAATTGATCCCGGATCGATCCCGGAAGTGCTCGCCGTCGACGCCGGTACTCCAGCTCAGCGAGAGGAGTACGCGGCATCGACGGGGGAGCCTGCCTGCAGCGTCTGGACCCGCGGTAAGTTCGGACTAAGGTACTTCGAATTCAGCTACGTTATTAACGTAGCTGAATTTGCGTACCTTAGTCCGAAGTGGGGGGGTAGTGTGGACCAGGCCTAAGACAAGAGACAACAGATGGAGACAGACAAAGGAGTACAATGAGATAATATTGATCAGTATGATAGGCAGTGGTCTCAGCACATCAGCAGCCCAACTATTGTTAAGTTGTTTGCAGGCATCACAGGCAAAGGAGAATTTCAAAGATAAATTAGTTTAGCTTACCAAGGTAATTTTAAATGCAAGTTAAAATGATTTAGGTTAAATTTAAAATCTATTTAATTAAACTGGAACATTTTTTCTAGTGTAGACAAAGCCTTAGGGTCCAATGGTATACTGGGATCTGCAAAGCTCCATGGGACTTTCTGTGGGTGGTAGGATCCATGCTAGCAGATCCCAAAGTAGCATCTGGGCTTTACCAATCTAAATTATACAGATGCTTTAACTTTCTCCACAACTGAAATGCAGTCACCTAGCTACTCTATATAGAAGCAAGGGGCTGGAACTGAAGAAGAATACTGTAACAAATTGAAACGGCAGGGGGAAATCTAGATAGTGAGAATGTAATTACCCACACTGGAATTTAGTTAGGAGACCAAGGTTAACATCACCAGTCTTATGAGTCAGAAAAAGTGTCAGTAAGAGAATGTCAGTAATCCCTTCAATTTACAGGAAAACTTTTCCATTGACAGTTAACGTAAGTAAATGCTATTCAGAGCATAGCTTTGTCATTCTTTCATATTCTGAATTCACATTGAAGCCAATGGGAATTTGAGTGCAGACTGATGGCACAACTGGCTGATGTGTGTGTATGTATGAGACAGCTACAATGCAACAATTCTCCTGTCCAAAGTAAGCTTGATTAGGTTTGACAAAATTTGATTATTTTTTTTAAATATTTCAGTCTCTTTATTTTTAACCACTTTTTATTTATCAGTATAAATTTTCACAGTTGCCAGAAATTGTGGACGGGGGTTAGGCAATAATTATTTAATGACAGCAGACAGATTCAAAATGTTAAAGCTTTATAATCGTTAAAACAGATTGTATTTTGACATGTGAGGGGTTGACAAAGTAAATATTCTTAACTCAAACTCTAAGACGTTCTCAAGCAGCATTTTCCTTACTTTGCCTAGCTGTGCATTTTTATTATTGATGGAAATATTTTTTCATCGGTCTGTGTTTACCGTGAAATTGACACGTGCCTACATTTACCGATAAAAATTGAATTCTTCCAAATTCCTCCAGTCAATCATGCTGAGTTTTGGCCACCCTGCTAATGAGGGCATTTTCCCAGTTTGAAGAGAGATTTAAAATAAATAGATCCCAACACAGCTCGTCAAACTTTAGTTTTGGAGACAATTTGTGGAATGCTTTGGGATTCTGGCTAAATTCAACAGTGGAGCCTTCAGACTGTCCGCTATGTGCTCAGTGGCAAACATGTTGAGGCAATTAACAATATTCTAAGGCAGGGGTCAGACTCATTCTGTGGAGAGACCAAACTGTGTTCCACAATCTAGTCTTTAATTTAGAAAACATGTATGTTTCTAGCCTTTATGGTTGCTTAGAAAATCTTAAAAACATTAGTTGAATGTAAACAAATGCAGTGTGTTCTTTCTGGAATTGCAGAAAACCTGAAACAATAGCTCTGAGAACTGAGAGCTACCCCCATTCATGTCAGTGTGGTATTTAACTCTGACACATAAACAAACAAAGATGGCAATTTAAAATGGCAACATTGTCAACTATTTCACTGCTGCTAATTTTAGCAGAAAAACCTTAACTATTGTGCTTATCCCCCAATCATTTCCCACTGCTTTTTGGTGCTAAAACCTTCAATTTCCCTGAAATCTTTTATGATGTTTTTTTATGTGTTTTTCAACATAAAATTTGCAGCACCTAGAAAACTGAAAATATAGAAAAGGCATAAAATACACTAAATATCAAAATAAATATCACAGGGGTATGTCATTGAATGTATTAGTCAATTAATACTTAATTCAGTTAAGTTTTTTTTTAAATTTAAATGGTGCTGCCACCGTATTTTCAGTCTGCTGCAGAAATTAGAAGGTCTTGTCACAGAATTTAGGCCCAGCTTTTCGGTTCTCGATCACCATTGTCATTGTATTTTCTGAACCTTTATCTGATAACAGCAGGTTAGTATGCTTCTTCATAATTCCTTTCAATTTTTACGAGTTATGGCACTGGTACCGCATTGCCTTCCTGGCAATATTTCCCTCACTCCTTCCTCTGTAATTACATACTAAGAATCTTTGGTATATACATCTTGGGAGATAGGGAGTAGTCTGTAGGATTCTTTACTCTGGGCTGTTGTTCTGTAGCGGGGTAGTCACCCCGCTCCTGCTCGGAGCCATTAAAAGCAGCCCTGGAGAGGGCTGCAGCTGGGTAAAAGGGATTAAGAACAGCTGGGGAAGCTGAGTGAGTAGCTGACCACAGCTGTGGCCAGCTCAGTTAGGGCCCAGCTGGCCCTTATAAGAGGGCTATGGGCCAGAGGCTAAAAAAGAGTCTCTCTCTAACTGTTGAGAGGGATGGGCCTGGCTGCTGGGAGCTGAGCAGGGTACCTAAAGTGGAGCAGGGTTGGGGAAAGGTCAGAGGACCTGGGGAGCTCCTGCCTGGAAAACCCCCAGGCTGCAGGCCTTGTTAAAGGCCAAGAAGGGTACTGGGGTTGCAGAGGGGCAGCCCAAGGGTAGGCAGAGGCAGCAGGTCCAAACCCTCCTTGCCAATGATGAGTGGCAATTATACTGCAGTCTGCCCCAGTGAGCGGGGGCTAGATGGTGACTGGCTAAGCCCAAGACTGAGGCAAGGTGGTAATAAGGGGATTGAGGGTTCCCCCAGGAGGGGAGACCCAGTGAGACTGTGGGGTACTGCAGGGGGCAGAACCCCGAGAGAAGGGGCACCGGGGTCCGGGAGGGACACCGGGGCCAGCAGCAAGGCAAGACACTGGCCTACAGAGGGCGCTCCGGAGGCTGGTGAGCTAATTCCCTGGATGACCAGCAGGAGGCGCCGCAGGGGTGAGTCGTTGCCCTGCTACATGTTCATAAACTTCTTTTGCCAAATCTGATTTAAATAAATCATATCTAATTGATAAGTGGCATTTGAGAAAGTATTCTGCTCAAATATTCTGAGTGGTAGCTTCAAGTGTAGACTTATGCAATAAGTGATAACAGAAATTTGAAACACAATGATGAAGGATTCCAACTTTTAAGTGTCTACATAAAACATTTTACTAGCCCACTTGATGCTGGGTGATACACATCAGCTCCAGTGTAGCTAACTTAATTTTCCATGACAAATATTTGAAATTCTTCGCAAATGAATTGAACACAATTATCTAAAACAATCTCTTCAAATGGCAAGTTTGCAGAGGTGCTTTCTGTAACTGAAGAGCATTTGTCTTGTGGATTCAGACAAGATAGCTGCATCCACAGCTCCTTCTAGGGTAATTTCCTTTGTATAACTTGTGCTCAGCAGCTGCTCTGCTCTTGGTTCCTTAGACCTTGTCTACACTACCAAGCTTTGTCGATAAAAGTGATGTTAACACTTAAAAATCGACATAATAAAAATCGTAATGTCATTATTACACTCGTTCTACTGACAGAGGGAGCACGTCCACAGTTGGGGCATTATCATCGACAGTGTGAACAATTAATTGGTACCTGTCCCACGGTCCAGCTCAACACCTGTCGCTAGGTGTTGTGGGAAGGCGGAGCTGATCATGGAGCATCTTGGGACCAGGCTCAATGTCCCGTGAGGCATTGCTTTCTGTCCCAGCACTCCATGGGCTTCCAGCTTTCTTTCACAGCATTTTTCAACAGCCCTTATTTGCTGTGCAGCCCGGCATCTTTGTGAGAAGGGATGGATCCCGCACTGCTCTCGTATGCTCTGTTAACTGTCATGAAGACATCGCGGATGGCCGTGCAGTTAATCATGAAGTTCCTAACTGAAGAAGACTCCCAGTTGCCTGACATGCTGTGTGATAGGAGCAACTTTAGATTGCTTTTAGCATTCACGGAACAGCTGCACGGTAGACCGTTGCTTTTGGGCTCGGGAAACAAGCCCTGAATGGTGGTATTGTATCGTCATGCAGGTGTGGGTTGATGAGCAGTAGCAACAGAACTTTCGGATGCGGAAAACCACCTTCCTGGAACTGTGTGCGGACAGGGCCGTCCCTAGCTATTCTGGGGCCCTACGCAGCCCCCCCACAGGGGGGTCCAGGCCTCCATGGGGGGGGAGGGGGAAACGGGACTGGCTTAGAGAACAGGGGGGAACCACCCCCCAGCACTCACCGGCTGCATAGCTGGGGCCAGGCCGCTGCACTTCCTGCCGCCGGTGAGTACGGGCCCAGCCCTGCTGCAGTCGTCAGGGGAGTGGGGGTGGGGCTGGGGCGGAGCAGGGGCAGGGGCCATGGGGAAGAGGCAGAGCAGGGGCTGGAGCAGCACCCAGCTGTGCAGTGCACCAGGAAATTTGGTGCCCCAAATTTCCTGGTGCCCTACGCAGCTGCGTACTTTGCGTACAGGTAAGGATGGCCATGTGTGCAGAGCTCACCCCAGCACTGCGGTGCAAGACACCAGAATGAGAGATGCCCTACTGGTAGAGAAGCATGTGGCAATCGCAGTGTGGAAGCTGGTGACTTCAGACTGCTACCAGTCGGCTGCAAATCAATTTGGAGTTGGGAAGTCGACCATTGGGGCTGCGTTAATGCAAGTGTGCAGGCAATAAATCGCATCCTGCTATGAAGGACCGTGACTCTGGGAATTGTGCGTGAAATAGTGGATGGTTTGCAGAAATGGATTTTCCTAACTGTGGAGGGGCGATAGATGGCACATATATTCCAATTTTGGCACTAGACTACCTTGCGATGGAGTACATCAATAGGAAGGGGTACTTCTCCATGGTGTTGCAGGCGCTTGTGGATCACCGTGGGCGTTTCACTAACATCAGCACAGGGTGGTCTGGGAAGGTGCATCATGCACACATCTTCAGGAAGACCGGCCTGTATAGAGAGATACAAGCAGGGACTTTCTTTCCAAACCAGATTACAGTGGGGGATGTTGGAATGCCCATAGTGATCCTGGAGGACCCGGCATATCTCTTACAGCCATGGCTCATGAAACCTTACATGGGTAACCTGAACAGCAGTAAGGAGCAGTTCAACAACAGGCTAAGTAGGTGCCAGATGACAGTTGAACGTGCCTTTGGCAGATTAAAGGTGCTCTGGCAATGCCTTTATCGCAGGTTAGACCTCCATAAGGATAATATCCCCATGGTTATAGCTGAGTGTTGTACGTTGCATAATCTTTGTGACGCTAAAGGTGATAGGTTTGCTCAGGGGTGGAGTGCTGAGGCAGGCCACTTGGTGCTGATTTTGAGCAGCCAGATACCAGGGCTATCAGAGGAGCCCAGAAGGGGGAAATTCAAACCAGGGAGGCTCTGAGGCAACACTTTGAAAATGAGAACCGGTACTGTATATCTCTGACTGGTGCTGCAATGTTACATTACACGTAGTTTTCCTAGGAAGCAATGGTGAAATTTGGGGCCTTACATTCCAGCAAGCACAGGAATAAACGGCCTGTGTATGTATTGGTAGTGCCTGCTATCTCAATTTGTAGAAAACAAAAATAAAGATGTTACCATTCAAAAACTTTGATTTTATTGCACAAGAAACAACAACTACAACCACACAAAGACGCTTGGTGGGAAAGGAGGTACCAGGGAAGGGCAGACTTTCAGAGCTGTTCATAGGTCCAGCTATCATTATGAAAGTTGAGTGGAGGGGGGGGTGAAGTGAAGGGGAAACTGAGAAGTCCCAGAAAGCGGAAAGGACTGTGTGGGTGAAGTTTGGGGGGGGGGGGGGTGGAAAAAAGTTCTGAATGTGCTGCAGGGGAGGGCAGGCACACATCTGCTCAGTATGAAGCATTATTAAGGACTTCAGCAGCTGCATTTGATCCTCCATTACTTTAATCATCCGCTCAGGAGCGTCCTTAACAAACTCATGATTTTCTTTTCTGTCCTGCCTTTCAGCTTTCCACCACTCCTTGTGTTCCCTTTTCTCTGCATTGGAGAAGTGCAGTACTTCCTGGAACATGTCTTCTTTGCTCCATCTTGGGCACTTTCTTATCTGTCGGAGACACTTGGCCAGTGTGTGTAGGGTGTTCCTGAAGGCCAGATCTGCCGAAGCACAAGAAAAAATGTACAGAAGCATGATTCTTAAATTCACGCACAGCATTGAAACATTTCAGTAAAATACACCGTTTGCAACGTAACAATTGCTTTCTCACTGACCCTTGGCAAGCACACATCTCTGCAAACACCCAAAGCATGGTGAGTGCTCGTGGGGGGGTGGCGGGGGGTGCCGTCAACATGGGGAAAAGAACTCCCTCTGCAAGGGTTGTGGTGCGGCCGACTAGGGAAAAAATTCTAAAATTGTCCTACACTTTTCCACAGGTGGGGGGTCATTCTAGCAGATATCTCCTTACTAAGGGTAAGCAAGGAAATGAGGGTACATCTACTACATGCTTGTGGCTTCTGCTCTACTTCCTATCCTGCTCGCTCACCTGTTTGCCACTTTGGTCCCTGCACAAGTGATTCCTGAATGGCATGGGAAAGTTTCCTACAATGGGGGAAGGAACAAAGCTGCTCTGCCACGGAACCTTCAGCAAAGGATTGCAAAATATCTCCAGGAAACTTTCCTGGATATCTCTCTGGAGGATTCCTGTGAGATCTCGGCGTGCATCAACACCCTGTTCCACCGTACTGATTAGCTACACAGGGAAATATCCAGCTCACAGAAACACAGCCAGCCTTCTACATTTCTATGCCCTGAACCCACCTCTGCACTACACAAACCACAGTCACTTACCAGGCATCTCCTTTCCTGCTTCTTGCTTGCCAGAGAGCAACTGCTGAGACTGGCTAGACACCTCTGGAGTAGTGAACAGTTCCTGGCTGCCTGCCCCACCAGGCGACCCTATCGGGAGCTCCACATTGTCCTCTAACTCCACCTTTTCATCAATGACTTCGTCTTCTGGGTTACGTCCTCTTTTCGCCACCTCCAGGCCCGCCCAAGTATCCACGGGGCTCTTGGTGATGCATGTGGGGTCACCACCGAGGATAGCATCCAGCTCCTTGTAGAACCAGCAGATCTTAGGTGCAGCACCGGAGCGACAGTTTGCCTCCCTCGCCTTATGGTATGCCTGCCTCAGCTCCTTTATCTTCGCTTTGCACTGCAGCATGTCCCGATCGTACCCCTTTTCGCACAAGCCTTGAGAAATATACCCATGGGTGGCTGGTGACCAGGCCGTTGGAGGCTAACCCCTACCCCCTCACTTGTGCCCAAGGCCCCGTCCCTCCCCACTTGCCCCCCCTTCTGTCTCCCTCCCCCACAGGAGCCCAGAGCACCGCAGTGGCAGCGCTCCTGGCCCCGGTGCTCTGAGCGGCATGACCAGCCCTGGTGTTCCGAGTAGCACAGGCAGCTCCCCAGTGCTCCGGGTGGTAGCGCTCCCGGCCCCGCTGCTCTGGGCAATGTGGCTAGCCCCGGTGCTCCGGGCGGCGCAGCGCAGCCCCAACACCAGCCTCCTGGTCTCCCTGCAGGAGGCAGACCAGCCAGGCTGGGGCAACCAAGGCAGAGTGCTGGGAACGACCGGAGGGGGCCTGGCCTGGGGGCGGAGCATGGGCGAGGCCATCTTACCCGTGCCTACAATACCCAACGCACATGAACGTACCTGTAGGTGTCCCAATTCCTACAGCTCAAGCACAGCTGGGACTGCACAGCCTCCTCTCCCCATATACAGAGCAGCTCCAGCAGCTCCACAGTGGTCCAAGTAGGAGAGCATTTGCTGCGATAAGCCACCATGGTCACCTGGGAAGATGCGATGAGACCTCTCCATGCAGAGCCAACAGGAAATTGAATTTCAAAAATTCCTGGGGCTTCTAAGGGGGAAGGACGGATGGTTGTTTACCTGGCTGCAGGGCAGTGGAGTTCAAACTGCTGACCCGAGCGGTCACGAAGGGCATTATGGGACACCACCTGAAGCCAATTAAAGCAATTAAATCAAGCATGGTCTATACACTGGCACTTTGTTGACAAAAATTTAGAGGAAAAAGACTTATGTCTCTCTTCAGGGTGGTTGTATTTTGTTGCCAAAACAGGGCATTTGTGCCGCCAAAAGTCGCATTGCAGTGTGTACGGATTCACTGTTTTGTTGACAAAACTTTGTAGTGTAAACAAGGTCTTATTCTAAAAATCAATATGATCTCTAAGGGCTTCTTATTGAAAGTTACAAAATGACAGATAGTGAAGAGCTTCATTAAATTGAGTAGGTGTTCAGAAATATTTTGCTTCCATGGTGGATGAGGAAGTGGAGTTGGAGGAGGATGGGGGGAAGGTGACAAGGACTTGTGAGCTGGGACCTCTTCTTAACTCTGGAGGAGTCTAGCCAGTCCCAACACTCTGGCTCTGGTATGCCTGATGCAGGAGAGAGGAGCTCTGGTAAGTACTCATTGTGCTTTGATACTGCAGGGAGACATGAGGTAGAGCTATGCTTTTTTTTAAAAATCAGGATAGAAGAGGCATTGATATACAGGAGAAAGTTCTGGGGGGAGGAAGGAAATATTTTTCTGACAGATTTTAAAGATTGGTGACTGACCTGCTTAGAGATTTTGAATGCTAATTGTCCTAGTGGAGATGGATTAGTGGGTAGAGTGCAAATGAAATAGTCTGTAACAGGGTATCACTACTCACCACTGCGGCGTATCCTTGTGGCTCATCGTGGGATTAGCTCTTGACCAGTCTGATGCTGCCTCTTTCAATTGCTCACCCAATGGTCGGTCTCTCTCTCTCTCTCTCTCTCTCTCTCTCTCTCTCTCTCTCTCTCTCTCTGGAGTCCTGTTACTCCCTCTTGGTGACTCAGGTGCTTCCTCATGGTGGCTTGGCCCTCTGGCCAGGTCACTATAGTTTTCCCCTTCCAGGGCATCAAAGTCACTGGACTAGTTGACAGGCTATTGTTCCCAGCAATCCTCCAATTCAAAGCTATACCACTTCCCCAGGGGCTGGTAGGAGAAGCCAGGCCCATCCATCCTCCACTCTGGGTTCCATCTCCGGGATCCTCAAATCAGCAGCCAAGGTCTGCGCCATCCCAAACCTTGCTGCCATCTCCCTGAACCTTTGCCTACTCCACCTCTACTGGGCTTCTTCTCCACCACCCTTCTGGGTAAACCCTTCCTTCAGGTCCTGGATCCAGGGCTTCTACTCTCCCCCGGGTCTCCTCCTTGCCCATTCTAAGTGACTACTGGCTTTCACACTGCAGTCTCCTTCTGCCCTCACAGCTTGCCTTATACCAGCTCTGCTTGCTACTGCCTAGCTGGGCTCCATCTTCAATCAGAGCTTTCCTATCAAGGCTGACTCTCCCTCAGGTATGGCCTATCAGGTTACTTACCCCCTTCTGAGCCACATTAACCCTTTCCAGGCTACTGTGGGCGTGGACACCCCATCACATGGTCAAAGAGTAATGATAAATACATTTTTTAACATGCTTATTGCCTGCAGATATATTGTATACCATGCTAAAGAAAATAACAACATAGCCAATAAGCTCAACAAAATGTATCTCAATAGATAATATAATTGGATGAATTATCCTGCATTTATCTATGTGATTAAATTTGTAGTGATCTTTTATTCAGACCCAGGTGCAGGTGACAGTGTGATGTCACTTTGTCTTTTTAAGGACAGGTTTCAGAGTAGCAGCCGTGTTAGTCTGTATCCGCAAAAAGAACAGGAGTACTTGTGGCACCTTAGAGACTAACAAATTTATTAGAGCATAAGCTTTACCTTAAACCTCTTAAACCAACTTAAACCTCTCCAGCGCATCATCAGAGATCTACAACCTATCCTGAAAGATGATCCTTTACTCTCACAGATCTTGGGAGACAGACCTGTCCTCGCTTACAGACAACCCCCCAACCTAAAGCAAATACTCACCAGCAACCACACATCCCTGAACAAAAACACTGACCCAGGAACCTATCCTTGTAACAAAGCCTGATGCCAACTCTGTCCACATATCTATTCAAGTGACATCATCATAGGGCCTAATCACATCAGCCATACCATCAGGGGCTCGTTCACCTGCACATCTACCAATGTGATATATGCCATCATGTGCCAGCAATGCCCCTCTGCCATGTACATTGGCCAAACCGGACAGTCTCTACGCAAAAGAATTAATGGACACAAATCTGACATCAGGAATCGTAATACTCAAAAACCAGTGGGAGAACACTTTAACCTGTCTGGCCATTCTATGACAGACCTGCGGGTGGCTATCTTAAAACAGAAAAACTTCAAAAACAGACTCCAACGAGAGACTGCTGAGCTGGAATTGATATGCAAACTAGACACAATCAGCTCAGGATTAAATAAGGACTGGGAATGGCTGAGCCATTACAAACATTGAATCTATCTCCCCTTGTAAGTATTTTCACACTTGCTTCTTATCAAACTGTCTGTACTGAGCTATCTTGATTATCACTTCAAAAGTTTTTTTTCTCTTACTTAATTGGCCTCTCAGAGTTGGTAAGACAACTCCCACCTGTTCATGCTCTCTGTATGTGTGTATATATATCTCCTCAATATATGTTTCACTCTATATGCATCCGAAGAAGTGGGTTGTAGCCCACGAAAGCTTATGCTCTAATAAATTTGTTAGTCTCTAAGGTGCCACAAGTACTCCTGTTCTTTTTGTCTTTTTAAGATGTATACTACTGTTAGTCATGGGATAACCTCCCATCTCTAGACTTTAGAATATGGCTTCATTGTCTCAGAACATCTGAGGACAGAGCAGAATGTCTACAGGCTTCGCTGTTAAACTAGCTAAAAGGAATTCTGAACAATTAGTTTAAAAATTATTATTTTTATTTAATGTTATTACTGCTGGAGAGGCCCTAATAGAGATCAAGACACCCCCGCAGTACTAGGCACTGCACATATACAGATGCAGACTTGGGCCTTGCCTTGAAGAGCTTATGGTCTAAGAAGTAGTACAACAAAACTGAACTATGCAAAGAGTTATGGAGTTGAGGTTTTTTTGTTGTTTTGTTGGTAAGTTTTTAATTTTTCTTCTTTTATGGGAAATGCCTCCCTTATTGCTAGGGAGGCTGAGGCTTGGCATGATCAATAGCTGTTGTAAAGCCAAATCCTTTTATTGATATAATATCAACAGCATACTAGAAACTTAATGATCCTGAATGTAGATAAGATTCCTGCTGCAAAGACCATACTCACTTGAACATTCTTCTGAAAGTTAATGAGACTACTTGTAAGATGAACAGGGTTTGAAGCCAATGGAGCTATTCATAAAACTACAGTAGGGTCTCAGAGTTACAAACACCTTAACTAGGAAGTGACCAGTCAACCACATGCCTCATTTGGAACCGGAAGTATGCAATCAGGCAGCAGCAGAGACACCCCCCCCGCCCTCCCCCAAAAGCAAATACAGTACAGTACTGTGTTAAATGTAAACGACTGGGGGGGGGGGAGGAGGAAAGCAGCATTTTTCTTCTCCATAGTAAAGTTTCAAAGCAGTATTAAGTCAATGTTCAGTTGTAAACGTTTGAAAGAACAACCATAACGTTTTGTTCAGAGTTAGGAACATTTCAGAGTTAAGAACAACCTCCATTCCTGAGGTGTTTGTAACTCTGAGGTTCTACTGTATCAGGATTTGAAGCCAATGACCCTGATCTTCAACTCGCATGAAATTACAAAATAGTTGAGGGTGCTCAGTACTTTGTTGGAGGTGCTCAACACCAGGGATTAGTCTTCATGGCTTCAGTCCAGCAAAGTACTGAGAATCTGAGTGCAATCCAACAAAGCAACTGAGTTTATGTAAAGTTGAGAACATTAGTTTTATTAACTTCAATGGGACAATTCACATGTTTAAATTTAAGCAAATGCTTATGTGCTTTACTGGACTGGGATAGAGAGTGTTCAGCAGCTAGCAAAGACAAGTTCTATGTGAGTAAGACAAAGAGAATTTGAATGTAAAAGGAATATTGACATTGATTTCAATAGAGACAGAATGAGGGCTTTGGTTCTTACTCAAGGTAAGAACATTGCCATCTGACCCCCCTATTCTGGCTTCCAAAGTCCTCTTGAATGTAAAAAAATCCACAACAAAAATCAAGTTACTAACCCTTCAGTACATTCTGAAAATCCTAACTGGAATTAAAAACAGAAGGAGAGAACAGCTGTGTACATCAGACAGACTGAAGACTGCTGAGATAAAGATCTAGAGAGGCTGGATTTTTATAGAGGATTAAGTCCCTGAAATACCAGACAAAATAAATTGCAGATTTGTGTTGGGTGGGAGTCATAACATTGGGTCTGGGTATAAATAAAATTACATAAATTAATCATTCTTGTTATAAATGTTAACTTCCTGATGTAATCAATTATTCTGCTATAATGCCATATTTGGCAGGCTTTGTTACTAAATTATGCATTAATTTTCATGCTTGTTTCTGAAAGGCAGGTAATGGAATAACAAATTGTACTGCATTGTTAATAAAGCTGAGTCTATTTCCACAATATATTTCCATGAGGACCTAATGTTTAGGATTTCACTCACTTTATCAAACTATTCACATATAAGCTATTTTTGTCTGCACTATTATCAGTGGAATTCATTTAATTGGGGGACTTACATAGGACATTACACAGGGGGATCCTAGAAAAATGAGGATGAACTACTATAAGCGCACCTTTATTTGCTCTAAAGTACATTCCACTACCTATAAAGACGATTTTGGCAGCTATCTGAGCTAAAGCTATCTTAGCTTCTTCTTCTTCTTTTTTTTTTTTTTTTTTGGAACATCAATAAGTATATACCGTTTCTCCTATAACACTGGAATTGAGAATCTGCCTTTGAATCAAGGATAGACAGTAATGGCAAATAGTCCTAGGGGATAGAACACCAATCACATTGTAAAGCCCTATTTTGGGCAGACTGTACATACCTTGAAGGATGTGTCACTTTTTTTAGATACATTTTGGCAACACTTGTGTAGCTTGTCATGCCACTAGAGCAGTGGTTCTCAACCAGGGGTACGTGTAACCCTGGGGGTACGCACATGTGTTCCAGGGGATACATCAACTCATCTAGATATTTGCCTAATTTTACAACAGGCTACCTAAAGAGCACTAGCAAAGTCAGTACAAACTAAAATTTCATACAGACAATGACTTGTTTATACTGCTCTATATACTATACACTGAAATGTAAGTACAATATTTATATTCCACTTGATTTATTTTATAATTATATGGTAAAAATGAGAAAGTAACCAATTTGTCAGTAATGTGTGACACTGTAAAGTGTGTTGTGACACTTTTGTATTATTATGTCTGATTTTGTAAGCAAGTAGTTTTTAAGTGAGGTGAAATTTGGGGGGAGTATGCAAGACAAATCAGACTCCTAAAAGGGGTACAGTTGTCTGGAAAGGTTGAGAGCTACTGCACTAAGGTATTACTGAAGGCCTATAAAATAGAGAGATTTTTAATTCACCAAGTGAATTATTGTTGATATTTCTCTGTTTTCTCTAGGTAATTCAGCAATATTCAGGTGACAGGAAGCTGATGGATCGCACTTGGAGTAACTTAATTAGGTCATTTTAAAAAAAGATACCTTAATGTTTTACAAGGACCAAGTTCTTTTCTCTATGGAGCTGGGGCTGGGAAGAAGGATGAAAAAATATTCATGTTTCCCATTATGGTGCATCTCCACAGTGGCATAGTTATTCAAACCAAATATCAATTTGCTTTTTCTAGTGTTTGAAGATGGTTTTTCCATAATAATAATGTGCAGAATTTAAGATGTCATGGAATGGAATGACGTCTGATCTGATTATCGTCACAGTTAACATGATGGTAGATAATTATAGTCTGTTGCATCTGAAATACTTCCACGACATATTTCAAAATCATAAAGAAGAAATGGTAATTTCACCCTTAGCATAGCAACAGTACCTTTCTCCAGAGAGAATTCTGCTTCACATTCATTCTCCTTTCATCGGTTGATCTATAGGTCCCTGATGAACTTTTGTAGAGACCGTATTGGTAGTGCTCATGACAACATACATGCGTGGGAAGCTTGTTGTTATGGGACCAGATTGTTAAATCACACAGTACATGGTTTTTTCTTCCAGGAAACATATGACGAAAGGATGGCATTTCCGTGTGCCATCTCCTCTTTCACTGACACTATTGACTACATCTAAAATTTGAAAGGCACATACTAATGCACTTTAAAAGAGACACTGAGAAGACTCCTATGCAAATGAAGAGTGAAAGCCACATTAATGAATAAGGTAAACCAGCTACCATTATCCCTCTTCCTCCTGAGACACTCCAAACAGAGAGGGTATTTTTTATTCAGAGGAAATATCTCATTAGGACTTCTTATGCTCTTAAATACAGTACAGATGGGCAAGCTGTTTCCTGCAATTTAATTTTATTTAACCATTGAATTTTTCTGTTCATGAATGGTCTGTGAACAGAGCTTGAGGTCCATGAATTTGTTCATTGTTCAAAAATTACTCCATTTATATTTTATGTAAACCTATTTCAGCCCACTAGTTTGGCTACTTAGGCCACATGGTATATTTCTGTTTTCTAGGTTGATGAGTGTAATGCTTAGAATCAGGTTTCTGGTGCAATTACTATTGTTATGATTTCAGAATTCACTTTCCATTAATTCACTGTTTCTGCAAACTTTCCTGTCAGTGAAAAAATTCACTAAGGACTCAACCCTGCAAACACTGTCAGACATAATGAATATTACCATGATTAGTAGCATTTATGTCAATGGACCCACTCCTAATAGTAAGAATGGGTCCCATATTAAGTAAGTTGTAGGACTTGTCTACATAGGAAATTCACAGGGAAGTTAGGGCAAAATAAGTAGGGTGTAAATTTAAAGACCAATAGCTATTTCACAGTAGACTCCTGTGTAAACACTCTTCTTCTTATCCTTCATTAAGGGTATGTCTACACAGGAGATTTAATACAAAACTTTTTGATATGTGTCTGGTACGCTGCTGCTGCAGCGCTGTTTCTGGGCCCAGTAAACCAGAGTAAATTGGTGGTAAAGGATCATTCTGCAGGCCAGGGGATGACCAGCAGTGAAGATAGCCCTCCCATCCTGAAATTCTATCTTTTTTTGAGATGTGCGCAGAACTGACCCTGGAGCTGCAGCAGTGTACCAACATGCCCCATGCCTTTAGAGAAGCAGGTCACCATTGCCTTCTGTAAGCTGGTTCCCCCAGAATGTTACCTGTCTGTAGCCAACCAGGTCAGCCCAGGGAGATTAACTGTTGGGGCCATTGTCATGCATATATACTGCCTAGCCAGGTTATAAAGCTGGGTCATGCTCAGGAGATTATTGAATGCTTTGCACACATGGGATTCCCAAACTGTATTGGAACCCATGTGTTTATCATTTGTGCCACCCTCCCCCATCTCCCACCAGGGTACGGAATTTATAAATAGAATGATGTATTTCTCTATGGTCTTCTAAAGGCTGATTGACCACCATGACAGGTTTACAAACATAAATACTGGGTGATGTGGAAGAGACCATGATGTGAGGCTCTTTTGGAACTCAGTTCTATTTAAATTAATGGAGAAAGGACTGTTTTCTCCTGGGGACTACTATGAACATTAATAGTGTGGAAGCTTATCTGCTGATACTCTGGTTAATGAAGTCATACACAGGCCATTTGGACAAAAGGAAGGAACAATTTAACTGTTGCCTAAGTGTTTGTCTACTCACACAATGCTACAGAAGGACAGCTGAGCTGCTGCAGCCGTGGCACTGGAGCGCTTCAGTGTAGCCACTACCTGTGCCAACAGGAGGTAATCTCCCATCGGTGTAGGTAATCCACCTCCCCAAGAAGTGGTAGGTAGGTTGACCG
Organism: Emys orbicularis; assembly: GCF_028017835.1. Classification (NCBI taxonomy): domain Eukaryota; kingdom Metazoa; phylum Chordata; order Testudines; family Emydidae; genus Emys; species Emys orbicularis. The sequence goes on from NC_088685.1 coordinate 101,918,984, forward strand.
AAGAATTTGTCATCGATCTTGTGCTGTCTGCATGTGGGACTTAGATTGGCTTAACTACATCACTCAAGGGTGTGGATTTTTCACACCCCTGAGAGACATAGTTATGCTGACCTAATTTTCCATTGTAGGCCAGGCTGTAGTAGGTGGAGAATGGTGGCTGAGCATGCATTTGGCTGTCTGAAAAGCAGATGGTGCTGTTTATGGAATTGTTTTGAAGTTGCAGAAAAATACGTCCCCACCATTATAGTTGTGTGCTGTGTTCTGCACAATATTTGTGGGACCAAGGAAAAAAGCCTTAACAATGGGTGGGAGGCTGAGGTGCAGAGACTTTCTTGGCAGTTCGAGCAGCCAGCAAGGCATCCCACAGAGAACACTAATATCTAGGGGAATTTTGTCAGTGATGCCTACTGTTCATATTTTCAGTCTCGTATGTAGCTGTATAGCCAACTGCTAATCTGTAAAGGGAGGGATGGGAATAGACTGTGAATAGTGTAGTATGGTTTATGGTGGTGGAAGTGGGATGTTGCCTATGTACTTTTGTAAAACAGTATAAATTGTTTTAGCTTTATTTGAAGGATTTTGTGTTACATGTAGTGATGAGTCAAAATTGACCAAAATGGGTTTTAAACCGTTTTTACTGTGAAACATCAGTAACAAATGTAAAACTAAAGTTTTAATTGCATTGGTGGATAAATAACAATACTTTTTAATCTAAAAATACATTTACCAAAACAAACTACTGACTAACCAACAACCCCCCCAAACCTTTAAATAGGATGGTGCAACCCAAACTGAAAATGAGACAATCTAAACAGTACAAAAATAACAAGGTTGAAGGGTGGGGGTTAAAGTTATAGGTGCATATAGGTCTTTCCTCTGCCTCTTCTTGTATGAGGGGGTTCTGGGGTTGAGTGCCACAGCTCAACTTTTTCAGGTGTGTTGCCGGGCTCAAGTGCTGGGCTTCCAGGAACTAGTGTTCTTGGTGTGCAGATGATGGACCTGAGTGGAGAATGGTCTCTGGGACAAGTGCTGTGTGGGTCTGGCATGGAGGAGTTGCTGCTGGTCCCAGCAGCCAGTATTATCCAGGGTCTGAAGGACATGGCAGGGTTCCAGCTTATGGGACAGCAGGGCCTGTTGGCCTAGCAGGAGAATGTTTTGTAGGAGAGCATTTTGGCTCAGGATAGTGTCCAAGAGTTGCCTCTGCATTTTCCTGTCTTGCCATGTTCTCCTTGGCCATTGCAACACTGTCCTTGGCCACTGCCATGATCTCCCGGGAGAGCTGCATTTTTTTTTCTACCTCTGGATCATCATGTACTGCCTCTACCCAACAGCCAATGTAGTCTTCCTCTGGGTCTCTGCCATGCCTCTCCAAACATCTCATCCTGAGTCTTCCTTTTTCACCACATCAGATTGGCCAGCCTCAGCAATAGATGAAGACCTTGTGCTGGATAGTCTGGCTGTTGCAAGTGCTGTGACTGTGGGAGTATGGAAAAAACCCCTAGTTGCTTATTGTTCATCTTCCAGATAGCCCATCTGAGGGAATTTTCTTTAGTATGCATATGTGACCGTACATCCCTAAATTTCTACCTCAGAGATGGTAAATGGTCTGCATTGAAATTTCTGTCTGCTGTGTATGCTGTTGTACCTTAGCGGGCTAGGGGGTGGGGTGGGGCTGGAATTATGCTCCTGTTTTGATTTTGCAGGTTTGTTTTTGCATTTGAGATGCTTCTGTTGTGTCAGAGTGGTTGGAGGGGAGGGGAGTGTTCTGGGGAGTGGCTACAGGGGTTGAGCCAGTTAGTAATCCCCTCTGAATCCCCTTTAGGCTGTCTTGACTCTGAGTGCCATTACATTGAGGTGGATGACTAGGAGGCAGAGAATGGTCTTATTTAAAAAGGCAAAGGGCAGATTAGTGGGATACAAGATATGCTGTAAAGTTATTTACCAGGATGGTCCCTGCTAAAAGTGCTAGAGGAGTGGAAGGGGCTTGCGAGCTATGCCAGGGGATGGGCTATTCCTTATAATATGTGATGCAAAATCAAGCAATTCCGTGGTCTTAAGTTCTTCTTTGTCTCCACTGCAGACATGGAGAAAGTACAGAGAGAAGAAGATAGTGTCCTGCAGTGATTGCTGTTTAGAATGCTTGTTATAGGACATTTACACCTCAGCAGGGAACAGTATTGTTTGTACTTTTACCAGGCATGAAATGCCTATGTCATGTAAACGGTGGACACTAACCAAACTTATTTTCCTGTAACCACTGTCTCAATAAACTGTTGCATTTTCCACAAATTATTTTTTTCATTATTTGAATGTTCTGGGTGGGGTGGGGTGGGGTGGGGGGAGCACCGTGTGTAGAGGCTACTGTGGCTGTGCCAATCTGCTAGCTGCCATTTTAGGCTGGCAAATGGGATTGTGGGCAGGGGTTTCACCAGATGAGGGACAGGGAAAAGGAAAATAGGCAGATGGGCAAGAGTCTCTGTGCTGCAGTCCTGAAAACTGTCAATAGTCATGACTTTGGCATGAGACAGAGGTTGGGCACCCGGGGGGAGCACCCACCATTTTGGCAACATGTATAAGGGGCTAGATATTCAGAAGGACTCCTAGATCACATCTGTCTAAGATGGATGCAGCCAGGGGCACTCAGAATAGAAGGCAGAAAGGCAGCATAGCACAATAATAATAATTAATTGTAATGATCGATACTTACATTCCAAAGTTCCATCCAGGGGATCTGCCTCTTTGGTTCTGGCCTGGGTTTCTGGCTGGGACTCGAGCTTGGCTGACGTAGGTCAGAATCAGTGTACATTGCAGAAGGGCATGACTGTGGCTGGCTTTCCAAGTGGCTGGCATCAGGGTCCTGAGTCCCAAAAAGATCCTGGCTCTCAGGGGACAGTTCCTTTCCAACATCCTTCTGCTCATCCTCCAGAGGGCCTTGCCAGTTGTCCTCAGTGGGGGGGGGGGGGGGGGGAGTGTGGGCAGCAGCCTTCACCTGGTATCTTGAATGGATTGTTCCATAATTGTGTAGGATCCATTCCTGTCCATTCACATGTCCCCTGGCAGATTGTCTCCTTTTGTTCCTTGTTTCATTTTACCTACTCCTGAGCTACTTGCACTTTATCTGGCACTGGTCAGCATCCTGGTTTTGGCCCCTCTTGACATCTGCTTGGCAATGTCCACGAAAAGGGCTTTATTCATTTATAGAATTTATACAAATGCTTCCTGCATTGACACTTTCCAAATGGCTCTGAGATCCAGGGTCTCAGCATGACTCCAAGCTGCTGTTGTGGGGCTTCTGGTGCGCTATTGCAGTTGTATTGCAAGAATGTTGACACACACAGCTTCAGGAGCAAATGGGCAAATTCTGGCCCTGTGCCAGCTTTTAAAGTGGTGGAGGGGACATCCTGGGAACTTACTAGCAGAGCAGGGGAAGTCACACAGGTGAACTAAGTTAGTAACAGTTGCCTTGCAAAGCACTGTGGGATAGCTGTTGGAAGCATGGAAGAAAGTGGAGAGCAGCCACTGTTTCCACATGAACACTAGCCCTTGCTAATTCAATTCTCAGCAAACCTAGTCCACTTGGCAAGAGGACTCCAGAGTTTGTGGCAAATGTGGAGTTAGTGTGCAGTGTTAATGTTAGTGTTAATGGCACTGAGAGTCAAGACAGCCTAAAGGGGATTCAGAGAGGATTACTAACTGGCTCAACCCCTGTAGCCACTCCCCAGAACACTCCCCGCCCCAACCACTCTGACACAACAGAAGCATCTCAAATGCAAAACCAAACCTGCAAAACCAAATCAGGAGCATAATTCCAGCCCCACCCCACCCCCTAACCCACTAAGGTACAACAGCAAATAGCAATGGATTGTGTCATGAGTACATAATTGTTTTCAAACCAGATTAACTCAGTTTGACCCACTTTAAAATCCCTGTGTAGACAAGCTTTAGGAGTGTATTTTTGCACTTTATCTTAATCCACTTTGGAAGTGGATTAAGATAAAACCACTCGAAGTCATTCTTAGTGCACAATAAAAATATCCCCACAGAGTGCTAGTGTGGAATAGCTATTTAACAATAGCTTTTTTGCCATGTAAAAAAAAATCCTTAGAATATGTGTGCATAACAAATACAAGAAGGAATAATTCTATCAAAGCCAACTGGTCTACAAATGAGAATGATGTTTATGCAGTATGTCAAGTCCTATTTTTAACACAAAAATTGAAAAACATGACTGAAATGTTTTCAGACTTCTAAAACATAATTTAAAAGATTTTATCTGATAAGAATAACGAAGATATTAACAATTAACAAAATACTTTTTTAATACTTATGCAAATAGTCCATGGGAAGTGAAGGTAGACTTTTGCAGGATTAGACCATTTTTGTCAATCATCTGGTACATTAAAACATGATTTCAAATTAATTCTTGTTTGGAGACAACTTTTCTTGTATTATACATTTATAATTTATTGGGTAGATTCTTTTTACCCCATCTATGGCATCTTTGTTTACTTAATTGTACTATATCCAACTTGCAAGATTTTTCATTAATTATCAACATTACCTTCCAGACATAGTCAGGTAGCCATAATATGTAACACTTCTGCCCCAACAACTACATAAAATAAATTGCTGGGTGAAACTACACTACTTCTGTGGAAAAACCATCTGAGAGATAGTGTAAACTTTTGAATCATTTCAGGACATATGTAAGCTATTGTAGTAAGTGTGCATCTTCTGTTTCTTTTTAAATTATTTGTTTGATGATAAATAATACTATATATCGAAAGGATTTAAAAGTTAGATTAATTTAGCTTCTATTTTAATGAAAAGTGTAATCTTCTGAAGAGAATCAAATCTAGTTTTTTATACATAAAAACTACCAACTGATGATTCAGAACAGTCTATATTCAATTAAGAGGACCTCTTGTCACATATTAATGTTATCATGGACAAAAAATGAATTACTGGATGTATAGTAGAGTGACAACTTATTTAGCTGGCAAAATGGGGACCACAACCTGAAATAAATCTTTCCTGAACCCCCCTCTCCTGGCCTTCAAACAATCTCCAAGCTCCCCACAGACCGGGACACACCAACTCAAAGCAACAACACACCCTTCCGGGCCAGAACAACAGATACAAAACCTGTAGCCATATCTCTACTGCTACAATGATCAACACCCCACACCCCAACACACTGTTCAACATCTGGTGTACCTCATCTAGTACACTAAATGTCCTAATAACTAAGTGGGTGAAACCAGACAATCACTACACTCTCAAATGAACTCATACAGGAAAATGATAAAAGACAAAAACACCATCACCTGTGAGCGAACGCTTTTCACAAAATAATCACTCTATATTTGACCTCTCCGTCGTCATTCTGTACAATACCTTCAAAAGATGAGCCTGGGAGCTTAAATTCATAGCTTTGCTAGACAATAAAAATCATGTACTGAATAGAGACACACTGGATTTATAGCTTATTACAACAATCTATAACCCACTTACAACCCTACCACCACCATGCCAAGCTGCTTTTTCCCCTCCTCCCTTCCTTTCTCCCCTATAACTGAAGGGGTGTTAATGGGCCACTTCATCTTGAATGGTCCTTATGCTAAACAATCTGTTCCACCTTGTATTTAGCTGTGACACTCTGAGTACATTTTGCAGACCTGAAGAAGAGCTCTGTGTAAACTCAAAAGCTTGTCTCTCTTGCCAACAGAAGTTGGTTCAATAAAAGATATTATCTCACCCATCTTAACTCTCTAATTTCCTGGACCAACACGGCTACAACAATGCCGCATACATACAAAATGATGCATTGAGACCTAGCTGTGCAATTCCTGTTAACGTAAATAGGAAATACATGACCAAATCCCAGTAGATGGCTCTGAAAATATTCTCTTGGCTCTGTGCTGATTTACATCTCAATTAATCTGAATGTTTTTACAACACTTAATGGTTGGTGTCCCATTTCTGAGGAACAACAGAAAGGTTTTGGATTTCTTTTTCTGTGCACTGAAACTCTGTAATAGAAATATTAAAGCTGTTAATTCCATTTTCTGCTGGAACATATTTATTATAAAATGACAAATTCCTCTTTTAGAGATGAAATTTGGTTACAAATTCATAACTTATTATTAGTGACTGGTTTGTGATTTGTCTTTAAGCCTTCCTCTAAGCCCCTAATTTACAAATATCATAAGCACATGGTTAAGTGCTTTGCTGAATCAGGGCCTTATACTGTAAACTTTTGAGGCAGTGAATCAGTTATTAGTCACAGCTCTCCCTATACTGTACAGTAGAGTGTACATTTAAGGTGCTTTTATAATTATTATCACTGAGCCAAATCCTGAAGTCCTTATTCACTCCTTACTGAGAACTCCACTAAGTTTTTTGGGAATTTTGCCTTAGTAAGGAATGAATGAGGACTTCAGCATTCTTATGTCATATAAAGAAGTAAAATAATTCTTGATACTATTGTATTTTAAGGTGGAATGCTCAGTTATGTAAAAGTATCTGGCTGTAAGTCCCATGGAAAGCTCTAGCAAAAGTAAAAACAGTTATTTTTTAACTGGCCTTTGGTTTTTTCCCAAGTTATGGAAATGTTTTTTCCCAAGTTATGGTTATGTTATGACCCAAGTTTGGCTACAGTGCTTCATCTCTAATTGGGATCCTTTCAATGTTTACTTTCTATGAAACTGAAATGCTAGGCTCAAAATACTACAAGTGTAGCTCTCTTAATAAAATGGGATAGCTGAGTATTATAAAGCTATAGGCAAATCCAGTCAAAAGCCAGCATGGGCACAAATCTGAGTCCAGGGAACAGTTCCTGTCAAAAGGGGAAAACCAAAATATCTCAATCTTGTTTTTGATTGCTTAAAATTTATAAAAGGTAAGCTTACAGTTTTTCCACTCACAGCCCTATTTATTAGAGCAAATAGATGGCTTCTAGTGCAGTGAGTTGAATGATAGAAATTGGAAGAAAAATTAGTATAACATTCCTAATGCCTCTACTTGCAATTGAAGTCATTCCTTCCTTTCATTTAAATGCAAGAGCTCAGTGATTAAGCTAATTACTGAGCCTTGATACGTTCAAAGAAGCAATTACCCTCATAATTAATACATTAAAATATTTGTATTATTAGACACCAGGAATACCCATATTGACCTTTAAAAACAAGAATATTGGCCTTGACATTGGTTAACACTCCAATGATTTGTAGTTCTCTCGCTGTTAACTCCTGATCCCACAAGAAAAGCCTCTGGGCCTGATTCTCCTCTCATGTATTCTGGCTTTACATCAGTGTAAAGCTGATGTAAGTGAGAAAAGAATCAGGCTCTCTGTCTCTAAGAATGTACTACCAGAATATTGATAGAATCTCAAAACACACATGTAAGAAACAAAATCACATGTTCCTTGTTTGCAAGACAGATCTCCCAACTGTCTCTCACTGGAAGGGGCATCTCCACTTCTTTTTTACTAAAATTTCCTTGCAGCTCACATAGAACCTTTCCCCCCATATATTAAAATGACAACTAATGACAAAATCACTGGCCCTGTGTCAGAGAAGAGGATGCATGGAGTCCACTCCACCTCTGTGTAAAAGCTAGACAGAAGGTATTCCTTGCAGTTCACTGATTGAAAAATTGCACAGAATTCATGTCCTGCACAGAATTATTTTTTCTCTGCAGAAAATACATTCTGCCAGAGAGGTGCTGCAGTTAAGCCTTTCGCCCAGCAGAGGGCTGCTGTGGCACCAGAACAGAGAGCAGCCCCAACTGTGGATAGGGAAGAGAAAAGGCTGCATTTCTCACAGCGCCCTGCCCATGAGGCCAGGTCAGGAGGCACAGGATATGGGGAGACTAATGGCATGGGGCACATGGGGGGGTCAGAAGGGTTAGTGGAGGGGGCGACTGGTCAGGAGGCTGAATGGGAGTGGTGGTGCAGGGACACATGGGGATGAGGGTAGATGTGCCTGACTGAATGAGAGAGGCTAAGGGTCAGCCAGTGTCTGCATGGGGGAGGCTCTCTAACAATCCCTCCTCTCCCCAAATTCCGATGAGGTCCAGCAGCTCGGCATTGCTCCAAGTGGGGGATCGCCTGGTGCACGTAGCAGGCATAGCCACCTGGAAAGATACGTTGAGACCACTACATGCATCACCAAGCAAACAGGAAGGGGACTTTCAAATTTGCAAAGGAATGTACGGGGTGGGGCTGATGGTTGGTCACCTGAGTGAGAGCAGGGCAGTAGAGTTCAAACGAATGGCCAGAGAGGTGAGACCAGGCATTGTGGGACACCTCCCAGAGGCCAATCGCAGCACTGTAATCTCCATGTTATCTACCCTGGCACCGCAGTGCTGTAGCCCTGGCGCAGAAAGCTCTACGCCTCTTGTCGGGGTAGAACATTTAAAGTGCTGAATCTGCGCAGTTTCTGTGCACTAAGTGGCTTGGCAGTGTGTACACCTCAAGAGTTACAGCATTCAAAGCTGCTTTATTGTGCACAAACTTGCCAGTGTAGACAGGGCCTTAGAAGCAGGTGGGTAGTATACAGGGCAATGCCAACTTGAAATCTAATGGATTTTTTAAAAAGAATTAAAAGTAGCTTCAAGTACTACACTTGCCACTCAACCCCCTGTCACTTTTTGTTGTTTCAGTAACATTTTCCCAGTTTACATTTTTTTCTCACCTTTGTTCTTAAGTGACTCACCCAAATAACAGGGGAAACCCATTAACTAAACTGCCATACACAGAGTGCTATCAAATGCTCAAGCAATTTGTTCTGTCATCTTGCATTCACAATCACTGTGTTGCTTGTGACAATAGCAGATTAAAAAAACGTTCAGACAGAAATGTGACTATTTAAGTTGATAGACTCTCTCTCCCACTAAAACTGAAATTGGATTAAAATTGTGAGGGTTAAGACTCCACTTCTCACAAGCAGGGCCGGCTCTAGGATTTTTGCCGCCCAAAGCAAAAACAATTTTGGCCGCCCCCCCCCGTTTTTTAATTACCCCACCCCCGGCCCTGCCTCAACTCCACCCCTTCCCCAAATCCCCAGCCCTGCCTCCTCCCCCCAGGCTCTCAAGCCTGGGAGGGAGGGGAGCAGGTGCGCGAATCAGCTGTTTCGCACCATGGCAGCAGCAGCGGAGGTGAGCTAGGGCGGCCAGGGCACATTTTTAGGGGCGGCATTCTGGCGCCGGCCATGTCGCCCCTAAAAATGTGCCGCCCCAAGCACCAGCTTGTTTTGCTGGTGCCTAGAGCCGGCCCTGCTCACAAGCCCCACAGCCCTGGAAGGGGCTAGACCTGGAGAGAACCCACATTGGAGGTTGGCTGAGTTGTGAAGCCTCTGGCTAGACACGGCGGATGGGGGGCGGCCGCAGCCAACAACCAAAAAAGCAGAATCATAAAACTGCGGTTATATATAAAAATTAAAGTGAATCATTTCCTGCTCCCTTCTTTTCTTTTTCGTTATTGCTTTGTCGCTTCCCGGGAGGTTATTTGCCACCCGTTTTAAGAGCCAGCGTCTTGCATGTACAGACATGCAAATTGGGGGTCAGGGTGCAAGAGCCCACTTCCCACCAGCCTCCCGGCTCCCCAGCAGCTGGCTGGGTGGGGACACCTTTCTCTTCCTCGGGAAATTCCGCAGATGGTCTCCCCTGCGCCGCTCCTGCCCGTTCCCAAAGACACGGGCATTCCCACTTCAGCACGTAGCTGCAATGTGTGAATGCAAGTGACACATACACACAGAGCTCCCCTCCAACACAAGCCCCCTACACTTGTGCCCTCCTCCTCTCTTTCCTGCCGGATCAGTGCCTCTCCTTGCGACTCCTCCTCCTCCTTCCCCGCCCGGCTAGCTGGGACTCGGAGCCGCCGGGAGCTCGGCAGTCTGGCAGACCGGCCTCAAGTCGCAGCGCCTCGCCAGGGGGAGGAGAGGTGGCACGAGGGGCCGAGCGCCGTGCAAACCGCTCGCTCCTCCCGAAGATCTCGCAAAGCAGCCGGGAGAGGAGAAGGGCAGACACCGTGCGGGGGAGCCGCGGGGAATCCCGGGCTCTTCGGGGAGCGGAGAAACTTACTGACTCGCCTTTCCTCTTGTAGCAGGGAGGTAAGAAAGGGGCTGGGGCCGGGACCCCGCCGGCCTGCCCCTGTCCCGCCCGGGGGCTCTCTGTCCCTGTGCTTAGCTCTGGGCGGCCGCCTAAGGGATCCTGTCCCTGCCCAGGCGTCCTGGGCGGTCCCCGCCCTCTCCAAGCGTTGGCCTCGCCCTTACCCCGTGCTAGGGGCTGTGGGGTCCCTGTCCAGCTAGGAGCTTTGTTCCTGCCCCTAAGGGTGCTGGGGTCCCTGTCCAGGGGCTCTGTCCCGGCCTCTGTCGCGCCCCTCGGCTCGGAGCCCGCCCCTCACCCCCCCACTCTGCTGTCCCCACGGCTCTCCGTGGCGCATGGGTGGCACTTGGGGTTGGTTTCTGTGGAGACGGGTTTCAGGCTGGGAGGCGAGACGTGAAACTTAGCGGCAGGCACTGGCAGGCTGTGCCGCGCCCCCGGGCTGGTAGCAGCGGGCGTGAGTGGCTGGGCGCGGGCCGGGCCGCCGTGCGCCAGGCGCTGCTGTGTGGGTGGCTGGCCAGCCGGTGGGCTGCGTTTGCGGGAGCTCCCGCGGGGGTGGGGCGGCGCCGCACGTACGGCAGCTGAAAACTTTCCCGCCTGTCTCTCCCCCTCTCTAGCTGACAGATGAGTCCCGGCTGCAGGAGCAGCAGAGGCGCACCCGGGCTCCGCCGGCTAGCGCTGCGGTCCAAGAGCCCGGGGCCATGGCGTCTCCTCAGTGCCCAGGGATGAGCGGGGGGCAGCAACCTCTGGCTGGCCGTGCAGCTGCCCAGGTGCCCGCGCCAGCAGCTCCGGGACGGCGAGCCGCCTCCCTGGGCCAGGAATAAGTGTCCTGTAGCGGCCCCCAGCTTCTCTCCCACACGCGCCCCCCAGCATGGCTCTCTCGGCCCGAGTCGCTCTCCGGATGATGCAGGGAAAGGGCCAGGCAATCGGCTGCCCAGTCGCCCACTGAATCGCCCCCGCCTCTCTGAAGAGGGCCTATGCCCCCCCATCGGCGCCGAGCAGCCCCGGAGTTCTCCGCTTGAGAGCAGAGAAGCAGCCGGAGCGGCTGAGACCTCGCACAGTCACTGCAGGTACGGGAGTGGTGGGGTCTTACTAAACCAACCTTCTTCTCCCCCCAGTCCAGAGAGCTATTTACACGCCGCACCCTCCCAAGTCAATCGGAAGTGACTTCGGAAGAGAGGCACAAATCTGAGCTCTCGAGGCAGGGAAGACACGGGGTAGGGAGAACAACGCAGCGCCTGTTCTGCCCATCTGTGAAACTCTTATCAAGCTGGGAAGGAGGAGAGACACCCCTTCCTTTAACTCACTGCACTAACCTGGGGCAGGAGAGGGGGCATGGCATTGGTGGGCAGACTGAAATACAACCTCTCTCGCCCCCCAAACTCCTAAATAGGTCCTTTGGCATGCTGGAGGCTGCCGGTCTCTTTGCAGCTGCAAAGACCATTTGTTGTGGTCTCACAATTCTGAAATACTTCACAGGCTGCGATCGACTCATGGGCAGGAGTCGCTAGTGAGGAGTGGAAGCAAAACGGTTGTACTTTTCCCCAAGGCTAGTTTGCCTGTTCGTATTTATTTGTATAGAACTTCGATTTTTGTTCAGCTTTATGTTTGCTTTGACAGAAATGGTGGTGTACTGTTATTGGTGAGAGACAGATGGAAACTACAAAGGGGATTGTATTGTTTCCTTACATCGATACATAACTGACTACTAAATCATTCATCAAGTGGACAGAAGCTTATTAGTAACAGTATGCTCCTAAAGGAGACTACAGCTACAGTTTAGAGGGTTAGTAGATACTTTAAATTTTTTCCTAGGCACAATAATTAACAATAGTGATATAGAATTCAATCTATATGTTGCTCTGCAGAATTGAAAACACTTATCTAGTCAATATTTTAGGATTGAAGAGGTTAATTTTTTCATTAATCAATTATCATGCAATATGTTGATACAGAATTATTGTGTACTCATTTAAGTTCTTGGCAAAGTATATTTTATTCAATAGTTAAATATACAAAATAAGTGTCTTTACTGTTTGAAGAGGGGATAATTCCCTTAATTTGTCCTTTTGGTATAACACCAGTTGCAAAACAACCAGTTGCAACATGAGAGAGACCTGCATTTTATTACTATGCTTTTAAAGGATGAGGATTATATGGTTCAATAAAATTCTGTCATAATAGGTTTCCTATTTTGTGATTTATCTTGGTTCTAGATTGATACAGAAGTGATTGTTCTCTTATTTTTTCTGTAAATAAAAGGCACTCCTATAAAGTGATGGGAGCCATATAAATCCCTACAAAGGAAAAAAAGCCCCATCAAATTTCCCCTTCATTTGTTCCTAAAACACTCTATGCACAATGTAGAAACTTTAAAAGCAGCAAATTATGTTTTCATTGTATAGAAACTGTAGCTGAATAATTTGGAAATGCTGCAACATTGTTTTAAGTTTGGAACATTTTAGTGTATATGTTGCCCGTAGCATTTAGTTGTAACAAAGTACTTTGAATATAATTATGGGACAATTAGTCTTTTGTCTTTAGCAGAAAACAGCACTCCATACAGGGAGATAAGCCGCCTTAGATAGATATAAATTACATATGATTTTATTCTCCGAATTACTATGTTGTTGGCATAGAAACATATTTTACTTGTTGCTCATTTGTTAGAGCCAGCATGAAAGTGCAATATTGCTAAAGGGATACTGACTCACAGAGTTGAGTATAGTAAGATTGCTTTACTTGAATAGAAGTGAGCTACAACTGATGATTTTAACCATTATAATTTTGTCAGAATCTAAGGGTTATTTTATTTTCACTGAAAGCTCCATAATCAGATTAAAACAGTAAGGCATTAAGGGTTCAATCCTGCAAGGTACTGAGCAATCCAGCCTAGCATTTAACCTGTAATTACATAAGTAGTCCCAGGTTCAATCCCTATTGCTGACCTATGGTGGGGTTTATTATTTACATATGCTCGTAGTCCCACTGATTTTAATGCAACTATTCGCTTGTTTAAGTGCTTTGACCAGAATTTCGCAGCCTCTTGCAGGATCAAGCCCTAATTCACTGAGGTCTGTTTCCGTTTCCTTGGACTTACATGGTAATATGACAGAAAATACCTATTGTATACCACAGGAACCAGAATTTGTGGGTAAAATGCTCTTGGGTCATTCATGTGTCTCTCAGTTAAAAATAAAATGAAATGGGAAAAACAGAAAATCAATAGTTAGTTTAGGGAAAAGATGAATAAAAGACAAATTTATGGTACAACCAAAGGAGATGGCTACTAATTGTAGTTTATTCATTTGGAAACACAATCTGAATTTTTTTCCCCTCAGGCAAAATTCCCAATGAAGTTGTTTAATCCAGATGAAAATGTGATATACAAAAAGGGAGAATCAAAGGTTGCTGTCAGGAAAAGTTTGCTATTTTAAGATCACTTTATTTTTTGTACAGGAGTCAATAGGAGTCTTGCTTGAGTAAGGACTGGAGGACTTGATTGAAATGAGAGCCTGATGTAGTAATATTTTGGTATCATACATGGTGTTTTAAACCTTGTGATGTGTTTTGTAAGCAGTGTAGTTATTTTATTCAGTAAGGACTCGATCCTGCCCCACTGAAGACACCAGGCGTCTTGCCTTTAACTGCGGTAGGAGCAGAAACAGACCCTAGGTTGCATACATCTCTGGTCTCCCTGTTAAGATTTATGGTTAAAAACAAAAAAAAGCAACCAAACTAAGAAAAGAGAATAAATAACTGAGCTAACCAGAAAAAATAGTAGGGGGACAAAAGCAATGTTTACATATTTTAAAATAACTATTTAATATTTATATTATAGCAGGTCCTAATAAGGGTTGTAGTGTTGTTGTGCTAGGTGATGTACAAACACATAAAAAAGCCTGGCCTTTGCCCCAAAGAGTTTATAATATAAGGCTCTGATCCTGAAATAAGATCTATGTGAGTGGAGTTGTGTGTCTACATGGAGCTGAATCTGGGTATTTTATGGGATAAAAAAAAAATGGGTAGAAATTCAGTATCCTTATTATTATACAACTCTGATTCTTTGTCAGCCACAGTGTGTCATTAACTGGATAACTGACTCCAAATGATTAATAAAAGTAAAAATCTAAAAACAGAGTCAGAAATCTGCATATTGCTGAAAGAATAGTTTCAGAGCGGTAGCTGTATCAGTTTGTTTCAGCAAAAACGATGAGGAATCTTGTGGCATCTTAACGACTAACAGATCTCTTAGAGCATAAGATTTTGTGGGCTATGACCCACTTCTTCAGATATATGGAGTGAAAATTACAGTAGGCAGGCATAAATATGCAGTGCAAGAAAAGATGGGAGTTGCCTTACCAAGTGGTGGTGGTGGGGGGGGTGTCAATGATTCAATCAGGCTGGATGTGGTTTGTTCCATCAGCAAGAGGAAGACAAAATATATAGCTATCAATGTTCCAAAAGTAACCATTAGAGTGAATGAAGAAATACTAGAAGAAGAAAAACATGTTCCCTATCTAGAGAGTGAGCGGATGAACCTTCGGAGCATTGTTTTTTAGGGCTCGATTAAAGCGCTCTACCAGGCTGTCCATTTGGGGATGGTATACAGACGTTCATAAGGTCTTGATCTTGAGTAGACAGCAGAGCCGTTTGAACGTTTGGGACATAAAGTTTGTCCCTTGATCTGTCAAGATTTCCCAGGGCACCATGATTCGGGTGAAGATTTTCATAAGTTCCGTCACCACTTCCTTGGTGTTCATGGAGTGTAACGGCACTGCTTCGGGGTACCGGGTCACATAGTCCACCACAACAAGGATGAACTGGTATCTGGCGGTGCTCTCCTCAAGAGGGCCAACTACGTCAACTCCAATCCATTCAAAGGGTACACCTACAAGTGGGAGGGGGATCAATGGGGCTCTCTCAGCTGGCCACGGTGGGGTGAGTTGACACTCTGGGCATGAGGCACAGAAATCGCCACATTTCGGTAGATCTCCGGTCAAAAGAACCAGCCTAAAATCCCGGCCAATGTCTTTTCCCTTCTAAGGTGCCCAGCCATAGGTATGGCATGGGCGAGCCACATAACTTCCTTCCGGTAAGGCCGGGACACCAAGAACTGACGTGGAACATCTTTGGTTGGTTGATCTTTCTCTGTGCGGTACAGACGGTCACCTTGAATCTTGAAGCGTGGGAACCGTCCCGCTTGGCGGAGTTCAACAGTCTCCCCATTCACCACTGCCACTTGGGCATATGCCTGGCTCAGGGTATCATCAGCCCGTTGCTCCTCCACAAAGTTAGAGAGGCGAGTCAGGATCTCTGATTTGGGGAAATGGGGGGAGTTCCCTTCCTGGCTGGGAGGGGGCCTGGTGGTCCTGAGTTGGCGCTGAGACCTGTGATGCCCCTTTACCAGGGTCAGCAACCTCCCCCAAGCCTGCAAGGGTCACTGCTTCAGGCTGGCCGGTGGCTGGGGTCCTCGACCGTCGGACGGGGCACCACCAGGTTCGCTAACAATTTCCCAAAATAGTCCCAGTTCTGGCGTAAGATAAGCGGGTAGGCCAGTGTCAGGGCTAGACTGACCATCAGGGGCTCTTCGCGTTTCCCTATTGTTAAAGTCACTTCCGTGTGGGGGTAGGCAGGATCTGGACAAACTGCTCTAGTAGAACCCGTTCAGTAACCTGCACCCGTCTTTGCATCTGGTTTGAGCCATCTCCAGCATGAGTCACGCAGCTTCTGGGCAACCAGGCAGGGTTGGGCCCCCCACAGGTACCGCTCCCCCCCCCCGGAAGCATTGCCAGAAGGTTTCCTCTGAAATATTTAGGGCATCAAGGATCACTGCCTTGACTTGGGCATAGTCCTGGGCAGCAGTGGGGTCTAAAGCGTGGTATGCGGTGTGTGCTACTCTGGTTAAGTACGGGGCCAGCACTGCAGCCCATTGGTCTCAGGGCCACCGGGCTACCATGGCCACCTGTTCAGAAGTCTCTAAGAAAGCCTCAGGATTATCGTCAGGCCCCATTCTGGCAAGCTGGATAGGGGCGGGGTTAGGGAGCTCGGCTGGGGCAGCGGGTTGCAAAATGGAGGTCACCTGTTGGACCAGCTGTTGTTGCTGCTGCTGGGCTGCCAATTCACAAATTTGCTGATACTGCTGCATAGCAATCTGCTGCAGGAGTTGCTGTTGTTGCTGTTGATGGTGGGTGTTTTGCTCGGCCATCCATTTCAGCAGCTGTTCCACCTCCATTCAAGGGCTTGGCATGGGGCGGCTTCTCTCTCTCAATTTGTTAGTCTCTAAGGTGCCACAAGTACTCCTTTTTTTGTTTGTTTGTTTTAACTCCCTGCAGCAGGAAATGGGGTCATGCCCACATTCTCGACCATTTGTGATAGGGCCCTCAGTGGCCGGGCAGCCTAGCGGCTAGATCGTTGGTTAGGGGCTGGAGGGGGGGGACCTGCCCTCCTTTCCCTTGGGTCCTGGCTCAGTGTCCTGGGCCACTCACACCCCTAGACAGGGGAGATGGCTCTTGCTCCCAGCCGTGAGGGGGGTGGGGTTCAGTAACTGTTGTCTGAGCTGTTCCCTATGTAAGTCCTTTAGTTTGGGATGTGGCCCTGCTAGTTCAGTTTCCCCACAGTTGGGGCTTGGCGGTAGATTCCCCTTGGCAGGGGAAGACTTACTTGCTTCCAGTGGCTGCGTTGGCAGGTAGGTTGCATCTGTGCCTTCAGACAGACACACAGAGAGCACCTGCCTCTTTGCCAGTCAGCCCCTGACTGAGCCAGTTTCCCTTCTTTTCTCCCCCTTCGAGACCTGGCATTGGCTGCAGGCTAGCTGACCCCACAGGTTTTCTTTAACCCTTGCTGTGCCTGGTAGCCGTCTCTCTGCTCCTTCACAATAACCTATTCATAAAAATACAGAAAATAACTGAAGCTACTTTCCATCACAACTGGTCAGTGAAAAAAACAATTGAGAGAGAACAGAAAATTCTACTTTTGTGAATTTGCTGCTTCTTACCTGCTGTTTCATAAGGGAAGGGAGACTGAGCACCTCAAGACTGCCATCTTGGATTTCCTCCATAGAAAGAGGCAATCTGAGGCTGAGCTTTTATATAATTTGTATATACTGCATTGGGGTTTGTGTTACCATGCTTGTAAAGTATGTGTTGCCTCCCCACCTAGAGGCTGATGCATATAGAGGAAAACAACCTCAAAGTGCCACCAGTTAATGGACTTACTTTTTTAGCTCAGGTGGCAAAGGTGTGTACTTTGGTCCTGAAGGTCCCAGGTTAAAACACCACTGAAGACCCATGGTAGGGTTTGGTGTGTGTGTGTGTGTGTGTATATATATATATATACTAATAAATAAAATATGAAACCAAAATGTGGTTGTGACGGGTTGGATCACAGAAACCCCCTTGGGAGCTGCCACCCAATGTACCAAGACTACTTCTGCTCCTGTTTTCCCTGCCAGCTCAGGACTCCAGTACCCTGTCTTGCTGAGCCAGACACTCCAGTCTGCTCTAACACAGACCCAGGGTCTGAATCACTTGTCCCAAAGCTGCGAGTTTACCTGAAAACAGCTCACAGTAGTGTGCTTGTCTTTAGCACTCAGATGCCCAACTCCCAATGGGGTCTAAACCCAAATAAATCCGTTTTACCCTGCATAAAGCGTATGCAGGGCAAACTCATAAATTGTTTGCCCTCTATAACACTGATAGAGAGACATGCACAGTTGTTTGCTCCCTCAGGTCTTAATACATACTCTGAGTAAATTACTAAATAAAAAGTGATTTTATTAAATACAGACAGTAGGATTTAAGTGGTTCAAAGTAGTAACAGACAGAACAAAGTAAGTCACCAAGCAAAATAAAATAAAATGCGCAAATCTCTGTCTAATCAAACTAAATACAGATAATTTCCTCACCAGTTCCAGAGCACTCCCTTTTACAGGCTAATCTCCTTTTAGCCTGGGTCCAGCAATCACTCACACCCCCTGTAATTACTGTCCTTTGTTTCAGTCTCCTTCAAGTATCCGGGGGGGGGGGGGGGGGAGCTCCTTCTTTAGCCAGCTGAAGACAAAACGGAGGGGTCTCCCACGGGTTTAAATAGACTCTTGTGGGTGGGGACCCCCCTCCTCCCTCCTATGCAAAGTCCAGTTCCAAGATGGAGTTTTGGAGTCACCTGGGCAAGTCACATGCCCCTGCATGACTCGGTCTTTACAGGCCGATGCCATTGTCCACATGGTATCTTGCATGTCTCCAGGAAGACTTCTTATGTGGATTGGAGCATTCCAAGATGCATTGTTCTCCAAGTGTTTCCTGATCAGGTACGTAACCTGGCGAATTCCTTCCTAAAGAAGCTCACAACGTCACAGTGGTTTTTAGAACTTTTACGATGACAGCTGTAAGGATTCCTTCCACAACAGGAGGGAATTCAGAGAGCCATTTAACTATTTTTATAACCCATGTTTTTATTCGTTTAAATCATTACAAAACCAGATTAATTAGGAGGCTTTTTAAAAAACTTCACTTTTATGTTTGGTGTGATATCACTATCACCAGGATGTGATTTTTCCCCCCCACCCCACTCCATTATGAGCCTGAATGTTTCCACATGAATATCTCTGCTTATTTGTAAGCAGTAGACTGTTATTGGAGAACAAGTTTATATTCAATTAATGTTATCACTTAAAATTTACTAAATATTAAACTAAAAATATACAAAAGATGCTTGGTCATTCTTCCAATAGCATGTGTTTAAACTCCTCCACTTGACCTGCATTATGGATGTTTACCACTCCTACTCTAAATAGTTCATCTTGCCCAAAGGTATTACATGCTAGAACACATGGGCAATATGACCAAAAGTTGAATATTGTCATGAATGAGATGAATTTCCAATTATTCTAATTTATTCCCATATTTAAAATTCACCCATGATTTGTTAGGGCTCAAAGCCTTAGAAACTGCAGTACAGACCAGTGGCTCTCAAACATTTTACAATCAAGTCCAACTGTTATCAAAACAAATGAGCTCAGGCCCCACCTTCCCATCAGTTGGGGTAAATCAGTATTCATATATCACTGCAATTAGTGCAATGCCAGACTACTAAAGCATATTTACAGTAGCAATAGCTTTCACCTTGAGATGTTCCAGTAATATGGATGAGCTTGTTTCTGTGCACCTAACTCAGCCCAGGTGTGGAATCATTTACTCACACTGATAACGTGTAGAGGGACCCACAAGTCCCAACTACTCCCAGGAGAACAGGGACTCGAGGGGGAATGTAGTTAGAGACCTGAGGTTTAAGAGGAAATAGGCTCATTGGACATAATGAGGGGATACATATTCAAGGGATAACCAGGACTCCAGGGAGCTCCCCAACTTGTCTCCCCCCCCCCCCCATGTTCCGTCCTTCCAGTCTTCAGGCTGTTCCCCTGAGGCTGTTCCATTTTGTCTTCCTGCCAGCAAGGCCCTGAGGCCTGGTCTACACTAGGCGTTTATGTCGAATTTAGCGCCATTAAATCGAATTAACCCTGCACCCGTCCACACCACGAGGCTATTTAGTTCGACATAGAGGGCTCTTAAATTCGACTTCTGTACTCCTCCCCAACGAGGGGAGTAGCGCTAAATTCGACATGGCCATATCGAATTAGGCTTGGTGTGGATGGAAATCAACGGTAATAGCTCCGGGAGCTATCCCACAGTGCACCACTCTGTTGACGCTCTGGACAGCAGTCCGAGCTCGGATGCTCTGACCAGCCACACAGGAAAAGCCCCGGGAAAATTTGAATTCCTTTTCCTGTCTGGGCAGTTTGAATCTCATTTCCTGTTTGGACATCGTGGCGAGCTCAGCAGCACTGGCAACGATGCAGAGCTCTCCAGCCGAGATGGCCGTGCAATCCCAGAATAGAAAGAGGGCCCCAGCATGGACTGATCGGGAAGTCTTGGATCTCATCGCTGTGTGGGGCGATGAGTCCGTGCTTTCCGAGCTGCGCTCCAAAAGACGGAACGCAAAGATCTATGAGAAGATCTCGAAAGCCATGGCAGAGAGAGGATATAGCCGGGATGCAACGCAGTGCCGCGTGAAAATCAAGGAGCTGAGACAAGGCTACCAGAAGACCAAAGAGGCAAACGGACGCTCCGGATCCCAGCCCCACACATCCCGTTTCTACGAGGCACTGCATTCCATCCTTGGTGCGGCCGCCACCACTACCCCACCACTGACCGTGGACTCTGAGGATGGGATATTGTCCACGGCCGGTTCCTCGGACATGTTAGCGGACGGGGAAGATGAGGAAGGAGATGAGGAGGACGAGGCAGTCGACCGCGCTTACCAAGCTGATTTCCCCGACAGCCAGGAGCTCTTCATCACCCTTACAGAGATCCCCTACCAACCGTCCCCAGCATTTAACCCGGACACAGATTCAGGGGAAGGATCAAGCGGTAAGTGCTTTAAACATATAAACCTTTATTTTTTACAAAACTTGAATATTAAGACTCAGAACAATCTGTGAATCATGATTTCTTCCCCCTGGGCGCTTAAGTAATCAGTAACAACTATTAAAAAAAATCAAACAGTGTCCGGTTGTGCATGGTTGTGCTGCCCAAGCTGCTCCACTCTTTAGTCCCTGCTACTGCAGCTATATTAGAATCCGGTCTATATGTCCTGGGATAGAGCAGTAATCCTCCACGGACATCTCCACAAAGCTCTCCTGCAGGTAATGGGATAGCCTGTTCATCAGGTTCCTGGGGAGAGCGGCTTTACTTGGTCCTCCGAAGTACGAGACGTTCCCGCGCCAGGAGACAAGCAGGTACTCTGGTATCAGTGCCTTGCATAGCATGGCGGCATAGGGCCCCGGTCTCTGCAGGCTTTCTCGAAGCATCCGTTGGATCTCGGTGTCCGGGATCCTCATGAGAGTAATGTCGCTCATGATGACCTGCTTTGAATTAGGTAGGGGACTGTTAGTATTGGGACTGCTTGCAACAAGTTCCTTTACAGAACTGTGACCGCTGGTTTACAGCCACGCGGTGGGGGCGGGAGAGGGGCAGCATACAGGGATCTTTCCCTGGCACATCCGCGAGGGGGTGGGACAGGGCCAGAGTTCCTGCTTGGCCGATTGCTGGCAGCACAGACTGGCAGTGCTTTCAATGTGAAAGGAGGCCAGTGCTACTATTAAAGTTTTAAGCACCCACAAGTCTACTGCTTACCATGTTTGCCTGCTACAGAGAGTACCGTGTCCTGCCCCGCTTCCCAGATCGGCAGTGCAAAAGCCCAGGCACTGAAGGCGAGGTTCGAAAATTCGACCTTGTCCTGAGTGCGCATGTGATAGGTGTGGTTCATGGTCTTGTTCACAGAGAAAGACTATGTTCTTGATTCACAACTACATTTATCTTTCGGAGGAATTCACTGCCTTTTCCTCATTCCCACAGCCACATCTGCAACTGTCTCCCAACCCAGCCTGGCATCACGCTCCCAGAGGCTAGCGCACATTAGGCGGAGGAAGAAGAAGACGCGAGAGGACATGTTCTCAGAACTAATGGGCTGCTCCCGAGCCCAGGCAGCACAGCAGAACCAGTGGAGGGAGAATTTGTCCCAAATGCACCGGACACACATGGAACGTGAGGAGAGGTGGCGGCAGGAAGACCAGCAGGCGACTCAAACGCTGCTTGGACTTCTGAGGGAGCAAACGGACACGCTCCGGCGCCTTGTTGATGTTCTGCAGGAACGGAGGCAGTAGGACAGAGCCCCGCTGCAGTCTATCAGTAACCGCCCTCCCCCGCCACCAAGTCCCATACCCCCCTCGCCCAAAGTCCAAAGAAGGAGGGGCGGCTGAGTCCGTGAAAACTCTCACTCCACCCCTGCAGACTGCTCAAGCACCAGAAGGCTGTCATTCCCCAAAATTTGAAAAGTCCTTTCCTGCCCGCCTCACCCAAGCCCCCGTCCAACTTTCACCCCCCAGTTTCCTGTCTGGTTGTTAATAAAAAATACGTTTCTGTTCATTACTGTTTCAGTCTGGCTCTTTTGAGGGAGAGTCTGTCTGAAGGGGGGGAAGGGGCTTGGTAATTGGACAGGACAGACACCTTTAGCAGGGTACAGAGGCGGGGGCAGGTCCAGCAGCAGGGCACATACACAATGCAGTGACTAGTTACCCTGGTCAGTCTGGGAGGTGGTTTTCATGTTCTGTGGGGGGCGGGGGGGGGGGGGGTTGGTTGCTCTGTGACTTTGTGGCGGGGGAGGGCAGTTACAAATCTTATGCAGCGGTCCTTGTCCTGGATCACAGAGCCACGCAGCAGGGGATCTGTAACCCTCCTCCCCCTGCCAGAAAGTCACATAGCCCCCACATACACGCAGTCCCGCTCAGGAGGGCTGGCAGGCTCCGTTGAAACAACCAGTCCGCCCCTGCGAATCCTGTCATTCCTGGAGTTTAGAAGGATCATTTGCATCAGTACACTACACCCGCTCCCCACCACAGTCTGCGTCCCCGGTTTCAAAGATTCCCGCGAAAACAGTACTAAAGACAACGGTGTTCAATAACAAAATAAAACTGATTTTATTTTTTTGGAAGGGGGTGGAGGGGGTCTGTAACTGGAGAGGATAGTCATCCTTAACTGGGTAAAGAAACTGGGGCAGGTTCAGCTTCTCTGTACAGAAACTTAAAAGTCACTGGTTACCCTGCTCACTGTGGAACCTGGCTTTCAAAGCCTCCCGGATGCACAGCGCGTCCCGCTGGGCTCTTCTAATCGCCCGGCTGTCTGGCTGGGCGTAATCAGATGCCAGGCTATTTGCCTCAACCTCCCACCCCGCCATAAAGGTCTCCCCCTTGCTCTCACACAGATTGTGGAGCACACAGCAAGCAGCTATAACAATGGGGATATTGGTTTCGCTGAGATCACAGCGAGTGAGTAAGCTTCTCCATCTCCCCTTGAGACGTCCAAAAGCACACTCCACCACCATTCTGCACTTGCTCAGCCGGTAGTTGAAGAGTTCTTTTTCAGTGTCCAGGGCGCCAGTGTAGGGCTTCATGAGCCAGGGCATTAGCGGGTAGGCTGGGTCCCCAAGGATCACTGTAGGCATCTCCACATCCCCAAGAGTTATTTTGTGGTCCGGGAAGTAAATACCTTCCTGCAGCCGTCTAAACAGACCAGAGTTCCTGAAGATGCGAGCGTCATGAACCTTGCCCGGCCATCCAACGTTGATGTTGGTAAAACGTCCCCTGTGGTCCACCAGTGCTTGCAGCACCATTGAAAAGTAGCCCTTTCGGTTGATGTACTGGCTGGCCTGGTGGTCCGGTCCTAGGATAGGGATGTGAGTTCCATCTATAGCCCCACCGCAGTTTGGGAATCCCATCGCGGCGAAACCATCTATGATGACCTCCACGTTTCCCAGGGTCACTACCTTTGAGAGCAGTACCTTGACGATTGCGTTGGCTACTTGCATCACAACAACCCCCACGGTAGATTTGCCCACGCCAAACTGGTTCGCGACAGACCGGTAGCTGTCCGGCGTTGCAAGCTTCCAGAGGGCTATGGCCACTCGCTTCTGGACAGTCAGGGTTGCTCGCATCCGGGTGTCATTGCGCTTCAGGGCAGGGGACAGCAACTCCCAAAGTTCCATGAAAGTCCCCTTCCGCATGCGAAAGTTTCACAGCCACTGGGATTCGTCCCAGACCTGCAGCACTATGTGGTCCCACCAGTCCATGCTTGTTTCCCGTGCCCAGAATCGCCGTTCCACAACATCCACATGACCCATTGTCACCGTGATGTCCTCGGAGCTGGGTCCCGTGCTTTGTGAGAGGTCTGTGCCCCTCTCAGAGTTCAGGCCCTCACCGCGGTGCCGTAGCCTCCTCGCCTGGTTTAGCTGCATCTGCCTCTGGGAAAGGTGGATGATAACCTGCGAGGCGTTGACAAGGGCCACAACTGCAGCGATGGTCGCAGCGGGATCCATGCTCGCAGTGCTGTGGCGTCCGCGCTGTCACTGACCCGAAAAGTGCACGAACTGATTTCCCGCCGGCGCTTTCAGGGAGGGAGGGAGGGCGGTAGTGACAGACGGATGGCGACAATTACCCAAAAGCACCCTCGACCCTTTTTTTTTTACCCAGAAGGCATTGGCGGCTCGACCCAGAATTCCAATGGGCAGCGGGGACTGCGGGAACTGTGGGATAGCTGCCCACAGTGCACCGCTTCCAATGTCGACGCTTTCCCCATTAGTGTGGACTCACAAAGTCGAATTACTGTCCTTAGTGTGGACACACAAGTTCGACTTTGCAATATCGATTCCACATATTCGATTTAAGTGAAATCGAAATACCCTCGTAGTGTAGACATACCCTGAGGCATCTGGCTGCTGCTGCCGCCTCCTCTTTCCACAGAAGCTCCACTCTGTCTGGGCACCACTAGGGGGAGTATAGGGAATGGAGAAGAAACAGTTTTTCTGCCTTTAGCACTAGCAACACATTTTTGCCCCCACCCCAGCTAGGGTGGCCAGGTGCCTGGTTTTTGACTGGAAAGTCCTGTGGAAAAGGGGACCTGACGGTGTCTGGTTAGATCTACTACCAGATGCTAAACGTCCGGTTACTACAGGAAGGGGAGGTGGGGAGGCTCTGGCTCATCACCCTTGCCAGCCCCTGCTCAGCCAGGGCCGCCTGCTACCTGCGTTGAGCAGCTGTAGCTCCCAGCCCCGGCTCTGCAGGTGAGTCCCTCTGGAGGTGGGGTGGGAAAGAAAGGAAGAGCAGCAAGCAATGGGGGAGGGGAGAAGAGGAGCGAATGCGGGGAAGGGCCAGGGGAGGTTCAGGCACTCCTGATGGAGTGTCTGGTTTTTAAATATTACAGAGTTGGCAACCCTAACTGCAGCTGGACAGGAGGAGTCGTCATAGGGGAATACCTTCTCAGTTCCTGCAGCCCTGAGGGATGCATGAAAGAGTTTTTAGTAAGAGCTGGAAAAAAGTGCACAGGAGATCTAACAGAATCTCAGGCAGTAGTTTGCATTTTGTTCTTGTCAAGACTGTACATGAAAAGACAAAGGTTTCAAGTCCCATCCAGACATGGAAGGAAAGCAGATGGGACAGGCCCAAGAGTTTGAGAAAGCCAGGTATAGGCAGCTCTTCTAATTTATTTCCCTTAATAGTGTCTATAAAACCCAGTCTCATTTCATTTCTATGTAAAGAGGCTTAGAAGTAATTGTGCAAACATGTATGCTATTTTCATTATTTTCTATTCCTCTAAAACTAAGGCTATCGAAGAATTTAGATTGTGGGGAAAAAAATAACTCCTTTTTACCCTGCAGCTCAAATGATTGAGTTTAAACCAGTATTGTTTTCTTTTAAATTACAGAAATGTTTGTCATGGTGGACATATTTACAGCATTAGATCTTGTCCCATTTGACGTGACTTGTGCTACTAGGTCACTTAAATTTTCAAAAGTACGTTACTCTCTGACTTTTACTAAACTTCATTTCAAAATAGTTAATTTCATTTTCAGGCTTGGTGTTTGTAAAATTTAAGAATGAAAGTTTGTAGTATTGTTGTAGCTGTGTTGGATCCAGGTTATTAGAGACACAAGGTGGGTGAGGTAATATCTTGTATTGGACCAACTTCTGTTGGTGAGAGAGACAAGTTTTTGAGCCACACAGAGCTTTCTTCAGGTCTGGGAAAGGTACTTAAAGTGTCACAGCTAAAGACAAATAGTCAACACTAGGGCTGTCGATTAATCTCCGTTAACTCACGCGATTAACTCAAAAAAATTAATCGCGATTAATCGCAGTTTTAATCGCACTGTTAAACAATAGAATACCAATTGATGGGCTACTTCACTTTAAATGGTCTCTCAAAATGTGTGTAAACTAGGGCTCTCAAGCAATTAAAAAAAGTAATTGAGATTAATAGCGCTATTAATCGCACTGTTAAACAATAATAGAATACTATTTAAATATTTTTGGATGTTTTTCTACATTTCCAAATATATTAATTTCAGTTACAACACAGAATACAAAGTGTACAGTGTTCACTTTATATTATTATTACAAATATTTGCACTGTAAAAAATGATAAAAAAAATAGTATTTTTCACTTCACCTCATACAATACCGTAATGCAATCTCTTTATCATAAAAGTGCAACTTACAAATGTAGACTTTTTTTGCTATGTAATTCCACTCAAAAACAAAACAATGTAAAACTTTAGAGCCTATATGTCCACTCAGTCCTCCTTCTTCAATCACGAAGACAAATAAGTTTGTTTACATTTATGGGAGATAATGGTGCCCTCTTCTTATTTACAATGTCACCAGAAAGTGCCATTTGCATGGCACTTTTGTAGCTGGCATTGTAACGTATTTATGTGCCAGATATGCTAAACATTCATATGCCTCTTCATAATTCGGCCACCATTACAGAGGACATGCTTCCATGCTGATGACGCTCATTTAAAAAAAAATGCGTTAATTAAATTTGTGACTGAACTCCTTGGGGGAGAATTGTATGCCCCCTGCTTGGTTTTACCTGCATTCTGCCATATTTTTCATGTTATAGCAGTCTTGGATGATGACCCAGCACAAGTTCATTTTAAGAACACTTTCACTGCAGATTTGACAAAACACAAAGAAGGTACCAATGTGAGATTTCTAAAGATAGCTACAGCACTAGACCCAAGGTTTAAGAATCTGAAGTGCCTTCCAAAATCTGAGAGGCATGAAACATGCTTTCAGAAGTCTTAAAAGAGCAACACTCCGATGTGGAAACTATAGAACCCAAACGACCAAAAAAGAAAATCAACCTTCCGCTGGTGGCATCAGATGATGAAAATGAACATGCGTTGGTCTGCACTGCTTTGGATCGTTATCGAGCAGAACCCCTCATTAGTATGGATGCATGTCCTTTAGAATGGTAGTTGAAGCATGAAGGAACATATGAATCTTTAATGCATCTGGCACATAAATATTTTGCGACACCAGCCAGAACAGTGCCATGTGAACACCTGTTCTCACTTTCAGGTGACATTGTAAACAAGAAGTGAATAGCATTATCTTCTGAAAATATAAACAAACTTGTTTGTCTGAGTAACTGACTGAATGAGAAGTAGGACTGAGTGGACTTGTAGGCTGTAAAGTTTTACATTGTTTTATTTTTGAATGCAGTTATATTTTGTACATAATTGTACATTTGTAAGTTCAACTTTCATGATAGAGATTGTATTACAGTACTTGTGAATTGAAAAATACTATTTTGTTTTATAGCACAAATATTTGTAATAAAAATAAATATAAAGTGAGCATTGTACACTGTTCTGTGTTGTCATTGAAATCAATATATTTCAAAATGTAGAAAACATAAAATATTTAAATGGTAATCTATTATTGTTTAACAGTGCAATTAATAGCGCTATTAATCTCGATTAATTTTTTTAATCGCTTGACAGCCCTAGTTAACACACATTTTGAGACCATTTAAAGTGAAGTAGCCCATCAGAACCTCTGCAGACATAGCACTAAAAATGGGGAGGGGTTATTGGGTTACTGATTGTTTTAATAAGCCATAAATCCAGTGTCTTTATTCAGACCATGATTTTTAGCAAAGCATCCCAGTGGCTCCAGAAGGCCTTGGAGGAGGGGAGGTAAGCAGAGGAACTCTGGCCTGTGGTTGGAGCTATGTTTGGACAGAGAAAGTTTTAGGGTGACTACAGATGGGAAAAGATAGGTTTGGGAAGATGAAGGGAATTGTAAAAGTATGTAAAAGTATGAGTGGGGGTGGGTGGGTAAGTGTAATGGGGTGAGTAGTTAAGAGAGATAGAAGGGTTGGGATAGTGGAAGGAACAAACATTGGGATATGCATTAAGGCAGTGGTTCTCAACCAGGGATACATGTACCCCTGGGGGTACACAGAGGAGTTCCGGGGGTACATCAACTCATCTAGATATTTGTCTAGTTTTACAACAGGCTACAAATAAAAGCACTAGTGAAGTCAGAACAAACTAAAATATCACACAGACAATGTCTTGTTTATACTGCTGTATATACTATACACCGAAATGTAAGTACAATATTTTATATTCCAATTGATTTTATAATTATATGGTTAAAATGAGAAAGTTAGCAATAGTTCAGTAATCGTGTGCTGTGACTCTTTTTGTATTTTTGTGTCTGATTTTATAAGCAAGTAGCTTTTAAGTGAGGTGAAACTGGGGGTATGCAAGTCCAATCAGACTCCTGAAAGGTGTGCAGTAGTCTGGAAAGATTGAGAGCCACTGTATTAAGGGACAGGGAAGTGAAGGTGGGTGAATATATTTGGGGATGGGAGGGAATGACTATTTGGGGGGGCAAGTTGAGAGAGTGTATCGTAGAGAAGGATGCCAGTGTGTTTGCTTAGGCTTTGTGCAGGGGAAGACACAAAATGTGGCCATAGATTCCTACTTACTTTTCAAACCATACTGTTTATTTCCATCCTACTGCTGTGTCTGCTTTATTCTCCCAGGATTTGGCCCCACTGACTGGTGTACAATGTGGAATATGACTGAGGCCCTAAGTGCCTTGTTGGAGACGGCTCAGTAGTTTCAGACTATATTTTATTAGAAAAACATAACTTGCTTCCTGAGGCCCTGATCCTGCAAATACTTATCGTATGTCAGGAAAGATAGTCATAAGCATTTGCAAAGTTAGTCATGAGCTATATTATGTTCCACAGAACATACTTTTTAGTCTATTATTTGGGGTGTTACTGACGTTACTGCTGAAAAAGTGGCATGGATATAAGTTGTAATAATTGTGTGGGTGTGACATACTGGGGTACAATTCAGACCAGTTCTGTTCTGTTTCACCCCTGCCCTGCAATCTATGGTGCCTTACAAAGCCTTGCAAAAGTAGCTCCCACTTGGCCGGTCACAAACAACCTTCGAGCATGCAAGCCACACCATGCGTGTCTTTGTGTAACTGCAGCCTGCCAGTTACACCCTGGCTCTCACCAGCCTTGGTTATACTGCAGGGTGAGCCCAACACACTCCCAGTCCCGGATTTTCCCCAGACATGTATGTCTTGTACTGTCCAGCCTTCTCTTGGACAGTTCAAATATATTAAGTTTGGTATTCCTATTGGGGAATAATATACCATTTTATTATCTTAAATAGAATTACCCAGACACTTCAATTTAAACACACTGGATAAAACAGTGAAACAAGTTTATTAATTACAAAGAGAGCGATTAAGTGATTACAAGTAATGAAGCATAAAAGTCAGAAATGGTTACAAGAAAAATAAAGATAAAACACTAGTGCCTAACTTAACAAACTATATAAGATTCAAGCAAAACTTCTCACCACATGCTTCCAACAAGATTACTGATCAAACTCTCAGGTCAGGACCCTTCCCCCAAAGTCCAATGACTGTTTCCTTTTGTCTTCTCAGGTTTAGAGAATGCTAGGGTCAGGGGAGAGAGAGAGGGGTGGATTGGAATGTTTGCCCCTTCTTTTCAGAAGTCTCCCTCTTGAAAATGTTTCCAGCTGGGAACTAGGAGACAGAATCCGGATGGAAGGATGTTCCCTGCTGCTTTTTTCCTTTTTTCACCTGTTTGAGATTTGTTTCCCTTCTCGGTGACTCTGTTTACTGCTTATATGCAAATTAAGGCATATGCAAACTCCTTTATTCATGACAGGCCTGTTTGACCAGTTTGGTGCCACAGTGAGTTTTGAACATGCACTCTTAACATCGTACAGGGAAATCTTAGAAGTTCACCTACAATGCTTCCATACATATTTTATCAGGACAATACTGACCAGCAAATGATGAATTTTCGGATGATACCTTACAAGGTATACTTTATACAAAGATTATTACAATAGTGTTTATGGTGTGAATAAAGGGTTGTGCTCCATCACTGTGTGGGTGGGTGGGGGTTATTCTAGCTGTCAGTACTGTGGATTTTAACCTTAAATTAGATCATTGTTTTCCCTGCACCACTTGGAGATTGTGGATTATTAAATGCAAAAGAATTTCTCCAGAGGCATTATTAAGTGACCATAGCTGGATGTGAGTGGTGTGTCCCAGGGCATGTAACATAGCTTTCTGTTCTGTTCTATATATTCTTATGCTGCCCTCATCACCATTGTATT
This sequence comes from Emys orbicularis, assembly GCF_028017835.1. NCBI lineage: Eukaryota > Metazoa > Chordata > Testudines > Emydidae > Emys > Emys orbicularis. The sequence goes on from NC_088685.1 coordinate 101,949,167, forward strand.
TGAGTGCATTCCAGTAGTGCATTAAATTACGTGATTAACATTTGTAGAAGAAAACCGCTACCTCGCTGCGATCTATTGAAAGTCAGCCTTTGACACAAGACTAAAACATTTACCCTGCTTTAATTCTGCTTCCACGCATTATTATGTGTGGTTTGTTCCTTCTCTCCTCCTCTTTGGGGAGGCGGGAGGGAGAATTGTGTGTATAATGAAGTGTTTGGGGGTTTTTATATATATATATTTATTTATTTATTTTATTTATTTTAATGTACATGTTGCGGTGTGTTTGTTAGAGAAGGCAAGGTGAAAGAAGTGTGCACCTGGAGCAGAAGATGGGTAAGATTTATGATGGTCCCTGAGCTTTAAATGATCTTTTGGATATGCTGGGTCCAGGCTATTGAATGCCTTGAAGATGAGTCAAGTTCAAGGCCTCAGTCCTTCATATTCATGGGAAGCTAGGGTAGATTATGGAGGACAGATTTGATATGCTCCCATTTAACTGTGGGGCTGAGGAAAACACACTGCAGCATTGTGTCCTTAGTTGTTGTTTTTCTGAAGTGGCCACCTCCTAACCTGGCAGTTCTCTCTGCAGGTCTCAAATAGCATCCACTGAAAAATATAGGTCCAATAACTAAACTTATGTCAGAAAGCTAGGCAATCAGACAGAAGCAGGGACTTGTTAAAACCACAGGCTGAAGCATGAATGGCCCTTGCAGAAGATATTGATGCTGCTGAAAATGTTCATAGGAGGATATTTCTCATGAGTCATTTCCTCTGGAGTTAGAAGGATGCTGTCTTGGAGCACAGTGGGATTTTGCCTGAGAAGAGGGATGAGGTTGTAAATTGTCTATTATTTCCTTAAACTTTGATTGTTGCTTATGCTCAGTCCTGTGATCTCCTGTGTATAGAGCATAGATCAGATTCAATGATGCTAACATAACAGTGGGATCCTGCTTGGAGACTTTGCTATTGCTCACTCTGCTGCTGCTGTTCTCATTTCAAACTCTGTCTGCTCTTTTGATTCAGTCGCTGTGGTGTGATCAGTGTCCCACCTGTCTGGACTAAACTCTTTCCCACACAGCCAATGGCCCTTTTGCTTAATGCCAAACTGACGAAAGTGGTGGCACTCAATTTATTATCACTTTTATTGGCTGATCTGTAGAGGTGTATGTGGGAAACACAAGATGAATATACAGCTGTGAATATGATCAAATCAGGAAGAAAAAACTTGGACAGGAAGGATAGGTCAGTACTGTAGCAGCAGCCTGTAAAATGCTACACTGCACAACTACAAAACCCCCATACTGCCAGTAATCTGTTGCAGTTGGTGAGGAAGTTGAGTGGTTGACAGGGCCAGTTTTAGGCAATGCCCAGCAGAGGATGAAGTGGCAGTGATGACCCTCCTACTACTCCTTAGCAGTGGCAGCAGAGCCCTTGCAGAACAGCAGCAGAGGGCCCCCCCCCAGATCTGGCCCTGGCCTGCTCTAGTGGTGTGTGCAGCCAGGCATTTTCCATTGTGATTGCTGTCTCTGCATTGGTTACGCTGGGTTCCTGTTTTTAAGCTTTTCTTTGCAACCTTCAGGTTAATAAACATAATTTTTTTTCAGTGAAAGCTTAGATTCTGATGTTATCACATGGCTCTGATCGCTGGGGCTTTAGGGAGATGTCCATCGTACCTTAGGCCTGGTCTACACTACAAAGTTTTGTCGGCAAAAGTTATGCTGCTTTAATTAAAACCGCTGTTGCATGTCCACACTAGCTCCTTGCGTTGGCAGAGTGCATCCACACTAACAGCTCTTGCATCGACACAAAGAGCAGTGCACTGTGGGTAGCTATCTCAAAGTGCAACTGGCCGCAGGGTGCTTTGAGAAGGGTTTGCAACACCTTATGGGGCAGGTACAGTGTCACATGATGCAGGTTTCTCATTTCCATCTATCCAGGGGCAAGGGGCATCCTAGTAGATTGTCAACCACTTTTTCAACTGCAGTGTGGGGGGTGAGGGAGAGGAGAGTGGTGTGTCTGGGGTAGGGGAGATAGCAGGCTGACTGACCTATCCTGAGGCCGGGGGGAGGGGGACCCCCCCCACATCAGCTCCCAGTTCTGCTCGCCACAGCAGTCTCTCCCGAAGCAGCCTGCTCTGCCTGCCTATGGTTCTGTGATTCCCTCCAAGTTCTCCCACATCCTCCTCAGCTGCCGGGAGCCGCATCCTGAGCAGCTCTGTGAGCTCTCCCTGCTGAGGAATGTCAAAGCAGGACAGCAGTTCCCCACTCCCCAATCCTCCCTCCCCTGTTTCCTGCAGCAGCAGTCTCTCAGCCCCTGTGTTCCTAGTGCAGGGCAGAACAGGCGCATTCCACATTAATTATTTGCTCTTTGTTACCTCAACTGAGCAGCTTGCTCAGATGTCAGATACTTCCCTAGCTTTGAAAGCGGAGGGGTGCATGCCTGCAGGGCAGCTGAGTTCAAAACAGTGAGCAGAGCAGTCAGGGCAGGCATGGTAGGATACTGGTGGAAGCCAGTTCTGTTGACAAAACAAACAGCAGTGTCTGCATTGACGTTTTGTCACTTTAACTTTGGGTATGTCTACACTACGGGATTATTCCGATTTTACAGAAACCGATTTTTGGAAACAGAGTGTATAAAGTCGAGTGCACGTGGCCACACTAAGCACATTAATTCGGCGGTGTGCGTCCATGGACCGAGGTTAGCATCGACTTCCGGAGTGTTGCACTGTGGGTAGCTATCCCATAGTTCCCACAGCCTCCCCCGCCCATTGGAATTCTGGGTTGAGATCCCAATGCCTGATGGGGCAAAAAACATTGTTGCTGGTGGTTCTGGGTACAGCCTCACCCCTCCCTCCATGAAAGCAACGGCAGACAACCGTTTCGCGCCTTTTTTCCTGGGTGAACACTGCACTGTGGACGCCATACCACATCAAGCATGGAGCCCGCTCAGCTCAAGACAGCAGTCATGAACATTGTAAACACCTTGCGCATTCTCGTGCAGTTTATGCTGAACCAGGACCAGAAAAACCAGGCGAGGAGGAGGCGGCGACTGCAGCGCGGCGACGAGAGTGATGAGGACATGGACATGGTCACAGAATTCTCTCAAACCGCGGGCCCCGGCGCTTTGGAGATCATGTTGTTAATGGGGCAGGTTCTAGCCGTGGAACGCTGATTCTGGGCCTGGGAAACAAGCACAGACTGGTGGGACCGCATAGTGTTGCAGGTCTGGGATGATTCCCAGTGGCTGCGAAACTTTCGCATGCATAAGGGCACTTTCATGGAACTTTGTGACTTGCTTTCCCCTGCCCTGACGCGCCAGAATACCAAGATGAGAGCAGCCCTCACAGTTGAGAAGCGAGTGGCGATAGCCCTGTGGAAGCTTGCAACGCCAGACAGCTACCGGTCAGTCAGGAATCAATTTGGAGTGGGCAAATCTACTGTGGGGGCTGCTGTGATGCAAGTAGCCAAAGCAATCACTGAGCTGCTGCTACCAAAGGTAGTGACTCTGGGAAATGTGCAGGTCATAGTGGATGGCTTTGCTGCAATGAGATTCCCTAACTGTGGTGGGGCGATAGATGGAACCCATATCCCTATCTTGGCACCGGAGCACCAGGGCAGCCAGTACATAAACCGCAAGGGGTACTTTTCAATGGTGCTGCAAGCACTGGTGGATCACAAGGGACGTTTCACCAACATCAACGTGGGCTGGCCGGGAAGGGTTCATGACGCTCGCGTCTTCAGGAACACTACTCTGTTAAAATGGCTGCAGCAAGGGATTTACTTCCCAGACCAGAAAATAACCGTTGGGGATGTTGAAATGCCTATAGTTATCCTTGGGGACCCAGCCTACCCCTTAATGCCATGGCTCATGAAGCCATACACAAGCAGCCTGGACAGTAGTCAGGAGCTTTTCAACTACAGGCTGAGCAAGTGCAGAATGGTGGTAGAATGTGCATTTGGACGTTTAAAGGGCCGCTGGCGCACATTACTGACTCGCTCAGACCTCAGCCAAACCAATATTCCCATTGTTATTGCTGCTTGCTGTGTGCTCCACAATCTCTGTGAGAGTAAGGAGGAGACCTTTATGGCGGGGTGGGAGGCTGAGGCAAATCACCTGGCCGCTGATTACGCGCAGCCAGACACCAGGGCGATTAGAAGAGCACACCAGGAAGCGCTGCGCATCAGAGAAGCTTTGAAAACCAGTTTCATGACTGGCCAGGCTACAGTGTGAAAGTTCTGTTTTGTTTCTCCTTGATGAAAACCCGCCCCCCTGACTCATTCTCTGTAAGCAACCCACCGTCCCCCTTCGATCACAGCTTGCTTTCAAAGGAAATAAAGTCACTATCGTTTTAAAAATAATTTATTCTTTATTTATTGATTATAAAAAGAGGGAGAGAACTGACAAGGTAGCCCAGGTGGGGTTTGGGAGGAGGATAGGAGGGAAGGAAAAGGCCACTAAAAAGTTCAAAGTAATGACAGCCTTTTGGTTGGGCTGTCCACTGAGGTGGAGTGGGAGGGTGCACGGAGCCTCCGCCTCCCCCCCCCCCCCGCGTTCTTACACGTCTGGGTGAGGAGGCTATGGAACATGGTGAGGAGGGAGGGTGGTTATACAGGGGCTGCAGCGGCAGTCTGTGATCCTGCTGTCATTCCTCAAGCTCCACCAGACACCGGAGCATATCCGTTTGCTCATGCAGCAGCCCCAGCGTTGCATCCTGTCTCCTCTGATCTTCCTGCTGCCACCTCTCATCTCGAGCATCTCTCCTCTCCTCACGTTGGTCCCTCCTGTCCTCAAGTTCACTGGCCTCTTTCCTGTACTTTGAAACCGCGTCCTTCCACTCATTCAGATGAGCTCTTTCATTGCGGGTCGATTCCATGATTTCAGAGAACATTTCGTCTCTCGTCCTTTTTTTTTTTTTTTTTTTCCCCACCTCCTTATTTGAGATAGCCTTCGGGACGGAGGAGGGAGGCTTGAAAAATTTGCAGCTGCGGGAGGGAGGGAAAAAAAGGGAGAGAATTATTTAAAAAGATACATTTTACAGAACAATGCTTATACTCTTTCATGGTGAACAACACTATTCACATTACATAGCACATGTGATTTTGGTACAAGGTCGCATTTTGCATCTTAATATTGAGTGCCTGCGGCTTTGGTGTTAGAGAGCACAGACACAGGTCCGGGCAACAGAATTCAGCTTGCATGCGGCCATGGTAAGCCATTGTCTTTCGGCTGCTGTAGCCTTCAGAAAAGCAGCACCTTGCTTTCTCACATACCAAGCAAAGCCCGTTGAGTGCTGCGGTTTTCCTGTTAACATGCAGCAGCAGAAACCAAACTACCCCCCCTCACCCATCCAATTCTCTGGGATGATCGCTTTATCCCTCCCTCCCACCGCATGGCTGGTATCAGGGAAGATCCCTGCCAGCCAAATGCGAAAAGCTCAGCGCCAATGATCCCCCCCCCCCCGCTTGGTTAACTGCAGGGAAGGATTTCTTTTCAGCCACAGGCAAACAGCCCAGTAGGAACGGCCACCTCTGTCCCCTTAATTGAAATTCCCGTATTTCAACCAGGTTACCATGAACGATATCACTCTCCTGAGGATAACACAGCGAGATAAAGAACGGATGTTGCTTGAATGCCAGCAAACACCGGGACCATACGCTGCCAGGCTTTGTCATGCAATGACACCAGATTACTTCCTACTAGCATGGCGTGGTCAAATGTCCTACCATGGAGTACGGAATAAGGCTGCACTGCCCAGAAACCTGGTGGAAAGGCTTTTGGAGTACCTCCAGGAGAGCTTCATGGAGATGTCCCTGGAGGATTTCCGCTCCATCCCCAGAATCGTTAACAGACTTTTCCAGTAGCTGTACTGGCCGCAAATGCATGCCAAGTCCTCAGGGCAAATTAATCATTAAAAAACGCTTGCTTTTAAACCATGTTTTATATTTACAAAGGTACACTCACCGGAGGTCCCTTCCATGGCCTCATTGTCTGGGGGTTGGGAGTGTATTTCTGTCAGGCTGAGAAAAAGATCCTGGCTGTTGGGAAGAACGGAGTGCTGTGTGCTCTCCGCGAGCTCGTCCTCCTCCTCCTTCTCATCTTCCCCATCCGCAGAATCCTCAGCCATGGCTGAGATTACCCCCGCCTCGGAATCCACGGTCAGAGGTGGGGTAATGGTGGCGGCCCCCCCTGAGAATTGCATGCAGCTCAGCATAGAAATGGCATGTCTGCGGCTCTGCCCTGGACCTTCTGTTTGCTTCTTTGGTTTTCTGGTAGGCTTGTCTGAGCTCCTTAACTTTCACGCGGCATTGTAGTGAGTCCCTATTATGGCCTCTCTCCATCATGCCCTTGGAGATTTTTTTCAAAAGTTTTGGCATTTAGTCTTTTGGAACGTAGTTCTGCTAGCACGGAATCCTCTCCCCATATAGCGATCAGATCCAGTACCTCCCGTACGGTCCAGGCTGGTGCTCTTTTTCGATTCTCGGACTGCATGGTTACCTGTCGTGATGAGCTCTGCGTAGTCACCTGTGCTCTCCACGCTGGGCAAACAGGAAATGAAATTCAAAAGTTTGCGGGGCTTTTCCTGTCTACCTGGCCAGTGCATCCAAGTTCAGATTGCTGTCCAGAGAGGTCACAATGGTGCACTGTGGGATAGCTCCCGTAGGCCAATACCTTCAAATTGCGGCCACACTAACCCTAATTCGAAATGGCAATACCGATTTCAGCGCTACTCCCCTCGTCGGGGAGGAGTACAGATATCGATATTAAGAGCCCTTTATATCGAAGTAAAGGGCTTCGTTGTGTGGATGGGTGCAGGGTTAATTCGGTTTAACGCTGCTAAATTCGAGAAACTCCTAGTGTAGACCAGGCCTTTGCTGTAAAAAGCTTTATGCCTCTCGTTGAGGTGATTTTATTTTGTCAGCAAAACAGCAGAGTTTTGTCGCCAAAAGTAGTTTTACGAAAAGCAGCTTTTGCAGATTAAACTTTGTAGTGTAGATAAAACCTTAATCCAGCCCTGGTAGGCGACCAGCTTCCAGACAAGAGAATCCATGTGGTGACTGTGAAATCTAATGTCTCTATAACCTGCTTTGCACTCTTCCAAATGTGTTGGGATCCAGTTGGATTTCAATAGAAAATCATAATTTTGGCAGCACAAAACTGCCCAAAGCAGCACAAGTAAATAAATAAAATTAAATTAAAAAAAGAAATGTACCATTTTCACATCTCTAGAGCACAAAGCCATGAGGGCAGATTAAACAAGCTTATGTCTGTGTGCAAAAGTCAAAGGAAGAACATTGTTAAGCATTACTTGCTTTATGTGGATCTTCAAGAGAACTATCAATCATGGAGGTAAAACTATATTTAAAACACATACCTTGAGTCACCGCAGAGAGCTGAAAATGAGCCAAAAACTCCGGCCTGGGGTTTGTCACCCAAGAAAATGAGAGATGACAGGGTGTAATGTCGTGACATTTTAGTAGATTGATCAAACTAAAGGGGATGGATGGCTTGTATTTATCACTTCATATTTTGTTTACTGTTCTAAATTTCAGTAGAGTATATTTTATTTGCTAAACATTATTTTTTATTGCTCATTCTCAGGCTAGGTTTTGTTTTTATTAAAACAGATGCCACATTTTTATATTGCAAGAACTCTTCCCCACTCTGCACATACAGTAAAATGAACGGAGAACAGGCTGGGAATCCATTCTCCCTGCTTCTTAGGACAAACATTCACAAGTTACGATAAAAGAAATCATAGCCACATATCCAGCCTTCTATTCAAGGGTCTGAATGTTTATCTGAATCTGTTAAGGTCTTCTTAGGGCCTTGCACTCAAGAAACTATTACTTCCCTCAAACAGTTCCTTGTTTCTCCCCTCTCCCCCACTACCATATGGCCTTGTGGGGAAGAAGTTTGTGTAGGTGGCCTACTACCCCATCTCTAGTGTATTTGATATCAAATGGTGGGCCCACTCCATTTCTAGGGTCTTTTGGTGTCAAGTTCTCTGTCTTCTCTTCTGAGGTTTCCTTTCTTCTTCCACCAGAAAATTCTAACCCCACTTAATTTTAACCCCACTGATCTTCTGTGACCCCATAAAATCCCCTTCTCTCTAGATGCCCCCAAGAAGTCCTGTTTCTGTACTTCATCCTTTCCCCCCACTCCTTTGTCTCCATTTCTTCTCACCTCTTTGTTTCACTGCTCCTGCATCAAAGTCTGTATTCCCTAAAGGTACGTCTACACTGCACACACCTTTCAGCAGTCTGTAGAGCACATACACCACATGACTCCCTAATGTGGGTATGAATAGCAGCATAGATGGTGAGGCACTGCTGAGATGAGTAGAATAAAGAAACAGCCAAACCCTGGGGCATATATCTTACATGGCTCTCTACATGCCCAAGCAGCACCTCCTGTTTACACTATTTGTAGCAGTGTCCCTTTGTTTCCTCTCTGTGGGTATAGATTCCAGCAGCGGGGAAAGGCTATGGCAGCTCCCTGTTGCTGAGACTTATCCCATTGCCTCCCCCTGCCAGAGCCTTTCACTACCAAGTGTAACTACACACCACAGTATGGACATAGCCTCCTTTTCACTGTGGTGTCTATGGTCTTAGATGTAGCTGAAGAGGGTGGGAGTGGTGCTGGTGCCACCCAGACTGGCCAAGTGCTTCTGCTGTTAGCCAAGTGAGCAGCCAGCAGCTCAATGCTGGGTCACTGTGTGACTCATTTAGGCCTGGTCTACACTGGGGGGAGGGGGGGAATCGATCTAAGTTACGCAATTTCAGCTATGTGAATAACGTAGCTGAAGTCGACGTACTTAGATCAACTTACCGTGGTGTCTTCACTATGGTGAGTCGACTGCTGCCGCTCCCCTGTCAACTCTGCCTGCACCTCTTGCCAACCTTGAGTACAGGAGTTGACGGGAGAGCACTCGGGGATCGATTTATTGCATCTAGTCTAGATGCAATAAACAAGGGACTATGTAGGCATGACATTTTCTGCTCCTGAGCCCAATCAGGCCTGCCTGGCTGATAGGCTTTCTTCAAAATTGAGCTATTAAATTTCTCCCTTGACTTAAACATTTAATGTTTCAGAAAAGAATTTCCTCCTATGTTAGGATGTCAAAAGACATTACTGAGTATGCAAGCTCCCCTTGACTTTATTCCAGTGAGCACTGAACTGACATTCTGAGGTCCCTAACACCTTCTCCATAGGTGGGAGTTCTAATAGTTGCAAAAATGAATTTTAATTTTTGTGATTCATTAGACTTAGTGTCATATTGTAGGAAGTGTGTTAACAATGGTCAGTCATTTATGAGACAGTGTGTAGGCTGGCTTGTTCTTGTTCTGGACTAGTTAGAATATTAACAGAAAATTTGCAATGCGTTTTTGAGGTGATTGTAATGCTTAATCCATGTACTACAGTACTTTGGAATTCTGTCTTCAAAGCATAAACAATCTTGAAGTAAAAGCACAGGAGTGGGAGCCTGGGTTGTGTTTCTGGCTCTGCCAGAGAATTCTTGTGTGATTTTGGAAGTCTCTTTATGCCTTAGTTTCCCTAGCAGCAAAAAATGGCATAATATTTACCTACCCCATGTGATGCTTCACATTAATTAACTTTTATAAGGCTCTTTGAGATCTTTGGCTGGAAGGTGCCAGACAAGTGCAAACTACTACAGTAACTCCTCTCTTAACGTCCTCCCATTTAACGTTGTTTCAAAGTTACGTCGCTGCTCAATTAGGGAACATGCTTGTTTAAAGTTTTGCAATGCTCCCTTATAATGTTGTTTGGCTGCCTGCTCTGTCCGCTGCTTGTAAGATTCTGTAGAAGAGCAGCAACTTTACAAGGGAGCATTGCACAAGTTCCTCTTCTCCACTCCTCCCCCTCTCTCCCAGCGCTTCCCCCACCGCCAAACTTTGGCGGCGCTTAGGACTTTCTGGGAGGGAGGGGAGAAGTGGAGAGGCAGCACTTCCCCGCTCCTGCCCCTCCCTCCCAGAAAGTCCTAAGCACCGCCAAACAGCTGGGAAGTGCTGGGAGGGAGGGGGAAGAGTGGGGAAGCCCTGCGTCTCTGCTCCTCCCCTCCCTCCCAGAAAGTCCTAAGCGCCACCAAACAGCTGTTTGGTGGTGCTTAGGACTTGGGGGGGGAGGGAAGGCAGAGCAGGGAAGGAGTGGGGACGCGGCATGCTCTGGAGAGGAGGTGGAGTGGGGGCGGGAAGAGGTGGGCCTGGAGTGGAGCGGGGACGGGAAGAGGTGGGCCTGGAGCATCCCCTGGCAATGTCGGCGCCTGTTCTTCTCTGGGGAAGCTGCTGCTGCTGCTGCGAAGGCACTTCCTAGCATCCTTGCCTGCAGCAGGCTGTGCATGTGTGGGGTAAGCCACGGGCACTTCCCAACCACAGTACAGTACTGTACAGTATATAATGCCTTTTGTCTGCCCCCAAAAAATTTCCTTGCAACCTAACCCCTCGCATTTACATGAAATCTTATGGGAAAATTGGATTAGTTTAACATCATTTCACTTAAAGTTGCATTTTTCAGGAACATAACTACAACGTTAAGTGAGGAGTTACTGTATTATGTTCTTTGATCAAAAGGAGTTCTGAGAATGTTGGAGCCTGAATATAATCTGATAGCAGAAGGCACTTTAATCTAGTGGATGAAATCGTAGGAAGATCCGGTGGCTGGAAGCTGAAGCTAGAATAAAATTTAAGATGGAAATAAGGCACACATTTTTAACAGTGAAGGTAATTAGCCATTGAAACAATTTACCAAGGGGTTTTGTGGGGTCTCCTTCACTTGACATTTTTAATTCAAGATTTCATGTCTTCCTAAAAGATATGCTCTACTCAACCAGAAGTTGTCTCAATGCAGGAATTATTGATGAAATTCTATGGCCTGTGTTATGCACTAGATCCGACTACAATGGTCCCTTCTGGCCTTAAAAATTATGAATCTTTTTTTACTGATCAGTCATGTGTTTCCAGCTAAAAATGTGCTTTTTCTCTAGAGGAATTTAACTTCCATCCAGACTATTACATTATACATGTTAAAGTAAGCTCATTATTTAGATGAACATGATGGCCTAAATGTTTATTTTGAGCAAGTACCTCCAGCTGTATTGATAAACAGATGATGGAGAGGTTGCTGCTGAAGATAGAAAGCTGTTCTCCAATATGCAGTTCCCTGAATAGAATGAAGATTGCCCATGCTCAATGAAGTGAATGGAATACAATGAATTCCACCAAATAGGTGCTAAGGCTTGTCTAAATTAAGTTGGGAATGCCGCTCTGCAGATATATTGTACTTTCAAGTACAACATTCATTTAAAATTAAAATCTTTTGAAGATGTATTCCAAAAATAGTATTAACATAGAGCTTGGAAACAGTTCACAGCCTACAAGGTGCGACAAGCAAGACATAATGGCTATAGACATTTTCTATGTAGAGTGTTGCATTCTAGCTGTTGGTAAAATTTTTCATGCATCAGACTGAGATTTCATATTCTGTATGTCTATTTATATGACCCCTATTACTGTATTATCTTAGTGCTTCCAAAATATTTTAAAATAGAAATAATGTTTCTCTTTCTTGCTTTACAGTCTACAGGAGAAATAGCTTGAGTAGATTTTAAAAAAATGTGTGTGTGTGAGGGAATAGGTAAACTTTGTTGCGAGAGAGCACAGTAAGAGAGATGAGGTGTGCATTTAATTCTGAATGGAGAAGGGTCAGTTGTCATTCTTATCTCATCTGGTAGCGAATTCCACAGTCTAGGTTTAATATACGTGAAAGTTCTGACTCCTGCGCTCATAAGGGTTCAACTGTTAGTCGACAGATTCATGGTTTCTGTGGAACAGAGCTGTCACAGGAGTTCATGGTTGTATGTCTCACCAGCTCTCTATAGACGTGTGGTAATACAGGAAGAAGATTCAGCCATGTGGGACTCTTGCAATGAGAGCACTGGAGGTGGAGGGACGGTCTGTAACAACAGTCTGGATTCTGTCTGACAAGAAGGAAGCACTAAAGACATTTTAGGACATTTCTGTTCAGCTCTGCAGCCTCTTGCAAGTGGGACGGGGTAGAAATTATCAATACTGCAGAGAGGTCCAACAGAACAATATGACTATCCTTCTCTTAAAGCAATCTGTGGTGTCTGTCGCTATCACATAGCTGGGTTTGATGCCTGACTGAGAAGGATTTAGAGAACTGGCATCTGACGTGGTACAAGATATTTGTTAGCTTTTTGCTTAGCAAAGGGAGGTTAGACAGAGCAGAGCAATGGTTTCTTTAGCATTGGTTGTATTACTGCATGTTTTAAAGTAGGTGGCCAATTATCAACACTCCTTTGACAAAGGGAATCTAGTAGGGATTGCAACTGTAACTTCTCTTCTACTATCCAGGGAGAGCAGGAGTCAGAGGGCTGGTCTACCCTGGAAACTTAGGTTGGCATAGTTGCATCTCTCAGGGATATGAAAAGCCCACACCCCCGAGAGATGCAGTTATATCGACCTGACCCTTGGTGTAGACAGTGCTATGTCAATGGAAGAATTCTTCCGCAGCGTGGATTTGATTTAAATCACTGTCAGGAAGACTCGATTTAATCATGGATTTCTACATAAAAGTGCATTCTTGTTGGTTGTTATAACCTTAATACATATTCTTCACAGCTCAGAGATAGATGTAGGTTTCATTTTTAGAAGGTACACACTACACATTTTTAAACAGTGATTTATTTTGACAAATGTTCAGATTAGTTTTACAACTATATCAGAAAATGAATGATTGTTTGTTTATTTCATTTACCAAAGGTAATAGTTCACCTCCCAGTGACTTCATAAATATCTGCTTCTATCTCCAATTCAACAGGTTAATCATTAATATTTGGGGGATTTTCTTGCCATGCTGTATTAGGAGGAGAACATCAGACATTTAAATTGTTTTATTTAACTAAAACAACATCGTTATGTATTCTGGATTTTTTTTCTTCAACAGCAAACATATAATTTAACAAAACAAGCATATGAATTTTTGAATTTAGTTAAATATTCAAGATTTTTAAAATCAGTTTGTGTTTCGTTAAAATTATTTTTAGCTAAAATAGTTAAATTTAAATATTTTTTTAAAAAAAAATTTAATCGACTATGTTGACCTGGCTAACATAGAGAAACTTAAAATAGTGGCTTCTTTAGCTAACTCAGTCATCTTCACCTTCATTTTCCTGTTTGTTCATAATCTGGAAAAGAAAAACAAGCTTTTCTGCTTTTTCAGGTCCCAAACGATTTCTCAGTTTGGAATGAATTAGTCCAAAGGAAGAAAATATTATTTCTACACTGGCAGAAGAAGCTTCTGCTGTTAAAAGTGAGATTATCACTTCAACAGTCTCTGAATCCAAGAGCATAAGTGACTTTCACCAGTTCATTGGTGTGATTTTCTTTAAAACATCATCAGCAAACATATATTTCTTGAATGGTTCACCCTTAGCTCTGAAGTTTATTATACTTGGCATTATGGAGGGATGATTGCTGGATGTCCATTTCATAGCCAACTCCTCTTCTTCAGCAGTTAAGGTTTGACCCTGGTACCGAGTATTGAGAATATTTGCAAGAAAATGAGCTGGAAATAGTGCTTGTCCCATTTGTTTTTTTAATGTTTGTAATTTAACGCTGTCATTGCATATTTCTCTTTTTAAGATCTCACTCAGTTCCTTCCAAATTTCAACAGTGTCAGCAATAAAACAGCTATTTCCCTGCATTTTGTTCAAGGCTACAGAAATAGGCTTCAGGGTACTCCGCATGTCTTCAACTTTAAGCCCAATGTTGAGAACTTTGGCTGTGACAGTGCCATCTATTTTTTCATGATTTTTGTTCACAAACTGTCATCAGATTAGGCCAGTTCTTGATAGAGTGCTCAAAACAGTCCACTACTGAGTTCCATCACATGTCTTGTGGGAGAGTTAGCTTGTTTCCTCCCACTTTTTTCAGAGCAGCTAATGCAAAGTGGTTGTTACGGAAGTATTTTACAATTTCAACAACATTAGCCTTTAATTTTGGAACACTGAAGTCTTTGGCTAGGAGGTGCATCAAATGAGCACTGTAACCATATGTTATTAGCTTGGGACTCTCTTATAAATTTCTTCTCATTTTGGATACATTTGCAGCATTGTCTGTGACCAAGCTGCGTACTAGACATTTGAATTTTTTTTCACAGTTAGTAAGTACTGCTATTTCTTGTAAGTATTCTGCTGTCTGGGAATTTCCTGATGTATCAATTGTTTCTGTAAGGAAGACATTCCCTTCTTCTGTTGTCACACCCATCAAGACGCAGGTTAACAATTTCACCCTCTAGACCCTTTGCACACTGCTCAATTTCTCTTTCATACACTTTATCTAGCAATTTGTCTGCGACATCTGCTCTGTTGGGTGGACTGTATCCTGGTCTTAATGACTGAACCATGTTAATGAAGTGTGGGTTCTCAATCATATGGAAAGGAGAGTTTGTTGAATAAACAAACCGGGCAATTTTTTCATCAGTTACCTCTTTTTGTAATCTGCTGGTTCTTATCACAAACTTATCTATGGCTTTCTGGATGATGGAGATTTTTTTTTTTTAATTTTTTTTTTGCTACAGGTGATATACTGTGGCTATGTGACATACATGATGTGACTGAAATGCTGTCATTGGCAGATAACTCTGAAACTATAGAAAATGATAGGGATCTTGAAAGTGGATAGTCTTCAGAATCCTGTATGTTGAGGATGGATTCTCCTAAACAAAATAAGTCAATGCAGTTATTTAATTATTATTACCATACTGCTCATTTAGTATTACTCATTGCATTTACTGACACTCAGTACTACTTTAAAGGTGAAATTGTAAAAGGAAGATCTGCCTACTCGATAGTACCATAGAGTAACAACTATATTTTTTGCTCAAACATGAGAATTCAAGAATAGTCCAGAAGGAAGACAGGCAGTCCTTAAGAAAGAAGTATGAAATAAAAAAGTTTACCAACCTGAAGATCCTGCATGTTCAGACACGTTCCTTTCATCATCTTCAACGTAGCTTCCTCCTGAAAAGGGAAACTTCTCATGATGTTGTTTCATTCGGGCAACCAGGCCTTGCATTTCTTTGTTGCACTGTTTGCATTTTGCACACATGCCTCTGTTACCCACAGGTAGAGGAACTTCATTAAAATATTCCCAAACTGGGTCTCTTTTACGGCCTGCTGCCATTATAGGTTTTCCCTTCTAGTGAGAGAATGGTATGGTAGATCTTAAATCAATGAAGGCTACACACTGAAAGACCTCAAGACTTCTGGAATATGCTGCTCAAACAGTTTCACTTTTGTTTCTACTGCCTGTTCCTCCCATCTCACATTTATCTCCAGACTTCTTCTCCTTGTCCAGATCTATTCTGCCCCCAACAATCTTCTATTCATTGAACTTTTTGAAACTTTGCACTTTTAGAGAGAAGTAAGGGATTGACTCTGTGTACACAAATTTGCAGGGGGACAATAGGGTTGAGGTCTGTTATTTCTCACCTCTTTGTATTGTATTATATAAAACATTTTTGCTGTTAAGCATGTTATCTGTGGAGAGACAAATCCACAGTTTGAGAACTGCAAAACTAAGCATCTCTGATGGTATCTTCTAGACTGAGCACTGAGTCCCATTGGGTAGATAGAAAGATTAACCTAAATCTATACAGAAGCCCCTGGAACCCCATAAGATTGGGGTCTCTAATCCATGAACTATTGGAACTCATTTACAAAACTTTTCTTAAACATTACATGACTATATTGTCTCATACTATAGAATTAAAATTTATAATCCCTATTCCATGATGAGAGACTGTATCTTTGAGCTATAATGTATCTTAATAAAACTATCTATCAAAAAATCTGATTTAAATAAAAAAAAATCATTTTTTAAAAATCATTGATTTTTATCCACCCTGCCCTCAACCCACTACCAAACTTAATGGATCTCTGTGGGATTTAGAGAGGATGGGCCCTGCTATATCTCTCTGGCAATACAGCTCCATTGCAGCCATTCTACCAGGGCTTCTTATTGGTTGAATTGGCCCTTAGGATTCCCATGAGAGCAAAGCAGAAAATATAATATAGTCAGTGGCTGTATTATACTTTTCACCCAGTTTTTGTGGGGTCTAATGTGGGATGAGACCATCCCAAATTCATGGTTATAAAATATTTACACCACACAATCATTAGGCTGGAAGGATTATATTGTTATTGGTAAACATCAATTTCACTGTACACACACCCCACACCAGGAAAAAAATATTTACATAGATGATAACCAAAATTTACAGATAAGCAAAGTAAGAAAAATGCTGCCTCAGAACTTAGTCAAAATCCAGTAATTGACTTCTGAATTAGGCCTGTTATAAATGGACTAGTGAATGAATAGTAAAAACAGATATGATTGTTGATTTAAGGATATTTACTGTGTATATTCTGATGTGATGTTGACAATTTGTGTTTTAACAATTTATAAAACTTTAACTTTTTGAATCTGTGTCTAACTCCCATAATTTCCCGCAACTGTGAAAATTTAAATTGATGATCTAAAAATATGCATAAAGATAAACAGATAACACCCGTCAAAATTATTAAAAACTAAACATTGAATTCTGCCAAGTCTAACCACCATGTACTCACTCTCGTGTATAACACATAGTTAAACAGAACTATACATCTTACGACTTGAAAATGACAAATAAGGATATTTTAAAGCCAAATATTATA
This sequence comes from Emys orbicularis, assembly GCF_028017835.1. Taxonomy (NCBI): domain Eukaryota; kingdom Metazoa; phylum Chordata; order Testudines; family Emydidae; genus Emys; species Emys orbicularis. The sequence goes on from NC_088685.1 coordinate 101,965,926, forward strand.
AGCTAATTTCAACTTCGACCTAGTATGTTCCAGATTCTTTCTTCCCCACAGTCAAAGATATTACTATGCTTATACAACCAGCAGTGCAGGATAATACACGAAGGAGGAAGAAATCTCTGGAAAAGTATTTTTGAAAAATATCAGGAGGGAGAGTATAAGCATTGCCAAAAAATGACTGATTTTCATAACCATTTAGTTAATTATAATGGGTATGGAAAGGGAAGGAACATGCTGTCTGAGTTTTCTTCATCGAACTATGGGAGACTTCATTTATGTTCGCTCCAGCTTATTGAAGTTGTTCAAAAGCTCCCTAAATGGAGCACCTCTCTCTTTCCGGCAGAATACCAACATTGTCTTAAAATGCTGAAGGCAGAAAAGCTGCAGCTCTTATGAGACAGGACAAAAAGTAGCCCAGCTCTACTGTCTCCCAAAATTTTCATAATGGTTTAGAAATAAACATTTAACATCCACATTTTATGTTTTCTTCCAAAGTGTGTCTGTTCACATTTCAATATTTTGAAATATATTTATTCTAGTTCCTTTATTTATTCTGTTGAGTTACTAGTCTCTGCAGTCAAAAGACACTGACTTAAATACTATTTCTAAAATTCCAAAATTAATGTAAATACAGTACCAAATAATATATGGACTGCAGCAGTCCTTTGGTTAAGACCTTGCCACAACAATACTTATATCAGCTATTTAGAATTGGCAAAACTCAATTTTTATTTTTTTTATAATTTTGATAAATATCTGTTCATTTTTAAGCTTTTTTTTTTTTTAGATTTTAACAATTTAAATTCAAAGTTGCAGGGAAGTTAAAAGGGGTGAGACAATTATTTAATGACAGTAGATTCTGAGATTCAAAAAGTTAAAGCTTTATAACCATTAAAACACAAATTGTCAGTATCAGATGTCAAAATATACAAAGTAAATATCCTTAAATCTACTAAGGTCTCAAGCAGCATTTTTCTTTCTTTATCTCTAAATTTTTATTAATGGATGGAAATATTTTTTCATTACTTTGTGTGTGCACTGTGAAATCAAAGTTTACCAATAAGAATATAATCCTTCGAAACCTACATATATTCAAGTAAATGCATCATCTATTTACACAGGGCTAGATTTTGCCAGTTAGGCACAGCCATATAAAAGGGTAGAGTGTGCTGTCCCATCCTGCTTCTCAACACTCATCTCATTCTGTCTCTGAGTTTCAGGGTGAACTATATGTAGCATGCCTATTATTGTACTACTTTTAGTGGGTGTGGCTTACTCCGCCTCACAAAATTGGCAAGTCCTGGTGCATGGAGAGCAGCACCGTTAGAGTAAGAATGTAGCAGCCCTGATGCTTCTCAAAATGCCGTGGCTGCAATATTCAACTTGGCCTTTCTGCAAGTGATGGAAATGGGGGAAGGCTCTTCACACTGTGGTCTACACATGCTGCTCACTCGGACCAAACAGGACCTGCTCTTTGATTATTATACGGAGTCTATTTCATGTGATATAAAACTGTGTAATATTCTGGGTATTTATAATTCACTTTATGGTGATTGTTTAATAAAGATTTTATATTCATTTATTTTATTGAAACTGTAATTGATTTAATATAACAATTAACAAACATTTTATTTATTTCTATTTAATAAATGCATTCCAACATCCTCCTCCACCCTGCATTAGTTTAAGTAAAGCTACTGTGACATTTAAAGTTTCTAATTGCTTTTCTCTTTAGCCACTCACCATGACCAACTCTATCTCTGTGGGGCAAAACTCTTATAGAACAAAGTTCATCTAGAAAGGGGCAAGTGGGCAGATTCTGAACATACCCAGGTCTTAAGCAGCCAGAAGGGGGTGAGTGAGGAGAGTGGGAGACCAAGCTGAACTTGCATTTTCATGAAGGCCTTGTTCTCGCCATTATGTAGTCCCCTTCCCCATTCATGTGTTGCATCCATTCCCTTTTATTAGGAATGAATTAATTGGAGTTCAGTATTGCCATTGATTTCAGCAAACTTTGTATCCGCACCCCCAGCACCTTGAGTTCCAGCACCTATGCATGCAAGCCTTGGTGTTCATTTCCTCCTTGTTGGCAAGTGCACACAGATAGGAATTTTGCTCCACCTAGGACAGGAGAATCTCTCTCTCTCTCGCTCTGCACTGGGCTGATTGTGTTCTTCCTATTTATTATGAAAACCCTATCAGATTCTTTGACTGTCGTGACCAGAACAAGTCTGTTCGCCCTAAAAGGAGCAGTGCTCTGAGACTTCAAAGTTCCAGTAGGTGGATGCTGTGCTCTCTCTTTCTAGTAACCATTTCCTGCATTGAAGGGGGAAGCTCCCTTCAAGGTAAAAATCTGATTCTCTGCAATCGTCAAAATTGGGGAAAGAAAAAGGCTGCCATCCATCTACAGAACAAAAGCATTGTCTGAGAATGGTAAAATGGGAATGCTTTGAAGACAAGCCTCGTTTAGGAACTTGTTTAGATATTTCAGCTAGAACCAGCTCTGCTTGTTCCCTGTGGTTGCCTATGAAGGGCCTGTATAGTGAAGAGACCACTCTTTTGGGCAAAAATTCCCCTCGTTAGAAATAGAGTCTCTGCCCACCGGGCAAAACAGCCACAGTTATCTTCGGAAGTAATGCAAGGTTACATTTTGCCCAGGTACACACTGAAGAACTTTCTGGCTTTATAAAATGGAGGCTGAGAGGATGGTGGTATAGAAACAAATACATAGTGGGTCAAGAGGCTTCTGATTGCTTGCTGGTTCTTCCAGAGCCAGACTGCTGTCCAACCCACCCCGTGGGAGAAATAGAGGTGGAGTGAAGCATGGCAACCTGAAACAGAAGCTAGGAACAATATCCTGGACATTAGGGTATGGTGACATGCAGTGGCGGCGAGGGACAACCACCTGATACTTTCTCAGTCTTTTAGGTGTGGCACGAAAATCCTCTCCCTCTGTTACTCCTTTCCAGGGTGCATGAGAAGAGATAGAGAGCTATAGTTTGTTTAGGGCCATTTCTACACTAGAGACCTTACAGCAGCACAGCTGTACCGATGCAGCTGTGCTGCTGTAAGATCTCCATTGTAGCCGCTCTATGCCGACGGGAGAGAGCGCTCCCATGGATATAATTAAACCACCCGCAATGAGCGGCGGTAGCTATGTTAGCAGGAGAAGCTTTCCCGCTGACATAGTGCTGTGCACACTACCACTTATGCCAGTGACACTTATGTCACTAAGAGGTGTGTTTTTTCACCCCCCCTGAGTGACATAAGTTTTGCCAACGTAAGTGGTAGTGTAGACATGGCCTAGAGCACCTGCACGCTTCCTAAGCATAGTTTCACAAGGATCAGTAAATTCTTGCCTGGTGGTTTTTATAAAATATGTTTTAGTATTTGAGTCTCTAACTCTGATTTGGACTTCTGGCCTTCCTCCCCTAAAGAGGAAGAATTCCCTATGGAGGAGCAGGGTGTGTGCGCACACCTGGTGCTATCTATGGAATTTTCCTCAGAAAAGCTCTGCAGCAGGGAGGTCTGGTTGAGCCTACTTGCTGTTGGGGAGGTATAAAAAACTGGAGGGAACTTCAGAAGATGAGGCACTCCCCTATTGCCAGTGACTGATAGGTCTGGTTCTGCCCCATGATGTAAGCAGGCTGAATTACCCATTGAAACAAATGTGTGGACTTTAGCACGAAGAAGAAAAACTACTCCTGTGAGTAGAGATGTTCAGGATCAGGTCTTCTGTGGATATTTTATGCCATAATGTAGTAACATGTACACTTATGGCACTATATAAATAATAAAGTCATCATAATTCCTAGGTGTGTATTAGAATGCATATACCATATTTTTAGTTAGAATCAATCAACATTTTTAGCCACATCTGCAAAATAATTACCACCATATTGTCTCCCTTACTCACAATAAACAGGACTTTACTCAATGTGAGCAATTCCATTGAAATCCATGGGGAGGGATGGAGAAATCACATGAGCAAAGTACTACTCACCATTTGTAAGGTGGCAGAATTGTGTCCTAAAAACCTGTCTGATACTCTTACATTAAATAGCTCTTTGATAACAATAGGCCATCTTATGGAGTAAGGTCATATTCAGTGTGAATAAAGATATCAGAATTTAGCCCTAAATGACAAAGTATTGCTGATGTTAAAGAATAATTGCAGCTATTTGATAAAGAATAGTAATAAAATTGTTCATCAGGTGATGCGGGTGGTACATCACCTTCTCTCACTTATGATTGTGTTGTGTTGGTGGTGTCTTTTTTTTTTTTTTTTCTTTCCACAACAGATGCAAACTTCAGCTCCCTATTAACATCTTAGCTGTTATTCATATCTTTATTATAGGGAGGGTTTGAAAACAGTGTATGTATGTATGTGTGTATATATATATATGTATGTATATATAATATATATAGTTTCTTATTTGGTTAGTTATTTTTTTTCCACTCTCAGCAGATGTTCAGACATATATGGCCTGTTGATAAACAACATTCAAAGATTTGTAATGCTTTTGTCTAAGTGGTTTTCCATTCTTCATTTGTGATCGCTTATCCCGAATTTTTAGAAGTTATTGAGAATAATAAATCAGTTATGATGCCTTAATTACCAACATAGATGGATCTGATTTATATGTCACAAACACTAACCTTTGTGCAGAAGAAAAGCTATATACATAAAAAGGCATGAAGTAATCATAAACATTCAATAAATCTTTCTTATTGCAGAGACAATTAAAAATACTTCCATCATGTCTCTGTAGCTGTTGTGTATGGAAGACCTAGTCTAGAGCTGGAGTACACAGCTCTAACTGAGTATGGATCGTGATGAAGATAAGGTCTCTGCAAGGCATGGAAAAATATTTTCAATTCAGGCCTTTAATCTCTTCTGTTTGCAATGTGTGGAAAAATATTTTTAAACAGAAGAGCATTTAAGCATATGTTTAAAGTTACATGCATGTTTTGCTCTGTGTACTTACTCAAATGGAACTTAAGGACATGCTTAACCACTTTGTGGAATCAGGGCCTAGATCTATAAATCACTAAGCACACCTTTGGTGCTACTTATATAATAGTAAGGGCTTGATAGATGCCCCTAAGCCATGGAAAATGATGGGGGAGGGGCTAGCAATAAGTTGGAATTTTGATTTACTGTATGTTCCTGAAGATTAAAAAATGTTTAGAGAGAGACTGTTGCTGGGGCCTGCACTGGTGAGCAAGGAAGGAAAACGTGAACCTGTGACCCCTTAGGACTTGTTCCTTCTGCACATATTTTGGCCACAGTTATAATTCCAACACTTTTATGGGTGTAGGAGCTACTTCCTATTAGGACTGCCTGGGGTGCTAGTCACCCCAAATGGTGGGGAACAGACGCAGCCATCACCCCAAGCTCCTATGGACCAGCCAGCAGGGCTTCTGTCAGTATAAGAGAGTATGCGGAATCCCTTTAAGAAGCGTAGCAGCAGATGTGCTCCCTCTGTCTGACAGGATGAACTAGGAGACATTGGGTATGTCTACACTGCAATCAGACACCCGCAGGGTCCTACAGCCCCGGCCCCAGTCCCAGCTCAAACATCTACACTGCAATTAAAACAGCTCCTTAGCCCGAGTGAACTGGCGCAGGCCAATGGTGGGTGTCTAATTGTAGCATAGACATACCCTTAGTGCCTCTGAACTGCTCCTGACTGCAGCCTCCAGGGGATAGAGGGCAGGCCCATTCACTGTTCGTAGCATCTTCCAGATTCAGTTCCCCATGCTTTCAGTTCCCCACGCTTTCTCCCTTCTGTCTTCCTTTTATTGGTACTATTATTTGTATTACTGTAGCATGTATGGGCCCCAGTTGCAGACTTGACCGCCATTGCGCTAAACACTGTACAGAATAAAAAGATGGTCCTTGTCCCGAAGAGCATACTCTGCAAATAAAAGGTGTGTTCTTAACTCCAGTTAGCTAACTTGGGTTAAAAGCAGCACTGAAGACATAACAACACAGCTTTTAACTTGGGTTAGCAGCTTGAGTTCAACTCCAGGCTCCCCTATGGGCTTTAACTCAAGCTGCTAACTTGAGTTAAAAGCTATGTTGTCATGTCTTCCCTGCTATTTTAACCCAGGTTAGCTAACCAGAGTTGCCGCAAAAAAAGCGTGTTCTTGAGATTCCCATTTTTTTTTTCTCTGCACGTGCAAAGTTCTTTCCTTTTATCTCTGTTCCTATCTAGCCTTGCCTCACTGTAGTCCTGTCTTACTCCAAAGTCCATTATGTCTTTCTTTTCCCTACAAAGTCCCCCAGTCCTGTTTCCCTCCATCACTTAACCTCAGTGGGGTAATGGGAGGGGATCACCAACAAGCTATGTAAGTCTGTTGCTGTAACCCTTGTCCTTTCTCACTTCATCCTGTTTTGCTACCCCCCATTTGTAGGGTTACCATACGTCTGGTTTTTCCCGGACATGTCCGGCTTTTCGGCAATCAAACCCCCGTCCGGGGGGAATTGCCAAAAAGCCGAACATGTCCGGGAAAAATACCGGCCGGGCACTTCCTCTCCCGCGGCTGCTCTGCTCCTCCCCTGACTCAGACTTCGGCTCTGTTTAAGAGCCAAGCTGCCCGAGCCAGCGCTACCGGCTTCGGGCAGCCCCCGTGCCTCCGGACCCTGCGCCGCCGGAGCAGAGCAGCTGGAGCCGGGGAGGAGAAGTGCCCGGCCGGCGGCTGGGGTCCGGAGGCAAGGGGGCTGCCCGAAGCCGGTAGCGCTGGCTCGGGCAGCTTGGCTCTTAAACAGAGCCGAAGTCTGAGTCCGGGGAGGAGCAGAGCAGCTGGAGCCGGGGAGGAGAAGTGCCCGGCCGGGGGCGCAGGGTCCGGAGGCATAGGGGCTGCCCGAAGCCCGAGCGCTACCGGCTTCATGGTTTGCCGGGCAGCCTCCAGACCCTGCGCCTCCGGCTGGGCGCTTCCCCTCCCGGGCTCCAGCTGCGCTGGGGAAGCGCCGGCTGGGGGCGCAGGGTCTGGAGGCTGCCCGGCAAACCGTAAAGCCGGTAGTGCTCGGGCAGCCCTTTTCGCGTGGCTGGGAGGGAGGAGGGGGAGTTAGGGCAGGCACTTTGGGGAAGGGGCGGGGAAAGGGCGGAGTTGGGGCAGGGCCGGGGGTGGGAAAGGGGCGGGACCAGGGCCTGTGGAGTGTCCTCTTTTTTTATTTTTTAAATATGGTAACCCTACCATTTGTTGCATCATAGCTAAGCTGTTGGGACATGCACCTGTGTCTTTCTATCTGTCTTGTAAATTGCCTACTGCCTTCTGAGTTATCTGAGCCACTGACCTGATTCCCCTTCCCATCAAGCAGAAGCTGGGATAGCAACATTCAGCAGTGGGAAGAAGCAAAAACTTCAAATAATAATAATTCTGTTAGCCAGTTTGGGAGAAATGCAGAGGAAGGGACAGAGGGTCAGAGAAGTTGAGCAGAAAGTCTGCGTATATGGCCAAAAACTGGAGATTAGCCCGGTCTGTATGACCGTGTTGGTCTTCTGCAATTCTGTAGCACTCTAATACAGGGAGATAACATTACTGTTTTCCCATGACATTTCATAGTGTGACCATTTTCTGCCTAAAGTAATGTCATAAGAACAAAACCACACACTCTGAAAATAAAATATTCTAGCTCTTTGGGCAGATCCTTCCCTTCAGTGCGGCAGTTCTGGCTGCCCTTAAGCCAGTTAAACTGGGCCCAGGAAGATTCCACCTGTATAGGGGATCCACGAGTGGTGCAGAGCCACCATGGCACTCTCTCCTGCTTAAGGGATAGGGACTGTGGCTGACAGAAACGGGCCTGGTTGGAGCATCTCAGCAATCCTTGGCTGCTCCTTGGGGGCTGTGAGCAGGCAGCACATATTAGGGCAGGCTTCAGCACTGCTTGAATGCAGCAGAGGACGATGACCATTTTGTACATACAGTCAGCCTCACTGTTCAATTTTGAAAACTTAATACACACACCCATTAGAATATGCATGTATTGCTATAAACAAGGATTAGACCATGTCTCAGTCAAGAAACGAGGTAAACAGAGACACAGAACTTAAGCTATAAACCAAAGCCCCAACTCTGCCCATTTGACGTCAATGTGGGGTTTGCTATTGACTTCAATGGAAGTCGGATGAAGATCTAGGAGAATTTGGCTCTTCTGGTAGATGAGGACTGAGGGATTTGGCATTAAAAGTGCAAGCACTTAACGTTTCACACAGCATATGGGCAGAAACTCTGTCTCTAGGCAGCCGTGAATAAAATCAAAGTAATTATAAAGAATAATTCTTTATTGCTGGAATTTGTCTCTCAGAAAATTGATTTTTTTAAAAAGGTATAATCTTTTAAAAACAAGTTCTTTTGACTCCCTCTATTCTATATAGCAGATAAATAGCAAGGTGTGGGGGTGTCTCTACCCTTGACCTAGCCTCTTCTGTTTTTGGAAACTTGAGTTTGACCTTTGTCTTTTGGTTGGCAGCACAATAGACTAGTGTTGATTCATGCAATTATCTTAAACTCTTCCTGGAAGAGGAATACATTTTTTGTGTCCATTGCAAATTTTATGACCGGATGTTAGAACCAGTACAAATAGTTCCAAAATGCTTCTAATATAAACAAATTTAGTCTAAGGTTTAGTATTTAAGGGAACCACATTTATGAGAAGTCTAGTCCAATGTGTAAGTTTCAGATCCTTTGCCTCCAAGTCCCCCTGCCAACTTTTGCACTTTTAATATCTCCCCCCTCCCCCAAAAAGTTTTATTCTCCCCTGTTGCTGTATGAAAAACTCATACAAACAACTATGCCTACCTGATCACACAGGGAATAGAGAAACTGGTCATACAAAAAGTATTGTCAAGTACACAAAGTCAACGAAATGAAGAAAGAGGTAAAATATCTATCTTGTCTAATATTGCTCAATTATAGGAATCTTAAATAATTGTAATAATAGTAGATAAAAATGTTTAAGTAAAAATGTGGTTTTGTTTTTTTTTATGTCACTGATTTCAAAAGAGAATTTCTTGATTTTTTTTGAAAGGTTGGTACTCATTTGTGCCCTGATCCTGCATCTGGGTTCATACTAGCAGAGTCTGATGTAGGGTTAGAGACTCAGGGCTTGTCTGCATGAACATTTAGTTTGTGGCAAGCTGGGGTGTAAATCTATCCCACATTAGCCTGCCATATACTAACTGTCCACATGGACCTTGCAAATACGCATTAACAATTGCTAGTGCGCTTGATCTACCTTGCTTTGAAATGGGAGTAGATCAAAGTGCAATAAGTAACAGTAAGCGTGTGTCAAGAAGGTCCAGGTGGACACTTAGGGCATGGGCAGGCTAGATTTACACCCTGGTTTGCCACACACTGAATGTTCATGTAGACAAACCCTCAGTCCTGCAAGGTGCAATGAGATTACTGACGTGTAAAGTTAAACATGTTCTTAAGTTCTGTGTTGGATCTGGATCAGAATGCTCTAATGAAGTCCATGGTAGTTTTGCCACTGGCTTCAATTGATGTGGGATCAGGACTTTACTGATTATGGCCCTGATTCTGGAAAGCACTAAAATATATGCTTGAACTTTAACTTAACATACAGTAGTTGCCAAGTTTTGTGCAGCTCCCTTATATTCTACAATTGGCAAATATGTAAATCAATTGCCACCCTAAAGCTTAAGGACAACACACCCTTCTGCAATCAGTGGCAGGAGTAGGGCATGGAGCTGCACTAAACCTGGCAGCTGTGGCTAGGATATGGTAGAAGGAGTTTGGGGGCTTCTGCGGATAGCTGGGTGGATGAGTGTTGCGGGGACAGGGTGGAATGTTGGCAGCTTCAAGAGAAGCTGGAGGAAACTGGGGCCTACCTGGGCCTCTCTCCTCAGGCCCATTTCTTCAGTCCCACTGGATGTGTGATCTTGCAGCTAGGCTGCAGGAAGGTGCAACAGGACTGCCTGCCAAGCATGTGCTTAAGTACTACCCTGTATAGGGATGCTTTCCTAATTGGGGCCTCTATCTAGGATAATGAGCTCATAGTTGATACGAAAAAATAGCAAAAAAAATTGTATTTATAAAGTGGTCACTCTGAGTCTCCTCTTTAATAGAGCTTCCTTATTTAAAACTATTGAACTGTAGCTAATGGTTTAAAACCCCATTTTCTGTCAGAACCAGCAGGCAGAAATATTCAGAAATCTTGGCAAATAAGGTGTAGCTTTATGGTGAGGGAGCACTGTGCTTAAAATTGCAGTAAAGGAAAATTCTTTTCAGTCCCATGATGACATAAAAATGCTCTGTTCTTCTAATACATCTGCTGTGTTTTTGAGCAGCATCTTCCCAGCTGCTGGCAAGTTTATAAGGATGTTTGCAAGAATTTGAAAAACCTCAAGGGGTACGCTGGGCTGCATCTGTGAGACAGTTCATGATATATGCATTTGAGATGTGAAATGGTTTACATTCTATGAAACTTATAGGATCTGTGAAATTCCAATTCAATTTCCATTAAACAGTTAATGCTTCCTTTTAATCATGTAAGTGTCTTTCATCTTTAGAGGGTTTTTTCCCCCTCTTTAAATGGTGTGACTTATAACATGAGTCATTCTATGCAATATTTGGGTTAAAGAAAAGCACTTAAATGCAAAATATTTCACTCCTTCTTGATATTGACAATTATATGGAAAGCGAAGTGCTGTCAGCTTGTTGTATAGTTTCTCATTTGTCATCTCTTTTTTGTATAATACCTGACAAAAATCTACATTAAAATGAAGTTAAGTTTCAGTGTAACTTAGAGCCAAATACGTTACACAGATGTTGTAATTATCCCAAAATAAAGCATTATAAATCCAGGAAATATAGAGTTTTGGTTACACTTACAAGAAATCCAAACATTTTAAGGTAAGAAATGCACAGTTAAGGCACTTGTGGCAGGTTGGTTGTGTCCTTTGCGTGTGGCCCCGTGCTTCAGTTTCTCTTTTTCAAAGTCCCCAGTAACTCCACACAAGATTTCCAAGTAAAAATAGCCTTTACGTGGTTAATATATTACAAAAAAACAGCCCTGTGCATGTAAATCATAACAAAAGTCCCACAACTATAATACAGGATTCCTCGGCACAGTCCGAAGAAGTACATTCAATCTTTCAAGTTCCAGCAGTTCATCAACACAGCAAGTACAGCTCCAGCATCTCTCACCATGCTGAGGCTCTGTGGTACAGCTCCATTGCATCTCAGCACACCTCACCTCTCAGGTACAGCTCTGGCAATTCTCACCATTCTTCACACCAGCCCCTCTAGCTGGGGTGCTTCCCTGTTTTTGTTCTCAGGTATGGTTCTAATTTTCACCTGGAGACATCAGTGGGCTCACCCCTTCATTGTTCCCTAGCCTTCAGCCCTCTGGCACAGATAGCCAGCAGCCAGCTCCGTCTGCTGCCCTCAGCCTTCGGTCCTCTCCTGCCATGGCTCTCTGGCCTGGGGAAGTTTGTAAGTGATCCCCGCACCCGCAACTGCATTTTGCTGTCAGCAGCCTGATCCGGCTCCAATGCTTACTAGGGAACTCTCACAGTTCTCTCTGTCAGAAGCATTACCTCCCCTGCTGCGAACCCCCCCCCAGCCGCCCCAAGCTTTCAATCCACCTCTGCTCCTCTCCCGCATTTTCTCTCCTTCTCTCTCTGGATTCTGCATCCTCCCTTGCTGTTTCTCATTTATAACTCTGGGGGCAGCTCCACCCTCCTCATTACACCAAACTAGGAAGCACCTAGACTGGAACAGGAGAGCTGGGCCTGATTTCATTTAAGGTGCTAGCTATCCTGTGACAACACCCACATATCCGTAACTCTGTCCTGTAGTTATGCCATGCAATAATCATAAGATTATGATTGACATTTTAGTGTTTGTGGATTTAATTAAATTGATTTTTAAAGACAGATTTTTCATATTTTTTCCTTTCATAGTTTCACTTCAAGTGTATTGGGGATAAGAATTTTGTTGTTGCTTATGGATATCTTAAAAAAAATGGCTGAACTCTAGAGCTGCATATCCCATTGGATAACCCTCTGGAGAATAGTTATATAATGATTTAGAAAATCTATCGCATTAAATTATAAACAATTTACTCTTGCACACTAAGGTTTTTCTTTCATAAGTGTTGTTGTCTCCTTCAGTGCTATGGATTTTGTGTGCGTATAGAGTGGTGCTGTTTAAAACCAATGAAGTTCCACAAATACACCTCTAACTCAGTGAGTGAAATCCTGTCCCATTCAAGTCAATGGAAGTTTTGCCACGGACTTCCATAGGGTCTGGATTTCATCCAATATTGCCATAGCTAGGATCAGTGTTTCAGTCCAGCAAGGAAATTCCTATGTTCCTATGAATACAGTTTGGGAACATGGTTAAGGTACCGTTCACACTATTCTGTTGTTACTGGGTGAGAGGACAAGTGTTTTGTAGCCAGGTCCACAAACACTGTTCTATTGTTATATAGTACGGCCTTTATACTGCGCTTCCATGATATTGCAGTTATAGGACTGACAGCCAGTGTTTACATGCCACAGAATAAGCAATTGCATATGTTCTGACACTATGGGATCACTCCTTCTAGGGGCAGAAAGGACTTTCCTTCATGCCTTTCATTGTTTTCTGAAGGCATCTGCATATTCTCTGTCTCACTTGAAACTTGATCTGGAGTTCGTGTAGAGTGTTCTGTGTCTGAAAGAACAATCTAGCAGGTTTATTTTTCATTAGATATTTCCTCTCCCCTCCCCCCCCCCCCCCCCAGTTGTCAAAGATGTTGGCCTTAAAGGGCTTAAGAAAAATCAATTGAGATGAAAGTGAGAAATAAATAGGGCAGCATGGAAAAACAAACAAGCATCAAAACCAGACAACCCAGAAACAGGAGGAGGAAAAGAAAGAAGGTTTGAGAAATATGGCCTTATCCAGCATTCCTTGCCTGCTGGAGTTTCAGTGCTTAAGAAATGCAGGATCTAGCATAGATAGCTCAGTGGTTTGAGCATTGGCCTGCTAAACCCAGGGTTGTAAGTTCAATCCTTGAGGGGGCCACTTAAGGATCTGGGGCAAAATCAATACTTGGTTCTGCTAGTGAAGGCAGGGGGCTGGACTCAATGACCTTTGGTCCCTTCCAGTTCTAGGAGATAGGATATGTCCATTTATTTATTTATAGTTTATGTATATAGAAAGCCAAAACCCCACAAACTGTTTTGAAAGAGTGAACCTGAGCCTGCAACACTTACATGAGCTTCTTGGAACAGGAACTATCTTTATGTGAGTCTTTTACAGTATAGAGCACTTGTCGGAACTTAACAAGTAATGATCCTTATTCACTAACTTTAGTGGGATGGCCCATGTGAGTAAAAAGGAATAGAAATTAATTGAGGGTACAATTTTGATCCAGAGGAGATCTATTTGCCCTACAGAAACATTCACCAGTTTGCAGTACTGGGCCTTTAGCCCTTGTCAAATCCTGTGATAAATTTCTCACATTTCCTTGCAACTGTTGATAGCACCATGAAAAGCTCAGGGTCCAATCCTTGTCTTGCTTAAGATATTTATAATATGGGAGCATAAATTCACGATTTGAGAATGCAAGAGAAGGGGGAATGGAATAATTAACTATTTTCTAATGTAAATGTATTGGTAATGTATAAGGCCCCAATCCTGCAATTTGCAGGATATAGGCATTTGTCAGCATGCACATCTATAACTGATTTGAGATCTTATATTTTTACATGTTTATCTTGTAATAGACATCAGTTTAAAAATCACACAGTTTGAAATATTTTTAGCTGCTGTTGCTAAAAGCAACACCTTCAGTACTGAGACTGATATTAGATTAATTGTTTCTCAGGTTCCTTCCTCCAGCCCCCAGTGCATTTGTGCATTTTTCAGCATTTTGTGTAGCACCAGTTTAATTTATGATTTTTTAAAAAAAAAAACAGACCTTATCTCTGAATACGTTGTACCTTGTTGGAGTTCTCTATATAAAGAGTGATGAAGAAAATAGAATTCTTACATTAAAAGTGAACAACAAAGAATAAGGAATTGTGTGTCCTACACTCTTCCTTTCTTATGCATAAAGTTGGCCTCATTTGTTTCTTTGTCTGTCTGTCTGTCTCTGTGCCTATTATTTACATTAGCAATATCAGGCCTTGATTTCCCTGTTTATGGGCTCAGTTTTGCAAGGTGTATTCTGGGTCAATCCAGCAAAACACTTGGATTTACAAAGTAAGTGTTTCACTTTAAGCACATGAGTAGTGCCACTGAGGTCAACTGGACTATTCATGTGCTTAAACTTCAGCATGACTGTTAAGTGCATTGCTAGAATGGGCCAGAGTGCTCAGCATCTGGCAGGATCAAATCCTGTGCTGAAGAGCTCTGTCAGTCTTTGGAGGATCTGAACAATTAGATCATAGTTTGAGGCTGAAATCTGAACTTAGATTTCTTATTTGAGGAGGGAGCAGATGATGAATCTGAGTTGTTTAATTCCACTGGTATCTCACAAATGACCTCATCACAGAGTAACATTGGGGTATCTCAACAACCCCTTTTCCCCTCAGATAGGGCTGGAAAAGCTGCAATTCAATTTCTAATGTAAAAGCTTAATTATTTTTTTTTTTGCCACCTTTATACATGATAAAGGACACAAACCTCTTTTGTTTGGCTATGTAGTTCACCTTTAAGTATGGTGCTAAAAATAGACATTCTCAAGGAGATCAGTTTGAAGAAACACTCATTCTGAGTGAGGCAAAAGCTTAAATTTATAGAAAAAGGTTAATTTTAAAATTTAAAGTGACCCAGCCAAGTGGTCCAGAGCATGAGCTTCATTTCAGCTCCATGTGGAGATTATTTGCTGAGACTTTCAGTTGAATATTAAATTCCAAACTGTGAACCATTGCTTTCCTCATAGCAGAAGACAGACTTTATGGCAGCTGGACTGTTTCAGCAAAATGGTTTGCAGAGAGGAAAATAAACAATGGCTTATGTAATTTGTTTTATTTATTTATTTATTCATTTATCATGCATCTAAACAGGCAGAATTTAAACTTGACCTATACTCAGTGATCTGTTTAATATGTCAACCCTTGAGATGCTGATGGAAAGTTGTTAACTATCACTGAGTAACTCGTCATCCCTTTGGAACTTATAATATGGTTTTACATGATACACATACGAGCATCCTCACTTCTAAGCAGCGTAACAGTATTGATGCTAAATCTGGTTAATATTCAGCCAGCAGAGAGTTTAGAAGGAATTCTTGCCATGGCACAGTATGTCACTATGTTATTAGACAGACCGATCGATATCTTTCTTTTGCAGTGGGATTTATGATACATTCTTCCTCTCCCTACAAAATTTAGTAGGAAGAGAGTTCTTGGGCTTTAAAGTGGATTCTGAACTGCATAGAAACCTGTTTTAAAAGAGAGAGATTAAAGGCATTTTGTAATCAGAAAGGCTCCCTCAGCAACAGGCAGATAAATCTTCAGTAGTAATTTTGCTAACCTTTCTCTGAGATAATTTTTAACTAAGAAAAAAATATTATTGCCATATTAATCCAATTAGACTTTAAAAGAATCTATCATGAGTAAGGCTAAGATTTAGTCATGGGTATTTTTAGTAAAAGTCATGGACAGGTCACAGGCAATAAACAACAATTCATGGCCCGTGACCTGTCCATGACTTTTACTAAAAATACCCATGACTAAATCTTAGCTGCTCCTGGGGCCCCAGGGCTCTGACGGCAGGGGCTCACTGTCCCTGGCCGCCAGCTGCACTGACGGGCTCCAGGGCTGCTCTGGGGCAGGACAGCTGATGCTCCAGCAGGCCCCAGGGCCAGCTGTACTGGCTGCTGCTCGGGTGGCCCCAGGGCGGGCCGCCCAAGCAGCAGCCGATGCACCTGGCCCCGGGGCCACCCCAGCAGCGGCCGGTGCAGCTGCGGAAGTCACGGAGGTCCCAGAAAGTCACAGAATCCAGGACTTCCGTGACCTCTGTGACAGACTTGCAGCCTTACTCATGAATTATGTTTTTTAGCAGTGGGAGTCAAAAAAAACATTTTCTGTTTCTGTTTGCAGTTTATAGAGACAAACAGATTGGAATGCTGAAATAAAGAGTGAAAAATGCCAAAGATTATATCCTAAAATAGAAAAAAGAGTCACCATATAAACAGATTAGGACTACTGACAGTATGGCTTGTTCTTCTTCTTCTTCTTTTTTTTTTTTTTTAAATGGTTTTCCTTCCTTTTTCCATTTACAAATCCTAATAGACAGTACAGAATGTGGCTACATAATCCACACCCTGCAAGATCTGGATTCACCAGCAGAGAGGCTGCAACAAACACTGGGCCTAAAAAGAGATTCCTTAAGAAGTTGGTGGATGTGGACAGCAGAGGAATAAGGAGGGAAAAGGTTAGCAGGGAAGATGGGGAACAGCCAAAGCCTATTAGTGGCTTATGGGTAAGTAGGGAGCTGGGGAGGTTATTGCATGTCAATGAGAAGGAGCCATAGCCATATTATTAGATAGGAAAAAGGAAGGAGTGAGGGGAGATCTAATTGTCAATGTGGCTATTCACATGCTTAAAGTTAAGCACATGCATAAATGTTTGCTGGTTCAGAACCTATTTTCCAAAAGTGCTAAGAGACCTAGAAGCCTAAGTCACTTTTGAAAATGGGATTTAGACACTTTCTAAAATTTTACCCTGTGTGTGTGTGTGGGGGGGTGGAGGCAGTTACTTCATCTGCAGAATGGGGATGGCCCCCTTGGTAAAGTGTTCTATGTTCTACAGATAAATCGTATTCCTGCCAGCATAGACCCAGGGTTGAATCTACCTCATTTAAATATATTTATATTACTGATATCCAGGATCATCACTTTACTGTAGCACTGTCTAAAACTATGTACTGGTATATTGGGGGTCTTTATTATTTTACCCATAGGACATGTGAGTCAGGAGTTCTCTACTTGAAGCAACATCCCTTGCTGACCATCAGTTTCAACAGAGTAAAGAAATGCTTGTCATTAATCCCAGCTAACATTAGTCCTCAACATTGGCATTGCTATGATGTAACCTAGTTACTGTGTCAGAGAAATAAAGGTCCTTAAAAACTGCAGTTTCCCCATACCATGTGTGCTGGCTAAGGGAGGAGGCAGGTATAACAATATAGATGAACCAAACCATGCTGAAAAGTACCTCCCTGCCCCAGCTCACCTTTCAAGCACAAATTAAACTATAATTCTCTTCCCTTCTACACCTACTCTGTTCTGCCTGCCCTCTCTCCAGGTTCTTTTTATTGCCCACATTCTTTTTTAAAGTAATAGGTTTTTGAAATAATTGATTCAATAAAGAAAAGGGCAGGAGTACTTTTGGCACCTTAGAGACTAACAAATTTATTTGAGCATAAGCTTTCGTGGGCTACAGCCCACTTCTTCGGATGCATAGAATGGAACATATATTGAGGAACATATACACACATACAGAGAGCATGAAAAGGTGGGAGTTGTCTTTTGGGGCTTACAGTAAGACAGTGAGGAATCAATTATTCAAAGACGGGGAGGGTATAAGTACTAAAGCAGTGGAGAAGGATAGCTGTAGCCTGCAGTGGAGAAAATTGGAGCAGGCATGGATTAAGCAATGCAGTACATACTAGCATAAGGCCAGGGCAAGCACAATTAAAGCAAATTCATCAGAACATCTTACCAAGCCAAAATATATGTTATTAAACACAAAAATCAATGTTGATGCAATGCTCAGCTGCACAGCTAATTCCCAAGTGTCAGAAAATGCAAAAATTAAGGTTCCAACAGCCAGGTTAACTTGGTTGAATTGCACTGCTTGCATGTTTTATAGCAATATGTTTTACAGCACAAAACATTCTATATTATGTGACACAATTAGGACCAGATGACTTTAGTCAAGCACAGACGTGGTGTGTACTAAGGAGCAGTGACAGCAATAGTGGAGTAGTGTTGGGCAGTAGTAGGGAGCTACAGCACCTGGAGTGGCGCTTTGGGAATGGATTCTGAGCCGGGGAGCTAGGATGAGACAGCATGCTCAAATCTCTGCTTCTGGCCAGCTCTGCTGGCTAGTTCAGAGGGTTGTCAGGGCTGTTGGCTTCTGGGTGGGTTTGCATTCTCTAGGGATACTGCAAGGGAGTTTAGGGGATATCATGGTCCAGGCTTACCAGCTAGGCTTTCTGTAATTTACACTAGTGTTCCCACTGTTACTGACCCTGGTAGAGCTGAAATGGTTCTAGTAAGAGTGGGAATTTTTTTTGTAAAAAAATCCTTGTGTAGATTGGAGGTGGTCATGGTGGAAGAGGGTGTAATTCCTTCCAGACTAAGTTAGTCACCTGTGGGTGTAATTCCTTCCAGACTAAGTTAGTCACCTGTGAATTTGTCCCAGTGGCTCCATGGCAGGCTAAATCATCCAATCAATTGTCTTGTTTCTGCAGCTGTGGAGACCTGTCTAAGTTCCAGTGTTTTAGGAGCACACTCAGAAGCACACTGTAGAACTGGACACTTGTGCTGTTAGCTTGGTTTTTGCCATATTTATGGATTTATAAATCTGCAAAAATAGATGTACAACAGATATTGGGAGTTCTAAATCTGTGCTTCTGCGGTGAAGCTGCCCAGCTGTGATGTACTGGTTCTTGTGCTTTTGCTGTCATGGCAACATGCAGTGGAGCACTCTTGCTGAGAGGCCAGCAGGTGCGGCATTGGTGCTGGCCTGTTGCTAGGTACCTGCAGTGTTCCCTCTGAGCCGGGTTGGCAGGATGGCATGCAAGTGCTGTTGCATTCTAGCAGCACCCTACCCACCCCGCTCCCATCCCACCATACCAAGACAATTAAATGTATAATGTAGCCAGATTTTCCCTGTGAACGTTTCCAAGCACAGTTTTAAGTAGCTTCACACTATTAGGAGTATTTATGCTTCCCACCTAGAATTGGCAACAAGTCCTCTAAAAAAGTGGAAAGTCAGGATGAAAAGAGAAAAAGGATCAACAAAGAAATGAGCTGTCCCTAATGGCAGCTTGGGACTCTATTTTTTAATAACTAGGACTAGGGAAGAAATCTTTTTTTTCTAGGTCCCACTACTGTTTTCCATAGTTGGGTCTTTCTATTTTGAGGTTAATCTTCTAGTATTAACCCAAGCCCCAAAGCACAACTCTTGGGAGTATCATTGATTCTGACCTGCGCTTTTAATCACAGATCAACTCAGCTGTAAAGACGTGTAGATTTCATTTGTTAAATATTTCTGAAATTCATGGCTATTTAAAAGGCTCTTGTATAGGAAGCAGAACCCAGCCTCTCAATTAGGATACATCTGGTTTACAGCAAAGCCCTCAGTCATCACCCCAGGACCACAAGAGTCAGGTATACCTAGGCTGATGCTAGCCACACAGCCCAGCCTCTTTTTCCAGGTGCTACCCTACCTAGATGCCAGAGACTTATGGAGATCTCCTGCCCGTACAGCTTATTTCTCTCACTTGTTGACTATGACCCTAATCCAGCATCTATGGAGTCAATATGGAGCCTTTCCATTGACTTCTATGAGCTCTGTAGCAGGCCCTATGTGGTTGCTAAGGGCAGCTTCTTGGCCTCCTTGAAAACCATGATGTTTCAGGAGAGTGGCCCTACCTAGTGATCCACATGAAAAAGGTGGGAAGCATGCATCAAGCACACCAGGGAGGGGTACTGTTAGGCAGCATGCAGAAGGTGGTGGACCCCTCACTACCAATCAAAGACAAAAGTGTGAAGTAAAGGGTGTCTGTGACTGGAAGGAGTAAAGGGGTAGAAAAGAAGGAGGGATATTTCCAGTAGGCTTTAGTTCTGTAGAATCCAATCCTCAAAATGAACCACCAGGGTTTGACCAGCTCCCAGGTCAGTAAGCAGTCCTGACTGTGTTATATATGTCTAATTCCCATAGCCCAGACCCTACAGAGTTCATTCAGTCATGCAGTCCAACAGTTCTCACAGTTAAAACCATGGTGCCTGCTTGAGTCACCTGTAACTCAATTGTCAGTGGTCTTTCTGTCTCATAGATTTCTCATTTGCAGTAGATACAGAATCATGTGGTTCATTTGATTTTTTTTTCCATTGCCTCTTTTCTCCCCTCCATGTTACTCTCTTATTTAGTCATCTGCACTGGTTAAGTTATGAATTCAGGGTAACGTTCCGTCTCTAACATTCCAGGCCCTTTGCACATAGTTCCCTGATCTGGTTCATCTCTGTCTTCTGCCCTCTATGTTCACTCTGTGTGGTCCTTAGCACTTGCATCTCTGTCATCCATTATCTCAGTGTCAGGCTTTTGTTAATTTTGGATGGAACTTTCACCCTCCTGGTATTTGAGCTGCTAATTCCTGTGCACATTTTAAAACAAAACAATTTTTCATCCACATACTTCCTTAGCTAGCCTACTGAACTGTGACATTGGTGGTTGTTTTTGCTGCAGTACATTGATTGCCTTGAACAAGCACAGACTAACCTGTTTTCTCTTTTATGGCCCTTCATGGCCTCTCACATACATATTATCAACCTGCAAATCATATCTGCAGTGCCATCCTTGATAGCACATTTGTCAACATTTCCAATAAGCACTTTTACAATTTTTCCCATGCCACTGCTTCTACAATGTCAAAATCCACAAGACCACTATAGAGGAGGTGAATGAGCTTTCTTTACATCTCTTTTTAAAACACACCTATGACAGGATGCCTAAAAAATACTTGACAGTGTTTAGGCAACTGGCATACTGTGACTGCTGCTTATTACGCTAATCATAATGGTCTCACTGTTACCTAGTGCTCTGCCATCTGTTTGTTGTATCCATCTGCTATCTCTTGTCTTATACTTAAACTGTAAGCTCTTTGGAGTAGCAACTGCCCCTTCATTGTATGTTTGAACAGTGCTTGTCACAATGGGACTCTGATCGTTGATTGATAGCCTCTAAACACTACTGCAATACAAATAAAATAGATATTTGTGAAAGGTGCCATACAAAATGTTAAATACTAATGAATACCCTTAAATATATTTGAGTATTCATTTTGTTTTCACTTGTCACATTAGCTGTCTGAATAGTCTACTTTTAGCATAGCATCCCTAGGATGCTATTTTAAAAAAACATAATTGGTAGTGTGTATATATATCATGACCATCCCTCCCCCCACTGTAAACTGAAAGGTAAGTAGCTCTGTATATATCTACACTTCAATAAAACACTTGCTGCTGGCCCATGTCAGCTGACTCAGGCTCATGGGGCTCAGGCTGCAGGCCTATAAAATTGCAGCAAAGGTATCTGGGCTGGAGCCTGGGCTCTGAGTTCTCAGCCTGAGCATTAAAGTCTACAATTCAATTTTATAGCCCCACAGCCTGAGCTCCATGAGCCCAAGTCAGCTGACACCGGCCAGCTGCAAGTGTTTTATTGCAATGTAGATGTACCCTCTGTGGTCATCTGAATGTTGGTAGATACCTACTGCTTCAATCTATTATAGCTATCTTCCTCCCCATATATTTCTCCCACCTTCTTCACTCAGCATTCCCACACACAGCTGACAATCCAGGAGCATTTTCTTAGAAAAGAAAAAACCCACACTCATCTGCTGGTGCTTTGTAGTCGGCAGAGGCAGATTTATTGACCTTCTTTTCTCTTGAGCAATGTATCAAGAAATTGGGTTAATGATTTAGAGATAGAAAGCTGACTAATACCAGCGATCCTCTGTGATGGTCTAAAGAGACACTAAAGCAAGAAACATATTATAAATTTTACAGTAACTGGAAAAACATAACTCTAGATTCTCTTTCATGTGGCCTTTTAACTTCTTATTGATATAATCTCTGGGTTGCTTATACAAGTATCACAATCCAAATCACCAGCTTTTAATAAGATTTTGTGAATGGTTTTAAGTTTGCATTCATTTTCATTTCTAATTTCGACACAAATGAGTTATCTATATTTTAGGTAACTGATTCTGATCTTTACACCAAATTGGTGTAAATAAGGGACATTTTCCATTGATGAAATTAATTGATGTACATCTTTGTAACTGAGAGCAGTCAGATTCAGGAGCAAGATAAGGTAGCTTATTAACAACATAGGGCCAGATTCTACCTACAAGTAGAAGTGGGTCCCCTAATAGCTTCAAAAAGAACTTTGCATGTGTAACTGTGAATACATTTTAACCTATGATGTGCATTAATAAAATCTGACATAGCAAGTGACCCATACCTAAATGAAAGCTTTATGTACTGCCGATCAATCCCAACATCTGTTCTGAGCCAGGTTGGGGTCCTGTCCACAAACCACATAATGCATCTGGTTTTATGCTTCTCATAAATTAGACTCTGAATGAAGAGCTTCCGTTTTCAGCTAAATACAGGACCTGAGACACATCCATTATTAGGTCTATAACTGGTGCCTCAATTCTTTAGCCAGTATTCTATTTATTGTTCTTGACATATTAGGGACATTCTCATTTTTTCTCAGGCCTGGTAGCCTGTTCTACAAACTCTTTAGCAGGAAACCTGTCTGTAGCAGTAGTGACTGGTTCAACTGGTACTGATTTTGAATGTGGTGTGATACATTTTCCACAAATAGCGGAGCAGGAGTATACTGATTTATAGTTGCACAACCAAGCAACAACAACTTTGCCTTGCTTCAGAGTGGCTACACTCCAGGACAGAGCTGGAGTGAGAAAAAGGTATTTGAAATTTAGTTCTGAGTGCATAGTGGACAGCGAGTTAGGTCTCAGGGAGTGCAAGGGAACCCTGGGTGCTCCATGGCAAAGTAGGTACGGGATAGGAGGTGGGAGCAAAGGCTGACTGTGTAGCTTGAAAGCATGTCTCTTTCACCAGCAGAAGTTGGTGCAAGAAAAAGATACTATCTTACCCACCTTGTGTGTCTGATATTTTGGGACCAACATGGCTACAACAACCTTGCTAAATTGCTTTTGGTATCTTAGTTTTCGTAACTTCTGGCTACCTGTCAACAAAGTGAGTATAAGTGTGAATGATTAGAAGCTCTAATGATGCCCTCATGTGGACGTTTAGCTAGTTCACACTAATTTAATACTTACCGAAATTGAAAGCACTATATAGCTTTACCATACATTTTATAATGATTTCTTCATATCCTTTAAGGTATCACAAACAGAATTCAACTGTTCGTGCCAATGTAATTTAGCAAACGGAATATTTTTTTCAAACAATGCATTTTCCATTCTTTACTAATACTGATTTGTCCTTCATTAAAAGTTTGCCTCTCAAAAAGGAAAGGTCTTCTAAGGCACCTACAGTGACCAGATGAGGTGAAGGAAATATCAGGACACCGGGGGCGGGGAAGCCGAGTGCTGCTGGCCGGTCGAGAGCAAAAAAAAAAAGAAAGAAAAAAGAAAAGAAAAGAAAAGAAAAAAAAAGCTGGCACAAAATATCGGGACAAAAATTGCGTCCCGACTGATCTCTGGTCGGGACAAACAGCTCAAAATCGGGACGGTCCCGATTTTATCGGGACGTCTGGTCACCCTAAAGGCACCACACAGTTTATGCAGACATTGATTTCACATCTGTCAGTATACATTCCTTAACCCTCTCTTTGGATCTCTTCACGAGCAAATTTTGTGCCTGTTATTCTGTCTGCCACTCACTGAGTATGTATGCAATGGGAAATTACATTTTGTTAGAACGTTAATTAACACGATTAATTTAGCATACAGTGTAGACAAGGACATGTTGTGTCTAGACTAGAGTTTTTGCTCATTTTAACTCAAGTTAAAAGATTGCCAGTTAACTGGTGTTAGCGAGTATGTCTCTAAATACTAGTTTAGATGCTCCACAAACGTTTGTGGCTTAAATACACCTCCTTATTTGTTTAACGTTGGGTCAGTGTACAGAAGTGAATGGGACAAGGATTAAGGGATCAAGTAAATAAGCCCAATATTTATAAACTAAATTTATTTCGGAGTGTTTTGGGCATTGTTCTTTGTTTAGTTTTAGGGAGAAAACTGCATTCATCCAACTTCTGGCACTCTGAGCCCCAGAGTGTTTAACCATACACTGACTTCATATCCAATCTCATATGCCAAGTCATACAGACCTCTTCTTTGCTTTATACCACAGAGAGTAAGCCTTCTATTCTGCACCACCACATGCTACACCTCAGAAGTGTCAGAGTCCTTGAAATATTTATTTCATGACATGGTTGATGTCTAATCTCCACTCTCATCTGTATCATATAAGCATCGATCTAAATTCCCATTAGTTTTTTGTATAATAATAATTATAATTAATGGAGATATCCCATCTCCTAGAACTGGAAGGGACCTTGAAAGGTCATCGAGTCCAGCCCCCTGCCTTCACTAGCAGGACCAAGTATTGATTTTGCCCCAGATCCCCAAGTGGCCCCCTCAAGGATTGAACTCACAACCCTGGGTTTAGCAGGCCAATGCTCAAACCACTGAGCTATCCCTCCCCCCATATTTGGGATTTTAGGTTTAGAGATGCTGAGCTACGGAATTATCTTCCAGTATCCTTTTTCTAATTCTAGAAGAAGCTCCTTACCCATATTTCTCAATCTCTAGAAGACAAAAGCAGAACAAAGACAAATGCGTATAAATATGTACAAACCCACATCCTTCACCTACGCAGTTTAAATTAAAATGAGCTCCTAAAGTTTTCAACACACAGATTTTCTTTCAATTGTATCACAAGCAGATATAGCGTATGACATAAAAGATGAAAAATACTGTACGTGTTTCATCTAGAGGTTCAATTTGCCATGGACTTTTTTCTAATTCCTAGAAATTAGGACTGATAACTACGAATGAACTGGTATATTCAATACATATATTTGGACAAATAGCTAATACCTGCTTCTGATCACAATACTGATTTTGATTGAAACAATGACTTTACATAAAATAAAATGCTGAAATGGCTTAGAGCCAGATTCTGCCACTTTATTCATACTGGGTAGTACCTTACTTAAGCTAAACCAAAGTAAATAGAAGAAATTACACAGCCAGCTCTCAAATAAACTGGAAATTCAATCAATTATAAGCAAGCACAAGAAATTCTAACCCCATTGGGTTTATTTTCCTGTACGCACATGCCATTTTTATTCTTCTTTCCTTTTCAAACAATACAACTGCTTTATTATTATGCCCCTTTGTAAAGCAGCCTTTTCTCATATACCATAGAATTTCTTGCCATTTTTATTTTCTCACTCTTCTTGTCTTGCTTCTTGTCTCTGTTCTGTGACATAGACTATATCCTCACATAGCAGTGTGTATGTATATTTATGTATACGTACGTGTGTGTGTATGTATGTATGTATGTGTGTGTGTGTGTGTGTGTGTGTGTGTGTGTGTGTATATATATATATATATATATATATATATATATATATATATATAGTCTCTTAAGGTAGAAAAGTTCATTATGCACAGTTCTAGAAGGATTACTGTTCTCAACTTTTTATTATCAAGCTATCACTGTGACTAAACATAGTGCATTGAGGCTGTTGCCCCTTTAGAAGCTAGTCTGTCAACAAGACATGAACTCAGCTGGTATAGTACAGCACCTTAGAATAGAAAAGTGTTTTATAAAACAAACAAAGATGGAGAGGCAGGTGGGTTTTATACCTGGAATTCATCTCAGAACAGGTGTTTTGTGACTGATGGAAGGGAAGGGCTTGCTATACATTGTTTGGGAAGCTGTTAATAAACAAGACCTTCTTGGGGACTGGTTTATTAGCATAAAATAAATTCAAAATAAAGCTGCTCCTGCCCCAGTCTCTCACTCAGCACATTCTCTTCCCCTAAGGTCCTGTCTTCACATTTCCATGCTGGGCACAGCTTTTCAGCCCTTCCCAGGCTTTCCTTGGGTTTTGGGAATCACCGTCTCCAACTGCAGATTCTGCTTGGTATTTTACTTTATATTGTGTCACAAAGTACCCTGGCTCAATTATGCCCATTGGAAGCATTTTGTACTTGCTTCTAGTGTGTTTCTCTTAACCTTCAGGAAGCCCATCAGGTTTTATCAGTCACTGGGGCACTCAACCCCAATTCCTCTGAAAGGGGCCATTCACTCTATGACAGAGCCTCTTGTTAAAATATTGGCAGGGACTCGATGAAAGCTTAGCCTATAATTAATTAGTTGTTAAGCAACTGTTGCAGGAATAAAACCTTTCATGATTTGCTGGCATCATGGAAATAATGACCTACATGACTGTTAATTTGCCCAGATCCTGAGCTATGGCTGAAGAGCGCACAATACAAATCAGAAGGGACTGGGGTATGCACTCTTGTGATTCTGTTTTCCCTGCACTAAATTACACTGGCTGCCCATAGCCATATAGCTGGGGCTTACCTACCCATCATTGGGTGCAATTGCTACCTCAGTTTCCCCAGTAGCCTGTGGGTAGTTTAATTTAGCCATCTGACTAAGTTAGAAGAACTCCACCCCTTCTGGGGTAAACAAACATCCAATGGCAGACCACAACAAACTGGCTTCTCCAAGCTGTTCGTTCTCTCTCTCTCTCTCTGGTTCCTTTCTGAGCCACAGCCCTCCCTCAAGTGTCTGAGCAATTTTTCCCCCATACTTGATGCAGGGAAGTGAAAGGGGAGAATTCCTCCCAGCCTCTCTGGAAACCCCAGCCTGGGAACGCTATACAAGAAGCAGGTACAAATCCAGGTTCCAAACCCATACTACTACTTTTATCCCGAGCTATTTCCTTCACCTGCTTCCTAGCTCATAGAATCGTAGAACTGGAAGGGACCTGAAGAGGTCATCTAGTCCAGTCCCCTGCACTCATGGCAGGATGAAGTATTGTCTAGACATGTTCAATCCTTCATCCTTTGATGCAGGGCTCACTGTTCTGGGTCCGGGCCTTACCACCAAATGGACAACTTATTCGCCCTAGGGTCCTTACTGCCCTGCATGCCTCTAGGTCTCATCCTCAGCCCTTCTCAGGCTTCGTCCCACTGTCCATCCCAGGCTGCTCTCTTCAGGCCCTACCCAGTCTCCAGTCATCTCCTCACTGGAGAGACCCATCAGTAGCTACTACTCACCAGGTCTTCCTTTCTTCCTCTCTATGAAGTGCACCATAACTCCCATTCGACATTTTTGGGCAACATCTCTATGAAGCCTTGCCAGAGGAACAGAATTGTGCTGAGCCATAAGCCTACCTTAAAGGGCCCAGCATACATTGTTACAGGCTCTGAGGGGCTGATACAGACTCCAGAGATTACTGGGGACAGAGAAGCTCTGGCGTGCTCCCTTGCTGTCAGCAGACAGAGTAGGGTGCAGGAGCTAATACACCAGCTCTGTGCCCTTGTAGATTCCTGCCAAATTGGAGTGATCCCCCTGTGGTTGACTAGGCTAATTTTAGGAACACAAAAGAACATAAGAATGACCCTACTGGGTCAGACAAAAGGTCCATCTAGCCCAGAATCCTGTCTTCCGACAGTGGCCAATACCAGGTGCCCCAGAGGGAATGAACAGAACAGGTAATCATCAAGTGATCCATCCCCACCCGCCCATTCCCAGCTTATGGCAAACAAAGGCTAGGGACACCATTCCTGCCCATCCTGGCTAATAGCCATTGATGGACCTATCCTCTATGAATTTAACTAGTTCTTTTTTGAACCCTGTTATGATCTTGGCCTTTACAACATTCCCTGGTAAGGAGTTCCACAGGTTGACTGTGCATTGTGTGACTAAATACTTCCTTTTATTTGTTTTAAACCTGCTGCCTATTAATTTAATTTTGTGATCCCTAGTTCTTGTGTTATGAGAAGTAGTAAACAACACTTCCTTATCTACTTTCTCTACACCAGTCATGATTTTATAGACCTCAATCATATCTCCCCTTAGCCGTCTCTTTTCCAAGCTGAAAAGTCCCAGTCTTATTAATCTCTCCTCATACGGAAGCCGTTCCATACCTCTAATAATTTTTGTTGACCTTTTCTGAACCTTTTCCAATTCCAATATATCTTTTTTGAGATGGGATGACTACATCTGCACACAGTATGCAAGATGTGGGCGTTACCATGGATTTATATTTATATTAATTTATTCATTTATATTAATTATTCCCAGCATTCTGTTCGCTTTTTTGACTGCTGCTGCACATTGAGTGGATGTTTTCAAGAACTATCCAAAATGATTCCAAGATCTTTCTTGAGTGGGAACAGCTAATTTAGACCCCATCATTTTATATGTATAGTTGGGATTATGCTTTCCAATGTGCATTACTTTGCATTTATCAACATTAAATTTCATCTGCCATTTTGCTGCCCAGTCACCCAGTTTTGAGAGATCCTTTCCCTAGCTCTTCGCAGTCTGCCTGGATCTTAACTATCTTTAGTAATTTTGTATCATCTGCAAATTTTGCCACCTCACTGTTTACTCCTTTTTCCAGATCATTTATGAATATGTTGAATAGGACTGGTCCCAGAACAGACCCATGGGGGACACCACTATTTACCTCTCTCCATTCTGAAAACTGACCATTTATACCTACCCTTTTGTTTCCTATCTTTTAACCAGTTACCAATCCATGAGAGCACCTTCCCTCTTATCCTGTGGCAGCTTACTTTGCGTAAGAGCCTTTAGTGAGGGACCTTGTCAAAGGCTTTCTGAAAATCTAAGTACACTATATCCACTGCATCCCCTTTGTCCACATGCTTGTTGACCCCCTCAAAGAATTCTAGTAGATTGGTGAGACATGATTTCTCTTTACTAAAACTATGTTGACTCTTCCTCAACAAATTATGTTCATCTATATGTCTGACAATATTTTTCTTTATTATAGTTTCAACCAGTTTGCCTGGTACTGAAGTCAGGCTTACGGGCCTGTAATTGCTGGGATCACCTCTGGAGCCCTTTTAAAAAAATGGGTCACATTAGCCATCCTCCAGTCATCTGGTATAGAAGCTGATTTAAATGAGAGGTTACAGAATACAGTTCTGCAATTTCACATTTGAGTTCCTTCCTGCAGCAGTAGCACAGTGCAAAATGGCCTTAATAGAGAGGGAATCTGGGGCATTCTCTCTTTCCTGGCTGAATCACTAAACTGTCTTTGGAGCTGACATTTTTGTTGCATGAAAACTAGTACAACTACAAGTTGGAAGGTCAGAAGTTTAAAAAAATCTTTGTTCTTTAAAAGCTGGATGGTGACTGGTGCTTTTGCACCAGCAGGATGAAGATGTTATGTTTTATAAAATGAATTAGGCCAAAAGTGTGCTGCGACCACTGACTATCATGCTAAACAGTATTGTCTCATTGTTTCCTTGTACTCCTCTCTGTCTTAATCCACCTGCTGTCTCTTGTCTGATACTTAGATTGTAAGCTCCTTGGCACAGGGGCCATCTTTTTGTTCCGTGTTTGTACAACACCTAGCACAATGGGTCCCTGAGCTAGGCCTGGGGCTCCAAGGTGCTATGGTAATACAAATGATTAATAATAATTAATATAAATCTGCCCCTCTCTTTCTCCTTCTGATCCATTGCATCATTATCTGATCCATTTTATAGCAGGGCTGTAATGTCACTCAGAATGCCACCAAAATAACAGATTGAATTGAAACTTTTAACATACTCCACTTCAGCTCTGAGTCAAAATCTCTTAAGATTTGCTTGTTCAGATGTGTGCATTCAGAGATTTCTTTTCAGTCAAACTGAATATAGAGATACACTGGAGTTATCTGTAATTCCTCTTTAACATTAATATAATATTGTTTGTAAAAAGCTTCCTAATGTTAAAAGGCATTTCATTCTAATAAGTAAATAAAACATTGTGCCATAAACAAAGATGCAATGTATGGGAGCATTGCTATGTAAGGTTTAATTGCTATCCTTTCTTATAAAGACAGGTTTTGATCTCCTGCCAATCTAAGTCCATAGTGATTACATTGATTTCTGTGCAGTTACTCCAGATTTAAATGGAGGTAAGTGAGATCAGCATCTAGCCATTTCTGTTAGCACCAAGGTGAAGCTTAAATCTTTGCCAAACCTGGCGGTGGAGGAGGGAACGGGAGGGGGGAAGGCAGGGGGAGAGAGATTTTTCTGGCAATGAATTTAGAAATAATTCTACAGTGAGAGTGAGGTCAGGAAATAGGAAAGATAAGGGAATGTAGTCTTTGTTTTCAACTGTTACTCAGGCAAAAAGACTTTTCCAGTCCTGCAGCCCCCTCCTACTACAGGTTTTCCCAGAGGGAGAGGGAGTAATCTGCCCTTAAAGAATATAAGGAATCAGGTACTTAGAATGTCTCTCTTTCGCTCCATCAGCTAAGCTATTGCTGAACAATTAATAATGAACAGTAGATGCTTTTCTTCTGCAACCTTTGTGAAGTCTGCAAATGGGAAGCATTTTCTATAAAACTGGGGACATTTAAGTGTGGGATTTTCAGAAGCACGTAATGACTGTGTGCCCAAAGGAAATGGGGGACTTGTGCTCCTGAGTTTGTGTTTTAAAAAAATCCCATTCTAAATGTCTAGGACCTGGAGAAGGATAATAGGCTAACATGCTGAGGTTAGTTCTATCTGTCAATATTAGTACTGTTATGGCATGCTTCTCTTCATTTACTTTATAGAAAAACTAATTACGTTCAGGAGTGTCGCCGCTTTTCTGCCGCCCTATGCGGCGGAAGGTCCCGCCCCAAAATGCCGCCCCCCACAGAGGCAGCAGAAGGTCCCGCCGCCGAAATACCGCCACGGTCGCTACCCCCCAAATTGTAGTGCTCTAGGCGACTGCCTAGGTCGCCTAATGGGTTGCGTCGGCCCTGATTACGTTTAAATTGAACCCTAACAAAAGAAAACATTTTCCACAGACTAGGTCCTGTTTATTTTTGTCTGGAATCCAAAACAATGTTTTACAAAAATTGAGAAGAGTCATCTTGATGTTTGATTGTGTTTTGGCACAAACCTCGTAAGCACATATGCGTATGGGCAAATTTTGTTTTCATTTATCTTTTAAAAAAAAAAAAAATCTGAACCTTAAATACTCAGTTATTTTTACTCTCCATTCTGGAGTTTTTAAAATGACACATATTTTTAGACTGTATCCTTTCTGAAGCATGCAAGAGACCACATGGCAGTAACACATTGAAGTTACCAAAATAGCACTGAAATGCAGCTCCAGTTTAATTACAGGGGCAGGAATTTTCAAAGGAGTCTAAGGGCACATCTTCACTACCCGCCGGATCAGCGGGTAGCAATCGATCTATTGGGGATCGACTTATCGCATCTAGAGAAGACGCGATAAAATCGATCCCCGATGGCTCTGCCGTCAACTCCAGAAATCCACCGCGGCAAGAGGCGGAAGCGGAGTCGGCGCGGCAGCGGTTGACTCGCCGCCGTCCTCACAGCCAGGTAAGTCGACCTAAAATACGCAACTTCAGCTACACTACTCACGTAGCTGAAGTTGCGTATCTTAGGTCGACCCCCCCCGTAGTGTAGACCTAGCCTTAGAGACTTAGGTACCTAATTCCTACTGAAGTTTTATTCAAAAAACTTTTGACATCTGATTGTGATTTTTGCTCTCCAAAATTCATAAAGTACTCTGTGTACCCAAGCTAGCAATCTTTACTCAGGCAAAACTCCGAGACTTTTCACGGAAGCTATCTATTCCTTAATAGCAATGAAGCAGTTAGGTAGCTTAGGATGTCTCTCCACTCACTAAGCAATGTCTGAACAATTAATAATGAACACTGGACACATTTCTTCTGGAGAAGTGCTGCCACCTTGCTCCCATTCTCAAACAGTTCTACCTGCTCACCATTCATGTCGTGGTAATGTTGACTGTTACCATGTTGGGCCAATTCTGTCCTTAGATGTGCACATATTTAAGCCAAAGGGTGTTGTATGCATGAGTCCAAGGGCAGAACCTGCCCTCTTATATTTAAAAACAACCATAATTTAGATTAAATCTCAGGGAAAACTTCCTAACTAAGAACAGACGGACAATGGAACAGACTGCTTATGGGGGTCATGGAAGCTCCTTCACTGGAAATTTTCAAAAGGAGGCTGGATAGCCATCTGTCTTGGATGGTTAAACACAAACAAATCCTGTGTCTTGGTGGGGGGGGGGTGGGGGGGTGGTGGAGGGGTTGAATGATCCTTGTGGTCCCTTCTAACTCCATGGGTCTATGGTTCTATAGATCACAGATCTTATCTTTCTTTATTCCCCTGTCACTCAGCTTTTTCTTTGTCTGTTCACAAAATCTCATCACTCTTGAAGCAAGAGCTTTCTCCTCTACAGCCATTTAAAACGATCTCCCGGTGTATCTCAGCCTAATCAGGTCTCCATTTCACCTGAGCACCATTTCTGTACTCCCTGTCTTGTATCTTTCAATTACTCATCCTCTCTCTTATTTGTTAACATTCTTTGATGTATTATTTAACCCGGGAAAGCATTCTGAAAGATTCTGTACAAAATAAAGTTTTATTTCCCTGTATTTTGTTGGATGGGTACTTTCTTGGCCACTCTCAAATGTAATGATCTGACAAGCACTATTTCTACAGCTGTGCACATTTCTCCTGATAGTTTTTTTTAAAACAGTATTTGTTGAAATTTCCTACATCATTTATAGACACCTGGGCATACAGGTGAACCTAAGGGGAAAAACTTACTTCAGACAACTAGATGATGCTGATTCAGAAAGAAGGATGTAAACTAAACCATGGTGCCTTGTGCTCCATGAAAAATCAAAGAAAACAAACAATGAAAAACCTTAGGATTGCCATGTGGATAAGGCAAGCATTATTAGGAAAAGGCAAAAATGATCCTGTAATTGGGAATTAAAATCTAGTATTAATAAACGTAATAATGTAGTGGTAGTAATAATAATAGAATGTATTTTTAAAAATACACTAAAATCTATGATAAAATCATTGTCCTAAAGATGATATTCAATACAATTAATATTCACACTAACTGTAATTGTTTCACAGCTTTTAAAAGCTTTTTTAGCTAAAACTTCAAGATTGTCTAACACCCGTATGAAAACTGTATGAGATAAAGTCGATTGCTTTGGTGGAGACCAGTTCTGAATGATGCCATATAGTATGCATTTTCAATAATTTCATTTTTTATACTCCTGATAACTCACCATGAGCCATCTTATTAGTTTTCCACTATATTTCTATCAATTAAGCCATACATACTACCTAGCTTTACTGTGCTCAAAAAACAAGTTACAGTTTTCCATGTACATGTGAAAGTTGCCATTTATGAAGAGCTGTTAAAATGTAATGGCTTTTTAAAGTAATATTTATTTTAATAAAAAGTTAATGTCTGATTAACAAATGTATATGTATATTGTATTGAAATTACTTATATTAGTATTTGTTTTCTTTTCCAGGGCAGAATATAGAACTATGATAGCAACTGGTGGAGTAATAACAGGGCTGGCAGCCTTAAAGAGGCAAGACTCTGCCAGATCTCAGCATCAACTAAATCTTGCCACATCACCAACTTCTGAAGAGAAAAAGCCAGTCAGACGCCGGCCCAGGGCTGATGTAGTAATTGTCAGGGGCAAAATCCGACTTTACTCCCCGTCAGGATTCTTTCTTGTTTTGGGAGTGCTCATCTCATTCATGGGAATTGCAATGGCTATCCTTGGATACTGGCCACAAAAGGAACAATTTTTAAGTCCTGAAGCTAGTCTAGCCTTAAATGAAACCCAGGTCATAACAAACCAAGGTGGAGTTATATTTCGTTTCTTTGAACAACATTTACACTCAGATAAGATGAAAATGTTGGGCCCCTTTACTATGGGCATTGGAATCTTTATTTTTATTTGTGCAAATGCCATCCT
The DNA here is from genome assembly GCF_028017835.1 of Emys orbicularis. NCBI lineage: Eukaryota > Metazoa > Chordata > Testudines > Emydidae > Emys > Emys orbicularis. The sequence continues at coordinate 101,999,729 of NC_088685.1, forward strand.
ACATGAAAATCGTGACAAGGAAACAAAAATCATACATATGAGAGACCTATATTCCACTGTAATAGACATGCACAGTCTGAGAATCAAGGAACAAAAGCAGTTGAATGGCGCTTATACTGGTTTATTGGGGGAAAGTGAATTCAAGCATAGTGGGAACTCATGTGCATCGCGGTTGGCTGCAAACACAATTGCACCTTTCTCTGGCTTCAGGAGTAACTTTCGAATGGATAGTTCGGCTGAAGAAGATGAAGTTGCCATAAATGAAGACAAGAACACTTCTAACCTTCTACCACCTTTGCTGACTGAGCATTCTGGCTCTGTCTTTGGACTCTACCCTCACACTAGCAAATCAATGGATGACAAAAATAGTAGCTCTATAAAGTGTGAAACAAAGTCAATTGTATCATCCTCCATTAGTGCTTTCACACTGCCTGTAATTAAACTAAATAACTGTGTTATTGATGAACCTAGTATAGACAATATCACTGAGGATTCTGAGATCACTAGAAGCCAGTCTAGAAATTTGTCAATGGACTCTCTAGCCATTCCATTAACTGATACCAATGAATCCTACAAACCTGCCAGTGCAATGCTACCCCGAAATAATTCATTTGTAGAATCTCCATCCAGTCAGTTCAAATCTTCTATGACTCTTGGACCAAGCACTGGAAAACTTTTATCACCTGGTGCTGCCAGAAAACAATTTGGGTCCAACGCATCTTTGCATCTTCTGTCTGCACATTCAAAATCCTTGGATTTAGAGAGGGGTCCGTCTACACTCACTGTCCAAGCTGAACAAAGAAAACACCCCAGCTGGCCCAGATTGGATCGAAGCAACAGTAAAGGATACATGAAACTAGAAAACAAAGAGGACCCAATGGATAGGTTACTTGTACCACAAGCCACAGTTAAAAAGGACTTTACTAATAAGGAAAAGCTTCTTATGATATCAAGATCTCATAATAATTTGAGTTTTGAACATGATGAGTTTTTGAGTAACAACCTAAAGCGGGGAACTTCAGAAACAAGATTTTAATATTTAAATTACAATTTACAAGACATCATACAGTATTTTAAAAAATATTTTGACAAGTGTTTCTTTTTCAGTGAAACTGGCACAAGCCTGTTTTTACCAAATGCTTATGGCACATTCAGATTGGCTTGTGTGAACAGAGATCATCATCTCTGTAATGCCAAGAGTTTCATGTGTTAGTAACATACAACTGCAATACTGTATATTATCACCACTCAAATATATGTTCGTGCCACAGGTCCCATATTCTCCAATCTGTTGCTCTTTTGTTTCTATATAAGCACATGACCTTTCATCACTAAAAGTCAAGAAACCTGCATCAGAACTGGAGCTCCCATAAGCTTCTAGTTTGTTTTTTTTAGTGATTGCAACATTCTAACAATGATGCTTCCAGTCTAGGATGGAAAGTGAGTAGCAGTATCTACTGGAATTGCCAAATCCAAACACACATTCTAGATATTTTCTTTTACATATGATACATCTTGGTAACTGCAATCCTAGAATGTCATTGTGTTTACATGTTGGGGAGGGAGGGTAGAAGAAAATTGGGCAGATTAAAACCATTTTTGTGAACTCACTGTAAATGGTCAAGTTGAATACCAGTGTTGTGAATTCTAGTTAACTATGCTTTATGTGATAACTTTCTATATCCATTATAATTTAGTACTGCAATTCAAGAAAATCATATGTAGAATAACCATGGCTTAGAAATTTGCAGATTTTTCTGGGATTAGTTATCCAAAGTGCATTAATTGGCAACAGCTTTACAAATAAAATGTACAAAATTAATTAAAAAGATATGAACATGATGAATAACAGGATTTTAGAATTGATGTACGGTATGATATTGTGACAAAAATCTAAAGAGAATAATTAAATATATTATATATAGTGTATATTATATATAGTAGCCAAATCTTAAATAACAGGATTGCTATGTTTGAAAAAATTGAAACAACAAACTACAATTCAATATTTACACTAATGTTAATGTGAAAGCCCAATTGGCTAAATTTAAACTTGTATATTTTGCATAATTATAGCTTGATGGCTCAGGGGAGGTTTAGCTGTGATAAATTGCATAGAAAGCTTTTGCAAAGGATTGATGTTTAAGACTAAAAGGTTTCTCTCAGCAAAGCAAGCTTCACAGTTGCATGTAGGCTAAGAAAGTTAATACGAATGACTCTACTAGAAAGTTTTCATTTATTCCATTAAGCCATTTAGGCCTTGATCCTGTCATGACAACCACACTTGAGAACTCCTTCCACCATTCACCAAGCAGTATTGGGGCCTTAACTGGTCATCTTTAACAGGTGTTTGATATTTTCACTTAACCTAAATACTCAGGAATTGTGTTTTTTTTTTTAAGGCTTTCCCCAAAAAAGAATCAAAAGTTGGAATGTTGTTGTACTTCAGTTGATCATGAAAGATGAAAGACAGAAATATTTCTTTTTTTAATTTCCAGCTCCATTACTTGCTCAGTGAATTGAGGCATAGTGTTACTTGTTAGAACCTCAAGCCTATATATTGTAACAGAGTTGGCTAAATATTTTGCTATGAAGCTTTTAATAACTTTCTGGTTCGTGTTCTTAATACATTTGCTATTTTTTGAAATAAAATAAAATAAAATGTATATCTATGTCTATGGTAAGACTGTTTCCCCCCCCCCCTCCATATATAGGATTTCTCCATATCTAGGAATATCATACATTACATTTGTCAAACATATTGGTCCATTACTGGATATTTGCCTGTGCCTCCCCTTGATTTCTTTTTGCCTGACAGCCACATGTGCACATATCAGGATAGCATTTGGAACACTTTAGTTCAGCCATCCACGTACTATTATAGAAGCCTATTCCAGTAGTTTCCACATTCTGAAGATTTTCTATTGTGTCAAGTCTTGGCCAGAGTGACAGCCAATCTACTCAGAGTTCCCCGCTGACTAACCCATAAAGCAATGTTGGTGTCACCTGGAAGGAGGGAAAAAGAGGCTGATCCTCACTATAGGTGCAAGTAAGGTGCTGATTACTTTGCTATTGCCATTAAATATTATTAATAATAATAATACTACCACCTTCCTCTTATATAGTGCTTTTCCTCCATGGATCTTAAAGTGCTTTACAAAGGAGGTAAATATAATAACGAATAGGTAAGTAAAGTTGAATTACACATTATAAATTCTGAGAATAAAATTATCAGGCTCAATGGCGAGTAAGGTACTTTATTGTCTTTGCAGAGAAATTTATTACATTCTATGGGGGACTGAGCCAAAAACCCATTGAAGTCAATGGGAGTCTTTCAGTTGAGTTCATTGGCTTAGGATCATGCCCTGGGTCCCCAAAATTGAAGGTCAGCAGGTACCTTTTTTCTCAAGCAATGCCATTGGACTTAGTAATACTGCTAGAGGAATAAGGCATTGTATAATACAAGTCCATGTATCACAATCTGGCCCAACAGAAATTACAGTATTATAGAGGGAGTTGATATTGACCTCTTGTGACCACAGGAAGGGGTTAACCCTATACAGGGTGCTGAGGAAGCCATTCCCCCTCGGCATACTCCAACTGGAACCACACTATAAAATGGAGCAGCTAAGCTCAGTCCCCCCAGGGAGGAGAGAGATTGTTGCAAGCTTCTGTCCGGGAGCTATCGGAGCCCAGACCACAGAGGCCAGGCAAATACCTGGCGGTCCACAAACGCCCACAAGGGGAAGCAGTCATTGGGAACTTCGCCTGCTGACTACCCTGGAGGATCAGAGGACCCGTGAACTATGGAGCAGGAAGACCGGGTAAGAAGTAGTCTATGGGAACCAGACATTGATCCAGTTGTGGAACCAGGAACAGAGTCAGTGTGTTTTGGAGGGATCCCCGCTGACTCATGGTGGATACACTCACTACTGTTAGGGTCCAGGGCTGGGACCCGGTGGAGTAGGGAGTGCCTGGGTCCCTCTACCCCGGACACCAACCTACCCTTGGGTGGTGGCCCATCCCCTGCCTAGCCACTTGGCCATGCTGACCTGCACAGAGGGGTGGCCCCATTGACTCTGGCCACTAGGGCACGCCACCCTGCACAGAGGAGGGTGGTCCCATTGACTCTGGCCATTAGGTTCTACCGCCGTCTGCTTAAGGGTGGTCCCATTTACTCTGGTTGCTTGGCCAGATAGTCCTGAACCTAAGGACAGCTCCCTGACTCTAACCATTAGGCTATACCACCCTGAGAGGAGGAGCGGTCTGTTGGACTTGGCCACAGGGCCATAACGCTACTGCTCTGGCGTGGTGGTGTGACAGGCTATACTTGCCCGCAACACCCCTATTTTAGGTTGCCTAATACTTTCCATTATAAGAATGCTTGGGACCTTTTCTTTGAGAAGCTCTCACATCTCTATTAGTTGCAGCAGGCCTTTGATATTTGGTAGGGGGAATCCCTCTGGCTATGTCCTATGAAATTCGGTTCAGATTTTGCTGAGACCAACTGTTAAAAATCATCATTTCTCTTCCCTCACCTGCATTCCTCAGGAAAGTATTGGCAGCCTGCCCAAATCACAGAACATTCCAAGGCTGGGCTCAGGGTGTTCCTGTTGCAGCAGCACCACACATTGCAGGGGGAACATCGTGGAGTGACAGGACCAGCTGGCTGTAGTGTTTGTGTGGGAGGCAGCAACAGAGTTGGGCCAGGATGCCTCCATTCTGTAAATTACCAGACCCAGAACATGGTCACAATGGCCCATTTAATAACCCCCCTCCCCAACTTTTTTCTTTAAGAAAAACAAAAGGTTAAAACAATCTAGGAAGTTACACAATGTTACAATAAGTTACAAGAATGTTGTTTAGGTTGCAAAGTCAAGCACTCAAAGGTAGGAATGTGCAACCTTAATTCAGCCTCCTGGTGTGTGTGCATTATGATACAATATTTAATTATATGATCACATACTATTTTTTCCAAGTGACCCCATTCAGTGCACGTGATGGATATACACAGGGGCAGAATTAAGGTTGCATGGGCAATTGTAAATCTGGCATTTCCTAATTTTGTGTTCTTGACTTTGCAAACCTACATTATATTATTTTAACATGAGACCAGCTTTTCCTCAGACCCGAAAAAGAGCTCTGTGTAATCCCAAGAGCTTGTCTTTCTCACCAACAGAAGTTGGGCCAATAAAAGGTATTACCTCACCCACCTCTCTCTAATATTCTGGGATCAACATGGCTGCAACACCACTGCATACAATTATTTTAACATAGTTTTTGTGTGTAATATGAAATATGTTCATACCTGGGCTAGATCTAGGGTAGGGTGACCAGATGTCCCTATTTTATAGGGACAGTCCCAAGATTTGGGGCATTTTCTTCTATAGGCGCCTATTACCCCCCACCCTCTGTCCCAATTTTTCACACTTGCTGTCTGGTCACCCTAATCTAGGGGAATCTGCCACCTCTATCCCTTTTAATTGTATAACTGCATTTATAAAGACTGAAAAGACTATTTAAAATGGATGACATGATCTTTCTTGATTAGTTAAATTATGTTTTAGCCTAAAAGCTGGCTTTTGAGCACCGTTTTATGGAAGAGTAGTGGTCCTTTCTAAGTACACCTCTACCTCGATATAATGCTGTCCGCGGGAGCCAAAAAATCTTACTGTGTTATAGGTGAAACCGTGTTATACCGAACTTGCTTTGATCCACCAGAGTGCACAGCCCTGCCCCCCCCGGAGCACTGCTTTACACGTTATATCCGAATTCGTGTTATATCGGGTCGCCTTATATCGGGCTAGAGGTGTAGTAGAATAGTTGGTAGTTGGAAATTTGAATTTAGAGACTGATACTGTAGAATTTACTCACAAATAGTTGTATTAGTCAGTTGGAACACAAGGTAAACAAAGTCTTAAACTTCTGAAAAGTTTTATCAGAAAGCTGACTTTTTTCTACAGAAAAAGCCCAAACTAATTCACATTTTGATATAGCTCAAGACAGAGGATTCAGGACTCCACCCATGTACTAAGCTAAATTCTACTATTATTGCTACCTATTAAAAGGAAGAAATCAAAAAAGCATGTCATATCATAAACGCAGTGTAACTCTGTACCTTTTATATTGCACTACAAAATCAACCAAAATTCAGTTTATGCACATTACATTCAGTTAACAGTATTTATTGTCACTTACGAAAATAACTGGCTCAAGCTAGGCAAAAATTTATTTTATTGCTGAAACAATATATTAACACTTAAAAGTGTTAACCTTTTATCCTGCAGGCTACAGCAGCTTTTAAGGTGCAGAGTGCCTTTCTGTGACCTAGGGGTAATTCTGCCTCTCACTACAGTACAAAGTTATCAACCCTCAGGCTCTAGTGAACAAAGTCTGAGAAATACTTTTAACTTCCAGCCTAGCTTTCTCCCTGAATAATCTTTGTACTTACACACTGGCTAGTACAGTTGCCAGACTTGCTCCTGTTACTTTCAACCTCGCATTCTATTTCCCTTCAGTTTGTGTCTCTGTTTCTCCTTCTAGGAGTGCAAATGGACGTGTGGTTTAGTAACATTCCGGTCAATAGACTCCTTATCTTTTGTGGAATAATCTCATATTCTTTGTCTTTGTTACAAAAAAATTCAAGCTAAACACAGGGTCAAACTAATTCCAGCTAATATATCTAAAATCACATTTAACTTTCAGTTCACCCATTTCAACTCGTTCATTAGTGTTAAACATGTACACCTACAGGGGGTGGTTGTAATTTGAATTTTTGGACTTGAAACCACAAAATATCCTCTCATAAGTAATTCATAATCACACACAGAATCCCTGATTTTAATGGATTACTTGTGAGAGTAAGGTGTTTGCAGGATTAGGTCCCTTAGTCAGGAGGGAGTGGAAACTAAACTGAAAATATTTTTATATTTGGACCATTATGTTTTGTTGAAACTGGAACATAGCACATACCAGACTGGATCAGTACAACTGTCCATCTAGTCCAACATCTTGCATTTGACACTAATTCATAGCAGATGTTTTATAGGAGGGTGTAAAACCACCATAAAGTACCTATAAGGAAGGTGTTTTTTTTCATAAGAGTAGTAGTTAGTGACAAACTTATACCCTCAGGCATAAAGGTTGCTATCCTTTATCAACTTTTGTCCCAACTAATGTAATTGCAGATGACTGTATTCATGAAAATATCTATTTTTTTCTTACTAAGCTCTCCACCTCAGATATGTTGTTTTTTGCAGAATTCTGCAGGTTAATTATGAGTTGTACAAATGTGTTTCCTTTTAACAGCTTTTAATTGGCTCTCTCCTAATTTCATTGCAACCTCCCATCATTTTGGTTTTGAGAGAGTAGCAGGAGCACCTGATTTACATTTGCTATAACAGTCATTATTTTATAAGTCTCTGTCAAGTCCCCTCTTATTCATCTCCTTTCTGAACAGTTCTTTATCTTTTAAATCTTCCTGCATATGAAAGTCTTTCTGTGCCTCTAATCATTTTCCTTGCCCTTCTCAAGACCTTTTCGATTTCTACACTGTGCCCTCTGGAGATGGAGTGATAAAACTAAACATTATATTCAAGGTGAGAGTATCCTGTTGATTTCTATAGCAATATACTATTTCCAGTATTAATCTCTATCCCTTTCTTAAGGCACAAAAACACCTTATTTGCTTTTTGTTTGCTCCTGTGCTTTGAAGAGGTTTTCAGTGAACTGTCCTCTGTGACACACAGGTCACTTTTTGAGTGGTTACAATTAGTTTACAACCTACCACAGTGTAGGAGTACTTCAAATGATTCCTTCCAATATGCATTTCCTTACACTTGTCAGAAATAATTATAATTTTTGACATGTTCTAGTCTAACTTTTAGGGAATATGTTTCAACAGTTTCTTTTTATTACTCTTATTACATTCACATTACTTTCAAGGCTCTCCATATGTCAAATTAAAATATATGAGTAAAAGAATATAAACCACATTCAAATACTGAATCTCACAGAATAGGATATAATTAAACACTTTCATGTGTAGATTGCACCTTAGCACAAAAACTCTGTTTTACACACATTTTACAGATCCTTTATACACATTCAGACAAAGGCCCTTGCCGTGTTAACACTTGATTGGTGGTGGTCAGACCCGTGCTTTTGCTATCTGGTCAGTGAAAACCGGCTTGGGACCAGCTCCAACTACCTTAAGGCCTTGAAGGGAAAACAGTTGAAAAGTTCAGGCTACTGTGTCCTTAAGGTGTCTGCTTCCCCTTAATGGCCGCTGGCTGACATAACGAATGCTCGGGCTCACTAGTAACTTTCACATTATCATTTTAATAGACAGGAAGCACTTTGAGGTAGTATGAGTGGATTATATGATCTCTTGTTTACCAGTGTGCTGCATTTGCTCTTTTTGTGGAAAAGGTTTTAGATTTACAACTTTTAAAAGAATGAAAAAGGAATTATTCTCTAGACCTATCGTAGGCCTAGGTAGGGAAAGTGAGTAAAGTACATCAAGTGTTCAAAAATTTAAAAAGGTACGGTAGAATCCCATTAAACTACAATTTGTTAATCTGCACCTTTTGTAATTTAACACAGAAATGGTGGTCTCTTCCCTGTTCTCAGCAAAGATTATCTTGGATGTCCACCTAAGGAACAAATCTGATATATTTCTGGCCCAGTGACTTTTGAATGAACTTTTGTGTTCCTTAAAATAAATGACAACCTTGAAAATTAATTTGAGGAGGGCTGTTTCACAATCAGATTAAGAATGGGTTTCATACCAAGTTGATTCTGAATTTTGTCTCCATGCTGAAATTCAGAAATTCACTTTCGGTCTCTCATAGATTCAGTGGCACTCATTGACTGTGTTCTAAGCAGCTGGTATTCATATTTCTCTTCGTCTAATGGGGCTTATGACAGTTGCTGTATGGAATTAATGTACAATGTCTCATCACTGCATTTCATCACTTTCACATATAGATTTCTTTTTCCTACACTGTCTGGCAAAATAGTTCTTTTGGCAGACTCCAGTTTTGCTTGAAGGCTGGACAGTATTTACATGCATATCTATCTCCACACGTCTCACACTGTCTGGTTGCTGCAAGGTTTGGGACCCTTCCTTGCACTATCTGTACTTTACTGTGGCTTTATGGTATTCTTTAGTAAGGGAACGGATAGATTAAATGATGGCTCAATGTCATCAGGCAGTCTATGACTTTAAAACCCAGATCTTCTGTCTTTTACAATGACGACACCCTGGTGACTCCTCAGGCAAATCATCTCATTGGAAGGCACTATGATCTGGTGGGATATATCTATTGCCTCTTCCATTTCTGTGTGATTTCAGATCTCTGTTCTGACAGTGACCTATTGTGACCTTGGGTTTTAGTGGTTTTAGGACCACTGTGATCATCTCTAGTCTGCCATCTCATATGACACAGGCCATAGAACTTCCCCAAAATCGTTCCTGAAGCCTATCTTTTAGAAAAACATCCAGTCTTGATTTTAAAATGATGGAGAATCCACCACCACTGTTGGTAAATTGTGCCAATTGTTAATATTCTAGCTGTTAAAAATTTACACCTTATTTCCAGTACGAATTTGCCTAGCTTCAATTTCCAGCCACTGGAGTGTGTTATACCTTTCTCTGCTTGATTGAGGAGCCCATTATTAAATATTTGTTCCCCATGTAGCTACTTAGACTAATTTAATCTTCTCTTTTTAAGCTTGATTAACCTTTTTGAGTCTATCACTAAAAGGTATGTTTGCTAATCCTCTAATTCTTCTTCTCTTATCAACATTCTTCTTGAATTGTGGACACCAGAACTGGACAAAGTATTCCAGCAGAGGTTACTCCTGTGCCAAATATAGAGGTAAAATAACTACTCCTAGCTGAGATTTCCTTGTTTATGCATCCTGGGATCACATTCGCTCTTTCGGCCACAGTCACATGGGTGCTCATGTTTGGATGATTATCCACACAATCCCCTAAACTTTTTCGAAGTCACTTCTTCCCTGGATAGAGCCCCTCATCCTGTAAGTATGGTCTATGTTTGTAGAGGTATACATTTACATTTAGCCATATTAAAATATATAGTCGTTTGCTTGTGTTCAGTTTATCAAGTAATCCAGAGCGCTCTGAATTAGTTACCTGTCCTCTTCACTATTTACCACTCCTCCAACTTTTGTGTTATTTCCAAACTTTATCAGTGATGATTTTATTTTTTCTTCCAGGTCACTGATAAAAATGTTAAATAGCATAGGGCCAATCCCTGGGCATCCATCTGGAATCACACCCGTTCAATGACAATTGCCTATCAGTTAGCCAGTTTTTAATGTATTTAATGTGTGCCATGTTAATTTTACCTTGTTCTAGTTTTTTAATCAAAATGTCATGCAGTATCAAGTCAAATGCCTTACAGAAGTGTAAGTATATTACATCAACACTATTATTTTTAGTATCCAAACTTGTAATCTCATAAAAAAAGATTTTAGACATCAATTTAGTTTGACAGGTTATTGTGAGGTGTTATTCCATATTCTTTATGAAAATATGCTTAGTAGCTATATGCTATGAATGACATCACATGAGCCATCTTGAATAAAGTATATCTAAGTTAAGTATCATTTGAAAGGTTATGATTTACTGAATTATGATTATCCAATGTGTATGCCTGAATCATTTCTGTATCTGAAGTTAGGAATATTGACTATGTGTTTGTATTTCAACTATGCTACTTTGGGTGACGCCCACTGGTAACATGTCAGGTACAACAATGAAAAACCCAGACAGGGCGGATGGCCCATCAGCGAGGACAATAGACTGTGAAAAGCTTGGCCTTCCTGTGGACCCTCTATACTGCCACTGACTCATGGACTCTGTGATCCTACAGAGTCAGGTGGTCCTAGATACTAAAACGTTATCTGGGACTTCTTGTAACTTTCCACTGGAAGGGAATCAACACACTTTGGAGGTAGAACTAGTGTCAGGAGCCATCTGGGAAGGCAGCAAAGTGAAACAGAATAGCTACTTCAATCAAGTGTTAAGGCCAAGGCCCACAGCTCTGATATGCCTTGTCAATAGAAGCCCAACAAAGGATTGTGTGACATGACATGAGAAGCCTAGCCCACCATCCATGCAGCTATGCCCTGGATACTGGAGTAAGTTTGGGGAAACCCATCTTCTGTCATGCCTGTTACTTCCAGGAAGGATACACCTGCAGCTCCCCTGGTGATGCTCCTGGATGGTGTGTGTGGGGGGGGCCCTACGCTCGCACTGAATAATTGTGTTGTGGAAGGTAATTTTCCTCAGTTTGTTCCTGGAGGATGGAGACTAATTTACATGAGATGAAGGGGGGAAAAATTACTCTAACTACTACTCAATTCTCACAGGAAGTCACCCTTTACTCAGGGAGTGGAACTACCCGTATTTCCTTCAGCATTAAATAATTCACTCAAATTAAAAAAAAAAAAAGGTGTGTTCTAATTTTATCTTTGCTAGAGAACATTACTATACATAAAGGGGATACTGCATTAGACTCTGGGATTGAGATCAATCTCTCTCTCAATCTGTTCAAAGAGGCCAGAAGTTAGCTGTCAATTTTAAGCATTCTTCCACTGATGTTTGTGAATACAACATCCTATAAGCAAAAATTGGCCTTCATTAGCAAATAGCTGTCCCATAATGTAGCAACACAATAACTCCATATTTTATGCTGAGAAACCAGAGAACACACAGACACTCGCTTTTGCCTCAAGGAAGCGAACTTGTGTGCTGACTCAAATAGAGTAAAGGCTAGCAGAGACTATAACGCCTCAAAAGATTTGAGAATTCATATAAAAGTCTAACTGAAGCTGAGGAGACACTGACGTATATCTTGTGATGCCAGTTGTTGAGGCTCTGATAGTCCATCTCTGCATGGAAGTACTGGATCAAGACATCAGAGGTGAAGGCATGAAAAAGAAACTATTTCTGAGCATTTTGATGGTATGAAATCAGAGAAAGGATAAAGAGTAGCCTGAATGCTGGATCCTGTGTTCAAGCTTCTCTTCTGCCCCCTCACAATCTCAAGATAATGTAAGAGCAGCTACACACAGGCCAGCAGAAGGAGAGCAAAACAGAAATAACTGTACAGGGAGAACAATACCAAAAGTATACAAAACCAATAAATAACATGATGCAGTTGCAAAAAAGGCTAATGTCATTCTGGGGAGTATTAACAGGAGTGTACTATGTAAGACCCAGGAGGAAATTGTCCCACTCTACTTAGCACTGATGAGGCCTCAGTGTCCAGTTTTGAGTGCTACACTGTAAGAAATATGTGGACAAATTGGAGAGACTCCAGAGGATCACTAGAAAAATAATAAAAGGATTAGAAAACCTGACCTATGAGGAAAGGTACAAAAACCAAAAAAAACAAAAACCCTAGGCATGTTTAGCCTTGACAAAAGAGGACGGGAATGGGGACCTGATAATAGTCTTCAACTATGTTACTGGCTGTTCTAAAGAGGATGGTGATCAATTGTTCTCTATGTCCTCTGAAGGTAGGACAAGAAGTAATCTGCAGCAAGGGAGATTTAGGTTAGGTATTAGGAAAAGCTTTTTAACTATAAGGGTAGTTAAGCACTGGAATAGACTTCCAAGGGAGGTTGCAGAATCCCTGCCCTTTAAAAAAAAAAAAAAAAAAAAGCTACCTGTTCGGGATGACACCGGGTCCTGCCTTAGCACAGGGGCTGGACTAGATGACATTTCATGGTCCCTTCCATTCCTACGGTTTAGTGATTCTGTGAAAGTATCATTGGTGATTAAAACAATATAAGGATTTGACCTCTCTGTTGTATACACTGAAATGAAGCTACAATACAGTAGATGAATTAAATTAGAAAATAAATAATTTGTCAATTTGTAATTTGGGATATAATAATTAGGATATGTATTATTAGAAACTAATTTAATAAGATTTAGAATCACCCTCAGCATGTCCAATCTTAATGACTCAGA